>NC_044329.1:88328137-89544803 GCF_007399415.2 Gopherus evgoodei
TCTCCTCTACCTTGGTGGGTCCCTGCACTTAGGCAGATTTGCTCACCTCAGTGCTTCCCACAGTTTGGGTCACTCCTCCTGTGTCTGATCAGGAGCTGGGAGGTTTGGGAGGAACCCAGGCCCGCCCTCTACTCTGGGTTCCAGCCAGGGCCCTGTGGATTGCAGCTGTCTATGGTACCTCCTGTAACAGCTGCATGACGTTACACCTCCCTGGGCTATTTCCCCATGGCCTCATCCAAACCATCTTCTTATATCCTCACCACAGGATCTTCCCTCCTGGTGTCTGATAACGCTTGTACTCCTCAGTCCTCCAGCAGCACACCCTCTCACTCTCAACTCCTGGTGCCTCTTACTTCCAGCTCCTCTCACACTTCCCTCTCCTCTGGCATCCCCCTCCCTGATTGGAGTTAGCTCCTTTTTAAACCCAGGTGCCCTGATTAGCCTGCCTTGATTGGCTGCAGGTGTCTAATCAGCTTGTCTGCCCTTAATTGGTTCTAGGCAGGTTCTTGATTGCTCTAGTGCAGTCCCTGCTCTGGTCCCTCAGGGAGTAGAAGCCTGTTTCTCCTGGGGCTAGTAGTGGATCTCCCTTCTCCTGCTCTGCTGTAGAGGAAGGAGGGAGAGGGTGGCGGCGGTGGGCTGGCTGCTGCTGCTGCTCCAACTGTTCCCCTGGCTGGGCTAGACACCACCGCCCACACCTTTTTCTGTTGTCTTTTGCTGGCTGGCTGGTGGTTCCCCCGCACCTCAGTTACTGCTGTTACTCCACCTACAGCCCCGTGGGGGGGCTGCTGGCCTGCTTCCCAGAGAGGAGGGGAGGTGAGAGACTCCAGCTCTTGTTGCTGAGGACACCACCGTCTGAGTGGGTCCATCCTGCCTGGACACCAGACCATCAACCACTTGGAGCTGCTGGGACTACTGTGGCTGCTGCTGGGGAGCTGTTGGTGCCCCAAGGTGAAGGAGGAGAAGAAGAGACTGCCTGCTGCTGGGAGACCACGTGAAGACCACTGTGGAGGGGGCTTTTCTGGACTGAGTCTTTTTGAACTGTGCTTTGTGGTGTGGGGTTTGGACTGTGTTTGCTGGGGCACCGGGGGTGTGGCGTGGAGCCTGCCCGCACTCCATCCATGTCCCCTTCACCCCCCCCCATTGTTACCCTCTCCACCACCCCCGCTAGCTGTTTTCTTTCTAGTTTGGACTCCCTGCCTCTGGGACTCGAGCTGCTCGCCTGCTCACCATGCCCACTTCCATCATTTGGTGCCTGCAGCAGCAGCAGCAGCCAACCATTGACTTTTTGGCGCAAGTGCCTGTGAGCGCACACACCCCCCGCCCCCTGGGCTGACCCCTGCCCCTTGCCATATTTGTCTGCCCCACCTATTTCCCTCGCTGCCTGATAGTTCTGCCCCAGCCTTGCAGCTTGTCCCCTGTGGTCCCTCTACCCCAAACCCAGCTCGCCCTTTCCCCCCACCCTGTGCTCCCCCAGCCCTGATCGGTCCCCCCCGATGCACCCATGCCCCCTCCCAGGCGCTTGTGCCCTTCCCCATTTGGTTTCCCCTTGTTTCACTGCACTCCCCCCTCTGCCATTGCCCCCCCGCTCCCCTAGTGCAACTGGAGGAGCCGGAACTCTCCTCTGTGTCGGTGCCCTGAAACCCCTCCCACTCCTTGGTTGCTCCCCACGCCCCTTTAGCCTTCCCTTTCTGGTGCCCTCCTCCCCTGCCTGCAGCCTAGGGGAGAGGGGTGGTTGCCTCCTTCCCCTCCCCTTGCTGTTTGTCCCCCTTCCCGCTCTCGTTATGGCAGGAATGTGGCGGGGGAGACCCCCTCGCGATGCTCCCACCGCCCCTCCTCCATCTTCCCCCGTGTCCACTGCCCAATCCTCTACCTCGACCACCGCTGCCGATCCACCTACCACCGCCCTTGCTGGGACACTGGCGGCGGCGAGTACTGGGGAGACCTCCGCTGCTGCCACGTCCCTCGCCCCTTCCGATTCGGGAGGAGCCCCCCCCAGCCGGTGGGAAGGGTTGGGGTGGGAAGAAGGGTAAGGGCCCTGCTCGAAAGGCCAGGCTCTCCATGGCGGAGACTGCCCCCGCTGCCACAGCCCCGCTACCAGCTGCGGCATCCCTCCCTGCTGTTCCCTCCACTAGCTCTGCAGGTGTCCCTCCCCCGGCCCCCAGGGCGTATGCCCAGGTGGTGGCGGCCCCCCCGCCTGCTGCTGCTCCTCCGACCGCCGCTTCTGCCAACATCGACAGCGGCCGGGGCCCCTTTCCCACCTTGACCAGGAAGCACGGTGTCCGTTGCCTCCTGGTGCCCGCCTCGGCCCACGTGGAGGCCTACGTGCAGGCGTTGGCCAGGGTGGTGGGGCCCACAGCCATCGTGGCGGCCTCCAAAATGTATGGGAAGGTGGTCCTCTTCCTGGCATCGGAGGCCGCTGCCCAGGAGGCAGTAGAGACGGGCCTGGTGGTGGGAGGCGTGTTCGTCCCCCTGGAGCCATTGGAAGACCTGGGGGTCCGCTTAATCTTGACCTCCGTCCCTCCCTTCCTGCCCAATGCCGCCCTGCTGCCCGCCCTTTCTGCCCTGGGACGCCCTATCTCCGTCATCAGCCCTCTCCCCTTGGGCTGCAAGGACCCTGCCCTCCGTCATGTTCTCTCGTTCCGCCGGCAAGTGCAGCTTCAACTGCCGCCGGCGGCGTGTGGCAGAGAGGCGCTCGAGGGGTCCTTCTGGTCCCTTACCAGGGAGCCCACTACCGGGTGCATTACTCAATGGGGGAGGCCCGGTGCTATCTCTGCCGGGCGATGGGGCACGTCCGGAGGGACTGTCCCTTGGCCCAGCACGGAGGAGCGTCGGGAGCCCCGGCAAGGCGCCGGCCCTGTCATCGCCAGTCCCCCTGGCTGCCCGGCACCCGAAGCTTGCCCCTCCTCCTCCTCCTCGGTCCACCTCTGTGGAGAAGGGTGTGGCGGGGCTACCGCCGGACGTGGGAGAGGGCTCGTCCCAGGCGGAGTCCTCCCCGGTTTCTGCTTTCCCACCACTGCCTCCCCGAGTCCCTGAGCCCTTGCCCCCCGAGCCGACCCCTGTTAGCCAGCCCCCGGATGATGCCATGGAGGGCTGGTCCTTAGTGCAGGGGAAGCGGGGCAAGCGGAAGGCTCGAGTCTCCTTACATCCTTCAGATTTGGAGGCGCCCCGGAAGAGCAGGAAGGGGGGCACCGATGACGAGTCTTCCGCCTTGCCCCCTGATGACTCCCGTTTTGTGGTGCCGGCTGGGGACGCCGTGGCAGCACCGGAAGGTGACACTGCCCCTCCTCCGGGGTCCCTTCCCGTGGAAGCCCCCGAGGGAGCTTCTCTCGCCCCCTTCCCACTCGACGCGTCTGCGAGCGCCGCAGTGGGTATCACCTCTGGTGCTGGCGGGGAGGGCCCTGGGGTGGTGGACGGTGATCTCTCTCCCATCTACGCAGAAATCGAGGCCCTGGGTTTGACCCCGGTCACGCAGGGGGAGGACAACCCTCTGCCGGCGGGCCTCGATCTGGGCGACCTCACTACATCCCCCCTGTCCCTGGGTTCCCTTCCCCTACCCGCTGTTTCTGCTCCCACCTCTGAGGGTCCCCTGGACTGTTCTATCGATCTGGCTGCGGGTGGCACTCTGTTGACGGCCGCCGAGCCCCTTGGGGCGATGGCCAGTGCCCCGCTGCCAAGCCCCACTTCCCAGGGGGTGTCCCTCTTGAGTGTGGAGGACCCGCCCTCCTTCCTCAGCGGGGACCCCATTGACCACCATCTCTCTCTGGATGCCGAGGCTGCCGCACGTGCCACAGAGGCTGAGCCCGGCATCGTTGGGGTCCCCTGCCCACTTCCCAGATCCCTGAGCCTGGCCAGGAGGAGCCACTGTCCGGCGTCTCAACTATGGAGGCTCCGGATCCTGCCTCTACCTCCTTCCCGGATTCTCTCCCTGATCCCCGCCCTACTCCTGTTGGCTCTGTCCTTGTCCCCCCAACTTCCTGTGATGCCAGTGCCGCCCCTGGGAATATCTCCCAGGGAGCGGATTCACTAGTTCTTTCCTGTCCTGACCCCCCAGGGGCTGCTGTTCTCCTTCCACCGCCCCTTCTTGAATCTGGGAGCGGGGCGGGTCGTGTGGCGTCGGTCCATCTGCTGCCACGTTGGGGATCTGCCCCCTGTCTACCCGCCTCGGTGGGCCACGGGGCTGTGACGGGGGTCCCACTGGGGGCCAGTCATCGATCAATGACCCCACCCCCCCATGCGCTGAGGGAGGAGCTGCGGGAGTTCCTCGAGGACGTCCGTGGCTCCCGGAACAAAGTCCATCTTGCGCTCCAGTAGTGGGAGGATTTCCATCAGGTCCTCTGGGCCATGAGGGCCCTCATGGGGGAGGGTAAGAGGACCGGGAAGCAGGCGGCCGCGGCCTACCGGCGGGTCCGTGTCTTCCGTGACTCTTTACTCACCTTCGGGGTGGGTCACGGATTGCTGCGCGGCCTGCCGGAGGCCGTGGGCGTGTCTGCCGGCGAGGATCCCCCCAGCCCTCCTCATGGCGCCGATCGTCCTTGCCACCCTTAAACACCCAGGGCTGTAGGATGGGTCTCCGCAGGAGCCAGGTGCTCTCCTTCCTCCGGGAGGGGGGGTACTCTGTGGTTTTCCTGCAGGAGACCCATACGGATCCGGCCGCTGAAGCTAGCTGGCGGCTGGAGTGGGGGGACGGGGCCTACTTTAGCCACTTTTCGGTCTGCGCGGCTGGAGTGGCGACCCTGTTCTCCCCCGACCTAAGGCCCGAGGTGCTGGAGATCGCCGAGGCTGTGCTGTGCCTGCTGCACCTCCGGGTCCGCATGGAGGGGCTTGTGGTTAATCTCGTCAACGTTTACGCCCCGACATCGGGCCCGGAGAGGCTTCGTTTTTATCAGCAGGCGTCCGCCTTCCTCAGCTCCCTGGATCCTCGTGAGTGCCTGGTCCCGGGAGGGGATTTTAACACCACCCTCGAGGAACGGGACCGCTCGGGGACCGAGCAGTGCTTGGCAGCTGCGGACGTCCTCCGAGAGATTGTCGACCGCCACTCCCTGGTGGACGTCTGGCGCGACCACCACCCTGACGATGTCTTGACGTTCACCTTCGTCCGGGTGGAGGCCCATCGGTCGCGCCACTCCTGGCTGGACCGTATTTACCTGTCACGTTTCCACCTTTCACGGGCCCACTCCTCCAGCGTTCGGCCGGCCCCCCTTTTCGGATCACCACCTTGCCACCGTGACGGCCTCTCTCTGCGCGGAGAGGCCGGGGCCGGCCTATTGGCACTTTAATAATAGTTTGCTGGAGGATGTGGGCTTCGTGGCATCCTTCCGGGAGTTCTGGTTGGCCTGGCGAGGGCAGAGGCGCGCCTTTTCCTCGGCGCGGCGGTGGTGGGATCTGGGGAAGGTGCGCGCCCAGCTCTTCTGCCGTGACTACACTCGGGGTGCCAGCCGACGGCGGGATGCGGCGATAGGGCAGTTGGAGCGGGAGGTCTTGGAGCTGGAGAAGCGTCTGGCCACCAACCCCGAGGATCCATCCCTCTGCGGAGCGTGCCGGGAGAAGCGGGAGGAGCTCCGGGCCCTCGAAGACCATCGGGCCCGGGGTGCATTTGTTCGATCCCACATCCACCTCCTTTGGGAGATGGAACGCAGCTCCCGCTTCTTCTACACCCTGGAGAAAAGGAGGGGGGCCAAGAAGCACGTCACCTGCCTCCTGGCGGAGGACGGCACCCCCCTCACGGATCCGGCGGAGATGTGCCAGAGGGCCAGGGCCTTCTACGCTACTCTTTTCTCCCCGGATCTGACCGATCCTAACACTTGCAGAGTGCTCAGGGACGGGCTCCAGAAGGTCAGCACGGGCGACCGGGACTGGCTAGAGCTGCCTCTCACTCTGGCCAAGTTCTCGGAGGTCCTTCGTCGCATGCCCACCAATAAATCTCCGGGCTTGGACGGGCTGACCGTGGAGTTCTACCGCGTGTTCTGGGACGTCCTCGGCCCAGACCTGGTCACCGTCTGGGCCGAGGCTTTGCAGAGCGGGGTCCTCCCTCTCTCGTGCAGGCGAGCCGTGCTGGCCTTATTGCCGAACAGGGGGGACCTCCGCGGCTTACGGAATTGGCGTCCCGTCTCGCTCCTCAGCACGGACTACAAAATTGTTGCGAAGGCCATCTCGATGCGGCTAGGGTCCGTGCTGGTGGACGTGGTCCATCCAGACCAGACCTACACTGTCCCGGGCCGCACCATCTTTGATAACTTGTATCTGGTCCGGGACCTTCTGGAATTGGGGTGTAGGGATGGTCTGTCATTCGCCCTCTTGTCCCTGGATCAGGAGAAGGCGTTCGACCGGATGGATCACGGGTATCTCCTGGGCACTCTGCGAGCGTTCGGCTTCGGACTCCTGTTTGTGGGTTTTCTCCAGGTGCTGTACGCTTCTGCGGAGTGTCTGGTCAGGCTCAACTGGACCCTGACCAAGCCGGTCAGCTTCGGGTGGGGAGTGCGGCAGGGGTGCCCCCTCTCGGGCCAGCTGTACGCTCTGGCGATCGAGCCCTTCCTCTGTCTCCTCCGCAAGAGGTTGACGGGGTTGGTGCTTCGGGAGCTGGGGCTACGGTTGGTCCTGTCGGCATACACTGACAATGTGCTCCTCGTGGTCCAGGACCCGGGCGACTTGGCGCAGGTGGAGGCTTGCCAGGCTTTGTACTCGGCGGCCTCCTCCGCCCGGGTCAACTGGGTCAAGAGCTCTGGCCTGGTGGTCGGGGACGGGTGGCAGGCGAGCTCCCTCCCACCCACGCTTCAGGCCATCCGGTGGAGCGCGGGTCCGCTGCTCTATCTCGGCGTATACCTTTCTGCCACGCATCCGTCTCCACCGGAGAACTGGCAAGATTTGCAGGGCAGGGTGACGGAGCGGCTCCGGAAATGGACAGGACTGCTCCGGTGCCACTCCCTTCGGGGGAGGGCACTGGTGCTTAATCAACTCGTCCTGTCCATGCTCTGGTACTGGCTCAACACCCTGGTCCCAGCCCCGGGTTTCCTGGCCAACCTCCGGACAGCGATTCTGGAGTTCTTTTGGCCAGGGACGCACTGGGTCTCTGCAGGGGTCCTCCACCTGCCCCTGGAGGAGGGGGGACAGGGCCTGAAGTGCTTACGCGCTCAGGTCCATGTCTTCCGCCTTCAGGCCCTGCAGAAGCTCCTGTTTGGTGCGGGTAGTCCGGCGTGGAGCGTATTGGCGCACGCCTTCCTCCGCCGCTTCCGAGGGCTCCGCTACGCCCGGCAGCTCTTTTACCTCCATCCGAGAGGTCTTCCGCCAGACTTCTCTGGGCTGCCGGTCTTCTACCAAGACCTCCTCCGGACCTGGAAGCTCTTTTCAACGACCAGGTCCGTGGCGGCCACCGTGGGGGTTGACCTCCTCGCGGAGCCCCTGCTACCCAATCCCCAGCTTCGTGTGCAGGTGGCGGAGTCCCCCACGGTGTGCCAGAGGCTGGTCTCGGCGGGAGTCACCAGGGTCGGAGACCTCCTGGACTACGACCGGGGAGACTGGCTGGATCCCCTGACGCTCGTTCAGCGCATGGGGCTCTCCAGACCTCGTACTCCCCAGCGCGTACTTCAGGAGGTGAAGGCCGCTTTACTGCCCGCTGCTCGGGATTACCTCGACCGGGTCCTGCGAGAGGGTACGCCCCGCCCAACCTCCACCCCAGGCCCCATGGACATTTTTATCAGGCCCCTGCCCCGTGGACCCAATCGGCCCCCTCACCCTTTCACTGCCAGCTGGCTGCATGATCTGCAGCCGGTTTTGTTCCAGACCGCGCCACGGAAACAGCTGTACTCGCTCGTGCTCCATGCCCTTCACTACCTCACCCTCGCGTCCCGCCCCGATACCAAATGGCGGGACCTCCTGCCGCCTCTCGAGGGTGAGGGGCCCCGGTGGGCCAGCTTGTACTCTGCCCTGGTCCCAAGGCCCGCCGGGGATATCAGTTGGCGGCTCCTTCACGGAGCCGTGAGCACAGGCGTGTACTTCGCGCGGTTCACGTCTGTCCCTAGCACCTGCCCTTTCTGTGGTGAGAAGGAGACCTTGGCGCACATTTATTTGGAGTGCGCCAGGTTGCAGCCCCTGTTCCGGCTCCTCCTGAATATTTTCCTGCGTTTTTGGTTGCACTTTTCCCCTCACCTTTTTATCTACACGCTCCCCATCCGTGGCCCCACGAAGTCGCGGGATCTCCTTCTCAACCTCCTCTTGGCCCTGGCCAAACTGGCCATCTACAACACCAGGGAGAGGAGGTTGGCCGACAGGATTTCCTGCGACTGTAGGGCCTATTTCCGTTCCTCCGTCTGCTCACGCATCCGGGCAGAGTTCCTCTGGGCGGCGTCCACTGGCTCCCTTGACGCCTTCTAGGAGCAGTGGCCGTTGTCCGGGGTTCTCTGCACGGTGTCCCCATCAGGTTCCCTTCGTTTAGCCCTATGACCTCACGCCCGATCCTGTTTTTTTCATTAGTTGTCCCCCGTAATTACTTGGTGTCCCAGACCTGTGGGTCCTCCCCTTAGGCTGGGGGGAGGCCCTTTAGAAGTGGGCGGGCTTCGCCCGCCCACCCCCGTTGGATGCCAATAGGACCACCGCCCACCCCTTTCTCTGTTGTCTGTTTGCTGGCTGGCTGGTGGTTCCCCCGCACCTCAGTTACTGCTGTTACTCCACCTACAGCCCCTGGGGGGGGGGCTGCTGGCCTGCTTCCCAGAGAGGAGGGGAGTGAGGGACCCCAGCTCTTGTTGCTGAGGACACCACCATCTGAGTGGGGTCCGTCCTGCCTGGACACCAGACCACCACCACTTGGAGCTGCTGGGACTACTGTGGCTGCTGCTGGGGAACTGTTGGTGCCCCGAGGTGAAGGAGGAGAAGAAGAGGACTGCCTGCTGCTGGGAGACCACGTGAAGACCACTGTGGAGGGGGCTTTTCTGGACTGAGTCTTTTTTGAACTGTGCTCTTGTGGTGGGGGTTTGGACTGTGTTTGCTGGGACACCGGGGGTGTGGCGTGGAGCCTGCCCGCACTCCATCCATGTCCCCTTTCACCCCCCCCCCATTGTTACCCCCTCCACCACCCCCGCTAGCTGTTTTCTTTCTAGTTTGGACTCCTGCCTCTGGGACTGAGCTGCTCGCCTGGCTCACCACGCCCACTTCCATCATTTGGGCCTGCAGCAGCAGCAGCCAACCATTGACTTTTTGGCGCAAGTGCCTGTGAGCGCACACACCCCCCGCCCCCTGGGCTGACCCCCTCCCCTTGCCATATTTGTCTGCCCCACCTATTTCCCTCTGCTGCCTGATAGTTCTGCCCCAGCCCTGCAGCTGTCCCTGTGGTCCCTCTACCCCAATCCCAGCTCGCCCTTTCCCCCCACCCTGTGCTCCCCCCAGCCCTGATCGGTCCCCCCCGATGCGCCCACGCCCCCTCCCAGGCGCTTGTGCCCTTCCCCATTTGGTTTCCCCTTGTTCACTGCACTCCCCCCTCTGCCATTGCCCCCCCGCTCCCCTAGTGCAACTGGAGGAGCCGGAACTCTCCTCTGTGTCGGTGCCCTGAAACCCTCCCACTCCTTGGTCCTTGGTTGCTCCCCACGCCCCTTTAGCCTTCCCTTTCTGGCGCCCTCCTCCCCTGCCTGCAGCCTAGGGGGGAGGGGTGGTTGCCTCCTTCCCCTCCCCTCGCTGTTTGTCCCCCTTCCCGCTCTCGTTATGGCAGGGGATGCGGCGGGGGAGACCCCTCGCGATGCTCCCACCGCCCCTCCTCCATCTTCCCCCGTGTCCACTGCCCAATCCTCTACCTCGACCACCGCTGCCGATCCACCTACCACCGCCCCTGCTGGGACACTGGCGGCGGCCAGTACTGGGGAGACCTCCGCTGCTGCCACGTCCCTCGCCCCTTCCGATTCGGGAGGAGCCCCCCCAGCCGGTGGGAAGGGTTGGGGTGGGAAGAAGGGTAAGGGCCCCGCTCGAAAGGCCAGGCTCTCCATGGCGGAGACTGCCACTGCGGCCCCACTACCGGCTGCGGCATCCCTCCCTGCTATTCCCTCCACCAGCTCTGCACCGTACAGCTCTGGGCCCCCCCCACCCGCCTGCCGCCGCTCCTCCAACCACTGCTTCCGCTACTATCTACAGCGGCCGGGGCCCCTTTCCCACTTTGACCAGGAAGCACGGCGTCCGTTGCCTCCTGGTGCCCGCCTCGCCCCACGTGGAGACCTACGTACGGGCGTTGGCGAGGCTGGTGGGGCCCACGGTCATCGTGGCGGACTCCAAATGTTCGGGAAGGTGGTCTTCTTCCTGGCATCGGAGGCCACCGCCCAGGAGGAGGTAGAGACAGGCCTGGCTGTGGGGGGTGTGTTTGTCCCCCTGGAGCCGTTGGAAGACCTGGGGGTTTGCTTAAGCTTGACCTCCATCTCTCCCTTCCTGCCCAATGCCGCCCTGCTGCCCGCCCTTTCTGCCCTGGGACACCCCATATCCAACATCAGCCCTCTCCCCTTGGGCTGCAAGGACCCTGCCGTCCGTCACGTTCTCTCGTTCCGCAGGCAAATGCAGCTTCAACTGCTGCCAGCGGCGCGTGGCGGAGAGGCGCTCGAGGGGTCCTTTCTGTTCCCCTACCAGGGAGCCCACTACCGGGTGCAGTATTCAACGGGGGACGCCCGGTCCTACCTCTGCAGGGCGATGGGGCACGTCTGGAGGGACTGCCCCTTGGCCCAGCACGGAGGAGCGTCCGGGACCCCCGAGCCCCTGCAAGGCGCTGGCCCTGTCATCGCCGGTACCCCTGGCTGCCCAGCACCTGAAGCTGCCCCTCCTCCTCCTTCTCAGTCCACCTCTGTGGAGGAGGGTGTGGCGAAGATACCGCCGTGCGTGGGAGAGGGCTCATCCCAGGGGGAGTCCTCCCTTACTTCTGCTGTCCCACCACTGCCTCCCTGAGTCCCTGAGCCATTGCCCTTGCCCTCCGACCCGACCCCTGTTAGCCAGCCCCCGGATGATGCCATGGAGGGCTGGTCCTTAGTGCGGGGCAAGCGGAAGGCTTGAGTTTCCTTACTTCCTTCGGATTCGGAGGCCCCCCGGAAGAGCAGGAAGGGGGGCACCGATGATGAGTCTTCCGCCTTGCCCCCTGATGACTCCCGTTTTGTGGTGCCAGCTGGGGACGCCGTGGCAGCACCGGAAGGTAACACCGCCCCACCTCTAGGATCCCTTCCCGTGGAAGCCCCCGAGGGAGCCTCTCTCGCCCCCTTCCCACTCGATGCCTCTGCGAGCACTGCGGTAGGTATCGCCTCGGGTGCTGGCAGGGAGGGCGCTGGGGTGGTGGCCGGTGATTTCCCTCCCATCTACGTGGAGATCGAGGCCCTGGGTCTGACCCTGGTCACGCAGGGGGAGTACGACCCTCTGCCAGCGGGCCTCAATCTGGGTGACCTCGCCACGGCCCCCTGTCCCCGAGTTCCCTTCCCCTAACCGCTGCTTCTACTCCCACCCCTGAGGGTCCCCTGGATTCTTCCGTTGACCCGGCTGCGGGTGGCACCCTGTTGACGGCCGCCGAACCCCTTGGGGCGACGGCCAGTACCCCATTGCCGAGATCTGGTTCTCAGGGGGTATCCCTCTTGGGTGTGGAGGACCCGCCCTCCGTCCTCAGCAGGGACCCCATTGACCAACATCTATCTCTGGATGCCGAGGCTGCCGCACGTGCCACAGTGGCTGAGCCCGGCATTGTTAGGGGTCCCCTTCCCACTTCCCAGATCCCTGAGCCTGGCCAGGAGGAGCCACGGTTCAGCGGCTCAAATATAGAGGCTCCGGATCCTGCCTCTACCTCTTTCCTGAACTCTCTTCCTGATCCCCACCCTACTCCTGTTAGCTCTGTCCTTGTCCCCCCCCACCTCCTGTGATGCCAGTGCCACCCCTGGGACTACCCCCCAGGGAGCGGCTTCACTGGTTTTTTCTTGCCCTGACCCCCCAGGGGCTGCCGTTCCCCTTCCGCTGCCCCTTCTTGAATCTGGGAGTGGGGCGGGTCGTGTGGCGTCGGCCCATCGGATGCCACGTCGGGGGTCTGCCCCCTGCCTGCCCGCCTTGGTGGGCCACGGGGCTGTGACGGGGGCCCCACTGGGGGACAGTCATCGATCAGTGACCCCGCCTGCCCATGCGCTGAGGGAGGAGCTGCGGGAGTTCCTTGAGGATGTCCGTGGCTCCCGGAACAAACTCCATATTGTGCTCCAGCGGTGGGGGGATTTCCATCGGGTCCTCCGGGCTGCAAGGGCCCTCATGGGGTAGGGTAAGAGGACCAGGAAGGAAGCCGCCACGGCCTACCGGCGGGTCCGTGTCTTCCGTGACTCTTTACTCACCTACGGGGTAGGTCATGGATTGCTGCGCGGCCTGCCGGAGGCCGTGGGCTTGTCTGCCGGCAAGGATCCCCCCAGCCCTCCTCATGGCGCCGATCATCCTTGCCACTTCAAACACCCGGGGCTGTAGGATGGGTCTCCACAGGAGCCAGGTGCTCTCCTTCCTCCGGGAGGGGGGGTACTCTGTGGTTTTCCTGCAGGAGACCCATACGGATCCGGCCGCTGAAGCTAGCTGGCGGCTGGAGAAGGGGGGACGGGGCCTACTTCAGCCACTTCTCGATCTGCGCGGCTGGAGTGGCAACCCTGTTCTCCCCCAACCTACGGCCCGAGGTGCTGAGGGTCGCTGAGGCTGTGCTGGGTCGCATGCTGCACCTCCGGGTCCGCATGGAGGGGCTTGTGGTTAATCTCATCAACATTTACGCCTCGACATCGGGCCCAGAAAGGCTGCGTTTTTATCAGCAGGCGTCTGCCTTCCTCGGCTCCCTGGATCCTCGTGAGTGCCTGGTCCTGGGAGGGGATTTTAACACCACCCTCGAGGAACGGGACCGCTCGGGGACCGAGCAGTGCCCGGCCGCCATGGACGTCCTCTGGGAGATTGTCGAACGCCACTCCCTGGTGGACGTCTGGCGCGACCACCACCCGGACGACGTCTCAATGTTCACCTTCGTCCGGGTGGAGGCCCATCGGTCGCGCCACTCCCGGCTAGACCGTATTTACCTGTCACGTTTCCACCTTTCACGGGCCGACTCCTCCAGCGTTCGGCCGGCCCCCTTTTCGGATCACCACCTTGCCACCGTGACGGCCTCTCTCTGCGTGGAGAGGCCGGGGCCGGCCTATTGGCACTTTAATAATAGTTTGCTGGAGGATGCGGGCTTCGTGGCATCCTTCCGGGAGTTCTGGTTGGCCTGGCGAGGGCAGAGGCGCGCCTTTTCCTCGGCGCGGCGGTGGTGGGATCTGGGGAAGATGCGCGCCCAGCTCTTCTGCCGTGACTACACTCGGGGTGCCAGCCGACGGAGGGATGCGGCGATAGGGCAGTTAGAGCGGGAGGTCTTGGAGCTGGAGAAGCATCTGGCCGCCAGCCCCAAGGATCCATCCCTCTGCGGAGCGTGCCGCGAGAAGCGGGAGGAGCTCCGGGCCCTCGAAGACCATCGGGCCTGGGGTGCTTTTGTTCGATCCCACATCCACCTCCTTCGGGAGATGGATCGCGGCTCCCACTTCTTCTACGCCCTGGAGAAAAGGAGGGGGGCCAAGAAGCACGTCACCTGCCTCCTGGCGGAGGATGGCACCCCCCTCACGGATCCGGCGGAAATGTGCAAGAGGGCCAGGGCCTTCTACGCCACTCTTTTCTCCCCGGACCCGACTGATCCTAACGCTTGCAGAGTGCTCTGGGACGGGCTTCCGACGGTCAGCACGGGCGACCAGGACCGGCTAGAGCTGCCTCTCACTCTGGCCAAGTTCTCGGAAGCCCTCCTCCGCATGCCCATCAATAAATCTCCGGGCTTGGACGGGCTGACCGTGGAGTTCTACCACGTGTTCTGGGACGTCCTCGGCCCAGACCTGGTCACCGTCTGGGCCGAGGCTTTGCAGAGCGGGGTCCTCCCTCTCTCGTGCAGGCGAGCCGTGCTGGCCTTATTGCCGAAGAGGGGGGACCTCCATGACTTACAGAATTGGCGTCCCGTCTCGCTCCTCAGCACGGACTACAAAATTGTTGCGAAGGCCATCTCGATGCGGCTAGGGTCTGTGCTGGTGGATGTGGTCCATCCAGACCAGACCTACACCGTCCCGGGCCGCACCATCTTTGATAACTTGTATCTGGTCCGGAACCTTCTGGAATTGGGGTGTAGGGATGGTCTGTCGTTCGCCCTCTTGTCCCTGGATCAGGAGAAGGCGTTCGACCGGATGGATCATGGGTATGTCCTGGGCACTCTGCGAGCGTTCAGCTTCGGACCCTTGTTGTGGGTTTTCTCCAGGTGCTGTACGCTTCTGCAGAGTGTCTGGTCAGGTTCAACTGGACCCTGACCGAGCTGGTGAGCTTCGGGCGGGGAGTGCGACAGGGGTGTCCACTCTTGGGCCAGCTGTACGCTCTGGCGATCGAGCCCTTCCTCTGTCTCCTCCGCAAGAGGTTGATGGGGTTGGTGCTTCAGGAGCTGGGGCTGCGGCTGGTCCTGTCGGCATACGCTGACGATGTGCTCCTTGTGGTCCAGGACCCGGGCAACTTGGCACGGGTGGAGGCTTGCCAGGCTGTGTACTCGGCGGCCTCCTCCGCCCGGGTCAACTGGGTCAAGAGCTCTGGCCTGGTGGTCGGGGACGGGTGGCAGGCGAGCTCCCTCCCACCCACGCTTCAGGCCATCCAGTGGAGCGCGGGTCTGCTGCTCTATCTTGGCGTTTACCTTTCTGCCACGCATCCGTCTCCGCCGGAGAACTGGCAAGATTTGCAGGGCAGGGTGAAGGAGCAGCTCCGGAAATGGACAGAACTACTCCAGTGCCTCTCCCTTCGGGGGAGGGCACTGGTGCTTAATCAACTCGTCCTGTCCATGCTCTGGTACTGGCTCAACACCCTGGTTCTGGCCCCGTATTTCCTGGCCAACTTCCGGACGGCGATTCTGGAGTTCTTTTGGCCAGGGACGCACTGGGTCTTTGCAGGGGTCCTTCACCTGCCCCTGGAGGAGGGGGAGCAGGGCCTGAAGTGCTTGCACACTCAGGTCTATGTCTTCCTCCTCCAGGCCCTGCAGAGGCTCCTGTTTGGTGCGGGTAGTCCGGCGTGGAGCGTATTGGCACACGCCTTCCTCCGCCGCTTCCGAGGGCTCCGATATGACTGGTAGCTCTTTTACCTCCATCCGAGAGGTCTTCCGCGAGACCTCTCCAGGCTGCCAGTCTTCTACCAAGATCTCCTCCGGACCTGGAAGCTCTTTTCAACGACCAGGTCCGTGGTGGCCACCGTGGCGGCTGACCTCCTTGCGGAGCCCCTGCTACACAATCCCCAGCTTCATGTGCAGGTGGCAGAGTCCCCCACGGTGTGCCAGATGCTGGTCTTGGCGGGAGTCACCAGGGTCGGAGACCTTCTGGACTACGACCAGGGAGACTGGCTGGCTCCCCTGACGCTCGCTCAGCGCATGGGGCTCTCCAGACCTCATACTCCCCAGCGCGTACTTCAGGAGGTCAAGGCCGCTTTACTGCCTGCTGCTCGGGATTACCTTGACCGGGTCCTGTGAGAGGGCACGCCCCGCCCACCCTCCACCCCAGGCCCCGTGGACATTTTTATTGGGCCCCTGCCCCGTGGACCCAATCGGCCCCCTCACCCTTTCACTGCCAGCCGGCTGCATGATCTGCAGCCGGTTCTGTTCCAGACCGCGCCATGGAAACATCTGTACATGCTCGTGCTCCATACCCTTCACTACCTCACCCTCGCGTCCTGCCCCGATACCAAATGGCGGGACCTCCTGCCACCTCTCGAGGGTAAGAAGCCCCGGTGGGCCAGCTTGTATTCTGCCCTGGTCCCGAGGCCTGCCGGGGATATCAGAAAGTGGCTCCTTCATGGGGCCGTGAGCACGGGCTTGTACTTGGCGCGGTTCACCCCTGTCCCTAGCACCTGCCCTTTCTGTGGTGAGAAGGAGACCTTGGCGCACATTTATTTGGAGTGCGCCAGGTTGCAGCCCCTGTTCCGGCTCCTCTTGAATATTTTCTTGCGTTTTTGGTTGCACTTTTCCCCTCACCTTTTTATCTACATGCTCCCCATCCGTGGCCCCACAAAGTCGCGGGATCTCCTTCTCAACCTCCTCTTGGCCCTGGCCAAACTGGCCATCTACAATACCAGGGAGAGGAGGTTGGCTGACAGGATTTCCTGCGACTGTAGGGCCTATTTCCATTCCTCCGTCTGTTCATGCATCTGGGCAGAGTTCCTCTAGGTGGCGTCCACTGACTCCCTTGATGCCTTCAAGGAGCAGTGGGCGTTGTCCGGGGTTCTCTGCTTGGTCTCCTCATCAGGTTCCCTTCGTTAAGCCCTATGACCTCACTCCCGATCCTGTTTTTTCATTAGTTGTCCCCCGTAATTACTTGGTGTCCCAGACCTGTTGGTCCTCCCCTTAGGCTGAGGGGAGGTCCTTTAGAAGTGGACGGGCTTCACCCGCCCACCCCTGCTGGATGCCAATAGGACCACCACCCACCCCTCTCTCTGCTATCTGCCTGCTGGCTGGCTAGTAGATTCCCCTCCCCCCTCTGTTACTGCTGTTATTCCACCTACAGCCCCTGGGGGCGGGGCGGGCTGCTGACCTGCTTCCCAGAGAGGGGGGGAGTGAGGGACTCCAGCACTTGTTGCTGAGGACACCATCTGAGCGGGGTCCCTCCTGCCTGGACACCAGCCCATCACCACCTGGAGCTGCTGGGGCTACTGTGGCTGTTGCTGGGGAGCTGTTGGTGCCTGGAGGAGGAGGAGTAGAAAAGGACCACCTGCTGCTGGGAGACCACATGAAGAACACTGTGGAGGGAGCTTTTCTGGACTGAGTCTTTTTCAAACTGTGCCCTTGTGGTGGGGATTTGGACTGTGTCTGTTGGGACACTGGGGGTGTGGTATGGAACTTGTCCCCGGTCCATCCGTATCCCCTCTCACCCCCACCACCATTGTTGCCTCCTCCACCACCTCCGCTGGCTGTTTTCCTTCTGCTTCGGCCTCCTGCCTTTGGGACTGAGCTGCTTGCCTGGCTCACCATGCCCGCTTCCATCATTTGGGCCTGCAGCAGCAGCAGCCTAGCATTGACTTTTTAGCACAAGTGCCTGTGGGCGCACCACCTCCCCCTGGACTGACCCCCTCCCCTTTGCCACATTTGTCCACCCCACCTATTTCCCTCTGCGGCCTGATAGTTCTGCCCCAGCCCTGCAGCTGTCCCTGTGGTCCCTCTACCCCATTCCCAACTTGCCCTTTCCCCCTCCTGTCATAAACAGATAGCTAAGGGTTAATGTCTCTTTCACCTGAAGCACCTGACCAGAGGACCAATCAGGAAACCGGATTTTTTCAACTCTGGGTGGAGGGAAGTTTGTGTCTGAGTCTTTGTCTGCCTGCCTGCTTTCTCTGAGCTTTGGAGAAGTAGTTTCTGCTTTCTAATCTTCTGTTTCTAAGTGTAAGGACAAAGAGATCAGATAGTAAGTTATATGGTTCCTTTTCTTTGGTATTTGCATGAATATAAGTGCTGGAGTGCTTTGATTTGTATTCTTTTTGAATAATGCTGTTTATTCAATATTCTTTTAAGCAATTGACCCTGTATGTGTCACCTTAATACAGAGAGACCATTTGTATGTATTTTTTCTTTCTTTTTTATATAAAGCTTTCTTTTTGAGACCTGTTGGAGTTTTCTTTTCTGGGAAATTTCAGGGAAATTGAGTCTGTACTCACCAGGGAATTGGTGGGAGGAAGAAATCAGGGGGAGATCTGTGTGTGTTGGATTTGCTAGCCTGATTTTGCATTCCCTCTGGGTGAAGAGGAAAGTGCTTTTGTTTCCAGGACTGGGAACGGAGAGGGGGAGTCACTCTGTTTGGATTCACAGAGCTTGTGTCTGTGTATCTCTCCAGGAGCACCTGGAGGGGGGAAGGGAAAAAGGATTATTTCCCTTTGTTGTGAGACTCAAGGGATTTGGGTCTTGGGGTCCCCAGGGAAGGTTTTTCAGGGGGACCAGAGTGCCCCAAAACACTCTAATTTTTTGGGTGGTGGCAGCAAGTACCAGGTCCAAGCTGGTAACTAAGCTTGGAGGTTTTCATGCTAACCCCCATATTTTGGACGCTAAGGTCCAAATCTGGGATTAAGGTTTGACATGAGTGGCAGCGGTTACGGGATAGACAGAATCCAGAAGCCAGTAGGAATATTTTCTTTTTCTTTTCTCTGCTAGGGGCTTTTTAGCAGAGAGAAACAGTTTGGTTTTAAAAGGGAACCAGAGAGAATTTTTTTTTCTGCTCTCTCTGGCAGTTTGTGGCTTGCATAATAAGCAAGAGACCATTAAGCTGTGACAATAGCTCTCCCATTGAGAGTCATTACCAGCACTATATACATGCAAATAAAGTGGTTTTTCAGGTTTACTTAACATTGAAGATTAGCTAAAGGCACTGTTGCTAGGCAGACTTCAGGAGGCAACAGAGAACCTGCAGTTCTGAAGATAAACACCGGAGGGCACCCCAACACAAGATAACAGGAACCATGCCTTCCAATACCAAAATGGAGGCCGAAGAACAAATCAAAGAAGCTGAACACAGGCGACAACTGGAAAAAAGACAAAAAGAGGTGGAGCTGAAAAAAAAGGAGGAAAGCAGCAAACTGGCAGCCTACAAAAGAGAACAGGCAGCCAAAGAGGCAGCACACAAAAGAAAACTAGAAGAAGAAGAGGTGGCCCACAGAAGGAAACAAGAAGAAGAAGAGGTGGCCCACCGCCGAGAAATGGAAAAACAACAAAAAGAAAATGAAGAAAAGGAAAAACAGAGAAAACATGAACTGGACTTGGCGCAAGCTGGGCTGCATGTGCCAGCCAATCCTAACAACCCTTCGCCAATTATGGTTCCACACCACAGTAAATTTCCCACCTACAAGGCAGGTGACGACACCGAGGCCTTCTTGGAAAATTTTGAAAGAGCCTGTCTTGGGTACAGCATCCCTGAAGACCAGTACATGGTAGAATTGAGGCCACAGCTCAGTGGACCTTTAGCAGAGGTGGCAGCTGAAATGCCTAAGCAGCAAATGAATGACTATAAACTTTTTCAAACCAAGGCCAGATACAAAATGGGGATCACCCCGGATCATGCCCGTCGGGGCTTCAGAACCCAAAAGTGGAAACCAGATGTGTCATTTCCCAAACACGCCTACTACATTGGGAAAAATTATGAGGCCTGGATATCAGGACACAATGTTAAAACCTTGGAAGAACTGCACCTCCTCATACAAATGGAGCAGTTCTTGGATGGTGTTCCTGAGGACATCACACGGTACATACAAGATGGAAAACCCAAAAATTTCGCTGAGGCGGGGGAGATTGGAGCCAGATGGATGGAAGTGGCAGAAAGCAAGAAAGCTACGGTTAAGGGGAACGAATACTCCAGGGGGCACACCGACCATAAACCCTACAACCGAGGACAGCCAAAGACCCCACATACAACCCAAGTAAAGCCACAGACGCCCTATTCTTCCACCTCACCAGTCTCCAGTAACTCACCTCGGCCCAGTGACCCATCAGATGGAAGATGCTTTAAGTGTAATGAACTGGGACATATCAAGGCCAACTGTCCCAAGAATACCATGCGAGTGCACTTCATTACACCACCATCACACCAAAGATCCCCAGGCCCGGATGCCTCTCAAATACCCTTGGAGCGAAGGGAAAATTTGAGAGTGGGCGGAAAGAAGGTTACTGCGTGGAGAGACATGGGGGCACAAGTGTCAGCTATCCACCAATCCTTCGTTGACCCCAAATTCATCAACCCAAAGGCCAAAGTTACAATTTACCCCTTCATGTCACAAGCTGTAGAGTTGCCTACAGCTGAACTACCTGTCCAGTACAAAGGCTTGTCAGGAATGTGGACTTTTGCAGTCTATGACAATTATCCTATCTCCATGCTACTGGGGGAAGACTTGGCCAACCAGGTGAAGCGGGCCAAGAGAGTGGGAATGGTTACGCATAGCCAAACCAGGCAAGCTTCCAGACCCATTCCTGTTCCTGAACCGTCCACAGATGCCCCGTCTGTGTTACCAGAGACCCAGACAGAGGTAGTGGACCCGGATTCCATGCCTACCACTGAAACAGCCACAGCACCTCCAGTCCCAGGCCCAGAACTGGAACAGCAACCAGCACCAGCAATTGCAACCACAGCTTCAAACTCAACGCCAGAGGGTGCCAGCGAGCCAGAACTGGCAGAAGCAACATACAGCCATACCCAAAAGGCTCAGCCAGAGCCTGAAATACCCTCAGGTGCACCAGCGGAGAGCGGTTCACCAGCAACGGAAACAACCCCATCACCTACATTGCTTCCAGAGGGACCAAGCCCAAGTCCACAGTCTGAGGAAGAACTGGTGACCCCAGCCTCAAGGGAACAGTTCCAGACTGAGCAGGAAGCAGATGACAGCCTTCAAAAAGCGTGGGCTGCGGCACAGAGCACCCCACCGCCTCTCAGCTCTTCTAATCGATCCCGGTTTGTTATAGACCAAGGACTTTTATACAAGGAAATTCTTTCTGGTGGACACCGGGAAGAATGGCAGCCGCAAAAACAGTTGGTGGTTCCAACTAAGTACCGGGGGAAGCTCTTAAGCTTAGCCCATGATCATCCCAGTGGCCATGCTGGGGTGAACAGAACCAAGGACCGGTTGGGGAAGTCCTTCCACTGGGAGGGGATGGGCAAGGACGTTGCCAAGTATGTCCGGTCTTGTGAGGTGTGCCAAAGAGTGGGAAAGCCTCAAGACCAGGTCAAGGCCCCTCTCCAGCCACTCCCCATAACTGAGGTCCCATTTCAGCGAGTAGCTGTGGATATTCTGGGTCCTTTCCCAAAAAAGACACTCAGAGGAAAGCAGTACGTACTGACTTTAGTGGACTTTGCTACCCGATGGCCGGAAGCAGTAGCTCTAGGCAACACCAGGGCTAACACTGTGTGTCCTGGCCCTAACAGACATCTTTGCCAGGGTAGGTTGGCCCTCCGACATCCTTACAGATTCAGGGTCTAATTTCCTGGCAGGGACCATGGAAAAACTGTGGGAAACTCATGGGGTGAATCACTTGGTTGCCACCCCGTACCACCATCAAACCAATGGCCTGGTGGAAAGGTTCAATGGAACTTTGGGGGCCATGATATGAAAATTCATCAATGAATTCTCCAATAATTGGGACCTAGTGTTGCAGCAGTTGCTGTTTGCCTACAGGGCTGTACCACATCCCAGTTTAGGGTTTTCACCGTTTGAACTTGTGTATGGTCACGAGGTTAAGGGACCATTACAGTTGGTGAAGCAGCAATGGGAGGGGTTTACGCCTTCTCCAGGAACTAACATTCTGGACTTTGTAAGCAACCTACAAAGCACCCTCCGACACTCTTTAGCCCTTGCTAGAGAGAACCTAAAGAATGCTCAGGAAGAGCAAAAGGCCTGGTATGACAGACATGCCAGAGAACGTTCCTTCAAGGTAGGAGACCAGGTTATGGTCTTGAAGGCGCAACAGGCCCATAAGATGGAAGCATCATGGGAAGGGCCATTCACGGTCCAAGAGCGCCTGGGAACTGTAAACTACCTCATAGCATTTCCCAATTCCTCACTAAAGCCTAAAGTGTACCATGTTAATTCTCTCAAGCCTTTCTATTCCAGAGACTTACAGGTTTGTCAGTTTACAGTCCAGGGAGATGATGCTGAGTGGCCTGACGGTGTCTACTATGACAGGAAAAAAGACGGTGGCGTGGAAGAGGTGAACCTCTCAACCACCCTGGAACGTCTGCAGCGGTGACAAATCAAGGAGCTGTGCACTAGCTTCACCCCATTGTTCTCAGCCACCCCAGGACGGACTGAACGGGCATACCACTCCATTGACACAGGTAATGCTCACCCAATCAGAACCCCACCCTACCGGGTGTCTCCTCATGCCCAAGCTGCTATAGAACGGGAGATCCAGAACATGCTACAGATGGGTATAATCCGCTCATCTACCAGTGCATGGGCATCTCCAGTGGTTCTGGTACCCAAACCAGATGGGGAAATACACTTTTGCGTGGACTACCGTAAGCTAAATGCGGTAACTCGTCCGGACAACTATCCAATGCCACGCACCGATGAGCTATTGGAAAAGTTGGGACGGGCGCAGTTCATCTCTACAATAGACTTAACCAAGGGGTACTGGCAAGTACCACTAGATGAACCTGCCAAGGAGAGGTCAGCATTCGTCACCCATGCGGGGGTGTATGAATTCAATGTCCTTCCTTTCGGCCTTCGAAATGCACCCGCCACCTTCCAGAGGCTGGTAGATGGTCTACTAGCTGGACTGGGAGAATTTGCAGTTGCCTACCTCGATGATGTGGCCATTTTTTCAGACTCCTGGCCCGAACACCTACTACACCTGGAAAAGGTCTTTGAGCGCATCAGGCAGGCCGGACTAACTGTTAAGGCCAAAAAGTGTCAAATAGGCCAAAACAGAGTGACTTACCTGGGACACCAGGTAGGTCGAGGAACCATAAACCCCCTACAGGCCAAGGTGGATGCTATCCAAAAGTGGCCTGTCCCACGGTCCAAAAAGCAGGTCCAATCCTTCTTAGGCTTGGCCGGATACTACAGGCGATTTGTACCACACTACAGCCAAATCGCTGCCCCACTGACCGACCTGACCAAAATGACCCAGCCAAATGCAGTTAAGTGGACTGATGAGTGTCAAAAGGCCTTTACCCAACTTAAGGCAATGCTCATGTCTGACCCTGTGCTCAGGGCCCCGGATTTTGACAAACCATTCCTGGTAACCACGGATGCATCTGAGCATGGTATAGGAGCAGTGCTCATGCAGGAAGCAACAGATCACAACTTCCATCCTGTCGTGTTTCTCAGCAAGAAACTGTCTGAGAGGGAAAGTCACTGGTCAGTCAGTGAAAAGGAATGCTATGCCATTGTGTACACCCTGGAAAAGCTACGCCCATATGTTTGGGGACGGCGGTTCCAACTACAAACTGACCATGCTGCACTAAAGTGGCTTCATACTGCCAAGGGGAACAACAAGAAACTTCTTCGTTGGAGTTTAGCTCTCCAAGATTTTGATTTTGAAATTCAGCACATCACAGGAGCTTCTAACAAAGTAGCTGATGCACTTTCTCGTGAGAGTTTCCCAGACTCTAGTAGTTAAAAAGTGTTCTTAAAATGTTGAAGTCTGTTAGTGGTATATGTAAAGGTGCATGTGTTGTATTACTCTGTTTATTTTAAAGTTCTAGAAGGAAATCGCCGCCAGTGAGCTTCCCCACTGTCTGCAATTTGGGGGGCGTGTCATAAACAGATAGTTAAGGGTTAATGTCTCTTTCACCTGAAGCACCTGACCAGAGGACCAATCAGGAAACCGGATTTTTTCAACTCTGGGCGGAGGGAAGTTTGTGTCTGAGTCTTTGTCTGCCTGCCTGCTTTCTCTGAGCTTTGGAGAAGTAGTTTCTGCTTTCTAATCTTCTGTTTCTAAGTGTAAGGACAAAGAGATCAGATAGTAAGTTATATGGTTTCTTTTCTTTGGTATTTGCATGAATATAAGTGCTGGTGTGCTTTGATTTGTATTCTTTTTGAATAAGGCTGTTTATTCAATATTCTTTTAAGCAATTGACCCTGTATGTGTCACCTTAATACAGAGAGACCATTTGTATGTATTTTTTCTTTTTTTTATATAAAGCTTTCTTTTTGAGATCTGTTGGAGTTTTCTTTTCTGGGAAATTTCAGGGAAATTGAGTCTGTACTCACCAGGGAATTGGTGGGAGGAAGAAATCAGGGGGAGATCTGTGTGTGTTGGATTTGCTAGCCTGATTTTGCATTCCCTCTGGGTGAAGAGGAAAGTGCTTTTGTTTCCAGGACTGGGAACAGAGAGGGGGAGTCACTCTGTTTGGATTCACAGAGCTTGTGTCTGTGTATCTCTCCAGGAGCACC
Source organism: Gopherus evgoodei (assembly GCF_007399415.2). Classification (NCBI taxonomy): domain Eukaryota; kingdom Metazoa; phylum Chordata; order Testudines; family Testudinidae; genus Gopherus; species Gopherus evgoodei. Next base: position 88,352,051 of record NC_044329.1, read on the forward strand.
TGGAGGGGGGAAGGGAAAAAGGATTATTTCCCTTTGTTGTGAGACTCAAGGGATTTGGGTCTTGGGGTCCCCAGGGAAGGTTTTTCAGGGGGACCAGAGTGCCCCAAAACACTCTAATTTTTTGGGTGGTGGCAGCAAGTACCAGGTCCAAGCTGGTAACTAAGCTTGGAGGTTTTCATGCTAACCTCCATATTTTGGACGCTAAGGTCCAAATCTGGGACTAAGGTTTGACACCTCCACTCTGTGCTCCCCCAGCCCTGATTGGTCCCTCCCCTTGTGCGCCCACACCCCCTCCCATGTGCTTGTGCCCTTCTCCATTTGGTTTCCCCTTGTTCACTGCACTGCACCCCCCCGCCGTTGTCCCCCCTGATTGGCACGGTTCGTTCCTGTCCCCAACACCTTCCCTTTTTGTGGCGTGAAGGAGACCCTGGTGCACATTTATTTAGAGTGCGCCAGGTTGCAGCCCCTGTTCCGGCTCCTCTTGACTTTCTTCTTGCGTTTTTGTTTGCACTTTTCCCCTCACCTGTTTAGCTATGCACTCCCCATCCGTGGCCCCACAAAGTCATGGGATTTCCTTATCAACATCCTCTTGGCCCTGGCCAAACTAGCCATCTACAAAACCAGGGAGAGGAGGTTGGCCGACTGTGGGCAATGTGCAGAAAATAGTGGATGGGTTTGCGGCAATGTGATTCCTTAACTGCGACAGGGCAATAGATGGAACGCATATCCCAATCTTGGCCCCAAACCATCTAGTGATGTACTCCATCAACCAAAAGGGTTACATCTCCATGATCTTGCAGTTGCTGGTGGATCACTGGGGCTGTTTCACTGACCTCAGTGAGGGGTGGTCAGGGAAAATGCATGATGCTTACATCTTTAGGAGCACCAGACTGTATAGAAAGTTGCACGCTGGGACTTTTTTCCCAGACCAGAAGATTCTCTTGGGGTATGAGGAAATGTCCATAGTGATCCTAGGAGACCCTGCCTAGCCCTTGCTCCTGTGGCTTATGAAGCCTTATACCGGGAACCTTGACAGCAGCAAGGAGTGCTTCAACAATAGGCTCAGCAGGTGCTCAGCAGTTGTTAAATAACCACTGAATGTGCCTTTGGCTGATTGGTAAGATCACTGGCCCTGCCTTTTTGTTAGGTTAGATCTCAATGAGGAAAATATTCTGATGGTCATTGCAGCCTGCTGTACTCTGCATAACATTTGTGAAGAGAAGGGGGAGAAGTTTCCCTAGTGGCAGAACACTGAGGTTGATAGTCTGGCTGCTGATTTTAAGCAGCAAGAGACCATGGCAATTAGAGGGGCACAATGGGAGGCTATTCAAATCAGGGACGCTTTGAAGGAATATTTTGAAAATGATTCCCAGTAATGTCTTTGTGATGCATTCGGACAGGTGAGGTTTACTTGCTACCCTGGATGACCCCTGTAGTACTGGCTTACTGAGCTGCCTATAGCCACTGTTTGAATTTTAGCACCAACTAATGTGTGTGACACACAGACACATTTTATTTCAAATACTAAAGTTTAATAACAGGACAAAACTTATTTTATTTTTGGCAAACAGGGCACATGGCAATGATGAACAGTCTCTCAGTTGTGGCTCTCAGAGCTATGTGTAACTCCAGTTTTCACTGTGAAACCAGTCCCTACGGGTGGAGTGTAAGAGGCACTGCGAGGGACCAGGAAGATGTGAGGAACATGGTGGGGGAGTTTGGGGAGGGCATGGAATGGAGTTCTGTATGGCTGTGGGGGCAGTTGTGCACAGATGTGCTCAGACTGCAGCATAGTAAGGGACTTGAATATCTCTGTCTGGCCCTCCAGTAGCTTTAGCATCTGCTCCAGCCCCGTCTCCTTTCCAGGCAATCTAACCTGACTTTTTCGTTGTCTCCCTCCATGCTCATATTTCACTATCTGTTGATTGCAGCAGTTCGTGAAACATATCTCCCTTACTTGCCCTGGTTTGCCACCTTATCTGACAAAGACACTCTGCCAGTGTGGAGCAGTTGGTCCTCAATGGTACATTTGCAGAAGCCAAAGAAACAATGAACAGAGACAGCATTGTGAGTGCACTCATAGCAGTGAATCACAAAAGTTACACATGCCTCTTTCTCACTGTCCCTTGGCTAGCACACAGCTCGGCATGAGTCCCAAATATGGTGTGTTTGCTTCAGACCGGCTCCGTATGCTCCTCACCTGTGTGCTGCTCTGCTCCCTGCAGAAATAATTGCTGGTTGGTGCAGCAAAGTTTCATACAGCAGGGGGAGAAACAAGGAAGCTCTGCCAAGGAACCTTCGGCAGAGGATTTTAGAATACCTGAAGAAAAGTTTCCTAGAGACCTCTGTAGAGGATCCCCGGGCCATTCTGGTGTACATTAACAAACTTTTCCACCCGGCCTCCACTGCATAGCGGTATAGGCTCTTGTTAATTTCTGTCCCTTATCCCTCCTCTACCATATAACAACGTACATGAAAGCTCAATCTCCTCTAACCGTGTGGCATCAAAGCAAAATGTGTGCTTACCAGAGCTCATGTCCACTGCTTCATGCGCAGCGGAGCCAGAGTGCTGGGACTGGCTACACCTCTCCGGTGTCAAAGAGATCCTGATTCGCCATGCCCTGGATGACCCTGTCATGTGTTCCACATCGTCCAACTCCATTTCCTTGTCTACCACTTCATCCTCAGGGTTGACTCGGTTGGCCACTGTCTCCCACCCCCCCCCGAAGTATCCACGAGGCTCTTGGCAGTGGAGGTGGGGTTGTCACTGAGGATGGCATGCAGCTCCTTGTAGAAGTGGCATGACTTTGGCATGCATGAGACTGACAGTTGGCCTCCCTTGCCTTCTAGTATGTCTGTCACAGCTCCTTGACCTTATCATGGCACTGCTGCACATCTCTCTCTGGTCCCTTCTCCTGCATCCCACTAGCAATCAGCCATACATATCAAAGTTCCTACTACTGGATCCTCTCCCAACAGATCCAACAGCTCTGGTGTACTCCATGCAGGAGCGGGTCTGCTGCAGAAAGCCAGCATGGTCAGCTGGGAAGAGGCTATGTGAACTGTCCACAGATGCCAACTTTCCAAAGTGCTGGGGGGTGCTCGACCCCCAGCTCTGCCCCAGGCCTCATCCCTGCCTCACCTCTTCCCGCCTCCACTTCACCTCCTCCCCATCTCTCCCTGCCCAGTTCTGCAGCGTGCCGCATTCTTGCTTCTCTCCCGTCCCCCTCAGAGCCTCCTGCATGTTGTGAAACAGCTGTTTGTGGCAAGCAGGAGCCTGGGAAGGGAGAGGGAGGCACTGATCCGTGGGGCCTGCTGGCAGGTGGGAGGCACTGGGAGGGGTAGGAGCAGCTGATAGGGGGGCTGACGGTGGGTCGGCACCTATGGAACTGTCCATGCTAAGAAAACAGGAAGAGGAACTTCAAAAATTCCCAGGCCTTTAAACAAAGGAGGGGTACATACCTGTGTACCTTCAGGGCAGCCGAGTTCAAACTGCTGACCAGAGTGGTCATCATGAGCATTGCGGGACACCTCCTGGAGGCCAATTAGGGTGACATAAGCAAGTGCAGTTTCTACATTGATACTGTGTTGTTCTAACTATGTCTCAAAAAGCGCTCTGGCTCTCGTCGGGGTGGTTTTATTATGTTGGCATAGCAAGGGAGCTACGTTGGTGGGAGGAGCATTTCAGTGTATACACCTCCAATGTTTTGTTGACAAAACTGTGTAGTGTAGACGAGGCCTTAGACATACCTTCAAAACCAGTGTCCTGCTCTGAAACTATTATGACCTCCTGAATGATAGCAGAATGTCAGGACCTTTCAGTTGGCTTCTGTTGGAGGAGAAATCAATGACGCAGAATTTGGGCATATTCTAAGCATAATTTGCTTTATTTATATGGCCAGGGAGTTACTCTGCATCAAGAACTGACTCTCATGAAGAGTCTAAGGCAAAAAGCAAACTTTCATTCTGCTTGCTCTGCTTCCACTCTCCCAAAGCAGCCTTTACACAAATATTCTTGCACAACTAAAAGTAACAACACAAGCATTTTTTCCAAGACCAAAAACTTGCTTGCACGCTAAAAACTTGAAGACTAGCTGTAAGATCACCACACAGTGACACCTGCTATCACAATATTATGCTGTAACTAGTAGTATTAAAGGCCTTGATGTTGCAGTTTCTTAAGGTGATCAGAGTAGTCTAAAGAAAAGATGGGCTAAGAATTACCTTTCTAACTGACTTGAAGCAGGCATGAGAGCTTTATAGTAATTTTAAAAGGAAATGCTATGATTCTTACATGTTTGTATTTAAAGAACACAGTGAAATTTCTTTTCAAGGAAGAATTAGACAGGACCTTATGAGGTTATCTAGTCCAACCCCCTGCTCAAAGCAAGGCTAATCTCCAGACAGATTTTTGCCCCACATCCCTAAATAGTCCCCTTAAGGATTGAACTCACAACCCTGACTTTAGCAAGCCAATGCTCAAACCAGCAAGCTATCTCTCACCCTGAAGCAGTTTACTTTAGTAAGGAAGGACACACCAATAAACAAGTACCTTTTTTTTTTTTAAAGGGAAAACTATTTTTGAGCTATTATTCATTTCATGTATTTTTATTTCAGTCAATGTTTAGATGAAGGTTCCAAGTGCTAAATGTGACCTTATATCTAGAAAACAAAAAAAAGGATATTAATAACTAACCCATTGGTCCACATAAAAGCAAGTATGATACACATTCACCTCTGATCTATGGTTCTGACATTACCTACTCAGAGAATATAAACAAGTTAACATTTTTTTCCCCCATATTTCATCCTCTCACAATAGAATGAGCTTTATATGATATTAAAATGACTTCTAACCTCATGTCGTCTGAAAAGGAAATATTGGATTGTTCCATGATACAGCATCAGGAAATCTATATTCTCTTGTTGATGTGCTGGGGATTTGAATGCACAGAACAGAACTGATAGCAGGATAGAGCTCTGAATATATACTAAAAATAAATGTCAGCTGAATTTCATTTTCCTTCTCATTGCTTTATTCTATAGTTTACTGCTGACTCCATACCTCACTGAAAATGAGATCAATATCATTTCATTTTGCAAATACCAGTTGAGACATTATTGTTTCATCTGGTTCCCAAGAATAAAGAGGGACCTTCAATTTATGGATGAACAACATGGTTCTTGTGTTTAAACCACTGTTCAAATCTTTAAAAATCTATTAAAAGGTACAGTTCAATACCTTTACTATAGAAGCTAGCTCTATTTAGAAGTTATTTTCCTTTTTCTGTGGGGGTTCTGAAGCATATAGACATGAGGAGTTGATCACCTTGTCCAATTTATTGGCTATTCCCTAACCACCAATCTCTTTCCACCCAACAGAGGAATATGTGAAACATTCCACTATAATTCAAGAGGACACAGCTTATTACTGTAAGTGTAACATTATATTTTTAGGACTAAACACACAACTCCTAACTCACAAAATATATGTGAATGTGATCTTTTAGCTTGAAAGGTTTTCACTTTGGTCTGTTTTAGGTATTTGAGGAACTATTCTATAGGCACCATTTTCAAATTATTTCGTTTCTAGCTACATACACACACATGCTCACTTTGAGCTGTCTGTTGCAGTAAAATATATATATATATATATAAAAGAATGCTGAGGTAGTGGCATCTGTCCACTAATACAAATTTGAAAAAATATAAAGAACTGGACTTTAACAACTGAATACAGGTAGTAGCAAGCTTTATAGACCAATATCCCTCCAGTCTGAACTGGAGGAAGAGTCTCAGGGTGGGACAATTCAGTTCTCACTCTCTCTGCTGAGCTATTAACCAGAGTGTTTGGTTTATACCAGTTGTGGTAGTGGTTTGTGTGATATGGTTACTTATCCATGGAGAGCTGAAGTGAATTAATCAAATAGCCATCAACTGGTATTAATTCTGATCACTACTAACCTGGTCCGGATTTGAACCAGAAATGTAGCAGGCTCTACATTTCATTAACAATTCTTAACCCAACTATTAGCCCCCCTGACTCCACTCATGTTTTTTACTAAGCTGGGCCAACAGAAAGTAGGTTCTTCCTACAAGTTCTTTATAAAATCTTATTTATAGTTGATAAAGTACTTGGCAATTGCAAAAGCATCTGGAAGCTTAAATGATTGATGGTTATAATTAAAAAAAAAACATAAGCAGCTGTGGCAGAGAAACTACTGTAGCAAAGATAATAGTCATTATATGGCTGGGTACCCACATACATGTTGACATAATTGCACTCCAGCACCTAAGTTCTCATTTTAAAAAGATTGAGGGAATGCTCTACCATTTGGTTTCAAGTAAGGTAGTTAATGCTTATGCAAAAGATAAGGAGTTATTACAAACATTTTTAGGTATGGATAATTTTGTAGGAAAATACATACCTAGCCTAGCAGAAAAAACAACAAATCTAAGGGATTTACTCTGTAAAAATAATCAAGGGAGATGGGACTGTCAAAATCAATAAGAATTTAAGCATCTTAAGCAACTAACAAAAAGAGCTCCAGTACTAAAATGATTTGTTAGTAACACAGACTTACAAAATTGTCTTCAGATGCATCCCAAAGCTGCCTAGGAGTAGTTCTATTACAAAAGTATGGTGATCTTTGGAAACCAATTGCTTATGCATCTTGAGCAGCGGTGGACAACCTGCAACCCGTGGGATGCAGGTTGCCCACCACTGATCCAGAGCCATGTCAATAATGGAATGTCAGTATGCTCAAATAGAAAAAGATAGTTTGGCATTAGTTTTTGCATGCAAACTATTTCACATTTATATATAGTAGAGAGAGATCATAAACCATTAGCTAATATTTCAAAAAGGAAAATGACAGGCATACTGCCTCAGTTACAAGGATTGTTTTTTTTTTAATTGTATCTGTATGATTTAGAATATCAGCCATGCAAATCATTAACGGTTGCTGATACATTGGTTACATCATAAGCTCTAGAAAGAGTACCTGAAGAAGATGATGTGGTATATGTAAATATACTTAAAAAAAAATCCTATATCAGCCTATAGGAGGAAATTTTACAAGCAACTAGGCAGGATGAGAATTTACAATAGATTATTACAGGCATTGAAAAAGGATATAATAAAAAATGTTATCAAAAGCCATATAATCATTTTATTCAAGATGTACCAGTGATTGAAGGAATTCCATTTAAAGGTAATATAGTAGCAATTCCTCTAGGACTAACAGCAGAGATGTTGAAATACATACATGAGGGACATTTTAGACATAGAAAAATATAAATGTAGAGCAAGGGAGGTTCTATATTGGCCACAAATGAACCAAAACATAAAGGATTATATAAAAATGTGACATAGGTTTTCTGAATAAGTACCAAATTGTTTAAACTGAGCATTTCTATGTTGAAAATATAAGACCTTGGTCTAAAATAAGTTTAGATCTATTTGAATATAAAGAACTAGGGCTGATTAAAAAAAATTAATCGCAATTATTCATGCGATTAAACAAATTAATTGTGTGATTAATAGCACTGTTAACAATAACAGAATACCATTTATTTAAATATTTTGGGATGTCTTCTACATCTTCGAATATATTGATTTCAATTACAACACAACACAAAGTGTACAGTGCTCACTTTATATTTTTGATTACAAATATTTGCACTGTAAAAAACAAAAGAAATTGTATTTTTCAATTCACCTAATACAAGTACAGTAGTGCAATCTCTTTATCATGAAAGTTGAACTTACAAGTGTAGAATTATGTACAAAAAAAATTGCACTAAAAATAAAACAATATAAAACTTTAGAACCTACAATTCCACTCAGTTGTACTTCTTGTTCAGTCAATCATTCAGATAAACAAGTTTATTTACATTTGCAGGAGATAATGCTGCCTGCTTCTTGTTCACATCAGAAAGTGAGAACAGGCATTTGCATGGGACTATTGTAGGTGGCATTGCAAGATATTTACATGCCAGATGTGCTAAAGGTTCATATGTATTTTCATGCTTCAAACACCATTCCAGAGGACATGCGTCCATGCTGATGACGAGTTCTGCTAGATAACAATCCAAACAGTGTGGACCGACACATGTTCATTTTAATCATCTGAGTCAGATACCATCAGTGGAAGGTTGTTTTTCTTTTTTGGTAGTTCAGGTTCTGTAGTTTCTGCATTGTAGTGTTGCTCTTTTAAGACTTCTGAAAGTATGCTCCACACCTTGTCCCTCTTAGATTTTGGACGGCACTTTACATTCTTGGGTTCAGTACTGTAGCTATTTTTAGGAATCTCACATCTACAGCAAAAGTGTTCTTAAAACAAACAATGTGTGCTGAATCATCATCTAAGACTACTATAACATGAGAGTTGGAGCAGTTAGTTACCTCAACCCACAGTTATGTTGGGTCAGTTAGGCTTCCTGTGCTGAAAGTAAGGGCTGGAGTCAATAGGGTACCCTGATTTGGGCTTAGGGTTGAGGCTAGTACCCCTGCCTAGCCTAAGGTTAGGGCTGGGGCAATTAGACTAAACCAACCTAGGGTTAGGGTTGGGACAGGTAGGGCTCTCTAGATGGAGTTGTTACAGTTCCCTGACTTAGGTTCAGGGCTGGGGCTGGTACCCCTCATCGCAGAGTTACCAAGTCTAGTATATATCCCAGCTTGTAACCAGCCTAGTTTATATCCAGCCACGCCAGTCTAATGCAGGAAGCTTGTACTTTCTCCAATGCTCTCAGCAGATATATGCAGAAACACCTGGCAGGCTTTTATTAGTTACCTGGTAAACAGAATCTGAAAGTTCTTAGGTTACCTTAGAGAAGAAAAGGCTAAAACAGTTCAGGCTGCCAGAGCTCCATGAGCCATATTGCAGATTCCTTTATTCCCCGGTATGTGCACTGAACTGTAAGTGTGTGTATCCAGCATTCTGAAGCCCCCAGCCTGGGTCAACAGACTTGGGCTAGTAGGGCTCATGCTAGTGCTCTAAATATAGCTGTGCTTCAAAGTTGTAGCTTAGGCTGGAGCTCTGCCTCTGAGGCTCACCCCCAGTCCACCCCACCTAGGCTTCATAGCCAAAACTCCAGCATGAGTCACAACTTTGAAGCAGTCTGTATAGCTGTGGTGTTTAGATGTTGCTTTTGATTATTAGAACTGGGAGCACAGGTTGTTGGGAGTCTGAAAGGACAGGAAATAGGAAGGAGAGGGGAGGAGAGGAGTTGAGGAGGCAAAGTGAGAGTTACAGAGGGTGCAGCAGCAGTTTGGTAAAGAGGTAAAGTCCTGTTGAAGTTTGTTAGTACCTTGCCTGGTTGATACAACAATAGCTGTTTTTAGAGCAGTAGCATGAGTCTGTTGACCCACTGGAGGCTCCAAAACACTGGCTGGACAGCCTCTGTGAGCTCATCTCTTATTAGAGCCATCTGACACTCTTTTGTTTTTGTTCTCTGGACACAATCATGCTGTGTTCTCATGTTCAGCTGCCTCTGTAGGTAGCCATTGTCCCTGTAGTCTTCCTTTCAAAGGTGTTGATTCCTGCCTAGCAGTCCTAGCAGCTATGTCTCAAATACTTAGCCTGATTTCCCATGTTTTAGGAAGAAAATCATTCCCCTCCCTCAATGGGTAGTGATGCCGAAGTGATAGGAGAATCATACAGATAGCTCATAACTGTGGGAAATTTTCTGCAAAAGTGTTAACACATCCCAGCCCTTACTAGGCTCAGGGCTGGGGTACTTTGCCCCAACTCTAACCTTTGGTGGGGGAGGGCTTCTAGGTTATCATGGCCTATGGTTAGGCCTCACTCGGAGAAAATTAGGGCTGGAGTTGGTAGGGTTCCTTCCCTGACCTAGTTTTAGGGATGGGGCTGGTACCCCTCCCCAGCCTAGGATTAGAGTTGAGGTTCGTAGGGCCCTCCTTTATAGGGTTGGGGTAGTTAGAGCTCTCCAACCTAGGGATATAGTACTTGGGGTTCCCTGGCCTAGGAGTAGGGTTGGGGTAGTTAGGCCTCCTTTGCCCAGGGTTAGAGATGGAACAGGTAGAGCTCTCTGAGCCCCGGCCCCACCTGAATCCTATGCCAGAGTGCTCCCCAGCCTATAGTTAGTGTTGGGGCAGTTAGGCCTCCCTAGCCTAGGGGCAGGCTTTGGGGTGACAGTGCTTCCTAGCTTAGAGTGAGGGGAGGGGCAGTTAGTCCACTTCAGCCCGGGTTAAGGTAGGGGCAGCTAAGGCTCTGCAGCCTAGGGTTGGACTGGAATCAGTAAGGCTCGCCGAACTATTATTATAGTTGGGGTAGTCAGGCCATCCTGACACAGAGTTAGAGTTTGAGGTTATTAGATCTCCACAGACTAGGACTGGGGTTAGTAGGGCTCTCTGGTATATGGGTTAGTTTGGCCAGTTAGGGTTGGAGTTACATTTAGGATAGGGTTAGTTATGGGCAGCAGTTAAGCTCCCCAGCCTAGATTTAGGGCTTCGTCTAGTAGGGCTCCCTAGTTTATGATTAGGGCCTGTAACGGTAGGTCTACTCTGCAGCTGGGAATGCATCTCCCCGCCCAGGAAGACAGGTTCAAGCTAGCAGGGCTCAACCCCTTAGGCTTGAGAGTCCAACCTGCAGCCTGAGCTGCAAAGTCCACACTGCTAGTGTCTACCCAGGATGAGAGGGTTACTCCCAGCTGCAGTGTAGATATACCCAAGCGCTCCCGAGCCCAGGGTTAGGGATGGGGCAGTTAGTACTGGGAGCCAGTAAGGCTCCCCAGCCTAGCTTAGGACAGTTAGGGCACAATGACCTTTGATTAGAGTTGGGAGCATTTATGGCTCCTTGGCCTAGTGTTAAGATTGGGCAGTTAAAACTTCCTGCCTAATATTGTCGGCTGGGCCCAATCTGTCAGGTATGATCTAAAGCTGCACAAAATGGGCAGCAGGTGTGCACGGAAGGGGTGTGAATTTAGGTCTCCTACCTCTCAGGCACTAAATGCTGCAATATTGGTTATGTTTTGTGGATGTGTCTCAATCTGTCCTTCTGAAGCTGTTCCCCTGTGTATAAATCATTAAATATTGTTGAAGCCAGCTGAAATCTGGATCTCTCACCTTTGTGCCCTACCCACTGGGTACAGAGTTATTCCAGTTCTGTCATTGGCTCACTGACTACTTAATTATTTAAAGAGAATGTATCAAATTCCAGAGGAGAGATTGAGGGAGCCAGGCCCTAGATTAACTCCTATCCTTGCGGTTATGGCACTCATCTAGGAGATGGGAGACCTTAAATTCAGATCTCTTCTCCACCTCTGGCAGAAGGGGGAAGTGAACTTAGCTTTCCTCACACTGTGGGTGACTGCGCTGACCCAGAAGGCTGTTAGAGTGGCACTTTCTCCCTTTTTCCTGAAAAAGGACTGACCTGGTTTAACTCCAGAAGAGAGTGGTTGGGATCTCAAATGAATATAGGCACCTAAATCCCTTTGAAAGGAGGAAGTGAGGCAGCCCCCTTTTCTTCAGCATTTCCTACTGGCTAATTTAGGCAGCTCTCTGCTCAGTTTGCTGGCTTTTGTGAATCCCATGTTTAGGCACCTCACTCTCTTCCCACGCATTGAATAGGGAGCTTAGGTGCCTACAATTTAGGGCTGTAAATTTCACTAGGTGGGTGCCAGGGCACCTAAACGTTAAGTGTAGCAACACTGATAATTGCAGTGCTTAAATCCCCCTTGTGAATCCCACCCCACAAGAATGGCATTTCCTAATTCTTGAGGGCTTCACTCTGCAATCACATTGTTTGTAGCATGTGTGTAACACACCACACGTACAGTGAGTGTTTACAGGAGCTTTCCATTATACTCTTGTTTCGCTATCTTGGGTCTCTACATGCGTGTTCATTCTTCCCCCAGGAACTATTTATTTCGTGTTACCTAGTGGCTAGGAGCCCTAATCTTAGACCGGGTCCCCAGTGCCACTATCTGTATTTACCCGGGATACGTTTTTCCCGCCACGGCTACCCGCGAGGGAGAGCCGATACAGACGGCCGAGGAGCCGGGAGGAGCGGACCCTACCGCGGTACCTCAGCGCGCCCAGGAACAGACCAAGGCAGCAAGCGGCTCCGCCGCAGCCACGGGGAGGCGGGGCGATGGGAGCACGGAGGCTCGCCCAGGCGGCCCGGAGCTGCTTTACGGCGGGGTTGGGGACGCGTCCTCCCTTCCTCTTCCTGTTGTGAAGCCGGGTGCTATGGCCGCTGCCCTGCCTGCTCCCCGCTGGCTCCTGGCAGGCGCCGCCGCCCTGCTCTGGGCGTGCTGCGGGTCGGCAGCTACTGATGGGATCCAGGTAGGGGAGCGCGCTGGGCTGCCCAGCACCGCCCCTGGCCCCATGCGGGTGACTCGAGCGCCAGGCCCGGAGGCTGCGTCCGTGGACCTGCCCCTGCATCGACTCCACGCACTGGGGTGGCTGCCGTGCTGGGGAGGGATAAGCCTGTGCAGCCCCCACTGCAGCGTTGGGGGAGAGGCCATAACGCTGCCCACCTCTTCCTCTCCTCCGTGTGTGTAAAGTTCTGCCGAACCCCATCAGATCTGCTGCCTGCTTTCTGCGAGGCTGGAGCGTCTGATTTATTTGAGATTCTCTGTTCCTTGCTCTAAAATTCCTTTTAAACCTCTAGATACCTTGAGCTGCCCTCAACCCCTTCTAGCCCAAGCACTGAAGTATAATCCCCGGTGGTCTTGTTTTTCAGTACACCGCTACCCCAGTATAACGCGGGTTCACGTACAAGATGGTAAAGCTCTGCCATTTTGCTCTGAGCAGTATGTTAAGGGTGCTAGGCCGGGGCTGAGCAGTTTGATGAAGGGCTGAGGGGTTTGGGGGCAGTTGGGGTCCCCCCCTGGGTCTGGGGGAGAGGAGCTGTGGGACAGCACTTTTGGGGGCTCTGCAGTCCCATAGGGGCCTGGGGGATTAGCAGGGGGCTAGGAGCAGCCTGCTCTGCTTCCCTTGCCCGGGTCCCAGCCGAGTCGCTTGGAGAGGGGACTTGGGGGATGGGATTCCCCCCGCATTCACCGCGGCTTGGAGATGGCGGAGTGAAGCGGGCTGGGGCTGCGTCGCTCTGCTTTCCGCCGCAGGGTAGTGTGGAGAGGTTGGGGAAAGGACGCTCTCTGCACTCACCTGCGGCGGGAAGCAGAGCAACACAGCCCCAGTCCGCTCCACTCCGCTATCTCCCAGCCGCGGCGCTCCACTTCCCATCGCAGGTGAGTGCGGGGAGGTTGGGGAAAGGACGCCCCCACGGACTCACCTACGGTAGGAAGCGGAGCACTACGGCTGGGAGCTGGTGGAGTGGAGTGGGTGTCATAAACAGATAGCTAAGGGTTAATGTCTCTTTCACCTGGAAAGGGGTAACAAACAACACCTGACGAGAGGACCAATCAGGAAACAAGACTTTTTCAAATCTGGGTGGAGGGAAGTTTTGGGTGTGAGTCCTTTATTCTTGGTCTGTTCTCTTTCTCGGCTCTGAGAGTGACCACAGGAATCTCCAGGCTTTCTAATCTTCTGTTTCCAAGTTGTAAGTACAAGGATAGTAAGACAATAGGTTTATATTGCTTTTTTTTTTGTATTTACATGTGTAGTTGCTGGAGTGTATTCTTTTTGGATAAGGCTGTTTATTCATTTTTTCTTTTAAGCAATTGACCCTGTATATTGTCACCTTGATACAGAGACCCATTTATGTCCTTTTTCATTCTTTTTATATAAAGCTTTCTTTTTAAGACCTGTTTGAGTGTTTTTCACTGGTTAAGGCTAAGAAACGAAGGGAGGGGGAAAATCTCTTTGTGTTAGATTTACTAAGCCTGACTTTGCATACCCTCTGGGTGAGGGGGGAGAGAGATTAGATCTCTCGGTACTTGTGTTTCAAGGGCTTGAAGCAGGGAGTATCCTAGGGTCCCCAGGGCGGGGAAATCTGGGAGGAGGTAAAGAAGGTGGAATCCCTTTGTTTAGATTCACGGAGCTTGAATCTGTATATCCAGGAACCTAGGGAGGGAACACCTGGAGGAGAGGAGGGGGAAGGGAAATGGTTTATTCCCCTTTGTTGTGAGACTCAAGGAATCTGAGTCTTGGGGTCCCCCAGGGAAGGTTTTGGGGAGACCAGAGTGAGCCAGACACTGGAATCTTCTGGCTGGTGGCAGCGATATCAGATCTAAGCTGGTAATTAAGCTTTGGGGGTCTCATGCTAGCTTCTCATGTTCTGAACTCTAAGGTTCAGATCTGAGTAGGAGAGTTATGACAGTGGGCTGGGGCCGGGTTGCTCCGCTTCCGCTGGTGAGTGCGTGTGTGGAGGGGAAATCCCTTCCCCAACCTCCCCGCGCTCACCAGTGGTGGGAAGCAGAGCAGCCCAGCCCCAGCCAGCTCCCAACCATGGCGCTCCACTTCCCGCCGGGCAGGTGAGTGCAGGACCTTCCCCAGCCGCCTCCCAGTGACACACCTGGTGCCAGGGAAAGGAAAGTGGAGTGGACTGGGGCCATGTCGCTCCAGTTCTCACCGCAGGTGAGTGTGAGGGGGGCATCCTTTCCCAAATCTCCGCACAGATAACCGGGGGCAAGAAGTGGAGCGCCATGGTTGGGAGGTGGCGGAGTGGAGCGGGTTGGGGCCAGGCTGCTCCGCTTCCCGCTGCTGCCTGTGAGTGCCTGGGGGTGTGTGCGCGGGGGTGGTGGATAGGGGTCGGAGCAGTCAGGGGACAGGGAGCAGGGGGGTTGGGTGGGGACCCAGGGGTGATTAGGGATGGGGGTCTCTGGAGGGAGTAGTCAAGAAACGGGGAGGCCAAAGCAAGTTTGATATAACGGGGTCTCATCTATAACGTGGTGAGATTTTGTGTCTCCCGAGGGCCGCGTTATATTGGGGTGGAGGTGTATTTGCTTTCGTCTCCTATACCTGAGCTTGGAAATCCTCCTGGTTGACAAACTCTCACAGTATAAATACATGTATTTATGTAAATGTACATGTTAAGCATATAAAAAATGGAAATAACTAATTCTAAAGAACTAAAGGGCACCAAATGAAATTAATAGGCAGCAGGTTTAAAACAAATGAAAGGAAGTATTTCTTCACACATAGCACAGTCAACTTGTGGAACTCTTTGCCAGAGGATGTGTTGAAGGCCAAATTCTATAACAGGGTTCAAAATGGAACTAGATAAATTCATGGCAGATAGGTCCATCAGTGGCTATTAGCCAGAATGGGCAGGGATGGTGTCCCTAGCCTCTGTTTGCCAGAAGCTGAGAATGAGTGACGGGATGGATCACTTGATAATAACCTGTCTGTTCATTCCCTCTGGGGCAGCCTGGCATTGGCCACGGCCTGAAAAAAGGATACTGGGCTAGACAGACCTTTTGTCTGACCCAGTATGGCTGTTCTTATATGCACTATGTCTTGTTTAAACTGCGTAATAATTATAAACTACTAGTTAAGCTGCATCCAAATTAATTTTCAGATTCGTTCGCATGCACCAATTCTCTTTGAATAGGAATATAATATTGGGAGGTGGTGGGTTGTGGGTTTTTTGTTTGTTTGTTTGTTTTTTTGATCCTTTTGAGTTATTTGCCAGTTGGGGTTCTCAGTTTCCAGTAAACTGTTCTTGTTTGGTTAAACATACAGGAATAATATTGTTCACTTTTGTGATCAGTCCAGATATATTATGGTCAATTTGTGTATTTCTTGCATGTGAATTTTTCAGAGCTTCATGTTTTTATAAACTGAAGGAGTTAATCAAATATTGTCCCATGGTCAGGAATCATTAGTTTTTGCCTTTTTCATATTTCAGTAATTATACCTTTTTACATACTGCTCACTTTAAATCCAGATACGATGTTTATAGTCTAATATGAATCCCATATTGACATTTTGATAAAGTAGAAAACTTCACTGTCAAATGATTTCGATAATGCACAGTTAACAAGATTAATAAAATGTGACAAAATAGCTAATGGAAATAAGATCAAGTATTTTAAATACACAAATTTTAGAACCTTATAAAGTTACCATTCAGAGCTGCAAAGAAGAGCTCTGTGTAGCTCAAAAGTTTCTCGTTCAGCTACAGAAGTTCGTTCACCCACCTTGTTGCTCTAATATTCTGTGATCAACACAGCATAATCCTATTTTCATTGTTTATTAATCATTGTACTTGTGTTTCTGTGTTAGAAGGTCCAACATAATCTGGTCTTTAAAGCTGATTTAAATGTGTGGGGTCTTTTATTTTCCTATCTGGTATTCTATAAGGGAGTGAGGATAGTGAAAGGAAAAACTTCTCTAAGGCTCTTCACTTTAAGGAAGGATTGAGGGCTGCAATGCTTTAAGGAAGCATTTCATCTGTTCCTGTTTAACACCTGATTAGAGACTTGTAAATGGAAAGATTCTGGGATTTTAATCTTTCCCAGATATTGCCCTCTTGGACAGAGTGCAATGTTTCTTTTTCATTACATTTCTCCCTATCCTAGTTTGCTGCTTCTCTCTTTCCATCACCACCACCACTCTGAAGTTCACTGGTTTTGTTTTCATTGCCAGCCAAGTGTTTCTTAATGTGATACCAAGCTTTGATACGGAGTTTGTGAGAGAACCAGATTACCTGTCTGATTTTAACGAGGACAGAATAGCCCCAACAGAATATAGAATGCATCCTTTTCTCAGGCATCAGGAGGGGTATTATAAACCAGAATAAGTCATGTTTTCTATTTAGCTGGTTTAAGGTTTTAATTGCATATGACATTAACATTTTATATTTTGTAGAACCAACCAACCCCCTCACTCCCCCCCCCCAAAGTGTTGTATTGTAGTTTTTTTCCTAAGTTTTTTTTCTACACACATGTTCCAATATTGTTTGTCTCTTGCAGGACCAAGCAGAACATTTTTTTAGAAGTGGGCATACAAATAACTGGGCAGTTTTGGTAAGCATTTTGTATTCGATCTTAAATAAAACACTGGTCCTGCAGTTGTTGCATGCTGGTGCCATCTCAGTCTGCCGATGTGCAGAAAGTTGCAAGATCTAGACCTGGAAGTAAGTGGTATGACTTGGAGTTATCCCTGCCAGTTTGCTATACTACATTACCATTATCTCTTCTGCATAACTTAATTACAAGCATCCAGAACATTAATGCACATCTGAAGTATTTATAAAATTAAAGTTACAATTAGAATGAAAACAAATGATTATGCTGTATATTATTACAGCTATGTTATTGTTTTTTAAACATTTGCTTGGTTAGGAAGGTACAACATCTTCCTAATTTTTTTGTTTGTTATGAAACTCGCTAACTTCTGACAACAAATTTTCTTCTTTTTTTAATTCTAATCTAAAATACTTAGGATAAGAAATACTGGTCTTAATTTTTTTATCTGGGTAACTTCAGATTGTATGACTCCATCAGTTTTTAATCAGGCTTTCCGAGCATAATGACTAATGATCAGTTCTAAAATATTATGTGAGCAGTCAGACATGACACAGTGTTTTTTTAAGTATTAAAATTTAGCAAAATGAAAGAATTCAAGAAAAGAAAATTGGATAATTGAAATAATAGTAATCATTCTCTGATTCCCTAATGTACAAACTTAAAATTATTAACATTAAATACCTGTTTCTATTTCAATGTTAAAAGCAAGCAGAGAGTTAAAATACAATTTTCTTTGGTCAGAGCAATACACTTGTTACAAACTGATAATAATAAGGGAAGTAGAAAGTTCTTGGTGCTGAAGGTAAAGAGAGACCTGCTTTCTATCCTGGTCTTTGCCGCTAATTTCCTGTGTGACCCTGAGGAAGTTGCTTGTGGCCAGACTGTATTCCTTGCTCTCCCAAATGGCCCAGAAATTTAGGCTCTGGCCTCATGCCATCTGTGCCTCATTTTCTCCATTTATAAAATAGGAGTGATAACAGCACTTGTGAGGTATAAAATAAATGAATTAAAGTACTTAGAGATTCACAAAAGAAAAATGCCATAGAAGTCGAGACTATTAATACTATTTTGTTTTTATCTAAGTCTTTGTACTGTGCTTGTCACTGACAACTATATAAACAAAACTCAAGAGCTTGATATTCAAAAGCCTATTTAACAATCTGCTCTATTTTGCCTAAATAGAAAATCAACTTAAAATCATCTCTTCAAAAAATGCTCCTTTAATTGATCATCTCCTATCTCAAATACTCCTTTTTGAAGATTTTTTTTTAAGCTAAATATTTTGCATCCTGGCTAGTGTATTTTGTTAAGCTGTACTTATTGCAGGATCTTATTCAATTGAGGCTGGGCAGTTTTTTCCATCTGCTCATAGAATATTTTGAATATTAGGGTTGAAAGGGACCTCAGAAGGTCATCTAGTCCAATCCCCTGCTTAAAGCAGGACCAACTCCCAGCCAAGGCTTTCTGAGAGCTGTTCTAATAGTTTTAACCCAACAAATGTCTCTTGTGTTGGTCAGCTTCCAAGGACACTTACTGCTGTGCTAAATAGCAGCTGCTCTCACTGGTTGTTCTGGAGGCAGCTTGAGCCTGGTTAGAAGCTACAGCCTTAGTTCACAGTTCAGAAAGGGCCTGGCGTCATAATTCAACAAAGCAATTAAATGTGCTTAACTTTAAGTAGGTTTGGTAAAATGTTGCATGACCTGGTCCTCTCTTGTGGGTTGTTACAAGTAGGCAAAGTCCTGACACAAGTGACACAGGCATGAGCTAGGTAAATAACAGAACATATGTTTTATTACTGGAACAGGTTACAGAAGCAGTTCTCCTGCTGGTGATAGTACTGACACCCAAAACCCTGCACCTTCCCCTCCCCCTCCTCTCAGTATTATGTCCTGGGTCCTCCTCTGGGAGGAGCCACACCCTTTTGGGGCTGTTGTCAGATGTGTAATGGACACAGACCCAGCCAGCATAGTAACTCTATTATAATGGTAAAAGCTTTTAAGTGACCTCGGAGCCTAACTCGCAGTCAAGGGGAATTGTCTGCCTAACTCCATTACGCCCCTTTAAAAAGCCTTGCTTTAAAAACCAGCTTGGCGGGACAGGAATCTCCCAGGAAGCTGAGGAAGGCAAGAGGTAGGGGTCTTATGATTCTCACTGAAAATTAAGTTAATTTTTCATGAGCCAGGTTCAGAGTAAAAAGGATACAAAGCAAAACTTTTAAACTGGTGTCTCCATCTAGTCAACTTTTAAAAACAAATCGTAGGTACTATACCTGCCCCAGATCTTCCCCTGCTCCTTCTGTGTGGCTGTACAGTCCTGTTTTCTTCTATTTTAAAATGTCTTTATCTTTCCTCTTCTGATCAAAAGAGCCAAAACAAACAAAACAAACCTGGCTATGAAGGCAATGAGGAGTCTGGTGGCATGGCTCCATGCATCTGGAAAAGTGGGTTTTTACCCACAAAAGCTTAAGCCCAAATAAAGGTAGTCTTTAAGGTGCCACCAGACTTCTCGTTGTTTTTGTGGATACAGATTAACATGGCTTCCCCTCTGATACTTGTCTATAAAGGGAAAACTGCCAGTGACTGTACAGAAAATGCTATGGGATGCACAGAGGAAGTATAGTTCTTTTTTTCTAATCTGAGTTGTGTTAAATTGAGGTGTAATTTGTAAAAATGGTAAGTGAAATATCTTCAGACAGAAATTATTTTTTTAAAGTTTTTTAAGCCTATGATTTATGATTTTTGTTTCAGTTCTCATACCTCTGTTACAGAGGATTGCAGGACTGAGCTCGCTTACAGGTTTTAATATTGCTCTGTACATCTGAAAGATTCTTTCTATCTATCATAGTATCTAGGCCATGAGTATTCATATTTAGTCATTGTCTGTTTGAAGGCCATATAATACAATTATTGCTTCTTAATCAGTTTCTGAAAGTTACTTCTGACACTCTTCTTGTAGTTACTTGTTTACTTGTATTTAAACAAACTGACACATTGGTTGGAAATGGTCTCCCGTACTGGAATTTGAACATTCCTACACTGTTTGAGAGTTTATAGTCAAACTCTGTGGGTGGGGCCCAACTCTAATGTTGTTATAGTTGACTCCCTAAAAACCAGACATCCTCAGCAAAAGTTTCCTTCTTTCTACATGTGGACCTTGTGTTCATTTGCTTACACTTTACCACAACAGGGCAATCTTAGAAATGGATAAGGCATTAAATAATCTAGGTAATCCACTTGCAGTACTGGATTATTCCCTATGGTACTTTTTTTTTTTTTTATTAGTACTTTATCCAGTTTTAAATGAAAGTTTTCTCCATGGCTCAGTACGTTAACATTTATTTTCAAAATATGAAAAAACATTGATTTCTTGCAGTTGCTTGGCACTGATTGCCGGCTGACAAGTTTTTTGGCATCTCAGCAGTCAATATCCACTGATGCATATACTAATTCAGAATGCATTTCTTACATCTTCTAATATGCATTTATTTCTTTTTAACTCTTAAAGGTGTGTACATCTCGCTTCTGGTTTAACTACCGTCATGTGGCAAATACGCTTTCAGTTTACAGAAGTGTCAAGAGACTAGGCATTCCTGATAGGTAAGAGAATCTTGAAGAGAACAATTGTTTAAACTTGGATATTAAAGGAAAAGTTCCGTCTCGTCTTCTAAAACAGGATTAAAATGCTGGTCTCTTCCTTTCATAAGCAAGTGAAAGGTAAAGAGCATAGACTTAATTACGTTAACTTACTGAAAATTGGAACAATATTATTTCAAAGGAAAATGAAGAAAAATGTACCATGATGCTTCCAAACAGAAACGGAGAATTAGATGAAATGATGTGACACTCACCAATCACTAAATTGCCCTGCTAATTAATTTGGTGAATGCACAATGTGAGAAAATTGGTAAAATGTATTCAGAATTGATAGTGCAACTCTTTGACATGTACCTGTTACTGTATTGCAACTTCATGTCTAACATAACTAATGCCTTTTTAATATGCCTTTTGATTAGAGAACACTTCAATTAATGAGCAAGACTAAATACAATATGAGTACAGTGCTTCAGCTAAATCAAGGGCGCACAATTAGAATAAGGACCTCTAAATAACTGGTGTCTAACAAAGAAGCTCCTGCATGTCACAAGCTATATTAAAAAAAAGACATTTTGTCTGGGAGTTTCAAAGGAGCCAGAAGCCTTTTCTGCATGCACAAATTGTACTGCTTTAACTGCACCAGGATAGTGAAAAATGACACAAATTCCATAGTGTGGATGCAATTATACCAGTATGAAGGTTTTGTATGGGAAGGGGAATAAGCAATAAGGCATCTTTATTCTGGTATAACTGCATCCACACCCGGCTTGTACTGGTATAACTGTTTTGGTAAATAGTTACCTTTGTACAAAAACTGTGCAGACCCATCCTAAGAGTGAGCTGCCCAAATACCACTGGATGTCAGTAGGAACTAGGTACCTAACTCCTTTGGCAATTCCATTTTTATGTTATTTTTATGATTAACATTTTTATTTTATGTCAGAATGAAAAAACTAGGAGGATCTTTACCATGGCCGATGCTGAAAAGGAAGCAGTTGTTTCATCATGAAAAAGCCAATATCACATTAAGTTAATAGCTCCCTATCTCATTAAAGTAATACCATGGTGAGACTAATGCTGAGATCTATATTTCCTTTATAACACCAGCAACTGTAGTGTTCTCTAAGAGCTCAGCCCAGGGTATCACGGGAATTGCTAATGTGTGAGGTGTGGAGGGAGGTATTCAGTGAGTATTCAGTAATGCCTTCTCATACTTTTTGGCCTTGTTTTTGTTTTGAATTTTAACCTGCTGATTGCTCTGTGATCTGTGGGCTACTGTTAAAATGCTGTAAGCTTAATCTTTCATTTATGAGCATTCTTTTTTCACTCAGCTCTCTATGTTTAAAAATTGTGTTATGTTTTTATTTGCGTTGTCTTGTGTCCAAACTGTGTTTGTGTTAATAAGCTCAAATTAGCCAAGGCCCACAGCATTGATGAGAGCTATTGGGGACTTGGCAATACACACTTCTTTGAGGTAGATAGGAGCATTGAAAGACTGAGCAGACCAGTCTTTCCTGTTTTGGTTGGATTTATATGCTAAGGTCTTAGATTTTGTTTTAAAAAGCTCTGACTTTATATTGGCTCCTACCAGAACTTTTGTTCCCAAGGGACAGTGAGGACCAGATCCCCAGAGGGTGTAAGGTGCTGTAGCTCCAGATCTGACCCTATCTTATTAAACTACACAGTCTGAATAAAATAACATGCATGCAATAACTGTTCTGGATGGGGTAGAACCAGGGCACTAATGTCATTAGAGACTAATGTCTTGCTCATCTAAGGGCTTGTCTACATCAGAAAGTTGCAGCGCTGGTGAGGGAGTTACAGCGCTGCAACTTTGAGAGTGTCCACATCTGCAGGGCATCACCAGCGCTGCAACTCCCTGTTTGCAGCGCTGGCCGTACTCCCGTTTTGTCTCGGGTGTAGAGGATCCAGCGCTGGTGATCCAGCGCTGGTAATGCAATGTAGACACTCACCAGCGCTTTTCTTGACCTCCGTGGAAGGAGGAAGCCTCTGGTAATCAAGCTGGTTTCCTTTCCCGGTTTGCTCTCTCGGTCCCGGAGCCAGCCAGCAAACCGCGGGGAAGGAGACCTGCTTGCTCGGGGTTCCGGGACCGAGAGAGCAAACCGGGAATGCCGCGGTTTGCTCTCTCGGTCCCGGAACCCCGAGCAAGCAGGTCTCCTTCCCCGCGGTTTGCTGGCTGGCTCCGGGACCGAGAGAGCAAACCGCGGCGTTCCCGGTTTGCTCTCTCGGTCCCGGAACCCCGAGCAAGCAGGTCTCCTTCCCCGCGGTTTGCTGGCTGGCTCCGGGACCGAGAGAGCAAACCGCGGCGTTCCCGGTTTGCTCTCTCGGTCCCGGAACCCCGAGCAAGCAGGTCTCCTTCCCCGCGGTTTGCTGGCTGGCTCCGGGACCGAGAGAGCAAACCGCGGCGAAGCTGGTTTCCTTTCCCGGTTTGCTCTCTCGGTCCCGGAACCCCCCTTGAAGCCGCCCAACAGCGCTGCAGTGTGGCCACATCTAACACCACTTGCAGCGCTGGTTGCTGTAAGTGTGGCCACTCTGCAGCGCTGGCCCTATACAGCTGTACTAATACAGCTGTAACAACCAGCGCTGCAAAATTTTAGATGTAGACATGGCCTAAGACTGTCTTCACTGACACACACACAAAAAAAAAGGTTTTAGAAATGGCAAGATAACTAACAGACATTAGCTGTCCTGCTGTAAAAACCTAATAAAAACAGAACACTGTATTTTCGTGTGTGTGTGTGAGTGAGAGAGAGAGAGAGGCAGGCCTTGGCTACACTGGCACTTTACAGCGCTGCAACTTTCGCGCTCAGGGGTGTGAAAAAACACCCCCCTGAGCGCTGCAAGTTACAGCGCTGCAAAGCGTTGGTGTAATCAGTGCCGCAGCGCTGAGAGCGCGGCTCCCAGCGCTGCAAGCTACACCCATAGAGGATGTGGTTTATGTGCAGCGCTGGGAGAGCTCTCTCCCAGCGCTAGCGCTCTGACCACACTCACACTTCAAAGTGCTGCCGCGGCAGCGCTCCTGCTGCGCTGCCGCGGCAGCGCTTTGAAATTTCAAGTGTAGCCATACCCAGAGAGAGAGAAGCGGAGTGGTATAGCACTGACCTTGCCTGGCAACCTCATGGTAACAATGGCATGTGTCTTGTCTTTGCTTAGGATTTTATAGTGATATAATTATTGCGTGTTAGTGACAGCTTTGTGTCAGTAAAGACACAGCCTAAGTTTGGGGTTTTATTTGTGGTGTTGGGAAGGAGGTGAACTGAGACCTTGCTCAAGTGGTGATATGTTGTCATTTGCCTCAAGTGTCCCTAATAAGAAGTCTGCTCAAGCTCTGTCCTGTACCTGCATGGCTGTGCACATTATGGGTTGGTGTGTAAGTTGGGGTAAATCTATGCTATTTATGTACTGTTTATATTTCCAGGACTAAATCTTTCATGCCCTGCCTATTGACTATGTGTAATTTTTCCCAGCTTATGGGTAGGATTCTGCTGTCACCGACTCAAGTGACAAAATGCTCATTGACTTGTGTGGATACAATACTGATCACTAGACACACAACCTCACTGAAAGGAAAATAAGTTTTTGCTTGTCAAAACTATGTCGAGACAGCCTGAGATTAATTGCTTTGCTGTTTCTGTTTGGCAAGATGAAGGTCAAGACTACGCTACAGACATCTGCCAGCACAGCTGACATCAGGGATGTCAGGAGGTCTGATCCTTAATCAACATAGCTGTAATATCAGAAGACCCTAGCATAGATGCAACTAGACCAACAGAGCTCAGCATTTTAAACAGTATAGCTTGTTTTGCTCCCTGGAGTATTTTAACTGCATTGATATAGCTGAGTCTACACTAGGAACACATTGGTGGTACAGTACATTGGTATTCCTATATTGGTAAAGTGATTTTAGTGTAGCCAGACGAGCTAAACTGGCTTGAGTGAACAAGTATTTTCAGTACATCAGAGGAAGCCAACGTTCTTAATGTCAGTTGAAAGTCACTGCTGGGAAAAGAAGAAGAGAATCCCAGGTGTTTGACTGCCCACAGCCTGACTGTTTGAGAAACTTTTTTATACCTTGCCTGTATTTTGTATCAAGACAGGCTGTTTGAGTACAGTTATAGTAGGAGTATGTCTCGTGCTGGATAGAGCTGTCTAGGTGCCCTTAACTTCTTGCCATGTGCATGTCTGGTATTCAGCCTCACCTGTGCCTGTTTTAGTTTAAGTGCACTTAAACCTGACAGTGTGTTGACACGTGGAGTCAATGCTCTAAGCTTGCAATCTTTATATATGTGCTTCCCAACAGAACGGTGGATAAGATATTCTCCTTTTTGAGTGGGTGCTGAGGGGTGTTTAAGCTGCTGACTGAACTGACCTTGGAGGCATGGATTTCCCCTTGTGTTCCTTACATCTCTTGTTTAATTTTTCTTTTTTTTAATGTAGGTTTCTGTCTTCCCTTCAGGCTGCAACAGACCCAGTGGACTGTTTAGTTTAAAAATATTACTTTTGTTTTTAGTTTTAAATAATATTCACAGAGTTCTATACTTCATTTTGCGTAGGAGTGCGGATGTGGGTTCTCCTTGTGGAATATCTGTGGTCCTAAGTGAATTTCAGAGATTATTATTGGTACAGACCGTGAGTGAATTGCAATCCTGCATTGTGCTTTTCAACAATGTCATTGTCCCCACAGCCCCCATTAAAGCTCACATCTGTGGAAAGCAGCAGATTTCTTCCCTTTTTATCATCTTACTTTGCAAAAGCTTTGTGAGGGGAAAATAATTCTTGTTTTACTGTTGCCTTGTCCTCTCGCCTTCCTGTTGTTTCACCCAGTTGTCTTCTCATAAACCTAAAATGTCAGCTGTCTAGGTCAGGTTCTCTGTAGTTCTTGTTTGCCCAATGCCAACTACAATGGAGACCATGGCTGAGGATCCCAGACACCACTGTAATACATATAACATGGCAGAGGAGTACTGATTTGTTAAGCCCCTCTGAGAAGTAGAAGGGAAGAAACTGAAGAGAAATGGGATGAGAGAGCCCCAAAGGCAACAAGGGGCAAAGTAGAACCAAGCAGCTTTATGCAGAATGCTCTTCTTAGAAGCAGGAGAAAACACCATAAGTAAAAACAATGGAAACGATGCTCCTTTTAGCATTAACTCCTACTGCATGTTTTCTCTTCCCAAAAGAGGTACAGGTGAGCCTGGAATGGTTGATGGTAACATGAGCTATTGGAAAGCTGTTCAGCCAGGTAAAAGGATAGCTCCTGAGATGAGCATAGAGGTTGTGTCTCTTTGCGGGACTGGAGCTTGTCTTTCCCATGAACATTGTAGGGCTTGGAAGGTGCCGTGTCAGCAGCCCCTCAGATATCTCCTTTCTCTATGCCCATAGGAACTTTCATAGGCCTACTGTCCTACTTGTGTTGATTTTGCTGTAGGATGTCATGTTACGCTCCAGACTGTTTTATTTGCGTAGAATAGCTTTGTTTTATCCTGAGTTGAGTTGTATTAATATTTAATCAAGTCTAATAATAATAAGGGAAAATGTTCACCAGGGCAGTACTTGTGCTAGTAGGAGGAAAGCTTCTTTGTGAGTAATACTTCCTCCTGGAATACTTGTCCTCATGCTTCTTCATATTCTGAGGAGAAATTGCTGTGGCCAAGGGGTTGTGCATGAAGAGAAAAAAAAAGTAGTCTGCTGATGCTCAGAGCAATCCTTAGGTGTTAATAACAGTGAGTGTATTAATAGCCTCATAGGGCTTAACAGTTGGGTCTTGAGTACTTGGAACTAGACACTGAGGACTCCCTCCTCCCTCTCCCCCCAAGAGCTTTCCAGTGGTTAGGGTACTGAGCTGGGAGTCAGGAGACCTGAGCTCTGTTTTGAGCTCTGCTGTGTGACCTCGCACAAGTTACTTTACTTCCTTGGTCTTCAGTTTCCCCCATCTCTAAAACGGGGATAATGTGATTTCCTTTCAGATAGATAGATGAAAAGCTATATGAGAGCTAAGTGTTATTAGTACACTTTCTCTTTCACAAATGTTCAACAGGAATGAATTTCATTCCTGCCAATGTATAGCTTAAGCAATTGGGATTTGTGTGGGGAACTAAGTAGTGATTTTATGGTCCACTCTCTCAACTTATTACCCTTTTTGCTAGGCAGCCAGGCCCTGCTCCCTCTCAAACCAGAGAGAGCCTCTGAACTCCTGGCTGCCTTGACCTTTATAGGGCCAGCTGGGTCTGTTTGGGGCGTGGCCACAGCTGAGGCTGTTTCCCCAACCAGCCCAGCTTTTCTCCTCCCACAGCCCTCCTCCAGGGCTGTTTTAAACCCCTCAGGGCAGCAGTGGGTGTCCACCCTGCTACAGTATGTAATTATTCATTTTGTCTGTCTTGGTGATGGAGCATCATGCTATCTTCAAGAACATTGCACAAGGTGGTGGAGCTAATTGGTTTCATAACAGCCTCAACTCAGAATTCCCTTGTTTTTGAGACTGAGGCCTTGTGTACTTGCAGTTTTGTGCACTGATTTTTAAATAAATCTGTCATGTGCAAGGCCCACACCCTCTTTATATCAGTGCCGTTTAAAACCTACTTCTTCAAGGCCTGCACAAAGGCTTTATAATAGGGGTTGGAAAAAACACTAGTGAGCCATCTTCATCTTTTTTCCACTGTGACCCACCTTCTGTTTGAGTTTTTAAGCTCTTTGAAGCAGCAGCCATCCATTTTTGTGAAGTACTGTATGACATTGAGCACGTTGTTAGTGCTAAACAAATAATACCATTACTGTAACAAACAAAAAGCTTAATGTGGTAATGTTGTGATGGTGACAGAGTTCTCTGGGGAAATAAGATACTACCTAAGTAACTCTTACTTATACTCCAGGCAATTTTCTAAATGCTATAGACTCTTGTTTTAATAATGAGTAGAGCCCTGCGTGGATACAAAATTTGTATCTTCAGCCGATCTCTGATCAGTAAGCATAGTCTGCAGATATAAAGCAGATATCTGCAAATTTGCAGGGCTCTCATAATGGGTCATGCTTGTTGGCTACATTATTTGCAACTTTCCTTTTGTTTATTGTATTAAAATAGAATATATGAGATTGTGTTATTTTGTTTTTCCCAGTCACATTGTCCTGATGCTGGCAGATGATATGGCATGTAATCCCAGGAATCCCAAGCCAGCAACTGTGTTTAGTCACAAAAACATGGAGTTAAATGTTTACGGAGATGATGTGGAAGTGGACTATAGAAGCTATGAGGTAACAATGCTTTGTCCATCTAACCAGATTTTTCTGTAGTGTTGTTTCAAAGCCTGATCCAAAGTCCATTGAAGTCAGTAGTAGCCTTTCCGTACATTTCCCTGGATTATGGATCAGACCCTTAGTCTCAATTGATATATATAATACTAAGAAAATTTTTACTGAATTTCAGAACTTGTTACAACTTTGTACGTCTTTTTATAACTAATTAGAATTTATTATTACACATTGTTATTGGCTATTGTAAAGAAAACATTAATTCCTACGGCTGTTGTTGTTGTTATGAGTTACGGTTAGGAGATTGTGAGGCTTTCCAGCTATATTAACAATATAAAACTGTTACTGGGTTTTTCCATTTTGTTGAAGTAGTATAGATTGTATGACTGATTAAACGGCTAACACTTTCATAAGCTTTGACGCTAAGCAGGTGTGTGTTTGCACATTGCAGGTTCAACATCTTTTTTTAAATATTTGGTTTGTTTTTTTTTCAAATAAAACATGTCTTTTCTGTAAGTAACCCAATTCTAACCACTTTATAACAGCTAGTTATATCTGCAGCACTTTACCACGTTCTTGTTTTCAGAAAACACTTCTTGCTGCAAATTCTTTTTCTAAGTCTTTACTGGATTGACTTTAATTAGACTTCAGTTACAGATTTTAATTAGTACCACATAGTAAAATGATTTATAAAACAAATACGTATATTTTACAGGAACAAATTAAACCCTGTACCATATTTGCCTATTAGAGTATACAGAAGATGTCATGTTCTCTGATTTTTAATGTCCTGAGAACATAAAGTGCATGTTGAAAGGTTATAGTAACAAAAAAAAAACCTAGCTGTCATGAGTCTGAATTTTGTTGGTAACAGTTTTGGGTGTTGTAAATCTGCATTCAGAACAAATAGTTCTAATGTTTAATCAAATCTTTTATGATCACTGTCCAGATGGACTACATCTGATCTTTTAGATGTTCGTGCCACAGGAATCTTTTCTTTGCCTGAGTTGCACAGAGAATTTAAGCCTTAGAGTATTTATTAACATTTTTCCATGGTAACACATACTAATGTTGCAGCGTTTTGTGAATGCATAAGTAGTATTAACTGAATAAAGATATACACTACAGTGTGACAGGTGTTCAAATCAATGAAGATGTATTAAAAGACTAGAATGGTCATAGAAGTGTGTTTGATGAAATAGTTTTCAAATATAGTAAACCAACAGGCTGATTTTAATGGGGCTATTAAAAAAACAGTGATTGGTGAGCAGTAGCACAGTAAAACCTTGAAGAGAAGAAATCTGGTAGTGCAATTTATACCATCTATTGCTGGACCTATTTATATATAGTGCATAGTTTGTCTTTTTATTTTGTGGAGCCACGTCTAGTAGTGGTCAATAGATATCCCTTATGATAGTTAGAAATTACTTAATTTCCATGTTTGTAGGTTACTGTGGAGAATTTCTTGCGTGTGTTAACAGGAAGAATCCCACCAAGCACACCTCGATCCAAGCGCCTACTTTCTGATGACAGAAGCAATATTCTAATATATATGACAGGTAATTACAGGAATTTATTGGTTTTGTTGCACAGTAAGAGAGTGAAATCTCATGAGGATGCTAAATAATGCTGAAAAATTAGTAAAACAAGTACACAGTAATCATGGAGTCACATTAGTTTGAGCAAAACATCCATTATTATTAACATTAAAAACAATCCATGCAAAAAGTTC
Organism: Gopherus evgoodei; assembly: GCF_007399415.2. Lineage (NCBI taxonomy): Eukaryota > Metazoa > Chordata > Testudines > Testudinidae > Gopherus > Gopherus evgoodei. Next base: position 88,381,541 of record NC_044329.1, read on the forward strand.
TGATAACAAAGATTGTTTCATCAGTTAAAAATCTGGGTTTCACACTTGTATTCCACAACCCTGGGCATATGGTCTAGAGAGCCCAATTTGTAATGACTCTGGAAGTTATAAAAATCATTACCATGTGAAGAGGTTTTGCATAAATAGTAATCAAGGAAGCATCTTTAAAGCAGTGTCTATTAATTTATGAATGAATAGATGTATTCCAGGTTAAACATACATGTATACACTTACGCAAGGTGTTCCGGGACGCTTGCGTAAGTTGGGGAGCGTCTGTAAGGTCCTCATTACCCTGGTATTGTCTTGTCGTCCCACACCAGCGAGGGGAGAGATTGCATTTAAGCTGTTTCTGTTGGCTTTTGGCAACCATGTTTTGTATATATTGTACTTCTATCTTTAACGAACATGCTTATTTACCTTTTCTACAAGGTCATGGTGGAAATGGTTTCTTGAAGTTTCAGGATTCTGAAGAAATCACTAATGTAGAACTTGCTGATGCCTTTGAACAAATGTGGCAGAAAAGAAGGTAAAAATTTATTACTTAGCTATTAAATGCAGTATGTCACCAACAGGTGTAAAACTTGGGTTGTAGCCTTTCATTCCTCCATTTAATTCTTGTCAAAACAGCACACTCTTCTAGTGAAGATGTCGAAATTAATAATTATTTTTATTCTGAATGTGGTTTAAAAACGAAAAAAATTACCGCTACCACAGCAGTGATATTAAATAGCTGTTGTCCCTGAGGTTGCATGAAGCTCTCCTTTCCAGAGGAGAAGGAAATCTATTATAATCTTCAGCCACTCAAATGAGTTACAGCTGTTGAGCCAAGGTATGTGCTTCTTACTAATTATAAGGTTTCTGAAATGTTCAGCCAGTTGGAGCTCTATTAAATATCTTGCTAACTATGCAGTGAAATGAATGAATGAAAACATAGTCTACAGAATGCCAGATGTGAAAGCTGTTTTATTTCTTTCAGATACAACGAATTGCTGTTTATTATTGATACCTGTCAAGGAGCATCCATGTATGAACGATTTTATTCTCCAAATATAATGGCCTTAGCTAGTAGCCAAGTAGGAGAAGATTCACTTTCAGTAAGTATGAGCTAAGGTTAGAGTTCCTATGGGTATGGGTATTCGGAGGTAGGGTTAGGATTCCTATGGATAGAGCTTTTCACCCTTGAGTCAGGGTTTCTATGGGTCAGGTACTTCGAGCTAGGGTTAGGGTTCCTATGGGTAGGGCTCCCTGCCCTAAGGGTTAGGGTTTCTGTAGGTATAACTCCCCACCAGAGGCTTAGGGTTCCCATCGGTAGGGTAGTTGGAGGTAGGGCAAAGGGGGTATTTTCAAAAGTGCCGAAAGGATTTGGCTCACACGTCCCATTTAACTTTCAGTGGCAGTTGTGCTACTACATTTTTCTGGCACTTCTGAAAATCTCCCCCTTAACTGTTTAACAACATAAAGGGTGTTTAGCCTCTAAAGCAGGGACGAGCAAACTTTTTGGCCTGAGGGTCACAGCGGGTTTCCGAAATTGTATGGAGGACTGTTTAGGGGAGGCACAGCCTCCCCAAGCAGCCAAGTGTGGCCCGGCCCCTGCTCCCTATCTGACCCTGCCCCCCACTTCTCGCCCCCTGACAGCCCCTCCCCTGGGACTCCTGCCCCATACACCCCCTCGCTCCCTGTCTCCTGACCACCCCCAGACCCTCCACCCCTGACTGCCCTCCGCCGCCCCATCCAACCCTTTCCCCTCGTTCCTGGCTGCCCCTCCGTGACCCCTGTCCCCATTCAACTGCCTTGTTCCCGCCCTCTGACCGCCCTGACCTCTATCCACACCCCCCGCCCCCTGACCACCACCCTGAACTCCCCTACCCTCTATCCAACCTCCCCTGCTCCCTGCCCCCTTACCGCAGCAGAGGAGGGGCTTGGGGGCTAGACTCCTGGGCCAGGAAGACAGGGGTCAGGCAGGAGGGTCCTGCAGACCAGATGTGGCCCGTGAGCCATAGTTTGCCCACCTCTGCTTTAAAGCATCATTCATGTAATGTTGATGTACTTTACACATTGTTCCGTTGTGCTGTCCGAAAGTGTGGGGATGTCAGTTGCCCACTAGGCTAATGTACACCCCTAATTTGATTTTCAGTAAGTCTTACAATTCAAACATAAAATAATGAATTAAAAAAATGTAATGATAAATACATTGCAGAAAAAAGGTAACAATAGAAATAGAAAATGTGATTTATAGTACAGTGGGTAGCGCACTTGAAGAGAGGGACATTAGTTGTCATCTTCCTACGCTTGCAAGCTTCCTCTTTCTAACTTTAGGCTATGGCCTCGTATGACAGCCACGGTTTGTGAAACCATTCTATTCTGTAGTTGTTTGATTTTTAAAGGTAGTGAGCACCATAGCCTCCATAGGTGTTCAACATCTCTGAAAATCAGGCTCTACTCATGTGCTTACTGAAACTGGTAATGACCTCCTGGAGCCACACAGGATTATCTCTCTCTCTCCCCCCCACCCTCTCCCCCCTTCTCATGCTCAAGAGGCCATAGTGGGAGGATCCTACCGGAGTTCTGCACAGGTGAATAATGGAGGAGTCGGCTCCCTGCAACTAGGCAAAGACAGGGCTAGTCAGAAATGAGTCTAAAAAGAGGAAGATGATAACATGCAATATACAGATTCATTTACACAGTCTGTTGGTTTTTTTGATGGTTAGTAATCTTTTTTTTGCATACTTCTGATAATTTGACTAATAGTGAAAAGAATTCATAGGTTTGACACTTGCATGGTCCTGTTTTGCTCTGTTCTCATCAGATTTTTGCTATGGAATACTCTAAGTATGTATATTTTGTTTTTAAGCATCAGCCTGATCTTGGGATTGGAGTTCACCTTATGGATAGATACACATTTTATGTCTTGGAGTTCTTGGAAGAAATTCACCCAGCCAGCCAGACCAATATGAATGACCTAGTAAGTAGTATACTGTATTCAGTAGTTTGCTAACTACTCCTGTGTTCTCACAACTGGTCCATTTTAGCAATGGGAACTTCACAAAGTTTTTTGTTCTCCTGCATATCAAGAGGATATTTTTAAAAATGTTTTTGTTGTTGTTTATTCAGTAAAATCATTTATATATTGACATTTTGAAGACTTGAGTCCACAGTTTTAAAATTGTGTTTTTGCTTAATTAGGAAACAATTAAATTAAAACAACCTGGTTATTTTACTGAAAAATGTCACTTGTGTGTGTTATCTCTGCATCCTGTGGAACCGATCCATTTGCATGGTACCTAGAGTCATGGACTACAATCACTTTGCACATATGAAAAGGCAGTCGTTGGCATTTGCTGGAGGAAATTTGTCTGTTGGAATCCTGATCTTGCACTCAGAACCCATGAGTAGAGCCCCATTGACTACAGTGCTTCGCCACGTAGGTGCAGGGGTCAGCCTGTGCAAATCCAGTTACAAGTCTGGGGCTTTATTTGTTCTTGGGCAAGTATTATAATTGCCACTTACGATCCAACAAAAATTGTCTTGAAGTTTAATGACAGTGGCCTTTGCACAGTTACATATGTTCCATCGTGGATACCATGAATTGAAAAAGCAACTACATTTCAGTAGCATTCTTAGCCCGTTGGCCTTGAACAGGTCAAACGTTCCTTTTTTTCATCGCAATGCATTATGCTTTTGTAGCTTGTTGCTGTAAATTCTGTCATACTGTTGTCAGAGACTTAAGAGCCAGCATTGACCACACACATTAAATCTCCATTTCAGTAAAAGGAGCAGCTGTTCAAACATTTTATGTCAATGTCTGTGGAGACTGGTGTCAGCCTTGCTGCTAGATGAGGTGTAGTAGATTTCACACAAAGCAGCCCACAGTGGCAGATTTTGTGTTGACATAGAATTGATTCAGTGTCTAATATGCCAACATTTTACTACCAAGAGTACGAAAATCCATTTCATTACATCATATTCTAATTTATGATGGGATTTGGAGAATTTTAGAACAAAACTGATGTCACAAGGATTAAGTAGCTTTTCTGTTGATTTATGTACATATTTAAAAAAAAACATTATTTGAGTGAATTTGGCTGGAACACGCAATCTGGAGTCAAGGGAATTAATTGTCTTATAAAAAGAAACAGTACCAGAAATTCAGCAGGAGTTTGAAGTGTATAAATAGCCATCTGGAAAATGGTGTGAACTGGTTCAGCTAATTAGAAATGTTAATGCAGATCTTGTTGATGACATAGCAAGTCTGTAAATCCTCTATCATTTCCATCGCTTTAATAACTTGTAAAAATGTTGACAACCACAAAATAACAGAAAAGTCCTGTGTATTCCTTATTTTTAATTATAATTGTATTGGTTTTTCAGTGGCCAAATTCAGAGTATTCAGCAATAAATTGAAATAGTACAGCAAACCCTGTAGTAGCATATTATACCCAAATACTATTTGAGGGATAAGGAGACTTGCATCACTGACCCCCGCATCCCGTCCCCCCCCCCCAAAAAAGAAAGAAAACACAAATGTATGCCACGATTTGCAATCAGAATACACTGTATTATATTGAGACAATGTGTGAATGAACTTCAGGGAATCTGACTTCCAGTTGCAGAAGTCAAATCCCACCATGCTTTCATCCTGAGGGATCCCTAAGGGCCATAACTCTAAACCCTGATAAAATAATCAGCTCATGTTTTTGAGAAATTTAAAGGGAATACTTTGGTCAGTTACTGAATTGCACTGCAGGGTACCTGCTTAAAGAAGAACAAATTCCTTGTCCAGGCCTGATTTTAAAAATTAGCACTATATAAATTCAGTATAAATAGATTAAAAACTGGTTAACAGACAGATCTCTGTAAGTCAAAAGTAATTGTAGATGGGGAATCATCATCCAAATGGTGTGATGTTAGTGAGGTCCCCAGGAATCTATTCTTGGCCCAATGTAATTCAGTATTTTTGTCTAATCTGGAAGAAAACAAAAAATCATTGCTAGTAAAGTTTAGATGACGATCAAATTGCTGGAGTGACAAATGACAGATCCATTTTACCAGATCAGTATGTATCTAAGTGATTTGTGTTTAAATATGGGTTTTTACTACAGCCAAATATAAGGGCAAATACCTAGAAACAAGACATTTAGGTCACTTACAGGATAGAGGACTGTACTCTGGAAAGCTGGTGACTCCGCAAAAGGCTTGGGGTCGTGGTGGTTAATCAGTGAATGTGAGCGCCCAATGCAATGCTGTGATTAAGAGGGCTGATATGATTTTTGGCTATATAATCAAGAAACCATCAAGTAGAAATAGCAGGGCAGCATAGGTGAGACAATTACTAGAATAATGTGTCTCGGTCTGGTCTTACACTTCTAAAAGGATGCTGAAAAATTGAAAAGGGTCAGAAAAGAGCTTTACAAGAATGATGACTTGAGGTCTGGAAAACTAGCTTGCCGTGAAAGGCTTAGGAAGATCAATCCGTTTATCCTATTAAGTTCAGAAGTGACTTGATTACAGTCCATAAGTACCTAAGTGATGAGAAGATTTCTGATGGTTAACGGACTTTAATCTATATAGGAGTAGACCTTGGCAGCATAATAACCAGGGCTTGCCTCCCAGAGAAGGTTTCAGTCTGTAACCTTTCTCTTAAAAAGCCGCAAGTCCACCCCCACAACATCAGTGTGTGCCTGCTTCAGCTTCTGGCCCATATGGCCTAATAGCACATACGGAGCTTTGCATTCCAAACTTCACCTTTGCTCTCTGCAGGCCTGGCTCCAATAGGTATATTGTCTTCCCAGGCACCTTCTGGACAGACGTACGGATTTGTGTAGCAGCATAAGTGCTTTGGTCTCTTGGTTGGCGGTTGGATCCCCACAATGTGTGAAAGGAATTCTGTTTTTATCCCCAGAACTGATTGACTCTGGTAACAGATGCATCTCTTAAAGTTTGAGGATCCCATCTTGGTCAACTCTGGAGGCAAGCTCTTTAGTCGTCTCTGGAAATTTCACTCCACATAAATGTGTTTGTGCTCTAGATTATTCTTTGGGCCTGTGAGATATTTGTCCACCATCAAGAATCAAGTGATAGCAGTTCTTACAGACAAAACCACTGCCATGTTATATCTGAACAAGCAGGGGAAGTGCAAGATAGCCTCACTTGTGCCTGGGGGGATCCTCCTGTGGAATTTATGCATTCATCACAATGCTTCCCTGAAGGCTTTTCACCTTCCGGGAACGAGAGTGGTCAGTCAGTCAGGAAGGACGCTCTCCATCAGATTTTTCCCTGCTGGCGGTACGCAGCAATAGACTTTTTCATGACCAACCTGAACAAGAGGTGCACGAGCTTTTGCTCCAAGGTGGGCTTCAGTCTGGGTTCCATCACAGATGCTTTTCTTCTTCCGTAATCCAGTCATCTCCTATATGCATTCCCTCCAGTTCTTCTCATTCAGAGGTACTCAGGAATCTGAAAAGAGACAAAGCAACATTAATCCTTATTGCATCAGCATGTGCAAGACAGTATTGGTTCATGGACCTATATCAGCTTTCCGTCTAGGCACCAATAATTCTACCACTAGTTGAGGATCTTCTGTCCCAGAACTAAGGCAAGTCTCTGTATTCCAACCTCCAATCTCTTTACCTTGGATGATCTCTGCTTGAATTTTCATGAGAAATTGTGCTCCTCAGAGGTTCAAACCTTTTTGGTGAGCAGCTGAAAAGAATTCACTAGACCCACATATGCAGCAAAGAGATTTTCGATTTGAGCACAATCTCAACATTTATGACCCTCACACACCAGTTACACATGTGCTGGACTATCTGTTGCACCTGAAATCATCAGGCCTTTCCGTTATTTCCATGAGAGTTTGCCTGGCTTCCTTTTCTGCACAACATCCACCAGTAGGTGGGTTTTACGCTTTTTCTCACCTGCTCATTTCCTGGTTCTTGAAACACCTACTTAACATTTATCCTCCTGTGCCTGATCCTTTACTGGTCTGGAATCTCAGTCTAGTCCTCTCCAAACTTATAGCACCACTCTATTTGAGTCTATGGAAACAACCTCACTTTTGTTGTTGTTGTCTATGAAGAGTGCTTTTCTGGTGGCAATCACTTCTGCTAGAACCATTTCAGAACTTCAAGCTCTCCTGGCTTATCCTCCTTTCATGGTTTTTCCATAAAGACAAGGTTTCCCTTAGGCAACCTCACAAGGTAGTGTCCACTTTCCACCTAAATCAAACTATTTATTTGCCAGTGATTTTTTTCTGAAACCTCATGCTTCTAAAGCTGGCAAACTACTTTACACATTGGATGTTCGTTGAGCTTTGGCCTGGATCTCCCAGGCTTTGATAGCCTGTGATGAGAGAGTTAAGGGTCAATCAATGTCAGCTCAGCAAATCTCACACTGGATTTTTACTATATTAAGCTCTGCTATGATCTTACTAAAATCTCTCCTCCATTGAGAATAGTGGCTCACTCCACTAGGGCTCAGCCCACTTCATCAGCCTTTCTGAGCAATGTTCCAGTAGCTGGTATCTGTAAGGCAGCAACATGATCATCTGCATATACTTTGTCCTTTTATTATGCCATTACTCAAGTCTCTTGAAATGATGCCGACTTTTGCAAGCTGGGGTTATAGCCTCTATTCAGTTTATCTGAAGTCCCCCTGCTTGTAAGGGAACTGCTGATGAGTTACTTGGAGTGGAATATATACATGCACAGTCACTCAAAGGGGAAAAAATGGTTACTTACCTGTAGAATACCTGTTGTTCTTTGAGGTGTGTTGTGGACATACACATTCCACAACTCTCCCACCTTCCATGCTACCTTTGAAATTATATACAGCAATGTTAAGGAACAGAGGGGAAGATGGTGGCACGAGGCGAGCGGGGCACATGTGCTGCCTAGTGGTACTGGTGACAAAAGTCTCTGACTCAAGTACTTTGTGTGCACAGGTACCTGCAGCAGAATGTATATGTGCACAACGCATCTCAGAGAACAATGGTTACTGTACAAGTAAGTAATCCTTTTTGTTTTTCCCCTGCAAGTTCTCTGGTTCCAGTAACCTCCTAGGCAGACCGTCAGAATAAATCCCTTGCCTTGTGCAAGAGGCAATGGTTGTCATTTTGTGCTTTATGTAGCAAGCAGTTTAAATGGGATCAAGTTTATCCAACTTTTCCTTTTAGTTTCTATTACCTTTATAAAGATAATAATTGGAGAGGTGTATACAGTACCTAATTTTATGATAGGGCAAATATGCATTACTTACATACAATAGGTGAGCATATTAGTAGATTGCTCCTGTCTCCTCCAATAAGATATTTTTTTAAAATTAGCTATACAAACAATCTATATAGAAGAGAGTGCTAAAAGCTCTCCATTTTAAGGTATCGGATATTCTAGTATGTATCATTGCTTAATAGTGTAATTGTTATCTTTCTGAAATGAATATTCCAGATTTTCAAGGATTTTTATCATGTTTCCTCTCAGAAGGATTAAATCCTATTAGTTTTTGTTCTGAAAATGGCCAAAATTGCTTGCTGAAAGCCATATACTACACCTAATGGATCTGAACTGTCAAACAGGTACTTGGCTTCTATTAACAAATCTAAGGAATCTGATATATATATATACGATCCATCATAAGTAGTAACTCACTTCTGCAGCATCCGCAGATCGTTGCTCCTTAATCATTTTCCTTGTAGTTGTAAATGTTGCTTTTGTGATAGTAAAGGTCTTTTTTAAAACCTTTAACTGATAACATCTTTCTCTCCAAAGGCTGAATATAAAATGGGAAAGAGGAAAAACCTGGGTCATATGTCTATATTTAATTTCATTCTTAGTCTCTGGATTCTTCTTATTTAGAAGAAAAAAAATCCAAATTAAATGGCATTTATTCAAGAGCATTTATGTTGGTTACAATTTTTAAGGAATATGTGACTTTATCAGTTTGAACTCAGGAGGAAAACACAGTGGCAGCAATCTGTTGGAAAAGCTTTCTGCTTATACCAGAAGAAATTCAGGTTATGAGTACTTTGTTTATAGCATAGTTCTGTGTGATTATAGAACATCTAAAATTTATTAGGCAGGATCATTTCAAAATAGTGACTAAATGAACAGTCTCCTGGTTTTGGGTATGGGTATGGGTATTTGGATGGAGATATTCGTGCCTTGCGAAGAATCCAGTTTTGATTGTCAGATTAATTGCTGTTGTATTGGCCTGTCTGATCTGAACTGGTAGACTGTTGGTGGCTCTGACTTCCATGTGCTGTTTTTCAAAGGAATTGTATCCTGTTATTCATAGTGTGTAATCTTTTAGGAAGCAGTACAACAACTTCAAGATGTTCCTATACCCTATGATATTCAGAGCAGCCATTTTTCTTAAAACACCTCTCTCTCAGACCCACCTGAGCTCTTGGCACCATAATGTTGCAGAGAATAAGGTCTTCCTGCTTGCTGTGCTCTACTCCGCCCATTTCCCAACCCTCCTACCCACCTGCATGGCTTGGGGATGTAGTGGCTCTGCAGACTCTGTCCTCTGACACTGCTACCTGTGCTGCATGTTACTGGAGCAGAAAGGGGAACCTTGTGACCTTTTATGTCCCAGTGCCACTCTGTAGCCCAGGCAACAGTTCGGCCCGTAATCTACTCTTGAGGGTATTTCAGTTTACACTGTTTATGGTATAGTTATGCTTATTCTTCCTTTTCTTTTTTTTCCTTAACTATTTGTTTATTTAGGAAGTTTTAACAGGATTACAAATCCTTACCATGTAAATATCAGAGTCAAAACAGTAATCATTATAGCAGTGAGCTTCTGTTTAGAGAAACGTACAGTAATATAGTCGTCATATCTCTATCTACTTAACAGGATGTTACCATATTACAGAGTGAAGCATCTTTATCCATGACATGCTGCTTCTGGTGATTTTTCTTAAATTGAGTGAAACCTCAGGTTACGCATGTCTACCAAATGTTACCACATTTTTCTCTTTCAAATTTTTTAAAGTAATTTTATCTTTTGTTACTTTGCTTATTTATGTCCCTAGTGCTATCCCCGGTCAATTTCAAATAATTTTTTGATTAGGAAAAGTTTGCCCCTACTGCCATCCATACTCTGTATTAAAGTGTAAATAATTTATTCTTCCTGACCCGCCCCCTTTTTTTAGTGTTTAGTAAAATTCATGTATTAATAGATACTGTAAAAATAATGGTACTCTTGAGAGAGATTTTTTTAAACTAAGTAATTGTTATTGGCATACTCCAATGTTTTAAATTCTTAAATACTTAGTATCTAGTCTTAATTATTTTTCTTAGCCAAGAAGCACGTATTTGCTTGTAGAGTGACTTTATTTTGTGCAGAAGTGGCAGTCTTCGCAGTTTGCAGTCTTCGAGAATGTAAAGACTTAGGAATATAAACTAATTCTGGGCTGCATTTGTCTGTGTTGCCTCTTAAATGTCTACAGCAGGAACACTTTATGGAATGACTGACATACCACAAGGTGCCAGATGACTGAGGAGCATCTCCCCAGGTAGTGTTCAATCCATACAGCTTAGAGCTGAAATAGACAGCATTTATTGTGGGTAAAGATTAAGCCCATTGCTAACCCACAAAAGGGGCCATTTTTCTGGTTTTAATCTCTGACTTATTTGAGTAAATTTTATAAACTAAACTCATGTTCTCTAGGTTAGAGGAAAAATCTACATCTATTTCTATACTTTGTCATCCAAAAGAAAATCTGCTGGGCAGAAGTGCATCCGGGGGGAAGCCGTGGGAAGGCAGTGCTCCTTTTAAGGAGCATAGAACTCCTTAGGAGTCAAGAGTAGAGATGAAAAGTCCAAAAGGAGCAGAAGACTCATTTGTCTGGATGTTTCAGTTGGACTTCTGTTATCCTGACTGAACTGAAAGGTGACCTGGCGGGAGAGCTAGGTCATGGAAAGTATAGACAGAAACAAGCCACCACATAGCCAAAGAAGAGGTCAGCAAAGGATGCTAGAGATGAAGACCTTCTGCAGTGCCATATTGTTACATCAGGGGGTGCTGCAGGGTGAGCTGAACCATTGGAAAGGAAGAACCTGGAGCTGAAATTGAGCAAGAGTCAGTCTAGCTGCCTCCACTAGGGGCTGCTGCAAAAGGCAGAAGGTGGAATTGGGAGCACTTGTATTTTTTTGGCATCTGGCTTGTGTTTTGCTTTTCTTCTCCAGATTAAAGAGCTCTGTAGTGCCTGATATTATCTTCACATGAATGTATTTATATGCTGCAGTCATTTCATCCCTCAATCTAATTTTTGATAAAACGGATTGAGCTCCTAAAGTCTCTCACTGTAACACATTTTTTTTCTAGCTCTCTAATCTTTTTTTGTGCATCTTCTTTGCAGCATGTCCAGTTTTTCAACATCCTATTTAAAATGTGGACCCCGGAGCTGGATACAGTATTGGTCTCACCAATGCTCTGTACAGTGCCTTCCTTACTCCTACTTACCACTCCTTCTTTGTATATCCAAAGATCACATAAATCCCTTTTGCCACACCCACCTCTGGTTAGCTGAACTAATTAATAAGATCACTTTGAAATGTAATTTAAAGTTGATGGCATGATTTTTAGCATGACGACGTATAACAGGATTAGGCCAAAGTGAAGTTCTGACTTTCTGAATACTCCCAACATTCATTTTTAATAGTTATTTACATGCATGAGCTTTTGCCTGGCAGCTAATGCGTATGGCAAAGTGAGCTATCCATACACCTAACACTTTCATTATTTATTGATTTATTTATTTGCATTTTTCAACCAGATTATTTTTTAGCACTCCTGATACTTCCAACTTGATATTTGACTGATATCAAGCCTAAAAAGGAAGAGTGGTTTCGTTATCTGTGTGTAGCAGAGCAAAACTCTTCTCATGAATTCAGAACTGAACTTTATTGTAGCATATAGAGATGAATGTTGGCACAATGGATTGAAATAAAATCTATACTTCTGGAAGCAAAATATGCCCTTCAGATGAACAGATCAATGAAATAATTGAATTGTTAATTACTTATCCTCTGCAGTTACCTTAACTTTCCAGAGCAAACTGGTTATTTTCTGATAGACAGTATATAGTTCTCATGGGTTTATTTTTATTGGTGCCTCAGTTTAGCATGATAGAGGAAGATACACTGAGGTAGGCAGAGAAGGGATGCACTCAGGGTTGCAGACTGGTTCCTGAGAAATTCCTGGGGCAGCGTAGCTAACACAGCTCCCTTTCTTCTGGGCTTGTGATAAAAGTACATTGACCCCAAAGGAGGATGGTCTTGGGTTTTTAAAGATATCTTTTAAATCCCTTTCATATACAGTTTATCACAGATTTCATTCACTCTTAGAATGTACCCATTGAAAGAGGGAGGATTTTTTAAATTGGCAGTTTTATAGGAATAAAATAGAAGAATTTGTCACGACTATTTCACCAATGAAAGAGCAGATCAATGGGCTTTCAGATAAAAGAACTGTTGTTGTCGTGTGCCTTCAGTAGTTAACATAAAGAAGAATTAGTAAGTAGCTTTTGCTTTGAGGTCTTTGAAGCTGTTTGCAATGGAGTCAACTTCAATCAACAACCTTTGGTGCTAGGTTTGAAATTCTGTTAGGAACTGATAGATTAAAGTTATGGATGATGTGCTTTGAAAAGTCATTCGTAGTTTGTAGAATCATTTATACACCTCCATTTGTGGTGGTGTTGACATTACAGAAATATAAAATTGTTACAGTTACTCAATGTTTTATAACATTCCTTGCCAGTATAGTGGCTTGATGGCATAGCTACAGTGTAGAAGACTTATGTCTTCAATAATTTGTGAATTAAAAAATACAAATATTATGGATATTCATGGGCTTTAAAGATTTAGATTTTTAAAGTTGTGCTCTTTGAGGAGCTAAGAGTGAAGGGAACATGACTGATCTTTCTCTTTAAGAAGTTGTGATTTGCAAGATGGCCAGAGAGGAAGTCTCTCTTCTACTCACTTATCTGAAGATGTACAGCCAAACTCATCCATGTGCCCAGCTCTTGGGCCAGTGTGTGTGTCTCCAATTCCAGAGCTGCTTATGCTGGTTAAGAATAACCATAGAAAACTAGACTTCTCTCCTGCTTCTGATCACTTTCCTGTGCCAGTATATAATGAAGTTGGAACAGTAAACTAAAAGGTTGCCTGCAAGAGAAGGCAAAATGCTTTGAAGAGTGGGTAGGACATGGGTAGGATCCAGAGTTGGTGAGTTAACAAAGAGCTGAAGAGTGTAAGTGCCATGCCTAAAAACACAGATGTAATCCTCCAAGATGACACTAGCTGTGCAACGAGTGTGCACCCCAAGTGTAAATGGGATGGAACAAACATGGATATCGGCAGCTATGTGGAAGTGAAGGTTCTGTTTTCTCTGATATCTTTCATGAATAGGTCTCATCAACTGGACCACTCTGATTTTATTGCTACCTAAGACCAACTGTTCTGTTTTCTATACTACTACATCATGCTGCATAAGCTGTGTTACGGTGAGCCCAGGAGACCTGCCTAGTGACATGGTTGTCTGGCTTCTTGCATATTTTCTGCCAGGTACATAGGAAATAATATTGAGCTGTTCCTCCTATTTTTTTTTTTTTAAAGCAGATATTTGGCAACACATTTTGGTTCAAACACTCAGATTTTTTTCAATGGTAATAAAAGCACCTGATAATAGCCAGCACCATTGAGTTACTAGTCTAGTACATTGTGTGTTCTAATGGGAAGAGAAAATACTAGTCTAGCTGCCTGGTAGTTTCTTGCCATCATTAAACGAGGTTGGAGGAATCTTTGCTCTTTCTCTTCCTGTCACTAAAGAACTGTTCCCACATTCCAATCCTTCATTTGGTTTTGTATTTCCTATGTCCTATCAGAGGAAGCAATATCTACTGGGGGCTGAAGACTGAGACTCAGAAGAGTGGGGTCATATTCACAAATCTGCTACTGACTCGCTGTGTGGTCATGAACAAATAATTTCTCTTTTCTCAGTCTTTTCATTTTATAGTTGAGAGAGTAATGATACTTAATCTTGAGGTCCTTGGATGGAAGGTGCTATATAAATCAAAGTCTTATTTCAAGACTGCTGCACGCTATATCCAGGGATTGGAGTCCACAGTGGTTGTAAAAGTGCTATAAAGACTACTGGTGTTCATTTTAGATTGTAGATTTGCGCTTTCCCTAAGCGATGGCAGGGAAATGGTCTTGGATTGCATTTATTGGGTTTTGGAGGATTGTAATAATTTGGATACCTGGTCCTAGCAGTAAGAACTATAGCCAGAGTCCTCCACAGCCCTAATAATGTTGTGTGTTTAATTTATGGTCAAGTGGCTTCTCATGGATTGGCAGTAACCCGCCAAACCTTGCCAGAAGAGGTTAGAAAGATAGGGTGTTCCCTCATACCTAAGTGAGATTTGGAGATACCCTAGTGCAGGGGTAAGCAGCCTATGGCACGTGTGCCAAAGGCATCATGCAAGCTGATTTTCAGTGGCACTCTCACTGCCCAGGTCCTATCCACTGGTCCGGGGGGCTCTGTATTTTAATTTAATTTTAAATGAAGCTTCTTAAACATTTTTAAAACGTTATTTACTTTACATAAAACAATAGTTTAGTTATATATTACAGACTTATAGAAAGAGACCTTCTAAAAACATTAAAATGTATTACTGGCACGCAAAACCTTAAATTAGAGTGAATAAATGAAGACTCGGCACACCACTTCTGAAAGGCTGCTGACCCCGACCTAGTGCAATACTTTGAATGGAAATACAGACCTGGTTAGACCATGGGTTTAGGAGAGTTTGTTATGGTTTTGGAAAGAAGGTACATGTCTAGATCTGAAACGCCATGTTTACAGAACTACAGAAATGGGAGGGTTGTGGCGGGAGAGGAGGATGGACAGCAATGATGCATAGAGCAATGACGCTATCATCCCCTTTTGTGCCCCTGCTTTCAGAAGTTGATAGAACCATATGTCTTCTTGTATTACTTATTTAATAAACGTTTACAGTCACTTGAAATACTAAGCTGAGTTTGTCTCCTCTGATGCCTACTTAGTCTCAGTAAAGTCTTTGCTATCTCGAATTTCTTGAGATCTAAGGAAAACCTGAATAAGTTTGTTACTGCCTCCTTCCCTTGGTGGCTGTGCCTTTACAGGAGTGTCAGTGCTGCATTTTGGAATTCAGCATAGCCGTGGAACTGATCTGTGGATAATATGCTGCGTAAGCTGCAGACATATCTACAATAACTTAAAATAAGTCTAAATTATTTTTAATATATGATGATTCTAATTCATAGTTAATTTTCAGGCTGTAGAAGGGAAACAACTATTAGGATTTTGGCTCCTCTGGACCTATGTCAAGAATCCAAATTCTTGCTTCTTTTTTGCAACCTTTTTAATTAGCTACTCAGTAGACTTTCCAAGGCTGTGCGAGCACTTACCCAGCCTCACTTACCTCCCTTCGATCAACCTATAGGATTCCCACCTAGTTTTATTTTTCAGAAGTTGCCACAGGTACATTGAAAAACAGCTTGTTCTGATGAACGGCTTGTTTTCTCCCAGAAGAGTTGCATATAACTCCTCTTTAATATTAATTTGCCATTAGAGTTAATGGGAGTTACATTCATATCAGGAGCAAAAAAGGTTTCTAAATGCATAATCTTGACAAAACAGCACTTCTTAGTTCTTTAGTTAAATCGCTTTTTCTAAGTGTGGAAAACCATTGTATGTGTTATTGATACCAGGGAAATCAATGCTGATTTTGTTTAGCGGTTGTCTCTACTTTCCCAACAATATTCTGACAGACACCAACAGAAACTAATTTAAAGAGTAAATGTGAGAGGGAAAATGTAACTATCCTTTTTGTGTTCAGTTTCAGGTGTGCCCTAGAAGTTTGTGTGTTTCTACACCTGGACACCGGACTGATCTTTTTCAGAGAGATCCTCAGAATGTTCTGATAACGGACTTCTTTGGCAGTGTACGAAAGGTGGAAATTACAACACAGACCATTCCTCTGGATCCTAACTTAGGTGGCTTGGAAACCAGGTGTGTGTGTGTGTGTGTGTGTGTATATATATATATATATATATATTCAGTTTTGGTTCATATACTTCAATGTAGTATGAATAGAGAACATATACTGTTGCTGTACCCACCTGTTTTATACTCAATATGAAGTCTGTGAACATGCAGTATATTTTAATGAGTGAGGCTTTGATTCTCTACTCCATCTGACATGGGGGGGGGGGCTGCAGCTCCCTGATTCAGGGCAGTCCATCTCCAGTGCAAGTTCGGGGTGTATAGGAGCACTTCTGACTTGCCTCATTGGAGGGTCAGGCAGGGTGACACTCTGCTCTGCCATACCCGCCTTCCTGTACCACTCCAACACATCCTCCTCCTTCCCCTTATGCAATGCGGGGGAGGAGAGGGAGGGCAGGGCAGCACCGGGTCCAATAGGCTGCTGAGCCTCATTCTTCCATCCAGCCACTGGTGGAGAAGAGAACACCTGCGCAAGAGGAATTCTCCCCATGGTTGTCTGAGTGGTTTAGGGCTACATAGCACAAAGTGGTGTTAGACTAGAGAATCCAGCCATAAGGAATTTTATAGCTGATATAATGCTGCTGCATTTTGACATCCAACAGCAACTGTTCAGCGTGCAAGCCCAGTCTGCACTGTCCACGTTTATTTTTAGAAAATTGTGGTGGATTTAGGATTCTCATAAAAAGTGCAAAATCCTCTCCATACCAGCCTGCACAAAAAATATCTCAGCCCCTTCTCTGGGGGAATGTGATTGTCCCTTTTATTTTTAGATTAATTTTCCATTGAAAATCCAGAGGATTGCCTTCTGTGTCTTCTAATATAATGTTTTATTTGAAAATAAAGCTTAAATCTTGAGAAGTAGCCACAGAGAAGTGTTCCTCAGAGAAGCAACTCTGCAATAACGCTTGGGATTTTGAGCTCCATGTAGTAATGTATACATGATGTTATTCAAGATTGAGTGAGGGGATACAGGAAGTGTCAGCCAATTGATGAAGTGTATTCTCTCTTCAGTACTGTACGATAAAAACAGGACTTCTAGTTTTCAGTTTAAATTGATACTTTGAGATAAATATTTCTAAAATCTAAGGCTCTAGAGAATTCTTACAGTTGTGTCTAAACTCAATCACTGTACTTTCAAGCATCACTTTGCCCTAATTCCTAGCCAGTTTCACACAGCAAAATGATGTAAAAATATGTAGCTCATAATTCTGTCTGAAGTAAGCTGAAAAGTGCCTGGAAAATGGGAATTTGGGGGCTCAATACTTTTCATTGAAAAATTCTCACTTCTCTAAGCTATGTTGCAAAAATATAGTCAAAGATCAAAATATGGCCACCAACAAAAGCTTTTTAACAAACCAGTTTTTACTTTCCTTCTTAGAAGCTCTTGTTAAGTAGCCCACAAAGATTTCTTTACTTCATATCACTGCTAGTAAACTATATACGTCTTCATATTTCCTCTTAGATTGTCCATCAGGTAGCCTGCTGTTCACACACAGAAAAACCTCTGCCGGGTTTCTTAATAGATGCTTTGATCCTGCATAAACACTTGTGCCCTTGGGTAGCTTTACTTGTGGAAATAGTTCCATGGGCTTGAGTGAGGCTACTCCTGTGAGTAAAGTTAGTTAGGCATAAGCATTTGTTTGATTGGGCCCACTGATAACCATCTGATGGCTTCTTGTTTCAGTAATAGTTAAGCAAGGCCTTAGGTTCATTGTATTTCTAGTACTCTGTTGCCATCTATTGGGAGCATGTACTAGATGACTGATTTGTATTATTGAGCTTCTTTCATGTTGTATTTGGCTTTCTGTTACAGCCCTTTGTAAAATGACCTGAGAACATTGTGTTGCCATCTGCCAGGCAGAAATATGAATCAGGTTATAGACTGTTTTTATGTATATAGATAGATACATAAAATATAGATAGATACAGGTATATAGATATGGATATACATATTTTGTGATTCATCATTTTTCTTAGAACACTGCACAGAATTGCTTGTGGTTTCCTTCTGGCCTGAAAAATCTGATTTTTGGTGTTGGCTTGTAGGTAAGTTAAGGGACAAACTACTAGTAGTAACAGGGAGGTGAGTTCTTTAGCATAGGTGGGAGATACCTGCTTCTAGTCTAGTGTGTTAGATGTATAGCATAATTATCTGGTGTATGCGGCATATGGATCTACTGTGTGCTAGTCTTTTGTAAAATAATATTAGGTGTTCTAAAATATTTGATTATTGTTTTTCAAGCAACAATGTACTTTATAGTGCTTCAGCTCTCAGTTTTCAGTAGCTCTGTTGGTATGGTTTAAAACAGAACCTTTTTTTGATAGAAAAAGCCTTTTGGAGCAGTGTAGAAAGTTCTGTGGCTTTCTGGAATTACCTTCAAAGACAGCTGCGCAGAATGTTTATTAAATTCCTCAAACAGATTAGCTCTCAGTATGGCAGTCTTCAAAGCTATATTTCACTACAGTGAACAGCGAGGAAATGTAACTTTAAGTGCAAAAAAACTTAGGAATATGTTTATCTGCCAGTTATCATTTCCCAGTATTGTCCTCTTTAAATGTCTGGAAGATGATCCTCCTTCTCAGCGCACCCTTGTCAAAACCCTCAGTAGCTGGCTTGAATGGGGTCTGAGATGTGAGGCCAAGATGAGGAGGTTCTAGACATGTAGAAGGACAATAGCATGAAATGGAAATTAGTAGAGATCAGAGTTTGTCAAACTGTGGACTACTGTGCTACACAGATCACTTAGTGGTTGGCCCTGGGTAGGTAGGCTGGTCTTATACCAGCTCTTCTTTCCAGCTTCTATAGCACGTTAAAGTATGACTGAAATTTGGTAAGTGCTGTCCTAATCATAGTTTTGAATGCAAGTGATTGTTTAATTGCATTTGAACATTAGGCAGTGGGAACAGAAAAAAAGGTGGGGAAGGCAGTTCATGCAGTATACGGTTGGACAGGTGTCACCTTTTGTATTCATGAGTAGGCTGTGCTGTGACTGAGTTGGAGAGTTTTTTTCTAAACTTCTTTTTTTTTTTTTTTTTTAAATCAATGCTGTACCGAAATACAACTTTGTAGGGCCTGCTATACTAAAAAAGCTTAGTATGTGGGATTTTGTCTGAGGAATCTATTCAACCTTCTGTACAGCTGTTCTGAAGGTGATGTTAGAAAGCCACAGCACTTTTCTATGACATTAACTTGTAATGAGACACTTTGAACATTTATAGTCCCGATTTAACTATTTAATTTTCCCTAGCTGAACATAAACATAGTTTCTGAATTTAAAAATATGGGTCAATCATCTTCCCAGTGCTAATCCTACAAACTTTCTGCATATTGATAATGGGACTTAAGAACTCTTGAATATTTGACCACTGTTTAATCTATTAAAATTAATATGATTTTTTTTTAATTGGAGATATACCAGTCTCCTAGAACTGGAAGGGACCTTGAAAGGTCATCGAGTCCAGCCCCCTGCCTTCACTAGCAGGACCAAGTACTGATTTTTGCCTCAGATCCCTAAGTGGCCCCCTCAAGGATTGAACTCACAACCCTGGGTTTAGCAGGCCAATGCTCAAACCACTGAGCCTGGATAATAAACAGGTACCTTCAATAAACTTCATTAAGTAATATAACTATAGCATGACAGCGTATCACCCTTTCCCATGATTGCACCAATATACAGGAGACACTTCTGAAAAATTAGTGTGATGGAAACTTTTGAAATCTTTTAATGTAAGGATTTTAGGTATTCCAAGGTCTCTAGAATTGGAAGAGCTGTTTCGTAGATAGTTCATCTGTCTTGAATTACCTTTCTGAGTTGGGGCCCTCACTTTATATTCTGAATAATGTGCATCTTTTAAAAATCTCCTATTTAATGTTTGTTTCCTTATCTCTGTCCTCTAGACTAGCTGCAGTAGATTTGGCTCGGCTGTTTTATAGGGATTGTATCATGGGCAAACTTTGAGCCTAAAGGGTATTTCTAAATAAGATTTTTATTTTTCCTGGTATGTGGATATGAAATTTTGAGAAGACTATCACTGGCATATACCCTTTATGAATGTCTTCCGGCTTTCACTGTCAGTTTCACCAAAAGTAAACACAGAGGGTTGAAGTCTAAAAAAATACACATTTTTTTCAAACATGATGCCAAAGTCATCTTACTAACACCATTTAGGCAGAAAGGAAGCTTATTTAAATATACATTTGGCCCTTCATGAGGTTATTTTGGCTAATGCTGTGGTTATTCAGTGGTTTAAAAAAATTGTTTTAATGGTAAATTAAGTTGTTGAACTCATTACTTTATATACCACAACATTAACTTTGAGCCGTTCAAATGTTTACTTGGGCTGCTAAGGTTCTCTCTTGGTATTTTTTTCTACTGCTTCTGTCACATGTTAATAGTTTTTTAGGAATAGGATTTGTTTTAGTATCTTAAAAATTCTGTAATTAAAAGTTTCTTTTCATTTTCCTTTAATCGTCTAACCAAGTTATTCAAAAGGTTTTTTTAAAAGAAAAGGACTGAAATTATATTAATTTTATTAAGCAAGCATAATATTTTCCTCAATATTAAAGAGGAAAAAGCTTTGCAAAGAAAATATAAGAAAGTAACTCAGTATTAAGTTAGTGCTCCCTGTAGTGTTTATATATGGATGTTTATAAATGTGTAATACATATTTTTATAAAAATATAAATATTTTTATCTGTACACTTTTATACATTTGATTACTGGGTATAATACATATTTTAAAATCTTAACTGAAAATTAAAGATTGAGTCAAGTCACAAATTTGCTCACATCTCCTTAATGGATATTTAGATCTAGATATTTTGTTTTAGGCTCATTGTCACTAAAACTCACATTTTCACCCTTGTCTATACTACTTTCCCTCTCTCTTTCTTTTTTTTTTTTTAATAAAAGGTGGCCTAAAAAAATGTGTTTTAATCGGGTTTATGCCTTTTTTGGTTATGCTTTTCCTTTTTCAAAATCACTCCCTCTTGTTCCAGATGGGGTTTGTGTTGCTAGTTCGACGGTCACCACGGAGATTTCTGCCTAGCCCAGATCTGAATTTTTAATATGAAATACAAAATAAATAAAAATTATAGGATGAGGAGAGAAGGAGACACATCTTTAGGCACCGTATGATAACATAATTAAAAAATATTAATGAAGCAAAAAGGGAAATCAAGGCCCCTTATGTAGTTTCTCTCATTTCTGGGTCACTATAATAGTGTCAGCACATGCCTCTCACAAGCACTCCTCTCTGGCCAATACATGTCTGCGATCTCTCTACTTTGGAATGTGATGGCACCCATGTCTCATGAGCGTCCACTTCTAGTCAGGTGTGAGCCTTCTTTTCTTTCAGTTCTGAATGGGTTAGCACTCATCTTTCACAGGCACTTTCCCTGGCTGATGATTCTTTTGGCAAGTCTTCAGTGACTTAGCCCTCTGGCTGAGTCTCACACACAGTCCCCTTTTCTGGGTGTATGGTCTCTAGTTTTTGCTCACAGCCCTGGTATGGGGCTGTAGCACCAAGGCTCCCTCCTGGAGACACTGTCTTCTTTACCAGCACAACAGGGGCCCATTTTGGTACCCTCAATTGGTGTCCTTTTGGCAGCTCTCCCTAGGTTCAGTCTTTAACCAGACCATCAGGGCCCATCACGGGACCCTTGTCCAGTCTGCTAGGTTCTAGGCTCAGCCTGCCTGCACTGAGCTGTCCATGGTCCTGCTGCACTTCCAGCCAGCCAGGCACCCTGTCTTTGGCAGCCTTTCCTGGGCTCAGTCCTGTCTGCAGCGAACTGTCTGCGGTCCTGCTCCTCTTCTAGCCAGCCAGGTACCCAGGGTGCCCTCCTTGAGTTCCAGGCAGCAACTAACTGCTCTGCCTCTGCTGCTTCCTTTTATATGGCCCTTCTGATCCCTGATTGGTCACTCCATCAGCCCCTCTGATTGGCTGCTCCCCTGCAGCCACTCTAGGCTGCTTGGAGTACTTCTCCTCTGTTCTTTTCTGGGGTGGAGTGAGGGCGGGCCCTGAGGCCTCTAGCATAGGGCCTCCAGACCTAGTCTGCTTTACCTTTCAGCAGCATTACTTAACTCTGTAAACGTTTTCTGGCTTACAGGATTTTGTTCTACCAAAGAGAGAGAGAGAGAAAATTGTGGGAAAACCTGTCTCCTCTTCTGTGCATATGGGGGGGAAGGCATTAGAGGACTAATAACACTCAGGTGATTTAGCCTGTCTCCTCACTACAAAGTTGGAGGGTTATGAGCCCAAATAAAAACAGAACCCATGCTCTAACCTGCTCCCTCAGTTGTGCCAGCTAGCCCGGGTTGAAAGCACCACTTAACTCAGGTGGGAGGTATGTACTGGAGAGGGGTTGGGATGACGCTTGAGTGAGAGCCTGGGCTAACTCTGCAGCAAAGATATACTCATAGGTTATGTCATTTCATTCAAAGTTAGCATGATGCTATCAGAATCCCTGATGCAATGTGTCTCCCCTTCTGGCTCACAGGTGTCCATAGATAGTGAAAATCCCACTTATATAGAATCACATTTCTGGCATACCTGCTGAGCACTGGACAAACTAAAAAGTCTACTGGATTCTCCATCCCTTACTCAACTTAGCTTCTACCTCTGCAATAAATATTCGACTAAAGTTACCCCAGATAGCATAGTGAGATCAAACTGTGCCCGGTGGAAGCAGTTGTCACCCTAGTGGGTTTCATCCTCAGGAGTACAAGCTGAGTTTATGATGCTACCATCCCAAGGGGTTCTGCCAGGCAAGGGCAGCTTTTATTTGTTGCACACCCTCATCACCTAGGCCAGAAGCTGCCTGTAGGCCCCTTTTGTGTATTTGCCCAAGCTGTGTGTTTATCCTACTGGCAGTGTCTTCCTCCAAAGCTCATTCCATTTTCTCAGCCTTTAGCTTTGTTCAGGAAATGGAGGCCCTTGAAGATGATGTGACTCCAGTTCAGTCTTTAGTAGTCAGCATTAAAAAGGGCTCTGTCATGGTGTAGCTGGTGTAGATATGTGGGCAGAGTTGGCATCGAGGTTTGTTGCATGGATTGGTTCCTGAGCTAGAGTTACTATGGTGCGGTGTGCAGTTACTGGTGAGAATGTGTTTCAGGTTGGCAGGTTGTCTGTGGGCGAGGACTGACCTGCCACCCAAGGCCTGTGAAAGTGGGGGATCCTTGTCCAGGATGTGTTGTAGATCCCTGATGATGCGTTGGAGGCATCATCTACAACCCATCTACAACCCATCCTGGACAATGATCCCACACTTTCACAGGCCTTGGGTGGCAGGCCAGTCCTCGCCCACAGACAACCTGCCAACCTCGATGCCATCTCTGTCCACATATCTATACCAGCGATACCATCACAGGACCTAACCAGATCAGCCACACCATCACCGGTTCATTCACCTGCACGTCCACCAATGTAATTAATATACGCATCATGTGCCAGCAATGCCCCTCTGGTATGTACATCGGCCAAAGTGGACAGTCTCTACAGAAAAGGATAAATGGACACAGATCAGATATTAGGAATGGCAGTATACAAAAACCTGTAGGAGAACACTTCAACCTCCCTGGCCACACTATAGCAGACTTAAGGTGGCCATCCTGCAGAAAAAATCTTCAGGACCAGACTTCAAAGAGAAACTGCTGAGCTTCAGTTCATCTGCAGATTTGACACCATCAGCTCAGGATTAAACAAAGACTGTGAATGGCTTGCCAACTACAGAACCAGTTTCTCCTCCCTTGGTTTTCACACCTCAGCTGCTAGAACAGGGCCTCATCCTCCCTGATTGAACTAACCTCATTATCTCTAGCTTGCTTGCATATATATACCTGCCCCTGGAAATTTCCACTACATGCATCTGACGAAGTGGATATTCACCCACGAAAGCTCATGCTCCAAAACGTCTGTTAGTCTATAAGCTGCCACAGGATTCTTAGCTGCTTCTAAGTTCTCTGGCAGCAGTGCCCTTCCTTTGCCTATCTAAAAATATTTTTTCTCTTGTATGTGTATGATGAAGTCGAACCTTACCAATGAAAATCTAATCCGTCCAATCCTAAATAAAGAGGACTCATTTAGGTAACTGAAGGTCCATTCTTACTATATGTCAGTGGCTAATATTCCTCTTACTCTTGTCAGTGTTTCCTTGTTTGAAGACCACCAGGGTAGTCTGTGCCCAGAAGTTGGAGGGTTTATATTTATTCAAAACTTTTTTTATCCTTACTTCTGTAGTTCTGCATGTAGTTTTCAGTAGAATGCCCAATTATTTTTTGAACCCTATGATGCTCTTAGCATCAGTAATTGCTTTATCATTGCCATGAGATACCTCAGTATTGGTAGTATTCTCTGGCTGCCTTTATACTAGGGCAATTAAAAACTTTTAAGAAAAACCTCTGTCATTTGCCTGTCATTTGGTAGCATTGCTTGTGCTCCATTTAGACTAAGTATCTCAAATATTTTCTTATTATATAACGTATTCCACAGACTTCTTAGACTAATTTTTTTTACAGGATAAACCAATAACACTAAAATATTGAAAGTTTATTTTCATAGGGGAAATCTGATTTTGAGTATTCTGTCTCTCCAGTAGGATACATTGAAATGGTTTATGTAACTTTATTAGTTCCAGCAGTAATTGTGTGATTGAACTGGATGGTATTTTGAACCAGAAGATGGCAGTACTGTTAAGCATGAAACTGTGTCATCACTGTTTTATTTCGAAAACTAGCTTAGAAACATTGCAGGTTATTAGGTAGTGCCCTTAGGTAGTATGTAGGATTAACTCAATGCTACTGAATGTGGAATCAGTTTTTGTATAATCAATTTGTGGTTTCTTTAGGTCAGGAGAAGGAAAGGAGGACTTGGGTTTTTATTACATCTGTCGATTAATCGCAGTTCACTCAAAAATTAACTGTGATTAAAACAATCACAATCGCACTGTTAAACAGTAGAATACCAATTGAAACGTATTAAATATTTTTGGATGTTTTTCTACATTTTCAAATATATTAATTTCTATTTCAACACAGAATACAAAGTGTACAGTGCTCACTTTATATTTTTTTATTACAAATATTTGCACTGTAAAAATGAATCAAAAGAAATAGTATTTTTCAATTCACCTCATACAAGTACAATAGTGCAATCTCTTTATCATGAAAGTGTAAGTTACGAATGTAGATTTTTGTTACTACATAACAGCACTCAAAAACAAAACAATGTAAAACTTTAGAGCCTGCAAGTTTACTCAGTCCTACTACTTGTTCAGCCAATTGCTAAGACAAACAAGTTTGTTTACATTTACAGGAGATACTGCTGACTGCTTCTTACTTACAATGTCACCTGAAAGTGAGAGCAGGCGTTCTCGTGGCACTTTTGTAGCCAGCGTTACAAAGTATTTGTGCCAGATATGCTAAACATTCATATGCTTTTTCATGCTTTGGCCACCATTCCAGAAGATGCTCGTTAAAAAAATGTGTTGATTAAACTTGTGACTGAACTCCTTGGGGGAGAATTGTATGTCTCCTGTTCTCTTTTACCACATTCTGCCATATATTTCGTGTTATAGCAGTCTCGGATGATGGCCGAGCACATGTTCGTTTTAAGAACACTTTCACGGTAGATTTGACAAAACTCAAAGAAGGTAATATGAAATTGTAAGGATAGATACAGCACTGGACCCAAGGTTTAGGAATCTGAAGTGCCTTCCAAAATCTGAGAGGGACGAGGTGTGGCGAATGCTTTCAGATGTCTTAAAAGAGCAACACTCTGATGCGGAAACTACAGAACCTGAACCACCAAAAAAGAAAATCAACCTTCTGCTGGTGGCCTCTGACTCAGATGATGAAAATGAATGTGTGTTGGTCCGCTCTGCTTTGGATTGTTATCAAGCAGAACCTGTCATCAGTGTGGGCGCATGTATTCTCGAATGGTGGTTGAAGCATGAAGGGACGTATGAATCTTTAGTGCGTCTGGCACATAAATATCTTGTGATACCGGCTACAACAATGCCATGAGAATGCCTGTTCTCACTTTCATGTGACATTGTAAACAAGATGTGGGCAGCATTATTTCCTGCAAATTGTAACCAAACTTGTTTGTCTGAGTGAGTGGCTGAAGTAGGACTGAGTGGACTTGTAGGTTCTAAAGTTTTACATTTTTCTTTTTGAATGCAGTTATTTTTTGTACATAATTCTGCATTTGTAAATTCAACTGTCATGATAAAGAGATTGCACTACTGTACTTATATTAGGTAAATTGAAATATACTTACTATTTTGTTTTTTACAGTGCAAATACTTGTAATAAAAATAAAGTGAGCACTGTACACATTGTATTCTGTGTTGTAATTGAAATCAATATATTTGAAAATGTAGAAAACATAAATATTTAAATGGTATTCTCTTATTGTTTAACAGTGAAATTAATCACATGAATTTTTTAATCACTTGACAGCCGTAGTTTTTCTATAAAAATCTTTAAGTAAAATTTATCATTAAAAGTAATATATACATATAAATTAGCAGATTCTTGTTCAGAAATGGGATCAAAAGTTCATCTATGGGGTTGTGAATCTATCCTTAGGAGTACTGTAAATCGCCAAGCAATTCTGTTTATCTGAAATGTTTTAGGATAAGTTCCACATCCTGTTTATGAAACAAACTGGTAATTACATATCTACTGCATTTGTGTTTAACATCTTCAAGTTGTTGTGATGCAGAAATGTAATTGTTGTTTTACCAAATGTTTTGTTGATGTTCATGAAGAGATTTGAAAAGCTTAATACATGTAGTGCGATTGGTACTATTGCTAAATTTCCTCTAGTTGTAAATATATTTGTCTTTTCTGTTTGCCTATGTGGCATTAATTGACCCTATAAAATTATATATATATGGCTATATTTATTAGTGGAAAATAAAGAGAAATTCACATGGGAAGAATGGGCCTCTATCAATAGAACAAATACTGTGGCAGAATTAATACAGTAGAGTACAATTTACATAGTGAAAAGTCAAGGGAAAATAAATAAGAATGACAGGATCATTGGGCGCTCTAACAGGCATAAAAGGAGATGACTAGATTTAAAATACATTACGATAGAAAATGATGCTGTAGATAATCATATTCCCCATTTAGTAATGGATAAAAAATTTCATTAAAATAGTGTGTTTTTAAAAAAAAGGAAAAGAGCAATATTAGAGGAGTTTAACTGCAAATAATAAGTCATGTAAAACTGTTTAAGCCTTTCTCTATAGGTTTCTTCACTTAACAGCTCACACCTTCACTCCTTCCTTATGTCAGTATATCCTACCTACCTCCCCTCTGCCCCCCCACCCAGAATTGGAATTCCTCCTAATGCTCTACCTTCCACAGGTTGGATCACAGAAATCCTCTTGGGAGCTGCCACCCGACGTGCCAAAACTACTTCTATACCTGGTTTCCCTGCCAGCTCAGGACTCCAGCATCCTGTCTTGCTGAGCCAGACACTCCCATCTGCTCCAGCAAAGACCCAGGGTCTGAGTTGTTTGCCCCAAAGCTGCAGGTTTACCTGAAAGTAGCTCACAGAAGTGTGCTTGTCTTTAAAACTCAGATACCCAACTCCCAATGGGGTCTATACCCAAATAAATCCATTTTACCCTGTATAAAGCTAATGCAGGGTAAACTCATAAATTGTTCACCCTCTGTAACATTGATAGAGAGATATGCACAGCTGTTTACTCCCCCAGATATTAATACATACTCTGGGTCAATTAATAAGTGAAAAGTGATGTTATTAAATACAGAAAGTAGGATTTAAGTGGTTCCAAGTAGTAACAGATAGAACAAAGTAAGTCACCAAGCAAAATAAAATAAAATGCACAAATCTATGTCTAAACAAACTGAATACAGATAATCTCACCTTTAGAGATACTTCAGTAAGTTTTTTCCTCAGACTGGACACCTTCCAGGCCTGGGCACAATTCTTTCCCCGGTACAGCTCTTGTTCCAGCTTGAGTGGTACCTAGGGGATTCTTCATGATGGCTCCTCTCTCCGCTTTGTTCTGTTTCACCCCTTTATATATCTGTTGCATAAGGCAGGAATCCTTTGTCCTTCCACCTTTGTTTCCACCCCCTTCTTCTCAATGGAAAGACATCAGGTTAAAGATGAACTCCAGTTCAGGTGACATGATCGCATGTCACTGCAAGACTTCATTGCCCACTTGCCAGGACACACTATACAGAAAGACTTACAGGTAAAACATACCCATCTGCAGACAGTTGTCCTGGTTAATGGGAGTCATCAAGATTCCCAACCACCATTAATGGCCCACACTTTGCATAATTACAATAGGCCCTCAGAGTTATATTTCATATTTCTAGTTTCAGATACAAGAGTGGTACATTTATACAGATAGGATGATCACACTCAATAGATTATAAGCTTTGTAATGATACCTTACAAGAGACCTTTTGCATGAAGTGTATTCCAGTTACATTATATTCACTCATTATCAAATTTTTATAAAATCATATAGACTGCAACGTCACATATACACCTTCCACAGAAGAGGAATTCCTCCTAATGCTCTACCTTCCAAAATTGTAATGACTTCCCCATACCTCCTTGCTTCCATTGACACCCCTATACTTCTTCTCATGCTTCAAATTGTATTCTCCCATTGGTCTTAATCAGTAGTTCACTTCATAGTTTCATAGATTTTTTTAAGGCCAGAATGGACTATTAGATCATGTAGCTCAGAGGTTCTCAAACTGGGGGTCGGGACCCCTCAGGGCGTCATGAGGTTATTACATGGGGGGTCGTGAGCTGTCAGCCTCCACCCCAAACCCCGCTTTGCATTCAGCATTTATAATGGTGTTAAATATATTAAAAAATGTTTTTAATTTATAAGGGGAAGTCGCACTCAGAGGCTTTCTATATGAAAGGGGTCACCAGTACAAAAGTTTGAGAACCACTGATCTAGCTTCACTTCCATTAAATTTCACCCAGATACCCCCATCAATACTTTATTTAGATGAAAGCATTTCAGTCCTCAGATTTAACTGTTTATCATAGGCAGAGAACAGGAGAGACTGAGGCACCACCAATGCTAACGTCCCTGCAGTGTCAAGGAATTGATTAGTTGAGATATCAGTAGATGATCCTAGCAGATAATTCATGCCCTCCATCTGCCTTTCCGCAATATCAGATCCAAGTTCTTCTCTCATGCTTATCCCCTAACCTTCCCAAATGTTCTCTTTATTGTAAAGGAGTGTGTCTAGGCTTAGGTGCTGGAATGCCCTGGCTTCAAGTGGATTCCATTATATTCAGGGTTTACAGTTTGATTCAATATCTCTCAGTACCTCCACTATATAAGTTGTTCCAGCACCACTGTGTCTAGTGGGCTAATGGGCTTTGTAGGGAGTGGACTCCCTGATTTCCCTGTATAGCTAGCTACTCTTTCTACACTGTGCTACTCAGTGGCTCAGTCTTCCCTTTGTTTTCAGAAGCAGCAGCACTTCTGCCTAGAAGGGATGGAGTCTGTCCTTTAGAAAGCCCAAGAGCTGTTCTCACCTTTTCTTATTGCCACTTGAGACTGGCTGTGGGATGGGTCTGGGGAAGAAGGTAATTCTCCCCGGAGAGTGAGCCGGTGCAGGGCTGAAGGCTCCCTGCTCACTCCATATGGAGTTGCTGAAGGAATTGTAGTTCCGGATCTCCACGTGGGGGATCAATAGGTGGGTGAAGAGCTGCAGAGAGGACTCAGAGTGGCGGGCTAAGCTGAAAATTATATATTTCCTACAACTGTGCACAGGACTCAATGCCCTGCACAGGACTCAATGCCCTGCACACAGACTCCAGTTATTTCAATGGGGATTACAAAACAACTGCTGGATCAGTCCCTCAAAACAATAATTATGTCAGAGTCCAAAAATGTGTGTGTGCCACATCATGTAAGTATATTGAGTGCAGTGACTTTTGTGTCAACGGTAACGCTCGGTGTATTGCATGGGGAAACATGCACCTGCAGCTTCCTCCACTAAGAGCCCTCTCTGCACTCTGGCGCGTAATGAAGCATATCATTATAGTTTCAAAATGTCGCACTCTGCTCTTTCTAGGTTAACTCTGTCTTATTTCTCTGAGTTAGATTTCTCAGAGATCAGGCAAATAAGTTCCAATTCCTGCTGGTGTGCTGAGTTCATGTGTGCTGTGGGGTTGTTAACGTTTTATAAGCCGAATTGCAGTTTGTGGTTACTAAACTAATGCTATCAACTTTTCAGTTTTAAACCCACTTTTTACTTTACAAGCTGTCCATAGAAAAAATATACATTTACAAGATTGTAGCTGTTGATTCAGGTACCTTTTTTAGCTAGATTTTTGCAGAAATGTTGTTAGGGTTTGTGTGGCTTTGAGAACTTCTGCTGCTACATGTTTTTTATTTTTGATAAAAGAAATGATACCCCTGATACCTTGTATGTTTTCAGTATACATTACTTTGCTGTATACATGAATGTAGCTTTGGAATAAGCTTTGACATCAGAGAAAACTGTTAGTGTGTGATGGCAGTGCATACTGGGAGTAATGCAAAAAACTCAGTTAAAAATCTGACCCAAAGCCCACTGAAGTTAATTTTTATAGGCTTTGCATCAGGCCCTAAGTCAGCATGCATTCTCTGTTAGCACTTCCGTCTGCTCATTGACATGTACATCATAATGGCAGTAGATCTAGTTAACACAAATGGATAACTTCGGAGATAGTTAATTGCTAGATTTGGAAAGGGTTTGCAAGTAAATTTTACAGCAGATTTTGACATTTCTTAACACGTGAGAACATCTAGGAATTTGCTTGATGGGCATACAAATGACAATTTGCTCAGTCTTTGTTCATCTTTGTCCCTCACCCGTTACTTAAGAACTCTCTCTTCTCCTTTCCTTTGTAGCATTTTTCTCTCTCCTCTTCTGTCTCACCGTGCCTCCTGTGCCTTTTCTGTGTGATCTTGCACTCAAGTGGTCTGTTCTAAAATTCTGATCTCTGTTGTTCTCTGTACAGACGCCTCGGATAGCATGATTTTGGTATGTTTTTCTTTCCTGCCAGCATGCTAAAACATAAATCCCGTTTTTTTTTCAGGGTGCACTTCTGCAGTTATGCTCAGTTTGCTGCCACTCAAGTAAAATGTATTAAATCCTGATCTATGTTGTACTGGTGCTTAACAGTTTTTGCCACCAGAATGTTGATGTCATATGGTTTTATGGGTTTCTTTAGCCCTTTGGGACAGCATAATGTATTATCCCAATAAGGATTAGTAGTAGTGATGCTTGTTAAATGTTTGCAATTGGAAGCACTAAATGACTGCTAATGATTAGAATTCCTCTTCGGTGTTTGTGGCTTAGAGGATGAAGGCAATAATAAGATGATGGGAATTTTAAGGGGGTAGAGCTGAGAGGAGAAGAGCCAGCAGGTTGAAATACTAATTACTGGGCTATTAGATCACCGGCTTTTTGGTAAGCAGTTTATTTTGCCATCCCTTTATGCCCTTGAAAATGGACCTGAAAGCATAACTATAAATTCTAGAGAGCTCCAGGGCTCAAGCAACCTTAATATTTTTGTGTTTGGCATTAAACCACATACAAGCGGTCTCAGTCTTTGCCCGCCTCAATATCATCATAAAGTTTACACTAGTTTTTTCAGTGCCTGAGAGATTATCTTCCAGATGGTCAGAAATCTCTGCCACTGAAAATTCATATCTTGTCCAAAAGCTTGGAGCAGGGTGCGGGGAGGAAGGGGCATTTTGCCTCTCCTGTTCACACATTGAAGTGACAGCTAAAAGACTATAAGATGGTCTTTCTCTCTCTCTCTCCTCCCTCTCCCCTAACTTTAATTCTTCCTTTGTGTTTCATATTCTAAGAGACCAGACTTGTTGTGATGACCAAGACTGTTACTTAAATTCCAGTGATTGCACTTCATGCCCTATGGGAATCTTTGTATTGATTTAGTGGGAGTCTGTTCAGGTCTTATGCTGGAGGAGGATCTAGAAGGTGGAACCAGTATATTTTCCCTTTATTGTGCATTTCTGAAGTCTTCCTTATCCTCAGATGAGAGAGAGAGAGAGAGAGAGAGAGTGATGCTCCATGGTGAGCGGGAAAAACTGGGAAAAAAAAGGGGAAAAGAAAAGCTGAGCACTAAATGAAAAAAGTATAATTATCAGTGGCAGAGTGGAGGGAAACACTGTTTGGGTTCAGGTAGATATCTTGAGAGAGTGCTTGAAATGAGGTAGCACTGGGGCAACCATGATCGACCAGGTATGCAAAGCATGCCAGTGGTGACTGCTAAAAGGGCTTCTAATCTGGTAAAAGAAATAGTTTTCCAGTTTTTGTCATTCTTGTTTTGTAGAACAGTGTGAATGTGATGCAGTAAATGAGACCATTTTCTACACCTGGTCAAGTATATAAAAGCTGTAGAAATTACAGTTAATATTGAAATTGATGTAAGGGAATCCAATATGCGAATATATCTACAGATATGCACAGTAGCAGGGGAGCTTTCAGGCTATATGCCAGTGTTAGGTTAAATTTGTTGGTGGGGTGAAATGTGTGGAAAAACTGATCTTTCAGAAATAATGAGTTGATATTTATAAAGACTTGGTATGGCTGATTTCCAGAAGGCTTTTGACAATGTATACAAAGACAGTCTTTGGAAAATTATGGCATACTACGGAATATTAGCAAAAATAATTAGAATAGTCAAGGATCTGTATGATGCTGCTGAATGTGCATTCAGAGATCATATCAGTCAGTTGCAGTGATAACTGGAGTAAGGCAAGGAAGTGTCTCCACAATTGTTTGCACTAGTCACTATTTCATGGGGGAAATAACTGCAGAAGGGCAACCAAGGAATTTTATGGACCAGTGATAGAGCAAAATTGTATGGCCTTCTTGCTGCTAATATTGTCCCGCTTAGTTCAAAACATTGCTTAATGGAAGAAGAGACCCAGTTATTGGCAGGTACAGAAAAACAGGTTGGTTTGTTCGTCAATAAAGGGAAGACAAAATATACAGTTATCTGTGTCGCAAAACTAACTATTTTAGTGGATGAAGAAACGCTAGAAGAATTCAGTCATTTTACCTATCCAGCGAGTGAGATATGCAATGATAATGAAACCGTGGCAGGTGCTAAGCAACGGATATCAAAATCAGCAATTAGGTTTCATAAAGTTGAAAAGATTTGGAAAAGTAGCATGATTGACACTGATGAAAAAATATGAAATTTTAACAGCGGAATCATGTCTATACTCCTTTGTGAAGCACAGTGATAGAAATCTACAACAGAAATTGATAAGAAGATCACCTCATTCCAAACTAAATGGCTGAGAGAGATGTTCAGAATCCATTGGGAAGATTTTCTTGGATCATCAGAAATTCTAAATTGAGCAAATCAATGTAAAGCATCAAATATAGTAGGAAGATGATGCACGTATTTCGGACACTGCTTTAAGATGCCACCGACATGGATTTCATGGGAAGTGTTAATATGGGCAACACCTAGAAAGAGGCGAAAAGGGTGACCTGGAGAAACATTATGCAGAACAATAGAGAAAGAAGCCAGATCCATCAGCATGACACTCAGAAACCTGAGCAGGCTGTACAAGACTGAAATAAACGGTGGAAACTGGACTTGACCAAGGAGGGGGATGAAGAAAAGAAATACAGTGTAGTGAAATGCGATGTGTTAAGCATGATTGCACCAAAGACTGGTACTAGTAAGTACCTGAACAAAAATGAAGGCCAACCAGGCATGGTATGGAAGAGTTTGCATTCCCTACAGCAGGACCAAAATGAGAGGATAGAAGATATGTCCTTGCATATACTTCCTTCATCAGACAGTTGGATGTGTGTCCACTTTGGGTACAGAATCCACAGTATCATTTGTATCATAACAAATGTAGTTGTCATCTACAATCTACCAAGACTATGATATGGATATTCCTAGGGCAATCCGTGACCATGCTGAGGACTATGGACGTGCAGTTTGAACTTCATAGATCAGCAGCTAGATTGCCAACATTCATGCTAAATGCTGGCTATCCATCTCTTCTGGGGCAAGCAGAGCTTGAAAAGATATAGCTAAATTGGCCACAAATTTACATAATGGGGAGAGCAAACTGAGTTAAATGCAAAAACCTTTAAAGCTAACCATTAAACCAGCCCAGCAGAGAGGGATAGTACCACACACAAACAGCCCAAAGCTCAAATCCTTTTTGGAACACAAAGACAGAAGTTCTTCCACCTGTTGCATATAGTGGATGAGCAATGCCTGTTGTGTGTAGACACATTCATATTTCAAAATTCACCATTGGCATTTGTGGTGGTTTTCAGTGGTAATAAGTTCAGTGGCCTGAGCAGAAAAATACCCACATCCACTGATTGAAGACCTCTGCAAGCCTAGCAAAACCGAGCCATTCCAAACTTGCTTACATCTGCAAGAGGAGGAAGAATCACTGGAATTGTTAACAATAGCGATGTGTATTGCTACCATCATTTATTTTGGGTATTACGTTGGCCCAACTTGACAGGTATTGGAGTGGATTGACAGGATCACAGCACTGCTTGGATGACATTCTAGTAACTGGTAAGAATGAAATTGAGCAACCTAGAGAATCTAGATACAGCCTTGGAGTATGATAGTCTATCTGTAAGGTCAAATGCAAAGTTTTCCAATACTCGCTAGCATATTTGGACTATGTGATTGATTCCAGTGGTCTTCACAGGGCACTAGTAGAAGTCAAGACCATAATGGTCACCCTAGTTCCTGAAAATGGGAGTTAACTTTGTTTATGGGTGTGTCATTCTTTGTCTGACTTTTCCAGTGTTTAACAGAACATCCTTGTTAGAGGAGGAATATAATATGTGTTCGTATTCTGTGTTGCTTTGGAATAAATACCTTAATAGTGTGGGATGCTAGCAGTCATTTTAGGATTTTGTCTCTTTGTAGGAAAACAAAACAAAACAAACAAGCAGCTTGTTTTTGAACTCTAGCCACTGGCCCTTACTTAAGCCTGTTCCAAGATTAAAGGGACAGACAACTAGTAATCTAGTCAATTAAAAAGAAATGACTTTCAGATGTTATACCTTCTCCTTCTCCTTCTCCAGTGCCAGGTTTTTGGTTTTTACAATTCTATTTTTTTAAAATATTTTCTCTCCCTATGGCTGTGTGCAGGGATGGGAGGAGGCAGTGCAACTGATTACACACACTGTTGTCAAATACACAAACTGAAAAAAATAGAGTAATGCCTTTTTCTCTAATCTTTCAGTTGCAATATTATTCATAATAGCAGCAGGTGGTAAATTTTCTGACAGGGATGTGATTTTTTCAAATTGAGTGTCCCGTTAACTTTTCTGATTACTCCTGCCTCCATGGTGACTTGTTTGTTTACCCATGGCAGACTTGGGATACATCATAACTTCAAGAGACTAGTACATTTGAAGGTATTTTGATTGCCAAAATTGGTTAACTTGGGCCTTGATCCCAGTACAAGCACTTAAATTCAGGCTTAACTTGAAGCATCCATGTAGACATAGTTAAGTATGAATTTGAGTGGTTGTGCTGGATCGGGGCCATGAAGTCACACATGCTGCTAAGTAGAAAAGCCAAATTAGCTAGCAAGATGAGCCATTCTAATAAAATGCATAATTTCTGTGGGCCAGCTGGTGCAGAGTAGTTCATTAGGCAGTGTAACTTACACTAGCAAAACCTGCTGTCCTCACAGGGAAAGGATTCACTGCTGGAGGAGAGCAGATGGTCTTTCCACTCCTGTCCTTGGAGGTTACACTCAGGATAGGGCAGCCTTAATTTGTGACTGGGACTCGGTAGCTTTGCTGGCAGATGCTGCTGAGGGCAGGCACTGAATGTTCCCTGGTGGCTAGCACTTCAGCTTTTCAGGTTGTGCTGGCCCCATAAGGATCCTCAGAAGGACCAAAGGGTTATGGCTGCTTTGTGCCAACCTATTTTATTTTCCCCATGACTGACTTTCTGCTGCTGAGGACCTAGTGCCCTGGCTTATGCTAGCAAACCTAGCTAGTAATTTATACCTGTGAGTTTTTTCATCAATAGCAGAATGCTATGAAAAAAATGAAAGTGGTCATTTGCTATGTGCTAGGAAAGAGAACAGCTAAATGTAAACCGCATGAAAGGGGGAAAATATGAGTTTAAGTAATTCCACAGTATATTTCTACCTCATCAGCCAATTTCATCTAAGTTAATAAAGATAACTGTATATTAACAACCTGAGTGGAAGATAGAAAAGATCGAGATAGGGTTGCCAGGTATTGTCAGCTGATTTCCTTGTCCTGCGTTGCGCACAAATGGGTTGTGGCGCCACTGACATAATTCAACTCTTTTTTTTACTTTTTAGTGATTTTCCTTTTGAAGTTGTTGGAGGAATGTGTTATCTTCACATTCCTAGCAATTTATGGATAGTTTTAGTTTGTGGGAATTCAGTAATAATCCATTATAGTTGCTATAGGAGGCTCTCTCAGTTTAACTGTAACAAAATATTTAAGCTTCATAGTTCCCAGCTGAGTTTTCCCATTGGTTTCTTAAGAAACTAAACCATGACTACCCTACTAGAATAGAATAGGAATGAAGACCACTTGCTGTAGGTTAAAATTTTATCTGGGGAATTGGAGCAGAACAGTCACTAACTGAAACTGCTTTGAATCCCAGCCATAAAGGACATAACCTCTGTTTCTTCCTTTGCTGTCAGATAGTACTCTGGTTCCTTTTTCCTTTGTATATCTTTCCCTCTGTTAGAGCTTTCACTAATAGATAATTTATTATGAAATATTCTGAACTGCCTTCTTTCTTATTAAATGCATAAAAGCTTTATAAAGTCCCCATAAAAATATATGATGCACCTGTATGATGGATAAAACTGTTATATATTGTAGTGTTCTAGAAATGAAAATGCATGCCTGTGTGCAGCAAAAAACACCCCCACTAACCTTTGAGAGGCTAGACAGAACAGTTTCAGTTAAACAGTGCTTTTGCATAATTGCTCATGAATCCATTGTTATGAATACATTAACAAATATTGGCACTGTCCGGCCCTACTGTATGCAAGTCTGAAAAGTAGTTTAGGAAGGAGATGTGTGGGGGACATTGCCTTGACTGTATGCGGTAAGATTTTTCAGATCACTGATTGAAATATGGTTCAACTCAAGAGTGGCCCCAAGTGTGTTCTCATAATGCTTTCTCAGTGGCCTACAGTATGTGAAAAGTGTTGGTGGTCTCAGTCCAGTTGCTAGTGGACAGATAGGTGGGCCATATCATAAAAACAGTACCCACGGTTTGTTGTTCTTGCTGATGCTTTCGGCAGAGTAGCCAAGAACTGAACGCGCATGGAGACTGGAACTACGCTTTCAGCCTTAGAAGTCTTCCCTCCAGAATGATGGAACATGTTTGCGAGACATTGTAGAGAAACTTGTACTGATGCTCTGTGTGCTCTGTAGATAGACAACTTCAGTTTCCGGTTATCTCCGTCTATCACCGTTTAGTATTAAATTTATATATACATGCTGTATTGACAACAGCTGCTTAACATGTAACAGTTAACTTTTTCAAAGCAGTATACAGATTTGGACGCTGGAAAGCTGTCAGCAAAAGGCCAGATAGTCCCCTCTGCTGCCATGAGGTGAAGTGGGAAGTAGATCTTCTATGTGGTCCAAGATCTGTCTGTAGGGAGGGACTGAGTGTCAGCCTGTCGCCTCAGAATTGCAGTCATGCCCCCTATTCTTTACACACATCCTTTGGAAAATCCCCATTTAAGATAATGCTGCCAATGGATGGGTGTGATCGGAAGCAAATCCCATCAGGTGCTGTTGCTACTCAGTAAGGCATTCTGAGAGACAACCCAGAATAGTGAGCAGAGGGAGCACAGCGGTCCCATAGCCCCAGGTTGCACCCCAGGAATCCTATCCCAGTGGGTTTAGGAATGTTGCTTTAGAAATGGGAGTGTGTGGCCAACGGATCTCTGTGAGGTTCCTCTCCCCCTTCCATGCAACTTCCTGTCCCTTATTCAGATAATTTTTGTTAGAGGAGAATCTGATTAAAAGTTAGTGCGTCTTCCATTGAATGTGTTTGTAGTGCCTGACATTCTTGAAAGCAAACACAACCAGCATTGTGGCAATGATTATCGAACCTCAGCTTAGATGGACAGATCATGTTATCAGACTGGGTGCTGATAGACTCCTGCAAAAAGTCCTCTATGGTGAGTTGAAACTCAGAAAGAGTAGTCAGCATATGTGCTCCAGAGACGCGCATAAGCAGAACCTCAACTCCTGCAGCTTTAATATTGATAATTCCGAAGACACAACCAAAGACAGACTTGAATGGAGAGCAATTATCAGTAAAGGTTGTAAGCACTTAGAAAAAAGCATTTGTGGGAAAACTGATTGGAAAAGAGGGCCAAACATCTTGCCAGATCTTCAGTGGGAGTTTATTCCTGTGTGATATCATTGTTAGATACAAAGGACACCCCTACCATCTGTATTTTAAGAAATGCAATGTACAGCGTCCTTAAACTAAAGGTCATCTGCAATAGCTTTTCCATAAATTGATTATGCATGCTTAAGTAAGGGTGTTATTCATAACCTCTTTTCCACTGACCATTCAGACACAGACTTAACAGTTGTAGGCTGGTAGTTTGCTATACCATCCTTTTAAATCTTGTCTTAAACTATGATTGGCTGTCTTGTAAAATCTGTCTGTACAGCACCTAGCACCATGGGACCTTTACCTTGTTGGGACTTCTAAGTGCTACTCTAATACAAATACATAATACATTGTGGGCGTTAAGAGGTATGTTCAACAGTGCTTTAGATGTTTTTTGATTCTCAGCGCTGACCCCTGTATAGCGGTTAAATATCATGTTATCTGGCTCAAAAGGGAAGTATAGCTAAGTTTGCATCAGCCAGAAAGATGGCAGTTATATGTGGAGTCATGATGATGGGGAAAGGGTGGATGTCTTCATAGAACTGACTGTGTGAAGGATGTGTATGGCTCTCCTCACCCCCAAACTAAATTTAAAAATAATTTTTCACAGCAGACCTGAACTGCACCAGAAAACAATTTATTCTTGATTAACAGTGTGACAGAATCTGCGTTATGATTAATGTGGTAGTGTTGCTGTCAAGTTATGACTGTCTTTACATTTGTTATGAGATGAAAGTAATAGTGTGCTTTTAAAAATGATTATCGTTAACACTGTATTGAACTTTGTGTAGATGTACAATGGTTTTATTGCTCATAATAAATGCAAGGGATCTGTTCAAGTAATATTGATTTATAAAGTGATGTGGCTTGGAATTTATGCATGGAAATTCATCTCTGTTGATGTACTTTAGGTTCTGTGTTATATACAGTATGCAATTTTTGGAAGGTGTGGGGAGAAGATACTGTGGTTCTTCTGCTGAGGATGCAGAATGAGGCCTAGTTTAAAATAGAATTCCTTCTAAAGATAGATCAATTTAACAAAAATAAAACCAAAAAAAGCAAACTATAAGTCATTAATTATAAATAAACCCGTCAGAGTATATATTTAAAAGAAATGCAACTAGTGACTGAGAATTAGTGTCAGGAAACTGGGCACCATGCTGTTGTTTCTGTAGGCAGAAAGCAGATTGTTTTAGTGGTTTGTTTACAGTAAGTAAACATCATATATGATGAAACAGTATACTTGTCGGGTACATTGTATGTATCCCAGTTTTAATCTGAAATCACAACAAAGCTAACATAATTGAACTTGAGACAGTGGTTAATTAGTATATTAATACACTTCTATAGAATTTTTCTAAAGGTACATCTAAATTTGCTACCACAGTCTGTTTGCAAATCAAGTAGCTTCCCTGCTCATATTGTACTGGTACAAATGCATGTTTTTCATGCACGGAAACTGCAAGAACAGTTTTAGAGATGAATTTATGACTACATTGCAGAGTTGGTTCTCTAATTCAATGCTGTGAAAATGCTTTGTACCTACTGTGTGTTCTCCCACTCTATTTATTTTGCTAAATATAATCAGAATTGTGGAAAAGGATAATTATATAGTAAGTCAACATCACTAGAAATATCAAGAGAAAATAAAACTGAAATCAAGTGAAGCAGATTTTATGGCATTTCTTTAAATTCACCCTAATTGTCTGTTTAAAGAGGGAGTATAGATTTAAGGTGCACGTCGGCTCAAGCTAACTAAACTAAAACAGAAATGAAAGTGAAGAGGAGAAAAATTTGCACAGTCTGTGTATATTTGAAAAAAGATGAGCCATCAATGTCAAGCTACATAGAAATTAAATGCAAAAGAAGTGCTAATACAGATGGCAAAATCAAACCCTCAGAAGTCAGGAGACTCCAAAAGTTAAGGTTTACTCTCCCAATGTAGCCAATTCAATTAACAGTAAGATACCAAGGGAGGAAAATAACCTTTTTAAGTGTAATGAAATGGCCCATTTCAGACAATTGACAAGAAGGTGTAGTAACAGTAGGGAAATTAGTATTGGGGAATTTAGGTGTAGGTTTTGTAATGAGCCACCCACTCCCAGTCTTTATTCAGGCCTAATCTGATGGTGTCTGGTTTGCAGATTAATTCCAGTTCTGCAGTTTCATGTTGCAGTCTGTTTTTGAAGTTTTTTTGTTGAAGAATTGCCACTTTTAGGTCTGTTATTGAGTGACCAGAGAGACTGAAGTGTTCGCCTACTGGTTTTTAAATGTTATGATTCCTGATATCAGATTTGTGTCCATTTATTTTTTTGCTTAGAGACTGTCCGGTTTGGCCAATGTACATTGAGGGCATTGCTGGCACATGATGGCATGTATCACATTGGTAGATGTGTGGGTGAACGAGCCCCTGATGGTGTGACTGATGTGGTTAGGTCCTATGATGGTGTCCCTTGAATAGATATGTGGGCAGAATTGGCAACAGGATTGGTTGCAGGGTTTGGTTTCCGGGTTGATGTTTTTGTTGTGTGCTGTGTAGTTGCTGGTGAGGATTTGCTTCAGGTTGGGTGGCTGTCTGTAAGCGAGGACTGGCCTGTCTCCCAAGGTCTGTGAGAGTGAGGGATCGTCCTTCAGGATAGTTTGTAGATCCTTGATGATGCACTGTAAAGGTTTTAGTGGGGGCTGTAGATGACGACTAGTGGCGTTCTGTTACTATCTTTGTTGGGCCTGTCCTGTAGTAGGTGACTTCTGGGTATCCTTCTGGCTCCGTCAGCCTATTTCTTCACTTCACCAAGTGGGTATTGCAGTTTTAAGAACACTTGATAAAGATCCTGTAGGTGTCCGTCTCTGTCTGAGGGATCGGAACAAATGCGGTTGTATCTTAGAGCTTGGCTGTAGATAATGGATCACGTGACATGGTCTGGATGAAAGTTGGAGGCATGTAGGTAAGTATAGCGGTCAGTAGGTTTCCGGTATAGGGTAGTGTTTATGTGACCATCACTTATTAGGACTGCAGTGTCTAGGAACTGGACCTCTTGTGTGGACTGGTCCAGGGTGAGGTTAATGGTGGGGTGGAAATTGTTGAAATCATGGTGGAATTCCTCAAGGGCATCCTTCTCATGGGTCCAGATGATGAAGATGTCTTCAATGTAGCGCAAGTAGACTAGGGGCATTAGGGGATGAGAGCTGAGGAAGCGTTGTTCTAAGTCAGCCATAAAAATGCTGGCATACTGTGGGGCCATGTGGGTAATAGGAAGCAGGTTTAAAACAAATAAAAGGAAGTTCTTCTTCACACAGCACACAGTCAACTTGTGGAACTCCTTGCCTGAGGAGGTTGCGAAGGCTAGGACTATACAGCTTAAAAGAGAACTGGATGAATTCATGGAGGTTAAGTCCATTAATGGCTATTAGCCAGGATGGGTAAGGAATGTTGTGCCTAGACTCTGTTTGTCAGAGGGTGGAGATAGATGGCAGGAGAGAGATCACTTGATCATTACCTTTTAGGTTCACTCCCTCTGGGGGACCTGGCATTGGCCACTGTCAGTAGACAGGATACTGGGCTAGATGGACCTTTGGTCTGACCCATTATGGCCATTATGTTCTTATGGGTACCCATAGCAGTCCCGCTGGCTTGAAGGTATAAATTGTCCTCAAATCTGAAATAGTTGTGGGTGAGGACAAAGTCACAAAGTTCAGTCACCAGGTTTGCTGTGGTGGTATCGGGGAAGCAATTCCTGGTGGCTTGTAGTCCATCTTTGTGTGGAATGTTCGTGTAGAGAGCTTCTACATAAATAGTGGCTAGGATGTTTATTTTCTGGAAGATCACCAAAGGACTGTAGTTTCCTCAGGAAGCCAGTGGTGTCTCGAAGATACTGGGAATGCTAGTAGTGTAGGGCTTGAGGAGAGAGCCTGTCTCATTAGACTGACCTCACACTTGGTAAGGCAATGTGACCTTCCCAGGCTTTGGAGCCTGGACAGCTGTTGAGGTGTTCTGATGGTTTCAGTTCTCTTTCTTTTTCTATCAGTTCAAGGTACAAATTAGGGGCAAGGGAGCAGGTGGGATTGGGAAGGGAAGGGACAAGAAATGCTGAAACATCCTGGTTTAGTTACTGAGATCAGGCTGCCTGGGGACAAAAGGGGAGTTTTAGAATGGCAGACTAGTATTGGTTATGGATTTTTAAAACAGAAAAGTATGAATCAAGTTACATAAGGAGGGTGCAGCTAGGGAGAATTTTATATTTTTCAAAATACCTATAGAGACCCCAATATGTGAAGTGGGGTGGTGTGTTTCCTTACCTTCACTCTTCAGCTTGCAAGCCCTTTGCAGGCAGGACCATGTTTCCTAGGTGGTTGTGCAGCATCTAGCAAAATTGGCCCTCATCGTAGTGAGTCCTCTGCGTGCTGCAGTAATACAAATAATAAGCGGTGAATGTAAGTTCCTTGATCCATAGCTCTGTGATTTTCACAGTTTATAAGCATTGCAGCCTTGACCAGTTGAGTTTGAAAAGTTCCTTGCTTTGGAAAGCATAGGCTAGTGCTGTTGGAAGAAGACACTATAAGCTTCTTTGGTAAGGGACTGACTGCACATGTTCACCACTTTCCAGTTAAAACCT
Source organism: Gopherus evgoodei (assembly GCF_007399415.2). Lineage (NCBI taxonomy): Eukaryota > Metazoa > Chordata > Testudines > Testudinidae > Gopherus > Gopherus evgoodei. Next base: position 88,424,668 of record NC_044329.1, read on the forward strand.
TTTGAAGGCCCAGTTGTCCTTCACAGCTCTGTGTTGGGGGTAGTTTTTAGAGCTGCAATAGCTAAGCATGGAGCATATGTGCTGTGCTATATTTTTTTTTCCTTACAGCTTCACTTGGTGATCTTGCAAATTCATCTAACCAAATATTGGACATAAACTAATTGCATGAGCTTATATCCATGGTTAAGTCTAGATTCTGATTCCCTTACTCATGTTGGGTAGTTCCTTGAGTGAGATACCCTTGTTCATGTTGGACTATGAATAATCCTCCTAAAGTCACTGGGACTGCTTTGTGGAATAAGGCGCTACTTGTTCTGAGTATGGGTATTGGAGTCTGCTCCAAGAGTGCAGATATTAGCTTTGTGTGGATTTGTGTTCCTCATGCTGAGTCCCACCATATTAGATGCTTCATATTTAATCTTAAATAAACTTTTATCCAGCTTAGAATTTCAGTGGTGACCCATGTTTGTGTAACTCTTCCCCGCTCCAAAAACAAAAAAAATCAGTTTTTTACTGAGGGTGGATTCCTTTGGAGGTGAAAGAAGGAGCGTTGACCTCTTGTAATGCCAAAAGAGCAGAAAGGATTTTCGTATTTTTTTAATTTTATTTTAAATGAAAAAAAATTACCTCTAGGAAAAAAACCCATCATGAAGTATTTTAATCTAAAAGCTAAGTATTCTGGGACATTGAGGTGAGAAACCCGGATTATAGTGGAAGGCAGTTGCAGTTGGCTCAATTATTATGGGACACCAGCTGTCATGTAATGAATAAATTATAGTCATGTATGCCTCACTGACCTTTTTTTTTTTTTTTTAAAGAATGCAGCCAGTACTGTGCTCTATATTCCAATCCTTGTGAATATTTATAAGGCTGAACAAGTTTTTTTCCCAAAATAGGGAAGCCATGAACATAAGGTATGATCTGCAATTATACCTGAAAGATTAAAAATTTACTTTTATCAGTTACAATAAAACAGTTAATTCTCACTGCACTAGTCCCCTCGCATATTCGTGATCCACACAAAACCGGGGTGGCAAGGTTTGTTTTTTCTCTCCACAAAGCTGCCATAGTAAGATGCTATAGGAAGGTATCTTATTATTAAGCATCATCACTTGCACAAATCTTACCATCATATGTTTACTACTGTTATGAATTATGGGCATATTTTTAGTGAGCAGTGGTCAAATAAATGAACAGAGTACATATTGTCAGACGCTACCCTGGGCTTTTTAAAATTTTTACTTACTAATTCACAACATTCAGTGATTGTTGATGATACTCCCAAACAGTAGTGTTTATTCAGTAAAGGTCTGCTGTAGTGCAATGTATTCACCTTTCTCAAGGAACTATTGTTCTGGAGCAGATCACATTAAAAAAATAGTTATTGCGTTTGATGAAAACCTGTATGAACAGTGGAAAAAAGAGAGGCAAAGTTTCCATAGCAACTACTAGTACTGAAGACAGAAGCTAGGTAAAAAGGTTTGAAAGCAGGAGAAATGTAACTAGAAAATATAAGTGAACACACTGATATATTATTAAAAAACCCAAATCCAAAATGAACTTTAAACATCTTCATGCAGGGTTAATATTCACCCTGTATCAATTAGAAATCCTTTAAAGTGCTATTTTCCTCCAAAATTAAAAAAGAGGGGAGGGTGTTGCTTAAATTATATACATAATTTCAGCAATAGTGGTCAAATAAGCCCTTTGTTAAAGGAAATGCTTTTTATAATATGGTGAAAATTGTACTGAAAGTGGCTTGATATCTCTTGTTCTAATGTACATGCTTCAATGTAGTTTCAAGTATTATTGTGATTTGATCCAATGTAGTAGAACAGACCCTGTAAAGGTATCACATAATACATAGTGCGTAGACCAACTAATTAATTAAAGCTTTAATAACCAAAGAAGTCCCATAGTGTGGTGTGCAATAGTTCTGAATATGATTATTTATTATGCGTCATTAGTGCCCATAAAACTACCCTTGGATACCAGAGAGAGGAAGGTGGCTTTGTAACTTCTTTGAAAGCATTTCATTCCAAGAAAAAGCCACATTGCTGAGTTCCGCTCCACCTCAGCGAAAAGGGAACTGCTGAAAGGTGATATCTAGTCACCAGTGTGTGCACACAGGGTCAGTTGTCTGTCTTTGTTTGTTCTCAAGTTCTAATCACACCACCGTCTTTAATTTACAGGCTCTATTTTGATTTTTCTCTTTTGTACACACACCAGTGTCCCACAGTGATTTGCTGTTTGGTATTAACTTGGACTCAGGTTTTGCCCTTCCGTTGCTTTTACATTTATAATCATGCACTGGCTTCTTGGAGGCAGTTTAAGATTTTATCTATGTGGACACTAAATTCATATGTAGTCATAAAGCGCACACATCTTTCCATACATTTTTCTTGTACACTGACCAGATCTAGATTTGATCTCAGTCCACATTAGCGAAAATGGTCCTTTGGCCTTAAAACAAAACAAAACAAAACAAAAAAACCTGTGAAAATAAGAAATGCACAGGAATTTTCATTCTTAAGGGAATTCTGTATTTGAATATTGAAGATAAGATTTCAGATCTCTGTTTGACTTATAGGAATAGACTCCCCCTCCCTAGAACCCCCCCCCCCGGGAAAAAATTGCCCAATAATTACTGACTCTCTGTCCACATGGCAAACAACTGTCAGAGTACCTGGTTGCAACACACATACCGCTGACAGTATTAAAATATGATTCTATCTTGAAGTCTAGATGATACGTAACCACCATAGATTATACCAGCGCCTGAGGCTTCTCGTACACATCAGTGCAGTTCTAGTGCTATTGTCTGTTTCTTCAATTTTGCTGAGGAAAACGTATATGAAGAATCAGGAACTAATTTGCGTTTTATATAGAAGTATGAAATACATACTTCTCTCTCAAAATTGTGAAAGAGAAGAGTTTTGCATTTTTTTTCTTAGTGTGCCTATGTGCATCCCAAACCCAATACTTTTGCTCAGTCTTTTGTCAGAAAGATGATGTAGTAACCTTTCCTCTCTAGTATGGAATACACATGGAAAAAATGCATTAGCTTGAGACTCATTGTATTTTAGGTGAAAATATTACTATGATACTGGATTACAGTCTTCAGAATGCATAATTTCTGTAAATTATTTGCAGCCTTACATGTGTAAATCTCCTATAGATTTCAATAGGAGTTAGAACAAGGGCTGCAAGAATGGGCTCTTTAATCATTTTAGTCATTTAGTCTTTTTAAGTGTAGAGCCAGAGCCTATTAGAAAATGCCCATTTCTCTATATCATGCATTATGCATCAGAGAAATGCACATGTTACCTTTTCATCCATTTTCTTAATCCCTGAATGAAAAATTAAGACACCACCATCACAGTGTGATCCTTTATATACAGAAAAACTATGTATACACAAGTCATTATAGTGTGGATATTTTCTGGATTCCTTTCTTTATCAACCTGTTAACATTAGGCAGCATATCAAACTGGATGTAGTGTAGGTAGCGCTTTAAACTCAGAAATCTACATTGTGTAATAGCTTTTTCCAAAACATTTTTACTCTGATGCTATCACTTTTGTATGCTGCTAAAATTGGAATTGTTTCTTACAATTTTACTTTATATTGATGACGTGCCTCTTTTCATAGATGCAATGAAACTTTTGTTTGTAGACTATACAGATTGCATCATGCAACCTTCATTAAGAGATTCTGTACTGGGCACGCTGCAAGAAAATATGGTGTGACAAAACAGGAACGTCAGACTGTTTCTACAGTTAGAGTTAACATCCAGTAGGTGGCGGAAACAAATAAATCACAGTGCAACATGTATCTTTCTAGACTACTTCTTTTATTGAATTAAAACATAATTTATGGATTTTCTTCAGACTGTGGATGGTGTATCTAAGGAAATGAATTACTGCACTTTGTGTTTGGTCATGTGCTTTAGGTCACCCTCCTCACATGCTGCAAAAGAATGTATCCTGTACTTGGTATTGTCTTAGATATCTACTCCTTCAAACATTTTAAGATGGTGTAATGTGGTCATACACATCAGATGAAGCAGAAGAAAGCTGCCTCCGTGCTTCATTGTGGCACCACAAGTGGCTGATATTAAAATCCACATGTAGTTCTTAAAGGCTCAAGATGGCATTTTCAGACTTGGCTTCCATATGGAGAATTATCTTTCAGGAGCCATGCTGTCATGTTTTGTCATTGACTCTTTTTATTTTAGGCTTGCTTTACTGTACTGAAGTTTGATGTATGTACAGTCAACTTTGTGTGGTTGTAAATTTGCGACCCAGAGAGCTTTCAAACTATTAATTGCAATATTCCACAATATGTCTGTTGTCCTGATGGAGGGAGAGTGATGAAACAAGGTGTCCAGGTGCTGCAGTGGATTTCTTTTTAAACTCTGCTATATAAAATTTGATATATAATTATGGTTTATGTAATGTAAGATAGGTATAACAGATCAATTATTCTATAGTGTTTTAGTAGAAAAATGTGAAAACACTTAATTCCTGGGTTTGGCAGTATACAGGATTGCCTGTTTCCACTGCAGAGGCTATGCTGTAATGATTTCTTCTGGGATTTGGTCAGATTATTAGTGTTCCACTGGCAGGTGTTCTCACCTTTTAATAGTGATTATTTTTTCTAAAGAGCCTTTGAAGGAAAGCCATGATTTTATTAAAGATGCTCAGGTCTGCAGTTGCTGTGTGCGCTCAGCTTCTTTTTGGTCACAAAAGCATATCAGCAAAAACATTTAAAAGAAAAGTCCTTCTATAGTAAGTGGAAACCATATATGATGAAATTCCCGTGGTTTCAGTGTACTCTTCTGATAAGGAGCCACTGTCACTGTCTGCTATCTCTCATGAATCATGTTCTACCAGATAAACAGAGTATCTGTTGTTCCCTAATGGCCCTCATCACATCAGTTCTCCCAAGGGTGATGGGAGTTTACCACTGCCATAATAGGAAGGTGGCCCCAGCGTGTTATGAAGGGTGAGAGCTGCAGTAGGAATTTTGTAGGCTACTTGGCATCACAGCAAGAGTCGGCAGGTGCCCCAGTGCTGTTTTCGCTGTATCTTTTTTTTTTTCCAGGCTTTGTCTCCCGAGGAATATGATTCATCAGTAAATACCACATTTATCAGGGTTCAGTCCAGCTTTCTGTAACAAGACAATAACCGCAGTCACTAAGCAACCCTCTAGTGAAAGTTCAGTACTTTACAATGCAGCATATTTACTTAAATGGAAATTTTTCATTTCAAAGTGACCGGTCATATATTTATTGGTGAGGATGAGTGTCTTTACTGCAGTCATCCTTTTCTCGATAAATGCAGCAGCAGCAGTGTTCTTAGGAACATAGGTCAGAGGACGCTACGGTATGAAAAGTAAACCCAGTGGTAGTTAACATAAAATGCTCTGCCTACACTCTGTCTATACTTATGAAATCTCATTTGACCAACAAAAGTGTAAAAAAAAAAAAAAAAAAATTGAAAAAAGCACTAATCACAGATAGACAATGAATATTCAGCTTATGATGTGATTTGGAAGAATGCGTAGTCCCTGATACACAGGAAAGGCAGGGACAAACTGCTGCAGAAGTACTGTATTTATAATGCGGGAGAAGCACATTTTCATTATATTTTCTGGTGTGGGACCCATATAGTCTCGTGCTGCTCCTCAATACTATACATGCTAGCTATTCTACAACAAGAATAGGACTAGAAGCCAGCGCTCCGGAAGTATATAGTTTGTAGTATATACATAAAAGAAACTTGGTAGTACCATTGATGATGAAAATGGTGCTTATGTCCATTATTTATTTGTATTACCATAGCGCCCAAGAGCTCTAGTCATGTACCAAGGACCATATAAGTAGCCGAAATACCAGGGAGATGGGCACATTAGACATGCAAAGGTAGATGAGAGAGAGATTTCTAATTCAGAAATCAAGGCTATTTTGTAACATAACATAAAAATAAATGCCAATAGAGTGTGAATTTTCTGCTTAGCTCCATAAATGCTAAGTTAAACCCTGCAAAAAAAAAATCAATCAATCAATTTTTAGACAATGTTTCCTTTTTTTGTGGCTGGTCACTTCGGATTTTTTTCTTGAACCTATGTGCTGGGTGATTCCAATTGTTCCGTTATTTGTGTATGAGTTAGTTCTTCCATATGCAGCTGAGAGCAAGAAATCTGTACTCATTATCTGACTGAAATTATTGTTTCCAGTCTGAGGAAGATATCATTGCATCAGATCCACACCCATAGACTTTAAGCATAATATTGATAAAATGAGAGCTCTTGATTTTGGAGCATCCAATACTTATGCATTTATATTTTATATATGTCAATAAACATTGAAATACAGGTAGAAAGAGTTATACCTATTAATAAATAAAAATAAATACATTAATTATTTTACCCAGATTTGGTTAAAATAGAAACACCAGATTTCATATGTCAAAATTCAGTAAATAATTTTCTAGAGGAAAAAGGTACTTAGTAAAACAAATATCTCTTAAAAGTCTCTGAGTATAAATATTTTTAAATGGACTGAGATCTGTTTGAAAATTCACAGGCGATTCATTCCATATAAAAAGAGTAAGAGCAAGAGCTGTATACACCTCTACCCCGATATAACATGACCCAATATAACATGAATTTGGATATAACGCGGTAAAGCAGTGCTGCGGGGTGGGGGAGGGTGCAGGCGGGTCTGCGCACTCAGGTGGATCAAAGCAAGTTCGATATAACGCAGTTTCACCTATAACGCAATAAGATTTTTTTGGCTCCCGAGGACAGTGTTATATCAAAGTAGAAGTGTATTTGGGAAAGCATTTTGTATGGTGTTCATAAAACTCAAAGCTTTAACTATAAATCTCAGTGCTACTTTAATTATGGAACCATTGTAGCATCCCTACTAGGGAGAGGAGAAAACAGATCATGCAACTAATCTATCAGTTAGATGGTGCAATGCTGGATCTTTATGATGGTGAAGAAAATTAGAAGATGGTAACCATTTGTGTCGTAGAAATTTTTTTGATCATGTAATACATTAGAAACTGTTGCTGGTATAGTAATGACCTTAGGAGGGGGAATTTTTTACGACATTTCTATACCAGCAAAAGCCCTAGAGTAGACTCAGGCCTGCTCTACACTACGGGGCGGGGTCGATGTAAGATACACACTTCAGCTACGTGACTAGCGTAGCTGAAGTCAAAGTATCTTATTTCGACTTACCTCCCGCCCTCACGGCGCGGGATCTACAACTGTGGTTCCCTCTGTCGACTCCGCTACCGCCGCTCGCTCTGGTGGAGTTCCGGAGTCGACAGGAGTGCGTTCAGGGATCGCTATATCGCGTCTAGATGAGACGTGATATATCAATCCCGATAAACTGATGGCTACTCGCCGACCCAGCGAGTAGTGTAGACATACCCTCAGTTATACCAGCAAAAGGGTTCTTTTGTTGGGATACTTTATTTCATTCGAGGAACTAGTATAAGACAAAAGCACTCTCTTTTTTTTTTGCCCCTGTAAACCGCATCTCCACTTAGGAGGCTTTCCTGGGGTGACTATACTGGCAATCCCTTTCCCATGTTGACACAGGCTAAGGCTCTTAGGTGCTTCAAAAACTTTTACCCTTAATCTTGCAAAAACATAACATTGCAGAAAAGCAGCTTTTTGCATTTATTAATTTATAATGAAAATCATAAGGGTTTTAAAAATTGCTTCGTATTTAAAATGTTAACGATTAAGATGTCGCCACATTGCAGGATTTGAACATAATGGACTTTGTACTAATTTAGGGCTGGAAATAAACAGAGATTTCAAAAAAGAAATCTCCTTAGCATTGTGTTTTAATCTCTTTACTTTTACATTGAGCCATATAAAATGCTGCATAGAAGTGGAGCTAACTGTGAATAACCATGTGAATGAGTAGGCATATCTGCTTAGGGAGTTTAAGGAGGTGGATTCCGTTATCCTCAGAAAGAAAAAATCTTGGCTGTAGGGGAATCCATTCAGTATGTCATGGGGAACTTGAATACAGATCATTTTATATTCCGTTTCCCTTCATATTACCTTAAGCGGAGAGCAGTAGAATTGCAATGAAACTGTCTCATCATTGTAATTCATATTTTGAAATACTGAATAAATAAAGATAGCAAAGCAAACTGTAAAATGGCAATATTGAGAAGAAGGCTGACTGTTCTTTAGGATCACATATTAATTAATCCATAGTCCAATAGCCTGAAGTCTCTTGGCTTGAGTGAATATATTATAACAATGAGTTTGGATTTTTCAGTTTGGTCTGTTGTTAAAAATACAAAAACCAAGCGAATAAATACAGAACTCCTCCATAAATTACTGAAAATCACAGTTTGGGAGGTAAGATTGACAGAACCTTAAAAAGATAGATGCACTTCCTGTACAGTGGCGGGACCAAAAAAAAATAAGAAATGCCCCTCCTAACATTCTCAGCAGTATAGCACTGAATATTGAGGTGAACTGGGGAAAGTTACTTTGGCCTTTTGAAGCATCCCATTTTGGCCATTGGTGGAGACAGGATACTGTCCTAAATTCTTTTTGGCATGGCAGTATGTGGTGTACTTAGGGTAGTTTATAGAAAGGAACCATTATAAACGAAATCCTCTTTAAAAAGGAAAAACATGGTTAGCTACAGTATACTATATTCTATAGTATACTGCCTCTGAATCCTCTCTGTCTCTGTGTTCTTGTCTCTGTATTTATACAACTGATAGTGTTTTATCCAAGAGGATCAAATGCTGCATTTATTTTTCAGGGCAGACCTCCTGTACACTTACAATACAGGAAGCCACATTTTAGAATACAGCTGTTCATTTTCAAAATGCCCAAAATACTTGGGGGTATTTTGGACTTACTGGCTTACCCATTATTTGTACTGGAATGAAGTCTTGTGAATATTTATAGGAATGTAAAAGTATATTTGACATCACTTCATTTTTCTCTCATTCCTGTAGTTTTAACACTGCTGATCAGAGAGGTGTTTTTCTCCCACTGTTCGGTAAAGGAAAAAGTATTTGTATGCTAAATTTCAACCTTGACTACCATTCTATAGCCAACTTATATACCCTAGAAAAATGAGATAGATAGATAGAAATACTGACAAACTAATATTGTGTCAGCACTACAGCAGAGTTGCTATTGTCAGTAAAAGCACAGAGACCAAAGGTCTGCATTTACAATGTTTTTCTCACAGGGCCATAAGTAGTAGGAAGTCTAAAATCCCAAGGGGAGACAAAACTGGATCTGATGAAGTTGCCACTACTACTCTGACACCGAAGTAGCGAGCTGACTCTTGTGATGGAGCCAACAGTCCCGTGAGAAATTAGAGCTAAGCTGGTATATTGCGTGATTCATGAACTGGGAAAATAGAACTATATGCTGTAGGTGAAGAAAATGTGAGAACTTAAGATCTGTTGTGAAAAACTTACTATGTAAATCTAAGCAAAATGAGAATCTAATTTAAAAAAAATTTTAAATGCTTCTGGTTGCAAAGTAAGCCTTGACAGTATAAACTAATGCACAACAGTTCTCTTGAATCTGAAGCAAGCCAGACAGAAACAGTGGGATGAAAGGATGATCTTAATAAGTGTAAATCCTAGTTATAACCACTTAATGGTCAGTATTCACCTCCTGGCACAACCTGCTGTTAGTTTTTAAGAGCAGGCTCGCTGTTGATTTTAGTGACTCTCCATGTTCTGATAGATTATGATATTTGGTCACATGTAATTATTAAGCACTGCACTGCTGATAATTGTTTCCAAAACTTTTAGCTAACAGGTTTATTTAGGTGCAGCAGGGTGTACCATGTTGTTTATGGCGCTATTGTTATCTAAATAGTATTAGAGCCTTCTGACTGAAAGTTGTGACTCTGTGTTTTTTTGTTTTGTTTTGGGTTTTTTCTTATTTTGTTAAGATTTCATTGAAATTCAGTCAGAGGTTTCTGGGTGATGTTGACTTTTGTTTTCATCACTTTTTTGCTTTTGCTACAAGGAGCAAAGGTGAAGAATGAAGTGTTGCTCTTGATGGATTATCTTGAGTATTGTTATGAGTGGCAGAAGGAAAGCTCAGGATGTATCCCAACTGTAATGGGATGTGCAAGATGCAATGAGCAGTCAAGCAGCGAAGTGCTCCAGGGCTGGGTGGATAGACTTTGGTCTTTATGCTATTAAAAAGAAGCAGTGTTTCAGACTCAGAACATGCTAATTTTTTTCTCAATAGAAATAGTTTCCTCCAGTGTTCTCATTTCTTATCCCTGTTTTGTATCTTGCTTCGATTAATTAAAAAAGAGATTGTGAATTAAATAGTGACTATTTCCAAAACAATTTGTGACCTTAAGTATTATTTTAAATCTCAGATTATTCTAATTATAAAGTGATACTGAATTTAAAGTAAAGCTGTTGCTGGTTGTGGATTTATTCTCACCTGGGATTATTTGTTTTGCTAGTGGGAGTAGAAGCACCAAGGAGTTCTGCAATTTTTTCCTCCTCCACACAACTAAACAGGCTGTTCTGTGCTGCACCCAGAGTCTGTCAGCAGCATTACTGAGTTTGCTGGAGAATTTGGCAGAGAGTGAGAGTGATTTAGGGAACTCCTTGCCTTCTGTTTCTCCCAACCCTGCCGGCTTAGTAATAAAGGGACCTAACCTAAGTATTAAACACAGACCACTGGTTTGTTAGCTGAGGCACCAACTAACTATTATCTTACATTAGAGAAACAGCGTGAGTGAGGCATTTTATCCTTTCATTGGACCAGCTTGCGTTGGTGGGAGAGAGACAAGCTTTCAAGCTTACACAAAGCTCTTCTTCAGGTCACGGAAATGCACTCAGAGTGACACAGAATACAAAGTAGAACAGATTGTTTAGCATAAGTAATAAACATCCATTTCAGGGGATGATTCAAGGTGAAGTGGCCCATATCACTTCTCCAGTCATTGGGGGCTTAGGGGAGAAGGAAGCTAAAGGGAGGGGTAAATGAATTATAAATTGTTGTAATAAGTGTCTCTGTTCTGTCCATGTTTTTTAGTATTTAATAAAGTTATGAATTTACACTCCCAGGCTCGTCTTTTGAAGGTGTTGTGTAGGTTTCCTTTGAATAGGAGGACTGAGGCCAGATATACAGTGATTGCTTTGTGAAAAGTGTTCACTCACAAGTGATGTGGCGTTTTTGTCTTTTATCATTTTTCTGTGCGAGTTCATTTGAGAGCATAGTGATTATCTAGTTTCACTCGCATAGAATCATACAATCGTAGGACTGGAAGGGACCTTGAGGGGTCATCTAGTCCAGTTCCCTGCACTCATGGCAGGACTAAGTATTATCTGGACCATCCCTGTGTTTGTCTAACCTGCTCTTAAAAAATCTCCAATGATGGAGATTCCACAACCTCCCTAGGCAATTTATTCCAGTGCATAACCACCCTGATAGAAAGTTTTTCCTAGTGTACAACCTAAACTGCCCTTGCTGCAATATAAGCCCATTGCTTCTTGTCCTATCCTCAGAGGTTATGGAAAGCAATCTCTTCTCCCGCCCCCACCCCGTAACAACCTTTTATCTCCTTAAAAATTGTTATCATGTCCCCTCTCAGTCTTCTCTTCTCCAGACTAAACAAATCCAGTTTTTTCAATGTTCCTTCATGTTATGTTTTCTATACCTTTAATCGTTTTTGTTGCTCTTCTCTGGAGTTTCTCCATTTTGTCCACATCTTTCCTGAGATGAGATGCTCAGAACTGAATACAATACTCCAATTGTGGCCTAATCAGTGTGGAGCAGAGTGGAAGAATTCTTCTTGTGTCTCGCTTATAACAGCCCTGCTAGTACTCCCAGAATGTTTGCAATAGTATTATGCTGTTGACTCATATTTAGCTTGTGATCCACTATGATCCCCAGTAACATAGCTGATACTGAAGCATTCAGTGCACTGGATGAGGTATACCACATGTTGTGATAGACATGTGTAGGACCCATGAATCTTGAAAGGCGTATTGGATGGGGGTGCTGATCATCATAGCAGTGGAGATATGTCTGCAGGGTTTGCATCTGTTATTCTGGCAGAGTCTGGTTCTGCTTTGAGTTGGTATGTCCTGCTCTGTTGGAGCTTGCTTCTGATGAGATTAGGGGTTTTTTGAGGGCCAGAAGAAGAGGGTTAGGAAAGATTTCTGTCAGGATGTGGTCCCCATTGAATATGGGTTGTAGTTGTTCGATGATACTCCGTATGGGTTTCAGTGTGGGGTGGTAAGTGAAAACTAGGGGTGTGCAGTTAGAGAGGGTCTTATTTCTATATTGAAGCAGGTTTTCTCAGGTTATTTGGGTGGCCTGTTTCATGATGTGATCTATTTCTCTGGTGGAATGTCCTTGCTTAACAAAGGCAGTTTAAGCGTGTGAAGATGTATATTTTGAACTTTCTCCTCAGAGCAGTGGTTCTCAACCTATTTACGATTGTGGGCTGCATCCAATAATATCTGTATGGCCCTGAGGATGTCACATGGGCCGCAGGTTGAGAACCACTGCCTCAGAGCATATTATGTGGTATCTGAGTCTCTGGCTGTAGATAAACAGATTTCTTGGTGTGTTACTGGGTTTATGAAGATAAGTTTGGTGACCTGTAGGTTTCTTGTAAATAGTGTCTGTAGGGTTCCATTATTGAAGCTGATTGGGGTGTCCAGGAAGTTGATGCTAGTGTGGGAGTGTTCTAGAGAGAGTTTAATGGAGGGTGGTGGTGGTTGAAGTTGTGGTGGAAATCTGTGAGGGAATTTAGGTTGGCTGTGTAGAAGATAAAAATATCATTGAGGTATCTCAGGTATATCATTGATTTTGTGGAGCATTTGTCCAGAAACTCTTCTTCAGGGTGGTCCATGAAGAGGTTGACATATTGGGGAGCCATCCACATCCCCATAGCTATTAAATGTGAAATTGTTATGGGTGAGGATTAAATGGATGATTTTGACAATGTGTTTGGGGTGGATATCTGAATGTTGTCCATTATCTTGTAAAAATTTGAGGCAGGCAGAATGCCACTGTTGTGAAGGATATTGGTGTATAGGGAGATGACATCCCTCTGATTACTGGTACAGCATTCAGAGTAATTTTTTTCATGATTTCAAAGATCATTTCTGCCTCAGGTATACATTTTCATTATTGTCTAGATAAGATGCATGTATTGTTTACATATTGCTTTATGGATTATCTTCTTTTAAAAACATTTTTAATGCCATGCCACTACTGGAGGAGGTCCTATAAGCATCATGGAGCAAATTCCCCTATTAACAGATCTTGGCATGCCTGGCAGTATTCATGAATCATCTGCATATTTCCATTGTAGCCATAGCTCCCTCCTCGCGTCATCCTTGAATATGCACTAATCGCTTGCCCATTACAAGACGTGACTTTGAGGGGTCCACAGTAATGATCTGCAAAAGATACACGTTAGCGTTCTGCTAGACAGTCATGCAAGGTCACCCAAGGTAAGCTGCCAGCTGTCCAGTTTACCAAGGTACAGTGAAATGGAAGTGAGTGGAATTTTGTTGAATACTAGGTGCACCACATAGTTAAAACTGAAGCATTTAGTGCACTGGATGAGGTACACCACATGTTCTGATAGGCATGTGTATGAGATATTTGCACTACCTAAGACAAAATATGTCAGCACAAGTGTTTTGTGCGGAAATATATTCTTAGATCACCTGAATATTCATCTATCTAACTGAGAAAATGGATTGGGGTAAAGGAGAAGTTCTGTAAGGAATCTTTTTGAAACACTTACTTTACTTTTTAATATTCCCCCATTTTAGTCAAATAATATAGTTGAGCATATCTGTAGGGGAAACATTCACATGCTGGAAAGGTCAGAAGAGTTTGATTAGCGCCCATTGCGTATTTTAATTGTACTACCTCCAAGGAGGAGTAGTGCTTTCTATGATTTGTGCTTTGCATGATGGTTGGTGCTGAATGATACTCTTACCATCTAAACTTTTATGTTTAAGAACGTGTAAAACTAGGACTTGGCAGGTGGAGCAGGTAGATGGCATTAAACTAAAGTTTAGTTCTTAATCTTCTAGTCTCGATATAGTACATAAATTTCTCAATGGTCAATTTTAAAAACTATTCACTCAAACCAGATATAGCCCATTTCAGTCTTCTTTAATGGGGAACCTAATAACTTTCTCTGATGTGATGCATAAAGTACTGTTATTTTGTGTTGTTTTTATTGCCAGATGCAAACTTGTTCATGTATTTATAGACAGTAAAGCTACTGGTGCCAGACAAGATTTAAAATTAATATTTTCACCCCCACTGTTTTCTCTTTCGCTCTGGATATCTGTCTCAGGCCATTGCTACACTCTTTGCATCCTGCTACCACATAGTGACTTTGTTGTCACTTGCAGCATTTCTTCTGTCATGCTGCTCTTATGCCTGGAACAGCTACTCAGTCAGTGTAGACCAACAAAGCTGGTGACTCTAGGAACAAATGTCTACCCTTGCTAGCCCACAATCTCCTAGACAACTATTCAGTGTTTTGCAGTCTCAAAGCAACCACATATTCTGGCATGTCCTGTTTACCAAGTCCTGTCCTTTCCAACGCTTAAAAAATTCCTGAAAGCCCTCCTTTTCTGGGGTGAATCATATGAGCTATAGTGACTATATGTTGTTCTTAGTGTTATACCAGAATCTAGCCATATTCATGAGTATTAAAATGTGCCTATCCCCTATTGTAATATGCCATCTCTTGGTGATAGGGATTTAGTTCGTTCTTTAGTACTTGCTGCCTATTGTGAAACAGAATGTGCCCACACGACACTATATAAATAACAAATCTGCTTCCTCACTAAATATCTTGACACATTTTACTAGAATTACCGTCAGTTTCTGTGGCTTCTGCTCCATTCTCCTTTTCTAAGAGCAGTCATAGCAGCAATACAGAAATTGCTTTCAAATTGAATTTTTTAAAGATATTCTTTTGATATCTCTTGCTGTTTCCTAATTCTCCTCTGATTTCATGTCTCTTCCCTCTCCTTCGTGAGAATCAAAATCTCTTTATGTCTAAATTACCAGATGTCGGGCATACTGGAATACTGTTTTTATACGCTAGTGTGCGAGCTCGTATTGACACTGTTGGCAGTTGTCTGCTGTCATGCTCAATTGGGACAGAAAGGCCTATTGCTGGTGAGAAAATTAATTAATTCAAAGTGTCTGTGTGTTTATAATAGAATTATTTTAAAAGCACAAAGAAGCTTGCATTAAAGTAAATTAGCTTTTAATTTTATAAAGATCCGAGTGTGAAATATAAATGAACTAAATGGTGAAGCTAGTGGATTTTGTGAAATTGTAGTCCAAAAGATACATCATCTGTGATCAAGCACACTTCCATCAATTTACAAATCCCTGAGGGGCTCAATAAGATAAGTAGTTTTTCATAGCAGAGTCCATTTTTTTTTTCCTGATGTCCATCTTATCTCTGAATAGATGCATATCTCCGGGCTCTGCTTTAGGGGATTCTTCGGAGGAGGTACTAGTGCTTGCTTTCTTTGATCTCGCTGTGAAGGGGACAAGCAGAGTCAGGATGACCTTGGTGGGAGGTGCCATTTCTTCTAACCTGGTATTTTATTCCACTCTGAAATGGAGAAGAGGAAGCAGGGCAGCCCTTGACCTTTCTCCCCTCTTCAGTGAAGAAAAGCAGAAAAGAGCCAGCCTCTCCTATCATGCTTCTCCATCCTCTGTGCCCCCCTCACCCCCCTCAGAAAAGGAAGACCGTGCAACTGCAAAAGTGAAATAAGCTCTAATAGTGTAAGGCACATTTACAGTAGTATAACTCCGTCTGCACTAGGACTTATAACTGTATAAGTAAAAAATGACTCCCCCAACTGACATAGTTATAGTGGTACAACTTTCTAGTGTACATTAGTTCATAGGTCTTTGAAACCTGTTCTGAATTGAACCTGGATAAAGACATGGTATGAATGTTAAGTGAAGACACTAAATAAGGAAATACTATCCCATGATAGTGGTGGTTGTCAAGGTTTCTCTCCCCACTCTGAACTTATGGGTACAAATGTGGGGACCTGCATGGACACTGCTAAGCTTATTTACTAGCTTAGATCTGGTATACACTGCCACCACCCAGAATTCCAGTGTCTGGGGCACTCTCTGTTCCCCCAAAATTTTGTCCAATCCCTGGGTTGCCTTGAGGGACTTCACCAATTTTCTGGTGAACACAGATCCAAACCCCTTGGATCTTAAAACAAGGAGAAATTAACCATCCCCCTCCTTTTCCCCCCACCAATCCCTGGTGAGTCCAGATTCAAACCCCTTGGATCTTAAAACAAGTAAAAATCAATCAGGTTCTCAAAAAGAAAGCTTTTAATTAAAGAAAGAAAAGGTAAAAATTATCTCTGTAAAATCAGGATGGAAAATGCTTTATAGGGTAATCAGATTCCTATAGACCAGAGGGGCGCCCCCTAGCCTTGGGTTCAAAGTTACAGCAAACAGAGGTAAAATCCTTCCAGCAAAAAAGAAACATTTAGAAGTTGAGAAAACAAACATAAGACTAACACCCCTTGCCTGGCTAATTACTTACAAGTTTGAAACATGAGAGACTGATTCAGAAAGATTTGGAGAGCCTGGATTGATGTCCCATCCCTCTCAGTCTCGAGAGCGAACAACAACGCAAAGAGCACAAACAAAGACTTCCCTTCACCAAGATCTGTAAGTATCTTGTTCCCCTATTGGTCCTCTGGTCAGGTATCAGCCAGGTTTACCTAGCTTCTTAACCATTTACAGGTAAGAGACATTAACCCTTAATTATCTGTTTATGACAGTGGTGATTAATTATTTTACTATTTATAGTATTACCATAGTGCCTAGGAGCTTGTCAGAAGGTTGCACGCTTTTTGAATTAAGGGGAATGACACGCATAATAGACATGCGTAATATCATAACATATACACAGCTCTCAGCTGAGACCATAACAGTAGCTCTGTCTTGGCTCCCTCAGAGCAGAGCCAAGGATGCAGGTGTTACAATAAATGCATCCGAATGCCATTAGAAAAATAAGACTGTTCTGTAACAAACTATTTATCATTTTGAACAGCTCTAAGGTTGATCAGAAGGGAAGGAAGCTGGGAGTAAAATGTCTAGAGAAGCTTTTGTAAAACATACACGTACAAGCCCCCCCTCCTCCTGCCTTCAAAAAGTGAGAGAGAAATCCATCCATCCGTGGGCCCATAACTTAGTTACTTCACTAACCTGCATGTTCCATAATTCACAGTTTATAAAAACAAGCCCCCACCCCTGTTCTTGTCAGGAAAGATCTCTGAGTATGGAGCTATAAGGAGCGCTCATCTTAGTAAGACCTCATGCATTTTACAAAATATTATACAGTAGGTTTACTGGTACAGTGTAGTATCATAAAGAATGAAAATTGGACTGCACATTCCAAATGAGCAAAGTAAATTTGTCATGAACTATCCTTTCTAAATTGTTTTATTCACTAACTTGCTAATTCTCAAAATTTGCTGATTCACAGTGGTTATTCACAGATCAGTTATTAGCACAAGTTAGTGAAGTTCTGCTTTACTAAAATATGTCTTTGGAGATTTTTTCAAACAGGAGTATCAACATTTTGGTTGCTGCAACTTCCTTCAAGAACAGAGAACCTTTACTTTTATCCAGTATGTATGTCAGGAATTTCCTGGTGTTGGGAAGGCTCACATGATTAAGAAGTCTCATGTCTAGGAGAGAAATAGCAACGTTCTAGTGTAGTCCTGATGGCTAGGTATAGCATGGTACGGCATATGTGTGTACTAAAAAGCCCAAAGAGAGGGACACATACCTGATTTGGTTTCCTGAGGACTGCACTTAGGCCTGTCTCGTCAGACAAATCAGTGTTCCACCACAGCCTACCCCTCTCTTGCCCTGTGGACGTGAGAGATTAAGGGATTGGATGCACAAGTAGTTTGAGATTTTCACTTTGTGGATTTGGTTCTCCATGCCATAGAGAACCCTTGGCTATATGCCCACCCACAGTCTCTACTGAGACTTGATCTGGACTATAACAGCATCTCACTTCCTGCTGCACACCTTGCAAGAACTTGCAGGATCAAAGCTGTAGTTGGTGTAAATGACCCTATCCCTGTTGAGGTATAAAGAACATAAGTGCCATAAAGTATATCCACAGTTGTCCGAGGGTATGAAAAGCAGGGATTCCAGGGCAGTTACCTTAGTTTGTAGCAGAGATACTAACAATTTCTGTGCAGTTCCAATCAAATGGTATTGTCTCAACCAGGCAGAGTGCATGGATGCTGTAACAGCTGCTGATGGATAACTAGAGGGTTTATTCTCAGTTGTGCAATTCTCTGCACTCTGGTTGTGGATATCAGATTTGCATAATCACTGTATGGTTATTTCTTAATAACTATACTAGATGCAGATCCTTATGTCCTAGTGGGCTAATAATGACAGCTAGCCAATCAGAGTACAGGGATTTGCATAATCAGCGGAGTTATTTCTCAAAAATCACACAGTGATTATGCATATTACTCTGACTACTCTAATTCTTCTGCCCTGATTGGCTTTTGTACTAAGAATTTGTTGCAGCAAACAGCCCCCAAAAGAGACGACCTCAGTCTTTCCCTCCAGCTGAAACAGGAAAATTCCAACATGTACATTGGGCCAAAAAGAAGAAGGGGACTGGGCTGGGGGTGGAGGCAGAAAAGGATGGGGTGGTCCACACTGCTGGATAGAGAGATGTTCAAAAAACACCTTTAAAATTTGTTTCCCTTTTCTTATCCCTTTCTGTCCTCCTCCTCCCCTGTCTACAGGTTAATTTGTCTCCAGAATAATTGTCATAATTATGTTTACATAGGACCATGGAAGAATAAGGCCATATTTTTGGTACTAGTGTTTAATACGACGATATAGTGATACTCCTCTCCTACAAGCATACCTAACTCAATCTTAAACTGAGCGTTCTGTTCAAAGGGAAGGTTAAAACGAGGAATAGTTCTGTATTGAACCATGGGCTGAGCTGTTCATTATGGCTCCCAGAAGACAACCAGCACCTTGAGTTTTGTTGGTAGCCATAGGTGCCAACTCCGTGGGTGCTCTGTATCCCCTGGCCACCAAGCTCCCCTCACCCCCCTGCCCCATCTCCTCCTCCTCCCGTGAGCGTGCCACATCCCTGCTTCTCTGTCTACCTCCCAGCACTTCCCGCCCGGCTGCTGCCAAACAGCCGTTTGGCAGCTTTAGCACGCTCCGGGAGGGAGGAGGAGGAGCAGGAACGTGGCACGCTCAGTGAAGCAAGTGGGAAAGAGGTGGGGCTGGTGCCGGGATTTGGGAAAGGAGTTGGAATAGGGGCAGGGAGGGGGCAGAGTTGACGCGGGGACTTTGTGGAAGGGTTGGAAGGCAGAGTGGGGGTCGAGCACCCACAGGAAAGAGGAGAAGTCGGCATCTATACTGGTAGCCAACCAGTAATATGCTTTCACAATTCTTCCCTACTGAGAGGGGTAGGCAGCTGCATTCTGCACTCGATGAAAAGACTGAGCAGCCTAGTGGTTAGTCCCAGACACACCATGTTTCCAACCAAAGCATTGGTGACCTGAAGCAGGTGCTGTACAGGAGAGGAAAGAGCTCAATTCTCTGGTCAGCTGAAGATGAGAGAGAGAGTATTTCTGGCCATTGTTGGTAGTTGGGGATCCAGGAGCAGAGAGCTGTCTAGTGAGGCTCCAAGATTGAAATACATTTTGAAAGTGTACATGAGTGTACACATTGGAGCAGGTTTAGACTCAATGAGTTCCTCAGAATGGTTTTCCCTACTAATCAACTTCCCCTTTTTCTTTCCTAGAGAGATCTTACGCTAACTGGATTTCTTTCTGGGCCATCTCTCTCTCTCATAGTGACAGAGAGAGAGAGTGAGCAAGGAAACTGCTCTATCTGGGTTTAATAACAAGGAAACCTAGTGTACAGTTTCAGCAGCATATCAACGGGGTAGCCAGCTGGAGGTCTTACTCCAGTTCAAAGCGGACAAGTGGTTGCATTGTTAAACTCACCACTACAGCTGGCATTGAATGACATTTTTGGCAGAGAAGGGAAGGAGAATGATTTATCCACTTGCCCGTGGTGGTGTCACATTTGAGTTACCTTAGTGGGACCATATGGAGAAGCTTGCACTGTCATTGCCAATGCTGCACCTGTTCTGTAAACAAACAACTTCATTCTCCAGGGAGATCAGGCAAGCCTCTTTCACCAGCTGAATTCACTTAAAACAAAATTAAAATGTTTTCTCAGGTTTCCGCCTGCTGGTTTTAAACTTTCTACATATTTGAATTATCCCAGTGAAAAACAGCAGCCATGAGTAACACTAGTTTTATTTACACTAACTTGTCTTATTATTTTCTCTCGGTTTTAAAAACTATTTTAAGGTGGGGATTTACTTTTCCGATTATAATGAAGCAAAACATTGTTCCCTCTAGATCAGTGGTTCTCAAACTAGGGCCGCCGCTTGTTCAGGGAAAGCCCCTGGCGGGCCGGGCTGGTTTGTTTACCTGCCGCATCTGCAGGTTCGGCCCATCGTGGCTCCCACTGGCCTCGGTTCTCCGCTCCAGGCCAATGGGGCTGCAGGAAGGGCAGCCAGCACATCCCTTGGCCCGCACCGCCTCCCACAGCCCCTATTGGCCTGGAGTGGTGAACCTTGGCCAGTGGGTAGTAATGTAGCTTTTTTTGTTTTTAATTCCAGAAGTTTGTTTTTTGTAATAATTGTAAGAACATTTATTAATATGAACTTCATTTATTTTCAGGGCTCCAAATGATGAGATGGCAACAGAACCACTAAAATATGCTGAACAGCTTCCTGTAGCTCAGATAATACACCAGGTATGCCTTTCCATTACAAGTATTTGCTTTCAGAATAAGCAAGATTCATAATCTTTAAAATGTAATACTTTTGTTAGGTTTTACAGAATCAATGTGCTTATGCTAGAGGCACTCACAAACTTTAGATGACAGCTGTTAAATCATGAAAGTCTTATTCAAAGCACAGCAATGAAAGGATACTTGCAGGACGACACAAGAATTCTGATTTCACCGATGGCACAGGATGCAGTTAAAATTTTTGTATTTTTTCTCCTAAAAAACAGAGCTAGATTTCTTCCAACTTGTATCTTGACCCGAATCACAGCATGCCTGCTCTCTTTGAAAAAGCAGCTAAATTACAATACCATTATCACAGTGTATTTGTAATGAAGAGTTGAACAGGGAAAACAATTTCCCTTCCCAATATAATTCTGAATGAGATCTGAGTAACATTTCCATTTCCAACTACAGTAGTGCCATCATACTTTCTGTTCCTTGCGCAGCGTAGCTGGTATCACAACAAAAAGCACTGTTGGTAAATTTTTGCCTTAGGTATTTCATTCTAATTGTGGCTGTAATTAACTGCTGGCTCATTGGGCCAGATGTTAATATTGTCTAGATGACAGATTATCTACAGCTCTGGCCTTCAGACACAATTGACTTTGAACCATGATAGATCAACAGGAGAAAATGGAAATCCACCAAATGTTTAAGTTGCTGAGAATATCCTATGAGTATTTATTAATTGTTGTTGTTGTAGATCTTTCCAAGTACCTTTGTCAATCAGAGTGTTTCTTTGCAGTTGAATTGCTTGCTGCAGGCAATGCCAGTTTTAGCTTAAAGGAAACATGGACTTTATTTTAAAACTTTCAAGTGTACAGGCCTTTTCTGCAAGATGTAAACACACAGGATTTTATTTTATTTTTTTGGCTGAAATCTGCACCTTCGGAAAGAATATCTGATGTGTTCAGAACATTGGAGATTGGAAATCAGGGCCAGTTTGTATGTCAGGAATTCCCTGGTGCTGTCAGAGCTTCAGATGACCAAACAGCCTGCAAATGTCACATTTAAAATTCTGTCTTCATGCCTGACTCTCAGCATAAATGAATTAAACAACAGAGCAGGCAGCAAGTCAATATGTTCTTACCAGTGAGAGCGAGCAGTGAAACAGTTTGTGGGTTGTTTGGAATAGGTAAATAGAAACTGCACAGATTGGTTCACCTAGAGGAAAATCTGAAACAGGAAAGAGAATTAACCTTTAAGATGGCTGGCCAGATTAAATGTCACAATAATATTTTTACAGCTTAAAGAAATTAATAACCATGGATGGTTCATTTGGTTATTGTGTGATGTCTTGCAATGGAATACTGCATTGTGGGAAGGCAGAAATATGATTTTCGTATACTTTATCTCGTTGCTATAACAGAAGCTTACCAATAGTATAGAACTAGATCCTCCCTGTCATCTGGTGCAAAGCAGCTAGACAGACCTAGTTACCTAGGGATTTCCCTGGCATAGGATGATGTAAAGCTCTATGCCACCCCCTTGGAGGCCCTTATCCACGGAGTATGTGAGGGGGCAGAATGCCCTGGCAAATCCCTGCTCCTGGAGTAGGCACTCTTTTTGAAGAAAAGGACAAGCAGCATATACTCTATGTTGATGACTGGGGATGTTTCACATTTACATTCTTTTGCCTGATAATGTGATGACCTGTATCTTAATTACTTGGAATAGCCTAATAGATAGCTGGGAACTCTATTCAAATGGTACCATAAGTTTGTTGGTATTCTGGGTATCACCAAATGTCTGTCACTGTTTCTTGAGGTCCTTAAACATAATCTCTAATATTTTCTTCAGTTTTTAAACCACTGTAATATGGTAGCCATTAAAAGGCTTCTCTTTGATTTCTCATTTGTTTGCTATCTGAGAAAAAATCAGGTACAGTACATCTTGAATTGTTTTACATATGAATTGCATAAAAAAGAAACACTGCGCCCAATTTTGACTTCAACACAGCACTTCTCTGGTATTAGTAGTAATCTGTTACTATATTAGTATAAAAATAGGACAACAACAACATAGAGTTTAGCAATTCTAAATTCAATACTTGTATCAGACTCAATACATTAGTGCACAATTTAAATATACAGACACACAAGAAATGAAAGGATAAAAACCAAAGGGCATATTAATATTAAAATGTAAACCACCCATTTTCTGAATATAGAGCAAATCAGACATACACAGAAAAGGGAGATAATTGCTTTACCATTCTAAAACAAAAAGCACAAACATTAAATTTAAAAATATTTTAAGTAATTGGAAAAGGAAGAGCCTGGACAGCCACTAATGTAAAATTTAAATCTGCTATAAAACAAGCATTCACATGAAATGAACACACAACTGTTTTTGAAATATTACATTACTAGGGGGAGCTTGGCAGCCAACTGGTTGACAGCCTGTACAGAATGAATTGCCAAGACATTAGAAATCAACATGATGGCTCTTTGATTCTTAAAATATCCTGTAAGTAGCATGAAGTAATCACATACTCTAGAACAAAAATATTTAAATTAAGTTTCAAAATAGCTTAGTCAAGCTTAACAAGAGTACTACAGAAGACATCCTAAAAATGTGAGGGGTTTTTTATGCTAATATATGCAGACAAATGTGGATTGAATTTGTGTATAAAAAGGCAAAAAAGTTAGGAGGTATTTCAGTTCAGTTTTTTTGTTTCGTTTTTTAAATTCTGCTTTTATTTTGTTCTAGTGAGAGGGTAGAGAAAAATGTTAATTTAAGTCAAATTTGGAAGAAAAATAAGTTGTATGTTAGAAGATTCTGTTTTTGTTCATCATATACAAAATATTCATTAGTAAGGCCTTAATTCAGCAAGGTATTTAAACATGTGCCTAACTTCAGTGGAGCTTCTCATGTACTTAAATTTAGGCACATGCTTATACACCTTGCTTAATCGGAGCTTGACATTTGAACTATCCTCCTATGATGTCGCCCAGTAACGTTACAGATATTGATGAAAGGGATGTTTCAATGATAAGTGTCCATTCTCTTAATTTTGTTATAATTAAAAACTTAATTAAATGGCAACTTGAGGCCAGAATCAAATTGGATACTTATTTCTTCCAGTCCTTTGTTAAATACTGATCATATTAAGCGAAAACACATTAGCATTATGGAACAGTACAATAGTTTAGATTTTTGTTTGTAATAGTAACTTTAAGGTTCACTGTAGCTTGTCAATGTGCTCTAAGGTGGGGGTGGGAGGCCCACACTAAGGGTGCGACCTAGAATGCTCTGCATTTACTTCTGAAGGGTTGAGCATTCCTATATGTACTCTACTTGTCTGGTGAAAACACACATTGCTATAGAAACTAGTAAATGAATATCCTAATGTATCTAGTATCCCTTTATTGCTTTTTTTACTAATGAAACTTAGCAAATAAATTACTGTTTCATTTCCCCAGAGAACTATTTGATCCTAATTTGAGAACAGAAACCTTCAAAATTAGCAACTAAAAAAATTGGTTTTCTAGAAGTAACTGTTAAGGGGAAAGAATTATGATTGTAGCCCCAAGGGATTACTATATTAAATTAATCCTGTAGGGTACGCATACCTTTGCATTGCTCAACAAGAACTTGTTTTTGCCACTGAGGTTCCAGTTCAGCAAAGCTCTTAAGCACTTGATTCATTTTAAGCATGTGAGTAGTTGAGACTACTTAATGAGTTAAATATTTTGTTGTATTAGGGTCTTAATGCACAGTTTTGACTGTCCCATCCAATCCATAGCTGGAAGGATGAGGACTGCAACATGGGGCATCAAATGAAAAATTAAAGGAAGGAAATGGATAAGGGGTCTTCAGAGCTGTAGAAGGGGAGCAGAGAGACAACAACAATCCAATGCACAGAAGCCAGTACTGATCCTGGTAAGGGCTTTCAAAATATAGTCCAGTAACTATAACGAAAGCCGACCATGAGGATGGTTCCTTGCACCTCCAGAGCATTCTACTTTGGCAGAGCTCCAACAATGAGAGCCTGTTCCTGACAGCAGGGATCTTCACTCACCTGTCTTGGCTCAAAATGGAATCTTTTCCCTTTGCACCTACCTCAGGACAGTTCCTTCTTAAATCTAGTATTTTACATACTGCACTTCTGGGAGAAGTTGTCAGCACCCAAGGATTTAAACTGTTGTCTCTCCTGGCTTCCTCCATGAGGAAGGGATGCATGTCTCCTATAGGCATCCATAGAAGAAGGATCTACGGAAGATATTCCTTCCCTGCTTTTTTCACCCAGATGAGAGGTTGGGGAAGTGGCTATCTCAGTGCCTGTGGGTTCAAGGCAGTGAGTACAAGCTGCCACTTCCATATAAAACAATCTTGATGCTTCTCCCTTACTGACATATGGAGCTGACATTCATGTTCTACTTCACTGGTGAAATCTTCACACTAACCCAGCCCATGGGCAGAATATTGTTACACACACACACATACACACCATCTCACTTGCAAGGGAGACCAGTGGTGCCATTTCTCCTTAAGACGATGGCACATCAGCTCCAAGCAGCACAAGAACTACACATTGAGCTGTCATCTCTAGCATACAGGTCTGTCGCATCTTACGCGCATTTAACATGCGCGATTTCAGCTTTATGCGGTCGGCAAAAACAAAAAAAGAGAGAAAAATAACCATTTTAATACAGTACCTGTAGTGTGGGTGATTCCGCCCGCCATTCAACTCAATGTAATTTTGACTATACGCGGTTTTTGCTTTACACACTAAATGTGGAATGGAACCCCCGCGTAACATGAGACTCACCTGTATTTATAATGCAATCTTTTTTCATGAGTTGCTTTTAATAACTTATTTAAAACTGTCCTTTGCTGAGAAACATCTGATTTCATTGCTCTTTGGATTGGTTAACTCCTAGGAAGTAGTGGATGACGGGAGTCATCTTTGGATGAATGAACTAATACTTGCCAGTATAACCTTGTTAAAATTTGCTGAACTTATCTGTTGGGAAACCTGTGCGAGCATGCAATCTAGTGAAGGGATACCCCCTTGGAGGAATAATGCAGAAGAAACAGGTGATTTCCAATATAATTGCATTTTACAGTTACCTAGCAGACATTAATTTGCAATTAAACTATTCCTTTTTTCTTTCATAGTCTAAATTTGAAATTAAGATTTTAAGTTTAACTTAAAAAATAGTACTTTCTGTGGAAAATACTTCCTGCTTTGTTAAACAGTGACAAACAGATGGGTCAGAATTCATGTGTTTACATGTTATTAGGTTCATTTCACTTTAATTGGTTGAAAATAAAATGGTGATTAGCACTATGTAAATTTTATTCATCTTTTATAAAATGAGTTAAGGGTTTTTTAAATTTTAATCAGGCACATAAAATGCTTCGTAAGAGAACACAGGCAATACAGGTTTTAGTTTAGATGCAGACATTGATATTCTTGGATTAGAACAATTTATCTGGAGATAAAAATGAATGAAACTCATATTGAAGATTTTACTTCATTTTCAAATGTATAGGACACAATTTTCAAAAGCAACCAGTGATTTTTTTTTGAGTGTTCAACTTGAGATGTAAGTGTATGTTTAGGAATTGCTACACACCTCCTCTCTGAAAATCAAGCCCCTTTAAGGTGGGTATCCTTAATTACTATGTGTTTGTATACAAAATACACATATTCTATGTATAGAATGTATTCCCTCTGCCTAGTGATGCCATGAGTCAGAATCACCAGGCAAGTAGTCAAGAAGAAAAGTCCTGCATTTCTCCATCTCTCACTAGGGGTATGTCTTCACTACCGGCCAGATCAGCAGGCAGCGATTGTTCCAGCAGGGATCGATTTATTGCGTCTAGTCTAGACATGATAAATCCATCCCTGAGCGCTCTCCCGTCAACTCCTGTACTCCAGCTCGGCGAGAGGCACAGGCACAATTGACGGAGGAGCGGCAACAGTCGATTCACCGCAGTGAAGACTCTACAGTAAGTCAATCGAAGTACGTTGATTTCAGCTACATTATTCACATAGCTGAAGTTGCATAATTTAGATCAGTTTCCCCCCCCCCAGTGTAGACCAGGCCACAGTGGAGGTCCTCCTCTTCCTCTTCTGCAGGTCTGATCAACAGCAGCTGGGTGTTTGTTCAGCTATCTCCTTTAGTGCTGCCATCTCCTGTGACTGCAAGAGAGTAGATGGAAGGCAATCAGTGGCCATGTCAGTGCTTCTGTACACCTTGGACTACACGTGGAAAACCATGATGCTTGGTGATGGTCATCAAAATGTGTGGGTTCCCTCTCCTCCGGTGATTGAATTTAAGCCAACATTCTGAAGGTTAGGGATGCTGGTTACTTTTGTACGCTGTGGTAAAATGCAATATATTGCACTCATTATTCTACCTTTTCAATCTCTACGATTTGCGGGGTCTGTTAATGCTGAAGAAAGTTAGAAATGGACACACTGTGTGTCATTTTTATTGTCTGTGTGTGTGTGTGTGCGCGCGCACGTTCACATGCTGGGTTCCATCTCCTTTTCACTTTGTAAGTACAAATACTTATAATTGAGCACAGTTTAAACTTGTGTTTTGTTTGCCTGTACTTGTAAACTGGACAAAAGGAGGCAAATGGAATTGTGTATGGATGTTACCCAGTAAACGACAGTTCTGAGTTCCCTTCCTAAGATCTAGCTGCTGTGCTGTGAATCTAGTTTCTTTCACTACTAGGCTTATGTGGGAATTGTTGAGTTTTCTGTAGCTTCTGCTTTTCATGCCTTGCAGCCTCACAATACCCCAAGGGCAAGAATAGCTACTTCTGTACCCAAGAGAAGTAAAACAAACATTCTGTCAATAGGACCAAACGCTGGTGTAGGTTATTGCCAACTTCCACAATGTGCATGGACATAGAGCACTGAAGAGAGATGCTGCCAAGATTGTATGCATGCAAGAGCAAGTTCCTGGCTGCTGTTTGCTCATCTGGCCCCTCCAAAAGAAATATGGATGAACTCCAAGGTTAAGGATAATCAAAAACTTACAGTGGGAATACTGTCTTACTGCCCCAAAACTGAAAGATGTTCACATGCTCATGCTTGCTTTATAAAGTCAAGCGAATGACTGATTGCCATGATAACTTCCACTAAGTTTATACAAAGCTAGCTGAGACAAACAGTGCCATCATCTATTTCTCTGGCTTTCACTTCAAGAAGTCATTTAAAAAAACAACAACCCCAAATGCTGATTTGCTTTTAGTTGAATTACAGAACCTATAATGCTGGGCAGAACATTTCAAATTAATTTTCATCTTTTCAATTACCATGGAATCTCACTGGCTTGCACTTTTCTAATATGTAAAAATGAGGTTGGCCCTTGCCATTTCTCATGCAAAGGCTAAATAGCAGAATGCTCTAATGAGGCCTCATACTAATCAAAGTAACAATGTACTACAGTATTTCCCAGAATGCTGTGAAGTATTATATTAAAGAATTAAAATTAAACCACATTTGGTCTAATAAACGTTTTGATGTGTTATCCTTTTTGGACACTCACTAATTCACAACATTAGTGATGTTCTAATCTACTCTAATATAGTGCATTGCTGACTTTTTTTTCAAAATGATCTCTCTAAGGAATAAATGAAACTACAGAAACCTTTGGATAATATTTATCAGTACTTTATAATTTTGACCCATCTCATACATTCAGAAGAAATTTAAGACACAAAATGAGTGCATCACTTCCATAACAGTTATCTAGCCGACTTTTGGCCACAGCCAGCAGTGTGGTGGAACTGCTTTGCATTGTACTGCTGGTGGATTCTGCCTGCAAAGTTGGCATAAATGGGCATGAGAGGATTATGCCAGTATAAGGGGAATCCTCCAGTGGCATAGAACAAGTATAGTGGTTCCTATACCCCTCCCTTCCTTTCTTCTTTAGCAAAGGAGGTGTTAGGGGGACTTTTAGCCATGACCCCTCCCTCTCCCTCCCCCCACTCCCGGATCTGTGCTGTGTGATCTTCAACCACAGTCAAGGATCTAGTTCATCTCTATTTCATCAAGTCAGAATACCATGGAAAATTTCTGTTCCTAATCTTGAAGATGTAGGACTAGTAGACATCTGGAATCTTCATTGACATACGTTTTTTCTCTTTAAACACTGCTTCCTGAATCCTAGAAATTTAGCAGTCATTATGGGGAACTTTATTTTTAGGGCATAGATTACCAACATATTCATGCTATGGAAATTCCTTCTGTCTGTACATCCCACATTCTCTGTTAGAGCCACAAAGCCAGTATTAGCACTTTTTGTTAATCTCTGAACATCAGGAAGACACTGAATGTAATAATATTACAAGCCTTGTAGTGTGGTAGAATGTACCGAATAACTAAATGCATTGCAGGGCAGCTTGCATAAGGCACCCAAGCAGTCATTTTTCAGTTTCCTGCTTGGGGTTCTGTTTTTGGTACCAAGAAATGCCTTGGTCACTGGTCTTCAAGTCTTGTTTTTTTATCCAAGCCGATGCCTGTGAGCGACCTGCGAGCTGTTTAAAGTGTCTGGGTGAATCTCACATATCAAATTTGTAAGGACTTGAAGTCTTGGACCAAAAAAAAGAGAGATGCCAGGCTGAAGTTTCTTTTAACAGAAGCTGTGCTGAGACGACCAACAGAGCCTTCCCACACAGCGAGAACAACCACTTCATCAACAGTGAGAAGTGCTCTGCCAACGCTGGCAGAGGCGGCATCTCGTCACAATCTCCGGTGCAGAGGAAGAGGCATAAGGCTCCTAAGGAAAAGACCGGAAAAGGAAGATCTCTAGGTCCTAAACCACACCAGGAAGGGGGATAGAGAATTGAATAGAGTACATCCTAAATCTAAGCACTCATCCAGGTTAACAGCTAAGGAGGGCACTGCTGACTCCAGCGCTGGGACAGGCACTGTCAAGTCTGACACCTGAAACAGCATCTGTAACTTCTATGGTGCTGTTGTTTTCAGTTACTCACCAAACAGCAGCAATTCTATTACCAGCAATGGCAGAGGTGTTTGCGGCAACAAAGGGCTTGTTGTCTTTGTCAGTGCTGGTTTTCCCAGCAGTGCAGGAAATTGCTCCCATGGTATCATAACAGCACTCGCTGAATCAGTT
Source organism: Gopherus evgoodei (assembly GCF_007399415.2). NCBI lineage: Eukaryota > Metazoa > Chordata > Testudines > Testudinidae > Gopherus > Gopherus evgoodei. The sequence goes on from NC_044329.1 coordinate 88,454,724, forward strand.
CAATCACTGCAGTGCCCAGTTCTGCATTAGCCTCTTGTTTCTCAGAGCTCTCATCCTACAGTTCTGTCAAGGAGAAAATTGGTAATGATGGCCAGGAGGGGTCCATTCATTGCAGCTCTGCCGAGAGGCAGCCTGACTCTGGGATTTCTGCATTGCCAGTCCAAACAACCTCACAGCCTCTTGGGCTATGTCTATTCTAGAGACCTTACAGCGGCTGCACCACTGTAAGATCTCATGTGTAGCTGCTCTGTGTGAACAGGTGAGCTCTCTCATTGACATAATTAAATCACCCCCAAAGAGCGGTGGTAGCTTGGCTTTGGCTGCACTGGTTCTCCACTCTCCTCTCCCTTTCATAAAAGCTCCAATTTTATTTCTGTTGGACTCAGACCTAATTTCCCAAGATCCTATTTGCCTGCTTCATTTAACAGCCTGGATGGATGCTCCATGACTAGACCCTGGGGAAGAATCTTGTTCAAAAGAGGTTCAGGATGTGCTTTTAAATAGTAGGAAGCCATATACTAGATCTACTTACTTGGTGAAGTGGAAACAATTCTCTATCTGTTCCCAATAATCTGAAGTTTTACCAAGTTATTTTTCAATCCATCTTATCTTGGACTCTCTTATACTTAAAACAACAAGGGTTGGTTGTTATCTGCTAGGAGGACTTTGGTAGAACTATCTTAGCTTTCTACCCTCAGGTAGATAATCGCTCTGTATTTTCTAATAAGATGTCAATTATTTTTTTGAAAGGCCTGGAGTGGTTATATTCTCACATACAAGATTCTGTTCCCCTGTGGGACTTGAATTTGACATTGTTAGAGCTTGGGCCTTCCTTTGAGCTTTTAGCTACCTGTTCCTTACTACATATGTCAATGAAGGTGGCATTTTTGGTGGCCATCCCTTCTGTTAGGAGAGTAGGTGAACTACATGCACTAATGTCTGACCCCACTCTAACTTTCTTTAAACATAAGGTTTACCTACATCCTCATCCAGTTTGTTTCAAAAGTGTTGGCCAACTTCAGTATTAACCAAGTGATTTACTTATTGTCATTCTTCCCAAAGTCTAACTCAAATAAAGACGAGGAAAGGCTGCATACAGTAGACATCAGAAGAGCACTGGCTTTCTATTTCAACAGGTCCAAGCAGCTCCTCTTGTCTTCCCAGCTGTTTGTGGAAATCACAGACAGGATGAAAGGGCTCCTAGTCTCTTCTCAGAGGATTTCATCATGGATAGTCTCCTTTATTCACTTATGCAAAGATTTGGCTAGTAGTAGTCCTCCAAGCAGAGTGACAGTACATCCGACCAGATGGCAAGTGGCTTCTGTGGCCTTTCTAGCTCAAGTGCCTATCATAGATATTTGTAGAGCAGGAACCTGGTCTTCGATGAACACATTTGCATCCATTGTGCCATCACTCCGTATTGTAAAAATGATAGCAGATTTGAGAGAACTGTTCTTCAGTCCTAGTTCAGATAGACTCCTATCCCACCTCTTGATTTCATGGCTTGTGATTCACCAAGAGTGGAATGCGCATGTGCAATCACTCGAAGAAAAAAAGTTATTAGCTTGTTCTGTAACTGTTGTGGTTTGAGATGTGCTGTACACATTCATTCCATGACTTGCCCTCCTACCCCTCTGCATCTGAGTTTCTGGCAAGAAGAAACAGAGGGAATCAATGGTGCTGCTCCCTTTATGTCTGTTAGCCAGAGTGCGTGGCAGTAGAGGGCGCTCAATCTGATCCCATGGGCAGCTCTAAGGGAAAAAGTTTCTGACAACTGTGACAGGGTGCGCACACATTAAGAGTGCAATGGATATGGAGCAAAGGACATGGATAACAGTGAGAGAAGCTTTCATAGATTTTAAGGCCAGAAAGGACCATTATGATAATCTAGTCTGACCTACTGCATAACACAGGCCATTAATCTGTTTTATCATTCTCCCCTTTTCTGTTAATACATTAAAATTAGGGAGCAAGGTCAGGAAGAGTGTTGGGATGTAGGTAAATGATAAAATAGTAAGTTTTGTAGGAGGGATTTGAAGGAGGGGAGAGTACTATCACATAGGACATGTTGAGGAAAACGTTCCAGGCATCCCAGGTGGCAAGAGAAAAGTTGATCATTCCTTGGGGTAGAAAACCAGAACAGAAGCAAGAGGAGTTGCTGAGTGTATGTTGCAAGCAAGCAGTTGGGGCTTTATAGACAAAAATAAAATGCCAGCCTTTAAAATAGCTTATATTTTTCTAAGCAGTTTTACTGTCAGTTAGTTACTTCCACTGATTTCTCACATGATTGTGTGAAAATTTTGTATTCAATATGTTTTAAATATAAGCATTCACTTTGGAAGGAGAGAACTTGGACTAGTAGAGACATCCCCATTTGATGTGATTAACACATGGAAGATGATGTTTTAAATGAAAAAATACTGTGATTACTGCAATGCCGTGCAATTTCATAAATGTTTTTATGGTGCTGCTACTGTAAGTGATCAGTTGATCTGTCTATGAATTTATATAGCGTCATTGTTTTATAAGCGAGCACTAAATATGCTGATTATCATTGCGTAATGTTATCCATCGAGGAGCTCCTAGTGCAGAGGTTTCCAAACTTCCCTTATTGTGTACACCTTCCAGATCTACTGTTTGCTTGTACAAATTATAATATACATTAACACATAATATATAAGACTATAATGATCATACATGTAATTTATGGTTTTAGTTTTAATGTATGCTTACATTTGATCAACTTAAACAATTGTTTAGTAGTACTACTCACCATTAATGTAAGGGAGGAGGTGGTTCGAGCACAGGCGCATAATATTTGGAGTGATAGTTTGAGTTGTAAGTTGTTTTCAACACAAAGACACTGTCAGTACTCTGATTTCATTCTAGTGAGTGATGAAGATCCACTTTCAAACAGGTAAGTTGTAATAAACGGCATCAAAACCTTGACAGCCCTGTCTGACAATTCGGGAAACTCTGCTCACATTTCCAAAACTCAGCAAACGGCTTTTGTTGGAACTCAGCCTTGATGTCCAGGAGATTCTCTTGTTCTTTTACTGACAACTCTTGTGGCATGGGCAATGCAGAAAAATTTGTGAAAGGGTAGTGGACCCATCTGTTTGCATTGAGGGAAGGTGCTCATGTAATTGTCTCACCAATTCAGTGAGATGTTGCTTGATGTCACTTTTAACACTGTCCTGCAACTGTTGTTCCTTCGTTGTCAGGAATTCATGCATAATTTGGGAAAATTTCAGTGTTGTTTTCCTCCACAGAGCGAGTCCTTTTTATCACTGACTCAGTTTTGTCCTGGACGTTGAAAATGGTTGTATTCAGCCGATGAAGTTCTATACTTAGCTCATTCAGGCGAGAGAATATATTTGACAAGTAGCCCAGATTGTGTCCTGCAGACAGTGAGAGAGTGGGGACGGGTAGTCTGTAAAGAATACCTTGACTTTGGAGTGAAGTTCAAAGAAACATGCCAAGAGCTAGTCCCTTGATAGCCATTGAACATCTGTGTGGGGCAATAGATTGACATGCTCGTTTCCCATCTCATTACATAGAGCGGAAAAGATTCTGGGATTCAACGGTCGAGCTTTTATAAAGTCCAGCACCTTCTTCAAGGTGCTAGGCATAATTTTGGCAGCAAGTACTTCCCTATGTATACTGCAGTGCCCCCACATCACATTTTGAGTGACCTCTGTGATACGTGTCACTGCTTCACTATGCCTACCAGTCATTGGCTTTGCTCCACTGGTGCAGATACCAATGCATTGTGACCAGATGATATCATATTGGTTTTATGAAGCTGTCAAGCAACCAGAAAATCTCCATAGCTGCTGTTCTGGTAGGCAGTGACTGGCAAAACAAAATGTCCTCCTGTTTTACACCTTCGTAAATGTACTGCACAGACACCAGAAGGTGAGCTAAGCCTGCCATGTGTGTGGATTCGTCCAGTTACAGAGCAAAGTACTGGCTGCTAGTGACATGGTTCACTAATTGAGTTAGGATATCATTGGCCATATCGTCTATTCAATGTGACACTGTTGTTTGACAGTGGCACTAACTGAATTAATTTTGGGGCCTTCTCTCCAAGCTTACCATGTCTGCAGCCACAGGTAATATTAGTTACTCTACTGCGGTGTGAGGTTTTCCTGACTTCAGAACTCTGTAACTCATTAAGTATTATGCTTCAAGAGCCTTAATATTTTCATCGGTGGCAGCAGCAGAGTACAAAACTTTCTTGCTTGCCATTAGCTCTGCCCACATCCAATATAAAATTCTGATGGTTTGTCCTAGTTCATGTTTTGTTTCCAATTGTCTGCGTAGAGGAGATCGTTTTAGGCTATTATTTGACAAGACTTCACCACAGAACACACATTGCAGCTGAGGGTATTCACTGACTGTAGTCCAAGTAAATCCCATGTTGGTGTACTTTTCCTCATATTTATGTCTCTTTGATATAGATCCTGTTTCGTCCCTTGTGTCAGTGTTTCTCTTCACAGGCTCAGATCCACATATTGAGTCAGTAGTCATCCCCCCAGCAGTTTCAGCATGCTTCTCATCACTGATACTTTGGGTGTTCTGCTTTAGCTGTGTCTTTAGCCACCTTTCCATATTTCACTCCTATGTCAGATATAGTGCGACATATATGATCGGAACCTTCCCCCTCCCCCCTGCTCAGTTAGACTGAACAGTTGCTGAACCTGTGCTGTACAGCGTCTCTTTTTGTATCTGTGTTCTCATTGTATATTTTGAAGTAAATTAACTATCATATTTTATATAACAAATTCCCCTAGAGTTTTAAAGCTTGATCTGAGTACCCTGTTATGAAAATGCAAAAAATTAAATAAACAAAATCCTCCATTACACAATTTCTCTCACATACCTCCCAGAGATGTCTAGCATGCTCCCGGGGTACACACATCACAGTTTGGGAACCCCTGTTCTAGGGGATTGTGCTCCGTTCCTTTCCCAGGTTCTAGGCTGTGATGTTACAGTGCACAGATTTCTATATGTTGTGTTCTGAAGGGTCTATGCCAAGGGACCAGTCTTTGTTGTAATTTCATTGTGACAAATTTCAATTTGATATTCTTAAGGGTTTTAACCAAACACAATCTCTATTGTGCTCTATAAGGGTCTTCAAATGCTGGTGATATATGAAGCGTTGCAGTGTCTAGACCGAGTGATACGCAGTTAATGCTGCTATGGCTGTCTGAATTCCTTTGCCTCTATCAACTGATGTCAGAAGAACCTTTTCTCTACTTAGAGCTGCAAACAAGGGCAGGTTGTGTCTAATACTGTGTTCCTTCAGCAGTGCAGTTGAGCATCTTCTTTGCCCTCATCCTGACAGCAGCACATTTGACTGAGGCTTGAGGCTTTTTGGTGCAATAACTCAGATTTCTTTCTTCTCTGTGCGATAGCCCTTTTCCATTAAGCATATAATTTATTTTTTTCATTATTCTTTGCTCCTGTGGGATTCATTATGCTACATTTGTCTGCATTCATCTGCATTTGTCATTTATTAGCCCAGGTTCTTATTTAAATGTTCTAAATCTTTGTGCCTATGTCTGCCTCATTCTTCGTTTGTTTGCTGTTCCTTCAAATTTTGAGTCAGAAGAGTGAATACTATTTAGGTCATTCTGGTGAGTTGTCTGCTGTGGGAATAATTGAATAGGTTTCCAGTGCATAATGTTATGCAAATAATGTATTTCTGTCTTGCATGGAAATAGACTAAATATATATGCAAGCTCTGTATGACTTTAATAGGGTTGGCAGCATCATAATATACCATGTGCTGTTGTTGTATAGTATCTGATATGTGTACACGTGTGTGTGTGCATGTATGCTCACTGTAGCTGAAGGCACAGGAATCTATTTTAAATATTTCTCTGTGAGAATTTAATATGTGAGCGACATACTGTACTCTGTATGGGAAGTGTTAAAGCCAGTGGTAGGTCTGATTTACTTTGCTTGCATAAGCTACAGGAATCACTTTAAGCACCAAAAATAAAACTGAAGATGCCTATCAGGTTATCACTCTGGTTGATTTCACTAGTAGAGCTTCTCCATGTGTGGAGAAGAAAAATAAACCGAAAAAAAGATGTAAGTTCAGAAGCTTCTTTTTAAAATTACTCGTTCCACTAGATCTTGCCAGCAGTGTGTGTGTGGTGGGGGGCGGAGAGTAAGGCTTGTGAGGAAAAGTACTTTTTAAAATCAAACTCCTTTTTAGCTACCTTTATACTAGTTTCTAGAGCATTTCACAAAACAGATGCTTTCTTTAAAAAGCCTTGCTTTAGTAAGCCTTTCTGTGTAAGATAGTACATTCTTCCTAAAACTTCATTTCACTGAAATTAACTTAAAATTCCACTGAGAATGGCTTACATAAGCACAAAGGGAGGCTTAGTGGTTTAGACGTCCATCAAATAAACTGCATAACTAAAAAGAGGATGCCATGCCTCACGCTCTTGTACTTGAAAGTATTGTGTTCCCTCTCATGGGAACTCAAGATTAGAGAAATTATAAAGGCTTTGCACAAAAACAGAGAGTTAGAATTAATTTTTGCCTAAGCAGGGAAGTGTCAAAAGCCTATTATGGTAATTTTTCAATTTTGTCTTAACTATTCACACATTTTAAAATAGTTGTACAATTGAGAACAGGCATAATTGATGTGGGTTTTCTTTTTCCAGTCCAGCATAAAATGTAGTTTAGATGCACTTGGGGTTTCAGGCAAAGTAGGTGTGCTAATTAAGTAGTTGACATTTTTCATATCATAGTGAGAAAATTTGCTTAATGGGTTGAAAATCATATTTCATAGAACAGTTTTCCCTATTGTTAATTACATCTTATGTACAGACATCACTCTGAAGTGGAGACAAATTAAATACCAAAACACTAGTCAAATCAAAAGTGTATTTCACAGTGCTAGAATTTTCCGCTGAAGAACCTGAGTTATCGTTGTTCTCTCTTAACTAAACAGTGTTGAAAGTCAACATGGAAACAAAACTTTTTTTATCTAGCAATTTTTCTACTGGAAAATGTTGACTTTTAGAAGTTGAAAATATCAAGGAGTGAAGAGGTTCTAACAGATTTTCTAATAAATTATTTTACCCATTAATGGCCTAATACAATTAAAATGTTTAAAACTGTGTCTACATCTCAGGAACCCACACAATGCTGGGGAAGAGTTAATGTAGTTAAAAAAAAACACAAAACTTGATCCATGCAAAAGTTGGAGGGATTTTTCTAAGTAAAGGAAAACCTTCTGATTTATCAAAACTTTTAAATTATGTAATGGAATTGGCTTTTTATTTTGGTGAACAGGGTATTTAGCAATAGAAAAAGGTGAAATATACTTATTCCTTCAAAGCAACTCTTATCATGTGATCCGTTTAACTGTGCTGGATCAAACTCTTTCCCATTTCAATGAGACAAACATTTGAATGCTGTTTGTAGTATTAAATACTAAAATGAACAATATTTTAAATTATTTTTGTTGGCAGACAGGATTTGGGAATTGTATATACATTGTGACAAAGTTCCTCCTCTACCTTGGTGGGTCCTACACTTGTTGGCAGATTTGCTCACCTCAGTGATCTTCCCCACAGTCTGGATCAGCTCCTCCTGTGTCTGATCAGGAGCTGGGAGGTTTGGGAGGAACCCGGGCCCGCCCTCTACTCTGGGTTCCAGCCCAGGGCCCTGTGCATTGCAGCTGTCTATAGTGCCTCTTGTAACAGCTGCATGACAGCTACAACTCCCTGGGCTACTTCCCCATGGCCTCCTCCAAGCACCTTCTTTATCCTCACCACAGGACCTTCCTCCTGGTGCCTGATAACGCTTGTATTCCTTAGTCCTCCAGCAGCACAGCCTCTCACACTCAGCTCCTTGTGCCTCTTGCTCCCAGCTCCTCCTCACCTGACTGGAGTAAGCTCCTTTTTAAACCCAGGTGCCCTGATTAGCTTGCCTTAATTGACTGTAGGTGATCTAATCAGCCTGTCTGCCTTAATTGGTTCTAGCAGGTTCCTGATTACTCTAGTGTAGCCCCTGCTCTGATCACGCAGGGAACAGAAAACTACTCATCCAGTGACCAGTATATTTGCCCTCTACCAGACTCCTGTACCCCACTGGCCTGGGTCTGTCACAACATATAAACTGCAACCTTTCCCTCCCTGGGAGCCAGAAGGCCAGATTTTAGCCGTAAGTCACTGCTTGGAGCAAGGTGAGACGTGGCCAAGCAACAGTGGAAATTGCTGAAGTTCTGCCTGGCTAAGCCAGAGTTCCTCTGTGGTCTTATTTACACTTGGAAATTATATTGTTTGAAGGGCAAAGATCTGTTGCAGTGGTATACACAAACTGCAACCTGTAAAAGTGGCAGAGCTCCCATTCCAGCATGCACTGCTGGGGCTTTTATGACATTTGTGGCAAGCCATGGCCCAGAACTGCGTTTACTCTCTCCCCGTTATGCACCTGAGGAGAGCTGGCCACATTCTTGTCACTGCATCCTTTCTTTTCCCAAATAGCTGTGAATGGGAGTTGCCTGGCTATTCACCATGTGTTTTCTGGGAGGAGTGGGGCGAAGGGTCATATTTGGTCTTGACCTCTTCCCCATAGGCTTAGTTCTCTTATTAGCAGTGGTATGGGATGTCACATTTATTTAAATGTAGCAGCAGAATTAAAAAAATGAGCAGCTTTGTAATGTACTTGAAATCCTCAGATGAAGGGTGATGTATATGCACAGAAGATCAGTAGTCTTTATTACTAACTTTATTGCATAAATACTACTACTCACATGAGGCCTTAGGATGCAGTCCTGCAAGCTTATGCACTGGCTTACCTTCAGACATGATTGGTCTCATTGATTTCAGTGGGGTCCACTTGTGTGACTAAAGTTACACACATGCAGGACTGGGACCTTTGAATAATCATGTTTTATTAACAAACAATGTACAGAAGACTGTCCAAGAAATAAGATATAATTTCAGTTTCTGACTATAATTTAGTATTCTTGCACATTTTCATTACTTTATGTAATAAATAACTTTGGCATTTATTAAACATGCATTTGACTTTATTCTAATTATTTCCTTCTGTATGGCAGCTTCTGTGATCGGCAATATTTACTTAAATAGGATTTCAGTGAACAGTAAAATTAACAATTCTGGCTTTGCTAATTTAATGTGCTGTGCACAGCATTTCTTCTTCTGAGTACGAACAGATACAACAGAAATTGTTACCTGTAAGCCCACATTGATAAAGTAATGCTGCTGTTACTGTTACCATGTTTTGATGTAAATCTCATCAATTTAATCTTGGTATATTTAGCACTGTTGTGATGGCAATTATCTTTTTTGACACTCTTTCAGGTGTAGACACTCCTAGCTCCAAATATATTTACATATTTATCTCACTTAATTGTTGTGTAATTTTAATGAGAGTTATATTGGTGGGTTTTGTGTTAAGTTAATTATATTTTGTTTACCCTTCAGTAGCACCTTGTGAGGATAGTGGCAGTGTAATGCACAAGCCCATCTTGACAGAATTGATGAATAGCTAGAGATAGAGGTATTGGCAGGCTGCTCACCTGTGCCATGTCTGGAATTTGTTTTCCTTATTAATTCAGAAAGGCTGGAATTCGATAAAATCATTTCCATTTTCAGAGTGAACGGAAAGGGTAAATGAATAAAGACTTCAGTAATGGAACCATTGTGTTTGTGTTGTTGAACAGGCAGGGCAGCGTCACATTGTATTGTTCCCTGTGAAAATTATTTGTGCATGTGGTTTCTTTGTGGAATCAGTTTCTGCTCTGTTGGCTAGATTTCTCTTTGCTGGGTGTCACTTTTACCTAGCCCAACCCTACTGGTGGTTATGGGGTTGGCCCATTCCACCTCAGTAATTGTAATCCACAGTTCAGTGCCCCCAGGAGCAGTTCAAGTCCATTGGCTCTACAGTGTCATTTTGTTAGTGGGGGTGCCTTTCAGGGGGTTCATGCAGAGAATGCTCCCAGTACCAGCAGAGTGCACGCACATACAAGGATAAAAATGGGCTTGTGGATATGGGTGATATGGGAGTGTCTGGAGGAAGTGGCTGTTTATTAACTGCTAGAGTTTAACATGGACATGCAAGTGGGATGGGAAGCACTGTTTGTTTAAATTAATGAAAGTGAGGTTTAAAATGGTGCCTGAGGATGAGTGGAGGCTTTGGAGGAGTGAGCTTTTGTGATGGAACAGAGCAAGCTCCATTTTTTTTGTTTAATACAAATAATCTTATTTTGTAGCATTCATAAAACTAATTTTTAGTCAGTTTGCTGCTCATATCTGTAAGGGGACTAATAGTATTGAAGCTTGGATCAGACATAGTGTAGACTAGACAGGCAATGCACACAGAGAACTAAATCCTGACCTGCTACGCTGCTGTGCTTTTCAAGCCGAGGAACTAATATAGTTGTTGCAATTCCAAACTCCTCCGTATCCCTGGGTTACAGTATCCCCAGTCTAATACTGAGGGGGATGTAGTTTCACCCTCACTCTGTCCTAGTCCTTAGAGAGAGAGAGAGAGAGAGAGAGAGAGAGAGAGAGAGAGAGAGAGAGAGAGAGAGAGAGTGTGTGTGTACGTACATATGATTGGTAAAATTTAAATGAATTTATATTACGGTGTACAGTATATCCTATCAGTCTAGATGATGATATTATAATGAGTTTTTATGTTGGTTACTTTACAGTTAAGTATAATAAAAATAAATATAATAAACATAAATGGTTGTTTATCTCTTTGTATTTAAAAATGGATATAGATTGTTACTTTGTAACGTGTTTCTTCTTGTCTTTCTGTTCCTTTTAAACGGCTATAACTTGTTCCTCGATAATATTCCTTGTGCCTGTAGAATACTTACCTAGATCTAGTCAGAGATCTTTAGTGCATTTTACTCTGAAGGGCTTGGTGTTCTACTCTGAATACTTTGAAAAAGAGAAATATTTCCTGCCTCTCTCCTCAAGAAATCTGGTCATGAAGGGTGGCAGTTGTTTTTTGAGGGCTGTTTTTGTGCTAGAGCTACCCTTTTGGGTTGTGCCTGCTGCTCTCCTTGGGATGAACATGTAACTTATGCTGCTGAAGAGACAGGGACAGGCCATCAGTGTAGATAGTCATAGATCAGTATATAGAGTTGTGAATGATGTGTAGAGTTCCTAAACTGAGTGATTTCCGAAAGCGGCTGGATTTTTTTTTTTTGCCAGACTTGCATACACTAAGTTGAGTGAGTGAATGCAAAAATTGCATAGTTCGGGATTGGGTGGGATGGTATTAGTCTTTTCTTCTGCATTGCTCTTGCCACTCCAATCTCTATATTCCTCCTATTCTTTATTTTGACAGTCCCCTGTGCTTTCTCTGCCAAATATGTCTAGTGCCTAAGGGGGTGTATGTAATTCACAAGTTCCTTGGTCTGGCTGTGGCGAGCACACAGTTCCAAACTCTTCCACCACAACTTAATTTACTGCAGTCAGGTGAGGTGAGTAACAGGCAGGTGAAGTGCAGCCAGGTTATCATCATTAATTTAAAAGAGTTGTAGTCTGTGTTTTCTTAAAAGCCTTACTACAGTGGAGGTAAATTGGTATTTACTCAGCTTAAGAGCTCTCCTTCTACAAAGAAGTGCTCTGTATTCCTAACCAGGTAGCATAAAACACTAAATTAGATGAAAAAGTATCAGGTGAATATTCATGGCACTAGGATGCACTGATACTTTCTCAGGTCCTCCCTGACAGGAGCCTGGCCTTTGGGCCTCATTGTCTTTTGATGCTGCAGGCATGGCAAACATGCCTGTCTCGGTATGTACAATACATACCTGGCTAGTTTTGCTGTAGCAGACTGAACCCAGGTCTCATGACATATTGACAATACTTAGGTTCTGCAGGCACTAAAATACCTAGCAGCAGTGAGTTGATTTAAGAATAGTTTGATCTTTTTTGTTGTTGTATCTTTACACACACAATCTGTTGCTAGCATTCTGCTCTATCTGTATAAACTTTGTAAAAATCCTGGCTGACCTGTTAGTGGAAAGCAGCTGAATACAATAGCAGGGTGGGGCTTTGAGAAGAAACTAACCAGTCTTTTAAAAAAGAGAAACTACAGTTTTGCCAGTTCTAAGTTGCCTATCCTGCCTTTTCACTGAGAAACATATGCTTTGCGAGAGGACAATGGCCATACTTTAACATGCTCACATAAATGAGGCAGATCCTTCTTACCTGCTTTCCTCTCCCCTCTGAGGTGTGTGCTCACTTCTCAGCATAATGCAGTTTGAGAAATGCAAGCTAATCCTGATGCTGGAACAGTCACTCATCTGTTTACATGCATAATGTAATGCACAACACAGGGCAGAGGAGGACTTCTCTAATTCTATATGTAGAGATTCTGGGGACATTTTAAAAAACATCTCATACTAGCAATGAAGTTTCCAAGAAGAGGGAATATGTATTTGGATTCTAATGCCTTAAAATGTAGCCATTGAGATGTTTGATTAGATCTTGTACTCAGTATAGCATGTTGAGTAGAAGATCTAATGTTGTCTAACATCTGCTGTTAATACAGCCTGTCACCTGGAAAGTATGCATTAAAGCATCTCAGTTTAAAAATAACTGCATGGACTGGCCAAGTGATTCAAAGTGGCTCTATATTGTACTGCCATATATGGTGGATCAGAGGTGGGCTTCTGAGCAGGAAGGAGAGTTCTTCTTCTTAAAATGACGACATATGGCTGGTAGCTGGTGTAGCCACGACAAGCTAATATGGAAGATGTAATATACTAGCCAAGTGTGTGTGGTCATGGCTGTCTGTAATTGCTGTCACCCACAGAAGGTAACATACTACTAATATAGTTACTCCTTCAGCTCATGTGGCTTGAACAATTTGTTTCTGGAGTCTATCCCCACTGGCAACCAGTTGTTATAAAGCGGTGGCCTTTATAAGAGCAAACTCCTCTGTATGTCAGACCATTGGGATGAGCTTTCCCAGATGGGGTGTGGCTAACATGGTGTTACACATCGTGTGTAGGCGGTGAGATATAGAGGTCAGAGCAGAGCCAGAAGTCACGGGGTTTGGGGAAAGGTAGAGACTAGAGCTGGAGTGAGAGCAGGCACAAATTGGAGCAAGGACTTGTATAGGAGGCAGGTTGGGGAAGCTGTAGGCATAGAACTCATTGAGCAGCTGCTGTTGCTACAAGGCTTAAATGATGATCTGCTAGCTCTTCTATATAAGAATGACCATACTGGCTCAGACCAATGGTATGTCTAGCCTGGTATCCTATCTTTCAACAGTGCCCAATGACCAGAACAGGGCAACCATCCAGTGATCCATCCCCTGTCATGCCATCCCAGCATCTGACAGTCAGAGGGCTAGGACATCCAAGTATGGGGTTGCATCCCTGACCATCATGGCTAATAGCCATCGATTGACCTATTCCCCATGAATTTATCTAATTCCAGTTATAGTTTGGGCCTTCACAACATCCCTTGGCAGAGAGTTCCACAGGTTCGCTGTAGGTTGTGTGAAGTAGTACTTTGTTTGTTTGTTTTAAAGCGGCTGCCTATTAATTTCATTGGGTGACTCCAGTTTCTTGTGTTACACAAAGGAGTAAATAACACTTCCTTATTCACTTTCTCATTGATGATTTTATAGGCTTCTATCATATCCCCCCCTTAGTCATCTCTTTTCCAAGATGAATAGTCCCTGTCTTCCTAATCTCTCTTCATATGGAAGCTGTTCCTTACCCTTAATGATTTTTGTTGCCTTACTTTTTCAATTCTAATATGTTTTTTTGAGACAGGGTGACCAGATGCACACAGTATTTGAGGTATGAGCATACTGTGGACTTAAACAGTGGCATTATGATTTTTCAGTCTTACTATCTATCGCCATCCTAATGGTTCCTAACGTTAGCTTTTTTGACTGCTGCTGTACACTGAGTGGATGTTTTCGGAGAACTATCCACAGTGACTCCAAGATCTCTCTCTTGAGTGGTAGACCCCATGATTTTGAATATATAGTTGTGATTGTATTTTTCAATGTGCATTACTTTGCATTTATCAACACTGAATTTCATCTGCCATTTTGTTGTCCAGTCATCCAGTTTTGTGAGATCACTTTGTAAATATCTTGAGTAGTTTTGTATGATCTGTAAACTTTGTTACCCCTCTGTTCACCCCCTTTTCTACATCATTTATGACTATGTTGAACAGCACTGGTCCCAGAACAGATCCCTCTCTGTTTACCTCTCTCCATGCTGAAAACTAAGCATGTATTCCTACCCTTTGTTTTGTATCTTTTAACCAGTTATTGATCCATGAGAGGATCTTCCCTCTTATTCTATGGCTGCTTAGTTTGCTTAAGAGCTTTAGTGAATGGACCTTGTTAAAGGCTTTCTGAAAGTCCAAGTACACTATATCTATTGGATCGCCCTTGTCCACATGTTTGTTTGACATCCTCACAGAATTATTATAGATTGGGGAGGCATGATTTTACTTTACAAAAGCCATGTTGACTCTTCCACAACAAATTGTGTTAATCTATGTGTCTGATAATTCTGTTCTTTATTATAGTTTCAACCAATTTGTCTGGTACTGAAGTTAAGCTTATTGGCCTGTAATTGCCAGAATCACCTCTGGAGCCATTTTAAAAAAATTGTCATCACATTAGCTATCCTGCAGTCATCTGGTACAGAAGCTGATTTAAGTGAGAGGTTACAAACCACATTGGTACAGCTGTGCCACTGTAAGCTCGCTAGTGTAGACGTAGCCTTAGTCCTTTAGCTCAAGTGACAGAGGCCTGTGCTCTTGCTGCCTAAGGTTCTTGGTTTTATCCCTGGTGTGGATTCTCTTTTGATTCGTTAGAATTACAGTGGGAAGAAAATGTTAAAATTTGTCTCAAGCAAAATAACTGTGAGCAAGATGTTCAAATATAAGCATTTTAAATCCTTCATTTAACTGGACACTTAGACTATATATATATATATGCATATAAGTGAGATTCATGTATCTGAATATGGGCATTTTTAAGTCACCCATGTCTGAAAACTGTGAGCATGGTGTGATGAAAAACATGGTGTATTTGATTAAAATACTGAACATTAGCTCTGTGGGTCTTGAATAAATTGGGGGAGTTTATTGAATAATAAGTGCATTCTACAGAAAACTTCCATTTTTTTGTCTCCTAAACATACACACAATTGTTTAGCATCACTTCCCTTTATCACGGGTGTGAAGATTAATGCTTAATTGTAAAGCACTTTAAAATCCTTACAAGATACCATAGAATTTTGGAGAAATACCTGATTAATAACTTGGGCAAAAGTAAGGAATGAAATTGTCAACAGTGTATTGAACAATCTTTTTGGAACAGAAATTAATTTCATAAAATGGCTTATTGAATGAAAAATTTAGACACAGGAAATGACAAGCAAAGCCATCATGGCATAATTATCATATTTCTATAGTGATCTTTCAAATTTGAAAGCAAATATGTTTAAGATGCAGTTGTTGGCGTTAACATATTAAGTGTAGCTAGCATTCTGTCCAGTATGTTGTCTGGATTTTTGTTGTTCTTCCATAATTATTTTACTCAAAATGTGGGTCGTCAGTAATCATTACACTATTGTTAATAAGTAAAAACTGAGGGATAAGATGAAAATGCACTGAATTGTTTTACAGATTAACAGGAATCCTTTATGTTGGAATTCCGTTATGACTTTAATCTTACTGTGGGCACCAAAGAGGATTAAGTTATTACTAGATGGCTGGAATTATTATGTTCCTTAGTCCACAAAATCAAAAATATAACTGACAAATGAGAAGTTCATACTTTCATTAGATGCACTGGGCATATATAGTATTATATGTATATTTCATTTTGAGAGTGAGTTCTGTGCTTTCTTTTCAGAATTATAATGATTACCTGATTTGCAATGTAAAATTGCAACTAAATCTGAATTGCTATTAGAATGTCCTTAAAAATATGTAATATGCATGCTGCTTACAGGGAGTTCTGTGTAGTAAATTATGATTGGCCTTTCCAATGCGAGTGTTTAATTTCTTCCTCCTCCTGTTGGATGGCGTCTTTTTTTTCTCAGAGCATGGGGCATTTCGTTTTCACTCTCTGATCTGAGGAAGCCTTGCATTTTAAAGATCTCTTTTGAAACGTGGACCTGTTTTGTTTCTGACTTGAGAATGAAATTTGAAACGTCAGCTCTTTAGTGAAGATTACAAATGTGAGAATGGCAAAGAAGAAAAGGAGCCTTTCGTCCATCAGGAGAGGAGAGGAGAAGATGACAAAAGAGGAAAATTTCAGAAAGGAACATTACTGGGAAGAAAATAAATAAATGCACCCAAAATATTACATAAAGCCCATCCTAGTGCTGCAGTAACACAGTTCTACAGTACCGAACAGGAAGCTTGCTTCAATTCTCTCATCTGATTGCTGACCCCCTAAGCTATCAGAGGCTGGGAATTCCACTGAGGCAGCACGTCCATCATGTAATGGACCCCCTGGAACACACTGCTATTCTTTTCTGTAACAGTAGATATGGATATTCAGCCCTTAGGTTTTGTGACATAAGCAAATACCATAGGCTAGATTCACAAAGGGACTTAAGCACCTAGCTGCCACTTCAGGTGACAGGTTCAACACTGAGGCACCATTGCTCAGTTCCCACTTAACCCTGTAGATGCCTAAATTTTGGCAACTGGGCATGTACACAGTCTCCTCAGTCCAGACACTACCCAGGAGCTCAGTGGCTGAATCATGCCTGTGCCTCAGGAGAATTCTCAGACTAGACATTCCCCTACCTATCTTGTCTCTGGAGCCTGATCTGGTAGGTGGGAGGATGTGGAAGTGGTGGTGCCCCCCCTCCCCTTAACCCATTGGTAGGGCACACAGCCGGGATGTGGGAGTCCCAGGTGCCATCCCCCCCCCCCCCCGAGGTTTGAAGTTGGGTCTTTCACCTCCCAGGAGTGAGCTGTGAGGTATTCTGGGGCAGGTCTCCCTCAGTCTCTGTTGTTGAAGCTGTTCCTACGTGCTTTTGAAGGGTGGGTTGCAGGCCATGATCCTCTCCTCAGCATTTCCTACTTCCTAACTTAGGCAGCTCTCTGGGTAGCTTTTGTGAATCCTATTCTAAGACATCTAACTCTCTTCATGCATTAGGGGGCCTGCAAGCCTAATTCAGGGTTATGAATTCCACTAGGTGGCAGGGAATCGCCTTCGTGAATTTAATCCATCTGGCTAGGACTGGGAAGAAACTTTCTCTGTAAGCATGTTATTGCATAAGTGCAGGGGTGAAAGTAACTTACAGGACTTACTGGTACTGCTGGAGTCCTGAGGGGGCGTGGCCTCAACCAGAAGAGCCGTGGCCTCAAGATTTAAAGGCAGTGGGGCACTGGCTGTGGCTGGGAGTCCCAGGGCCTTTAATTCAACCTGGGGCTCCCAGCTGCAGAGGTAGCTGGGAGCCCCCGGGGCTCAGGGGCAAATGAAAGGGCTCGGGGCTTCGGGAACCCCGAGCCTTGCTAGGCTGGGGCCGGGATTTAAAGTGCCCGGAGCTCCTGCCACTGCAGGGAGCTCTGAGCCCTTTAAATCCTGGCCCCAGCCCGGCCACCAGAGCTGTGGCCTGGATTTTAAAGGGCTCTAGGCTGCCTGCAGCCGCGGGAGCTCTGAGCCCTTTAAATCCATCCCCAGCCCAGTTGCTGGAGCCGCAGGCGGGATTGAAAGGGCTCTGGGCTCCCTGCAGTAGCGGGGAGCTCTGAGCCCTTTAAATCTCGGCCCCAGCCCGGCCGCCGGAGCCGCGGACGGGATTTAAAGGGCCCTGGGCTGCCAGCAGTGGCGGGGAGCTCTGAGCCCTTTAAATCTCGGCCTCAGCCCGGCTGCTGGAGCCATGGGCCCGATTTAAAGGACTCTGGGCTGCCTGCTGTGGTGGGGAGCCCAGAGCCCTTTAAATCCCAGCAGCAGAAGCCGGTGCGGTCTGGCACGGCGTACTGGCTCTTGCTGTTATGCCGTACCGTACCGGTTTACTTTCACCTCTGCATAAGTGAGGTCACTTTTGAGGTTTGCTCCTTTTCTTCAATGCGTATGCCACAAATCACTGTTGGGGATAGGCTACTGTTCTGATCCAGTATGGGAATTCTTGAGTTCCTGACCAAATACTGCTGTAGTTACATTCTGTGAATTGCAGTGCCTACAATCACCATCAAAATGTGGACACACAAGTTTGTCAGTCTTCTGGCCAAATAGTTGTTCTTTTTC
This sequence comes from Gopherus evgoodei, assembly GCF_007399415.2. NCBI lineage: Eukaryota > Metazoa > Chordata > Testudines > Testudinidae > Gopherus > Gopherus evgoodei. The sequence goes on from NC_044329.1 coordinate 88,472,991, forward strand.
GTGCAACTTCCACATTGAAATCGGTGGGAAGTTTTGGTTGGGTAAAGACTAAAGGATTGAGACCTTAATGACACTTTTAAAATAATTTTTTCTTTGCATGTGAAATATAGATGCACACTTTTAAATTTGAACTTTTATTCTGAAACCATTTTCTAACCTAATTGCTTCTGTAGCCTTAGTCCATTTTCTTTATCATTCTTTTCCATAAAATGCATTTTAACGGCAATAACATGTACTGTATGTTTTATGAAAAGTCCTCACTGAAAATCTTGGATGCTTTCCATTAGGATCCCTACAGACCCATCCAATTTGAAAATACACTGTTTTATTCTCTCCTTAATTACAGTACTTGGAGCAGCTCTCTGTTAACTGTTTTGAAGTTCCATAGAATAATGATTCTATCAGAACTATCAAGAGGATGACAGAAAATATTCACAGTAGGAAGCTCACTGTTGCTTAGCTACCTCCCTTTTTAATTCGGACTCTCTAGCAATTTGGTAATGACTAGCCCTTAAGCTACTAAATGTATTTGTTCATGACACATTGTGACATTTGATGTGTGCATTTCACCTTTGTGTTACAGCTATTATTGTAGGAATACAGAGGGCGTTTATAATGGGGTTATATGTAGTATAAATCAAAAATCTTAAGTACATCAATTATACAAGCCACTCTTAGTAAAGTTCTCATCTGGATACTACTCAGGTGAAATTGCTAGATAGAGAAACAGTCTGAAATAAAAGAATTATGGGCCTGATCCTCCAAATATTTACCATTACTGTGAATAGTCTCACTGAAAGCAATAAAACTACCCATATTAGTAAGTATTACACCCAGGGTAAATATATGCAGGGTCAGGCTCCAAATCTTGAAGTGCATGCACACGCACACACACGTACACACACACCTGTCTACATCATTTATAATGGTATTTAATTAATTGCAAGTGAAGAGATCACAGCACCCTAATATTTTGTCCATCCAGACTTTTACAAGGAGTGTGACGTGGTTGGGTTTAGAAGAAGCTTTGTTTGAATAAGGACTGCAAGCTAGGATCCATGTCAGTTGGTGTGCAATTTGAATGAATGCAAAATACTGGATTTTTAAAGAATTCAGGAGGCAAGATTTTTGTGTTGGCAATTACTTTCTGATCCGCCATCTTTCTAATATCTATTCAGGGCCAGATTTGTCAGAGATCTCTCTTAATGTGTATGCACTTGTGTACTCAAAAAAGGTACATTTGCACATAAGTACTGGTATTGCACAAACACATGCTCCCATTATGTGGATACAAATAGGTATATGAAACTTTTGCTCATGAAGCAGTCCCTTTGATCTAATATATTCTTAAGCCCAGAAAGGACCATTACAATATTCTAGCCTGACCATAGAATTTTACCCAGTAATCCTTGCAGCAAGCTCAGAATTACTGGTTGAGCTAGAATGTAAATCCAGTTATGATTTAAAGATTTAAAATTTGGCCCTTAGCTGTGGGGCACTTTATAATTGCCCCCTTCTCTGTGTGCACCTACTTGCATTCAGAAAACATCTTCTAACACCTCCTTCCCACTTCATTGAAAAAACAGCAGCATTTGTGACTGAAAAGAAACAGAAATGCTTAAAACCAGAATGTTAGTTACTGTAAAATTCAAATAATTATTCTAATCACTGACATATGAAAATTGTTTTGCTTACCTACATCTCTGAAATTCTTGATGTTTTGAGTTTTAAAAAAACAAACCAACCCTCTTGTCTATAAGCTATATCCTGTTAGTCTCTGTCTTAGTACTTTCCGTACATATGAAGATTACTTATAAGATTGTTTAGGCAATTTTTAGCCATCTTATTGTGTGCTTTTACACAGACTGGGAAATATAGCTCCATGTAAATACATCAAGTTGAGAACCATGCTCACTTTCTCTGAATAATAATGTGTTTTGTTTCATGAGTAAGCATTAGTGAATAAAGCGAGTGCTTATAACAGAAGTTGATTCGACTAACATTTGCCTTTGTGGGTTTTTTTCATTGTTTCTATTTGAAATTTGTGTGTCGTGGTGGTGGGGTTATTTTTTCTTTTTTTTTCTTGTGGTTACCTTTTTAACTTTTAAAACTTTAGTACAAAGAAAATAATGTTAAAGTCAAAGTGATTTAAAACACACACCTGATAATGTTTGGGCAGTTGAAGTCAAGCAATAGAAGAGGTTTTAAATAAATCATTTTTACTGTATTTAAAATGCTAAAACATCATCTAAGTACCTGATTACATTAAACTAAAATTTAAATTATTTAAAAATTCATCCCAGTATTGTTTCCTTGTACTCCTCCATCTGTCTGCCTGTATCCATCTGTTGTCTCTTGTCTTACACTTAGATTGTAAGCTCCTTGGGGCAGGGACTGTCTTTTTGTTCTGTTTGTACAGCACCTAGCACGATGGGATCTTGCTCCATGATGAGCTTTCTTAGGTGCTCGGGCAACTCGAATAGTTAATAATAATAAACCTCATTCCTTCTCTTATGTCTCCGGTATTTATCTCACTCTCTGGCATAGAAAGGAAGGGTGAACTCCTGACCGGGTTGAAATTAATGGCACAGCTCCCCTTGACTTCAGTACCGGCTGTAATTCGTTATTTCTCAGTCTCTTAGGCAGGTAAATGTGTTAAAGTAGAGCACTAATTATATTGTTTTAAGACTGTCATAAACTCTTTTGGGAATCTTACATACAAGTTTTGAGAATTTCAGAAAACTGTTTTAGGTCATCTCACTCATTTATTTCTGTGCTCTCATTTTATGTGTTCAGTAGTTGTGGGAAGTCTATGTGATACCATAGTTGAAAATGTTGGTGCATTTAAATATAATTATGTACTCAGCAGCATTATTGACAGTTTTAGGCGTGCAGCAGAGGCACCTCTTGGACTTGAACAAAGCAGTGGTTTATTATTCACACATAGTTTTAGTCTCTAAATCTGTAATCCTATTTCTCAAGATATATTTATGTTTAAGATAACTGAGCATACAACTTCACTACTCCCAACTATTTTCCTTTATGTTGCTTTAGTCTTTGTATCAGTAATATATCCAGTACATTTGAAAGTTGTGCTGCATGGCTTTAAACAGATTATTTTGTGTCCTTGAATTCAAATGTAAAAGCATTACTGTACCAGACTCCATTTTCTCTTGGAATTTCATGGGGAAAGCTTCAGTACATGGCATGACAAAACGTAAAACCATACTCCTAGGTCACCTTATAAATATTTATTCATATAAATTCTTTAAAGAAATTAAATTATGTGTTCTGTACAAAATAGAAGAGAGGCTTTTAGTGTCACTGACTGCAAATTGAAGTCATTTGTCTAGAAGGGTCAGGGGCCACTTTGTGGTAAGGATTTGTCTCAATTCCAAGAAGAGAGAGATTGATAGTACCAAGAGATTGATGAAATGAGCAATGCAATATGCATACGAAGTTGTGGGTTAATTAGAAGAATTTAAACAAGAAAGTTCCTTTGTGTGGAGAAGTGTTTCGGATCTTACACTCTCGGAACTGAAGTACATTGGCAGCTTGCACATTTAGAGTTGATTTTCCTGAGATATTTACATGGAGCTGTGTGGTTGTGAATACCAATGAAGGGGTATCAACACTAGATACGTTTTATAGTTAACGATAGTTCTTTAGCAAATGTAAGGATGTATATATTTATTTTAAATCTTCTGCTTTGTTATTATTAATGTAAATTATAATCTGAGTTTCTTGGTTCTTTCAGCAGGGAAAATAAATTCAATAACATTTCATGGGCCTGTTTTTCTGGTTTGTGTCTCAGGCCCTCCTGTTTCCATTTGTTTTGTTTATGCATAACAAATATTATAGATAAAGAGAAATTTTCTCATGATTTAAAAAAAAAACAACAAAAACTATACAGATCTATCCAGGTTTAGAAAATGGAGGCAGAGAAATCCAAAGGCTTTTGTTGTTGTTGACTGAAAAGCTGTTTTGAAAGAACAGACGCTGCAAACTGCACCTATGGCTTTAAAGTTCCCAGCCACCTGGTGCATTTAGTGGGAAACAGCAAGCTTCCTATAACCAGTTTCATGCAGAAATTGGAACTGTGGAGTATTTTCTATTTGTAATAATTTACCTGAGTGAAATATGACTGTTTTAATTTGACTTCATGCTACAAAAGCAGAACAGCTTTGAATGCTTATGGTAAAGAAGGAGAATATGGTTCAAGGTTTAGGTAGAAAATGTGTATATTCTGTGCATGACAGATGGCATTTCTAATAACAAGAAGCCAAATCACTCCTCAGAAAATGAACGAAAACTAAGCAAGAACTTCATTACAGTATTTGTGCTATTTAGACATGGCCTATTTCTTTAGCAATTCTGTTTTAGGAGCATGTGCTTATTTTTCTTTTAGCAACTCTACCCCCTGCATATGCCTAGGATTGTGCATTACTGTTTATGGTGTTAAATGTCTACTGTGTGCAGGAGGTGTTGAGTTATGCTTCTCATAAGAATTGCAACTCTGATATCTCTGATTTCAGCACGTTTAAATTCTCAGCCAAAATGTTGCATGTATGTAGCATGAATTACACAGATCTTAGATAGATTTTGGGCAGTCTCAGTCTCTATCTGGCAGAGTTCATTTCCCACCACAGACCGTACAAGATCTGAAATTTTCATGGTGCTGAGGAGAGAGCAGAAGTGATACAAATCTTACCATTCAGTTTCTATCAGAAGGGGCGTAGCTGTCGTGGATATAGTTCACTTCTCTGCAGATAAAGAGGATTGTTCAAGGGAGGAATACTGGTTGAGGACCAGGCAAGCACAGGTTTCCTGAGGTGCAAAGCCTTGGGAAAACTACTACTTTCAAATCAATCATACTGCGTATTATAGACATTTAACTATTTATAATTATTGATATATTTAAATAGCTATTAAGTTATTAAAGAACTCAGCACAGAAGGAACATCTGACCATTTCTTAGATGATGAAAAACTACACTTTCACACTTAAGAATGTATATTTTTAATACCCAACAATGTTTTACCAAATTCTTCCATAAAATTTCACAGTTTGCTTGAGTCCAAGCGTGAGAGATTTCACTCCAAACAAATGTGTGAGAGATTTTTCTTCTGGAAAGTTTATGTGCACCTGCAAACAGTGTACAACGAAAGTGGTGTCTGACTCATAGCTATAGTGTCACTCCCAGGATGCAGATATAACAGGCTGTCAACTCACTTCACGCCAGTTACTTTTAACTTCATTAAAAGGACAGATGTTTGGCACTGGATATCAGCTTTGTAAAGGATGTACATATTGTCAATATTTTGCTCAAGTGCAAAGATTTTTTTTTCCAGTTGATAAATCCAATAAGTATTTAGCATGAAGAACTAACAGTGATACCATTTTTATTTTACAGAAACCAAAACAGAAAGACTGGCATCCTCCAGGAGGTTTTATTCTAGGACTCTGGGCATTGATTATCATGGTTTTCTTTAAAACATATGGAATCAAGCACATGAAATACATCTTCTAGGTTTTCTGAGCAACAAAGATGATTGCACTGACTGCAACATGTGATGAAAATTGATGTTATCAAAGGTTCTTTATTTGTGTATTATGTCTGTTTGTAGTGACAAATAATGCTGAAACCTCACATCTAGATGCTCTTTTGATGTTGTGTCATCTGTCCTCCTTTCTGTAAAAAGCCTAACTAATGGTTATACTATTAGATAAAATGTATTTAAATGAGAAAGTATAAAAGTAATGCTGTTTCTGAGCAATTTTTCATCCTGTGTTTTCAGAGAGAGCAGGAAAACTGAAGATCTCAGCTGAATCTTTAAAATGTTAAGGCTATTTATGAATTGTAAAAGGGAGAATTCTTTCCCTTCCACCTCTAAATAAATCTTTTTAAAAGTTATCCTATCACTGGAACAAAGGTCTAGACAATATGCAGAATTTATTTAAGTAAGATGTCATTTTATCAATAAAAACTTAAGTCACTCTACAGACTTCAGGCATGACATATTGAAAACTTGTTCAACAGAAACAAAAATATTGTAGAAAATATTGATTTTTTGTGTGTTAAATACAACCCTTTAGATCAGTACTTTTACCTAGGGCAATTTTGGGTTTAGGATTCTATGAGCCATTAGAACTGAAAACAAAAATATGGCCAAACAATGACCTCATTGAATCTAGTTGAATAAAAAGCTGCCAAAATGTATGAAAACGTTATTTCATCTTGTCCATTAGAAATCAGTAAATATCTAATAAGAACGAACCAGTAGATATGTCAAAACAGAATTTACAAGACTTAAAACAATGCAGCTCAGAAACTCTTGAGTATAATAGTACAATTTACAACTATTTTAAATCCCTGATACCAGAGTCAATTTTCCTCTCTGCAAAGAAGATCCAGTGTATTTAAAGCACTGGAAACCCTCTAAACCAGATTGCATAGCCCTAAAAAGACAGTGTTGCAAGGTCTGTGAATGGTTCTATGAATGAATGGTTAATATATGCTTAATTGGGCTTTGTTCTTAGATTTTACCAATATTAGGTGACAGGAGGATCAAATCTGTTCATATACAGGAACAACAAATGCCAGAAGAGAGATTTCTGAAAATGTTTTTCCTGAATGCCTAAGGGTTCTGCTCTGTATGCCAGATAGAAAGATTAGATATACAGGAAGAGAATAGTCTATCCAGCATAAATCTCTAAAAATCATTAGGTATTGTTTGTATTTGTATTACTAATGCATAGATGCCTGGATCATTTTGTTGGAGAGAATACAGCATTAAACATTGCCATGTTGCATAGAAAATTGCATAGAACATGTGCATTAGGTGTTTTTATCATTGTTTTTTTTAGGCTTGATCGTAGCATCTCGCTACAGCCTCACGTTAGGTGTGGTGTTGAGGTGCGCTGTCCTACAAGCACAATCCCACCCCCCCACTTAGTGCTGCTTTTGGAAAGGGTCTGGTGTCTGACCAGGTACTGCTAATACAGGGATGGGGAAGCTTTTTTCTATCAAGGGCCATTGACTCACAGAAAAATCAGTCGAGGGCCACACACAAGTAAAAAGCAACGGTCTGATCCAAAGCCCATGCTGTTGACTACCCCGGTCTTTGGATCAGATGCTCTGATGAGGTTCTCGCCGTAAATCGGGCCTGCCATCCCCTGGTGGTGTTGTGTGGGCAATGAAGCGAGGGGGTGGGAGCAGGAGAAATTGGGGCCATCTTCCCCCCTCCCACCGGCCTTGTGGGGGGTGATGGACACTCTGGCCAGGGGTTGCCTGGGGCTCCAGGCTCACATCCAGCTCTGAGAGGAGATGCTGCTCTCCAGCAGCAACAGCTCCCGTCCCACCTCCATGCATTGGGCCTGGCTCCCAAAGCAGCAGGCCTTTCTTTTTTGAGTATTCCTCTGCCACCATTGGGCTGCCTGCTCGCTCGCCTGCCACCCTCCTCCCAGTGCTGGATTAGCCACTGGGCCAAGGGGGCATCTCCAGGAACCCCAGCCAATTGGGGGGGGGGGGGGGCAGAAAAATGGGAGCCCATCTGCTCTGACCCAGCGCTCTTGCCAGGTCGGGGCGCGGGTGCTTTCCCTGCTCTGCCCATCCGGTGCTCCAGCTGGGGAGCGGGATCTGGGCATAGGGGGTTGCTGGAGTGCCAGGCGGAGCAGGATGAGCCCCGGACCCCGCTCCCTCACTGGAGCGTTGGGTGGGCAAGTGGAATGGGGTGAGCCCCCCAACCCTGCTCTGTGGCCTGGATGAAATTAAGCAACGGGCCGGGCCGTAGGTTCCCCACCTCTGTTCCACTGGCTGGTGCTAGAGACTAGCAGCATCTGCACTAGTCCCACAGAGTCATCCTGTTCCATAAGCACAATGTTGTACTCAGCGCCTGTGACGGGCACAATGTTGGGGGAGGGAGCTGTAGACTTTTTCTTGCGTATTTGCAGATGCATCTCCCCTATCTTGGCACTGCCGTGAATGAGAGAAATGGGCAAATAGAGGCAGACTGTACCTTTATATTCCTTTAAAAAAATAAGAGATTTTTAAGGGTAAGTGAATGGTCTGAGGGGTTTGCACTGGGATATAGAATCTTTCACCTCTAGAACCCTAGTTCACATTTAGCTGCGGGTCATAGCACTTGGAACTTTCTTTTTCTGAGCACCAGCCATGTGGTTTGATGTTAAATTGGATACAAAGAGATTCCCTGCACGAAGCACCTTACTGGCTAACAACAGGGTAGACTGTGAGAAATAAGATTAAGATTGGAACTTGCTCTCATTACATCAGCCAAATGCCCCCCACACATGCCACCCAGTGGATGAAATGCCAGTGAATGATTGAGCTTGGAAAACACTGTCCTCTTTTTGCTAGAGGAGGCCTCTTCAAGTCAGAGTGAGACACAGTGACAGGACAGCAGTAAGAAGCTAGCACTCCATGCTGTACCTATTCTGTGGCCAAAGAGAAGGCACATTTCTCCCTGGCGTTCATCCAGCACCTTTCACAAGCAGTAGATTCACTCTCAATAATTATAACACTTGTAAGGAATAGGATTTTTTGTTCTAAAAATGAAATGGCATGAGACTGACAAGAAATTAAAATGAGAAGTGCAATCTATCTCTGCTATTTCTAATGCATCTATCAATATAGTGTCTATTGTAGACACCCATTAGAAAATTGAGTCAATTAAATTTGTCCTTAAAGGACCTCTGTCAACCTATTGTTCCTCAATTCAGCTGCTGATATATTTTTTTCTTTTTTCTCTCAAATAATTATTTTTATCCAATGATAAATCGGCTTTAGAGGCCGATTTTGTCACATTTTAAAAGACAGCTGAAGTGACATAAATAGAGCTTTCAGACCCTGTTTCAACTGCAATTAAATTTCCTATTCAGATTCCTTAGGCCTTATTCATTTCCCCCCACCCTTTAATTGTCTTCATCTGAGTGAAATGAGAGGCAGGAGAATCAACAGAGCTGGGCTGAATTTTGAGGGGCAGGGAAGAAATCAGTGATGCTGTACTTTTGAAAAGAGAATCTGCTTGGGGAAAAGGAGGCAGTTAGGTGGGTTATTAAAACGAAATTTACAGAAGGGAAAACTCAGTAAGTAAACCCACACAGCTGATTAAAATGAAGTAAGAAGAGCAATTAGAATGGAATGCAACAATTGATGCTTATTGCATTTATAGTTGAGGTATTTAAAATCAGAGAATAAAAATGTAAGGCTGCAAGAGGTCTTGAGAGGTCATCAAGTTCAACCCTCTATGCTGAGGCAGGACTCAAGTAAACCTAAACTAGGGGTTCTCAACTTTCTCTTTCTGAGCCCTCCTCCCCTTCCCCCAACATGCTATAAAAACTCCAAGGCCCACCTGTGTCACAATGACTGGTTTTCTGTATAGAAAAGCCAGGGCCGGCATTAGGGGGTAGCAAGCCGGGCAATTGCCTGGGACCCCACAAAGCTACATTACTCAGGCTTCCGCTTCAGCATCGAGTGGCAGGGCTCAGGACCCCGGCTTCAACCCCATGCAGCAGGGCTTCGTCTTTCTTCCCTAGGCCTCAGGGATTCTAATGCTGGCCCTGCTTGGCGGCCCCCCTGAAACTTGCTCGCAGCTCCCCAGGAAGCCTCAGACCCCTGGTTGAGAACCACTGAGCTAGACGGTCCCTGGCCCCTGACGGGTGTTTGTCCAACATGTTCTTAACTTCCAATGATGGGGATTCCACAACTTCCCTTGGAAACCAATTCCAAAGCTTAACAACCATGATAGTTATCAAGTTTTTCCTAATATCTAACCTAAATCTCCCTTGCTGCAGATTAAGCCCATTATTTCTTGTCCTACCTTCTGCGGACATAGAGAACAACTGATCGCCATCATTTTTATAACAGTCCTTAATGTCTTTGAAGACTGTTACTAGGCCCCCCCTGAATCCCCCCTTATCTCAAGATTAACCATACCCAGTTTTTTAAACCTTTCCTCATAGGTCAGGTTTTCTAAACCTTTTATCATTTTCATTGCTCTGTTCCAGACTCTCTCCACATCTTTCTTAAAGCGTGCTGCCCAGAATTGAACACACTACTCCAGCTGAGGCCCCACCAGTCACAAGTAGACTCAGAGTCTTTAAGGCCAGAAAAGGCCATCATAATCATCTAGTCTGACCTGCACACCACAGGCCACAGAACCTCACCCACCCACTCCTGTAATAGACCCCTAACCTCTGGTTGAGTTACTGAAGTCCTTAAATCATGATTTAAAGACTTCAAGTTACAGAGAAAGTTACACTAGTTTAAACTGCAATTAACCTGTGTCCCATGTTGCAGAGGAAGGCAAAAAGCCCCAGAGTCTCTGCCAGTCTGACTTGGGGTGAAATTCCTTGCTGACTCCAAATATGGTGATCAGTTGGATCCTGAGCATTTCGGCAAGACCCACCAGCTAGACAGCTGGAAAAGAATTCTCTCTAATAACTCAGAGCCCTCCCCATCTAGTGTCCTATCACTGACCATTGGGGATATTTGCTACTAGCAGTCACAGATGGGCTACATGCAATTGTAGGCAGTTTCATGATCATCCCCTCCCTAAACTTATCATGTTCAGTCTTGAATCCAGTTAGGTTTTGTTTGTTTTTTACCTCCACTGCTCCCTTTGGAAGGCTATTCCAGACCTTTACTCCTCTAATAGTTAGAAACCTTTGTCTAATTTCAAGCCTAAACTAGAGTAAACTAGTCCTAAAGTAGAGCAAGACCATTACCTCCTGTGTCTTACGTATAAAATTCCTGTTAATGCATCCCAGAATACTAGTGTTTTTTTGCAGCTGCATCACATTGTTGACTCATATTCAATTTGTGATCCACAATAATCCCAGATCCTTTTCAGCTGTACTACTGCCTAGCCAATTATTCCCATTTTGTAGTTGAGCATTTGATTCCCCCCCTCCAAATATAATACTTTGTACTTGTCTTTATTGAATTTCATCTTCTTGATTTCAGACCAATTCTTCAATTTGTCAAAGTCATTTTGAATTCTAATCCTGCCCTCTAAACTGCTTGCAGCCCCTCCCAGTCTGGTGTCATCTGCAAATTTGACAAGTATATTCTCTATCATCCAAGTCATGAATAGAGAATATTGAAGAATATTGGACAGGACCCTATTAGATACATCCTCTCAGTTTGACAGCAGAACTGTGGTATTTCAACAAGTTGTGCACCATCTTATGGTAACTTTATCTAGACCATATTTCCTTAGTTGGCTTATGAGAAGGTCCTGTGGGATGGTGTCAAAAGCCTTACTAAAATTAAGATGTATCATGTCTACAGCTTCCCCCTGCATCCACTAGGCCAAACTTGTTCTGCTGCTTGTGCAGGGAAAGCCCCTGGCAGGCCGGGCTGGTTTGTGTACCTGCCACATCCACAGGTTCGGCTGATGGCAGCTCCCAGGGGCTGCAGTTTGCTGCTCTGGGCCAATGGGAGCTGCTGGAAGTACGTCCTAGGCTCGTGCCTCTTCCAGCAGCTCCCGTTGGCTGGAGCAGCGAACCGTGGTCACTGGGAGCCACGATCGGCTTAATCTGTGGACGCGGCAGGGGCTTTCCCTGAACAAGCAGCGGAACAAGTTTAGGAACCACTGGACTAGGCCAATAAACCTGTCAAAGAAGAAAATTAGGTTGGTTTGGCATGATTTGTTCATGACAAATCCATGCTAGCTATATCTTATCTTGTCATCTAGGTGTCATGATTTGATTAATAATTTGTTTCAGCATCTTTCCAGGTATTTAAGTTTGGCTGATTGGTCTATAATTTCCTGGCTCCTCTTTCTTCCTCTTTTTAAAGATAGGTACTATGTTTACCCTTCTCCAGTCTTCTGGGATCTCACCTGTCCCCCATGAGTTCTCGGAGATAATTGCTAATGTTTCTGAGATTGCTTCAGTTAGTTCCTTAAGTACTCTAGGATGAATTTCATCAGGTCCTGCCAACTTGAATACATCCAACTTATCTTTAACCTGTTCTTGCCCTGTTTTGGCTTGTGTTCCTTCTCTCTTGTTAATGTTAATTGAGTTGAGTATCTGTTCAGTGTTAACGTTTTTAGTGAAGACTGAAGTAACACAGGCATTAAACACCTCAGCCTTCTTGATGTCGTAAGTTATTAGCTCTCCTTCCCCACTAAGCAGAGGACCTACACTTTTCTTCATCTTTCTTTGCTCCTAATGTATTTATGGAACCTTTTCTTGCTTTTTACATCCCTTGCTAGGTGTAATTCATTTTATGCCTTAGCCCTTCTGATTTTGTCTGTACATTCTTGTACTATACTTTTGTACTCCTCCTTAGCAATTTGTCCATGTTTCCACTTTGTAGAATTCCTTTTGAATTTTCAGGTAATTAAAGAGCTCTTGATAGAGCCAGACTGGCCTGTTACTAGTCCTATGTTCCTTTCACATCAGGATAATTTGCTGTTGTGTCTTTAATGTTGTCTCTTTGAGAAACTGCCAGCCGTCCTGAACAAATTTATCCCTTACATTTTCTTCCCATGGGACCTTACTTACCAGTGCGCTGACATTATTAAAGTCTGCTTTTTTCAAAGTCCGTTCTTATTTTGCTGCTTCTCCTTCCTTTCCTTAGAATCTATCATGTCATGATCATTTTTACCCAAATTACCTTTAATCTTTAAATTTACAACCAATTCCTCCCTGTTAGTCAGAATCAAGTTTAAAATGGCTGTCTCCCTGGTTACTTCATTTCTGAAACAATGTTGTCCTCAAACATTCCAAGGACTTATTGGAAATTTTGTGTTTTGCCATATTATTTTTCTAATAGGTGTATGGGTAGTGAAAGTCCCCCATTACTACCAGTTCCTGTGTTTGGATTTTTTTTTTAATTTGTTCTAGAAATGCGTCCTTCACCACTTTTTAACCCTATTTTCCCCCTTTTACCTTTACCCAGAGATTTTCAGCTAATCTGCCTCTCACCGCTTTCTGGAACATGTGTATGTATTCTTGATGTATAATGCAACACCTCCTCCTTTTTTCCCTGCCTGTCCTTCCTGAACAAGCTATACCCCTCTATAGCAATTTTTTTAGTCATGTATTTTATCCCACCAAGTCTTTGTGATGCTAGTTAAGTCATAATTTAGCTTATCTGCTAACACTTCCAGTTTTTTTATTCCCCATATTTCTTCCATTTCTGTATAGATATCTAAGATTTTGAGCAGATTCCCCACTGATATCCCTCTTGATGCTCCTTGATGACCCTATTGTAATTTTCTATTGCCACGCCACCCCCCCCATCTAGTCCTCTGTTAAGGTTGCCTTTGTTAATGTTTACCTGTGGGCTTTTGTCACCTGTCCTCTTTGAACCTAGTTTAAAGCCCTCCTCATTATGTTGTTGAGTTGGTGTTCTTCCCCTTCTTGGGCAGGTGCACTCCATCTCTTTGTAACTGTTGTCCTTCCCAGGAAAACATTCCATGGTTAAGGAAGCTGAATCCCAGAACCCCCATAAGTCAGCCATCTTGCTCATAGGACAGTCTTTTCTTTCAGGTATTTGATTATAATTTTTGTCCCTAAGTACAGTACCACTCAGAAAAGTGACTCTAGAAACATGTGTCAGTAAGGTTCCGATTAAATGTGCTGTTTACAAGTGAAATTCCCCCCGCCCTTCCCCAACTTTCAGCCCTGTGAACTCAACCTGGGATCTAAGAGTCAAACTGAGTATTTTCCATCTGTCACATCATATATGTTTTGCAGGGCAAATTATACCCTTTGTGCAATCTCAGTGCTTTCTCTGAGGTTGCATATTTTAGCTCTGCATTTGGAATTTAATAAACAATTTTGATGATGATGCACACAGAATAGAATCCAGCCTTTTCTCCCTCTTGGGAATATAAAACAGTAAAATCTTTTTTCAGTCACTAAAGTATGCAGCTATGAATGACTATAGATAGGAGTAGAACTGTTGTATAAAAATAACTTTTTCAATAGACACTTTTCAGAGCAGAATTACACATTGTATGTATACTGTATGTGTGTACACCCATGTCCACCGTGTGGCCAAGATTGCATTGCTGACCTTCTTGTCTGTAAATCCTTGACCATATAACTGCACTAATGTATTATTTTACTGTATAGTACCTAGGACAAATTATGATACAATAGAAATGATAAAAACTTTTTTTAAAAAACCTGAATAATCATCACTCTAAAATCAGCATCTTTATTTCAACATTTTCACTTCTTTAGGATCACTTATTCAAGCTTATTGCCATCATTTGACTAAAGGTCCATATGTACATAGCCAGATATGCATGCCTAAATGTCTGTGTACCTTGATTCATGGCTGTGGCTTTAAGGAAAAATGATATCCTGTATGTATGTGCAGTACTTGGTTTTCACAGGCATGCCCAAATGATTACACAAATGCATGACTCCAGACTGGCAGAAAAGGCTGCAAAATAGAGATAAACAAGCAAACCTACCTAAGCCCCAGGGCAGAAAGTCCTGGAAGCTATGAAAATAGGAGGGTTCAATTCACCATACAAGCCAATCCTTGTTTTCCTAGGTTATCTTAATGCCTACCAGGAAGCTCTGTGTTCCTGACATGATGAAGGAATATAGGTAAACCAAAGCTGCTGCTATCCCTACTATCACCAGTAATGCCACCCACTTCTGTTCAGAGAGCTGCCCCTCTGAGTAAAGATCAGCCTCCGTCAGATTATGGTAATGGTGGTGTTGACACCTGTTCTGCAGGGAGGACATATGCCTTCATCTCTAAACTGCAGTGAAGTTGAGAGACCATTCCTACCCCTGCGTAAACAGCCTTACCTGGATCTTTGCTCTTCGGGACCAGAGACTACAGGTGGTGCTAAACTCTAAGCTTAGCTGACATCCTCCATTTTATCACTTGCTCTTCAGCCAGGTCTGCAGCCTAAAACTAAAGATAACAGAGCTGACATCACAAAATTGCATGCAATTGGGCAAAGCAGGCCAGGACACTTGTAAGAAAAACTTTTGTTCCTAATGGTCGGTGGACAGTGCAGCAAATAAAACTACTTCCATCATTGTTGACCCCTTTCCTAGCACTGTTTGCCGTAAGGCGTTTGATGGCACCCTCTTGAAACGTTTAGGGTCAGCAGCTCCAACCTGGCTAATTGAGTGGCCAGGACTATTGGACTGATTTTTGTCTTGTTTCACCCACTGCAATAGACTGATAACAGCCGAGGAACCAAATCATTTCCACAGTCCTGGATAATTGCATCTAAGCTACCAGCATTTTCCCTCAGCTTGTGTATTTGGACTGAGCGGATCACATCTCATGCCCTGATGCCTCTTCGAGTAAGGATCCACAGGGAATAAAACAAAGCTGAATTGGAAACAGCATTCCCTGCTCATGAGCCCAGTAGGTGATGCTAGGACTGAGGATTCAAATACTGTAAGGAAGAGTGAACTCCAGACATGGTATTAGACCAGGGGTTGGCAACCTTTCAGAAGTGGTGGGCCGAGTCTTCATTTATTCACTCTAATTTAAAGTTTCACATGCCAGTAATACATTTTAATGTTTTTAGAAGGTCTGTTTCTATCTCTAATATATAACTAAACTATTGTTGTATGTAAAGTAAATAAGGTTTTTAAAATGTTTAAGAAACTTCATGTAAAATTAAATTAAAATGCAGAGCCCCCGGACCAGTGGCCAGAACCTGGGCAGTGAGAGTGCCATTGAAAATCAGCCAGTAGGAACATCCCCTTTCTTTCTGCGGAAGCAGAAGAGGTTCATTCACCGAAGCTACTCTAGAGCTACAGGGTCTTCTACACTAACACCCTGTACTGCCACAGCAGCACCACGTCCCACTTTCTCTGCATGTTGGCTTCCAGCTGTGCCTGTGTCACACAGCTGTGACTTAATAAAATCATATCAAACTTTCCAAATGAATTCACTTTTGAGGACAAGCATGAGAAGTTTCATCCGAAAGAGTAATTGCTCCAGAAAGTTACAAGCTACAGAAAATAGGAGTGTATACAATGAAAGTGTCTCCTCAACCATAATTTTAGCACTGCTATGCGATAAAGAGCATAATAGCGGGTTTTTTACAGTGGTGAAAGACAAAGTAAAAAAGAACAGGTAGATATTTGTCTTAAAAGATAATATCCTCTGCTATTTGCACCTAATTAGCTCTAGTTTGCATTTATCTGCAAACTTTTAAAAAAGCACACTGTAAGTTAGACATCTTGAAAGCCTTTGTGCTTAAATATGAAAATCTTTTATATCCTAAATAATATGCTACCAAAGTAACAGTGTTTCATAGCACCTGTTTCACTTACAAATTCTTCAAAATTAGAGTTTGGGGTCTTTTGCTTTTGTTTTTTCCTAAAGTGGATTTCTGACACATCTAAATAGTTAAACTGGCATGTGCCTTTCAAGTTTTGTTTTTTAACACAGGTACATGTATTAAATTTCTCTCCACTTCATCTCTCCCTATACTATTATATATACACCTCTACCCCGCTATAACATGACTGGTATAACAAGAACTGAGATATAACGCGGTAGAGCAGTGCTCCAGGGGGGCTGGGCTGCACACTCCGGTAGATCAAAGCAAGTTTGATATAACGTGGTTTCACCTATAACATGGTAAGATTTTTTGGCTCCCAAGGACTGCGTTATATCGAGGTAGAGGTGTATATTTTTACATATATGTATATGAGGGACAAACTTGTCTATGCTAGAAAGGGTTTGTTGATGTAGCCTAGTGGCGATGCAGTTTGCATCAGCAAAGAAATATTCTTTTGCCAATATAGCTTATACCAGTTCCCTGGACTCTAAATAACCTATGCTTCCAAAAGGATTTTTTTGGCTGGTATAACTATGTCTACAGTAGGGCTGTTTCTGGCATAGCTGGGGTGGAGGGTGGGGGTGGAGAGGGGTGATATTTTTTTCATATTCCTAACTGACTTTGCTATGCCAGCAAAACTTTTAAGGGTAGATCAGTCAACTGAGCTTTATATTCTGTTGGGAAGATACATTTTCTCTATGACATGTCATCTTATTTTCTTTTTCTAAAACTGTATGAAAATAGCAACTGTTTCTTCTCCGATCACCAAATGGTTACTGGAATAATACTGCCATGTATTTACTGTTTGATCAGGCCCATAGCACTGGGGGTGGACAGGGCTGTAAAGAAGATAGTTATAATGTACACAGCCACCATTTCAGGGTTCTTGGGAAGAAGAGTGACTCACGTAGTAACATCAAACAGTTTTGTTTTTGAATTAAAAGTATAAAACCAAAGCCAGATTGTCCCCTGCTCCAGAAAGGGGCTGGCGGGAACAAGCCTTTTGCGCCATTCATCTTCCCTCCAGAAGCAGCAGAGGTTCATTCACCTAAGCTGCATTAGAGGCACAGGTTCTTCTACCTTAAGATCCTGTACTGCCACAGCAGCACCAAATTCCCAGCTACTCGGTAACCTGCCTCTGTTAGGACTCCCTTGCTCCCAGTAACCCCTTGGATTCTCCTTAAATGAGGGTTTCAGGCATGAACTTTCCTGCATGACCTACTTAACAAGATAGGAATTGTTCCAGGATCCTGGAATCAGCTAGTAGTGGAATGACCACTACTAGCTGATTCAGAGAAGGGGCTCGAAAAATAGACCCTAATTCTGCAGTGGATAGTTGTGGAATAACCATCCCCTGTGGAATGTGTTGTGCTCATGTTAATTAAGGTGAATTTCCTTTGTAGGGAGACAGGGTTGCAGAGCATAGTGAGCAGAGTGCTAGACTGGGACTTGAGAGACCCAGTTTCTATTCCTAGCTCTGGCCTGTTGGGTGAGCTTGGGCAAATTACTTCATCTCTCTGTGTTTCCCCATTTTTACAATGGGGGAAATGATACTGTCCTCCTTTGTAAAGCATTTTGAGATGTACAGCTGACAACGTGCTCTATGATTATTAGTTATTCTTGTAGGAAGCGTTGTTATCTGATTTAATGTAGCTGTAGGCGGGCTTATTAACCATCTTATTGTTAGTTTGTAATTTTTGTGGTAAGGAGTTGCACAGGTTACAGTTGCATCATGTAATAAAGTACTTCCTTCAACGGTTTAGATTGTATTGTCTTCAGGTTCCACTGAGTATCCCCATGCTCTTGTACTGCATGGAAAGGGTAAATAGGAGCATCCAATTTACCTTTGCTATACGATTTCTTATTTTGTATTGTCACCTCCCCTCTGCTGTGGGTAGCCGCGTTAGTCTGTATCCACAAAAAGAACAAGGAGTCCAGTGGCACCTTAGAGTCCTTGTTTTTGTTTTAAACTAAGTAGTCCTGATCTTTGCATTCTCTCTTCATACAGAAGTCTTTCTGTGCCTGTATTTTTGTAGCCTATCTATATAGCCCTCCTATTTTCTGCATTATCACTGTTATGATGGAATAACTAGGAATTAGAAGATTGCAGGTGAGGGCATAGCACTGATTTACATAAAAGATGGTCATAAAGGAGATACAGTAATGAGACGGAAAAATAAATACAGCAATTGTCTGAATACTGGTAACCATATATACCAGTTATCTCAGTAGCTACATGTAAGAAGGTGACATTTCTGTCCTGTAATATGCTATCACATACATTAGATAGGTTCCAAACCATGGGTGCAACCACTGTGGGAGGTGAGGAAAATATTTCCCGTTGACTTTTTTCTTTATTACCCCCTATTGGGGGTTTGCCTTTATAGCAACAGCAAAACCTAAAACAACTCAGCCTTCTGGTTCTCCTGCACTGGGCAGCGTCTAGTGTTTTCCCTACAGAACTTGCAGTTGTCAGCAGGATCTCAGGCTGTACTTTCGTAAGGGATATGGCGCACAGCTGCACTACAGATGTGGTCAGAGGCACTGTCATCCAGAGCTTCCCCAGAGCACTGAGACTCCACTTTGAAAGCACAGCCTGGCCCTTTAGAGTCACTTTTCTCTGTTACTTTACATATGTTAAAGAACATTTTTAAAGAACCCTGGAATGGGAACCAATATTTTGTGTTGTAAGTGGGGCTATTTCCCAACCACATCATGTTTATATTGTTCTGCCCCAGCTCAGTGGAGATCTCCCCATCGTATTGACTTTTCCAGTTCTTTTATATTTCCTACACATTTTTAAAGGAGTCTGTTACTCCAGAATATTTTCCATGGACAGTATTACGTTTGACATATATGTTAGCTGCACTGCTCTGCTCTGTAACAGACAGCTGTTAATTCAAAGCTATTTGAATTTCACTTTCTTTCAGTAAAGATTCAGATGCTGATTCCTGGAATATCCCATTTTTTTAGTTACAATTTGCTGATCGTACAAATATGCTCTACTTCTGTTTAACTGTGTTTTTACCTGTTATAGTTTCTTGTCCTTCAGCTATGATGTTTAATTGAAATAGAAATAGGACTCATTATAGCCAATTAAATATTTAATTTCCATCAGTTAGGGGTGATAATCATATTTTCCCTCAAGTATCGTTGGTGAAGGGTGCTATATGCAATATGCAGCATTTCTGAATTCAAAATGCAAGAGGTGTGTGAAATATTCACATAGTAACCCCCTATAGTAGCACACGGTTGCCATTATGCCACCACTGTGTTCCACTCTTTTGGGGCCAGATTACCTTAGCTGCTCAGATTCTATGGTGATGAGTGCCATATACATGCCTGGGCAGCCAAAGAAACAGAACAAACATTATTTAGAAAACTTCCCTAACTTACTACTGTTTCCTCCAGAACTGCAGGAATAACTGTCCTTAGAGTTAGGTCAGGATCTAGAGGCACAGTTCTCATTTGCTTGTTCATCTTCTGTATGTCATTCTGAACATTTTCCTGGAACTCTAAGCCTCACTGTCCTCACACTTTACTTGAGTAAAAAGCTCACTGAAGCCCATGGAAAGATTGCCCGAGAAAGTACTGCAGGGTTGGACCCAAATTATTATTTTAATTTAATTGTTCTTGGGTGAATATTTACTGTATGTAGTATATTGTGAAATGAGGGATCTTTTTTGTGGTGACTGGTGCTGTTTGTGAAGTGATGGTTCCTGACACGAATGCTTAAGAGCATCAGCTAGTTAACAGGAGTTGTATTCTCAAGTGTGGTGCTAACTTGTCACATGACTTTAAGCCAGGTTACCTAGATGAAACCCATGGGAATTAAGTGCCAAAATACCTTAGAGAATCTGGACCTTAACCGCTATACTTCAATTTCCGTATCTGTAACAATGGGCATAAATAGTACTTATCCAGCTTTATAAAGTGCTCTAAAAATCCCTGGATGAAAGGTTCTTTGAAGTGCACACTATTATTATTTTATATCATAATGCTTTTAGCTGGACATCTTTGTGCTAAAAAAACAGAAACCAAAAGCAGTATTTTTCTAGAGTTGCAGAGATATTTCCTTTGTCATATTCAATTCCAGTTGCACATGTCACACTAGAGTTATAGTTCTTAAAGCTGAAAAACAACCACTGTAGTGAAGCTGGCCAGAGAAGAAAAGGTACGTTAGACATTCGAGTTTAAGTAGATCTTAAAATTACTGATATCTGTAAATACTGTTTTACAATGTTTTTTTAATATCAGAGGTGATGCACACTGGAGCTACTGAGTCAATACAATCATAGTGACAAGTCAATGACAGTACAAAGCAGGTAAGGACAGTGGTGCCTAGTTGCACTACATCTCAAGTCTGGCAGCCTTTACCATTACTGATCCTTAGTTTAACTATACTCTAAAACCCCATGCCAGGCTGGAATGGAACATACAGTTACAACTTTTCAAAATGTAGAAAAAAAGCAGTTTGGTCATTTGTAAATATAAATAGTACTAAAGCGTTTTTTAAAATTAATGAATTCACTAGGTTTTATTTTGTATTCCGGTAATTTTTGCTGTGTGGACTAGAGGGGAAAAATTAAAAACGATTTCCCTATAAATATCCAGTCCCTTTTGCTAAGGTCTTGGCCTCATCCCCATCCTGTGGCAGTGAGTTCTAATTACACATTGTCTGAAAAAGTATTTCCTTAGAAATTTTTGGCTTAAATGCTGAAGCATCCTTAAGAAACACTTCTACATTCTGCTTAATTAGATGGGGGAACTCAGACCCAGATCCTTAAAGCTGCTGATTAGCGTTCCAATACCTAAGCCTTAATTGCCCTGCCACCTACAGGAATTTTCAGCCCCTAGGTTGGCACTTAGGCTCCCCATACAATATAAGGGGAGAGTTAGGGGCTTGATCTACAAAGGTACTGTGCCGTCTGAGTCCAATGTTTAGGCACCACTGACAGGCTCAAAACCACCACTCAGCTACCATCTAACCCTAAGTGTGGGCACCTAAATTTCACCAGTTAGGTATGTGCAAAGCTGCCTAAGTGCTGATGCTTTTCCAGAGCTGCTGAGTTGCCCAGAGCCCTAGTTCACAGATACATCCTGTCCTTGGCATTTCCCATTGGCTCAGCTTGCTTCCTGCTGTGAATCCTACTTTGAAGTGCCCAACTCTCCCTATACAGTGCACAGGGAGTCTAGATGCCTAACTCAAGGCTAAGGATTTTATTAGGCAGCACAGTGACTAAAATTAGGCATGGCAGGGTTGAGCTAAAACTTCCTGTGTGGATCTAATGCCTCGTAGGCACATATGTCTCTGTTGGTAAAGTTTGAGATGCTGACGTGGTGGGCATGCACACAGCTGCCTCAGTCCTGACACCACCAAGTGACTTGCTGCCTAACTCATGGGCCTTGGTGGGATTCACAGCCCCAACCAATCTCACCTGTGGGGCCCAACCCAATAGTTAGGCTGAGAGGATGCTTTTTGGCAGTGGTGTATAAACTGGGGGGGGGGGGGGGCGCTGCTTACGGGATGGGGAGAAACGCAACAATATGGGATGGGAGTGGGATTAAACAAATAGGCTGCAAGCACTATAAATGCCCCCTCACTCCCACCAGCCATTAGCTGCCACTCTCCAGCACCTAGCTCTGAAGGCAGCACCACTGGAGCAGCAGTAAGTAGTGACAATGCCTCCCTTACTGCTCCTCCCAGCCCACTTGCTCCTGCATTGTTTGTTGAATTTTTAGCCCACTATTATGGCAGGGGGATCCCAGTCTTGCTGCAGGGTAGAGCCTTTGCCAAAAAAAAAAAAAGGTTTCAGATTCCATGTAATGTGGGGGCCGGGGCGGGAGGCCTGACAAATTCTGTGATTAGGAAGGCTTATGGGCTTGCTCCTTCTGCTCCTCCCCCTAGCCCCTAGGAGATGGGGAAGCAGAGAATGCCCTACCCACTGGCCTATAGCAATTCATTCATATTTTTTCCCTCACTCTCTTTCTCCCATTTCCTGACTACTTAATTATACAGTGGAAGAGCAGCAACAGGAGAGCTTCAAGACATCTCCCCCCCCCTCCCGATGCCTCCCATGTACCCAAGTGCTTAGGGCACTCTCCTGGGGAGGATGGCTGGTCCACAAAGAGGTGGGATTTGGCTCTCACATCCTGGGTAAATGCTCTTGCCCCTAGGATTTCAGTTAAAAGCAGACCCACCACCACCATCTCTGAGGTTTTTCTTGAGAAAGGGCTGACTGGCTTAGGCACCTAACCACTAGAAGTGGGTTCATGGCTGTGAATGCCACGTGCAAGGAGGCACTAATCCAGCCTGGTGCCTAACTCCCCAAACCTCATGCTGTGAGAGAGTGGGGCATGATAGCTCTGGGGCCTTGGGTCCCCCTGAAAAAAAAAATCCCCTTCCACGGTCCCAGGCCTGACGGCATTCTTGTGCCCTGCTGCAGCCATGGCAGGGGCACAGAGATTTTCTGACCTCAGGAGATGGGGGAGTGGAGGGCTGGAATAGGGTGGGGGGAGGGATCCATGCTTCAGCTAGGGCCAAGCTCTCAACACCTCCCTCCCCCATAGCTCCAACCAAGCTCTCAGCCTCCCCCTGACATGCGCCCCCCCCCCGGCCCAGCCAGGGTCATCAGGGGTGGAGGTGGAGGTGCTCAACCCTGTGGCCCTGACAAGGCTCTCAGTGCTCCTCCCCCACCCAGTGGCCCTGGCTGTGCTCTCACAGGGAGCAGCGGCGAGCACAGAGTGGGGAGGGGCCCTTGGCTAGAAAAGACAGACAGGGGCTAGCCTCCCCAAGGGGAAGCTTCACCCGCTGCCTATGGGCAGAGCTAAGGCTACACCCCTCACCTCAGAATTTCCTACGGGCCTGGCTAGCTGGGTGGCATCTGAGACTCCCATTTTTTAGGGTATGTCTACACTGCAATTAGCATGTGCGTGATGGCACAGGGATATACATAGCTGCGCTAGCTTGTTTGGTGAAGCTTCAGCAACACAGACATCAGTGTGGGCAAGCTCGGGGGCCCGGCTGCACGTCTGCAGCCTGAGCTGCCACAGCTTCGCTGCTGTTGCACCCCAAGCCAGCTTGGGTAAAGGTGGTTCAGGTCTGGCTACATGTGCTGTGGTCAGACACCGTGATTCCATCATAGCCATTCCCTTACGCATTTAGCTCTGCCCACCCACGTCTGGAGGAGCCTGGAGGCCTAACTTGGTCCTGAGGCTGCCACGTGCACCACCTAAGTCCCTTTGTAGTGCTAGTCCCAGGCACCTAAGGGATATTGGGTTGGTGTTTTTTCCCAGAAACCAGCAAGCTGAGTAGGAAGCCACCTCAGCGAGCTAGGAGGGACATGCCCAAGAAAGAAGCCCGTTTCTTGTTTTTGCCTCAGTACATAAGTGGCTGGCCGGGTACACTTGGCTACTGACCAGAGCCAGGCACACACACCACTCTGGCTCCTCAGCGCTGAACCCTCCGCTGGCATGAGGCACCTAAGCCAGGCCATCTGTTTGGCTGCCCCAGTGGCCAAAACTGCATCACTTGCTCTCTCTGGATCCTGCTCATTCTTGAGCTCTGTCACATTTACCCTGTTTCCCTGGCTGTCTCCTGTGCGAGTGCTGCTCCTGGGCCTACAAGTAGGGTTGCCAGGCATCCAGTTTTTGACCAGAATACCCAGTCAAAAAGGGACCCTGGCGGCTCTGGTTGGCATCGCCAATCTGGCCGTTAAAAGTCTCGTCAGCAGCGCAGTGAGGGCCTGGGGATAAGGCAGGCTCCCTGCCCACCTTAATGTTGTGCGGCTCCTGGAAGTGGCCGCCAGGGCCTTGCAGCCCTGGGAAGTCCCATGCACTCCCTCCCCTCCCCCAGCCCCATGTGCAGGCTCTGCAATGCCCATTGGCCAGGGCTGCAAGGCCCTGGCAGCTGCCTCCTGGGAGGCGCGGTAAGTGCCCCTGGGACTCCTGTTCCAGCTTCGAGCCCTCTCCTGGACCCTGAACCCCTCATTCTGGCCCCACCCAGAGCCCATACCCCCCCCCCAGGCCCCAACCTCGTGCCCCAGCTGGAGCCCTCTCCCACAACCCCAGTGAAAGTGGGGGAGAGCAAGTGACGGAGGAAGGGGGGGGGGTGGAGAGAGAGTGGAGGGTGGGGGCCTCAGAGAATGGTCAGGACAGGGGTGGGGCCTTGGGGCAGGGGTGTTCAATTTTGTGCCATTAGCAACTTGACAACCCTACAAGGGGCCTGCATCCAGCGCCCCCCAACCCCCCCCCCAGCTGCATGTTCAGTGTATGCCTATGGGAGCAGGCCCCACTGACAAGCTAGATGGTATCCTGCTTGGGGGGTGGGGGGGGCAGCACCCAGCCTAAACTGCATGTTAGCTGTGGGGGAGGGGGGGGGTGACCTGTTGACTGAGGTGGCTTTGTGAATGCTGATTGGAGGACTCACAGGCACCTAGCGGACTTAGGGTTAGATAGCAGCAGAGTGGCACTTTTGAAAAAAGTCAGTGACACCTAAATGGAGGTGTTAGGTAGCTAATGAGGCAGCTAGGCACCTAAACACCTTAGAGGAGTCATTGGCCATTTCATGGGTAACAGCAGCCACCAGATTATAGATTAGTTATTGGTAACGCTATTAAACCGCCTGCTTCAGGGCTAAATCCAAGCTCTAACTATTAGAGATTATCCCACAATTGTCTCCTGCAGGGTTCTCATTCCTCTCCCCTATCCCACCCCAAAGTATTAGTATTGGCCATTGTTGGTGACTGAGCTGGACCTTGCCGATAATCCAGGCTGGCAATTCCTAGTTAATATAGAAAAGGGACCAGTACACTGTTTCACCCATATGTAACTACAATTTCTTAGGGATTTTTACTATGGCAGCATGTCACATGCAAGTCTGACAGCCACACAGTGATAGAAGACCTCAGGCTACATTGGCTCTGCAGCTCTTTCATTGCAGCACAGCTGCGGCTGGCCTGGGTCCGCTGACTTGAGCTCAGGCTCTGGGGCTAAAAATAGCAGTTTAGCTGATCAGCCTTGGGCTGGAGCCTGGGTGCTGAAACCCAGCGAAGGTGGAGGGGCTCACAGCCTGGGTGCCAACCCAAGCTTTAGCGTCTCTACTGCTATTTTTAGTCCCACAGCCTGCGTCGCAGCCAATGGAGTGGGCTCTGAGACTGTGTGCTGCCAGTTTCTTTTTGCAGTGCAGACATACCCTAACAGCGCTATATTTTACCATGTCCCAAATCCTTTTAGCATTAAATCAATAATAAAGTAACTAAAAGACAGGTCACTGTGGCAGCCTAGGAGCCATTGTAATCTATAACAAAATCTTTTACAGTGACAGTTAACATGCTCTGTAAATCAATTTGACTAAAGTTCACCAATTTTAGCACTATGTGCTGGATATGCCACCAGTAGCCAGGGTGAAATGGCGCTTCATACAGTCAGTTTAAAATCCATTCTTTTCTTTCTAAGGTGCCATGACATAACATGGGAGGAATAAAACACAGTCACTAAGGACGTGTTCATGGCAGCTGGGACCATGCCTGCCTGCCCAGGTAGACAGACACAAGCTACCTCCACTCAAGCTACTGTGCTGAAAATAGTGGTGTGGACATTATGACACAGGCTGGTCACCTGTTTAGGAATCTGGTGTGTGTGTGTCAAGAGGGCTTGTATGCAGGTGGCTATCCCATGGCACTGTTAGTGCCACAACATCCTCAGTGCTCATTGTTTGTGGGTTACCTCAACTTGAGCTAGTGTGTCTGTCTACCTGGGCTGGGAAGCTCACCCGAAATCCACGGTTCTCAAACTGGGAGTCAGAACCACAAAATGGGTCACAACCCTGTTTTAATGGGGTTATGAGGGGGCTGTCTTAGACTTGCTGGGGCCCAGGGCCAAAGCTGAAGTCTGAGGCCCATCACCCCGGGCCAAAGCTTGAGCCACATGGCTAGGACAGAAGCTGAAGCCTGAGAGCTTCATCCCTGGGTGGCAGGGCTCAGGTTACAGCCCCTTGCCTTGGCTTCGACCCCACCCCCCCACCCCACCCTGGGCGATGAAGCTCGGGGTTTGGCCCCCACATCTGGGGCAGCAGGGCTTAAGCTTTGATCCCCCCTTATGCAGGGTATGTAGTAATTTTTGTTGTCAGAAGAGGGTCATGGTGCAATGAAGTTTGAGAACTCCTTCCCTAAATGGTGGAAATTAAACATCAGCTGGAAATTGGCCGGCGCATGGGGTTAAATAATTGGCCAAGTAGTGTAACGTGTACTAGTTTTGCATTCAGGGGGTTGCAGACAGAAGGGGTAAGTAGCAGGGGGGAAAATACCAACTGAGACAAAGTAGAAGGACTGCTCTATCCTACTTGCTGCATCCCTTCCACCTCTTTGCAGTTACGGTTTAGATTCTCTCAGAATCTTAAATTGGTGCAAATTATGCTATATGACCCATTACACCCATTTTCTAACCAAGGGCCACCACTGGTTATGTCCTGGCTGAGTATGATGCAGAGACTTCCACAGGAGGTGTAGCTACTCTCATCAGGTGTGAATTTGGGCAAACTGTGTGCCACTGCCGCGGTGTACTACACCTCACTTTTGAGCTTCCTGACTTTTGACATTTTAAGATCAACCATTAACAATAGCTTTGGTTTCACTCTTTGTACAATGAAGTAGCTTTATAGCCTGAATTACAGCATTCATATAATAAATAAATTATTTCCTGCAATTACTTTGAAGAAGTGATTGAGTTTTAGTAGTTGCGAGGTGAAAGGACAAAACACCAGAAATGAAATCCATCTTTATGCACAAGCCATTATAATTGAATAAGACTCACTGTAAATTTCCATATATCGAACTATTAGTGTCCACCCCTGTAATTCACAGGAACTAGCCACATGTGCATCATGAAGAACCTGCCATGTTCTGCTATTTTTTGTCTTTAAGGGGACAGTCCCAGAACCACTGAACTCAAGCCGCTCAGGCTCCTAACCTCTCTGTGACCCAGGATCTATGAGAAGAAAGTTACTGGGGGACTGGATGGGAGAGAGTTTGGAATGGCAACATTGTACCTCACGTGACTGATGCCATATGATTTCTATTCTGCTGGTTGGTGTAGACTTAGGAACATCACATAAGTACCTATCGTAGGGGAAGGCATAAGTTCATATACTCTTAGGGTACGTCTTCACTACCCGCTGTATCGGCGGGTAGCAATCGATTGCTCGGGGATTGATATATCGCGTCTCATCTAGACATGATATATCGATCCCCGAACGCGCTTATATCGATTCCATAACTCCACCAACCCAAACGGAGTTGCGGAATCGACGGGGAGCCGCGGACATCGATCCCGCGCGGTGAGGATGGTGAGTAATTCGATCTTAGATACTTCAACTTCAGCTACGTTATTCACGTAGCTGAAGTTGCGTATCTAAGATCGATTTTCCCCCGTAGTGTAGACCAGCCCTCTATCCATTGCGGGCTGTCTGCAGATTGCAGCTGGAAAAAGGAGGATTACAGAGTTAGTGGGAAGTATAAAAGGCCAAACAGAATAATGGAGTTACTGAGAGTCCTCTGACCTCTTGAAGTGGCCCCTCTCATTTCTCAGTCTTAATTATATGCACAGTGCCACAGATGGTGGCGATATCCCAGGATACAATCTAGTAAACCTTGCCCTGCCCTCTACCCCGTCTCCATTAAGAAAGAATAGCCAGACATCATAGCTGCAAGTGCACATTTACATCAAAAGGAATATTCTTTGCCATTTTCATATTAATGTGAAATGTCAGACGGTAGCATCTCACACACAATCTTCACGTGGGAATTTTCTTTCCGTTAAACACTCTACCTTGGAGTAAAGCCCAGCCATTTAAAAAGAAATACAACATTTCCAGATCAAATATTAATTACATGCTCAACAGAATCATATTTTTCAAAGGGAAAACTTATAAACAAGAAGCTAGGCCTTTCTATACGACTAGCAATACATTTTGGATTTGAAGGCTTATGAAAGATAATCACATACTTGTGAATTAGAAAAATACTGGCCTAGCCTGCATAAAAACCTCCATTAAATAAGTATTTTACGTTTTCACTATGAAAATTCAGTGGCAACGTGCTTTAAAAAACTATAATGAATTAAACATCCCATTAATGATAGTCAAGTTGCTTTTTACAGATCACATACTTATACAGGAGGTGAGCTGGCTGCACAATGTTAATTATTGGATTATAATACAATTGGATACAAAATGTCCTTTTATGTATTCCTTCGCAAGAACTTCCTGAATATTGTAGCGGTTTCCACCCACAGATCCTGTTAAGCTTGCTTTTTTAGATTGCCTTGCTCTTCTGTGAGGTTCAATACCCTAAAGCCTGATACAGTAGGTGATTGTGATTGCAGTCTTGTGCATTCATTCCTCAGAACACGGGTTTAATCTCCAGGTGATTTATCGTAAGTGATTCTGGTTTCCAGTCTGGTTGAAAAAAGTGAATATTGAATATCCGTGCCCAATTCTCAAACACTCGTTTCTCTGTGATAAAACGATGATGGCTGCCCTTTCGTCCCCGCTCGTGTGAAATGTACATTGTACATTCATCAGGTCCCAAAGGTTCATAATAATGATAAGGTACTGAAGAATGATTAGGATCCCTGTGGAAAAAAGAAAATAGATGGAAGCCCAAGATGTTCTTTGTACTGATTGAAAAAAGATGCTATCTTAAATAAGCTGGTGGGTGCAAATCATTTTTTGTCCCAGTTAAACTGAATTTCCTGCCGCTGGTATTTTTCTAGCATAGTTAAGCTGTATCTGAATGAAGCAAAGGTGGTTTTCTTTTCTCTTCCTGTTAAAAGAGTGACTCCCCTGGCTCAAAAACAAGGGAGGGTATACGCACTGCAGTGCCACAGTGCTGCACTGAAATTTGAAGCATGGTGCTTAAAAGAGATTTATATTCAGTTTGTAACCAGAGAGGAGAGGTGCACACTGTATTGAACTGGGGGAAAGGGAGGAATTGATCCCAGTCACTTCATTCCCTCACACCTGCTTGTGTGAATATTCTCCCAGCATGGTGCCAGGGATATAACCATACAATTTCATTAGCACTTCCCACGCCTATCAAGTTGATGATGCAACCCTCTCTTGCTGATTTTTTAATCAAATGGAATCAGTGCACAAATGAGTTCCTTCTATTATAGTATCAACTTTCATATACGTAGGGGGCAAAAATTAAAGCCATTCACACAGGGCAGCTCTTAGACCTTGTAATCCCATGCACATCAACCTGCAGGGATGCCACAGAGCACAACATTTTAAGTAGAGAGCGATTTATGTGAGACATGGATCATTTTAACAATTTTCAACTCACTGATGGTACCTGCTACAGAAAAGGTGTTTGGTTTTAATTCTCACACCACACTTTGGTTGACCTGTTTGATTTTCTACATCAGCCAGTATGTTGTTTTGAAAAATACACATATTACCTTCCCAAATGCCTTTAATATGGGCAAGGCTAATTTGATCTCACAAGAAAACCTCCAAGCCAGTGTTACTACTGGAGCTTAAATGGAGTGTATACGGCCAATGCAAAACAACTCTAGTATAGGGCTGTTTTCTGGCTGATGTAGAGTCCCCATAATTCCTCTGTGCCTCACTCCTTCCTGCCCCCAGGATTGGCCAGAATGCACTATTCTGACTATTGTGCACTGGCATAATGGGCCACACAAGGTTGTTCCAAGTTGTTGCAACTCGGAGGAGCTCTGAAGTTGCTCTAAGCTGTGCGCTGAGCTGGCCCCGATATGGCACATGAAGAGACCAATACAGAATCAGCGCTGGTAGCTGTAATACCAAGCTTATTACTTTCCATTTTAAAAAAGAACTATTTAATGTTTGATCTCAATTTCAATCAAATATACAAAAAAAATCAAAAGTATTTTGGTATTGCCCATTATTTCTATTGTATAGCATCTGTCACCTGCACAATTCTCTGGCTAATTTTCCTTATTTCATCATTCTCCATATTGTGTGTGTAGGAGTAATGTAAAAAATTGCTGCTGCTTTCCATTTATCCCTTAGATTAACATTTTAATTCCATCAGTCTAGCTTTCTAATAACACAATACAATACTGAGATCAATCCTCCAGCACCACACTAACCATAAAATTACATTTCTAAAAATTAGATTGATTCCATTCTTATTGTACGTAGCCTTACTGGCATATGTATGAGAACAAAAAAAAAATAAAAAAAACCCCCACCAACAACCATTAGTACTTCATCTACAGACCCCGATTTTTTTTAATTTTAAAAATCTGTGTTTATATATGTATTTAATATAGATGGTTTCATCTATCACCAAGGTAGATTTCTAGATCTCTATTTCAAATGAATGTCACACTAAGTTTATTATAAAAGGTCCAATGTATTAAAAAGAAAAATAAATCTCCTAGCTGAGTGGTTTATACTGTTGTCATAAATCTAAGAGGGTATATTTTTAACGTGGTATTCAAAAAGAAAATCAGAACTACTATGTACATAGGCATGGGCATATAATTTAGATTATTGCTCCTTTACATGTAATCCCCGTCTCTCTTAACTCCCCTCCCAACACACACTTTCTCTACTGTAAATCTCCCCCCACACACTTTCTCTACTGTTTAAATCACTGGAAATATTCTGGTGTAAAATCAGTGTGTGTGAGAGATCAGAATCAGGTCCATGTTATCCATCTAGCTAGTACTTTTACTGTAGTAACAATTTAACTGCTTAGGGTCCATGCCTGATAAAACTTCCAGGCTTACTGGCTCTGGCACTTCCTAAGCTTTTAAACAGCATCTTGGAGGCTGCATCATATTAAAAAGGGTGGGTATCCAGCATCTTGTATTAGACAGGAATTCCTTCTTCTCATCATATGGAAAGATAAAAGCCTATTAGAAAGATAGGTTAGTTCAAAGCTACAGTTGTAGACACAAATATAGAACTTCAGGGTCTGGAGTTGGGACCTGGATGGTCCCAAGAACTTGGAACAGAAGAGCAAATGAAGCAAATAACGTATTTGTATTATGTCTTTTCCCTCTCTCTACTTGTGCCTGTACCTTGAATTAACTCCCATGGATCTTATTCTTTGCTTTGTTTGACGGCTTCCATAGCAGGCCAAACTTTCCTATGTGCTGGATGGGGCCCATAGTTACCTCATAACAATGTAAAAGCAGCAAAGAGTCCTGTAACACCTTATAGACTAACAGACGTTTTGGAGCATGAGCTTTTGTGGGTGAATACCCACTTCGTCGTTCATAACAATGTGTTATTTTAGACCCAGATCCTGTGAATAACTCCACACTGGCTTCAGTGGGACTCTGTACGGGTACAGATGTCTATTAATGAGCAGTCACTTCCATGATCGGGTTCCAGAAATTCCAGGTTATTCCATTTAATACAATGGTGACTACTAGAAATGGGTCTGAACCAAAACCAGTTATAGGAACGTACCAAACTCAGGGGAAGGGAGCATCCAGATTTGTATCATAACAACTTTGGCCCAGATCTTCAAAGGGATCCCCAATGGGAGTTAGGTGTCTAAATAAATTTGAACACCTAGGCCTTTGTGTTTAGTCTCTTTTTCTCTCATAAAAGCCAAACCTAAATCCCAGTTCCAAAGACCCCTGAACTTCAGAAGAGCTGGGTTTGGAGCTGAACTGAGTCATCCAACTTAACTGTACCATGTTCTCTCCTAACTGCAATTAACTTGTGTCACCAGCAAATGAAATGCATGAGTAATCTCTATCAGGAAATTGCTAGTCATCTCATTTATTAATATTAAAACAGATGCTATTTTACCACTGCCTGATACTGGCATTAATCAGTATTTCGTCAGTTAGCATGCATATTAATATCACAGCTGAGAGGGAGCTGTTAAATGGCAGTTTGTAAAATATACTATACTTTCCCACTCATTGCATGCCAGCGCTGACACACAATAAGCACTTGTATCTGGCGTCAATCATTTACTTTTTGCCACTTCAGTGCACGTTTCCACAGATGGTATCCACCCACACTGGTACCTGAAAATACAGCAAACACTGTTTGCACTGAAAGGAATGAAGCAGAAAAACAAGGCCATCCCATCTCCCACTCCAGTCAATCTCTTCCTTTACAAATTAAAAGTGGCTGTAAATCAGCCTTGCAGAATTATACTTGCTCACTTGGGGTGAGCACTATATATATTTTGAAGGGCGAATAAAATGTCATTATTCTCTATCATCGTCAATCACCATGTTGAAGTATGGACAAGCAGATTCTGTGCTTCCGCTGTTAAGTTTTCTGGACAATTTTGCCTCCTCTCTCCAGTGCCCTGCCCCCTTTGGAATCTAATTTCTAGTCCATTAATATTGTTCCAAATACCTTTATACATTTTCCTCCTGATTATATGGGACGGAATTGTGCAGCCTTTACTGAGGCAGTGCTCTCACTGAAGGCAATGAGTAAGGACTGAAGGAGATACCCCACTATGAATAGTGGCCATACAACTGGGAATAAAATGTCTAACTCCAGACAACATAACTAGGAACAACAACTACTTGACTTAAGGCAGTTGTGGGAGGGACAGAGTAAGAAGCCAGAGTCAGAGGTGGTGGCCAAAGGAATAAATTACAGAACTTTAAACACCAATTTGCCTAAATTTCCACAAATGAGAAATGACTTGACAGCCAAACAGAGAATTCTTGATAGGAAAATATTTTTTTACCTGACTAAATCATCTCTATGTATATGCCTCTCGTGTAAAAAGAGTTAGTCATGCTGTGCAATTAAAACAGTGATCAGAATAAGCTCTAGTGTGGGAAGATCTCCACAGATCCATGCTGGGGCTCTCCTCAGACAGAGCTCCTCCCCAAATGCGGAGAGCAGCAATATGTATGGTGCCAGCCACCCTCACCCAGCAGCTGTTAAGTGCAGAAAAGGTTTGGTAGGGTTGCAAGTGGAGCAGAAGCCTGGCAGCTCTCTATGGCACCATTCTGGGATTGTCTCAGATTTCCTATCAGGAGTTAATGCTGCCAGAAATAACATCAACCCTCTTGTGTCCTTCCAGCAGATGCTACTGGACAGCCAGATGCTTGGGTATATCTGTCTGCACTGCAGACTAAGACCAGGCTGAGACTCACGTTTGAGGCCAAGCCCCCCCTGTGTCCACACATAAATCAGTCTGACTTGCATCAGCAAGCACTCAGGAGCCAAGGCCTATGACCCTGCTAGGAGGGTTCTCAGAGCCTGAATCCCACTGTGACTTGGGATAAACCCTGTCATTTTGCAGAGTGGATGCAGGTCAAACCACCGACCTGGGGTGTAAGGTCTGTATAGTGCAGAAGAGATGCATTTGCACAGCTGTGAAACCCGGATCCAGCAACTGTAAAGACAGGTTTACAATGCAGTGTGGATGCTCAAGCATGGGCTAGAAAACACTAGTCCACTTGTGAGTCCACAAGTTTGGGTCCCACAGACCCAGGCTTAGTGTGCAGTGTAGACATACCTAAGGGGACCCAGCAAATGGCAGTGCAGCTCCTGGAACTCGGCTGCAATGGGAGCCAGTAGAGACAGGAACATCCGCACAGAATGCCTCCTGTCTCTGGGGAAGAATGACACTTCCTTGTGTGCCCAGGATCACAGGAATTAGGAGATCTCACTTTCTATGAATTGTATAGGAGCCCAAATCCCTCATTTTGCAAGGACAATTAAATGAAGCACTGCAAAATGTGGCGTATTTCTGCTCTTCTGACTTCTTCCAAGGGCTTATCTACTAGGGTGACCAGACAGCAAATGTGAAAAATCAGGACAGGGGGTGGAGGGTAATAGGACCCTATATAAGAAAAAGACCCAAAAAATCAGGACTGTCCCTCTAAATTCAGGACATCTGGTCACCCTGTTCTCTACAGAAGAGGGAGATCTGACCCCAAGTCCACTCAAAATCAGAGTAGGTGATCTTCCTCAATTTTCTTTTGGGGCAACTTTGCTATGGGGAGTAAAGCAGGTTATCATCTTACTACCGGAATGCTCAATAACTTCAGCACATCCCTATCCAAGCAGCACTTTGTAAGTCAGATACTCACACAGAGTGGCATAAGAGCAACATCAGGGCACCTTAGGGTATGTCTACAGTGCAATTAAAATCCCACAGCTGGCCCCTCTCAGCTGACTCAGGCTTGCGGCAGTTGGGTTAAGGGGGTGTTTAACTGTGATGTAGATGTTCGGGCTCGGGCTCTTGGACTCCACAAGAGTGGAGGATCGCAGAGCTCGGGCTCCAGCCCAAGCATCGACATCACAGTTAAACATCCCTTTATCAGGAGCCCCTTTGTCCATGTCAGCTGACATAAGCCAGCTGCAGGTGTTTAATTGCGGTGTAGACAATTCCTTCACTGTTGATAAAATCCAGTAATATCATAACCAAGGTGAACTATTCTATCTTACATATGGATCTGTTGCATAACACCAGAAAATCACAAATTTCGGGTCAACCATTCCACTTTCAATCGCAACTACCAACACACGTAAATATTAAATTTAGTAAATGTACAAAATGATTTATACACCTAAGTGTTGTTCGTGTTGACAATGAAAGTATTCTCATTCTGTAGGAAAAATTCCTTCAAACAGAATTTGTTTCCCCCTGTCCTGGTAGAAAGAAGTTTGGTTAATGATCTTAAGCTAATAATTTCAACAGAACCAACTGTGTAATATTTATGATTCCTCTGAAATGTCCTTCACATTACAGATGAGATATTAATTTAGTTCCATGACAGTGATCACCCAGACTCATTACTCTGCTAATTAATACTTTAAAAAATGGGTAAGAGGAATAGTAAATTTGGTTTTATTTTAATGCTGAATATAAATATGAATATTAGACATTAAATTTTAATATATTTGTATTTGCTATTCAACTAAATAATCAGCAATACATTCAGAGGATTTTAATCTGGAAAATAATGAAAACATATTTTAATGTAAATTTTTACTGTGTTGGACCTAAAACACATTGTTCCTAATGTACCACAGGAAACACAACACCCAAGTCCAGCCTTTTGTGCACATTTCTAGTAGTAGACAATAGTTAATGGCACTATACTGTATTTTGTAACCATATATTTGAAAATAAGTATCACGCTTTATTTGCTACAATATTTTATAATTTAATGAGCAGACCAAGGACAAACCAGACAGTTCAGGTTGTATTTATGGGAGCACTGGGTTCTTCTCAAGGGCCTTTGTACATGACCTTCCCCAAAGTTAGTCTCTACAGCACAGATGTAGGCTGTGCCCTTTAATAAGGATAGATTAAATTCTACTGCTTATTAAACTGATTTTTCCCATCTTTATGAGCAGGTAAATGAACCGCTGTACTATAATTTGTTCACTGAACTATAAATATTAGCCATGTATATAAAAGAGGCTAAAACTACACGTATACCCTAAATGTAAAAAAAGAGTAAGAGGACCAAAAAATGGCACTGTGGCTAAACAGAGTAAAAGAGGCAGTTAGAGACAAAAAGACATTTTAAAAATTGGAAATCAAATCCTACTGTGGAAAATAGAAAAGAGCATAAACTCAGGCAAGTCAAGTGTAAAAGTATAATTCGACAGCTAAAGAAAGGATTTGAAGAGCAATTAGCAAAAGAGACAAAAACTAAACAGCAAATGTTTAAAGTCCGTCAGAAGCAGGAAGCCTGCCAAACTATCAGTGGGGCCACTGAGTGATCGAGGTGCTAAAGGAGCAGTCAAGGACGATAAGGCCATTGCAGAGAAGCTAAATGAATTCTTTGTATTGCTCTTCACTATAGAGGATGTGAGCAAGCGTCCCACACCTGAATCATTGTTTTTAGGTGACAAAGCTGAGGAACTATCCCAGATTAAGGTGTCAATAGAGGAGTTTTTGGAACAAACGGATACATTAAACAGTTATAAGTCACCAGGACCAGATGGTATTCACCCCAAGAGTTCCAAACGAACTCCGATACGCCATTGCAGAACTACTATCTTTGGTATGTAATTTGTCACTTAAATCAGCCTCTGTACCAGATAACTGGCAAATAGCTAATGTAACACCAATTTTGTAAAAAACCAAAAACCAAAACAAAACTATAGTAAAGAACAGAATTAACAGACACATAGATGAACATGATAAATTCGGGAAGAGCCAACATGGCTTTTGTAAAGGGAAATCATGCCTCACCAATCTATTAGAATTCTTTGAGGGGATCAACACACATGCAGACAAGGAGAATAGGAGTACTTGTGGCACTTCAGAGACTAACAAATTTATTTGAGCATAAGCTTTCGTGGGCTACAGCCCACTTCACTGGATGCATAGAATGGAACATATAGTAAGGAGATATATATACATATACAGAGAACATGAAAAGGTGGGAGTCGCCCTGATGGCATGGCGGGCTCATTCACCTGCACATCTACCAATG
This sequence comes from Gopherus evgoodei, assembly GCF_007399415.2. NCBI lineage: Eukaryota > Metazoa > Chordata > Testudines > Testudinidae > Gopherus > Gopherus evgoodei. The sequence continues at coordinate 88,509,737 of NC_044329.1, forward strand.
TGATATATGCCATTGTGTGCCAGTAATTCCCCTCTGCCATGTACATTGGCCAAACCAAACAGTCTCTATGCAAAAGAATAAATGGACACAAATCTGACATCAGGAATCATAACATTCAAAAACCAGTAGAACACTTCAACCTCTCTGGCCATTCAGTAACAGGTTAAAGATTGCCAGGGGATGTTGTGAAGTCCAAAAGTATAACTGGGTTCAAAGAAGAGTTAGATAAATTCATGGACCATAGGTCTATCAATGGCTATTAGCCATGATGGTCAGGGACATAACCCCATGCTCTTGGTGTGCCTAAACCTCTGACTGCCAGAAGATGGGACTGGATCATTTGATGATTGCCCTGTTCTGTTTATTCCCTTTGAAGCACCTGGCACCAGCCACTGCCAGAAGACTGGATACTGGATAGATGGGCCATTGGTCTGACCCAATATGGCCATTCTTACGTTCTTATATAAACAGTAGAGAATCATAGAATATCAGGGTTGGAAGGGACCTCAGGAGGTCATCTAGTCCAACCCCCTGCTGAAAGCAGGACCAATCCCTAACTAAATCAAATATAAATATTATAGTATCTTATAATTTAATATTTTGCCACTTTGTTACAGTACATTAATTCTTATGAACATTTTACACACAGTCACAGTGAAGATGTTAAGCTCTCTGAACCAGGGATTGCCCTTTTTTTAAAAAAATCTATATGCACGTACCCCAACAAAGCAGACAATCTTTCCCGCAAAGGGGTTGCCTTGCTTTATACTGAATTAAAGTGGTACACAGATTTATGACTTATAAATTCATAAGGATCGCTTCACTTACTGCCAGAATGCAACCACTTCTGGGATAGGACATGGCAGCCATTATAATGGTGCCAGGAACTTTACAGTTTTAGAGTAGGAAGTGAAGAAGGTCTTATCTAATTGAACTGGCAGGAGCGGTCAAGTAGGCGGAGTGTAATGGAAGTTGTTTATGATATCCGTAGTATCTGATCTCGTCTGATGCTTTCCTTGAAGAGCTCTTTGTGAAATTTAGGAGCTCTGGGAGGGACAGCCCAAGTTACAGTCACTAATGTTCTGTTAGAAATACATAAAGATTCTCACCATGTACAATTTGGTGTTGAAATTGCCTATGGTAAAGATCCTGCCAGTAAGCTGCTACTTCTTCATGGTCAGCACAAATGCAAGGTCTTGAATGGTCATTTTTAATGCTCAAAAGAATTAACACAAAAGAAACTCCAGCTCCATGATACAATGAGCCAACCCATCTCTGTAATCTTGCTTTCCTTGCCACTGAAAGTTATTTTACTGATAAACCTGACTTCAGTGAGGTCAGTGAGTTTGCAGCAGAAAATTCAATGAAGTACCCACTAGTTCAAATGGGGAGTGAGCAATGAAAAGTTGTACTGAATCCCTTCCCCTTGTTGCATATGAGCACTGAATGCGGCCCAAGATAAACTGTAGTTGTGAAATGGCTCAATATCAATTTTTGTAGCAAATTACCTCTCACTGAACTTATACCTGTTACCAAACCTTCTAACACTAGCCAGTTTCACTGGCAAAAATCTGAGTGCTGCCTCTTTCAACCTGCAAACCACATTTGCATGCACAAGATAGCTAATAGCAAGATTAACCATCCATTTTACATGCGCAAATTCAGATTTTGTGGGGGCAATGTAGGTGGCCAGTCTTTCAAATGTGTAGGGCTTACATGTCAGGGGAACCGGAATCTTAATTTTGGTTTCATAAATCGTTCAGTTTAGAAACTAGTCAAATTGTCAGAGCTTCCCTCCTTCTATAATGAAAAATCCCTTCAGAGGAGGATTGAAACTAATATTTTCCAGATTAATTTCATGCCAATTATTGCATTAGTTTTAGCTGATAAATATTCAAAGGCTAAAAGATACCAACAAGATGGATTAATTCTCCCACTGCACGAACAAAAACATTTAATATTTTAAATACCAAAATTAAATGCTGTTTGTTGTTTCTTGAACCAGATCCTGGGACATGTTAATTAATTGCTTCAAGAGGACTGTAGACATTTCTTGGAAACAAAATGAAACATTTCAATATTTAACTCCAATGTTCAACCTGGCTAGCAAATAATGCTTCCGAAATACATCTTACCTGCAGAAATCTGGTGGCACCATGCCATAAACATTTATCCTGTCACAGAGTTCTAATGCGATAGTCATTGTGAACCATCCTGTGCTAAGCCAAGTGTTGGATATCTTCCTAAAAGTAAAAACATAATTAAGTTTCCAGGGTGACAAATCATGCTTGAAATATCTAAAGTAATTTCTGGGCAGTTTTCTCCATTCTTGTGAAAGGTTATGAAAATTGGGCAACCAACACCTCTTCTGCTGTCATTAATTTTGGGCACAGAAACATTAATATTTTTGTGACATTTCCCTTAAGCAACTGTAGCCTCCAAACCTGTGTTTATATTCTGATACCAGTAAAATACCCTGTATTGATAATTGCTTAATGGAAACCATCACCCAAATGCATGGTGACACAGGATGCCACTTAGAGCCTAATGCTGGTCCCACTGTGTACGTCTACACAGCCTGTGGCAGCAAGCCTCTCAGCTCAGGGCTTGCATTAGTGCTCTAAAAATGGCTGTGTAGACAGTGCTTTGAAGTCGTGGCTGTGGGACTCGAACACGTCCCCACCCAAGCAACTTCAAAGCATTTTCTGCATAGCTATTTTTAGCACTAGCCCAGATCTGTTGATCCCAGAGGCTCGCTGCCGAGAGCTGTGTAGACATGCACAGAATTTCAGTGGGACCAGGATTTGGCCCCAAGAGCTCAATTCAGCCAAAATAAGCTTTTGCAAGTGCTGGTCTGTGGACATGCCTCAGCCACTCTGTGTTCCATGCCTGAGAATTCTACTTGCGATTCTTAGCATGAAATCTCCTTTCTTGGTGACTAAAGCCATTGGCATCTGTTAGCCATAACAGGACACCTCTTGCACAAGATCAGAGACTCTGTCTTCACCTAGCCTGAGTGTCTGGCATCTGGGATCTCTGAACAACAAGGCTTCCAAAGAACCATTTATGTCATCTATTAGCCTCAACCCCTTACTATTGATGAGGAAGCCAATGGCTAGCTTAAATTAGTCTACTTGACTCACCGCAGGAATGGACCTGTCTGCTGTGGGAGAACAGTTAAGACAGCAGCCCTTCCTTCCATCCATGTATGCACCCATCATCATGGTATTTGGGCAGAGAATTTCATGCCATGAAAAGGCAGTCTCTCTCCAGCTAAAACTCCACAGCTATCAGGGCTCACTTTCTAGCATTCTATGGCTTCTGGCATAGGGGGAGTGTTTTAAACAACACTTAACCACCCTTGATGTGTATGAGGTTGGGACTGCTGGAGTCCATCCGTGCCATCCCATCCCTCACTCCACCAGCAGTTGATCATGAAGATTATTGGAGAAGGAGGACAGTCTTCTAGTTAAGGCACTGGCTGGACACTCAGGAGATTGGGGTCAAATTCTGGCTCTACCAATGACTTCTTGTCATTGGGCAAGTCACTTAAGGCAAGATTCCAAGCCCTTTACTCGTATTGGTAGGCCGATTTACATTAAAGTTTACCGGTGCAAAAATCAACGGGACTGCTTATATGACGAATTGTTCCTCAGTCTGACCTTTAATTTCTCTGTGCCTTGGGTCCTCATCTGTAAAATGGGGATAGTAATACCTCCTTTCTCCTACCCTACGTTCTGCCATGTCTATTTACAGTGTAAGCTCTTTGGGGGCAGGGAGTGGTTTCTCACTATGTGTATAGGCAGCATCTAGCACAATGGGGCCCTAATCTCAGTTGGGGCATGTAGGCACTATTGCAATACAAATAATAATTTTCCAGCTCAGAGGTGAAGGGAGAAGGGATAAGGACTCAAGGAGGAGAATTTGTTTGCATGGCACAGAAGTGAGAGATCTGAGGGGAATAGATTGTTCTCAACAGACAAGATTTCCCCAACATCTAGGGTTTGCACAGCTCAGAAAACCCAGGGCATTTGTCAAAAGGGGCTGGCCCCTTTTAGGTTAGACAATTATGATGTTAGTTACTGTAACTCTCAAGGTTTCAATAAATAGGAAAAATAAAGGAATTTAAATAAACTTTAAATAAAAGAAAATCAATGAGCATAAAGAATTTAAATATGAAAAGCTGTTTAAGTACCACTGTTAATGCTTCCATCTCTCTAAATGCCACCTCTGCAGTATTACAGTATAGAAACAGGGTTACATTGCCTTGCCTTTTCATAAAAGATTTTAACAAGAGTCCAACAAAAGAATATCTACCGTTTTTACTTCTAATCAGCTGTAATGAAAGAATACGAAGAGCTGTCATGTGCTTATTAGGGGGAATTATCAGATATTTTTTTATATGATGAACTAACACACTGTGCTGATAATTCTGTAGTGCACACTAAATTACAATTAAAGGCCTTTCTGCTCCACCAAAATCTCATTTATAATCTCTATGGAAATACTCTTCCTGAAGTTATTTCATTTACACTTCCTTTATCTAATTACTGTAATATTGGTTCTGAATCATATTTTCTTAATGTACCCTTATTCAATTACAAAGTTATTTTCAAGTACAGTTACTTTGTAATATCAAAGTATATTGCTCTGCAGCTCTGTCATTTGCCATAATATTTCATTGGTGACATTTTCTGAAGGTTCTCCTTCAGTTTTAAAGATCAGTCCTTTTTTTATAAAGCACAATACATCCAATTATCCTTTTTCTCATAATACTAAAGACAGACATGGATGGCTTGATTATTGCTTCCTTGCAATCAGATTTCTCCCCCTTTGTTTTTTTGCAGTCAATAACTCAGTAGTACTCAATAGAAAAAAAAAAAGTACACTGAGTAGAGAACATTCTGGGTTAACACAATGTTCTGTTCCTGCACCCACAGCTCTGTAATTGTCTTTTTTTCCTACAAATTCCTTCCTGCCCATGTTTCCTTTCATCTTCCTTCCTCCTCCTTTTGTGCTGCCTTTTCATTTATTTTCATTTCTTGTTTTAATCTTAGTCCTTCAAGTAGGTCAGAGGTGTCCTCTAAAGGAGCATTTCTTGTACAGTGGCGTGTGAACTTTCTTATTACCAATGGAACCTGTTTGTAACACCAAATGCTACAAGGATCCCAGTGCCCTTGGTTCCCACTGGGAGCTGAGGGTGCCCAGAACTGGGCTCACAATAAACTCAGCTATAGGGTAATTAAAGGTCAAAATTCCTTCAGGAGGTTTTCACTTCTCCTACAGGACAAGACGGAGCTCTGAGCAGAAGTGACTGCAGAGGCATAAAAAGCCCTCACTCTGTGCACACAAAGAGCCTGCTCAGATCCCTGCTGCGTGCAGGATATCCCCACTGCAAGTGAGGAGGCATGATTCTATCCTCCCCCATGTGTAGCCAGCAGAGCTGGCCAAACAGCAGGGCAGGAAGTATCCTGCATCTTAAAAAGGGGTGCTACCTCTTACTTTCTCTAGAGTAAGAGGGGGTCAGGATCGTATTGTGACTGGGAGGATACAGCACTGCACTGCCCAATAGGCAGAGACTGAGCCTAAATGCCCCATCTAGCCCACAGTGACGCTTCATTATACTTGCTGTTAATGTTTCACTCCCCTGTACACTGGGGGTGCAGCTAATTCCATACATCCTCCAAAAAAAAGTGTTAATTCCCTGGGGATTGTCAGCTTCCCCTTCTTCTCTGCTCTGGCTGAGCAAACTAGGAGAGGGAAGAGTTTTTTCTGTGCTGGTAAAGGCCCCTCCCTCCCAGCTGCAATTTCCCACAGCAATTACAGTGAATGAAGAGAGGCCCTGCCACCACTTCTAAGGTGAACGTGAAAGGATATTTAACAAGTAGGCCTAGACATAGTTACATTATGCTTATACCGGCAATACCAGTCCACACCTCCAGAGCCACTGAGGATTCCCTGACAATGGAGCCAGTGTAGGAGGGGCAAGATTTAGGGGGCAGTACTGCATGCCCTGTGCAGAGGTCTAGCCTATGGGGGATTTTCAGGTAACAATGCACAAGACAGGCTGCAGCCAGAGGATACATTGTATCTTGGTTGCAGTGGTCCTTTACCTTACAATGTGGGCTTGCAAAGGGCATGGACAGCTACCTATCATTGTTATTTATCATCTGTATTGCAGTAATGCCTAGGTGCCCCAGTCATGGACCATGCCCTCATGATGCTAGGTGCTGTACAAACAGAACCAAAAGACAATAGGATGTAATAGTCTGCCATGGAGTGGCTCTGCCTCTGCCCTGCAGCCCGGAAGACAGGACACATCCCCCACAACCCCTGTGGTTGCCTAGTACTAAGATCTGCTGCATGGGCTGGACTTTGCAGAAAGTTTCTAGGTGAGGAAAACTGTTCACAATGACTTACTGCACTGGGTACTCACCTCTTTGTATCGAAGTGGGGACCTTGTACCATGTTTACTGCTGTATATTTAATGTGTACAAATATAATGAGTTCATAAAAATCAAAATAAAAACAAATGTATTTTTCTTGAGAAAGTCCCCAGCTTAAAAGCCTATTTACCTACATTATGCATATAAATATTCCAGTCCTACAGTAAAGAATCCTGTGGCACCTTATAGACTAACAGACGTTTTGGAGCATGAGCTTTCGTGGGTGAATACCCACTTCCTCAGATGCATGTCCTACAGTGGATCACTTATTAAAATTTTCATTTGAAGATCAGTCTATAAGTTACAGATACATCTTTATGAGACTAACTATCATAACAATTTCTTTTTTCCGAGCTGTAAATGGAAGATGAACTGTTCAGAAGCAAGTAATATATGAAAAATGTGTGTATTTGTTTTACAGGAAGCTGTACAGCAGCAAGGTTCAAGAATGCTTAAATTATATAAAAAGTAATATGGAGATATACCTATCTCCTGGAACTGGAAGGGACCTCAAAAGGGCATTGAGTCCAGCCCCCTGCCTCAACCAGCAGGACCAAGTACTGATTTTGCCCCAGACCCCTAAGTGGTCACCTCAGGGGATTGAACTCACAACCCTGGGTTTAGCAGGTCAATGCTCGAACCACTGAGCTATCCCTCCTCCTCATCAATAAACAGCCATTATAATTCACAGAACAGTAGCATTCCCTCCATAAGAAAGTAAAACCTATCAATTCTGATTTTTCAAAACCAGTAAAAAACTGCTTTTGGGTTTATTAGCCCAACATGAGATTTAAAACACAATGTATCTTCTGGCTGTTTCTTTCTGCAATTTCCTTGCTTGATTGTATACAACACACACTGTTTTCAGTCTTATAAATTAATGGACAAATATTCAATACAAATGATTTTGATACACATTTTGGATTTAAGCTACAAAGGCTAAGTGTTATTTAGCATGTAAAATCATATTACAACCACAAGCACATTTAACGGGCATGATGTTCCGTCTGAGTTAATCTGAAGCTGATGAGTGTAAACGCCATTATTCTGCAGCTATGGAAATATCCCCAAATGTACCCTCATAAATTTCCTCACCTGTCTTTGCCAGTTTCCCATTTGAAGAGGTCGTCAAATTGAAGCATCTTGTGCCGAGAAACCATATATACTTTTAATTGAGGTAGTATCTGATTCATCAATTGCAGATTATTATAAACCAAACCTTTTCCATCTCGTCTCATATAGCTGCTGGGACCCCAGAAGATAAACACAGTACCTTGACTCATATTTAACAGTTCATTGCGGTTTCGCAGAATTCTCTGGATACTAGAATGTGCAATGACTCGAAGGCTAGTTTTGTTTCCAACATCTTTTCCATAACCTCGAGTGGGTGCATCGTTCATTCGTATTACACACTCAGTCTGGTCGATTCTGTTGCCTTGTTTGCTTCCCAAAAGGTGTCCAGAACTGGTTACCAGTGCACAACTCTTGCAGTGCATTTTCAAAGGCTGCAAAGAAATAAACATTTCAAAATTAACTGCAATCATTTTTTCATCCACTAGGCAATAAAATAATTATTACTAATTAGTTTACTCATATATTGCACCTTTTAGTACAAGGATCTCAGAGTGCTTTCCAAACATCCTCTTGGGTAGGTAAATGTTTTCTGTTAACATTTTTATATGTTATAACAGATTCTGTTACTTAAAACATTGCTTTGGTGAATGAAAATAATATTTTAATCAGGTTACTCTGGTGCTAAATGTCAGCAGATTGTCTCCCTTGGGTTGTCGTCTGCAGCATTAATGCCATACAGGTTCAGCATGTAACTACACTCATTTTAAACAAAATCACTGTCAAGGTTATCATAGTGCTTTATTAATAAATTTCTTTGTCTTTAATGCATACACATATTTTAAAATCGCACTGATAACTAGTGCTTTGCACTTTTTCTAGATTGTCTTTCAAGTCATCTTCAAAAGATACACAGTAACAGGAGATGGAGTATATCCATACAATGTGTGTTTACGAGGCAATGGAAGAGAGAGGAAAACCACAAATAAGCCAGGTTAAATAAACCAGGTTATTAAAAGATGTATAAACCATCATTATCAATCTGTAAATACATCTTATCCCATTGTTTAACAGGAGAATTAAGAAAAAGAAAGGAAAGCTAAAGATAATCAAATATGCAGTATGCAACAAGGTGCAGTGATAATATACTGGACTAAGAAGACAGGACTGCTTCATGATGCGGCCCTTAAATAGGCTCCTGTGGAATGATGATATTTTGCAGCATCATTCACGATTTGTTGAACGGGTCTAGATTGTCTCTCCTCGATTAAGGAGAATTGAGTAGCTTAGATGTCTCCTTCCATTTCCTGTGCTGTTACAAGTGCAATGACATTAGAAATGTCTCAGAAAATGAAGACATTTTGAATTATGATAGCAAAATTTCCTATAGTAAGTGGTGCCAATAAAATAATAACTTTGTTAACTGTAAAGTTACATTTTATAGCTGTACATGAGAAGATGTACCAAGCACTTAATCATTAACAGAGTGACAGCCGTTGAATAATAGTTAAGAGAGAAACTGAGCTTCTGTTATAAACCTGATTTCAGCCCCACCTTTTCTGTATATTGTTCTCAAAACATGTAAATTAGCTTTTTTTCTATCACATCTGAAGCAAGTCTGACAACCTGTTCCTGAACTATGAGATCCTAAACTAGAGCTGTTAAGCACAAGTCCAGACGTATTCTAATGATATTTGTCTGTTTCCCACTTTATAGCAAAAAAGGCAAGTTAACCGACTTGCATGGATTCCCTTAGCTGAGATCTAGTGCCGTGGAGCAAAACATAGACGATTAAATTCAAATTACCAGAGCAATTATCATTGTCTTTAGCAACACTGCTAAGGAATATCAGTTCTGATGACCTTAGTGCACAGTTCATCACACAAAAGCTTAGACCTAAGCTGGCCATGTTTAACAAACTAGTCTCTAGCCCCTTTCCTTAGGCAGACAGAGCTCACACTGTGTAACTCCATGACTTGGAAGGCTTGTCAATGGAAATGAGACTTTGTCCTTACAAAAAACCTAAAGGGGCTGAGGACCTCATATAGATTTGCAGAGGAAAGGGGGAGAACTCAAAGAACCTGGTCAGCTTCCTGAGCTGGGGCTGAGGAGACTCAGTGGGGGCTTCTCCCTTCCTGCAGGTAGTGGGAAATGCCCCCACTGATCTCTTAATGAAGACTTGTGTGTGTGGAAACAGCCACTGAAGAATGATTTTTTTTATTAAGATAATCTTAACAAAAAACAGAACAATCTTTTCAATGGAATTACTAAAAAAGTTAAACAATTTGTGTAGTGGTATTTCCAGTGGGTGTTACTGTCTCATTTTTCACACAGAGCTAAGTCCATTTTCATTCACACACATGCATTACTATAATCCTGAGGGACCTAATGATATAGGTAGAAATATTCATGCCTTTGTGAGTCAGGTTCCTAATGAGTATTTACATGCATTTTCTTTCAAGCACTCATCTGCCACTTTGATGAATTACGTACCAGAAGGCACTAAGGTGAACTAGTTACTCCAGCGTCATGCATGGAAAGCAAGATGAACTGCTAATGAGGTTAAAAGAAATGTAGTCAGCACCAATGTTAACTCACATACTTTTAAATATCCACATAGCAAGGCATTTTCACCTAAAACAATTTCTGCTGGTTTCTTGCCTACTGAGCTACAACTTATTTGTTTCTTTAGAAAGCCTGCCAAAGAACCCATCAATTGCAAGGAAACAAGGACAAACATTATTGGAACCATGAAAACCGTTTTTCAAAAAACAAAAACAAAAAAGATATTTTCATGAATGTTGACATATCTGTTAACATGCCCTCTCACTCCTGCTCCCACCCAACGATTTCCTTTGTGAAAAACGTGTCAGTGATTTCTCACTTACTTCCTGAGCAATACTTGGAACCTGATTTTTTGCAGCTGCTCCTTGCAAGCGACTCCCGTTGACTTTACTGGGAGTTTCATTTACTCTCAAAACTACAGCTATAGACTGGGGCCCAGAACCTCCAAGGTACTGAGGTGTTGCTCCATTTGGTGTTATGATGTTTAATTCCTAGGTGGTCTCCCGCCCAGTGGAATCCTCAGAGCCCAGCAAAGCACTCGGGCTCACCATACAATGCATGGTGAGAGTTAGGTGACTACGGAAGGGATTTTCAGAAGCCAATAAGGTGAATGGGGTGACTCCTAAGCTAACCAGCAGTCAAACACCAACAAGAGTCACAGGGAGAGGGTTTTAGGTGCCTAAGCAGCTGACCTCGTCTCCCTCCTTGTGCCTGAGATAAGTGCCTTTCTCTAATTCGAAACCTCAGCAGTGAACACTCTCCTGTAGGCAGGCACTAAAGCAAGGTCAACTGCTTAGGTAGCCTGTGCCCTAGCAGTCGAAACCATCGCTCTTTCTCTCCAGGCCCTGCTCATGTTCGACAGCTCTCTAATTATTATAACTGCTTAGTGCTGGAGTAAACCAAACTCCTACGGTGCCAGGAGCATGCCAGCAGTACCATGACTTGGAGGCGAGCACCGAAAGCACTTCAGCAGCTCAGCCTTTTAGGCACTAGGCCTAGTGGGCTCAAATAACCACTCAGACTCATGGCTAAGTGAAAGAGTATTTTACTAGGGTTGGCAAGAAAGGCAAAGGTTGCAGATACTCTAAGTACAGAAGCTTAACGGTTACAATTCAAAGTGAGTGACAGTGGTAATTGTTTGGGTTCCTGGGGCAGGACAGTTGAGAAACAAGGCTCTACGGGCCTGGAGCCTCTCCATTCCAGTCTGTATTCCAAACAAATTGATGCTTGCAAGCTCAGTTAACGTCTCTCACTGGCACCCCTCTGCGCTGGTTTCCTGCTCTGACACTGTTGCTTGCGTCTCTCACACTAACCCTACATGTCCCTGTGCCCTGGCTAACTCTTGTGTGGGTGTTGTGTTGTCCATTCACCTGGCCTGCCTGGCCCTACTGCTGCAGGATCTGACATGTATCAGTTCTTAGTCAGAATTGCCCCTGCCATGCAACACTCGGCCACCTCCCCCCCCGAATATAGCCCAGCCACTGGCTGCCACCCCCTACCCCAATATAACCCAGCCACTGGCCGCCACTCCCGCCCTCCCAACATAACCCAGCCACTGGCCGCCACCTCCCATCGAATATAACCCAGCCACTGGCCATCACTCCTGCCCTCCCAATATAACCTAGCCACTGGCCACCACCCCCGCCCTCCCAATATAACCCAGCCACTGGCTGCCTACCCCTCCACTAACAAATAGCAGCCACCACTGGCCTTCCATTCCCAACCAGCTGAAAGGACCCAGTGCCGATTAATTATTACTAAACTAGGTAATTACAATTTTTTTTTAGTAATAGAGAACCATGTTACCAAAAAACCGAACGAAATACACACACACCAGACACAACCTCTCCCACCCAACACCACAACTCACCCACAATACATGTCAGGTGTGGCCAAACTGTGGCTCATGAGCCACGTGTGGCTCTTTCAGTTAAAGTGTAGCTCCCAGAGGCCCCCACGCACGGTCCCCCACCCATTCTCCACCTACTGGGCAGCGGGGAGCTCGGGGCTTCTGCCCTGCAGCAGGGTCGTGTGACCAGGAGCTTCTACTCTTCAGGGAAGCGTGGGCTAAGGGTTTTCGCCCAGTGGGGGGAGAGGAGGGGCCATCAGGACAGAAGCCACAAACCCAGTAGGAGCTGCCCCCTGGGGCAGGTTGTGTGTCTCTTGTGGGTCTTGAATGTCTGAAGATTATTGTATGTGGCTCAGAGGTTCGGTAAGTTTGGCCACTCCTGATTTTGTATTTTTAACATTATTTCATCTTTTTTTGTACCTTATCTTAAAATGACACCACCATTTGGACTACCAGGGGTGCGAACTGCAAAGCACTCTACCATGTCCCAAGTTTGTTTTCTGTTTTGTTTTTTTAAAAGGAGCAAGGCAGTACAAAACCAGCCAGGTGGCAACCCTGTCTTAGGCACGCTCAGAGCACATCTATGGGATCAGGCCTTGCTGGAGAGGCAGATGATCCCTGCCTAGGGCTTTGTCTACACTACCACTTTTGTCGGTAAAATTTGTTGGTCTGGGATGTGAAAAATAAATACTCTCCTGACTGACATAAATTTCACTGGTAAAAGTGCTGATGTGGACAGCACTATGTTCCTGCCAACATAGCTAAGGCCCCTCATTGCAGTCATTTAATTATGCCAGCAGGAAAGCGGCTACACTGGAGACCTTATAAAATTGAGAATTCTGCAGAGAATTCTGCTTTGAGGCCTCTGAGGCTTTGGCTTGAGCTGCTCATTAGTTGCAGAGTGGCATCAGGCTTAGGCAGTTTTGCAAATGCTGGTGGGAATTAGGCACCTACAGGATTAGGTGGCACTGGGGCCTAAATGGTGAACTCGGGTGCCTAAAGAAGCAGATAGGTGCCTAAATACCTTTGAGGAGCTGGGTCTTGGACCCTGAAGATGTAGTCCTAGGCAAACCTACAGCCAACAGCCTCATCATTTGGGGTACCAGTTGTGTAAAGTGTCTTGGTAATACTGCAGATAACTAAAGTGAGAAGAAAGAAAGTATTAACTGTAAAATTCTCTCATTGGAAGAAATAAGGCATTGGTTGCAGCAGAACTGTCATCTACCTAAGCAATAATAGTGGAGGTGCAGGGCATTTCCATGGGATGGATGGCCAGATGGGAAAAGCTGATGGCCTGAGACATAACCAAGGGCCATTAAACCTAGGCTGTCATTAATTCCATGCAATGCTCTCTGTTAAGGTAATTATCGCTGTTATAAATGCAAGATCCTAAAAACCCAAGCAAACCCTGACATATGGATTTTTAAATTTTTTTTAGGAGGGCCATTACCCTCATCTCAAGACTCACTTTTGAGAAGCCCACAGAAAAGGGCAGACAGTTGGGATAGAAGAGATATTTTTATTCATTATTTTGAAAGAATATATATAATGCATAATTAAAATGTATATATTTAATTGTATCCCTCTCCCTCAACTGTCTTCTTAGATAGTAGGCTTTTTCAGTCGTGTTTCATGGCTTCCGATGTGCATATGCAGACCCAGCACAATGTGGCTGGGGCACTTGAGCACTTCCACAACACAAATAAACATCATACAGGACATTTTTAGACTATGAATGACTCACAGATCAGTCATACCAGATAAAGAAACAGATCTAAAGATGGTTAAAGAAAATTTAGTTTGATAGCATCCTGTCTGTCCAGAAACCACTTATCAATAGTTGTAGTTGTGAAATCCTAATTTCTTTATTGTTTTGTCAGTATGGTCCCCACTTCCCTATTGTTTATCTGTATGATCTCTGTCTGGTTCTTTAATTGTTTCTGTCTGCTATACAATTAATTTTTCTAGGTGTAAATTAATTAAAGTGGTGGGATAGGATTGGTTAGAGAATTTTGTTACACTATGTTAGGATTGGTTAGTAAAATTTTAGAATACTGATTGGTTAAGGTACAGCTAAAAAGGACTCAAATATCACTATATAAACTGGTGTCAAGTATCAGAGGGCTGGCCGTGTTAGTCTGGATCTGTAAAAGCAGCAAAGAATCCTGTGGCACCTTATAGACTAACAGACGTTTTGGAGCATGAGCTTTCGTAGGCGAATACCCACTTCGTCAGATGCATGCACTTCGTCAGATGCAGACATGCATCTGACGAAGTGGGTATTCACCCACGAAAGCTCATGCTCCAAAACGTCTGTTAGTCTATAAGGTGCCACAGGATTCTTTGCTGCTTATATAAATTGGGGTACAAAAGGAACTTCTTTGGGTACCAACTCCAAGACACAGCCCCAAAGATCAAAGCTGCCAGACCTCAACACTCTGCCGATGACACCGTGCAGAAACTGGAGTCCCCCAGATGGACCTGATCCTGATTGGCCATCAAAAAAAGTTCATCTGTCTTATGGGAAGTGGTGAGCACTGTATGTGTAGCGTGTGCAGTCTGTTTTTGGTGATTGTTAATAAATAGAGGTTATGTAGCATATTACCGGGTAAGGCTCTTTCACTGGTAAAAGACCCTGTAAACCCTCAAAAGCCCAGAGTCCACAGGGAAAGGGTGTTTGCTCTGAGTCCACAGAAAAAGGGTGTTTGGCCGGAGTCCACGTAGTAGAGCCTGGAGCCCACAGAGGCGTAAAGTTAGGTGCTTTTCGCCTGGAGCCCTAGGAACTGGGAAAGGGTGGGGGTACCTAAATTAAGAGGGCTCTGCCTTGAGCCTGGAGTCCTGGGTAAAGTTTCAAACTTTTTGACTTTTATATGTAATTAGTTACCTTGTGATAAAAATCAAAATATCTAATAACGTTGATATCCATTAGGTCTCACATTCAACAACATAGGAGGCAAGCAAACAAACTAACATTGGAATTATACTTAGCTAGGAAATACTACAGTTATTTACTGAGCACCTAAGGTCAGTGTTCAGTAAGTAACTGTACTGAAAGGCATAGGAAGAGACACAGGTGTTTGAATCTGCTTGTTAAGCCTGGGTGCAGATCACAGTGCTACTAGCTCTGTGAACATTTTCTTCCTACAGGGAAAAATTAATTTCTGTATATTGACAATGGTGACCTGTAAAAAAAGACTGAAACATATTCTGGAGTCAAGAGTAGCTTATTACTGAGTTCACTAGAGGGAGCATGTCAGTTTAGAATCATTAGCATTCCTAATAGATATCAACTTCTGACATATTGGGGCCATTTAGCAAGGCAGAGAAGGGTTAAACAAAGTTTCCCAAACCCTTTTCGACAAATCATCTTCAGCTAAAAATCTGAGACTGTAAGGGCAAAATATCAACAGATTGCTCAAGTGACTCTGTGGTGTGATCTCTGCTAGAAGCCCATTGTCAAAGCTGGAATTCTTGACAGACAGTATTCCCTTTTGCACTGCAATATTTCCACATATGCGGTATTTCTCAGTGCTGGCAGTGTTTAAAACAAACAAACAAAAATGAGACTCAGATCTGAACTGGAATGAAAACCATAAGAATCCTCAACCCCAAAAATTGACCTTTTTTGCTTACGAACCATACCACATCAGCTGCCTGCTCTCCAGAAGCACCCAAATCAAGGTGGAAAGTAAGAGCAATATAAAAAATAAGAGCTATTATTTAAAAGAAGCCAAAAAATGCCTACCTTTTAAATTGGGGCATCATAATTTCCCAGTCTCCCTCTGTACAGAATGTTGGAGATATCAGTATTATTTTTATGAATATCGATATTTCCATCTATTTCATTACTCTCATAATGAGAGTACTACATTGGTGCAAAGGATTAGTCCTTGGGGGTTTACATGTCTGCAGAAAGGCAGACAACGGGTGTAGATAGCCCAATCACTGATACTCAGACAAAAAACACAGGTGTCAAGAGCTTTTGTTGATTTGTCCAAGGGGAGAGGATTGGCCGAAGAAAATTGACACTAATGACTCTAATTCACTGTTACAAGAACAAGGTTTGGATAATG
The DNA here is from genome assembly GCF_007399415.2 of Gopherus evgoodei. NCBI lineage: Eukaryota > Metazoa > Chordata > Testudines > Testudinidae > Gopherus > Gopherus evgoodei. The sequence goes on from NC_044329.1 coordinate 88,525,741, forward strand.
GAAAAACCCCAATGGAGATACAGGAAGAAACATGGGTTTTAGAGTCTGCTGTTAAACAAGCTGCTAGCAAGGAAGAGCAGACCAGAACCAGAAGACAAGACTAGACAGGAAGCATGGGGAGAGGGGTCAGCTAAGGAAACTGAGGCAGGGTCTTGCATGCAGATGTCTGTTATTTTTCTGCAAATCTGTACATCTCTCATGCTTTGTCTGAGTAAAGCATGATTGGTTGAGAAATTCCTTTGCAAATTGGTGTGTCCCTTGCTTTGCCATGGAGTCTCTGAAGGCTGGAACTGTAATCCAGCGTAACCATGAGGCTGGAGCTCTGGAGAGGCCATGCATAATATACTGGGGAGACGTGGGGGGTTAACACTGAGCATGGAGGCTAGTGAAGCTGAACCACAATTTTTGTAAATGTTTATACATTTTATTTTTCTTAAACAGACAACTAGGTGTTGGCTAATGTCTGCTTTCCTAGAAATTTTGAATTAGTTCATCAGAAAAAAGAAAGCACACAACTTGAAAACTGCTGGACAAAAATCAGCCATTATCTGCCATATATATATATATATATATATATATAGGAAAATGCCCAGCCCTGTTGGTTTTCAGGAGAAAAAAAATAAAAAAATTTCTTCAAGGAAAAAAAGGGAACCAAAACCATTTTTTAATCTGTTCTATTGTAGATGTGCTCTCCTCAGCTCCTGCTCCTCAGGTCTCATCTCCCTTCTTAGCCATTTCAGACTATTTTAAATTCTATTTTACTGGCATGAATCTTGTTGTAGCATTCCAAAATATATCCCAGCTAGTTCCCTCTTTTCCCACTGTGAACATCCTAAGCATTACTGAATATTAGACAGTTTTCTATAACTCACTGCACATTACTTCAATGTCTACTTGTCTTATGTGCAGTATTTTTAATCACTGCCCTTTCCACAGAACCTCATCAGCATTTCACGCTTGATGACAGAAGCTCCTAAGTTCTCTCCAAGTTCAGTGTAGTTTATTATGCCTGCTTTACTCTCAGCTGTTAGGTCTAGAATAACCTCTGTCATTATTCGTTGTTCAATGATTGTATAAGGACATAATCCCAGACTGCTCCTAAAAATATGTCTCTGACCTTCGTTTTCCTAGCTGATTAATCAATTAACTCTAGAGCCAAGTTCTGCTCTGTTACATGGATAAAACTCCCACTGAGTCATGTAACTCAAGCTCAAAGCTTTATTTTTCTAAAGTTCATTTTCTTCTGCTCTATGAGTCAATGTAGCAAGTCATGTTGCTCAACTTGTTCTACCACTCTAGAATTTATTTCCAAAATACCCAATTATGTGCCCCAAAATGCTTGCAAGAATAACCTGGAAACCCCTAGTTTATTTGGGTTTGCAATATAAGGATGCTGCTTCAGTCCTCTCAATAACATGGAAAGAGGGAGTAGGTGGGAAAAGAGAGAAAAACTCTGCCTTAAAATTCTCAGCCTTCATCCACCTGAATATTTGTTAAAAAACATGTACCAGATCTAAGCAGCTCTGAGTTGTGAGAAAGTTCAGATCCTGATTTGAATTTTTTACCCAACCTTTTTTCATATAACAAGCGGCAATCCAAACTCCAGACTAGAACACTTACAAATTTCTGTGTAAGTCTAGATCCGGGTCCAAGTTCAACCTTTTGAGATATATGCCCATCTCTCTCCAGTCTTAGGTATATGACGGAATTGCTTTCTGGTTGTGAGTTCTGATCTCAGCAATATGAGGTTGTTTCACACTGGTACATGGCTTCGCTTTGACGACACAATTGTTATGCTTTGAACAACTCTCTGTGAGGATGTTAATTCCAGGGAGAGCATATAGCTTAATCAGGACTGGCGCTAGTGTTTTTAGCACCCTAGGCGCACGGCCATTTCGCTGCCCCCGCGCTGGTCCCGTGGATCCAGTGGAGCTGCCGCAGTCGTGCCTGTGGAGAGGGTCTGCTGGTCCGCGGCTCCGGTGGAGCTGCCACAGCCGTGCCTGCAGGAGGTCCACCGGAGCCGCGGGAGCAGCGGACAGTCCGCAGGAATGCCTGCGGCAGCTCTACTGGAACTGTGGGACCAGGGGACCCTGTGCAGGCATGACTGCGGCAGGTCCACCGGAGCAGCCTGCTGCCCCCCCCAGCAAAATGCCGCCCCCCAATAATCGTGGTGCCCTAGGCGATTGCCTGGGCCGCCTAAATGGAAGCGCCGGCCCTGAGCTTAATTTACAGGCTGTGCACACTAACACAGACTATCCCATGAACTTTCATTCTGTAACTACTACGCTCATAAGTATTGTGAGCTCCACTGTGTAAAAGCAGAGAAGAGCAAATATAATTTTATTTTTTGGAACCTCAGAAAGTGTGCCATAAAAAGCTGTATTGTTTATTCAGTAAACGGTGAGCAGTGACTGACACCAAAACAGAGACCCAATGACAGACATTGAGCAAAGAGACAAAGGTTAGGAGATACCACTTCTCTTGATAGTGTTAATCCTTATGCACAGCCAAACAAAAAGCATTTGCAGCAAAACTTTGCAATTCAAAAAAGGTCTGGCAGACCTATTTTTAAAGATACATGGGCCTGTTTATAAAGTTAAAAGCTAAAACAAACCAACTGCTTATTATTTGTCTTTGTTTCTTGCTTAAACATGCAAATGTTAAAGAAACACAAGTATCTTCAATTTCCATTGAGTAATCTATGAGTTCATTACATAGCTGGACTCTGTCTTCATTTTTCTAATGATAAATATGACAAGCAGTGAAAATAAAAATGTAGTGAATAAACTCACCCATAGCAGTGACTATTCTCTTGGGTTTTAATACTGAGTTGATTTCTCAAAGTCTCTATCAGCCTAACATCACAGTGATGGGCAGACCCGAGCTAGTTCTGAATGGTCTTCACAAAAATATAATTCAATTTCAAAACATGAGCCTATGTCAAGAGAAAATAAAACCATATGCACTCCATATAGCTTTCAATGGGACAATTTTCTTATGGAAAGTACTGTTAAGCACTTTAGTAAATGATGAGTCCTTTGCTTGTGCAAAGCGTTTTCCGCCACATTAACTTTTTTCAAGGGACTGCCTGCTAGTTAAAGCTTGCGTTAGAATAATTAAAATAGGCTCCTCTCATTGGAGAGAAAAACGCATGAGTTTGGTTCCTGGGAATTGACCAGCTATACAAAAGTGGCCCTTACTAGTCACTTAAAATATAAGCCAGCACAGCACATGATCCTGAGTGAAATAGTATATGAAACAAATTTCTGTTTTATTAGGAAGTATGATTACAAGGTGTGGATGCTTTCCCCTAAGCCACCTGAAGTGAATATAAGGTGCACCCTTGTAAATTGTCCGCACATATAAAGCTAAGATTTAGAGAATAGTTTCCATCCTGTATCCTATAAATGTGTCCCAGGAGGAAGATTAGTATCAATCATAGGCTTATTGGAGAGGGAGATAGGATACAATGATAACCTGAAGCTATCAACTAGAGTAATGGTCTAAAAAGAAAAAGCAATCAAAGAAGAGAAAAGGATATCCACAATGAAAGACAGAACTGGAAAATCAGGGAGAAATGTATCATGTTGATGAACATGAACTGTTATACAAGAGAGAGAGAGAATCACATGAACAATATATAGGCTCTAAAGAAATGGTTATTGCCTAATGTTTATCTTAAAAAGAGTGCAAATAGACATCCCTATTACATCAAACTGCTTTACTTTTGTTCTTTAGCTTGAACACTTGCATTGAAATGCAATAAAGCCACAAATGCAGTGTCTTAACCATGCAAATTGTTATTGCTGAAGTCTCAGGAAAACACAGGTTATTCCAAGGGTTTCTAGACAAGGTGCTTAAAGAGTTTGGTATTTTTCTTCATAAAGCCATTGAAGCCAGCCAATTCCCCCTCTGTAAAAGTTGGAAATGCTTCAAGATTCTATTCTGCCCTCAAATACCCCTGTGCATCTGACGAAGTGGGTATTCACCCACGAAAGCTCATGCTCCAAAAGGTCTGTTAGTCTATAAGGTGCCACAGGATTCTTTGCTGCCCTCCCTGTGCAGTGTGTTTGAAGGGAAGAATGACATTACAGCTTAAGTTTTTATTTAAATAATTCCAAATTTCACTCCTAGAATTTGGTGTAAAACCTGTGAGCTAGGAGAGGACAACAGGAAGAAAGCAGAATTAGTTGGAGAATTTTTCACAATGAGAAAGATGTTCTACATTACAGATGTCTGGGGAGGAGGGGAAATCTTTATCCCCTTCTTGTTTTGGTTGCCATTTAAGAGGCAGTTTGGTTTGTTTTTTTTAAATGGGAAAAGCTGGACAGCTAACTTAAATCTGTCATCAGAAAGCTTTAAATTATATAACCAGCACTTCCTCATCAGATCCCCATACAGTAGCTCTCCCTGATTCCGACAGCAGTCCAGAACCAGTTTCACGTGGATGGACTTTTATTGAACAGTTTCTTCAGTGCAGTGGGCATACCAGAAAGTAGCTTTCCTGCATCAGGCATGTAGGTCATCTTTCCAGCTTTATTGCTCCAAATAAAAGGGATGATTTAGTCATCTAAACAGTAGCTTTGACAAACCTAGACTCTACAACCACAACTTCAAACCCAAGCAGGGCTACTGCAGACTTTCATTCTTCTGAGAGAGACAAAGTGAGACGCACAGAGCTTACTTTATGTGGATCTTTCAGCCAAGAACTTAAAAATAAGGGGCCAGGTCCTCAGCTGGTATAAATTGACTTACTTCCATTGAAGAAAGATCTGACATTTGAGATCCTGTGCAGCTTTTAAAATCACTTCATCCCTCATACTGCAGGAACAGGAACGACTCCTGCTTACTACTGCACCAATTCCACTGACTACCTGGTGCTGAGAGACGTCTACAGTCCTTACTGGGAGCTTGTCGTTTCCCTGTGGTCTGTTGGCTCTCTCTAAGGGGTGTGCATATAGGCCAGGGTTAGAAAGAGTGGTGCATATTTCTAGGATACTTTCCCTGTTGCTAAGGAATAGCCAGGGGAAGTCTCTCTCCCCACCCCCCAATCAACATTTGAACTCCATATTCAAACATGCCACCAGCCAAACTTTGCTCAGAGCCTAGTGTTTAATGTTACGGATGTTATTTAGACAGAAGTTGTCACTGCTGCCATATCTCTTCTGTCTCTCAGAAGATCTAGAATAAGAAAAATGTAGGTGTTCCTAGAAAAACAAGTCAGATGACTTCCTCTAGCATCATTAAAAAGCAATTAAGTTGTATTCCAGACACTGGCAGAAGTACTGTGCCAGTAGGTTTATCTTACATTTCATTTTAAATTATTACATGTCATTTTGGAACAGAAGAAATATCTACCTTTTCTAAGCTAACTACACTGTACGCATGAGGGAGGGGAGAAGGAGGGGAAAGAGATTGCAGTGGGTACACTCTTTTCCTCCAATTAAAAAACATTGAATAAGTGGCTGAAGCAGCTAATTTTAGTGCAACATGCGTTTGGTTTGCATGCAGGTTTTTTATTTTTTTTAAATGTTTGGAAATCAGGTTTCTTTAAACAGAATCCTGAATTAAGCACTGGATGTCTGGCAAAACAATAGCAGGTTGATATATTTTCAAAAGGCACTGAAATGGTAGTGTACATCATAGAAGTTTGTTAATGCAAAACCACCCAATAATGTGTATTTTAGCCACCAATGGATATTTTTGAAGTGTTCACTATTCCCAGAGCAATGGACCAAATGGCCAGTGTAATCAGAGAAACAATACCAAAACCTTTCTAAATAATAAATGACCTTTCTCATATGTCAGAAATAAATGCATCAGAGAAAGTTACTCCTCATGCATAAACAGCCATGCTTCAGGGCATAAACCAACCTGTAACTGATGGGAGTTAGGAAGTAACATTACTAAGGGTACGTCCACACTACCCGCCAGATCAGCGAGTAGCGATCCCTGAATGCTCTGCCGTTGATTCCAGAACTCCACCAGGGCAACAGGCGGAAGCGGAGTCAACAGAGAGTCACAGCCATCGATCCCACACCGTGAGGACGGGATGTAAGTTGATCTAAGATACGCAACTTCAGCTACAAGGATAGCATAGCTGAAGTTGACATATGTTGGATCGAGTCTCTCCCCACCTCCCAGTGTAGACCAGGCCTAGGGGGTAGATTATTCCTAAACTGTCTATTTCAGGGTTTCTTGCACCTTCCACAGATGCATCTGGTGCTGGTCCCTGCCATACACAGGATGCTGAAGTAGACAGAGCACTGGCCTGTGTTGGTACGGTAATTCCTATGTCCTTATATTCTGGAATCATTATAGGAAACATTGTTTTAATTATTCTTTGAAAGACTGTAAAAAATCTATCATGAACACCTATTAATTGCTAGTACATCAGCAAAGTTGCGAGTGTCACAAGCCTATCCAAAAGAAATCAAGGTGAAAAGCCTAACATATTAAAGATCTCTGAGGGCAAAATCCTGTCACCTTCCAGATGAGCTTGTAGTCTATGTGACAGTAAACGATGCATAATGATCACCATATTTGAAATCAAGCCTCCATGTGGGGACAATCTGACAAGGTTAGGCAATTTGGGGACTATGCAGCAGCAATTATGGAATGGACAATCGTCCTCCTTCCCTTAAAAACTGCAATAATTCTGTATTGCTTCATTCACTAACATCAAAGGATACTTACTTTCACTGATTAGTCTTGGGGGGGGAGTCTCAACAAAAAGAAGGGCGGTGTGTGCCCAAGAATGACTGGCAATGATCCTAACTTACCATTCCAGACACCATTTGGCCTGACAGTTGATGGGAAATGAAGTGCGATCAATTTCAGTCCATTGTACATGGTTTCCCTTTGACTGACCTGCCAAATCCTTGATTGAATAATTAGTTAAGGTATGAGTATCAGATATTTTGCACAGTGGTCTCAAGGCAAAATCCCAATGTCCATTTTTTGTCATGACAATTACCACAGAGCTGTGATTCTGATTAATTTTACTTTCTCTTATATGACTTGATGACATAGAGGCTTAAAATGTACAAAAAACAATGTAATTGTACATGAGATAAGAAAGTAAAACACCCAAACATGAAAATCTAGAGGTCAATGCAAGTTTAAGTAATAGAACACATGGATTTCATCTTATGGATGGATGATAACCTCATTAGAAAGAAGTAACACAGCAAGTTCCCATTCTGGGTATCAAGGATACAGTGGTATCCCAAATACTGTGTGGTAACTGACAGCAATAATGACATTTTAATAGCAACCAGTTTAAAACAAAAAAGCAAATCACTGGGATTCACAGAGGAAGCCAAACCCTAGTGGTGTTTTGGGATGGGAAAGCTTTATGGCTCAGGTCTTCTGTTGTGAGGGTGGAAAGGTGGTTAACTAAGATCACCCAATCCCTAATCAGATATGCACCAAGTTATTCCACTGGCATATCAGAGCAGCCTGGGGACTGCTCTAAATTACACCAGAGCCAATAGTCCCTTTGATATACCAGCTAGAGATTGCTATGGAACAGGAAAACTACATGACACCTCTACATTTTCTCAGGCCATCTGTCCTACAGTCACTGTAGGGACACCTGTGTGTGGGGAGAAGAGATGTAGGAGCAGCTACACCAGCTGAATACACCACAGGATCCTACGACACTAAGGTGATGATGGCATGGTATGTTCTGCTGGATTTGCTGAGTCAATGTGGCCCTAAAGGAGGGATATATCTGGGCCAGTCTCTCCAGAGAGTGTTTGCCAATTGTAATTTTACCAGAGAAATATAATGAATGTTCACTCTTTGTTCTTCAGACAGTACATATGATATGTACAGACCCAAAAAGGAATTGTAATGATTTGTGGAATATTGACATAGCTGTGTGTGAAAATGGTGGGTTTTTTCTCCTCTCTTCTTCCCTCATCCCCAGATATTTTCAAGGATTAACATGTGTTCATGTCTTTTTAATGTGTTTATATACAAAAAGTAATGCTATAAAAGGCACAATTCAGACATGATCAATGAACTACTGATTAACCAGGGCTCACAGCAATGTCATTCAACTGCCAGGCAAAGCTGTCCTAAATCTTCTCTCTGGGCTACATTTCTAGACATGAGTCTCTATTTTCAAGGTACAAATAACTGCAAGCAGGGCCATCCCTAGCCATTTTGGTGCCCTACGCAGGCCCCCACCATGGGGGGAGAGGGTGGCCAGGCCTCCATGGGGAGCAGTAGCAGGCTTGGGGGGCAGTGGGGAAACCACCCCCCAACACGAGCCGGCGGAGCGGAGTGGGTTGGGGCTGGGTCGCTCCACTTCCTGCCGCGTGGTGAGTCCAGGGCAGGCCCAATTCACACTCACAGGGCGGCGGGAAGTGGAGTGACTCATCCCTAGCCTGCTCCACTCTGCTTCCCTGGCTCTCAGCCTGGGGATTTGGGAGAGCAGGGCGGAACTGTCCCCCAGCATTCACCGGCAGTGCGGAGCAGGCTAGGGCCAGGTCACTCCACTTCCCACCACCCGGTGAGTGCAGGGCAGGCCCAATCTCCAGGGCCATAGCAACAAAGAACGTGGCCCCCTCCAAACATATGTCCGGGGCCCCTTACAATGCAGAAACTAGAATGCGGTATTTATTTTATACAATATACAGGGTTCATATTATGTATACATAGGCCTACACTGTACATGTATTCCGTATTTACGCAAAGCGCTTCTTTCGAGCCTTGTTCTCCGCAAATTGGTTAATCAATGCATCATAGTCCGGAGATCTGGCAATCTTGTTTTCGACTGAGATAACTGCAAGCGCAGAAAGTCTGTCATCTGTCATGGCTGAGCACAGGATATTCTTGATCAGTTTCATTCTGCTGAAGCTCCTTTCAGCACCAGCGACAGTAACTGGTGCTGGTCAGAAGAATTCTGATGCAAATGCAAAGAGTCGATATATCTCCTGAAGGCTGTTCTTGTATATGTACATTAAAAAATTGTTTGCAGTGACAAGTCCCTCTCTTTCTCGATGACATAAATAAAACGATTCAATTCCATTATGAGTTCGTTGGCATCAATGTCTCCCATTTTTCTTTCAAAATTTTTGCTGTGATTCTCCAGTTCATTTTCTCTGTGACACTGCTTCAGGCTGTTAGCATTGTACAGAAATCTAAACAACTTATACCACTCCACGAGTTGGTCAAATCGCAACAAAACGGAAGATATGGCCTGATCAGTGAAAACAAGAAAGAACTGCGATTTGAATTTTTCTTCGGCAGAAAGACGACTCAAATCATCAGCACATTCATAATCAAACATTCTCTTCTTATGTCGCACCCTGGTTTCTGGAAACACCTGCTCAATACCCATATGCTCTGCTATTTCACATGCATTTGTGACCACAGAGTTATAGCCTATATTTCGATAGTCTTCCAAAAACTTCATTGTAGCACCAGCTTCTGCCTGCAGTACATCAATTGACACATCTGGTGACTGAATTAATTTGCAGGTTTTATTGACATGAAATAGTATATCGTACCACGTGTACACAGTCAGAACAAAAGGCCATGCAGTAACATGGTCTAAAAGTGCACCGGCTTCTGTTGCTGTATTGCCATCTTTCTTTTCGAGCGCATATTCGCGCAAAGATGACAAAGCATTGCACAATTCTTCAAGGTGATAAAGCAATGGCTTCACAGCATCAATTCTCGACTCCCAACGAGTGTCCGATAACCCTTTAACAGATATTGGCATATGTTCTTGAAGTATATCCCAAAGTGAAGGTGAAGAAGAAAAGATAACATATATTCTGTTAATCAGACCGAAAAAGTCAACGGCATATTTCGATGACTTTGCCGCATCTGAGATCACAAGATTCCAAGTGTGAGCTCCACATGGTACATACAAGGCACGGTCATTTATTTCTAGCATGCGGGCTTGAACTCCTTTATTCTTTCCTCTCATATTTGCGCCGTTATCATAAGCTTGACCTCTCATGTCAGCAATGTCTATTCCTAAGTTGTTTGCCTTTTCAAGAAATGCTTCCAATAAGCCCTCACCAGTTGTATCATGAACATTAAGAAAATCAACAAACACTTCACAAATATTGACACCATCTTCACCGTTGCATTCAACAAAGCATAACACCACAGACATGTGTTCTTCATGTGACACGTCAGGTGTACAGTCCAAATTAACTGAATAATATTTTGCTTTTTTAAGCTGCGCTATGTTGGCCTCTTGAATGTTACTGGCAACAAGTTGAATCAGCTCGTTTTGGATCTGTGGACTGAGGTACTGAACAGGTGTCTCTGCCTTTTAATCCTTTGTAAAAGTTTGCTGAGGACATTATCATACTTTGCAAGCAATTCAAACAGTCCCAAAAAGTTGCCATTCGAAGGATCGGCGCGCTTTTCATTACTTCCTCGAAATGCCAAGTTTCTTTTGGACAAGAAAATAACGACATCAACCATGCGTTTGACAACATTTCTCCAGAAATCTCTTTCTTTCAGAAAAGCCTGCAATTCGAGTTGGTCAATAGATGTATGGTTTACTATGCCTGACCGAAGGTCAAACCATTTCACCATACAGTCTTGATGACCTTTGCCTGTTTCATGCTGCTGAAGTCTTTTTGACAGTGCTTTCCAAGCAGATGTTCCACGACGTAGCGGTATGTCGCCAGTGCCATATAATTTACAAGAAAAACAAAAAATGGCATCTTTCTGAACTGAGTACATTAACCATGAACATCTTATTTTCTTGCCATTTGCCATGGTTCGATAGAAATGAGTACTTGTGAACCTCCGTCTTTCCTCGTTAAATAGAAATTCGTAACTTTCATTCTGCTGCGGTGGGCCACGTGCAACAATGTCACACACTTGCCTGTCCGCTATTATAGACGGCCAATCTCCTGGATCATCAGTCAGTGGTTCTGATTCAGATACTTCTTTCCTGGCAGCAGCTGGAATATCTGTCACAGTTTGTTTGGTAGAACAACTGGCTTCACCTTCGACCTCACTTGAAGCACTTCTGGATACTTCTGGATATGATTCGTCGCTGCTAGCGCTGTCCGTTTCATGTGCCTGTACCTGTACATTGGATTGCAGGGCAAAATACATTGACAACTTTGGAATTTCCTTCTCGGCATCTTTTGCTGCCTTTTGTTTACTAGCTCCGCTCTTACACATTCTCTTAGACATCACAAAACATGCTTCTGCGTTGGAAACGATAAAAAAACTAAACAACTAAATTAATAACATTTATCCGCTGAGCGCCATTATGAACGCAAATACACATTCTTTGAATGGGTCCAACTAAAATTCGAAACTGACTGACAGACAACTGATGTAGCCAATAGCATTATGATGTATCATAATGACTTCACGGTTTTGTCAGTAAAACCGACATAGATTGTGCAATAGCATCAATAAATATCACTTATGTAGTTATACCTTACATTTTTTTTGCCACTTTTAGGGCCCCCTTCCTTGCGGGCCCCCTCCGGTCAGAGGGTACGGAGGGCGCTCGCTATACCTCTGCCAATCCCTGCTGCAGTCCTCAGGGGAGGTGGAGTGGAGACGGGGCTGGGGCCATGGGGAAGGGGTGGAGTGGGGTGGGGCTGGGGCAGAGCAGAGGTGGAAAGAGGCGGGGCTGGAGCTAAGAGTAGGGGCTGGAACAGCACGCAGCTGTGTAGGGCAGTTTCCTGGTGCCCAATGCAGCTGCGTGCTTTGCATATAGGTAAGGATGGCCCTGACTGCAAGTAACATTTAGGTCACTTAGATATTGAGTGTCCCCTCCCCGCAATCTGTGAGTGTACTCACAGACTAGGACATGGAAGTGGCTTAAATTCTAAGCACAGTAATTTTTTTGGTGCAAAACATGGAAGCCTGGTTAAGCTGGAGCTGAAAATTTGGCTCTTTGTGTTGCAAATAAAATTTAAACGCTGAGTCCATATGCCTGGATTTCATACGTCTTTCATTGCCAAGTACCCTGGCAGGGTGGAGGAATCTAAAAAGGCCATCTATCCTACAAGTACTCCCTCACTGTTGCCATGGAGTCCTGCCTATCGCGCCCCACCTCGACCCCTCCCTTACCAGCCAGTGAAGAGCAAATATAAAAGAGAAAAATAAGATTAAAAACTTCAGCAAGCAAATGTCCACGAATCTGCAAGAAAATGACAATGTTTTACAGAGCAGCAATGAAGAAGCCATCTTATTCCACCTATCAGTCAGGTGTGCCTCATTCCTTTACATGTTGTAACAAATCTTAACCTTTGCCAGCACAAAGAACAGTGAAGGTCTTTTAGACTTAATAAGATAAGCCCTGCTTAGTACTAACTTCAGTATGCTAAACTGGATGAGAACTCTAGCTTGTCAGTGAACAGCACCTGAGATAATCCAAAGAAAACAGGTTTATTTGTCTGATGTGTTGATAACAGATTCAAGAAGATGATATAGCTGTGGACCCACAGACAGAAAGTGTCATTCTGGACAATTATGCCATTCCTGCCTCAACTCATTGTTTTTAAATTGTCAGGAAATATTGTTCCATTGAGTTCCAAGCGAAAGTGCTTGCTGGCTGATTGTCCTTTGATTCCTGCACTTGGCAGATGTGTGTAACAGCCACTACATGCCACAATGTATTTCCATGGTTACTGCTGTAGTTCGCATAACACTTTGAAGTGAATGTTCCTTAAGAAAGGAAATCTGTATGACAGAGGCAGAACTTGTAAACTATATGTTCAAGTTCAATGCATATTTTTTCATGTAGAATCAGCCTCCTTTTGGAACTGTGCACCAAAGGGAGATTGTTATATTCATGAACTGCAAATAAGGAATGTGAAAGAAGTTGGACGGATAGCCGTCCTGCACTGTTTAGGTAAAAATGCTGAATTACACGCATGAGTTATATGCATTATATTTACTATGTACAGGTGAACATAGTCAGTAGGAATCTGGTTCTGTGTATTTTATTTTAAATACTAAAGTAGCTTTTCCTTACATATTTTAAGTGGTACCCCTTTACCCTAGATGCGGATCTGGTCCTCTGTTACTAACAGTTCATTACAACACTTATCACAGCTGAGTTATATAGTACAGGACTACCAATGCTAACCCATGCCTATTTAAAATAAATACAAAAACAAAAAAATGCAGCCCTTTTTGCTAAACTTCCTCTGATTATCCAGTGCAATGTGTCTATACAGCATAATCTGTCCATCTGTCTCTAAGAGCACTAAACTCTTTCTCCATATTGTGTTCAGGGCTGATCATACTGCTGATGTACTTATTATTATTTAATAACACTGGTCTACAATTTTTGAGAAGTCGTCTGCTTCAGCGATAAAATGTGATATTTATTATGTATTTTGATGTGCTGAATTCAAATATGACAATTAAAACAACTGATTGGTTACTGTTTCTAAGATATTTACGTTTTTACATTTTATGTCTATGTATATTGTGTAGATAGTAGAGTTTTAATCATAAATTGTAAACCTAGGTCTTTTCATGTGTTTATGGTTGCTTTACATGATAATATTTCACCTGTCCTGTTTATGTAACACTTTAAAAATCAGCAAAAGGGTTATATAAATCAAATTTATTATGAAACAAAAGGCAAAAAACTATTATGTACATAGTTTAGTCCTATTCAGTGTCTACTTGGCGCTTCTTGGCTTGTCTCTTGTATTCATTAAATGGAGCATCTCTTGTCACTGTCCAGCAATAGTCTGCAAGCATTGATGGGCTCCATTGGCCCTGATAGCCTGCCAGGAGATTCCACTGCTGTAGTCTGGAGCCCAACAGCTCTGCCTTACTCTTGGGTCGTTCCAAATCCCTGACAAGGTCATTCAGTTCACCTTGTGTTATGAGGTGTGGTACAGAGGAGGAGGAGGATGGGAGAAAATGTGGGTCCTGTGACATTGATGGTTCAGGACCAGAAGTTACATCCTCTTCCTCTTCCTCGTCTGACTCAAGTGAGAATGATTCTGGTGCATCAGGACCCGGCAGTCCTTCTCCGTGGGGTACTGGGAGTATAGCTGATGGAATGTTTGGATAATGCACAGTCCACTTTTTCTTCTTTGACACACCTTTCCCAACTGGAGGCACCATGCAGAAGTAACAATTGCTGGTATGATCTGTTGGCTCTCTCCAAATCACTGGCACTGCAAAAGGCATAGATTTCCTTTTCCTGTTCAACTACTGGCAAAGATTTGTTGCACAAGTGTTGCAGCATATGTGTGGGGCCCACCTCTTGTCCTGATCTCCAATTTTGCAGCCAAAAGAAAGGGGATAGGCTTTCTTAACCATAGTGCTTATACTGCGCTTTTGTGATGCAAAAGTCACTTCACCACAAACATAGCAGAAGTTATCTGCACTCTTCACACAAGTACGAGGCATCTCTGCTCACTTTGGCTAAACAGAAACGTGTCCCTTTGCAAAATCAAACACTGACAAAGAAGAGAGCACGACACTGTCTGATTTCTAGAGCTGATATAGGGCAATTTGTTCAGCAGAGTGATGTAAGCTTCGTTATGATTGCATCATCCATGACTTCCAGGAATAACATGATGCAATTCATATCATGTATGATGCAATACCAGCTTCAGATTGCATCATTCATTGTTTTGCCTAAAAAGCAAGTATTGTCCAAACCCAATCATAGATTTATTCATAGATCCAGTCAAAGATATATTTTAGTCGTTTCTGGTTTAAATTGAGATCCCTTCCCTTTATAACTCACTAATCCTCCGCCATTCCCAAGTCAAGGGTCATATATACTGACCCAATAGCATATCTTGAAAACTAGAGCCAATCAACAATTTTAAGCATCATTTTCGTTCCCAGAATTAGTAAAGTTGGACTACATTTATTTCAGAAGCATTTTGGCTGTAGAGCAGTGTAAACTATAGTTACTGTGACGTTGTGCAGTCTATATGGTTTTATAAAAATTATAGGTATTACAAATCTTATAATCTACTGAGTGTATTCATTCTATTAGTATAAATGTATCACTCTTGTATCTAAAACTAGAAATATGAAATATAACTCTGAAGGCCTATTGTAATTATGTAAAATGTGGGCCATTAATCAGCAGCGTAGCCAGGTTCTAAGTGCAGGGGGCGCAAACACATAAAAGGTGCCCCCCCCTCAGGGCCCCTCTGGCCATGCCCCCTTGGCTCCTCCTCTGGCAGCTCCATGCCCCACCCCCCAGCTCCTCTTCCACGCTGCGGCCATGCTGCGCCCCCCTCCCAGACACCCTGCTCATTGGGTCCTCGCTTACCTGGCTGCCCAGGTGCCTCTGATGAGCTACCTCCTCCTCCCCTACAGAGCCAGGGCGCTCAGCTGCTGCTGGTTCCCACTGAGTCCGGTGTGACCTAGAAGCCGGCTCCCCATGGGGAATGGAGACCAAGCCCCGCCCGCTTGCCAGAGGCAGAATGCAGCGCCCCGCATGCCGCCCGTTTACAAGGGCGGCAAACAACACTGAACCGCGTCTTTACCTTGAGGTGCCCGCGTGCCGGCCATCTAGCGCTGGTGGGAGAGCGGGAACAGGGAGGAGAGGGAGGCAGCTGCAGCTAATCCCGTTTGTGGCCAGGCTTCCCCTGCAGCAGCCGTGCGGGGTGCGTTTGCCCTGTGTGGCAGTGCGCAACCTCCTGGCCAGGCACGGGCGGCTGCACTGGAGTCCTGCAACGCGTGGCTCTGGCTGCGCCCGTGGAGAGGAGCTAGGAGGGAGACTCACCACTTGCACACCCCCACCCGTGTGTGTACGTTAGTGCTGCTGGGGAGAGGAGGAGGAGGCTGGAGCCCCGCGCTCCCTCGCCCACCCACCACAGCGGTCGCTGCAGCCCTCGCTGCTGCTGGCCCCTGCACCCGCAAAGCAGCTGGTACATCCCCCTGCGGGCGGCGCTGCTCAGGGGGCACTTTGGACCCCACTGTCCGGAGAGCTGGAGCAGTAGCAGCACCTGTGCCTGGGCAGCGGCAGCGCCTCCTCCCATCCCTCACTTTCTTCACCCGCACTCTGAGCCGGGCGCCCCGCTGCAGGCCCTCCACGCCGCGAAGCTGCCGGCACTCTGCCTACTGCTGGAATGTCTTGAGCTGCCGCCACAGCAGCTCCCCCCCTCCCGCCACCCAGCCGCGCCATGCTGTGCAGGGACCCAGAGCTCCGGCAGCTCCCAGACACCCCGCTCAGGCACCACTTCTGAAAAATGTGCTGAGGGGAAGCAGCTGCTTCCCCTGCACCTGGCTAGCTATGCTGCTGCCATTAATGGTGGTTTGGAATCAGGAGCGGCTCTAGGCACCAGCAAAGCAAGCAACTGCTTGGGGCAGCCCATTTGCAGGGGCCGCAGCTGGCAAGGATCCAGCCTAAAAGCTGAGAACCAACAGGGGGCCCCTGGAAGGTGTAGATCCATGGTTAGCACCCTGCCTATAGAGCCAGGCCTGAGCAGGGAAAGAACTACATTTCCCAGCATTCCCCTGGCTGCAATCAACAGGAAAGGGAGGGGGAGAGAATATGGTAGTTACAACCTCATGCTGCAGCTTGCTGTGAATGGAGAGCTCACTGCTAGAGTGGGGTGGCACTGTGAATGGGGAACAAGTGTAGAAGGAGTAGAAGGCTTTCACCCAGAAGACATCCCCAGACTGGATTAGGGATACTGGTGTGACCTCACCTTGCAGCCCCCAAAGAAGGAATTGGGTGGACTCAATGGACAGTGCCCCTCTCTATCTGAAGCCTAGCAAGGGAAGTATGTGGATCCCACTAGAATTTAAAATGAGAAGTAAGGGAGGGGAGGCTCTGGACCTGGGCAGCTTTAGATACAGTACCAGGCACTTAGGAGGATTTCTGAGCCATGGAAGCAGAAATTGACTTTTCCTTTCCAGATTTAGCTAATATTCAGAAACAGAATCTAGCACCTGCCTTTCAGATTTGAACACCTCAAAATTCAGGAGTGCTCAAGCTCAATTTGGGCAGCTGTTACTTCATTTCTCCCAAATCAAATATACTGATCCACTGTAATTTGCAGTAGAAAAAGTAGGATAAAACTGAACAAGAAATGCCTCCCATTGGTTTTCAGGGCTGGAATTGCTATTTTCAACAGCCGTTGCTTTTTTTTTTTTTTTAGTTTTATTTGTTTAAAAGGAAGACAGTGATATTGCATTGGCAAATTCCCCATAGAAACAAAGAGTGGAACAAAAGAATAATAAAGGCATCTCAACTTTTTCTCATTTATGGAGGACAGTCTTATAATATGCATCCAGATATCCTCCAATCACACAAGCTGAAAATTGTTCCACTTTATTGCGGTTCTGTAACCATATGGGAACCAATCTTGTCTGTGTTCTGTGTACATCCAAAATTCCTGCTGAATGACCTGCCCTGGGAGCAAGTTATCAGTGACCCAGAGCTGGGACAGCAGGAGGGTGCGGGTAGGGGGAGACCCAGAGCTGGGGCAGCACGGGGTGTTTGTGGCGGAAAGCCCAAGGCTTGGGTGGCAGGGGGTGTGGGTAGGGGGGAGGAGGAGAACCCAGGGCTGGGATGGCAGGGGGGTGTGGGTCAGGGGGAGGCCCAGAGCTGGGGCGGCAGGGGGTGCAGGTGTGGGGAGGGAGAGCCCAGGGCTGGGGCAGCAAGGAGGTGGGTGGGGGAGCCCAGGGCTGGGGTGGGGGCAGCCAAATTTTTTTTTGCTTGGGGCTGCAAAAAACCTAGAGCCAGCCCTGATTGGAACCTTGATGACTCCCATTAACTAGACCCATTGTCTGCAAATGGCTGTGTTTACCTGTAAGTCTTCCTGTACAGTGTGTGCTGGTAAGTGGGTAATGAAGTCTTGCAGTGACATGTGATCATGTCACCTGAACTGGAATCCATCTTTCCATTGAGAAGGAGGGGGGTGGGAACTCAGAGAGGGACAAAAGGATTCCCACCATATGCAAAAGATATATAATGAAGTGGAAGAGAACAAAAAGAGGAGAGGAGCCATCATGAAGAATCCCCTAATTACCACCTAAGCTGGAACAAGAGCTGTACCAGGGGAAAGAATTGTGCCCAGGCCTGGAAGGTGTCCAGTCTGAGGAAAAAACTTAACTGAAGTATCTCTAAGGGTGAGATTATCTGTATTCAGTTTGATTAGACATAGATTTGTGCATTTTATTTTATTTTGGTAGGTGACTTACTTTGTTCTGTCTGTTACTACTTGGAACCACTTAAATCCTACTTTCTGTATTTAATACAATCACTTTTTACTTGTTAATTAACTAAGAGTATGTATTAATACCTGGGAGAGCAAACAGTTGTGCATATCTCTCTATCAATGTTATAAAGGGCAAACAATTTGAGTTTACCCTGCATAAGCTTTATACAGGGTAAAACGGATTTATTTGGGTTTAGACCCCATTGGGAGTTGGGCATCTGAGTGCGAAAGACAAGCAAGCTTCTGTGAGCTGTTTTCAGGTAAACCTGCAGCTTTGGGGCAAGTAATTCAGACCCTGGGTCTTTGTTGGAGCAGATGGGAGTGAGTGTCTGGCTCAGCAAGACAGGGTGCTGGAGTCCTGAGCTGGCAGGGAAAACAGGAGCAGAGGTAATCTTGGTACATCAGTTGGCAGCTCCGGGGGGTGGAGGGTGGTCTGTGATCCAACCCATCACAGCTACATCTTTAGAAAAATGCCTTAAGGAGAGAGTTGTAACCAACTGATGGGGTTTGTAAACATTCAACTCCTCCTGGATTAGCCCAACACAATGATTGCCAGAATTCTATTTGTTGTTCTTAGCCAGAGCAAATGCTGCATAAGGCTCACATAAAAAAGTTCCATCTTTAGCAAAATAGGAATCAATCAACTTATCTTCTCTCAGAAGAGCTAGGCTGTCTAGAATTTTACACCGTGAAAATGGTTACTAGGCATTCAGTAATATAGACTAAATGATGAGCTGACAAGACTTCAAAATTATTTTTTTCTGACATGGTAAAATTCTGATTCTGCTCAGTAACAAATGTAAATTATTTACAACTTAAAGACATGGTAGATATTGTACAGTATAATGCATATAGGTACATAATTCTTATATACATGTACAGTAATGGTATAGTATATATGCACAGATAAAATAGAAATATTCTGCCTACTTTCTATCTTGAATAGTTTTCCGGTAACCATTCAAAACTAATAGCATGGCTTCTCTTATTTGATGGTGTTATTAACTATTGACAGTTTTTCATTCAACTAAAGCTTCTCAAATGAAGAAAAATGATAAGTGCTTAGCAGGTCAAATAAAATGGATACAGTGGGTAAAGAAAATCCCAGTATTTCACAAGAAATCTGCAACCTCAGAAATAACAACATTTACTAGATGGATTTTCTCAAGCAGCAATTTCCATTTGCTGAGACGTAGGTAAGTGTAGAATTATAAAGTCGAAGGAAAGGTAGTGTATGTTCTCTGCAAAAATTAATAATATAATGGAAGAGAAGGTTCCTCTTTAACCAGCACCAACTATATTCTGCTGTCTCCTCAGCCAGGAGGAAATCAGATTTCTTCTCTATGGCCACTATTTCCCACTGTCTAACCCACTTCATCAGGCATTCAAAGCCAGGCTGACTGAACTATTCTCTCCTGATTCTTGTCTGAGCCCACGTCCAGACTAACCCGCGGCATCGGCGGGTTAAAATCGATTGCTCGGGGATCGATATATCGCGTCTAGTCTGGACGCAATGTATCGATCCCCGAGTGCGCTTACATCGATTCCGGAACTCCATCAACCCGAACGGAGTTCCGGAATCGACATGGAGAGCCGCGGACATCAATGCCGCACCGTCCAGACGGGTGAGTACCTCGATTTTAGAAATTCGACTTCAGCTACGTTATTCCCGTAGCTGAAGCTGCGTATCTAAAATCGATTTTAATACCTAGTCTGGACGTGGCCTGAGAGTCTGCATTGACTTTACCCTCACCTCACCTGGGTCCAAGTTTTATTCATTTCTCCCATGGTTGCTAACTTCCCAATGTAAGTTTCTTTTTGGGGGCAAAATCTCTCTGCCACAGATTCTGCCTCAGTAGTGATACACATAAGGATGCACATCTAGTAAATGTCAAATTCATTTAAATGTTCTTGAAAGTCATTTTGTTGGACACGAGAGAGTTACAAATCCATGAAAATCCAGGCTCTCTCTTAAATTTCAGGATGGTAGTGAAGGCAGGCGGGCATACTGTTCACAGTGTGCAACTTATCCAGTGAACTTCAGTCGTTCTCCTGTTCCCAAATTATTAATCAACAGTTCATTACAAATGCGCTTGCTATTTGCAATGAGCTGCTAAATGCCTTATATGAACAATTTCAGCTTATGGATTGTTTGAATTGTGTTTCCCACAGATACTAACCATTTGTTAAGACAACTGCATGACGGTCACCTATCTGCTGCTTGTTTGGAGGAGTATAATAAATAACAGGAGGGCATGATCCAGCCAGGGTGCCCTGATTCTCTCAGAAAGAGGATGGAAGCAATTCCTGGAATAAGACCTGAAAATTCAGAGACTTTTTGGACCTTTTTCTTTCTGGGTATTTGCATGAGGCCTTCCTTGCCCGAGGCAGCACTGCCAGAGAATCTAGGTTACTGTAACACTGTAGTCTAGGGGCTTGTCTACACTTACAGTTTTGCAGCGCTGGTAGTTACAGCTGTGTTCGTACAGCTGTGTAGGGCCAGCGCTGCAGAGTGGCCACACTGACAGCTACCAGCGCTGCAGTGTGGCCACATTTACAGCACTTGCAGTGCTGTTGGGAGTGGTGCATTGTGGGCAGCTATCCCACAGAGCACCTCGTCCCATTTTGGCGCTGTGGCTTGTGGGAAGGGGAAGGAAGTGTGCGGGTCTTTCCGCTTCCTGTTCCAACGCCTCGTGGTGCTTTGCAACACATTCCGAGCAGTTTGGCGGCATTGTGAGTCTGCAGCGCGATTTATGAGATTTCTGTTACAAATGGAGCCTGAGCTGCTGAGGACCTTGCTGATGAATGTTGCCAGCACATCACGCATGGCAGTGGAGCTATTCCTTCAGCTGCAAAGTGACAGTGAGGAGTCAGACAATGATATTGAAACGCCTGACGCTGAAGACACTCAATTGCTTGTGGCAGTAACAGACGTGCTCAGCACCGTGGAACGGCGCCTTTGGGCTCGGGAAACCAGCACTCAGTGGTGGGATCACATCGTCCTGCAAGCCTGGGATGACGAGCAGTGGCTGCAGAACTTTTGGATGAGAAAAGCCACTTTCATGGCACTGTGTGCTGAGCTCGCCCCTCCCCTGCGGCGCAGGGACACGAGATTGAGAGCTGCCCTGCCAGTGGAGAAGCGGGTGGCTATTGCAATCTGGAAACTGGCAACTCCAGATAGCTACCAATCGGTGGCGAACCAGTTTGGAGTGGGAAAGTCCACCGTTGGAATGGTGCTGATGCAAGTTTGCACAGCCATTAATCGCACCCTGCTAAGAAGAACTGTGACTCTGGGGAACATGCAGGACATTGTGGATGGCTTTGCAGAAATGGGTTTCCCTAACTGTGGAGGGGCAGTAGATGGGACGCATATTCCTATTCTGTCACCACCCCACCTGGCATCAGAGTACGTTAATCGCAAGGGGTATTTCTCCGTGGTTCTGCAAGCGCTTGTGGATCACCGTGGGCGTTTCACTGACATTTACTCAGGATGGCCTGGAAAGGTGCACGATGCACGCATCTTTCGTAACAGTTCCCTGTTCAGGAGGCTGAGGGCCGGGACTTTTTTCCCAGACCGCAAGATCACAGTAGGTGACGTCAAAATGCCCACTGTGATCCTGGGAGACCCCGCTTACCCCTTAATGCCATGGCTCATGAAACCGTATACAGGGAAGCTTGACAGGAGCAAGGAACGGTTCAACTACAGGCTGAGCCGGTGCAGAATGACTGTGGAGTGTGCGTTTGGCCGTTTGAAAGCCCGCTGGAGGTGTCTTTATGGGAAGCTAGATTTGGGGGAAAGCAGCATTTCCGCTGTTATATCCGCGTGCTGTACCCTCCGTAATATTTGTGAAGGGAAGGGTGAAAGATTCAGTGAGGAATGGACCTCCGAGGTTCGACGCCTAGAGGTTGAATTTGCACAGCCAGAGAGCAGGGCTAATAGGGAGGCCCAGGAAAGGGCTTCAAGGATTAGGGATGCTTTAAGGGAGCAATTTGATGCTGAGAGCCAACAGTAATGTTTGGTGCCATTGCTGTGCTATGTTCTACCTTGGGTTACAGTATTTACCACTTCCTGCAATAATAAAACGTATTGTAAAAGCCATAAAATCCTTTATTCAAAGTACAGTACATAAAAGGCAAGGTGGGTTAGGGTGGTGGACTGTACATTCAGAGGTTTGAATATGTCCTGTTTTGATTACTGTTCAATATCTGCTGCACTTCAGGATTACTATGCTGCAGGGTAATGGGGGTGGAGTGCACAGGGTAAGAATTATAGTTTTCAGGGCTGGTAGGTGATTGTACAGGTGTTGGGGGCAGCTAGGTGTAATAAGGAACTGGCTGCTGGAGAAAGGTGTTTTGTGCAAATACTGGGGAACAAGAAAGAGAGCTTTGGGAGGGGTGTGGGTTACCATGGTACAGATCTGCCTGCATGGCTACCATAGACTCAAAAGACTCAGTTTGGCGAGCCAGGAGGCTTATCATCTGCTTTGTGGTTTTTTTGAGAGTCAATTCCTTTTTCCTGCTTTCTGTTTTCCTCCACTCATTCATTTTCTCTCTGGATTCATACATTTTCTCTCTCCATTCCTGCGTCTTCCTACTTTCTCTGTTGTAGTGATTCATAACTGATTTGATCAATTCTTCTTTTGATTTTCGGGGTTTTTTTCTCAAGTTCTGCAAACGACATGAGACCGGTGATCTGGCTGCATTACTCAAGGTCACTGAAAAAAACATAGATAGAAACATGTAATACACAGAGGCTACATTGTTTATTATCACACAGTGAAGGAGTTTTTAGACTTTTTGTAGCATCCTTCCCACATACCTCACATAACACAGAGAGGCCAGGGAAGCGAAGGCATGGCGAGAAATGGGGTGAGTGTTTCTGTCCCGACTGCACCTGGGAGGGGGAATTGACCGATGGGTCACTGGGGTTTATCAGCACTGGGTACAGGAGGTAGCTGGTGTCCTGCACAGGGGACAGTAGTGAACAGGAAGGTGGCGAGCTGCTGCCGGCGGGGGGGGGGGTCCGCGTTAATGCTGGCCTGCTGGTGGGGGGGGGGGAACGCACAGCTGTGCTGGCTGCCTGCTGGGAAGGGTGGGGGGACACCGGAGCGCACCGCGGGGCTGGATGCCTGCTGGGAGGGGGGTGGGGGAACACCAGAGCGCACCGCGGGGCTGGATGCCTGCTGGGAAGGGGGAGGGGAGACCGGAGTGCACCGCGGGGCTGGATGCCTGCTGGGAAGGGGGAGGGGAGACCGGAGCGCACCGCGGGGCTAGTTACATGCTGGGAAAGTGGGGGGGAGACCGGAGCGCACCGCGGGGCTGGACGCCTGCTGGGAAGGAGGAGGGGAGACCGGAGCGCACCGCGGGGCTAGTTACGTGCTGGGAAGGGGGGGGAGACTGGAGCGCACCGCGGGACTGGATGCCTGCTGGGAAGGGGGAGGGGAGACCGGAGGGCACCGCGGGGCTAGCTACGTGCTGGGAAGGGGGGGGGAGACTGGAGCGCACCGCGGGGCTGGGGGGGGGACCGCGAACCTGCCGCCCTGCACTCAAGTATCCCTAAATTCTCAACAGGGTTTCCTACTGCCAGATATATCACTGCTGCGTGTTACCTGGGAAGAGAGGGAGGGTCTTCTACAGCAATGTGGATTCCGCCCTGGCCCCTATGCAGCTTGCCTGTGTGCAGCCATGGTCCCCCCACCCCTCGCTGCACAGTGGATCGGACGAGTTAGCCTGACCAGGACAAGGACCACGGTGGCTCTCCCGATAAACTTGCGAAAGCACATTGCCACGCTCTGGCTGCAACTTTTCAAGAGATTACCGAGGCAGATTACAGAGACGTGATAGAGCAAATCAATGGGCTATTCCACGTTTAGGCATGCATGCAGGCAGCCATAACCCAAACCCTCCTCTCCCAAAACATAAAAATCTGCTTACCCCGAGCACACTCCTCAGCTTCTTCCTCACCAGCAACTTCCTGCTGCTGCGACTGGCTAGCCTCCTCCTGGCTTGAGAAGAGCTCCTGGCTGCATGCCTCCTGGGACTCCGGGGTCTCCCTCCACGCCAGTAGCCTCACTGTCGGCTTCCTCTACACCCTCCCCCACTTCTCCCTGCTCTGAACTCTCCATCGTGGTCCTCGGATTGGCAGTGGGGTCACACCCAAGTATGGCATCCAGCTCCTTGTAAAAATGGCAGGTTGTGGGGGCAGCTCCTGAGCGGCGATTTCCCTCACGGGCTTTGCAGTAAGCACTCCTCAGCTCTTTTATTTTGACCCTGCACTGCAATGCATCCCGTTCATGGCCCCTTCTCATCAAGGACTGCGATATCTGCCCATAGGTATCATAATTTCTCCTTCTGGAGCGCAGCTGTGCTTGCACAGCCTCCTCACCCCAAACACTGATGAGGTCCTGCAGCTCTGAATTGTTCCATGCTGGGGCTCGTTTGGGGCATGGAGGCATGGTCGCTGATTGATTGAATGATTGATTGCACTCCACACCTGGCTGAGCAAACAGGAAGGGGATTTTTAAAATTCCCGGGGCATTTAAAGGAGGGGTCAGCTGAGCCAAGGGCAGTGGAGTGTGCATGATTACCAGAGAGGCTTCTAAGGTATGCTGGGATACCTCCTTATACCACAGAGGTCAATAAAAGTGCTGGTGGGTGTCCACACTTGCTGACCAGTGCTGGATCACCAGCGCTGGATCCCCTACATCCGAGGCTCGACCGGGTGTACAGCCAGCGCTGCAACCAGGGAGTTGCAGCGCTGGCTGTGCTTTGCAAGTGTGGCCACATCCTAAGTTGCAGCGCTGTAACCCCCTCACCAGCGCTGCAACTCTCCAGTGTAGCCAAGCTCTAGGATTGGCTCCAAACGTTCCCAGCTTTTGTAGATTTTACCACAAGTCTCACGATATTTGATTTTTTTTTAAATCCCCAACCCTCAGAGTTGTAGACGTATGTGAGAATCTCAGCTCTGATTAAAACAACAACAAAAAAGTACGTTTCTATCCCTTTTGCAAAGAAAAAACTGGAAAATATGACCCCAGTGCACCCTAAACATCCAAATTATTTTTAAAATGTTATGATTTTTCGCCAATCTCATGATTTTTGAGCACCTGGGTTGGAAATGTTGTTATCACAGCTGTAGGAAGGCATTTTGCATAATCCTAGCCGTGATACGGGAATCACATACCCTCATGGAACTGTTTGGTGCCAGGACTTTGTCTGGGGTTTTGGAAAAAACAATCCCTCACCACTGGCTCTCTCTAACCAATTAATTAACTCTAGGCTCTTACTCTACCCTAAATTAATAAAGTTTGGGCTCCCATCTCCCCAAACTGAATTAAGTCTGCCCCCCAGTAAATGAATGCTCCCCATATATGCACCTCTTTGCAGGGCTTGTCTGGAGCTGCTGAGCTCTGGGGGACATAGTAAATCCTCAGCAACTCATCTCCACATGACCACTTTGCTTTCCTTGATTCTCCCCCCGACCCTGCACTGCTGGAACAGCTGCAGGGGCTCCAGACCCTCTCCCCCATTATAGAGAAGCAGTGCACCTGAGCCTATGTGCCTGCTTAACTCCTCCCCATCCAACATCTCTGCTGTTCTGCCTCTGTAGCTCTGCCCTGAAACAGAGCAAGGAATGCAGTGGCCTGTCTCTGCTTCCAGCCTTTCCCTCATCTCCTGTTACAGAAGCAACTCTGCTCCTTTCTTCCTTCCTCCCGCCTTCCCCCTGCAGGGAAGAAGCCAGTGGCTCCCAGTCCAACTCAGCTCACTCCCTCCAGCACAATTTCTGCTCAGTGTGGGTGAGAGGATTTTTTGAGTCCTGGCCTCTGTTCAGTTCCTCGAGCTCATTTGCGGCAATCAGGTAGTGACAATCTGAAAATGGGGATTTTTTTTTAAAAAATTGAATGAGATTTAAAATGTCTTATTGAAATACTCCCCCCTTCATGCCAAATGTCAGGTATTACAAGCTGCCTTAAAAAGTGATCCTAAATGAGTGAGTCACCTTCTTCTCAGTCACTGAGACTTGGCAAGACTGCACAAAACCCCACTGCCTTCTGGCATCACTCATGGCAGCCTCAGTGGTGAGGCTAAGGACTGAGTGGATAAGGATGCTAATTAAAATCTCTCATTGCTAGGATATGTCTTCAGTGCACAATTATCCCAAGGCCTAACCCAGGTGTTGCCCAACACCCCTTGCTGTCCAAACAGAAAAAACTCTCACCTAGGCCTGAGGTATCTTTAAGCCTGGGCTAGCATACACAGCTGAGATTACAACCTTGAGCCCAGGTTTTGCATCCTACTTTGCAATGAGGACATTGGTTAATCAAGCCTGTCTGCTGAAGATCCTCCACCACCTTCCCACACCTGGGCTGTATTTTCTTTCCCTCTATCTCTCTGGCACAGGTAAGGCTTTGCAATGGGGACTCAGGACAAACCAGAGCTCATTCAGAAATTATATACTTGTACAGGAGTGAGCAGAATAGAAGCCCATTGGCAGGCATGGGTGCCAGGTTTGTATAATTTTTGGTAGTTCCCAGAACGGGTCCAAGCAGAGTTGTCCCATCTCTACCGACAGCTCTGAAAATATAAGCCCAAACATTTGTGGAGCCAGGCCCACATTCCTGAATATTGGTGGAGCATGGGCACCACAGGCCCATGTAACTCACCCCCTATGTTGGTGCGATAGTGTGGGGAAGCTTCCTTGCCTCTCTTGGTGCTGTTAACAAGCAGAGAACCCCAGGTCTCAGTCTCACACCCATCAAAAGAACTAACTTCATTTTGGCATAAAAGAAAGGTTATCCTCCAGGGAGCAAGATTTGCTTTACTTTGCTAGTTAGTAAATACATGATAGTGTTAGCACCAACAATCCTTTTCTTACACAAGCCATTTAACCCCACTGCAGTAACTTCCAATCTTTCAAGGATTTAAGGCAATTCCCAGTAAATTTCTATGTCTGGATGTGTCTTTGTCAATAAACTTGGTCTGTTAAGTAGCAAAGGAAGATTAGAGAAATAATCCTCCTTAAAAATAATATCACATTCATTTTTGTATGTGAATATATTGACTGTATAATACAAACATCAATTTAATAGGGGAAAGATATATATTTAGTCTGTGTGTTACACATGGTTCTGCCTTTTCCTTCATATAGGCCAGCGGTTCTCAATGGGGTCACCAGGGCCAGCATTAGACTTGCTGGGACCCAGGGCTGAAGCTGAAGCCTGAGCTCCACCCCCATCTGGGGCAATGGGGCTTTGACTGAAGCCCCCTCTCCCCTCACCTGGGGTGGCAGGGCTTGGCCTGCAGCCCCCACCCACCTCCAGGGCAGCAGGGCTCCAACTCTGGCTCCAAACCACCCTCTTCCCCCCCACTCCTCCCCTGGTCATGTAGTAACTTTATTGTCAGAAGGGGGGTCACGGTGCAATGAAGTTTGAGAACCCCTGATATAGGCCTACAGCAAGGTACACAAGTATGATTCATTTTGAAACCAATAATACTGGTGAGCTTCACCTTTTACTCTTAGTGGCTTATGAAATTCATGCAAGCTTCCAAGTGTGACAGGTGTTCAATGATATACTCTTCATGATGGGCACTCATGATATCGTTTGAGTTGACCCAGCTGCGAAAGTAGCGCAGATTTCGGGCTAGAACAAAACAGATCACTACATAAATCTGTAAGGATTACCCCTTTATTACATTACAGTTTTTACTCACCCCTGACCAGAGAAAGAGGAAGACAGACTATTCCCATATCTTCAACCTTTGACATTCTTAGATTCCGTCCCTCCAGATAATAATGTTATTTCAGTCAGCCATGTACTAAGGGAGCCTGACAATTTCCATTGCCATTTCAACAGTGCAGACTGGATCAACCACTCTGAACTGCACAAAACTTCCAGCTTCTTAAGTCTCCCTGTTCCACAAATGAGAAATCATGTCTGGTGCTGTACGATCCCTTTGATTTGCAAACACTAGTTATAACATAATTTTATATTGGCCAGTGATATTTTTAAATTCTCTTTTAATTCTTTCCTTGTTTACACTTTATGCTGACATAATTCTGCCTGATTAGTATTGATGTAAATTCTACCCTGTCAGTTACAGCTCTACTCCCAAGTACTTTCTATGAGAATGAGAACTGTAATATTTCATCACACATATTGGCCCAAAAATCCATACTTGTCTGGCACATTTTCAACTTCTGAACTCCCAGGTCTCTTATCTGTCATCTCTCCCTGCCAGAGAAGATACATACAATCACAGCCCACAATAATACATAAATTAAATACAATAAGGTTTTTCAACGATGTTGCAGGAAATTGCCTTTTCTGTCACAATACATATTAAACAAACCCAAGGAAATCAAAATCAAGAGGTAAAAAGCAGCAAGACAGGGAGGAGAAGGGACAAGGAGAGAGCATATGGATTTATCTCCTTTCAGCCAGGCCTCCTGCAAGGATCTTTAGTTGATCAGTTTTAGGAAACTGTCCCAAATTAACTCCAATTTTTCCAGGGTTAGCCATCTATTGCATGGGATCCTTTCCTTTGCAGCCATGTCTGCCATTCCATTGTGCATTGGGAAGGGGGTTTACTTTTTCAACTATCTTGCACCCAGTAAAGCTTTAAGTAGTCATCTCCTTCAGTATTGCAATAGCCTACATTTGCTGGGTATATGACACAAAAGTTGAGTGAAGTCTCTAGGATCATGTTCATTCTGGTTTTAATATGATCCCAGAAGCTTGAAACAACAGGAAATTATCGAAACATATGTGCAGGCATGGCTCTTTCACCTTCACCCTTTCAACATCGATCGTGGAGTAGTTTTAATTCTGTAAAGTCTTTGTAGTGACCAGTGCAACTTAAATATCATTTTTTGTTGAAAGAGACATAATCAGAGGTCCACAGTCAATTCCTTAATTTCTCGTATTGCTCTACTCCGTTGCAGGGGTGAGATATTTATTGCCAATTCTTTGTTTCATTTTTGTCATCATTACATCTGTATTAACCCTTCAGTGGGTCATTAAGAACTCATACAGTGTAGCTGTCAGTCTGGGGAAACTGTAAAGCTTTCTACGAAATTCAAGCTGTTTTGGCACTTCAGACAGTGCAAGTGCTTTCACACCAAATCCTGAGTTGAACAGGTGACAGATTTGAATAGGCTGACATATTGCAGTAATTTGTGGGTTGTATTTAGAGAGAAGTAAATGTATGATCTGGTTCTCACTATCCTTAACTGGGATATATATAATATGCTGTATTCCATCCAGTTTTTTCAGATTATCATTTCCCACCCAAACTTTAGCATGGGATTTCCCCAGACTGGGGCCTCTACATGGGATGACAGGTGGAATTTATGTTGGTATGCTATACTGGCCCATCTCTGATGGTGAATATAGATGATGGGGTTTCGACTATTTTGGTATCTACAGTATCCAGAGCTTAGTATAGACACCGGTGGCAAAGGATGGGACAGCACCTTCTTGATATTCATCCATATAGATTTTTTTTTACAGCATATCTCCATTGCATGGCCTGGTTTATTCCCCAGTGGGTCTGGGAATCCACACTGAGGACAAGATCCAGACAAGGGGAGGAGTTGAAAAGCTAAAGACAATGCTGGACCAAATATGCATCATCTCTCTAATGGACCTGCCATGGATCAGCAGGAAAACTAATAAAGGGTATGTTACTTTTGTTCTTAAATTCACCATTGTAGTTGGGAGAAAGTCCAGGGTGCAGCTGCAGCCAGAGAAAGTTCTGGAGCCACGCTGGCAGGAGGTGGGAAAGAGCACCAGGGGCCCAGAATCAGCACAAAGGTACAAGACCTCCATATGGATGACCCTTGCCTCCTGCAATCCCATAGGATATGTAGATGTTTGGAGCTGTCCCTGAGTCCTTGTTAGAGCCCACAGGGCTGGGACCTTGGCCCATGGGTGTTTGAGGATGCTGATACTTTCACATAGCCATGGGAGGCTTAGGTTGGGCTCCCAGGAAGGGACCCTGTAAGGTTGGGCTCGACAAGAAGTACCGCACAGCAGGACCTGAGTCGCGACCCCTCACGGCCTCTGATTGGTGAAGGATCAGTACTTAAACTGGGAGCTACAAAGGGGAATTGTCTGAGCAACAATACAGACTACCTCCCTGTCTCTGCTACAGACCCTAGACTACCTCCTGACCCTGGTTTGTCCTCAACTTCGCTATTTGATTGCTATCTGTAACTGGTGCCCAACCTTGATCTCCTGGTAACCTGACCCTGCCTGCCTCCTGATGTCTGACTCTCAGTTCATCCTCTGGCTTGTCCCAGACTCTGACCTCCCAGTACTTGACTCAGCCTGACTGCCAACTCCTGCTCCGACCACTAGGTCTGACCACCCTCATCTTGGTCATGACAGGCTTGTTCCATGGATAAGGCAGCTTGGAGATTGAGGCATTAGCTCTCTTTCACAGCAGGGCGAGATCAGCACCACAGTTACCAACCTAATCACCAGGGTCTTACAATTTCCATAAAAGGTTCTTTCTTTACAGTTTTGCCTTTTTTTCATTTTTGTAATATATATAATTATATTGTTTGTAATATAGGTTTAGAAGGATTAGATTTTTAACTGTAAATTTTGATTTCACTGTACACACACAACCCTCCCCATAATTTCTTGCAACTGTGAAAATCTCAGAATTGATAAAAACTAGGAAAAAAGCTTAAATCCCATAATTTTGCACAATTGTGAAAATGCAAATTGATAAAAATTGGAAAAAAATGCTTAAAGACAAACACTGATATTATAATAACTGAATTCTGCCAAGCCTAAATATACATAAGGACAAATTGCCATGGTTTAAGCTATATTAATATATTATATTTTATATCAATGTATTATATATTGCTGAAGCCATAGCAATTTGTCATTAAATAATATTTTCAATGCCCAATCTCCATGTACTAAGCAATATTTGGCAAAATGTTTGGGACATCCAAAAATATTTTTATCATGAAGGACAGTAATAGAAGTGTTATGAAAATATTTGGTTCACACATGTAGCTGAATGTATCATAAATTCTTCTTCAACAAAGAACTAACATTGTTGACTACCGTGGAGGCCTCGTGAACATCATGGGTGCAGTTATAGAATATTTTGTATATATTGCTTGCATTACATCCACCTCATCCTTATTTCCATCACTAATTCTGTAATTTGAAGTAAGTCCAAGAGCCCATCTCTAGTGAAGATATGAAATTCAATTTTCCACTCACATCTACAGGGCAGTCCCTGTTTTCCTGAATCTACATTTGAATGCACTGCTCTCAGAGAAGTACGCAACACTTCAGCAATAGTTTAGCTCTTAACAGGAGTCACAAACACTGACTCAGCACATTTGAAACTGAACTCTTACCACCCTGCACACAGATACATAACTAATTTCATAATTTAAGAGCAAAATCACATCAAAGCAGTGACCTAAAATTACCTGCTATGTATGAGTCTCATATTCTTTCCTAATTACTTATAAAATGCACCCTAAACACTATTTCACAAGGAGGAAAAATCTATGCGGTAGAAAATAGGATAAAAAACGTTACTGGACACATGCATTCCAAGATGTTAATTCTACTTCAATTCCTGTTTAGCAGAAGTTCATTAAACTTCTTCATCACGAGCCTGACCTAGGAAAGTAAATAAGTACTGTGTTATTCCCCTTCGAATCCTGAGTTGCTAATAAGGAATTATAAATCTCCAGTCACTTTGAAAAACAACCAAATATATCACAAAGTGAAACACAACAGCAGAAGTTCTGTATCTTTCATGAAAATGAGACTGAAATGGAAGACTAAAAGCGTGATTTAGTTTTACAGACTGTGAATTAATACCATATTGCTTCAGCTTTTCTAAAGTGCATACATCTCCTTTCATATGGCAAGAGAGGTGATTAGCCATGTTCAAATAACCGAGTCCAGATTAGTGCAATGTTATTCACCTTGAGAACTCCTGAAAGATAATCAAGAGGGCAAGACTATAACCTTCATGTAGTGCTCCTGTTACATGCTATTGATTAACACAACAAATGTCATCAAAAGGCTACTGGACATCGATTTGTTGATATGCCAGTATGATTAGCAACTATAAATATACACAACAGGGAATGAAAAGCAGGCAATTTCATTCACCAAGTCCAGCCTGCTCCTTCAGGTGCTTCTACTTCATTTTTTTCTAAAAATAGCTAATCACTGCACCTACAAAGCACCTTTCATACACAGATTTTACAGCACTTTATACAGATGGATAGGGAGAATTAGCTCCATTTTACAGGTGGGGAACAGAGAGGAAAAGAGAGGAAAAGAGAAGCATAAATGGTTAACACGTGACTTAGCAAAAGTCATACTGCAAGCCAGTGGGAGATTTGGTAAACATCCTGGCTCCCTGCCTCCTGCTCTAGCAGCTAGAACATACTGACTTGATCTTGATCCAGCAAAGCATTTAAATGCATGCATAACTTTAAGTACATGATTATTCCCATTGGAGACATTTGTTGGATCAGGGCCTTGGTTTCTATACACATAGGATGACATCAACCCCTAGTGAAGCCAGTGATAAAACTTCCATTAACTTTAATGGGGCTAGGATTACTTCATGCTTTCTAAAGCATGCTCTGGATTTGCTGGTCTTTAATTTGATGACCTGAGTTATATCATCCAGAATACTTCAAAAATAGTAGCATGAACTGACATTAACTACAGTGATTAATACAGTGTCTTATAATTAGATCCCCTTCAATGTCCTCTTGACTTGCAAATGTGTGTTTCTGACTTTACTTTATACTGCTTTCCATTTGATACTAGGATTTCTCTGGTCCTCCTTCCTGGTTC
This sequence comes from Gopherus evgoodei, assembly GCF_007399415.2. Classification (NCBI taxonomy): domain Eukaryota; kingdom Metazoa; phylum Chordata; order Testudines; family Testudinidae; genus Gopherus; species Gopherus evgoodei. Next base: position 88,558,763 of record NC_044329.1, read on the forward strand.
AAGAGCTACAATGTGTTTCCTGCAGGTAATGTGACCAAAATTGAACACCACACTTAGCCGGCATTGTTTATAACCATGTTTGCTCTTTCTTGCTATCAAACACTGCCTTAAACACCCAAGCCCCATTTCCAAACCTTCCTACTGTAGCTTCTTCCCACTCTGCAGCTACTGCTTTGCAGTTCAAGTATTCTGTATATTGAGATTTCAGAATATTTATTCCATCCATGTAAACATGGCATTTGGAAGAATTTTGCCCATATTATGAATACTATTTAAATAGGTGTTTATGTTCAGGCACTCAGATACCACAGTAATGAGTATAGTATAAATGCCTAAACAGACATAGAGAATGTAGCCATTACTATCAGAATTAAGATAATTTTCAATAGATGAGACTTGTGCACAAACTCTGACCTGCATGGACCTGTCATTGTTAGACACAACCTCTCTCTCCTTCACTTTCCTCAGATGTAAAATGGGTATAATAATATCTACCTATGTGAAAAGCATTCTGATATCCTTGGAAGATAGAGGGAATAGTTTACAAGTGTAAGGTGGAGGGAATGGTTTAGAAGTGTAAACATCCGTTATAAAGTACCAAGAATCCCTGGAACAAAAAGGTCAGACCTGGTAAGGTAAAATTCAGCCTTTCATCATTCTGAGTTTCACGTGGTTTACTACATTGGGTTCTTTCAGATGAGGTCTTAAAATCCCAGCTCCTGTCTGTTGTGGACAACAAAGGTCCCACGCCACTTTTCACAAGAGCAGGAATTTGCCCTGTACCCTTGGTCAAATTCTACACTCCCCCCACTTCTTGGTAGTGTTCTATCTGGTTGCTGCCCTCCCATTACAGAGGTGGCTGTGATGGATGGATGTTTGTAATGCAGTTTGGGATCCTTCGAGATGAAAAGTGCTTGAGAAGTCATAACGTAACAGTCCAATTTTAATTTTATCTGATGTACTTGTAGTGCTGATTTTTAATTCTCTATTCATCTTTAGACCTCAGACTGCACTGTTAACTGCATGGCTGGGATACTATACCTGTGTGAAACTGAATGAAACTGCTTTCAAGAAGGTGAGGCCTAGCCTCATTAGCAATACAAAAGGGCTGGTAATTGAAATACATGCAAGAAGCTATTAATTCAACCGGTCAAGTAACCTGACAGTTGCTATAAGCAATCTTTACCTAGACAAAGAGAGGGTTAATTAGAGATATGCAAATAATTTGATTTCTAGTGTTTCAAGTCTGGAAGGTCTAAACGTTCTGTTTCAATAGGTGATCAAACCACAATGGATGAGCCCCATGTAAAATGAGAAATAAATTATAATGGATAATGTAAAATAATCATGTCAATACACTATGTGCCAGGGAGATGCAAATAAACCGAATCTGCATACTTCTCATGCTGCCAGACCTCACTTAAGGCACAATTCCTGGGCTGCTCTGTGCATGTCTCCTATGTTAAGTCAGTAATGTGCAACAGAGGGAGTGTTCCGGTCCTGTTCCTCCAGCTGCCCAATGGCACACCTGCCCTGGCAGGCTCTCGCTTCATTCTTAACACATGGATGTTATAATATGTTATATTTGGTCCAACTCCCAAAGAAGGAATATCTTGCTCAAAAGTCAGTACATATTTTGGCACACTGGGGAAATAAACCTGTTCTGTTACTATGACACTTCCACATCAAAGTCAGAAGGCCCAGCCACTGGTGTTGGGGGTTTCCTGGGCACATACACAGCCTTTCTAAGAAGGCGTGTCACATTTCTCACAGCTCTGACAGAAAAAGACAGCTATGGCTTTTGGGGTGTGGGAGAGCCAAGATTTTACTGCTATGTAGTGAACTAGCTAAAATCTACCAATTATTCTGTAAACCAGAGAGTAATGCTAGCTAGTAATACTGGACAAGCATGTTTCCACTTCAGGTGGTTTAATATCACGTATTTTTTATTTTCTGTTTTCTTGCATCCTGTAAAACACTAATAAATCCGTCTTTTCTTTAATCTAAGCTTAATTAAGTTTTTGGCTGTTATCAGAGGAAATTACTTGCTGGCATTCCTCAGGGAAGCAAAATGCTGTCCTCAGGAAGGCTGAAGATAACAGTCAGTGCATTGGTCAAGGGCAGGAGAAAAGCTGTTATGTCTTTCAAAGCAGCGCCTTGGCGGGGACAATGGTATCATTATGAATACAAGGAGGGCCAAATGACTAGAGGATACAATGCACCATCAGAGACTGCTATGCATGTAACATAGTACTATTAGGGCATGGTATCATTATGCAGGAGCAGGAAAGAAATGAGATGGGTATCTTTTAAAACAGTTTAAAAGCAATGTGTCGTCCTAAAATGTAGCTAAGGACTTATCTGCACACAAATGTCATAGCACATTACCAGTACAGATAAACTAATACCAGTCTCCCAGAGTGAACCCAGTCAGTCACACTAGCGTAAAGGTACTTCTACCGGGATAGCTTATTCTCATAAGGGAAGGGTAATAAGTTCTACTGGTATAAGGCACTTTTACATCAGTTTGTCTGCACCTACACTAGGAGGTTGCACCAATTAAACTCAGAATTTAAAATCCAGAGGGATCTTGATCAATTGGAGAACTGGGCTCTAGACAACAAAATGAAATACACATATGAGATGCTATCGTTAGAGAAGAAAAATCAAATGCACAGCTACAGAATGGGGGAAAACTGGCGTGGCAGCAGCACTTCTGAGAAGGATCTAGGAGTTGTGGTGGATCACAACCTCAACATGAGTCAGCAATGCGATGCTGTTGCAAAAAAAGCAAATGCATTAACAGAGGCATAGCATGCGAGTCACGGGAGGTGATAGCACTGCTCTACTCGGCGCTGGTTAGGCCTCAGCTGGAGTACTATGTCCAGTTTTGGTCACCAATGTATAGAAAGGACATAGAGAAACTGGAAAGGATCCAAAGATGAGCAACAAAGATGATCAAAGGGATGGAATGCAAGTCCCATGAGCAAAGGCTGAAGGAACTGTTAGTCTGGAAAAGAGGAGATTAAGGGGGGATACAATGAAAGTCTTTAAATACTTGAAAGGCTGCCATAAAAAAGATGGAGAAAAGTTGTTCTCTCTTGCCACAGAGGGTAGGGCATTGGGTTCAAACTACAGCATAGTAGATTTAGATTAAACCTCAGGAAAAACTTCCTAGAACAGTAGGACACTGGAACAGACTGTCTCGGGAGGCTGTGGAAGCTCCTTCACTGGAGGTTTCAAAGGAGGCTGGAAAGCCATCTGTTTTAGATGGTTTAGACACAACAAATCCTGCATCTTGGCAGGGGGTTAGAATAAATGACCCTTGCAATCCCTTCTAACCTATGGTTCTGATTCTAACTATTTCAGTAGAAAAATCACATCTGACCAACATAGTTAAATTGGTACAGAAATTGTGTGCAAGCCAATCCTCATTGAGGAGGCATTACACCACAAGTGTATCAAGAATCAAGGTCTTAATCCAAAATAAAGACTGACACCTTTCATTTGCACATGCAGGACTAGAACAACCACTACAAACACACTGGGAACATTTCTTCTTGGTAAGGGCCTTCTGCTTCTGCACACCTATGACATTCAACTAATCGTTCTCCACATGTTATTACAGAACACCAGAGGCAGATCCGATCTGGTGAGGTGCTGAGAGTTTCCCAGGAGGTGCTGAGGACCCCCTCTTCCACCAGAGTTCAGCACCTGGCAGGTCTGAGTTTGAAATTTGTATTTTTGCCTCGTGTCACTGTGCTGGTTAGAATATTTATTCAAAATGTGTGTATTCCAAATACTTCCATTTTTAGAATACAGTTTACAGTATAGACAGAGTAGCAGCCTGTTCCCTTCCCAACAGCACTGATAAGAGCCAAAATGTTTACAATGTAAAACTATCTGAGAAGCAAAGCAGCAGATCTCTATAGGGCAGGCTTTCAGACAAGGGTATTTGGTAGTCAATCTGAAAGAGGCTTAAACCAAGTTATCCTACATGCCCAGAAGTGCTCCTGAAACACCAGGCTTATTGTGGAGTACACCAAAAACTGTAATGTTTAATGTACAAAATACTGGATGTTTCCACTCCATGGCTTCCAAACACCCCATACCAAACCCTATCAAAGTAATTTGTCCTGACACTGATGTATAGTTAAGATCTTTTCCTCCAAGATCTCCTAGCAGGAGTACATTTCCAGCCAGTGTGTGTGGCAGGGATGAAAGTAACTTACAGGATTTACCAGTACTGCCGGAGTCCTGAGGGGGGCATGGCCTCATCCAGAAGAGGCGTGGCCTCTCAAGATGTAAAGGCCCTGGGGCACCAGCTGTGGCTGGCAGACCCAGGGTCTTTAAATCAACCAGGGACTCCCAGCTGAAGAGGTGGCTAGGAGCCCCCAGGGGCTCAGGGGCAAATTAAAGGGCCCAGGGCTCTGGCTGCTGGGGGAAACCCCGAGCTTTGCGGGGCTGGGGCAGGGATTTAAAGGGCCCAGAGCTCCTGCCACTGAGGGGAGCCCCGAGCCCTTTAAATCCTGGCCCCAGCCCGACCACCAGAGCCATGGCTGGGATTCAAAGAGCTCTAGGCTGCCCGCAGCCGCAGGGAGCTCTGAGCCCTTTAAAACTCAGCTGTGGGCAGGTTTTAAAGGGCTCTGGGCTGCCCGCAGCCACAGGGAGCTCTGAGCCCTTTAAATCCCGGCCTCTGCCCGGCCGCGAGAGCTGCGGGTGGGATTCAAAGGCTCTGGGCTGCCCACAGCCGCGGGGAGCTCTGAGCCCTTTAAATCCCCGCTGTAGAAGCCAGTGCAGTTCAGCACGGTGTACTGGCTCTTGCCGGTACGCCGTACCGTACTGGACCAGCTTACTTTCACCTCTGGCGTGCGGTGTTAGGATCAACACACTCACTGTATAGTCTGATTGGATTTTTTTCAAAAAGAAGACAGCACAAACACTGGAAATTTACCTTTGCTTTTGTGCTGTCCCTAGCATTGAGTATTGTTATCCCTAGCTGTACCCTTAGCACTGACTCCTGCAATGCAAACCCCCGAGCCACAGTTCCTCTCTTCTGCTCTAAACCAGACAACTTGGAAAAAGACTGTAATATCCATAATTCTATTACTGCTATTTTAGAAGAGGGCTTGTCATAAACAAATATTTAAGGGTTAATGGAACAGGAGTACTTCATGTCTCTTTTGCCTGCAAAGGGTTAACAAGTTCAGTGAGCCTGGCTGTCACCTGACCAGAGGACCAATCAGGGGACAGGATACTTTCAAATCTTGAGGGAGGGAAGTTTTGTGTGTGCTGTTAGTTTTTGGTTGGTGTCTCTCTGGGTTCTGAGAGTGACCAGACGTTGCAACCAGGTTTCTCTCTAATCTCTCTGATACAGTCTCTTATATGTCCAGAATACTAAGTACTAGGTACATAAGGCGAATTAGGCTTATGTTTGTTTTCTTTATTTGCAAATGTGTATTTGGCTGGAAGGAGTTCAAATTTGTATTTTGCTGAAAGGATTTTAATTTGTACTTGTATACTTAGGCTGGGAGGGTATTCCCAGTGTCTATAGCTGAAAGACCTTGTACCTATTCCATTTTAAATTTACAAAGATAATTTTTACTGTTTTTCTTTCTTTAATTAAAATCTTTTCTTGTTTAAGAACCTGATTTTTTTTTTGTTCTGGTGAGACCCCAGGGGACTGGGTCTGGATCCACCAGGGAATTGGTGGGGAGAAAGGTTAATTTTCTCACTGTGTTAGGATTACTTTCTCTCTCAGGGAGAGCCTGGAGGGGGAGAGAGAAGGAGGGGGGAAGGTGAATTTTCCTCTCTGTTTTAAGATTCAAGGAGTTTGAATCACAGTGATCCTCCAGGGTAACCCAGGGAGGGGAAGTCTGGGAGAGGCAACGGTGAGGGAAAGGGTTTACTTTCCTTGTGTTAAGATCCAGAGGGACTGGGTCTTGGGGGTCCCTGGGCAAGGTTTTGGGGGGGGGACCAGAGTGTACCAGGCACTGGAATTTCTCCTTGGTGGCAGCGCTACAAGTACTAAGCTGGTAATTGAGCTTAGAGGAATTCATGCTGGTACCCCATCTTTTGGACGCTAAGGTTCAGAGTGGGGGATTATACCATGACAGGGCTTGTGGGCAAATAAACAGCCCTGAACTAAATTGTGTTCTATGAATTATTCTGATGCATAATTTGCGTTTAAAACACTTTTTGTGTGCTAAAAAAAAAGGAATGTAAATAACCATACTCAGAGAGTAGTTTGTTATGGCTTCCCAATCCTGCTGGAAAGGTATAACAAGTGGGGTTCAGCAGGGGTCTGTTTGGGACCGGTTCTGTTCAATATCTTCATCAACGATTAGATGTTGGCATAGAAAGTACGCTTATTAAGTTTGCGGACGATACCAAAACTGGGAGGGATTGCAACTGCTTTGGAGGACAGGGTCAAAATTCAAAATGATCTGGACAAGTTGGAGAAATGGTCTGAGGTAAAACAGGATGAAGTTCAATAAAGATAATGCAAAGTGCTCCACTGAGGAAGGAACAATCATTTCACACATACAGAATGGGAAGAGACTGTCTAGGAAGGAGTATGGCAGAAAGAGATCTAGGGGTCATAGTGGACCACAAGCTTAATATGAGTCAACAGTGTGATACTGTTGCAAAAAAGCAAACATGATTCTGGGATGCATTAACAGGTGTGTTGTAAACAAGACACGAGAAGTCATTCTTCCGCTTTACTCTGTGCTGGTTAGGCCTCAACTGGAGTATTGTGTCCAGTTCTGGGCACCGCATTTCAAGAAAGATGTGGAGAAATTGGAGAGGGTCCAGAGAAGAGCAACAAGAATGATTAAAGGTCTTGAGAACATGACCTATGAAGGAAGGCTGAAGGAATTGGGTTTGTTTAATTTGGAAAAGAGAAGACTGAGAGGGGACATGATAGCAGTTTTCAGGTATCTAAAAGGGTGTCATCAGGAGGAGGGAGAAAACTTGTTCACCTTAGCCTCCAATGATAGAACAAGAAGCAATGGGCTTAAACTGCAGCAAGGGAGATTTAGGTTGGACATTAGGAAAAAGTTCCTAACTGTCAGGGTAGTTAAACACTGGAATAGATTGCCTAGGGAAGTTGTGGAATCTCCATCGCTGGAGATATTTAAGAGTAGGTTAGATAAATGTCTATCAGGGGATGGGTCTAGACAGTATTTGGTCCTGCCATGAGGCAGGGGACTGGACTCGATGACCTCTCGAGGTCCCTTCCAGTCCTAGAGTCTATGAGTCTATGAGTCTAGAACAATGGATATATTTTGGTATTTGGATTCACTGAGTCTATCATGAAAAAACTGATTAACCATAACCCACATCTAAACAAACACTAATTTAAAGAGACAGCTCAGAACTAAAGAGGTGGTGAACAGCTCACCGATATGTTCCTTTAGCTCAGAGGGTAAGGGTTTATGGGTGTTAATTTCCAGTATTTTTACTGAATGTAGTGGATTTTAACGTATTTCGTGCTTCTCCGAGTGGTTGCCTCCCAGCCACTATATCATGTTGTCATTCCAATTGTCAGTATTTAGATATGAAATACAGTACTTAAATTCAATTACAATATTCACTAATAGAGGTCACTAGGAAATTCCTCGTAACAGAAATAATTTCGTTTAAAACTTGTTATTAAAAATGATAAACATTTCCAAAACAGTGGCATATTAATTTTTAAACAATTAAAATGTACTCTTAGGGTCTGATTCTGAGCTGTTTTACATTAGTTTATAGTGGTGTGACTCTGACCTCAGTTATTTCTTATTTTGCACCAGTGTAAATCAGATTAGAATTGAGCACCCAATTATCATTTTTCTTTTTCAACATTCTGATGGGTTTGATAACACACCAGAATTATAAATCTGATGTCTTGTTTACAGATCACTGTTTATAATAACACCAACTGAAGGAGCTTAAATCTTTATTCTCAAGAACTTATATATGAGATATCAAAGTCAAGTGCCCAAGCTGTCATCTGGATCAATTTGAGATACCTTTGATAATTCAACATATGAAGGGTTAATTCCAATTTAAGCCCTTTAACATTTTCTAAAAACAACTCATGACCTATCTTGCAAAAAAGTCACTTGCAATTTGCGTTGAAGGATTTTTTCCCCTTCATCTCTTTCAAATGCAGCTTTGCATTAGCATGTTCAATAAAGCAAGTGTACTCCAGCTCTATTAGTTAGAACCAGTCTTGACCCTCATTTCGACCTAACTGGATATAATTACTTGGATACTAATGTAAAGTGTCAAGCCATTCTTGAATTTCATTGAGTTATCGTTAGACAGATTTGGTTCAAATTACTCCAAATACTTCAGTTTACTTTTATTACTCTTTCTCTTTTGCTGACAGGTCATCATGATCCTTCTTTTGCACATTTGAGCAAACTCCTAAAAGACTTCAGGACCAATCCATAATCTGGTACCCTCAATATACATATTGATCAGTTTGTACAAATTCTTCCCAATATAAGATGTACCCCCGTTAAACTAAAACATTTTAAAAACTACATTTATCATAGGTGGAATGTATGGCATATTGTGTTCTGAGTTCACTACTATATCTGACATATCTCAGCTATGTAGAAAGCAGCGGACGGCTTCTTGTTGGGTATTCCTATGTGCTGTCAACAGGGAGCTTTGTCAAGCAGTAGAGCGAAATATCTTGAAATTCAGTTCCATCTCAGTGGATGGCTGGTTCCTTTTATGGAGTCCTGGGTTTAGAAGTCTGAAAATTAACATGCATACATTTAAATGAATCATTTCTGTGCATTAAGTAGTCACTACATTACTAATATCTATGGTAGGAGGACGAGAGTTATCTTTGAGGATCTTGAAATCTCAATAAAAAGAAAGGCGCAAAAGTCTACCTTTCAGTGAAATATCTAAGTGGCTCCACAGCCGTGAGTCCACAAAGTGAAAGGGATACATTCTTATATTTTTTAAATGGGGGAGTCCACACGCTTAACTCCCATTAGTATAAGTGGTGGTCACGGGGGTAAAGCTCCAGGAACCAAGATTAGAATGTGCACCACAATGCTAGCATTCCACATGTTCCAGAGACTGGCTAGATTTTTACTAATCAGTTTCGAGTGCGCCCAAGGCTCAATGATTGTTTCATCAACTCAGGTTTGTTCCAAGTATAGCTCATCAGATTACAACAATCTGACAGATGTTAAAGTACTTTACAGTGTTAGTTGATGAGCACAATGTCACAACAATAGAGCAAAACAGATAGACAAGCCATGATCTTTCTTTTTCTAATATATACTATTAACTATCGGGATTATTCCTACATGCTTTAAAAGAACAATACCACCAATGTAGGTTTGCATTAATGTTCTGAGACAGAATCTGTATATATTGAAAGATGACAAATATGCCTTTTGGATTCTTATATATAAGAACCAACACGAGAACTGACACTTGATTTGAGACAGAGAAAGGCACATACCTGTGAACTACCTGGGTGCTGAATAATGTACCTGAGATATGGGCAAAATCTCCATTAAGTGCTTCCCCAGACCTCAGGTATGTATGTCACTTTGACAATGGTGCTTCACAGAAACATTGTTCCATTCTCCTACAGAATAGTAACTGGTTCATCTCTGAAAGCATTAATATCACTTGTTTCTTAATTTTTTTATTATGCTTTTACAGCTTATAAAACATTTCATTTTCTGTCACATTTCCAAGACATACTTGACACAACAAGGACTGACACAGGAGAGCATAGACATGCACACGTAATGCACTGTTAATTAAAACCTCAGTTTAACTGGCACAGAAGTCACTCTGGGAAATTAGAGTTTACAACCACTGAAATAGCATATGGTCAGTGATTTCCTCTGCAGATGCACTTGTAAGAAGCACTGAATATTTCAGTAATTCAGTTACCTAGTCTATCCTGTGATGCTCTACCTTTCTCCTTGACTTTTTGCTGGTATATGATATAGCTAAATTATCTGCTTTTCCCATTATTTGAACATACAAGTATCAGGTTGAAATTAATTATAACAGTCTCCTCTGCATGATGCTTCCAAAAAACCCAATTCATTGATTGCAAGTCTCCTTTTTACCTTGTGCTCCCCCTGTCTGTTTGATCTATCCACTTGTCTCTCATATTACACTTAAGCTGCAACTCTTTGAGGCAGGGACTGCCTATACTGTTATATGTTTGTACAAGGCCTAGCAAAAGGTAAAATAAATAAATGATAACAATAGACAATACACATTTCTTATTGATTTGACTCATCTACAATGCAGCAGCTCCTTTTTGTGTTTCTGATTCTCTGGCTGGAACAATTAAAACTTTTCCTTTTCATCCATAATCAAAATACTAATTCTATTAAGGACAAAAAATAGCAGTGAGACTACATTCATGTAACTGAAATGTAATAACCAGAATTAAATTACTCTTCCAAAAATCTCTCTAATCTACAGTTTACAGGATCAATACTTCACTTCGTGGACACAGATTTACTCAATAAAAGGACAGCAGACTCTCAACACCCAAGACAGTAAAGACTGTATTCCTCCTCTCTGAGCTAAAAAACATATTTTCAAACAAATGGATTCTGATCATTACTGCACAAAAAATGCAAATGTTTCTACATGCTGGAAAATTACCTTATTACTGTATGAAATGAGAAAAGCAGGGGAAAAAAGAGCTTTTTACGTCAAGGGTTTTCATCTTGTCACAGGCTCCATCACTAGCTTTATGGATTTCACCATAGTGATAATAACTAATAAAGGTCCACATATGCACAAGTCTCAATAGCTGCTTATTCCCAGAGGAAACTGAATCACTTCTTGAAAGACCCATGTTCTGTTCTACAGTGGTTCAAGGTACCAGGAAGTTAAAACCATTCTGGCATTGGACTGGCACAACAAACAGCTCATCACTCATCATGTCACCAATTCAGCAAGATTCTTAACCATGTGTCTAACTTTAAGCACATAAATATTCTCACTGAAGTCAACTGGTGTACTCACATGCTTAAAATTAGGCATGTGCTTAAGTACCTTTATGAACTGTAGACTACAGCTGTAATTATAGGTCCACTCTTTCTGCCAGTGACCTTTTGGTGCATCTGATGGTGGTGTTGCTAGTTTCAGGTCCACAAAGTGCCTGGTCTGCTCATGCTTTAAAGTCTAGAATGGCTACGGGAAAGGGAGAATCATCCAATAACTTATCAAAGATAGCCCTTGTGTCAGTATTCCCCAGATCAGGCAGATTCCTGCCCAGGTTTACTCAGATGAATGGAGAAGCACTGCACACCCCATCGATTCCAAAGCACAGTAGCACACATTCCTTGGCTGAGGTGTGTATGTGCACAGTGAAGGGGGCACTAGAAAACCAAACTGGGGCATTACAACTATTCTGATGAAAGCCATTTCTTCAAGTTTCCAACTGTGGACTCCAATAAGGTTTGCTCTTCAATAAATATTCCATGATAAACACAATCTTTGGAACTTGAATACATAGTTAAGTATGGTAGTTATTAAACATATATAGAGTTTGAATAGTTCAGCATAGTTAAAAATACCAAATATTCTACATGCAGAGTAATCTGACTTTCCCTGATTACCCACTGAACCCCCTTGAATCTCTTACAGTGCTACCCAAACTCCTGGATGGCAAAGAACTTCAGCCTCCAAGGCTATCCAGACAGCATCTTGCACATATGCTCCCTTCGCTTCACTTAAAACAGAAATAGATGATACACTCTTAGCATGCAAATTACTTCATATTAAATTGCTAATTAAACAATGCTGAATTTAATTTGGGGATCATTTCATCTCAGAGTGAAATAAGCAAATAGGACCCCATTTGTTTTCCTGATTATGGGCTCTTTGATCTACAAAATACAAGGAATATATTACACTTTTGAAAAACATTTTGCATATTCAACCCCATTATTTCTTACTAACAAAGTCCCTGAACCACAATCTCAATGGAGGAACATACAGAGATTGTTCAAAAAGAGGGATTGACCCCTTTCCGGTATATTATTTATAAATCCCCATGAAAAATTTCAAAAATGCAAACTGCACATTTATCCTGTTAATAACAAAATCAATATTCCCTGACCATCACTACTTTTCATATCATCAATTTTTAGAATGCAAGTCTTATTCTCCATGCAATTACCTCTATATGAAGCAGGAATCTTTCCAGCTGTCACAAAATATCTACAACTTTCTACAAACAAACTTATTTATACTAGTACCAATAATCCAAAACCTCATGCTTAATATCAAACAATATTTATTTCTAAACATTACTGACAAAGGCTGGGTTTGAGTGTCCGATGTCAAATATAATTCCAGTTTTATTATAGTGCAGATGTCAGAGGGATGCCATTATTAACTGGTAATTTATTCACCATTCAAATTCAAACCATCCTTTTTTAGAATTAAAGTTTTCTAAGCCAAAAGTAATTCAGCTGTAGCTGCACTTGCATTAAGAAGATAGGCCTAAATGTTCAAAAGTGACTAGAGATTTTGCAAGCCTCAGTTTTTGGGTGCCCAACATGAGACATGCAGAAGGGGCCTGCTTTCTGAGAATCAGGCCCCTTTAAGGGGCTTCATGTTGGGCACCCAGAAATTGAGGTATCCCAAATGATCAGCCACTTTTGAAAATTTAGGCCATAAGCAGTATTTTAATTACAGATGTGGTGTGTATTCTCTAAAGTTACTGAACGTCAAGCTCTATTTCCCAGTTGAAGATATTAGCCTAAATCTGAATCTTATCCAAATATTTGCACCCTCATTATCAGTGATGGGTAAAAGTGAATTATTACAGGCCATGAATACTAATCCTAAGCAGCACATGACCTCCAAAATCGGACTTAGGATAGAAGTAAGGATAGGGTTTAGAAAGATGAAAACACCAGACTGGAATAATAATGTAAGATGATTATTAACAGACTGAGGAAGTAAGTAGCAAGAAAGGGCATCAGGCAAGAAAACATGGAATTTACTTAAAGCCTGGTAATTAAATTGCAACGTGACAGAAGCAAATGACAAAAGACTTCCAGGTAGGCAAGTCTCTAAGAAAAGTATCACAGAGGACATCAGAAAGTACAGTCCATGGAGAATGATCCAGACTAGTTTTGTCTATAAGGGGGCTCATGTGCTCCTTTCAAACATGATTCGATGCATGACTGGTAGAGAGGATCAGAAAAAGAGATGACACTCATTAACCTTTTTTCCTGACATAAAAAACAGGTTAAGAAACAGAGGGGATCAAAGGCACACCCCACATATCAATAGACCAGCTAAAGCAAGCAGTGAAAGATGATTATTGGAGAGAAAATGCCTGAGGAAGGGAGAATGGATCAACATTAATCCCACAAAGGATGATTCCAGAGAGTAAAACTGAAATAGTAAACTGCAAAGCTAACAGCCTCCAATCTGATGAGCACAAAGCTTTTCTTAAGAGGCTGACCTGCTGCACTGGATTTCAACCTATAGAGAGAACAAGAAAACTTTTGATTAAGATCCTCTATAACAAAAGACCATCAGGAGGTAAATGAGTTACTAGAGATGATGAATGCATGCAATCTATCATTCTACAGAGACAATTTTTGATTCAAGAGTACTAAGGACATACAAAAGTTACATTTTGTTCCTGGAAAACTCACATAAAAATTAGACCTCCAACACATTTCTGTACAAAGAAAGTAAAAATATCAAATAACAACAAGCATGAGAAACAGAGGGCAACAACAGAAGATCTTGCATAAACTAGGTAGGAAATTTAACAAGGACTTTTCATACACTGAATGGGAGTTGCATTAACTCCACTGATAGGCAGAAAACAAAAACCACCTGAATAAAGAACATCAGTGGGAAGACAGTATAATAGAGTTGCCTGAACTGCGCTCAGATCATCTATGAACTGAAATGGTCACCATGCAATTAGGAATAGTCTACTGCAAGAGTATGTGTATGTAAATATATATGTATGTACATGTAACCTACTGGTGAATATGTATTACAGATCCCCCTCTGTGCCTGATCTGCTGAGGATGGGAGTCTTATAATTCCAGCTAGAGAAATTTGGCTCAAGCTGCACAAGCATGTGCTTTTAGCACTGGAAGTCCCTGCTTCAGTTCCTAGTGTTGGCCAAGATCATCACATATACATATGTTCACACACACAGCTAAATAAAACACAGACACGTATGAGAATCAAGCAACATTTAGACTCGAATGGGGCTACAAATATTCAGCATATCTGTATGTGTTTGCAAGATAGAAACCTGATTTCTAACTCCAGAAGTTCGAGTTCGAGGGGAAGAAGGTGTATCTGCTCATTTTCAGGGGCAGGGAAGGGGCCAAACATGAGGGAATATGGAGAAACTCTGCAAGGGAAAATTACAAAATTGTCCTCACCTCTGATAACCTCCTGCCATTTTTTCTGAAAGAAAGGAGCCCTCTGCCCCTAAGTAAATATATGCAAAAATTGTTTGTGAGTAATGGAGAGAGTAAACAACTAACATATTACATATTTCAGCATTTATTATATATCCCAGACAAATCTAAACAATTATGGTGACAACTTGGTCCTATCAAAATTAACAGGAGTTGTGTCATTGACTTCAAAAAGGTCAGGATTTCACTCTTGACATTTTACTTCCCAACACGAGTTGTCTTTGTTTAATAAATTCTGGTTGTGCATGAGACCAATATGTACTTTTTAATTTGTTTGATACTACATTCTACACATTAGGCTATCTGACAATCTGCCAAAAAACAGAGCTCACCCCAAGGGAGAATTTGACTTTCCAAGAGGCAATCCTGCCAAGGGAACATGTTTCCTCAGACACCACAATTTCAGCCAATAATGTTTGCAAGGCACCACTGTTTTAGAGGAGCACCACAAAAGGGGGCTGAATATGGCTGTATATTTTTCTGCCATGAGTGGTGAACAACTAAAGTACCAACAGTCTCTGAGAGGGTCTGAAGGTAAAGATCATACAGAAGGGCCAGGGGAAGCAGTGGATTTAATCCCACTCCCATTGGAGTCAATGACATATTTTTCCTTGACCAAATAAGTATGTTAGTAGTAATTCATCCTTATGAAAATCATAATGTGTCTAGTCAATCCTGGCTATTTAAATTCAAGTTGACTAGGCTCTAACCATAAGACTACTGATTCTCCTCACTTCTCCTCTCATCTATTAATTTGACTCCTCCACAACCTTAAACACAAAGGACAAGAAGAAGTAAACTTGCCTTAGATAAGTAAATTATGCTACTTTAGTAAGATTTCCAATGATTTCAGAGGGCTTGGGATCAGACGTATGCTGAGGGAAATACAGTATATCCATATACCTAATGCAAAAGTGGCAAGGCTTTAAGGGTGACTGCTGCACATCTCAAAAATGCATATCAAGTAATCAACAAAGCTCTCACCAGCTCTAAATAACCAAAAACATTATAACAAATGAGCATGTTGAATAGTCATATACCCATTTCTCATTGGTTTCAATGGGACTCAATGTTCCATACCTGATACATTACATTATATAGCTGATGAAGCATTACATGAATACAGCATTACGTGAATAATAATGGATATTTCTGTTTATTTTTAAGTTCATAATTCCATAAATACTATTTTATATGTTGTATCGATTTTAGGATACAGAGAATACATCACATCCTATTACAATCAATGAGGGTGAACATACAATTATTGAAAATAAAATTCAGATAAAGACAAAGATGGTGACCTTTCAGTATTTCTTCACAATTTTCAATAGAAAAGGAAGACAAGGAAATTTATGAGAATACAGTTAAAGATAGGAGGAAAAAGAGATGACAAAATGTATGACATTGTCCAAAAGTACAAGATGGATTTAGAAATCTAATAGCATAAATTATTCTTGGATATTTTCAAACAAATAAAAAGATACAAGAAGGTAGCTAGCACTTATTTCTTACTGTTTACTTCTTGATTGTGCCCTATCAAGCTTAATTTTCTATCTATAAATCAAACACTGAAATCAACACCACTCTCCATTCAAAAACTGAAATCAAGGGTCTATAAAATATGGTTAATCTTCTGGAAAACAGCATTAATACTGGCAAGCACAATTATATCAGAATCACAAATAAACAAATTTAATAGACTTCTGTAAGACCTGCATAGATAAACTCATCAATCAAATGTAAATGCTTGAATAAAGCAATAATGCTACATATTAAACATGTCTACAGAGACCAGGTAGATACTACAGTTACCAAAACCAGCAAAATGAAGTTGAGTATAATTGCAGTTCTCAAAAGAAAAGAGAGGCTATGCAATACACAGAAAGGGGGAGGAAAACAATCATTATGAAGAAAATTAATATAAATGAGAAAAAGGCAGATTATAAGGAGTTAAACATATCAGTATGCTCTATTGTGAGTTATAGTATGAACGTACAGAGGCTTAAGATTTGTCTTAATTTAAAAATATGAGTTCTTCCCATGGTCTTCCACAACAGTAATATTGAGCCAACATAAATCTATTGTTGCTTCTAAAGAAACATGTTTCCTTATTAGTCCCATATACTTAATCATGTCTCTTCTGCTTCTGGCTTTTTTAGCGCACCTAAATGATACTGGGTGGTTCTTGCGAGTCGATGAGTTTAGAGTAGAGCTGTGTGAGTAACTGGGGTTTTTTGGGGTTCACTGTGCAGTTTAAAACATTTTTTAAAAAAGAAAACCTGTTTGCTTTTAACCAATTCTGAAACTTGTTGGGATTTTAAGCAAATTTTAAAGTCTATTTCAGATCACACAAAATGGTTAGTTTTGTTTCTAGGCATTTTTAAAAGGCAACATTCACAAAACAGCCTGAGAAGGAGTTGCTGCTGCCAGCCCCCTTATAACTGTTAGCCTGGTGGTTAGGGCACTCCTGTGGGATGTGCCAGCAGGGACTTTAACTCACATCTTCCTCCTCAGGGGAGTGCCCTACTCAACAGACTAGGGTTATTCTAGAGCAGGGGTCGGTAACCTTTTAGAAGTGGGGTGCCGAGTCTTCATTTATGCACGCTAACCTAAGGTTTCACATGCCAGTAATATATTTTAACATTTTTAGATGGTTTCTCTCTATAAGTCTATAATATATAATCAAACTATCGTTGTATATAAAGTAAATAAGGTTTTTTAAAAGTTTAAGAAGCTTCATTTAAAATTAAATTAAAATGCTGAGCCCCCCAGACCAGTGGCCAGGACCCGGGCAGTGTGAGTGCCACTGAAAATCAGCTTGTGAGCCACCTTCAGCACCCGTGCCATAGGTTGCCTACTCTTGTTCTAGAGATAGGTCTTTCTCAGGCTCTCAAAGCCAGTCCAAAGTTCCCTAGGGAATCTAGCCTTTTTTTTTTTTTTCCGGTCTGAAACTATTTGGGCAAATTCATGACAAATTCACAAACAGTTCCATGCTGACCAAAACTGCATTTTTTGGCAAATATAACTATTCATTCACAAAATGTTGCCTTGCTCTAGTTTAAAGGCTATTATCACAATCTACGAGTTAAAGGAGGAACGTTTTGCACTGAATTTTGGAGTACAGGTTTCCAGTATTACATGGTGTAGTGCAATATTGGTGTAGTCCAACTGAATATTGTACTGAACATGCACTAAAATGAGGAAATGAGGATCTTATCACAAAAATATACCATCACTCAGTAATGGTATGCTTCCATTTAAGGATGGATTGAGTTGATACATGTGTTACAGTATACTGGCACTTATTGAGAGCATGAGTTTCGTCAGAATTTAAGCTTTACTGAAAGAAGATTATGTCTCTAGCCTTTCTGACTTGAAAGACAAACTTCCAAAAGAGACCCAGTGACACATTGGCCTCCTGAAACCCTGAAACAGTAATTTCTGAGAGGTATCTATGGCCCCATTTACCTAAACAGGGTTATCTCTAAGGCCCAACAGCTAAAGTACTGAGCAGAGCCAAAGCCAACATGCAAAGAATCATCACCACTGAATGATGTCATAGATATGTGAGATAATGTGTGATAGCCTGACACAGTGCAGCAATGCTTGCACTGTACATTCATCATCCATAACTGATGAGAATGCTTTGCCTTGATTCAGCAGCCTCACAAAGTTGTACAACTTCACAATGCAAATGTTGCAAAGGAGTGGTAGGATGAGAAAGAAACACTTTCCCACCTCCATCTCATGGTGGCTGGGATGAAAGAGTTGTTTTCTTTCCTCACCCTCTACCCCCATCAGGTCTAGATAGTGGTTTTTTTTGTTGTGTCTGTTTACTTTCCTTTGCCCCCTGCTTCTGTCTGTCAGACTAAAAGGGGTTTGGGGCTTCTCCAAGAAGCACACAGGGAAGGGGGGATCCAGGATTTGCCAGACTGTTTCTTTGATGCTTTCATCTCACACAAAACAAAAAGGAAAGATTTAAGGTGAATCTTGCAGAAATATGTCGATTTCATTCTTTTAGCTGTGATATGGGGGTAATAAAACTGAACTTCTTGTAAAAGGCTTTGAGAATCTCAGATAAAAAGTGCTGTGTTAAGTGCCAAGTACTATTTTATACAAACAATTAATAGAATATGAAATAGATTCTTGAGATGTGTTCATATGTATTCTCAAAGCCAACTAGTTCATTGCTACTTCAACAGCAAAGTTTGCTAACAGGAACCTGCCTGCTTTTATGGTCCCTAAGTACAGAAGCTGGTATTTGGAAACTGCCATGCTATTTGTTTACAAACTGCCTGTAAATTTAAAAAAATCCTTGCCACTAAAGACAAATTAAAATGGGTCTTCTTTAAATGCTTGGTTTTAATATGCGGTAAGTGGCGTTTGATGGAGATGTGTCCTGCGCTAAACATCAGTTCTACAAGTACATGTCCCCAGTGAGAGTTTAGAGAAATGCTTGAACAAATTGCTTAAGACAGGAAAATGAGTATTCGGCTCTTGGGTTATTACATTTCTGGTTAGATGTAGGTGCTGATAGTATTTGTTCTATTTCCTGACTCTTTCTCAATAGTCCCTGTAGGGATGAGAGTTAAGTGCTGAAAAGTGAAGCAAAGATTAGAGGATACCACACTCAACCACCTGTTCTGGCACATACATGAAAAGGTTCCATATGCCTATATTTTTAGAAAGTTTTCACATCTTGTTCTCCTTGGGAACAACTTGTAATACCTGAAGGAGTGGAACCCTACAAACTCTTACAGCTGTCTCTCTCTAAAGCAGGTGGCTATGTCTTGGAACAAATGCACTGGGTTTGCAATTTTTCTCTTTTAATATTTAAAGATAATTTCAAGCTAAAAACAGATTCAATAAACTTGGTTGTCATTTATGCTCAGGCCCTTTCACACTGCTCCAACAGCGTAACAGCCTGAAAATGGGTAGAAACTGCCTCCTGAGAAAGCTCCTGTACAGAGAACCTGACAGTAAGAATTCTTCACAGCGACCATTCTCTCAGCCCCTAGTGTTGGGCAAGGTTGGAAAGAACAGCACAGCACGGTGGCTTTTCTCTGCTTCCCAAGGACCACAGGAGGCTACAGGAAGCAAAGTATAAATGAGACCATCCCTGAGGCAGCTTTAACCCACATCTGGGGCCAAGCAGGGCTCCGCATGGTCCAAGAATACTTAGCTCCTTGCCAGCCTCCATCTCTGTCCCAGCCCAGGAATGGATAGAATCATTCCCAGTGTAGCCATATTTACTAGTAGGGGTTGTATTTACTGAAATATTAAAATCTCAGAAAACTAAATATGTGTAATATATGATCCCAACGTTTGCATTTATAGAGGGAAGGTTTTTGTACTAATGTCTCAGGTTTCAAGGTGAGTGACACATCTTTCCACCTTATTGAACAAATGTATTCTTTTCTGTTCCCTCCACTTTTATTAATATATCCCTGAATGGGAGCACTCTTCTCCCTTCGGCGGATTTATAATAACATATTTAAAAGATGTTCAGGACTCATATTAACATCTAACGGGCAGCAAAATTGTCGCTCCCACTTGAACCCTCTTGGCTCCTTGATTACAAAGTTCTATTAACTGAAAGACAGCACCAGTTCACCAAGATAATCAAGAAGAAAGGTCAGTGGCTTATGAAAGAAAGTTCTGGCCTTTTAGTGAACCTCTGGGACTTCAGCTCAGCACTAACCTGAGTATTAAAAGGCAGAGTTTCAGTGGTCCCTTAGCACTAGACTATAACCTGACACCACTCATAACATGGCACTGCTGCCACTGGTGTAAATAAAGGGCAGAACTGAGAACTAATGATGCATCAACTCTCAACCAGGCAAACCTCACGGGTGAAGGCTGAGAAGACAATATGAGGGGCATGTGGGTTAGCCGGTAATGCAGAGCTTGTATCTTTCCTTAAATACGGAATGTTTATAAAAGCGGGCATCATATTTGAACAATCTCAGCCCCTTATCTCAGGGACCATAAAATGCTTCAAAATTAATACTAACATAACGATTTCCTTCATTCTAATTATGCATTAGCATAGCAATCCCCATTTCTGTTACAGTATACTAGGTTTCCCCTTCAATTTTAACAATGAGACCCCTTGAAGGAAGTTGAGAGCTCTCAGCATGTTGCAGAAAGTGATCAGTATCTCACAGGACTGGACCCTATTAAAGTGGTTTTCATCAAGCTATATGCATTTAGCAGAGAGAGGACTTGATCTCCTATTGATCTCAAAGTAAGTCGGGAAATGATCAACACGCTCATGTAGGAGTGGAGAGTGCTCAGCACTTTACAGGCAGGGTTGAATGTCTCACAGAATTGAGATCTCAGCATTGAGAATCCTTCCTAATGGCATTTAATCAAATCAGGCTGCAAACTCAGGTTGTGCTTCTGCTCCCACTGAAGTCCAGGGGAGATGTGCCACTGGCTATGGCAGAACCAGGATTGGGTCATTTGATGAGTGATTTTTTTTTCAGGGTAAGGAGGGCTTCCACATCATTTGTGCACCTCTAGCTGTAAAAAGGCAATATGTGTGAATGATATTATTCTTCCAATGCTATGCTTCTGTTCTCCTAAGATAAACAAAAAGAGAGAAGGTTATAAGAGTCTTTGCCAATATAAGACTGTTAGACGATGCACAAGTGATGGATCATAATATAAGAGAAAAAAACACAGCTGTGGGAGGCAGGCTCTCATGACAGAGTCTCAGCATCACCTGATGGATTATTTGTCAGGGTTCACCATTTGTGAATCGTGCATCTAGCTTAAGCCACAAACACTTGCAGCAGATCTAAAAGATGTGTTTTCCAGGGTGTAATCAGAATGTTCTGTTTTGCTGCAGAGGGGGAATACACCCTTAATTCTAAAAGCTGGGCAATGCAGCAAAGCCATTGACAGTATTACAGAGTTTACAGCTTTGCTATTTGTGATAACCAGAGTTCGCTATTTCTCATTTCTTCCCTATAACTATCTGGGTTTAAATGAAACAATTTCAATTTTATCTTAGCTTCATTTCCATTCCCTGCAATGGAGAGAAGGGATGAGAAAGGTACCTGCTCCTGGTCCACAGGAAATAAAACTGAAATCAGTCCTTAAATTTCAGTTTCATCATTTACAGACTGGAAGAAGACCTTAGTTTCCTCAAGGAGGATTACTGCATAAACTCTGGTTTTCCAAAAAAAGAACTGCTCCTATTGAATTCTTGCTGTGCACCACATCTGGTAGTCTTTTGGAATGAAACGCATACAGTACGTAACAACTAATTAAGCAAATTCTTACAGATGTTTATTTGCTCACTGTGTTTCCAAGTTTCAGTCAATGGATGTTAGAGTTACACAAAAATATTAACCCATTAGTGGGGCACTGAGTGCCCTAAGAATTTTAAGGACTGCAGGAGCTTGCCACTTTCCAGTGCAGTCCATCTTAGTACTGACTGAAAGTTGTTAGCACGTAATAGCTGGTAAAGTATGTGAAATTAATGTGGTGGTTTAAATCCTAAAACAGCTCCCATTAAACAATGGTGGCCACAACTGAATGACAATTAAATCTTTGGGACTTTGCACTGAGATCAAGAATTGAACTGGCATGAAAAATGAGCTACCCTTTCACACTCTTTAAGGTGGTCCCTCCAGGAAAATGCTGGCACATTTTGGCAGCAAAGCTTGCACTGCCACTCCCCATGCTGTCCCTGTCCTATGGCAAGATGACGGACTTCAATCTCCACGGCTGTGAATGCCAATATCTTTCACAATCACACATTCATATTTATTTTGCATGCTCATTTTCAGTATTTTCCTTCCGGAGTAGTGTATAGTTTTTATTTTTAAAGATAAATTATAAAGGGGTTAGCTAAGTCTGCAAGGCAAAAGAGGAAATAATTCAGTAATCTGCCATGCAAGATCATATTTTTCCTCCTTCCACATGAGTTCACTTATTTGCTTCTCCAAATACATTAAAAAAAAGACTTCCATTACCATGTAAGGGGCTGGTGAACATCTGACAAGAATAGGTAGTTGGTCTGCAAAAGGGTGACTTGCCACTTTAAGGGCTAGAGGCCTGGGGTCAGCCAACCCCGATTACTGAAGAGGCACACCTGAGTGAGGTCAGATGATCCCGCTATAAGAGCAGTAGGATTCTGCAGAGAGGGGAGAGGGACCTCAGGAAACTACAGACAGTAAGAACGCTCTTGCAAGGAAGATCCTGCCACTAAGGGAGTTTTGGCATCTGCAAACACTAAAGGAACTATAATCCAGCTCCAGGAAGGAGGACTGGGGACTCCCTACCCAAAGGAAAAGAGACACTGAGCTGGGGCAAGGACGTGGAAGGCCAGTGGGGGTGTCAGGATTAAATAAACTGGATCCCGGAGGGGGAGTGTTTCATTTATCTTTGGACTGTGCTCTGGAGTTTTGAAGAGGATATGGAGGGACTGCAGAGTGCCCTCTGGCCATGAGGAGGAGCCTGGGTGGTAATCACCCTGCTGCATGGTCCTAATATAGTGAAGTGATCCAAAGTCCGCTCAAATCAACAGGAGTCTTCCCATTGATGTTACTGGGCTTTGGATCAGGACCTATTTCCTTTTTGGTTGTCTGCACTTGCTTACTTTAAGTCTGTGAGTACCTGTGTTCTCAAGCTTCATTTATTAGACTGCAGTAAATTATGTGGCCCTTGAGTGCACACCAAATGCCAGTGTTCAAGAGGTTAGCCTTCCCTAGGCCACTTTAGTCATTGGGAACTGCATGTGCTTAACACATCCAAAAATCAGGCCACTTATTTAAGTGCCTGGATATGGGTTTAGAGTGGGATATTCAAAAGTGCCTGAGTGACGGAGGAGCACAAGCACCATTGCCTCTCCATGGGACCTGTGCTCCTAAATCACTTCAGTGCATCAGAAAATCCTGCCCTTAGATGCCAAACGAGGCATCAAAGTCTGAAAAATTTGGCCTGACCCTTTTTGTGCTTCAGTTTCCTACTATGTAATATGGAGATAATAATACCTCCCTATGTTACCAAGATGCTGTGAGGCTCAATTTTTAATATCTGTAAAATACTTTGAGATCCTCAGAAGCACAGTGATATGTAAGTGCACACTATTATTATTTAATGAGCTGTGGGGGAAGATGGATTATTTTATAGAGACTGGTGGTTGTGTGCGCAACATTTCTAAAACATACAACCTTTGTTAGTCTCTAAAGTACCTCAAGGATTCCTCGTTGTTAATATATCCTTTGATTATACTTGGAGAAGAGCAAAAAAGAGAATTTATGATTCTTCAGTGGCTTTCTCTGTTCCTGTTAACTCAAAAATCATAGACTGATTGGTTTTGACATTTTAGAAAAATAATATTTTTAGACAGCTAAGCTACTGCACCTAGTATCCTCTGCTTCGCAGGTGCATTGCATTTTTCGTCAATCATAAAAAGTATACATCATTAAACATTTAAATGGTATCATCACATTTGACAATTACTTCTTTCAATTCTGTGATTACATATATTTACACAAATTGCATAATTACACTAATTGTACATTAGCAGACCACAACTGATTAAAAGACACCTATGGAAGTTTCCATTAAGACAACATTAAAATCATTAAACAGACCTGTACAAGTAAGGACATTCACAGATGAGATCTAAACCTCTAATACTTACAAGCATAACACAGCTGCCCCTTAATATTATTGTATTATGCCCTGTTGTGTCTAGAAATTGAGCTTTAATCCCTTAACTGTGGATTTGACTTTGCCTCCCAATCTCACCATTTTTTTTATGCAGTTTTTGTTATAAGAATACTTAATGTCTTGCCTTGTCTAAATATGCTGTAACTACAGTACATTCTTTCTTGGTGACTTAATGCTGTAATTTGAAAGGAAAATGTAAGGGTAATTACTGATGCAATAAAACATGAACATACTGTAGACAACTCTATGGAATTTTAATTAGGAAAAGTAGGCTGTGTTATGATTTCCCTGTCCT
The DNA here is from genome assembly GCF_007399415.2 of Gopherus evgoodei. NCBI lineage: Eukaryota > Metazoa > Chordata > Testudines > Testudinidae > Gopherus > Gopherus evgoodei. The sequence continues at coordinate 88,583,219 of NC_044329.1, forward strand.
CTTTTCAATAAGCTGTCTCCAAGTGTAGATCTCATTTTCATGGATTTAAAATTTTGAACATTTTTGTCAACTTCAGCCTCATCTTTTAGAAGCATAAACATAAAGCAAGTTATCATGTAGCTAAATATGGGCTCCGAATGCAATCTTCTTATGGGGCATGTATGTATAACACAACTTCTCTTTTTATTCCTTGCTCTGTGCAAATAAGCTAAGGCATAAATATAGGAAAGGTTGATTCTTTAATTTCTTTGCACACAGATTCTGCTTATACCAAGGCCATATCTAACCAGGCTCTGACAGTAGAAGATTAACACCCCTGCCAGACCAACACGCTTGACAAAGAGGCTTAACTTTATCCTCACGGCAGTATAAGACGTTGTATGTGTATTACTATATAGAAACACAACTTTAATAAACACAAATGTAATTTTCAGTATTCTTATTGATGACAAAATATGGGTTGTGAAAGTTAAAAAGCACAGATCTCTATTTGTATGAGAGAAACAAAGAAATTACAATGTTCATGTCTTCAAAGCATTACTTTATATTTTGAAGTCCAAAGATGCAGTGCTTTGCACAGACGCTACACAAAAAGCTCTTCCGGTAACAGAAAAGAAAGACACATACAATTCTTGTCATCCACACTTGACAGGATATGGAAACACAATTTAAGCTACAGTACAAGACGAAAGTCTTACTTGATAATAAAGATATTACCCAGTTAGCAGTCACAAGGTTTTCATGCATTTTCTGTCATCACTACATTGAACAATTTTACAAAGTTTTATCAGAAAGTTCTGAAGTTAGGATATTGTCTTTTTAAAACAATATTTTCCCTTTGTGCAATACAAATGAGATATGGCATCGTCACATGCACTGAAAAAATACCCAGGAAGAAGCTAATTATAACAAATCAGTTATGAGAAACTTTAATGAGAGCTGAGTCTCCTTATCATCCATCACTTTATTCTAGAAGTGTCTCGGAGTACCACTCTAGGTATTAGGGCTTTGTCAGTGTTCTGTCATAAATCCCATTTCTAAGATGCTTTTAAGTCAGCACTTTTACTGTACTCCACAACAGCATAAAGATAGGTTTTCAGCTCAGGTGTGAATTTTCTTTCCAGATTTTGATGTAAAGAAATATGGCCCTTTTTTTTTCCTATTAAAAACAGATGGTGGAAGGAAAAAAACAGTATTTTAGTGGCCTGTAGTTTAATTTTTGTATAATACACAGCTTTAGCTTTGTCTGCATAGTTTCTTTTATACAAACTGGATTTTGAAATCCTTAGGAATGTTAAGAGGTTACATTTGCTCCAAACACATTTTGTAATTCTCTAGTGGGAAAAAAAAAGGCCGGGAGACATATCATGTTTTCAGGGCCGGCTCCAGGCACCAACATTCCAAGCAGGTGCTTGGGGCGGCAATCTGCAAGGGGCGGCAGTCCGTGTGTTTTTGCGGCCCCAAGCAGTGTGCCGAATTGCTGCCACGGACGCAGGGGCAGTCCATGTGCCGTTAGGGCGGCACGTGCGTTTCCGCAGCGGTGGCAATTCAGCGGCAGCTTCTGTCTTCAGCTGCCCACGGCAGCAATTTGGCGTGCTGCTTGGGGCGGCAAAAACAGTAGAGCTGGCCTTGCATGTTATCATTCCACACTGAAGTCAACAAGAGCGTTGTGAGCATATTGATGGAAAGATTCAGGGCCTGCTCCTACTGAAGTCCAAGGATGTTGTGCCATTGTCTTCAATGAGAACAGGAGCAGGATTCCCAGCTGTGATGAGTTTAGAGTCGGATGAGTTGAGAGTGAAAGGTGCTTCTGAGGCATTTTTCCACTCCCTTGGGGCCAAAGTAGTCCCTGGCAAAATTTAGAACCAGGCTACTACAAACTGCACCAACTGCAGCAGTCCCACTGGGTCATCCACTGGCTGGGTATCAGGCACAGCAGCAGTCACTCCAGGCCCCAACCCTCTTCATCAATGCCATGCCTAGCCCCAGTGCTACAAGTTGCAGGAACCTGAGCTGCTTTGTGCTGCTGCAGAAGTGCAAAGCAGACACAGGTGAGGCCAAGAATCTGGCTCTAATTTTTTTTTAACGAACTGTGGCTATTTGGGTGTTCGTACAGATTGAAAGAAAAGAGGTATTTAAATCTAATAAGGGGTTAATTATGCATGTGAATATGTATGTTTCCTAATAGTATTTAACATATTTCTTAGCAGACCTCGATTAGATGGACTGAAAGGTTACTACCAAAACGTCTATTGTTTTTTGGGGGGACTTTGTGAACTAAGACTTACATGTTGTCAACCTTTTAAAAGGATTTTACGTCGTAAGAACACCATAAGGTGTATCGCAAACTTCAGCAAAGGAAGTGACATGTCAATATGTAGAGTAATAACCTAGCTATATGGACAATACTCAGCCAGAATTTCAAACTTGGGTGTTTCAAGGAAGACACCTAAAAAGCTGTTTTAGACACAAATATGCAGATGTAGGTGTCTAAATCAGGATGTCACTGTCTCTAACAGTGATTTAAATGCCTAAATTCTGATCTAGATGCCTATCTCTAGGCATTTAGGTTTGAAAATGTGGCCACCGATGCCATTTGTCAGTCTCAATCCATGTCTTTAGGGTTACAGAAATGCAAAAGTTAGACAGACGGTATTTTAAGTAAGTCTATCAAACATTTGACACACTGTTCTCATTACCAAGATTTGTTTAATAAGACTACTCTGAGACAAGTTAACATTTGGAATATGTAAAATCCTAGCTAATGGAATAATGTATTGCTGCACGGTTTGCATGCTGCATGGAGATAGAGCATTGCACCATGTTCTCCTACCGCTACATACATGGAACTCCCAGTGGCATGGAGGAGGAAGAGCCTTACCAACACTCTTTCAGGCTGACACCGGGTCAGACTGCAAGACCCTTACTCATATCTGGCAGTACTCTACTCCACAATCAGTCCCGTTGACTTCAATGGCACTTCGCAGTCAGTGTCTACTATTCAATGTAATTAAGGTTACAACAAACTGGCCAACTATTTGTAATAGTTGCAAAGCAAACATTACAGTGCTGAAAGGCAAAACTGGACAGTCCCATTCAAAGGCAGAGCAAGTGAGGCAATATCAGAAAGAATGTGCGTGTGGATGGGGAGCTAGCAGGGCAAGGAGTTATGACACGTTTTTAATTTTTAAAACGCATTTTGAATCAGTATCAATTAAAAAATGACTTAACAAAATGATCTGAACACTGGAAGAGGGATTTTTCCTAAGAAGGATCCCAACAAATAGCCGAGCACAAGCAGATGAGTTGAGAAAAGAGTGGCAGTTTTAATTCAGCATTTGAGTTTTTATTTTCCTATTTTAGAGACAACCAATATGCCGATGCAGCTGGAACCAACCCTTTTACAGCAGCCTTAGGAATAAAATGGACATCCATATTTAAAAGTACAGGTGTAATTGTTATAATGTCTGAGGGCGAGTTCAGCAAAATGTGGATGGCTCACACAAGGACCCCTGTGCCCCTTAAACTCTGCAGTGAAGCTCAGATGAGAAATCACAGGTTCTATAGCTGCACCTGATGCCTATGATTCTCTGTGGAATGGGGACAGGCTGGCAAGTACAGGGCTGCTGCAGGATGGGAACAGGTCGTAAGATCTGTGCTTATGTATAATAAGCGGCCCAAAGCCCTCACCTAAGGAATGTGGAGGGGCTATGGTGACTACCACAGTCCATTTTCCAGGCACTGGGCTGGAGAAGTGCATTCTGTGCCTCTATATTCCTCTTATGTTTTTGTGCAGGGTTAGAGGGCAAATTTATATACTGAATAGGTGTCGTCCATAGAGAATGTAAGCAAGGAAAAGAAAACACAAGTTCAGAAGAGGAATGGTCTGAGTGTAACCCATGTCACTATAGAGGAGGCATATCCCGGAGCCTCCAAACCAGAAGGAAAAGTTTTATCACTATGGGGAGAAACACATTCTTGGTGATGAACGCAGTCCCAGAAGGACCTGGTCCTTTTATTCCTGATTAGTTCTCAGTGAACAGTTTCCCAAAAAAGTAGTTTCCCTTAAGCTTCCTATAAGCTGTGCCTGAAGTATATGTACATGTTTGCACAGACCTTCACTGCTGAATTTTTCTTTTCCTTAGAGAAAACTACTGGGACGGATGCTCTGCTGACTATTACTATAACTGTTCTCTCTACTCCTGACCTCCCACAGCTGAGGGCAAAACATATTCTACATTAACTTTGGCTAACAATAGGAACTTTATAGAATATTTTGTTCTTGAGTATTAAAGCCATGGCAATATCTAAGGATGCTAATAATGTAATAAACTACAAACATAATATGATTTGGTATGACACTGTGAAGTGTTGGCAAAGCAAAACATTAAATACTGGAATTAAAAAGGAAAGCCAACTCAGAGTTCAGAGACTACTAATGGAGAGTCATTATCCTTTGAATATTCCACACTGTTTCTTATCAAAGTATCTCTTCTGTGATGACTATAACTGGAATGGTATTTTAAAGAGGCACATGTAAGCATAAATCGTGGGGGGGTTTTTAGAAATTTCTAACCTGTGTTATTAACACTCTAGATGATTAAAACTGAAATTAACCTATGCCACTTGTTTACCATTTATGCCATGGATTTACTCTTCACACTCCCCTTTTCTTAAACAGTGATGCTACAACTCCTGGTTCTTATGGACTAGCACAATTCTGTTGTGTTTGGGTTCAACACACATCAGTGGAATGTTTAAGTTTACTAATTATATATAATTGATTTGCAGCTCACTTATAAAATAATTTAATTTTGTCCTACATTATAACTGACTATTTTTCTTTGAGAATCCAATATTTATGAAAAAAACAACAAGGAGTACTTGTGGCACCTGAGAGACTAACAAATTTATTTGTGCATACACGTACTCCTCATTGTTTTTGCTGATACAGACTAACACGGCTATCACCCTGAAACCTGTCAATATTTACGATTGTACTTAATACACACATACCTAAAACACAGAATGCACTTCTCTTATGTATTTAGGGGCCAACCCTCTCCTCCAGAGTACACTCCAAGCAGTAGCAGGTTCTCATCCCAGCTCCACCTTCACTCGTCCCATCCCCTGTGCTAACATGTAGGTTTTCCCGAAAGAACGGAACTCCACAATGCACATATCCGCTGTGTGGCCCCTACCCCACCATTAGCACCAAGGAGCTCCACCAGTTCTGCTGCAAGGAGGCTCTGAGGACATGGGGCAAGGGTAAGATTGCCCTTAGGGTTTTATGGAGGTCAGGGGAGAATCTGACTCTTATCTACAATTAAATTACATAGGCATTTGGAAATTTCCAAAAGTGAGAATTTGAGAACTGTTAGTAGGAGTCTCTGAATTTAAAGTATTTGCTTTCTAGCTGACAGGAAGCTTTACTAATTAACCTGGTCTTAAAGCACTTTAATGTTAACTGTTAGAACAAAATAGCACTGACTAATGGAGGTGCATTACTTAGGGATGAGGTGAGACACTCCGATGTTTAATCTCACCTTGAAAGTGACCTTTGGGCTGCCGCATCAGTTTATATCAGCACCAAAGCTCTGCTGATTTGATCCTAATTGCATTAATTAGAACTGAAATTAATACACTGAATTCCTTACTATCAAGGCCACCTCTGCATCAAGAGCACGGCACACCGTGCTACTGAGCAAGGCAGGCTGGATTAATGTAGAAGGTCAGTAACAAAAGGAAAGCGCCACCTGTAATCAGATGTTCTATAGATTTATAGACATCCCTGTAAATTCTGACTTCCAATTTCCACTTAAGTTCCAGTACAGGTTAAAAGGGAAAACTTAAAGTGCCTTATGGAAAGTCATCAAGCAGAGGTGGGCAAACATTACAGTTTTCTGCATGGCAAGTCTCCTTTGGCTCAGCCTTGTTACCACTGTAGTCAACAGAAGCAGAATTGGGTCTGTTCAGAGGACAGTTTGCCTCTGTTGAAAGACATGAAATAGCCTAAAATGCCCACAAGTAAAACTCAACATGTGAGAACTGTACAACATGACAAATTTAAAAGTATATCCAATATAATAGTACAGTACAGTGCCTACTACAGGTACATATAAGAAGACTGAAACTAATGATGAAAAACAAAGCATTTTGTGAACCTTCTGGGGAGGGGTGTGTGTGATGCTATTATTTATTAATATATGATTATCTTAATATTCACAATGGAGAGATATTTACTGTAGCTTCACTGTTCACAAGTCAGAGTGAGGTTCATACCTAGGATCAATGGAGAAACCACAGACAAAAAATGGTTCCTGCATTTTTAGAATCCTTCTTAGTTCTGCTATTTTCCACAAAGCCTGTAAAGAAAAAGAACTTTCTACCTTAATCTGTTGTAAAGAAGGGATCAGTGCACTATGGTACATTTCATGGCTGTCACATAATACACATGAAATGTGACATTTTGAAAGTGCGAGAAAAAGCCTAGATACTTTTACAGCGTTTCAAACCAAAAAGGACTACAATATGCAAATTAACCACTGTTAGCTGAATTAGCCTGAGTTAGCTCTGTCTCAATCTGACCACTTCTTCCATTGTTCATAACTGTACTGAAATCAATCTGTAGGATTAAAAAAAATATCTCCAAAGTAGTTTCATGTTGTTTGGGTTTCTATGAAAGAACATTTTAAAAACACTGAACACATGGATGAGTTCAGTGCAAAGCGATAAGTTTAATAAAAACTAATTTTAGTTGTTAAAATTCTTCAAATATTTAAAATCCATCAAGCAAAAAAGAGTGAATGAAGCTACACACACATTTCTGAGTTCTGATGACATCCAAACTACTTGGGGACAGATCCTCAGATGCTGTAAATTGTCATAGCTTCATTGACTTCATTAAAGCTTTGACAATTTTCTCCAGTTTAGGATCTGCCTTTGATATTTATGATCACAGTAACTGAGGATGTTATCAGAATCCCACTATTTGTGTGTGTGTTAATACAAGCTTTTACACCAGGAGTGGGCAAACTATGGCCCATGGGAACAGAGAAGCACAGCCAATGGGAGCTTCAGGGGAGGTACTTGCAGTTGAGGGCCTCTGCCCTCTGCCCCCCCCTCCCCATGGGCCACAGGGGCATGTTGCTGGCCACTTCTGGGAGCAGCATGGGGCCAAGGCAAGCAGGGAGCCTGTCTTAGCGCCGCTGTGTGCTGATGCCACCCCAGAACCTGTAGCCCAAACCCCTCCTACACCCTACACCTCCTGCCCTGAGCCCCCTGCCACATCCCTCCTGCACGAGCCCCCTGCCGCACCCCACACCTCTCCTGCACCCCAACCCCTTGCCCTGAGCCCCCACCGCACCCCATACCCCTCCTGCTCCCCAACCCTCTGCCCTGAGCCTCCTACTGCACCCTTCCTATACCTCAACCCCCTGCTCTGAGCCCCCAACCCCCTGCCCTGAGATCCCTGCCACACCCCGCACCTCTCCTGCATCCCAACCCGCTGTCCTAAGCCCCCAACCCCCTGCCCTGAGCCTCCTGCCACACCCCGCACCCCTCCTACACCCCAATCCACTGGCCTGAGCCCCAACTCCCTGCCCCAGCACTAAATTCATGGCCCTTCATACAATTTCCCCAACCAGATGTGGCCCTCAGGCCAAGAAGTTTGCCCACCCCTGTTTTACACATTGCATGGTGTGAGTTTATGTATAACAACTTCATACCTTAGGTGCATAATGAAATAAGAGACCAGAGACCAAGTTTCTTCAGCTACGCTAGATACTCAGGCTTATCAGGTAGCTACATTTCTTTAAATGTGTTTCTGCTTTGATAAAAATGTTCTGCTAACGTATTTTATCAATCAACTAAATTCCTGGCCTTGTAATTATACCGTATATCCATAGTCAGTATCTCCATCAGCCAGATTCCACCTTAGATAACTCTTATTTTATGAAGACTTATACTTCACACAGCTATCGGTGCTGCATTCCCCTCACTATCTTATACTTTCTATTGCCAAATTCTGCTGTCCACACACTCAAGCAAAACTACCAATAAAGTCAATGGAAAGTTTGCTCAATTAAGGACAACACAAATCTGACCCTGTATTTTTAAGTCAAAACCGTAAATGCATAACATGCTGAGCTGTCTGATACATAATCAGCAACAGTAATGTGTAAGTACTTTGAGAGATTACAGATGGTAACAGTGCCAGGCCAGAACTGCTGGCTGTGTCCAAAGGGGCCTGCAATCTGGGATACAGCAAAAGGTACCATTTTCTATCTCTGTTGCATGCTCTGTAATGCAAATTGAATGTTATCACTTACTGCACACAGAAGCTGCTAAAAACTTTAAACAAGGATAATCAAAATGCAATAAACCAGTATTATGATTTGCTAAGATGAGAAAAATAGAGATCACTGCTGGTGGCAGAAAAGCAACAAAATATAAACACAAGATAGTCAGCATCCAATTAATTATAACACTTTCAAACAGCTCCAAATGTAAGCCTGGTAAAACACATTTCTCTATTATGTGTACATATTTTTTCACCCAATTAAATCTTTTCCAAGTCTTGTTAAAAATCAAATACTGTATCCGATTGTACTCCTTCTCTCTCAAAGTTTGATGGAAACATTAAAGACTTTTTCCATTTTTTAATCTATTAACTGTATTAGTGTTCAATAACTATATGTGCTATATGTATAGACTAATTCCACTATCTCGAAACACTGGGGCAGTGCTATGGAAAGAAGCCAAAACCCCTCTCTCATACCATAAATACATACTGCTGAAATTTATGTCACGACAAACTCTCCCCAACAAGGTTATTCCAGAATAAAGTCTCCTCCTGGTGGACTGTTACATCATAATGGCTCCATTAAGATGCTTATTGCATAATATAGCCTCCATTCCTCAGTGGAACTTTTACGGGTTGAGGACTTCATTCATGTTGCTAGTATCATGCCTCGAAAGTCTCCACTACAGCTCAACTTCAATATTTGACCCCCCTCTCACCAGGAGCAACTCTTCTTGATCTCCTCAGGAGCAACTAACTACTCTGTTACAAAATGCTGCATGATTTTGTGATATAACAAAATGGAATAAACTGAACCCTCAGACTCATTTTCCTTACTCCTAAATTTTCCAGATAAGAATGGTTAATGTAATGACGCTATAAGCCATTCACCCCAAACATGTCAAAGTTGTTGCCTGTTTAGATAAAGAAGAAAGCAGAATAATTTTTTCCATGTAGGAGTAAAGTCCCAGCACTAAGGTCTGAGAGATTATGGAGCTATAAAACTATTTGCAGAATGACTCTTCTTCAAACACTTGATTAACTGTACTACTCTCTGATCTGTTTACATGAGATCCATGTAAATTAGTGGGTTAGTCATCAAGTTCTCTGAGTGCTTCAACAAAGGCCTAAGAACTCATACATTTTGTTTGCAAGATTGGTCTTGTTACAGTACTTTTTGGCGGGGGAGAGGGAATGCAAAATCTTTGGTGGTCTGAACTGTTTTCCAATTACATCTGTGGCAGGACTCTCACGTGTTATTGGTAGTAACCACTGTTGCGTCAATACTGGCTAAAAAGCTTTTTAACTATCCAGAGTCATGTTCTCATGTTCACATCAGAATAATTGGATGGTTAAATACTTATTTCTTGCAAGATTTAGAATATTTCTAGCCTTTCTGTTTTCATAAATTCTGTCCTACTCACATGCAGTAATTGTTCATAAAATATTAGCACTGCCATTTATTGCTAACATTGTGATCATCATTTTGATAAACTAACAAAAAAAGTTACATCCCCTATCTGATGACTAGGCAAGTAGAGCCTGATCCTGCTTCTATGGAAGTCAATATGAAAATTCCTATTGACTACAGAAGTCATGAAAGGTGCTGCTTTGATAGTCTGTGAGACCAGTGTCCTCTCTTCAGTCATGGAACAAGTACAGCACAGACAGAAGCAGTGAAAGCTTCTCCAGGCTGGCCTGCCAATGTGCCACAGTCTTGCCGTGAAGTAAGAGCTTCTAAGAGTAGCAAGGTGGTTGCTATTTGCCTCAGTCTTTGACCTCTCAGTAGCAGCTATCAACAAACAGTGATTCTGCGACACTCCTGGTAGTTTTTATAATGTAAACACCTGGCTACTAGGAACTAAAGGGAGATGTCCCACTCATTTCAGTCATCAGATGGCAATGATTTTCAACCACTGTTGGCCTGAGATGCTAAAGGTAAAATGCTGAGAACCAGATCCAGATCCATCCAGCCTTTTTCACTATTTTTAAGAGCTCAGTTCAACAAAAAATATGATATCGCTTCTAAAGTGCAAAAGGCTGATGAAGCTAAGAACATTGGCTGTGATGCAGAATAAAGGTAAAATGCATGAAAACAAAGACTAATAAGAAAAAAGTTTCAAATCTCACAAGGTGCTGAGAGTCTCATGCAAAGCATTCTTCAAGAGTGACTAGATATGTTAGCCCTATTCTCAGAAGCTGTGTGGCCATCATGTCTGAGTGGACCTGGAACTACAATTCTGACTGTATATGAAATGAAAGAAGAATGTAGTAGGTAATCTGAGCATAGTAGGTGATAATTGAAATGTAGGGTATGTTTATGCTGGAATTGGAGGTGTGACTGAAGCTCAGATAGGCATACCTGACTAACTTTAACCTAGCTAGCACAGTTAACAAGACCAATGCAGAGATGGTGGCACGGTTTTCAGTACAGGCAAGCAATATGAGTACGTACCCAGGGTTCCAGGCAGGCATCTACATCCCATGCTGATGCTTCTACCACCACATCTTTACTGCCATTTGTAGCTGTGTTAGCTAGCTTGAAGCTAGGGCAGGTATGCCTACCTAAGCTCCAACCACATCTTCGACTGCAGTGTAGACATTCCCAACGTGATACTTTGCTCAACAAGGCCCAATGCCTTGATTTTCAGGCAAATATTCTCCTCAAGCATAAGGTGATTTACTTCTATAGTAAACTAGTACTGGTCCACTACTGCCAGTAGCATACATACTGTAGCCTGTGAATTTCAGTACTGTGAATAATTGCTAAATTTTATCCCTAAAGGGAAATGCCACTACAACCACAAAATACAACCTTTATACATGCCAATATATTTCTTTTGTATATTTCTTCTCCAGAATCTAGATATCACATAAGAAAACCCTGATTCCACTAGAGTCCATCCACCTCCCTGCCCTATGTGAGGGACTCCAGGATCCACCCACACCAAACAACGGGCACTAAGGTCTGTCCTACGTGAGGGGCAGCCAAGATTGCACACCACTGGTGATGGATACCAGAATCTGTCCACCTTTAGGCAAAGGATATGGAAGTCTGAGATCCCAGGTGCAAGTGTTACCAGTCAGCCCACTCAGGGGTGTTGAGCACCACAGTCAGTGCAGCGTGAGGGAAGGGATACCACAGTTTACCCAGAATGGGTGAAGAGCACCAGAGTTTGTTCATCTGAGACCAAAGGGCAGCAATGTACACAATCAGAGAGATGCACTACAGTCAGCATGCCTCCAAGATGAAGACCATGGTCGACAACTTCATTCCTCTGGCACAATGGACCTTTCTACAATAAAGATGAAGCTCATCTATGCTTTCTTGGGGGCCAGTCCAAGGCTGTGACATGAACTCTTACAAGAACTAAGAACCATTGCAAGCCACACCACCTTCCACTCTAAGTCAAGACCAGGTTCTTTGACCTTGCTATGTTTAACATAAACATATAGCAAGGGGTATGTATACTATTTTTAAAAAAACCAAAATAAAACACTGGCTGGGGAGAGGAGAGAACAAACACGTAACAGATGTGCAGCCACACTGCTTTGTGCACTACTGGAAGGTGCTCAGATACTCCAGTAATGAGTGCAGTATACAACCGTGAGCAGAGAGGAGTAGAATAGGGTCCAGAAGCAATGAAAACACTCGTGTACCACCACAAATAAATGGCTATGGGTGCCAGTCATTGTCCACCCCCCACATACACATAGAACAAGCAGAAAACAATGACATTCCTGCCACCAGGAGTCACAGCCCCGCCTCCCATTAAGCAAAGGGTACCAGAGTCACACCAGGGCAAGGGGTGCAGGAGTCACAGCTACCCCATGGACAAGGAGTACCATGGCCCAAGTCCCACTCCTCTCCAAGGGGAATGGTGCCAAATTACAAGTCAGAGCCAAGCATTCAGGACCTGCCAAAGCTTCTGCTGGGTCTTTGAGAGCAGGCCCTGAGCTGGGAGGAACCATGTGGGAGGCACCAACAGATCCCCAAAGGGCATTGCACCTGCCTGGGGTGCTCCACCCCCCTGCCCTTATGTCCAGGCCAGCGTCCCATCGCCTCACCTTGTTGTCCAGGACACTGATGTAGCCCTCTAGGAGCCCAGCCCCCACAGGCAGCCTCTGGCTGCTGCCCAGCTGCTTGGTCTCCGGCTTCCCACTGGCCGCCACCGCCACCTGCTGCTGCTGCTGCTGGCTCGGCTCTTTCTGGCCCCCGCCGCCGATGCTGCTGTACATGAGCAACAAGCTGGTGCACATGGTGGTGAGCACTAAACACACCGCCAGCCCATGGCGCTGCAAAGGGACAAAGAGACACTGAGCCCCCCTGCGAACAGCAAAGAGCAGGGCCGGGGGCACAGAGCCACGGACAGGGGGATGGGGCTGATCCTAGCGGGGGAGGGCACAGTTCCCCCCAGGCTGGGAGAAGACTGGACATCCTGGAGGGAGGTGAGCGAGGGGGGTGGCTCAAATCCTGAGCGGGGGAGACGGGCTGAAGTCTGGGTCTCCTGCTCTGCACCGCCCACGCAGCGCGACCCCTCTCTCTTCCTGTCATCACATTACAGGGGGCTACACCTGGCCCGTGGCTCCCAGTTTGTTTCACTTTCAGGGCAGTGTCGTTGCGGGCGGGAGGGAGCAGCTGCTCGGCTTAGGTGTCTATTTTGGTAGCAATCGCTGCGCCTTTCCCTTTGCAGCTCCTGCAAGTTTGACATCAATTAAGACCAGGCAAAAGTGCGGCTAGAGAACTCCAATAATCCTCCCCCTCCTTCCCCCCTGCCACCTCCCTCTCTTCTCCACCCCTTCATCTCTCATCCCTTTTTTCCTCTTCTCCTCCCGCCTCTGCCCCCACCTCTTTCCCCGTCCCCCTCTCCTTCCTTCCCTTTCCCAGGCTTTCCCTGCTCCCTCCGCTCTCTTCCCCATGCATTCAGTCCCCTTTCGCCAGTCCACCCGTGCATTTTAATGACTGTTAGGAATTGTTGCACTAGCCAAGTTACAGGCAGACTCATCCTTTAAGCCGATCTCTTTTCTACACGCTCTGAACAATAACCCTGCACACGAATAAAAGAAAAGCAGGTGGAAAGTTCTCCTCCTCCTCTGTTTTGTTCCCCTTAGTAAAATATAACAAAAGAGAAGATACCAGCCCTGAAAAGGCTGGAGCATATGTCTGACGCCCTGGCCAGCCCCGCTCCACTACCCTCGTCCTCTTCCCCACTCGGGCTGCTTTCGTTTGGTCCCCGGGTGACCTGGGATAATTAGGTCCAACAATTGACTTACCATCAGGGTCTTCATTTTGTGCACCTCTTTGTACCGAATCCTCAGGCTTGCGCATCTGGGGCCACTTTTCCCTCTAGGGTTTCCATTGTGAGGAAGCCAGTGACATGTTTTTGCCGGGGATCAGGCTGGAGGGAGAGAGGGAGAGGCGCCCGAGCCCGAGCTGGGGCTGTGGGGGAAAGCACTGCTGTGGCAGAGATTAGAAACAGAATTAAAACCGGACTGGACCCTCCTGGTGATCTACACAACTGCCGCCTGCCACTGTCTGCTGGGTCCTAAACTACTCCGGGTCCTTCCTCGTCTCCAACACAGAGGCAGTTTCAGGATAAGTAGAAGTTAAAGGAAGACATAAGTTAGGTCGCATTATTCCTCAGAAAGAAACCTGATCTCAGCACACACAGCAGAAACAGAACAGCAGAAAGGGATAGAAACACACACTACAATTCTACAGTCTTCTGCACAATGGCATATTTAATCAGTGGGTGGGATTCTGTTCAACATAAATGAAACGCTTTCAAAATACAACAGCATTATATCCCTGCAGGCTGACACTAGCTTTGCCTTTTTTTAAAATCCTGCTTTTAACACTAGGACACAATCTTCAATTTATGTTATTACCATTTTGCCTAGAGGAAGATTCACCACTCTCTAAGCATTAACTGGGTTTTCTGAGCCTTGTGGTTTTGAGGCAACAATTTTTCATCTAAATAATTTTCATTTTTCTTTGCAAATATTTTAACACCCTCAATTTCTAGTATAGTATTAACTAAACTTTTAGAGTTTCCTGCTTCCTTATTATCTAACAACCCTACATAATAAATTTAAAAAAATTTAAACACACGCTGTTCTCACTAATAAGTGGAGCTGTAATTTCTTGTACTCTTGCTCCTAATGCCATCTTTCTGGTTGCTGGAAATAAAAGTCATTCTGTTCTCATTTTATAAGCAGTCCTCTGGTGTCCTTTACTGTTTCCTTCTTTGATTTTGCCGTATTAATGATGCATAGTTCAACTGTGAAAACTTTAATAAAGCAACTTAAATTACATGAATTTCTTGCTCTAGGAATTCCATATTTATCTATGTGACCCTTCAAAACAACCCATTTTCAGGTTGGTTTCTTATGAAGTTATTAAAATGACAGTATGGCATTTTGAAAAAAAATTACATCTTAATTATGAACATATTTCTCTTGAAATTATTCATCAAAAATAATAGTTCTAATATGATTTCACATCTAACATAGCAATGTAACATTAAAGACTACATTAAGGAGAAAATGATCATCAGGCTAACTCAACCATGTTCACAATAATATCTTTCTCAAGGCTGAAATTGTCACTGAAATCCATTTTTCATCTTTACTAATTCATTGGTAGACTTACAGTGGAACAAATGTCATCTCTAGCTATGGCACAGCATTCAGCATTTAATGCTTTTTAAGAAAGTAGAAATTATTAGCAGAAACAAAAATGTATGCTACATCAGTGGAGATGGCAGTAAACATGCTTCGTCATTTCAAAGAAGACTGCTGGCATTGCAAGTATACTTGCTATTTTTTCCATTTGCGGTCTAGGTTAGAATAGTGCCACTTGTTAAGACAGGAGCAGCAGTATAAGAATAATCTTATCAGGTCTTGGTAATTCTTTATGATGTGGTTGCACTTGACACTCAAATTAGTGAAACAAAGGGCCAACTTGATGAATCATTGAAAGCAAATTATCTGCAGCTCTCCAAGGCTTCCTGCAAAAAACTACAAAAGGCAGCTCATGCATTTTACAATGCTGTTTCTCAACCATCAGCAAGCAGGTTGCTGGTAACTGACAAAGCTCCTCTAATATATTTTGCCATGCCCAACTGAAGCATCTTATTTATGATGATTTAGGTTCATGGCTGTATGTTAGACATCTGTGACAGAGTATGCTGACCAAATTCATTAAACTTATAGTTCAGGATAGTAGCTAGGCTGGTAGCTGAATATATTGATAGAGTAGCCAAGCTAAATTGTCTAATTTAATGCTGAGTTGGCCTTGAATATTGTCCAGTTTTCTGATTCTTAGATATTTAATTAGATTGCCATCCAGGTCATAAACACTAATCTTGGCAGTCAAATGAGCAGCGACACAAATAGTGTAGTGTAAAGTAAATTCTGCAGTAGTTTTTATGTGTAAGCATGGTTTGTCCAGGGAAAATTATAAATCAACTGGAAAACTGCCCAGATACTTATTTTAATTTTAAGTTCCTATAAATTAATCGGTTTAGCTTTGTGGGGTTTTATATTTAAGAGCATGTATTTGTGTCTACATAAATGCATAGATATATAGTTATATGCACACACATTAAATTTAATAATTAGGCTAGCAAGAAGTAGAAGAATATGAGCTGAGTTCATAAACACTTAATCAACTTTGAATAAAACATTTTAAAGTTCATCTGACTTGCCTGATTCAATATCTAGTGAATCATCTGGTCATAATTTCTTTTTTAAATGAAAGGGATACTGAAATGGATTTCTGATTATTCTGAATTCTGCCACAGTCCCCTGTGTTTTATCAATCAAACAACTGTATTTTATCAATCAACAATTTTGTTTGCTGCTTTCAGAGGGCATGTTTCACCATGGTCCGGTCAGTAATGCTCAGTCTGAAGTGCCAGACCAGTGTCACACATACCACTTGTCATCACCCTGCATATGTCTCTTTCTGTAAGTTTCTATTTCTGTACTTATATGACCCCCATCACTCTCAGATCAAGGGGTTAATGTAGATTGAAACAGACGAGGGTGCTCTCCCCACACTACAAGAAAGAGGGAGGGTAAATGCTGCTCAGTTAGGCCTGGGAGAGGAACAGGAGTTTCCTCCCACTCCCCACCCACCACCCCTCTTTACTTTAAACCTGGTATTAACTATGGGCTGAGTTAGAAGTTGCATTGATGTCCTGACCTGCATGTAGTGGTTACAGGCAGGCAGAAAAGGAAAATGGCACATGAAATAGACAAAGTGAGAAAACGTGTAGGTAGCGGAGACACAGACAAGCAAACTTCTGAAAACCAGTAACAGACTTGGAAATGCCAGAGATCTCTCACTGATAGCTAAAAAAACTCTGCTCATATTGTAACCTTTACTTAACTTTTTAGACGAATGCATTAACTATTGCATCTAAATTTGTTACACAGCAAATGCCACATTATGGCTGCCATGGGCGGGTGTGTCGAGGGAGAACCCTCTTTTCCTTCCTCCCCCAAGAGCACCCCAGTAGGAGTTATCCAAAATGCCAGGGTCACACATGCACCCTGAGTGCAAGCTGGGGGTACGAACAATGGCTAGCATTGCTACTAGTGCCAAAAGGATGCCTCAAGGACTGAGGCCATGGCATTGCCAGTATGCACACTGCCTAGTTATCTGGAGGCCAGCACTGGCAAGGGTATCTGCTACTCCCATTGTGTAGCTATAGCAAATGCCACTTCTGATCATGCAGCTCCTCCATCCCTCTCACAATACCGTGGAGGCATTCTGTCTGTGTCTGCCCTCTGTAAGGAGAATGCCTCCCCAAGCCATTGCCACACAGCGGCTCCAGCTGCTCACATGTGCCTCAATCTCATCAAGCCAGAACTAGCCTTAAATCTTTAATTATTTTGTGGCTCTCGCGATGTTCTTTTGATGCCGGGTGGGTCTTTTGCTGTAAAAGTAAGTGTTATGATGAAGTCAGTAATTCTGCTTGCTGTGCGCCCAGTTTGAGGGGCCAGTAAGAAAATAAAGTTCCTGTTTGTCTAGCATCATGTGCAAAGAGAGAAAGGGAATGAGAGAGGGGATACTCTCATCAGTGGGAAAGCTCTAGATGAGTTCTGCAGGTCATCCAAAATGGATGCTGAAAACACCTTTATACCACCCCTCATTGCATTCTGTAAGTGCCATGTATTCTACAGAAAAATGAGTCACAAAAATGATTTAGATACAAAACCAGTCCCAATAGTTTTAAAAAATTGTATCTTTCTGCCCCTAAAGCCAGGTGCCTTAGTCCTAATTTCCCATATGGTGCTGAGAATAAGAGAAATTTTTTTGCTCAACATGCAAAATACCTTTAAAAATTACCTAAATTGTGTTTCTTTAAAGTTTCATATTTTGAGCACTTCCAGGGCTAGAAGCAAATTATGTGGTGCTATAAAAGCTGGGATTTTTCCTTCTACAGGGATAAAATCCTGGCCCCATTGAAGTCAATGGTAAAACTCCCATTCACGTCATTAAGGGCAGCATTTCACCGAAAGAGTAAAACTCCTATATCCAGTTCTGCAGGCTCTTGAGATAGCATGTTTTAAAGAGCTTGTCACTGGTGCAGGACAGAATATTGCCTGCCCTGGACCTCAGGCCAGTGTGATTTGGGGGGATAATTGGGAACTCCACATTTCGGGGGAAGAAGAAATTTTTTTCTGATGAGTTAATTAAACATTATGGCTGTATGAAGGTGTTCTGAGTGTTGGAAGTTGGTGGGAGAAGTGGATTGATGAGCACAGGGGTAGTCAAAGCTGCATGATAAATGTAATCCATCACATTGATTTCACCTCCCATATGTTTTATTATGTATGTATATATTAGTTTTTAACATTTTTTCCCCATAGAGAAAAAGAGCCTGGTGAAACCAGTTTTGCATTGCAAACACTACCAATGGAAAACACTCAACAGCCAACATGGTAATGAGCTCATGATATAGATTTTTCAAACTGCCCAGTGAGTCATGAAATGCTTTTCAAAATTGGAGATGTGCATCAAGGATTGGTCAAAACAAAAAAAAACAAAAAATGTAGAAACAATATTATGGATCAGTCAATACTATCTCCTTTTATGAAATCAGGCTGCCTTTGAACTTCTGACAAGCAAACAGTGACAGATGCATACAAAAATGAAATATTGCATGGAAATAGAAGTGCATAAGAAAACAAGGGAAAATTACTGAGGTAAGATCTGCTGAGTCTGCTGTTTTATTCATATCTATTTCTTGGTTCTCTCCCCAATCTTGGAAGCATAAATAAAGGTAATGGATATTTCAGAACCAATCTTTCTAGCACTACAAAAGCTACTTACTGGTCATAAGACCATATATGAAATACTGTGCTTAGTTCTGATCACCTTTGAAAAAAAATTAAAAATGTAGAAATAGACAAGGCTCAACGCAAGATGAACAAAAAATGATACAGGAACATGACATAGCTTTAAGAATACGTCTGTTAGTCTATAAGGTGCCACAGGACTTTGTCACTTATGACAGAGCTTATACATGTAAATTGTTAGAGGTTGATATTCTTCTAATATTCTTTAGACCTGACGAAATTAAGAGGGGAAATCACTGAGGTACAGTATACAGTACCAGCTGTGGCACAGAATAGACACTACAAGGCCTAGACACTCCAAGGTCTTTTTGAGCTACTGTCTGCTACAAAAGCAAGAGAAGGGAGAAATACATAATTTTCTATACACAGCACAAATTTTAACATATGGAATAAAGTAATTGGGGGAATTAGTTTAATTACTAGAGTTTTGTAAGAGATTGGATAAATGTTTACTGAATATTGTGGGTGTGCTTTTTGATCTAATAGAGAATTTGCAATATCAATAAGATTTTTAGCCTCCTTCCGGTAGATTGTGACATCCAATGTTTGTCTATTTTGTCTTCCTTTGCTTAGAACCAGTGCCCAGAATTCTCTGTACCAGTATGAGGGCTAAGCATTAAGCTGGGAGGAAATATGAACCTTTTTTTTAAAAATTACCAGTTAAAGAAATAAGATGCCCTAACGAATAACCAGGAATGAAACATTAATAAAGAATGCAAAAGGACTCATCATGGTCTGGTTTTCAGTGCATCATGTATTATTAGACAGTCAGCTGGGAACCCTCCTGCTGTTACTTACAAAAACATAAACAGTACTTATGATGACAGGCTGAACAACAACTATGACAAGTGGATCAGTTACTATGAAATTGAAACAGGGACATGTCAGTGAATGGACAGAAGTCCTTGAATTTTGGATTTCTCTGTCTTGTGTTTTGGCAGAACACTAGTATTCTTAACTAAGGGTTTATCCAAGCTGTCCTTAGTATTTGTAGATAATAGCCTTAGTATAACTTATGTCCCTGCTATGTTTGTTTGTTTGCCCAGACCTGAAGAACAGCCCTGTGTAAGCTCTAAAGATTGTCTCTTTCACCAACCAAAAGAAGTTGGTCCAATAAAAGATATTACCTCAGCCACCTTGTCTCTCTGGTTAAAGACAGTACTGGTCAGAGTCTAGGCTACGCTGTAATTTAAGGTTTCATATTTCAGCTTTATAAGATAAAGTAGACAATACATTTAATTCATAGAGTGTTAGGCTGAAATTATTTAGTGGTCTTTTCCATATGTTCATAAATCTCAAATGGTATTTCCCCAGCATACACCAAATACAGTTATCCCAATGGATGCGGCTGTACTTGGGGATATTGTCTTGATCCTGCAAGGTGCTGAGCACCGGTGTTCAGGGGAGTCAACAGGAGCTGACGGTACTCAGCACCTTTTAAGGATTGGGCTTTTTATGCATTAAAGCGGGGTGCTCGTTAGAGATACAGTGTTCGGTGCCATAGTCCAGAGCCAATCACCAGGGTAGTTTTGTCCTAGGAAACATTATAGGGAATGAGTGATGAGTGATGTAGTGTGATAGTACAAAGATATAGAGAAGGAAGCTGTTTTTATATATTTTTATTTGACCCACATTTGGGAGTAGAATGTGGCCTTAAGGATGTCATGTTAGAGGGGTTACAGAATCACATTAACACCTTACCAATTTCCTTCTTCCTGGCTTGATTCTGTAAACCCTAACTTCTTACTCACCTGACCAGATCTATGAAGACATTAACACTAGTTAGATGAGTAAGGATCAGGCCCCACACTGGCAGAAGAGTTTCTTCCTTGCAATGCAAATCTACCCAAACCCCCTCAAACAAGCTATCAGAGTAGATGGATTGTCTTCTTTCTGTGTAGTATAATTCTTTTGTCAATTACCATGAGCCTATTGAATCATTTCTGCCAGATTATTGTTATTCATCACTTTCAAATCAACATGCAATTAGATAGCCTCCCTTGCCTGATGTGGAACGTATATCACCGGGCACCTTCCTTTCTTTGAACTGCAGTTGTTCTATTTGGTATCTCTGCCCTCATCATCCTCTTTCCCCCCAGCCATACTTTCCATTCAGCTATGGGAACCCTTTCAAAATCCTGGTCTTTTTCATGTTCACTGTTAAATACTTTATTCAAGTTGACCATTACTTATCTATTGTATACATAGTACAACAGAAGCATTTTGCCTGGAATGCACCAACACTAATTTTGCTACAGAATTTGCATTTCCTTCTGATAATCTCCTTTGTGAGAATTCTCTTTGTCCCTTTGCTTGGAGAGTCATAATCTCTCCTTGGTCTAAAGTAGTTATGTCTATGTAATTGTTTTATTTTGTCCTCTTTACTTTTGGTTGTTTGTTTCCCTTTAGAAGGGCCAGTTTGGAAGTCTTTGTTTTCTCTGGAATATTTTACATTTGTGTTGTAATCTATGCCTTATTTACCAGTAGTCACAAACAACGTTCTGTGGAGCCTGTTCAATTTTTCTTCTGATTAGTACTTGAAGTAGGATAGTATAAACTCAAATGAATGGGGTCCTAGACCATTCATGGTTTAGACCATAGATTCAGATGAGAGAGAAATGATGCTAGTGTGACAACTTGTTGCTCGTTTTATATGTTTCCTTTGCTCAATCTCCCACTGAGTCATCTCCGTTACAACCCCAAATCACACTGGATCAACCCTCACATATATATGTTGGATTTTGATTGGTTTCAGTTTTTGTCTGCTGGTAAACGAGAGCTCCTCTGAAGCCTGGTAATGTCAGTTTGAGAGAGTGCAGAGCTTGGAGTCTGAGTGACTAGCTGGTTAACAAGGTTGCTGGTGTGATGTGAGGCTAGAAGCACATATCTGAAGGACTTACAAACACTGGGAAAGGAATAAGGGCTGGCGAGGAGAGTGAGGTTTCCAGCATTTAAACTAGCCTTTAACCTTGTCATGAAGCATTAGTATAAAATGGCTTCTGAGTCACTCAATGTTTGATCAGCCACTGAGCTTGTTCTGAAGATATCATATTTATAACTTGCTATCCAGCTAGTGGGAGGGTGTTTTCTCCTCAAGCAGGGAGATGGAACCAGCTGCCACTCCTATTTGTGTGTCTTAATCAATCTCACTTAATCAAAGAAACTGGTACATTTTCTAATTTGCCTTAAGACTCTTACATAACTTTACTCCAAAGACTTGTAATCTTCAAAGTCCTGTCTAAACATTAACTAATCCTCACAGCGTCCCTGTGAGAGAAGTTGTGTGTTTTGATCCCAACTTTACAGAGTGGAAACTTGGGCAGAGAAGATAAGGCCCACATTTTCAGAAAATCCTGCTCACTCACAACTCTAGCTGACATCTCTTAGGCTTTGTCTACACAGGAACTTTGGTGGCAAACCTTTTGTCATTCAGGGGTGTTAAAAAAACACACACCCTGAACAACAAAAGTTTTACAGACCAAAAGCACCAGCGTGAACAGCTGACAAATCTGCTGCCACTTGTTAGGGGTGGAAGTTTTTTGTTGGCAGGAGAGCTCTCTCTCCTGCTGACAAACAGCAGCTACACCGCACATTTTTTAGTAGCACGGCTGCAGCAGCAGAGCTGTGTCACTAACAGGTGTGTAGTGTAGACAAAGCCTTAGAGCTGTGACCACTTAGTAACTCTGACAGTCAAGCCCTCAGAGACTAAAGTTGGGCCCCCAAAACAAGAGACCTGGTTTGAAAATCAGGCCCCAACTCACTTTTAGAGAAGGAGTTACTGGCTCTCAGTCCTGTGTTCAGCCTGATAGACTAGAGGCAGAAAACCTTTCAAGTTAAATTAGAGCTTCAATGAATGGGCAATGAAACACTACCTCTTACAACTAGAGCAGCAACAGATATCCCAATAAGCTCCAGGGCAAATATTTTTGTAACAGTTGCACATTTTCAGGTACAATGAGTCTCAAAACTTCCCAGCCTCTACTGACTTCCCATCAAATCCTGCTGAACACAGCCAAATGCATTTGAGACCAAGAGGCCACCAGAAGAAAATATTTGGGCCTCATCTCCATCCATATCAAACACACAACACAGAGCCAATTAGTGGGAAAGTTTGTCAGCTGCTGCAAAAATCTCCTACCTCTTTGCTAGCTCCACTGTCTTCTCCTCAGTTCTCCATCTTCACACACCACTTACCACTTCAGGTTCATTTTCTCATGGAAATCACCTCCTTTGCCAGTGTCAGTGCCAAGTGGGAAGCGGGCTTGCACAACCTCAGCTGCTACTCCAACATTGCTATAATGCTCCCCATACAGTTTTGCTACAGCAGTTGTCTTTACTGATCCCAGTAACACATTGTGCTATCCGAAACAACTGGCTTCTCAAATACATTTACACAATCCACCAGCCACGGGAGACTCAGCATAGAGCTATCCTTTTCCTACCCTTATAGGCTATGGTTCTTAAGCTGTCTATGACCTGAAAGGCTGTTTCATTTCCCCTTGTTATTGTTCACTCCCTGCAATTGCTCAGGGAAAGATTAAGTAGGACCACTGCCTTATTTCTGACCCTTCAGATACTTCCATCCTGAGCAAGCTGTCATGCTAAATCGGCATATGTAATACTCTGTGTGTGTATCTGTATATGCATGCGAGTGAGATTGCAAGGCCCCTGGATTAATAGGAAATGTAGCACCAGAAGTTCTACTTCCACAGCCAGGGTATTAGTCACTGAAGAAGAGAGAGTGCCCCCATTTGTGCTTCTCGTATTTTAGGATGGGACGGCAAAGGAAAGGATTACGGGATGGAGAGAGCATGTGAAGCAAGTGAGGATATAGCACATGATGATAAACACTTTGAGGGGTATGCCAGGGATAAACAAGGTCTTAGACATCATCACAGAGGGCCACAAGGCCAAAAATGGTATTTATAAAAGTATTAAGTCTGAGTTGCACAATTTCACTCCAGCAGGCAGAAGAGAAAAGCTCTGGGGCCAAAAGCCTGCCCGGGGTAGCTGAAATCTCAAACCAGCTAATAGGGACTTAGTAAGAAAGTAAAGGGATGCATGCAGAGAAGCTCTGGTATCCTGTGTACGCTCACTGACGGTACTGGGGGTGGGAAATTCTGGGACCAGCAGGAATATCACATCTACAACTTGAAAAATATAGATAGTTTAAAGGGAGATGACTTGGTGCCCTGCAATCTAGCTTGGAGTCCAGGGGCCCACAGACCCACAAGATGGAGACTAAAGAGTCAAACCTTGGTGCCTAAATTTCTGCCCTTAAATACATACTTAGGATTAATCACTAAATATAAGTGATTTAATTCTCAAAGTTACTGAGCACTCACACCTCCCATTGACTTCAAGGAAATTCTGATTTGGATCCAAAATGTGGCTTGGACCTACTTCTAATTTTAGACGAAGCAGAAAACTCTTTTTTCAAAGTGTGGGCTGGCCTTCCCCTGTTCCAGGCTTTTGCCATTGAGCTGTTCATAAATCTTACAAGCCTTAGGCAAGCCTTGTCCTCCCAGTTCAAAAAGGGAACATCATTTTTGCAAGCTAATATTTGCTGTTTTCATGCCTTTGTGTCACTAAATTATGCAAATGAAGTGCGGACCAACGGATACTTTCCAAACCACATTGTGCTGATTGTAGCAACACTGAAACTAGACCAATGTGTATAGGAATGTGGGTCATATAGATCTATTTTGTTCCTAAATGTAGGTATTAACAAATTGCCAAAGTTATTGGCCAATTGACTCAAAGCACAAGCATTAAAATAATTCATCCTGAACGTGTGGTTTTATTTTATGTTTAGTACAGTAGGTTCACCTGCACGAATTTGCTGTGCTTATTTAATATCCTCTTTAAGATGAAAAATGATGCCAGTCCTGTAGTAATAGCATCTTTTGACACTGAGAAAGCATTTCACTGGATTGAATGGCTGTTTCTCTTTACTATGATGGAAACTTTAAAATTTACCATGAACGTATTTAATCAGTTACAGTGTTCTGAACAAGGATACATGCTAATGTCACAATATTATCTTCATTTTGACTTTGGAGGGGGATTAGTCAATGATGCCCCCTTTCAGTCCTATGTGCATAATTGTAAGCAAGCCAATTCTTAAAAGAATAAGTAGGGGAGGTTCTCACAGCTGTCCTTACACAGTATGAAATAATATTTTATTATAGATTATTAATCCTTTGGAGTGTCTAAACCAAATCCTGGAGATAATGGTTGGTTTGAAGCAACTCTCTAGATTTAAGATGAATTACTGCTCAAAGATCTTTGAGCCAGAAAGAAGAGACTGGTGGAGCTATTCTGAGGGTTTCACTGACTCCTACACAGTACAGCTCATGATTCTCAGCACCCCCAGCCTCTCCAATACACAATCTTGTTACTGTAACCCTTTACTTTCTCACTCTATCCCTACCTATTTGCTGTTATTTGCCCAGGCAGGCTATGTTCTGGAGAGCTCCCTGGCGCTGTAGGCAGGGATCCTTCTGTCCCTAGGTCACTCTCAGCAGCAAAATACTCTGTGACTTCTAGGTAGCTTCCATATTGAAATCGCCTTTCCAGGACTGGAAAGTTGGGAGTAGTCCCCCCAGAAACAGATTAGAGGGCAGAGCACAGATGAAATATTGAAAGGTGTATGATTAAACAAATAAACCACTGAGTCCACAGTTTGTCACATGGGTCCACAGTTTAGCACATGGTCCAACAATTTAGCATATTCATATCACCACAACATACATGGAAGATTGTCTATGTCATATGGCATTCCCACTACCACCGAAACACAGCCACTTTTGGGGTGAAACACAACATCTCTTTATTCTCTTTAATACATTGCAACTGAGTAGTGGTTTCCAAGACAAAAAGCCTCAACATTGGCATTTGGAGAAAAATTCAAGGGGAGATTTCTAAAGCCCAAAGGGCAGTTACATATCTCTCTTCTATTGAAAATCAATGGACTCCTAACTGCCATTTGTGCCTGTAGAAATCTTACCCCTAAACAAACATTTCAGTGATATGATAAACTAAGGTAGGCATGGGAGGAAAAACAAACATTGTAAAATCAGCCCTTTTAAAGATCTGGGGCAGGATCCACGAAGGGACTTAGGCATTGCAACACTGCACATCAAAGCACCTAACTTGTAGATGTTTAGAAAAATCACAGGAATAAAACTGTGATCCACATATCCAAGTTAGGCACCTAAACACACCATACAGTGAATAGGTAGAGAAAACCTCCTAAGAATGCAATCCACAAAAGCCAGCACACTAGGTGTGGAGCCACCTAAGTTAGCCAATGGGACATGTAAAAAAAGGGATGTGTCCTTGTTATAACCTTTTTTCCAGATCTGGGCCTTAGCGTCCAAAGTATGGGTGTTAGCATGAAAACCTCCAAGCTTAGTTACCAGCTTGGACCTGGTAAAGCTGCCACCAGCCAGGAATCTATACAGTGCCTGGCGCACTCTGGTCTCCCCAAAACCTTCCCTGGGGGACCCCCAGACTCAGATTCCTTGAGTCTCACAACAAAGGGGAATAAACCATTTCCCTTCCCCCCTCTGGGTGTTCCCTCCCTGGATTCCTGGAGAAATATACAGAAGCAAGCTCCGTGAATTTAAACAGAGGGACTCCACCCTCCCTGTTTCCAGTCCTGGAAAACAGAAGTACCGAGAGCTAATCTCTCTTCCCCCCTCACCCAGAGGGTATGCAAAGTCAGGCTTAGTAAATCTAACAAAAAGAGATTTTCCCCCTGACTTCTTCCTCCCACCAATTCCCTGGTGAGCTGCAGACTCAATTCCCTGGAGTCCCCACTAAAGAAAAACTCCAACAGGTCTTAAAAAAAAAGCTTTATAAAAAGAAAGAAAAGGACATAAAAATGGTCTCTCTGTATTAAGGTAACAAATACAGGGTCAATTGCTTAAGAGAAAAAAGTGAACAAACAGCCTTATCCAAAAAAAACTACAATTTAACACATTCCAGCAACTATACACATGTAAATACAAAAAGAACAATATAAACCTTATTGTCTTACTATCTTTTTACTTACAACTTGAAAACAGAAGATTAGAAAGCTGGAGATAGAAAAATCACTCTCATAGCCGAGAGGGTCAGACCCAAGACAAAGAACAAAGAACTCACACACAAACTTCCCTCCACCCAGATTTAAAAAAGTCTTGTTTCCTGATTGGTCCTCTGGTCAGGTGTTTCAGGTTACTCCTTTCCAAGTGAAAGAGACATTAACCCTTAGCTATCTGTTTATGACAGTCCTAAGCCCTACCTCTCTCTCTCAGAGATAGATGCCTAAGCCCAGAATGTAGCAAGGCACCTATCTCTGCTAGAGATCCATGAATGGGAACCAGCCACTTGGAGACAGGTGGCTCAAGGCCCTAAAGTGTTTCTTGAGATAACGAGCTAGGCACCTGGCTCACTCTCCACAAAAAATCATTGACATCACTAGTAGCCCCACCTTTATAACATTTAGCCTAGTAGTTAGAGCACTCACCTGGGATGTGAAAGACCCAGGTTCAATTCCCCCCTCTCTACCAAAGAAGGTTAGGAAGGATTTCCATAGGTGGTCTCCCACCACTGATGTGGATTCCCTCAGTCTCTCCGGTTGAAACTGGTCCACTGTAGATAAATAGAAAAAAAGTGATTGAAGCAAGGGGACAGGTCCTGGGGTTGTCCACCTCCCACGTAGGTGTCCTAACCACTGAACTACATGGTCATTCCCATTCTCTCTCTCTCTCTCTGGCTCAATGACTATTCCACTGTGGATAAATATTAAAAATAGTCACTCCTGTTAATTTGTTAGCATTCATGCTCTCATAACAGGTTCTAGCTCTATTTTGATGTAATTTAAATGTACATTATTTGAAATGCTTGGAAATAAAGCCCTCTAGTTAGGAAAATCATGTTTTCACTAAGTGCTTAGACGTTAAATACAAAACCACTAAATAAAGTTTAACAAGGGTAAACTGAAAAGACAAGATGAACTTACTCTGATGTGTTAACATAATTCCCTTATGTAATGCTAGTTTCCCTGCAATAATTAATTTTAAACACTAAGTCAGTATGTCTGGTTTGATAATTATAAAAATGTATTCATCCATGTCACTGCAAATTATTAATATTTATTATAAGGAATATTCTGTAGACATTAAGAATCAAGGGAGATAGAGTTTGGAGTCATTTCAATCACAGGTTTACCAAAATAGCACTCAGGTTTTATCTGAGTTTCTCTGACTCCAAATCAAATACAATTATAGGGCCAAATCCTCATGCCTTTTCTTGGTTCTTCCTCATGTCCATTCAAGCAAAACACTCACTGACTTCAAAAATCAAGTAAGGATTTGAGGATTGCAACAGTCTGTGATACTGCCAAGAATCCTGTGTGCTCACTCCATTACTGTTCCATTCCTGGACGCCAAGAGTTCTGAGTGTTATAAAGGGATGATGCTATAATGATGTTATAAAAAGATTATGAGGGCCCCTGTAGTTCTGCACCACTTCAGGGATGATGTTAGTGATAAGGAGGCTGCATCCAGACATGTTTGAGTTACTTCTTTGACATTTCTCCAATACTGATAATCAGCAGTTCTGTTCAAAGATATTTTTAAGCCTCTTAGCATTCTTGGACATAAAGCTTCACACTTGTAGGAGCTGAAACCCATCATACTGTGCGTGAAAGCTCCCATTAAGTCTGTTAAAGTCAATGGGGGGGGGAGGGTTTGCTTGCATAGGGATTGTAGGCTCAGATTCATAGACTGTCATTATATATAGACTTTCTGGTTATGATAAAATAAGAACCTGTGTGGAAAATTTGAGCCAAACCTGAAGCAGAAAGCAGTAGCAATCGCATGGGAAAGCTGCTTCTTGCACACTATTGCTGCCACAACGAGTTCAGATCCCATCTTTTGGGATGCTTATCTTCAGTGAGCAATGCAGACTCAGGCACAGTGGCGGGGGAAATGCAACGGCCGTGCCCAACAGTAATCCAGCCATCCCCACCAAAATTATAGACATCAGTTAATTTATGTTTTGGGGAGTTGGCAAAAAGCCAGTTGCAGTTCTCTAATTCTGGGCCCAGCTGGGGAGATATGGGGTCTTTGCAATGAACTGAAGAAAGGAGCCAAGTGTCCAGGAGAATAACTGACCAGAGTGTTTATATTATTTCATTTTGCTGGCGCAGAGAAGGGAAGTTCAGACAACAATAGGTATGAGAAAAGAGCAAAGCAGCAGCAGAGACAGGGGAGCGAGGTAAAAAGGGGAGGAGGAGAGTGCACCACCTCCTACCGCCAGGGCCGCCCTTAGGATTTATGGTGCCCTAGGCGGGATTATTAAACTAGTGCCACTGTGCCTGTCTTGCTCTTAGCTATTGAAACAAGGATTAGTTTTTAATTAAAACCAATCTTTCTGGCTTTTTTGGCTGCAAAATCAGCCAAAAATGTCATCGTATGACAAAGACAAAGTGATGTCTTGTTTGTTTGCAAGAATAGCAAGACCAGTCAAGTGTTCCTGACTCCTTGCAAAGCGGAGATAGTTTTTAATGAGCTTTAGTTTTGAGAAACTCTGTTCTCCTTATGCTACTGTTACAGGAATTGTCAGGAGAATACGAGTGGCAATGTACACATTAGGGTTTATGTCAACAAGTTTGCTGGTATGAGTAAACTGTACAGTGTCCATCGTTTTGCATGTGGCATCATTGATGACAGTGTATTCAATTCTTCGTTCAGTTGAAATCCATTTAAATCAAAACAATCGTCATGCTTCAGGAGGCTCTCTAGGTTAGGGGTCCCCAATACAGTGCCCAAGGGTGCCATGGTGCCCACAGGGGCCTCTGAGTGCACCCGCGTACTGACTAGGGGACGAGCAGCTGCCGAAACGCCGCCAAAATTCACCAGCATTTTGTCGGCGATGCCTCTGGATGACACCGCTTACCGCCGATAAGCAGTGTAATCCAGAGGCGTTGCCGCTGAAATGTCGCCAAATTTCGGTGGATGCTCGTCCACTGCCACGGTCCTTCGTCTGGTGAGCGCCCGAAGAAAAAGTTTGGAGACCACTGCTCTAGGTTCTTGCACTTTGTCATTAATTGCTCTTGTTTTCCTATTTCATTGAATTTATTCCTGCTCAGCCCATCTACCAGCTGAGTGAATGGAACCCCAGGCCGACAGCGGGTTGAGTGGCTCAGCCAGGGTATCAGCCACCGGCCTGCTCAGCCCGTTGCCAGCCTGGGGTTCCTTGGGGGTCCCCAGGCCAGCAGCAGGTGCTGAGGGGGGCTGGCGGAGGGGACCCTGGGTGGCAATGGCGCAGCAGCTGGAACCCCAGAGCAGCAGCGGGCTGAGCCACTCAGCCCACGGCTGCATGCCTTTAAAAATCAGCTCGCGTGTCACTTTTGGCACGTGTGCCATAGGTTGCCAACCCCTGCTCTATACACTAGTAAGGAGATGAGCATATTACAGTTGTTGGAGAGCTCTATATAACAGTAACAGGGCTATAGGAAAGTCAGTCAACATTTTTTGTTTCTCTGATGAAAACTGGCCCACTCCCTTCCCCGTACCAAACCTGTCACAAATAATTGTCAACAACTTAATTCAGGATTGTTAGCAAGCATTTTTGGTGAACAAATTTGTTAAATGACAATCTAAATGGCAATGCAGTACTGCTTCCATGCTTGGCTCACCCCCCAGCCTGCTGGTCCAACAGCTGCAGTAGAGGAGGAGATAGGTGGAAAACTGGAGGACCCCAAAATCCACCTCTTGGGGTGCAGAGTGGCAATAGTAGCAGCAAACCCTCAGGTCCAATCACATGCCAATGGGCACCACCACCAGCCCAACAGACCATGGTGAAGTTAGCACAGCATCTGATCTCAGGGACGGTGCACCCATGGAGCCACAGCAGCTCATCTTACCCTGTGCAGCTCCCCATGGATGAGATGGATCACTGCCAGCCCGGGGGAGAGACGCGCTCCCCAGCTGGGGTGACCAGATCCAGATGTCCTGATTTTATAGGGCCAGTCCCGATATTTGGGGCTTTGTCTTATATAGGTACCAATTACCCCCACCTAGGGTGACCAGACAGCAAGTGTGAAAAACTGGGATGGGGTTGGGGGGAATAGGAGCCTATATAAGAAAAAGACCCAAAAATCAGGACTGTCCCTATAACATCGGGACATCTGGTCACCCTACGGGTGAGTTCCTTCCCCCACCCCTTCCCAGAGACCCCAGTAGCCAATCCCCTCCCTCAGACTGTGCTGCATTCGGCTCTCTCTAGGACCCAGCAGCCCTGCTCTTACATGCTCCACTGTTTCCCGTCTGTCCGGGCTCCTGGTAGGGAGGTGCCCCCAGACCCAGTGGTGCCCTAGGTGGCTGCCTGTTCTGCCTATGGCTAAGGAAGGCCCTGCCGACCGCAAAGTAGTAGTAGCCTTCTCTGAAACTACAGGGGGGCAGAGCCATAGTATGAGCAGATGCTCCATTATTTCCTCTATCCAGCGATGGAAGCAGAAACCTGAGCTCATACACCAGTTAAGGGCTTCACTCTGGGCATGTCCTTTGGGTTTACCATTGTTCCATATAATGATCCAAGGATCTAAATCCTTCAGTTTACATCAAATGCTAAACATTGCTACAGACTGGGAAAACAATGATGTACTGGAGGTATTTAAGATAACAGACATTTTGTTTAAAAGAGAGAGCTGCTAGCAGGGACTTCAGGCCAAAGGGTCACTAACTCTGAATCCCATTTTCCCCTCTTGATCTGACAGAGTCTAGATCTGTTACCTTTACAGCATGCTGTTGATAAATGCAAAGTAATGCACACTGGAAAACATAATCCCAACTGTACATATAAAAGGATGGGGTCTAAATTAGCTGTTATCACTCAAGAAAGAGATCTTGGAGTCATTGTGGATAGTTCTCTGAAAACATCCACTCAACGTGCAGCGGCAGTCCAAAAAGAAAACAGAATGTTGGGAGTCATTAAGAAAGGAATAGATAATAAGACAGAAAATATCATATTGCCTCTATATAAATCCATGGTACGCCCACATCTTTAATACAGCGTGCAGATGTGGTCGCCCCATCTCAAAAAAGATATATTAGAATTGGAAAAGGTTCAGAAAAAAGCAACAAAAATGATTAGAGGTAGGGAACGGCTTCCGTATGAGGAGAGATTTAATAAGATGGGGACTTTTCAGCTTAGAAAAAAGATGACTAAGGAAGGATATGATTGAGGTCTATAAAATCACGACTGGTGTGGAGAAAATAAATAAGGAAGTGTTATTTACTCCTTCTCATAACACAAGAACTAGATGGCACCAAATGAAATTAATAGGCAGCAGGTTTAAAAAAAACAAAAGGGCGTATTTCTTTACAGAACGCACAACCTGTGGAACTCCTTGCCAGAGGAAGTTGTGAAGGCCAAGACTACAACAGGGTTCAAAAAAGAACTAGATAAATTCAGGGATGATAGGTCCATCAATGGCTATTAGTCAGAATGGGCAGGGATGGTGTCCCTAGCCTCTGTTTGTCAGAAGCTGGGAATGAGCGACAGGGAATGGATCACTTGATGATTACCTGTTCTGTTCATTCCCTCTGGGGCACCTGGCATTGGCCACTGCCAGAAGACAGGATACTAGACTAGGTGGACCTTTGGTTTGACCCAGTATGACCATTCTTATATTATCATGAATTTGTTCTGGGAGAGGAGGAGTGAAGGGGTTTTGAGTGAATGATTGTGAGTCACTATTTTTATGTCAACTTGGTTATTTATGCTGCTGATGGTTTATGTTGTGAAGCAGATTAGTGTGGTAAAAACTTTTCTGCTAAGGGTATTATCTATCCTATGTTGTACTTTGGATAATTTTACAGGCACTTTAGAACTTGGAAAGGTGCCTGTGATAACCCAAAATAAAATAAACTCCAGTAGGAACTGCAGGGCTCATGCTGCCGTTGCAGAAGGCTAGAGTGGGCTAATTAATAGTTATTGCATCAAGTTGAGGCTGCAGTTGCATTAATGACACTGATGATATTGATGGCATTGGAGACTGGGTTTAGTTTAGAATGGAAATGAGCAGAAGATTCATCTATCAACTGCATATTGCTGTAGGCAGTGGGAGACAGCACAGCTTTTTGTTTTGCTGTTCTCTTGTTCAGCTGGTTTGTTTCAGTGGTTCAGTACTAAGAGATTAATATATCCATTTACACAAGACAAACCATGGTCATTTCAGAGGAGCTCCCTGGCTGACACCGGACCATATCTCTGGAACAAGCTATTATTTGTTTTTATTCCTGCTGTTTGACTTTCAGTAACAGCCGCATGTGGGTGGGTGTGTGGGTTGAACCCCCTTGGCAGACATCATCCTTATATCAAGGGATAGCCGAAGAAAAAGAGAAGATCTTTTATAAAATCATGTGTGTGTGTTGGCAGTCGGGGATGTCAACTCCTGGATCCTGCGATAAGATTTTGTTCCCATCACTATCTGGTTTCAGTTCAGCCATCCCTTTTGACATCTCTCTCCTCTCTTTCATTCTGTTAATATATTTATTTGGCTTATGTCATAGATAGCAAATAAGCTCGCCACAAAATCTTGCAATCACAAAGCTGTCTCATATATGCTGGTGATGTCACCATCAAACTCCAGTATCAGGCAATCTACCAACTCACCACATTGTCTGTTCAGTGCCAGAATCATAGGGTTCATTGTCACAAAAGTTCCACTTAGTGTGTGTAGCCTGGAATACACATGAGGGAAGGCAATAATGTAATTGCTACCCAGAATGTTGATCCTTGCACGTCACTTCAGTTCTGAAAGCCTCATATGATATAACTAAGATCAGGATGATTGAAGGTAGAAGACACTGGTGGAGGCTGTGGCTCACCCTTCTACACAATGGGTGAAATCCTGACCCCACTGAAGTCAATGACTTCAGCCAAGGCATGTCATGTACTGTGTCCAAATCTGTTCTGGTTTGTGCTGCTCCTGTAGTACAAAGCAGCTGTAAAGCTGGCTTAGAGGGTTCCCTGCACGTCCTCCTATGTAAGGGCAATCCTCAGGTGGCAAAGTCTAAGACCTGGCATAACAGCACTGCACTACCCTTTCCAAACCCCCAGGAGGCAGGGTATTTTCCAGAAAAAGGGGATGTGACCAGAACATTCCTGTCTGCGAGAATGACCTTTGGGGCTGTGGACAGCAGGCTGTAACTTTGAAGACCCTGGGTTCTGTAAGTTGGACCAGGCTAGTCCCTCTCCTACCACAGGAGCAGCAGAATGCTAATGTTGTTTTCTAGCTCATTTCCTCACTCCCCAAGCTGCCCTGAGCTATCTAATTATTGCTTCAGGGGTGGGGACTTTGCTGTTTGCCTTCCTTCTGCTTTACTTTCCCGAAGTATCAACACAGTGAGCCAGTAATGAATGCTCTCTACGCTCCCATATTCCCCCATCTAAACACCTGCTCATCCACATACAAAAACTGACTGCATGTGTGTGAAGGTGGAAATACATACCTCCTGTTTTTGCTATTAATTTGCATTGCTCCCATTTACAAAATGACTGCAGGTGTCACTAATTCCTGTCCAACTCATGAAATCCAGTTATCCAAAGCTCTTGTTATATATCTTCATTTTCCTTAATGCCACCCATCACACAACCTTCACAATCTTTTAGTCCAGAGCTCTCAATAACCCAACTAACTGCTCCATTTCACCAGGTGTACATGCAATAGACCCTATAAATTCATCTTGGCTAGGACATTCCTCTGGATTTTATCATGAAGGATTTTTCATGCATTTGCAAGGAATGCCCAATCGTTTATACAGGAGAGAAAAGCAGATAAGACTGATGCAGAAAACACATCAAAGCAGTTAGAAGCAGAGACATTGATAAACCTATTGTGTTTTCTGTCATTTCCAAACAACCATGATTTCCATGGTCTCTTGGCTTGTAACCTTCAGCAAGCCTCCCAAATTACTAACTACAGAAGAACCTTTTGGCCAGATTCTCAGATGCTGCAAATCAGCATAGCTTCATTGATTTCAGTATGGCTACACTGATTTACACCAGCTGACAATCTGACTCTCTGGCTTCCAAGAAACAACACTTTTTTTTAAATAACTTTCTCTCTCAGCTCCTCACCGTAGTGCATAGTTTGTCATAAGTTCGTACATTGGTCTGAAGTAGTTTGTAAACTCATTGGGTTAGGGATGATGGGCCAGGCTTGGGTCTGAATTCCATCAGTGCCAATCCTGAAATACTCACTGACCTTAGTGTAGTTACCCTGGATTTTCACAGTTGCAGCTGTGTAAAGAGCCATAAATTAACTAATAGCGATGATAATACTATACCATTTACACACTTTGGGCCAAATTTTCAAACACTGGCACCTAAGCCAAGCTGGGAAGAAGGATAGTTTAATGGAGAGGCTGCTGAACCGGGATTTGAGAAACTTTGCTGTATGACCTTGGGCAAGTCACTTAATCTACTCGGTGTAAAACAGGGACAATACTTCCATTCCTTCCAGGGATCTTGTGAGGATAAAATCCATTAATGACAGAGATGTTGGTAAGGAGGGCCATATAAGGACCTAGGATAGATAAAGCTAGACCTTTTAGAGGCTCATCCTACAGCTGACTGTGGTGCCTTTGCACACTTAGCTGTTCTCTGCATGGAGAAAATCCATTGAGATTTGGACTTGTTCTGCACAGAGGCACAAATCTTACACCTCTGCACTCCCATGAAGTGATGTGAGGGAGTCTCATGAGTGCTCCTCCCCAGACCACCTATTGTGGGTTTCTCTACAGGAGGGTGAGATTCCCCCCGTTCCCTTTTTTCACTATACTATTCATCCAGACCCATTCTTTTAGTTGATTACCAACTGCTTTACCTTAAACTTTTATATAAAGCCCCTCTCTGCCCTTGCCTACAGTGATTTTCTAATCTTTTAGTCAATATTTACTTCCTATTACTATTCTTTAAAAGTATCTGTATCAACTCAGGCTATCTTGCTTTCTATCTAAATAGCCCTGCTTCACTGATTTTTTTTAACCTCTCCATGGATAATATGTTTGTATTTAGTGAAAGCTTCATGGGTGAATCGTGGCCTTTAACAACATTTTTTTCTGTCTTGAGCTCTCACATGGACGGTAGTTATCCCAGCTGGGCAAATTAAAGAGCCAAGATTGCCAGCTAGCACTGTGTGTTTCATTTGGCATCACTGCAAATAGTGACGTGGCAGCATGTGTGTTAACTGGCCACGTTAAGAGGATCGAAAGGTTGCCTTTGAAAAGTGAAGAAGAAAAAGAATATCCCAAAGTCAAATGCTTGATAAACCATATCAGCATTAATAGGAAATGGCAGCTCCAGGCTCCACACACATCTCTTTATGCCACTGTCAAGCACAAAAGCACAGAAATGTGTAGTCTACGATTAGCACAGGAGCAAACCAGATCTGCCAAGATATTTGAGCACCCTGCCAAACAAGTGCCAGTCAGAAAAGGGAGGCTACATAGACATTGACTTTGGCCTTGCAATCTTTGACAGTAGAGATCTGCCCCAGTAACTACATGGCAAAGGACAACTATAATTTGCTTTAGCAAGGTCTAATAAGGAGCATCCAATTCTTGTCAACACTTGAAATCAAATCTCTCTCTTCTTTCATCTCCCCCGTCCTCCCCCAGTACTGCTCTGAGATTTTCAAAAAGTGATTTTATGTTTCTCCTTCCTACCAAACTAGTAGCACGCTCCTCTGTTACCAGTCATCAGCAATATTCTGTGCACTGGAGTGCATGACCTGCTTTAATGAGCTTTGGCAGAACATCAGATCATTCCCCCGCCCTTGTCTAATTATAGTATGCCATTTGTGCCACTATGGTTCAGGGCCTATCAGCAGCTCCATTAGAAATACCTATTTCTAAGGATTTATAACTAAGCATTAACAACGTGCTTAAAAAATAATTGAAGATGGCAATGCAGATGCAGAATTTGTGTGTTTTTAATCTGTTGCCCAGTTTGTTTCAGATGCTTTTTGAGCTCCTACAGCTCTGTTTAAAACAGAAAAGTTTCCTGCAATTAGCATATGCTGTGAGTTAATTGCTCTTGGTACTTAAAGGTGGATTGCAAAGCTCTTGTAAAACAATTACATAATAAAAAACTGCTGATGCTTCAAAATTATTAATGGAATGTATGGGCAGACTTAGGACCTGTTCCCTCTGCCTTAGGCCTGGTGTAGCCATTTACACCTCTGCTGAGAGAGGAAAATGTTACCATTCTGATTGTTTAGTATTTTATCAGGTGACTGCATAAACTGCAAGGGAGTGGGGATTCTTGTCCTTACAAAGCAAACATTCAAAAAAACAACCTAGAAAACTGTGAACTTAATGTTGTACGCTCACACTTTTGCACATACAATTTTAACAGCCAAGAACTTGGATGTCCAGAAGTTGTTTTGTGAAAATGTGCATGTTCAACATCTTCAAAGTCATCTTCAAAATGTCATCCCTGGTTTGCAAGGTCAGAGACTTAAAGACTAATGTACAAGCTTAATTTTACACATGTGACTAGTCCCATTTCCATCAATGGAGCTACTTGTCTTCATAAAGTTACACACATGTAAGTTTTATAGGACTAGAATCCTAGTGAATAGATTGAATCCCCTTTTAATAATTTGGCCAAGAAATATAAATACATTTACAATAAAGCAAAATATTTGTAAAAATCAGTTTTTCTTTACTTATTTGCCAAACCCTGAATTCTCAGGAAACAGGTCTTGGCAAAGAAATAAAGGACAAAAAATGAACCTATTCTAGTTAAGGACATCATAAATAATTAACAATGCAGGCTGTATAATTTTTGGAGGTTTAAGACAAAATTCTACTATCCTAACGTAGTCAGCACCACATAGTCAAGCAAACTAGATTTTTTCAGAGTAAAATCTTTGTAAGGGCTGCAGCCATTAGCCCCTTAAAGACTTGACTTTGAACTTTCTTCATTTTGTGAGTAAGGGTATGTCTACACTATAACAACTACAGCAGCATGTGATGGGGTATGACTTCCCACAATGGTGCCTTCTGCTGGCTGTCTTGGGGATTAGTTCCACAGGACAGTATGCCCTCTGCCAATGGTGCCTAGCTCATAATCACATTTGATCTTGGACTCACATTACTCCAAGGACCATGGTGTCCTCTTTGTGACATAGCCCTCCAGCCATATCACCGTCTGTGCCTCCCCCACTTCCAGTGATAGTACTGCAGTCCAACTACCCAGCCACTTCCCCAATGCGATCGGGGTGGGGGATCCAGACCCACCTACTGCTTGGGGTCCAGCCCAGGGACCCTCTGAACTGTAGTCACCTACTGCGCTCCTTTGCCTTGACTACCACTGCATTTCCCTGGGCCACTTCCCTGCAGCCACAGCGCCCTACTCCCTCTCAGCAGCCTGTCTGCAGTGTCTGCTCTACTCCCCGATCCCTGCCTGCACTGCTCTGTCCAAGGTGCTACACGGTTGCAGACTACTCAGGACACAGTCTTCTCTCCTCAGGCTTCCAGCAGCGACTGACTGACTCTAGCCCTGCAGCTCCTTCTATGTGAGCCCACTGGGCCCTGATTGGCTGCTTCCTGTGCAGCCTCCCTAGGGCTCTATTAACCCCTTACCTGACAGTATGGTGTGAACGCCCCAGCACACAGCACAGCTATGACACTGGAGCTGTGCTGCTCTAGTGGAGACATTTCCTACATCAGTGGAAGGCGTTTTTCTGTCAATGTAGTTAATCCACCTCTCTGACAGCTGGTAGCTAGGTCGATGGAAGAATTCTTCTGTCAACCTAGCTGCATCTACACCAGGGGTTAGGTTGACCTAATTATTGTGCTTAGGGCTTGGCATTTTTCACAGCCCTAAGCAACACAGCTCTGTTGATCTAATTTTTAAGTGTAGATGAGGCCTTAGTAACTTATTGTAAAAGTATTTGGGGGTTGTAAAAAATGTCCTATTCTTCTGAGCTACCAATGGATCTTCAGCAGTTTCAGAATGTGATCTAAGGCAAAGTGAGAAAGTCCTCTTTCTTGTACTCCAGCCCCCCAGAAATGTTCAGGGTTGTAAAGGCATCATTTTATACCTTGATCAGATATTGTAATATTTCTTGCCTTTTCTGCATGATTGTCATGGCGTCCATTTCAGCAGGTTAGCAAAATAAAGGCAAATCGCAACCAATTAACACAATTCTACTGCAATGCAGCCATGAGTCATTTGTTGTGCTCACTCTAGCTAGAGCTCCCCTAGTTGAATTTCCCTACAAATCACTGTCCCATCTCCACCTAGTGACTAAGCAAGCAATTGCAGTGCATTATTTATTAAGAATGCCTTTGGGCCAAATTTTCCTTGCCATTTCTCCAAACAGAGCACAAATCTGTGGCTCCCAGCAGGGGTGATGTGA
The DNA here is from genome assembly GCF_007399415.2 of Gopherus evgoodei. Classification (NCBI taxonomy): domain Eukaryota; kingdom Metazoa; phylum Chordata; order Testudines; family Testudinidae; genus Gopherus; species Gopherus evgoodei. The sequence continues at coordinate 88,622,323 of NC_044329.1, forward strand.
AAGGAAGGAGAACCAGCTCTGCAGCATAGACTCATAGACTCATAGACTCTAGGACTGGAAGGGACCTCTTGAGGTCATCGAGTCCAGTCCCCTGCCCTCATGGCAGGACCAAATACTGTCTAGACCATCCCTGATAGACATTTATCTAACCTACTCTTGAAAATCTCCAGCGATGGAGATTCCACAACTTCCCTAGGCAATCTATTCCAGTGTTTAACTACCCTGACAGTTAGGAACTTTTTCCTAATGTCCAACCTAAATCTCCCTTGCTGCAGTTTAAGCCCATTGTTTCTTGTTCTATCATTAGAGGCTAACGTGAACAAGTTTTCTCCCTCCTCCTGATGACACCCTTTTAGATACCTGAAAACTGCTATCAGGTCCCCTCTCAGTCTTCTCTTTTCCAAACTAAACAAACCCAATTCCTTCAGCCTTCCTTCATAGGTCATGTTCTCAAGACCTTTAATCATTCTTGTTGCTCTTCTCTGGACCCTCTCCAATTTCTCCACATCTTTCTTGAAATGCGGTGCCCAGAACTGGACACAATACTCCAGTTGAGGCCTAACCAGCGCAGAGTAAAGCGGAAGAATGACTTCTCGTGTCTTGTTTACAACACACCTGTTTATGCATCCCAGAATCACGTTTGCTTTTTTTGCAACAGTATCACACTGTTGACTCATATTAAGCTTGTGGTCCACTATGACCCCTAGATCTCTTTCTGCCATACTTCTTCCTAGACAGTCTCTTCCCATTCTGTATGTGTGAAACTGATTGTTCCTTCCTAAGTGGAGCACTTTGCATTTATCTTTATTGAACTTCATCCTGTTTACCTCAGACCATTTCTCCAACTTGTCCAGATCATTTTGAATTTTGACCCTGTCCTCCAAAGCAGTTGCAATCCCTCCCAGTTTGGTATCATCCGCAAACTTAATAAGCGTACTTTCTATGCCAACATCTAAATCGTTGATGAAGATATTGAACAGAACCGGCCCCAAAACAGACCCCTGCGGAACCCCACTTGTTATACCTTTCCAGCAGGATTGGGAGCCATTAACAACTACTCTCTGAGTACGGTTATCCAGCCAGTTATGCACCCACCTTATAGTAGCCCCATCTAAGTTGTACTTTCCTAGCTTATCTATAAGAATATCATGCGAGACCGTATCAAATGCCTTACTAAAGTCTAGGTATATCACATCCACCGCTTCTCCCTTATCCACAAGGCTCGTTATCCTATCAAAGAACGCTATCAGATTGGTTGATCACTCTCTACAGGCTGTTCACTGGGTGATCTGCAGAGTTCAGGGTCTCCAGATCTACAAGGGGCACATTAAAGGCAGAAGTGGGGAGGAAGTGGGGACAGCATCTCTCCCCAGCATCAATCCCTGTTTCCCAAATTCATAGCCCAACCTGATGTAGGTTAATGCTCTATCAAAAAACATTTACTTGCACAGATTCTCCTTCTACTGTGCTGAATTGCCTCAGGGTAAGGTGTGCGTGCCAAAAAGCCATGATCAGAATGGGTGGTCAAGGCAGCATGCTGCCAGGGAGCCAGAGGGATAAGGGACTAGGAGCAATGTGAAAGCACAGGGTCTCCACAGGAGTGGATTTGCAGGTTTTGGGAGCCAAACCCCTGACACTTTCCCAGAGGGGGCAAACCACACACCAGGAGGAGGGGGGAGGAATTCCATGAATCCAAACTCACTGAATTTCCCAGCTCCTGGACTGAAGTAACCTGCATAGGGCTCTATGGCATCCTTCATAAGCTACATTCAGTGTCTGGAACTGGGTCACCTCATGGCTCTACATCCCACCACCATTCGAATGTGAAACGGAATGGGCCCTGCAAGCAGGCACTCTGCATCACCATAGAAAGTCAATATAACAAATACCATTACAATTATGAAATAACACTAACCAATATGCTTCAAGTGTAACCTTAACAGTGATTCTGAATATACAATATACAAAGAATCATTTCCCATCTCCAGGCACATGATGTGTCTCTGACTGAAAAGACCTAACATGAGGTAGTGAAAAGCCGTTTGCTTATTGTACTATTATCAGTCTACTTTCTAATGCCTAGCACAACCACATTCCGATCAATGACAGCGACTTCTACGTGCTACTCTAATACAAACAATAAATGAATGAATGAATTAATTAATGCCAGAGCTGCTTCTTTCCTTGCTGTGCCACCAAGAACATATAATACAGATATTTCTTACTCTTACACACTCACACACACAGACTGTTATCAGTTGCCTGCTAAACTGACACAATCTGGGGAAGGAGGAGGTGATTTTATGGGATGACAAACTCTCAGCACTATTGAGTGTTGCAAATACACCTCACATCTCTCTGTCTGGTTCTTTAACGTGCTCTTTCCTTTGTTGTCTTCCCCAACTGTCTGATTGTATTTTCCATTGTCAGCTTTGTTCTCTGAACACTGGATGTCATGGCTTATGAACCGAATTTGTCAGCTTTTGCTCACTATCTTCCTATCTACCTAGCCTCTCTGGCTGAATTATCTGCAACATGTTTCTCAAGAGGCTGGTTTAAAAAGGGGATGACAGGAGTACTACGGTGTCTGTTTCCCTCCTCCATCCCTGCCACATAGAGCACTATAAATCCTCCTTGGCATTTGTTCAGTCTTTTTTTCTTATGTTTAAAAATCTTCATAGTTCCCCCCACCCCTTATTTACATTTTTATCGCTTAGTGTGAAACTTCCATAAATCAAAGGGCGGAAGGGACTTTTTCAAGATTGACAGGCTCAAAAATTGGCTCCTCTCTTAAAAAGGATGTTTTCTGTTTGAAAATATTCCTTTATAATAAAAACATTGCATCATGAAGGCTGTGACAGCACAAAAATCCCAGCGCCGAGCCGCTTTAAGTTTGCTGAGCCTGCAGACACAGACCTGTGCATCCCACTTCCTTCTCTGCCCTCCGTCTTCTTGTGAACCTCCAGGGCACTAAAATAAGAACTTCGCTCTCTGAAGTTTGCTCAGTTGCTCACCCACATGGCTACAGTCCCTACAGACTCCTGAGATTAGCATGTGGGATTGTTACACTACTATAGCCCTTCTCTTGCAGAGCTGATGGATGTTCCTTTAAAGGGGCCATATGAGTGGAAGTTTCACAATAAAGGTGGGCAGAGGAGATGCATGTTGAGCCTGTCAACTTTGACAGTTGTCTTTCAATTTTCAGTTTTGTTCTGACAGTTATAAGAAGCAGTGGGGGAGAAGCACGGGCTAGAGCTGACACACTCACTTCACAAGTGAGTCTGCTGTACACAGTAGTAACAAGTCTGATTCCGTCTCCATGGAGTTGGGACTCTGAGCGGTTTGAAAGTAAAGTCAGACGTGTTCAGGAAGATGACAGTTGCAGAGGAAGGACAGTGGCTTAGGTGCTAGCCTAGGACTCAGAAGCCCCACATTTGATTCCCTGCTCTGCCATAGACTTCCTGTATGACCTTGGGCAAGTCACTTCGTCTCACTGTGCCTCAATTTCCCATCTGTAAAATGTGGACAATAGCACTTCCCTGCCTCACTGGGATAAATCCACTAAAGGTTGTGAGGAACTCAGATACTACAGGGATGGGCACCATATAAATGTGTAAGAAAGACAGGTGGAATTCACAATACAGACGCAGGCTGCAGTGACCAAAGCATATGACACAATAGGAACTGTACATACAAGAGCTCTAACTAGCCCAAAATCTTAGGGGGTGACAAATACAAATATAAATATGAACCCCCAGTTCTCCACTCAGGCCAGGTGCTGCTCATTGCAGAAACAGAGTGGGAGGTGTGAAGGTGGGTTTGCAGTTCCCCTACTCTGGGGGCAGCCAGAGACTATTTCCTCAGGTTGCTCTAACTTGAACCCAATTACCTATGTCCCCATAGGGCTTGGCACCCAGGCAGGGCCAGCTCCATGTTTTTTGCCGCCCCAAGCAAAAAAACCAGGGCCAGAGTGCTGCTGCCGAAGCAAAAAAAAAACCAACCAACCAACCAAACGGAACGTCACCCCTTGAAAAGTGCTGCTCAAAGCACATGCTTGGAACGTTGGTGCCTAGAGCCAGCCCTGCAGCCAGGAACACCTGCAGTGCATTTAGAAATCTGTCACTGAGGGACTCCGTCTGTGTAGAGGGGAATTCCTGTAGGGCTGGTTCCGCCAGGATTATGAGCCCTTTGTACTGGCACCGTGGCACAAATGAGAAATTGAGCTCATGGAGCTTAACTCTGAATAAAAAAAATTAAATTCTGTAGAGGACAATTTAATGAGCTAGAAAGTGTGGATTTCAGTCAAAGAAAGGTCATCCAAGAGCTAATTTTTGTTACTTGTGAACAACAATAATAGGGGCGCTCTCTGGTAGCAACCTGGAGTACTTTGAAGAATGCTACACCATGAGGTCATAAAACACCAGCATTGGAATTCAAGGATGCTAATCTGAGGGGTTATGAAACTCAGATAGTTGGGTTCTGTGGCAGGAGGTATTAAAATCCATGAGTTATGGAAGAAGCCTGGAGAATTTGGAAAGATGCCAGAATTAAGATACAACCAACTGTAATTTTGCTGAAAATGAAAAAAAAAGTGCCATGGAAAAGAAGCAAACAAACAATTTAGCTTCCCAAGTGATTGCTCAAAGATTGAAAGCAAAAATAATATGTTCCAGAAATGGAGACGAGAATACCAAACAGAAATGTGCAGAGTGCAGAAAAGATAAGGGCCACCAAAAAGTGAAATGCATTAATTCTAGTCAAAGAAATTAGGGGAATAATAAGAATGATCGTAAATACCTTAAGAGAAAAAGATACACTAATGAGAAACTAGACCTCCTAATAAATGAGAAAGGATATTAACTTACTAATGACTCAAAAATGGTTGAGTTACCTGCATTTTTTTTAATCTGGTTGTAACAAGAGAAAAAAAGACAAGTGATATGGACAGTTAAATAGTAATGAAGACTGCCAAATACATCTGCTGATAAAATAAAAGAGAAGGGAAGTCTTTAAAACCTTACTAAATACTAGTCAATCAGTCCAGATGTTATTAATTTTAGGATCTTCTGGGAGAAAGCTGATGAACTGACTGAATGCTGACAATTATTTTTGAAAAGATACAGAGAATTGGAGAGGCTCCAGATGACAAAGAGCAAACAAATCTGACCAGTCATTTGTGTTTGGTTTTTGTTTTAAAAAACAGGAAAAATCTTGGCAAATACCATCCAACTTCAGTCCCTTGTGAAATATTGGGACAAATTTTAAGGAAAAAAATATCTATGAACATATCAGGAATAAAAGAACTCTGAGTAACTAACACACACTCTGGATTTAAGAGAGGAAGGGTGGATTTTGGATTAAAGCAATAGGCTGGCATTTTGGATTAAGCTGGGTCCCAGCTCTGAATTAAGTTGCTTGTGTGACCGCGGGCAATTCACTTCATCTTGCCCAGATCCTTGGAGATATTTAGACACTTCACTCCCACATAAATCAGTGGGAGTTAGGCATATAAATATCTTTGAGAATCTGGGCCTCTGTGCTTCAGTTCTCCATCTGTGAAACGGAGGTGGCAATGATACTATACTATGTAGCTCTTTAGGGCACGTGTCTGTAGAGCACAAGGGGGCTCTGATGTCAGTGGGGGTCTAGGCACTAGTGTAATACAGATAAATTAATAAGAGAGAAGGGTTAATATCATGTCAGACAAATTTAATAATTTTTATTGATTCAGTTCAAAAGTAACAGCTGATGGGAATGCAGTACATCATAGATATATCAGCTGGGCTTTAGCAAAGCATCTCTTACAAGCAAGTCAAAAAAATCTTACTTGAAAAATTAATACAAATTAGCTTACATATGAGCACTTCCACTGAGACTGGAAACTGGTTGAAGGACAATGAACAATAAACGGCAATGTATCACGTTGGGGAAGTTGTCCAGGCCTAGTTCTATCTAAAATTTTAATCATCTGAAAGAAAAACTAAACAGCACAACAATTGGGACTTATTTGGGAGGCGCTGCAAGCTCCAGAGATGGACAGAGAAATCACACAAAGGACTCTACATTGAGGTTCAAAATAAAAGCAAGCAGTAACAAAATGCAATTCTTCCTTGAAAATCAAATTAACAGGAATTTAGAATCGTAGAAATGTAGGGCTGGAAGACAACTCAGGAGGTCATCTAGTCCAGCCCCCTATGCTGAGGCAGGATAAACCCTCCCTGACAGGTTTTTGTCTTACCTGTTCTTAAAAATCTCCAATGTTAGGGATTCTACAACCTCCCTTGGAAGCCTATTCTAGTGCTTAACTTTCCTCATAGTTAGAAAGATATTCCCAAAATCTAGTCTAAACCTCCCTTGCTACAGATTAAGCCCATTGTCTTCTTGTCCTACCTTCAGTGGACATGCAGAGCAGTTGATCACTGTCCTTTTTATAACATATTTGAAAACTTGTCAGGTCCCCCTTCAATCTTCTTCTCTCAAAAATTTGTCTACTCCCCTCTTTGAATCTAGTGTAAAGCCCTCCTCATCAGATTGTCAAATTGGAGTCCAAAGATGCTCTTTCATTTCTTGGTCAGGTGGACCCCATCTCTCCCCAGCATTCCTCCTTCCCAGAATGGCATCCTACTGTTGAGGAAGTCAAAGCCCTCCCATTGATACCAACTATGCAGCCATGCATTCATCTCCAGGATATGTCCCTCTTCCTGGGCTCTGATCCTCAACAGGGAGGACGGATGAGAACACCACTTGTGCCCCTGACTCCTTCAGCCTCATTCTCAGAACTACTGATGATCTGTCTGCTCAGGGTCATATCTGGCAATATCATTAGTGTCCAGGTGGATAACCAGCATGGGGTAATGGTCAGAGGGATGGAACAGCCTCCATGATGTTTAGGATGTGGCCTCTGGCAGCCAGCACACCTCCTGGGATGCCACCATCTCCCTCGAAAGGGAGGCCCTGACCACCACTACTCTACATCTGTTTCTCTTGGGTGCGGTGGCTGTGAGCCTCTCAGTCATGGGGGCAGGTAGCTCCTCCTTCCTCAGTCCTTAGGGTTTGCTCTTCTCCTCTTTGTTGCCAGTACCACATACTAGTTCTTGACCTTCAGGGAAGATAGACCTGGGTGTCAGCGGGTGGAGCATTGTCGACTGCCCCAGGTGGCCAGCAGCCAGTCTCCTCAGAGAGCAGCCAGTTCTCCTTCCTCCTCTGGGGTCAATGTAGTCTGTTTAACTGGCTAGTATCCTCCATTCTGGACATCCTTGTACCCCTAGATGCTATTTAGATGAGCCACCTCCTTCTGCAGTTCTCTTACCTGTTTCCTGAGGGACTCCACCAACAGACACCTCTCATATGAGGTGGTTCCCCCTTGCCTGGCTTTCTTGGCAGAGACATGCAGGCCTCATTTGCAGCATGTCAAGACAAGGACCTGAATAGATGCATTCAGGCTCAGGATGTCTGTTGGGTCAGGGCCCCCATAGATGCAGGCAGAGGAAGAGCTAGCAGTGTCGCTGGTGGCATGCCATTTTCCTCCCATTGTGTGTTCTTCTTTGTAGAGTACCTGCAAGTTAAGGAAATAAACTCTGCTTTCCTGCCTTCCTCTACTGGCTAACTCCCTTAGTCTTCTAGCTGCTTTCATCTCACCAACCACATGTCTACTAAGTCATGCTACATTATAATTTGAAACACAGCTATTCAAGAGGAAGGAGATATTGAAAATTTCAATAAACCCATGGCAAGCTAGGGACAGTAGATTAGAGTTTACAGTGAAGAGCTATTGCAGTCAAAATAGCTAGTGTGATATGGAGACACTGACCACAGAAGTGTTAGTCCTTCTCCATATGGCTCTGGTGATACTGCACCTAAAATACTGCATTCAGCTTTGGGCATTGCAACACCAGAAAGATATCAACAAACCAAAGGTAAATCAGAGAAAAGCATAAAAATAACAAATGGATTAGAGATGTGATTTATGAGGAAGCATTAAAATAGCTAAATATATCTAGATTGGGTAAGGAGGGATTTTATAACCATCTACAAATATTTGATTCATGGAAGAATCAAAATTGTTTAGAATTATACAATGGTTTATAACTAGTGGTAATAGAACAAAAGTAAGGAAAGGAAAATGTAATCAGGCTGTCAGGGGAAGTTTCCTAGCTTTGCGGTCAAGGTTAGACTTTAGAAAATGTTTCCTGGGAACTAATGAAAGCCCTATTGTCAGCATCAGCCCTAGACACACAATTGCTTGGGTACCCCTGTGGGAGCCAGGAAGTGGAAGTGTTTCATGGACTTTTGGAAGGTGTCAGAAGTTTCTATATGGCTTTCAACTAGTCCTGCCAATTGCTTATCATATTTAAAACTAGGCACGGGACCTCAACTAGAGGCTGGTAGAATGGGGTCTCCCAGTAGATCTAAAGGAGGTCCAAGGAGGCAGTGAAATGTGGATGTGTGTGACCCTAAGAGCACCCCAATGCCAGAGGGCAAGGGACTCCCTGGTATGCAGCTGGCCTGATCAACTCAGTGCCCCACCCCCACGCCGTTGTCATGATACTTATTTAAAAGGTGTCTTGTAAAGTAACATTGGAAAACTTGTAACTCTCTGATGATTAATAGCCCTGTGTGATGTATATACAGTTAACATGCAAAAAACAATAGAGATGTGCTGAAAATATGGGACTAAAATGAGTTCAAGCCAGGGAGGTCAGAAAAAGTTGATAAAAAGGGGGTTTTTTTAGACAAAATTTATATTGAGAGCCATGGTCAATGGGGATCTATCAGCAGTAAACAAATCAATTAGCTCAGAGGCAGAGGAGAAGACTTCATTTGCATTGTAAAATTAGAGCAAGAAACATCACATGGGAACTCAGCAGGAGGGGACATTTTGATCAAGATAGCATCACTCCCCTGGAGGAGACAGGAGACTGAATCCCCCAGCGGACCTCCCTGGCTCTTGACACCAGGACAATGAACTTGGGGAAATGTACTGAATTGGAAAAGTGTTTCGGGTTGTCCTTTATCCTTCACCTGAGGAGACAAAGAAACCAACCATGTGGGGCTCCATGTTGGATTCTGACTAAAGACTGGACAGGCATGCTGGAAGAATGACAGTGGTGAGAAAAGACTCTGGTTCTGAGGTTAGATTTTAGTATTAGAAGTGCACATTTACTTTTGTCTGTAACCATTCCTATCGCTATTCCCGCGCAGTGATGTCACTTAAATCTAGGTTCTGTGAATAAACTTGTTTTTCTTTACAAAAACCGTCTCAGGGCTGTCTATTAAAATAAAGGGGTAAAATCCTCAGATAATCTAGCAGGCTGGTGTGTACATGGTCTCTTTGGAGGCAGCAGAGAGTAGGTAGGTAGATTAGACATATAATAGATTAGAGAACTGGGAATTCTGGGGAGACCAAGCTCCTTCACCTAATAGGTGCCCCCAGGCTGGGTCCAGAGTATTGCTTGGTTCTCACTGACAGCAACCCTGTTAGAGTCAACATATTACTAAAAAATAGACTGTAGAAAGCAACCCTGCCCTGTCTGGAAGATGTCACAGAAGTTAGTGATGAAAAAGGCCAATTAGTCTATGGATCTACAATTTGTACCTCACTAAACGGCACCCCGTGTTAACAGAAATTAAAACCACATGGACTTTCACATATAATATTATACAGTTTGCACTTGAAACATTCACTTGAACTGAAAGCTGCAATTGGTACATTTCAGCTGAAGCAAAATAAACAATAGGGTTCTCATTCCAGACAATCCCAGTGTGACTGTTGGCCATCACAGGGCCCTGCTGGTACCAAGGAAGTTTGCTACTGCTACAGCTTGAAATAAATAAAAGGAAAAACTCATAGAAATAAGCAAGCCAGTTTTGAGGCTATGCCCTGCTTCCTCTCCTCATCCTTAAAACAATTCATTCTTATTATTATTGAGCTAGATCCTTGGCTGGGGTAAGGCTATGCTTCTCCATTGATGTCCAGTATGCTTTAAATTATTTTCAGCATATAGTGCCCAAAGTGTGTTAGGGTCTTTACAAACAAGTAAGGAGACAGGCCCTGAAGAACTGACAATCCAGGTAAGTCACTAGTGTTAACAAGACCCCTGGTGAAGCAGCCTGTGGTGCTAACACTAAGTTAAATGGGAAGAGAAGTGATGCAGCTAATGTAATACTGCAGAGCCAATTCATCCCAGTTCCTGCTGCAATAACAGTATAGGCAGGAGGAGAAATGCTGTAAATGAACCTATTTGGTATTAACATGTTTTTGCTAATGGTGGCACTGGTACAACTTCTCACCAGCCTCAATCCTAATGGACTGAGCATTTGTAGTTCCCACTGAAATCACGGGACTTGCAGATGTCCAGCACCTCTGAAGATTTGGCCTGTAACTAGTGAATGAACCAATCACTGAAGAAACTGAGGGAGCATTCAGAAACTGAGGTTCAGAGAGCATGTGTGCAATGGAACACAAAACATAAGCCAAATTAGCAATATAGGAAGGTCATCTAGCCCAACATCCCTGACGTGTTTCAAATGTATCCTAACTCCACTTTCCTGCTTTTTCCCAGGGCACCTGAAGTCTCCCTTCTACAAAAATTCTAATAATTTTCTGTGGAAATTTTTCCATATCTTCTTTACCGTATTCCCTTTTTACAGTGCCATTTAGAGAAAGTAATTCTGCCTGAATCCACTTTTAGCCTCCAATTAGGAAAAGTACTAAATGGAGCCTATATTTTGTAATTTTTAGAAGAGATTCCCTAGATTTTTTTTTAACCACCTTTATCCAACTCAAGTTCTATGGAAGTTCACATACCACAGTGATGGACAACTTTATAAAAACCTAAATAGAGAGAAAAATTAAATATATTTTAGTTCATGGACTTAGTCAATCACTGCAAAGATATAAAAGAGCTGAGAAGATCAGAGATACAGAATAGGAATTGTATATTTGGCAGATAGATTAGCTTTGCCTTGTATACTATTACTATTATTTATATAGTGCCATTGAGATAGTCACAGAGAGCATCAAGAAATCTTTAAAAGATGTAATTTAAAGACATTTAATCTGTTTAAGAGATTTCATTCAGTTATACTACATTGGGAATGTCAAAAGCCAGAGAATGCTACCAATCTCTGACTACGCTATCAAAATCAGATGAAAGAATGGTGCGCAAACACTTGTTAGGCAGGAAACCTGGCCAGGTTTTCTGCCATACTTGCTGATCAAACACACGATATAGCTTGTAGAGAACAATGGATACTTTCCTGTGTTATGCCAATAATAGCTGTCCTTGTAGAGAAGTGTCTATTGCTTCCAGCAAGCAGCAAAGCTAGATACCCAAAATCTGACAAATGGATTGTGCTCAACGCTGGCTATTTGGAATCCCAGTTATGCGGAGATGACTTGTAGCTCAAACATGTGAAAGTTCATCTGTTCTCAGCAGTAATTTAAATGGAAACAAGAGACTATTGTTTTGTCATCCACATACTAGACACAAGAAATTATCAATACCTTGGAAATTGAGTTGTTGTGGACATAAGTTCTATCCTTTCCCAAAGATTGGAATTTTATTTAAAATGGTCTCTCAAACATATGCATTTATTATATTACTGCAGACTCAAAATAGGGTTCTTAAATTTTTAAAGAAAGTTTGGGCTGAATCCACTTCTTGAGGTTTCATGTTTATATTTCATTAGGGGAGCTTATCAGAGGTGTGCAATAATTGACACCTAGCTTGCACTTTTAAAATAAATATCAGCATGTGAACTTGGATACAGAGGCAGATCTGGCAGACCTCACAGTTAACTATTGAATTCAATAATATATTTCCCTCTAAATATTCAACCAACTCTTGTCAATAACTGATTAATAATTTATTTCTGACACTAGTTTTGGAGATTGGATGTACTTTAACTCCTTTATCTGGTCTCACATATAAACATTTAGAATTGATAAGTAGGGTGACCAGATGTCCCGATTTTATAGGGACAGTCCTAATATTTGGGGCTTTTTCTTATATAGGGTCCTATTACCCCCCACCCCCGTCTCGATTTTTCACACTTGCTATCTGGTCACCCTATTGGTAAGTGACTTAGCAGACAAACATGCTGCTCACATACCTAGCGATAGGAATTATAAAATGACAAAGGACATTATTTAGCTTTTGGCAAACATGTGCCCCCATTTTCTTCTGGAGCCAAGACTCATGAACCGTGAAGAATCAGTGGGCTTTATTCTGCTCCCCCTAAGTACCCAATTCAGCAAGATATTTAAGCAGTGCCTATTTTAAGCATGTGAGTAATGCCATTGAAGTGAATGGGACTACTCAAGTGCATTTAAATCTGGGCCTTACAGCAGTGTTTGGCCCCCATCCTCCAAACACTTAGGCACATGCTTAACTTTAATCATGCAGGTAGCCCTAGTGACTTTAAGCATTTTACTGAACAGCAACAAACTGCTGGATTAGGGCCTATATGCATAAGTTATTTCAGTATCAGGATTAACTCCACTGACATCCATGGAGTTAAAGCAATGTACGAGAAAATGTTATCAGTTATTTTTGATCTGTAACTGACAAGTGATTTTTCCAACAAGGCCTGGATACCAAGAGGAGCCATTAAAACTAGAGGTGATTAGAAAAGGGGAAAAAATGTCTACATTTCATTTCATCTAAGTTTTCCTGTGAGCTCGAGTTAATATTCTGATAATAAAATCTAGCAATTTTACCAAACTTCTGGAAGAAAAACGGATATAATCCTGGCAAGAAACTTCACTGTCTGCCCAAATTGAATACCCACAGAACAGCCGTCCTTACAAAACCTTTCCATCAGTGACAAATCTAACCAACACTATGCAAGTCATTGCTGAGTGTAATTAACAATTCCAGCAACTACTTATGCACAAAAGTGCTTTTTCATATGAGTCATCACCATCAAAACGTCTTAAAAATGAAAGAGAATAAAACACCGAGTCAACTAGTAATTCACAACATTCAGCTGGAAGTTTTTAAAAAGTGGCCTACATGGTGAAATGGGTGAGTTTTCCATCATCTAAAACAAAAACCCATCAGCAACTTCTATAAAGAGCTGCTCCAAAATGAAAAGAGGGGGGGAAAAACTGTCTTGAGAAGATGCTCTTATTCTTATAACAGCTTTAAATGCTGTAAAATAACTTTTTGAAACAAAGAGAAAAGTGAATGAGTTCCACTGAAACACTCCAACTAGCCACCCATTAGAGTTCTCAAGTTCTCTGTAGTAGAGCTGATTAAAAATAAATTAATATTTAATTTACTTAGGTAAAATCTAAAAGTATTTTGACAAACAGATCAAATTTTGTATTTCGTATAGTATTTATGAGTATTTTGGCAAACAGTGATTGGACAAAATAGTCTTATTCCATTCAATCTTCCCTGATTGCTAGACAGCACTTTCAACTATGGGGGTGTCATAACGTTAGTCCCAGATTTGGACCTTAGCGTCCAAAATATGGGGGTTAGCATGAAAACCTCCAAGCTTAGTTACCAGCTTGGACCTGGTACTTGCTGCCACCACCCAAAAAATTAGAGTGTTTTGGGGCACTCTGGTCCCCCTGAAAAACCTTCCCTGGGGACCCCAAGACCCAAATCCCTTGAGTCTCACAACAAAGGGAAATAATCCTTTTTCCCTTCCCCCCTCCAGGTGCTCCTGGAGAGATACACAGACACAAGCTCTGTGAATCTAAACAGAGGGACTCCCCCCTCCCCGTTTTCCAGTCCTGGAGAACAGAATTACCGAGAGTTAATCTCTCTTTCCCCCCTCACCCAGAGGGAATGCAAAATCAGGCGAATAAATCTAACACACACAGATCTCCCTCTGACTTCTTCCTCCCACCAATTCCCTGGTGAGTACAGACTCAATTTCCCCGAAGTTTCCCAGTAAAGAAAACTCCAACTGGTCTTAAAAGAAAGCTTTATATAAAAGAAAGAAAATTACATACAAATGGTCTCTCTGTATTAAGGTGACAAATACAGGGTCGATTGCTTAAAAGAAATATGAATAAACAGCCTTATTCAAAAAGAATACAAATCAAAGCACTCCAGCACTATATTCATGTAAATACAAAAGAAACAAACTCTTTGGTACTCACAACTTGGAAACAGAAGATTAGAAAGCAGAAATACTTCTCCAAAGCTCAGAGAAAGCAGGCAGACAGAAAACAAAGACTCAGACACAAACTTCCCTCCACCCAGAGTTGAAAAAATCCGGTTTCCTGATTGGTCCTCTGGTCAGGTGCTTCAGATGAAAGAGACATTAACCCTTAGCTATCTGTTTATGACAGGGGGGCATAGATCAGCGTTCACATCACACTTGCCATCAGTACCTGGCCTAAACCAGGGAAGCTAGTGATCTAACCAGCGGGTCAAATTCAGTGATGAATCCTGATCATGTGCCATCTGACGCACATTGTGCATACGCTAAGAAGACAACTTCAACTATATCATCAGCCATTTCTTATCTAGAAATAGTTAAGATAAATAAAAGAGGTGGGATCACACCAATATTTTCTTGCTGTTTTCCTAGCACAAGGCAAGGCGGATAAACACTGCCTGTGCAGGGCTCATTTCTTGATTAGTAAACCAAATGTTTGCTACATCTCGAGTTTAGACAAGACCACAGTAAATTAAAACTAAGGGCTTGATTCAGCCTTAGGACAGGTTAGCTTCTATCAGCATCTCTCAGGGTACTTTTCTTGGGGGGGTGTGTGTGAAAAGTCTACCTGGAGTGTGCTGTCCAACTAATGCTCTGGTGGGGTGGGGTAGGGGAGGAGGGAGGAGCAAGAGTCAGCCAGCATCACTCCAAAAGTACATGGTGCTGGTTGTTGAGTGGACCTGGCAAAGGTAGATATGCATCTGCTGTGCAGTCCCATAGCCAGGATTCCTATGGAACCATGGCTATTGATCAAAGCTGTCCCCTTCATAGACCCACGGAGGGCAGCGGTCTGGGCAGCATATCATTCAAGTCCTTAAACCTATTTCCATAGAAAGTACAAGTTTTATATGTATTCTCCACTGCCTTGCCGTTTATGTAGTCATTTATATCTGCAGTGCTGCCAGTTCATGCTATTTAAGACCTAAAACTTCATATACATTATAAGGAAAAGGGCTGGGTTCTCATTTACACTAAACCACTTTATACTGCTCTGACAGTAGGAATAAGTGGGTGTAAAATATATTAATACCCAGTTTAAAACCTCTTTACTCTTCCAGACTGCTGTTAAGGGGTCTCAGTATAAAGGAGAATCGGGCCCCAATAATAATAATGGATGGAGATTAATATCAGATCATTTTAATTCAGAAACAGAATGCCACCATACATTTTGATGGAAGAATTCTGGTGTTTTGAATGCATGCAAACATACAAAGAGGATACATGTTTATAAAACAATGAAAACAGCCCAGAAGTCTTTTCAACATGCAAATGTTATAAGATAGTTGCCATTTGGTATCACAGAAAGCCAAATCTGTAGGCTATTTTTGTAGTCTGAGAGAAAACATTAAATACGAAGATTTTGCTTTGCTTTTCAAGAAATACCGAGACAGGCAGATTTCTTATGGAATGAGGAAAATAATAGAAAATAAAGGCTATTTATTATGACTTGAACCTGCAAACACTCACAAGTATTTCTTACTTGCACAATTCAGCTGACCTCAGTGAAAATACTCACATGCTCAGAACCATTCCATAATAGTTTGTAGGCTCAAGCACTTAGTTAACATATTATCAACAAAAACTATCTATTTTCCTTACCGAGAACTCTGTGTAGCTTGAAAGCTTGTCTCTTTTACCAACAGAACATAGTTCAATAAAAGATATTACCTCACCTACCTTGTCTCTGTTTTCCTTCAGTCAGTGAAATTGTACTATGGTTGAATTTGGCAACTGGTTACAAATTATAAGCTATAAACATAGTATAAATTAAAAGGAGCTAATTCTCCTTTCCGACTAGTTTTACATTGGAGTAACTCCTTGATTGCAAAGGATCTTCTCTTAATTTACATACAGAGATGAAAATATCTTTTCATTAAATTAAAAACTGCTAATATGCAAAAAGAAGTCGGTTTTAGAACAATAAGAATCAGGATGTTCATGTAACATGTAACTACAGTGTTTTGATGAATCAGGTGAAAAACAAATGCTTGTATTTGGAAAGGATGGGGTGCTGCAGGTTTGTATTTAAAATTTTTCCATTCTGATTGCGAAGTTCATGATGCAAACAACTATTTCTTTTCTAAAGTCTTGCTTCCTAAAGTTGCATCTTTCCCTCAAAAGCACCTTCTCACTGAAAAATGCAGACCCGTGTGCATAACTTACAGCACTTTGGTTGTTTTTTCTCTAGCTAATATTAACACAGAAACTTTTTAGCTTTCAGTGAAGAATCACATTTCAGTGCCTTCAACAAATGTCAAGAACTGTTAGGTTAACATGACTGATTTTTAGTTGCCTGCTTTTATTCTCCTATGTGTAGCTCTCACCACCTGTTTTCTTTCACTTGATCATAACACCAGTAATAAAAGTTCACTTCACCTTAATAAAACAGAGTCAAGGAAGCTCATTCTATCTATTCCTCTATTGCTTTAAACAGACACTGATAACAGATCTGAAAACATGCCATCCCTTACTACTGTACCTTCATTTTTTTCCTTTTTCCTTTTACATCCATTGTTGACTGTGATGGAATTATACTAGCAAAACAATAAGATCTTAGCCTTGAAAAGAAATCTCTTCTGGGTCAAGCAATTTGCCGTAATGAAAATTGCAAAAAGAAAATAAGTGCACTCAGCAAACGTCAGGAACACTGGCCTTTCTCCTCTGTTCCTCACACTAACAGATTGGCCTTGCCAACTTCCATCACAAAAACATTTTCCTCTCTAGAAGATCTTATAATTTTTGTTTTGAATGATTGCTTTTAGATGACATGTAGCAATAAACATAAAGTTGATTTTATTAGTGACTACTGCTTCTGAAAGAGTGCAAGCCAAGTAGAGCAGCTGAATATTGAATACATACAATTGCTATTAAAGGAGGTTAAGGCTGTGTCATAAACCATCTAAAACCTTATTCTTATTTCAAGCTTAAGCTGATACGTTGGTGCACCGTGGGGAGGAAAAAAAAGGTTACAATAGCAGCAGTGAAAGCACATTCACAGTCAGAAAAGTCACTGTAGTGACAGTGGTGTGACTTCAATAAAAAGAAGTGCACACCCACTGTGGGGTTATATATTCTAATCCACTGATACCAAATCAAAGTCATTCAGTTTACAAGCCACAAGAGGATTTTTTTTCCTCTGATAGACTTGAAAACACAGGGGCCAATCTTGCTCCCACTGAACACAGTGGAAACAGGACCCATAAATAGTTAAGCCATGTTCTTTCCGTCTCTTCCGTCATCCTCATCTCCACCACCACTAATGAAGATTTTGCATCTGGAATGTAGTAGAGAGTGTTGCTGCATTTTCAGGACAGAATCTATCCTATTGTTCCATTGCTGGATTGGCTCTGCAGTGTTGACAAACCAAAGCGTAATTTTGACAGTGAACAAATAATTAACACTTACACAGGGAATAGATAATATGTTGAAGGAAGTGAATGCAGGGAGAGCATACCAGCTGCTACACCCTTCATCTTTCACTGCCATAGCCCTGCCTTCTCCTGGTCCTTCCTCGTCCCTTTTAGATTGGCTAGTACATTAGCCAGGAACAGTCCATGCTCTCAGGAAAGCATAAAGACTGTCAGCCTCTCTGTAGGGGGCATGAAGGAAAAAGGCTTGTTGTATACACAGAAGTTCCCAGTCACCTGCACAGAGACTAGCCACAATAAAACCCTTAGTCACTTTTCTAGCACATGTCAAGGGTACTGATATTTCAACCCATGTATTTAGGGCTTGGTCCTGCAACATGCTGAGCAAAGTGCTTAAGCTTGTGCTTAACTTTAAGCTTAGGAGTGGTGCCATTCCCTTCAGCAGAATGTACTTAAGTGCTTTGCTGGATCAGGATTAGACTGGTCAACACTTTACAGGAGTGAACCCTTTATTATGAACAGCATGTTAATGAACACTGTAAAAGCCCAGCTACGCTTTCCAGATTATGCTGGAAGTGAAAAATTTAAATTAAAAAAATAGCATCTAACCCAGGGCATCTTATTGTCCCTAGTAAAAGCATATAATTTAATATACTGCATAGAGATTTTTATAAAGGGACAACCTTACTACCCAGTAGATTGGACAGTATACTCCTTTCTGCTGCACTGCCAATCTGATCACATGGAAAATTTGTTAACCCTTAGAATTCTAGCAAGTGTTAACCCCTTCAGGACTAGACAGTTTCTTGGAGCTAGAGGAGGTCTGTAATGAGCATTATGCCAGGGAGGATGTTCAGCTAGAGCAGTGTTTCCCAAACTTGGGATGCCGCTTGTGTAGGGAAAGCCCCTGGCAGGCCGGGTCAGTTTGTTTACCTGCCCTGTCTGCAGGTTTGGCCAATCGCGACTCCCACTGGCCGCGGTTTGCTGCTCCAGGCCAATGGGAGCTGCTTGAAGCAGCGCGGGCTGAGGGACGTACTGGCCGCTGCATCCCGCAGCCAGGGCTGGCTCCAGGCACCAGCATTCCAAGCTGGTGCTTGGGGCGGCAATCTGCAAGGGGCGGCAGTCCCTGTTGTTTTGTCCCCAAGCAGTGCACCGAATTGCTGCAGCAGACGGCGGGGACAGTCCGTGTGCCATTAAGGCGGCACGCGCATTTCTGCAATGGCAACAATTTGGCAGCAGCTTCTATGTTTAGCTGTCTGTGACGGCTTCAGCTAAACATAGAAGCTGCTGCCGAATTGTTGCCACCGCGGAAACGCGTCTGCTGCCCTAAGGGCATACAGACTGCCCCTGCTGTCCGCAAAGGCAATTCGGTGCGCTGCTTGGGGCGGCGAAAACTGTAGAGCTGGCCCTGCCCGTAGCTCCCATTGGTCTGGAGCAGCAAACTGCAGCCAGTGGGAGTAACGATCGGGTGAATCTGCGGACGCGGCAGGTAAACAACCGGCCTGGCCCACCAGGGGCTTTCCCTACACAAGCAGCGGCCCTCAGTTTGGGAAACACTGAGCTAGAGGAAAGAGGGGCCAAGCTGTGACTTTTATGCAGAGAGACAAGGTGGGTGAGGTAATATCTTGTACTGGACCAACCTCTGTTGGTGAGAGAGACAAGCTTTCGAGACATGAAAACAACATTGTTTAAGCTCACTCTCTCACCAACAGAAGCTGATCCAGTACAAGATATTACCTCATCCACCTTGTCTCTAATATCCTGGGACCAACACAGCTACAACATTACTGCATACTTTAGAGCCAGTCCTAGCTAGATCCACCTTTCTTGACCAGGAACCACCCTACCCTCACCTTTATTGTTTCCTGCTTTGTCCCAGCTTCCTCTGATTTCTGGCCCATCCCTCACCTCTTGCAAGAAAGTAACCAAGGTGGCTTAGAAAACTGTTCTGTGGCTTGGACACGGTGGAACAAACCTGTGAAAATAGTCTTCATGCTCAGAGGCCTGCTGGCAAGGTGGATGAAGAACAACAGGCTCTCTAATCACTTGATGACAGTTGTTTTTCAAGGGAGTTAAATCTTTGTAAGGATGTGAGAGTGCTGAGTCCTACCTCGGTGAGGAGCACAGCATGGAAATCCTAATGTGGCGGGTATTGGCAACAGGGGGACAAAAACATGCTGTAGGCTTCAATTCTAAAGTAGGTACCTATATAAATAATCCAGGACACAGCTGGGTAGTGCCTTATGGTACTGCACATTTGTGAGCAGTAAGGTTTGCCAGATGTTTGGGTTTCAGCTGGAAAGTCCGGTCGAAAAGGGGACCTGACAGTGTCCAGTCAGATCTACTGACTGGACACCCAAAGTCCAGTTACTACAGGAAGGGGGTGCCGGGCCATCACCTGCACCAGCCCCATATGAGCTGAAGTTACCTCCTACATGAGTCAGACGGTTGCAGCTTCCTGCCCTAACTCTGCAGGTGAGTCTCTCCTGACCTGGGCAGGGGAGAGGGGAAAAGAACTGAGTGATGGGGGAAGAGGGAAAGAGGAGTGAATGGAGGAGTGAGGCCTCGGGGGAAGGGGCAGGGCAGGACCGGTGCCTCAAAGGGAAGAGGCGAGGCAGGGATGAGGCCGGGGGCGGGGAGAGGAGAGGTGGGGCAGGGAAGGTTCCAACACTCCTGCTGGAGCATCTGATTTTTAAACATTACAAAGTTGGCAACGCTAGTGAGCAGCAAGATATTGTTTATGGGAAAACCAATGAAGGTCCTTTAATCAAGATATATGTTAACGTTTTAGTCCCAGAGAAAATCTCATGAGCATCTCTGTTTTGTGTGAGGGCCAGGAATGGCCAAGTGTGAGTCAAATAAGCAACTAGGGCAGGTGTTCTCATTCTTTTATGGCCCATCTTACAACAGAAAAAAAATGTTGGGACCTCCTCTTCTCTTCCCCTCCCCTCCCATCTCGCCATGAAGAAAGACAGTGTGGTTGCAACCCTCCCTGGACCTTTTTGTGACCCAAGTCTCATAAAAGACAGGGAGAACATGGAGAAAGCTGAAAACCCCTGTGTAAACTGCAGGAAGACCAGAAGGAGGTTACTGCAGTAATACAAATGAGAGGTAATGAGCACAGGTGTATGATAGAGAATAGGATACAATCAGAGACACTGCTACAAGCACAGAAAATGAGTAAAGTTATCTAAATGACTACTGCCCCAGTGTGATTTTGTGATCTACGAAGTCAACTATCTCACCTAGCTTACAGAACAGGTTTCCTACTGAATCTAACACTTGGCATTCTGCAGAGAAACAAAATTGTGTAATTATCTTTGGAGAGACTGCTTTTTGCAAGGACACACTCGTTTCTGGAGTGGTTCAGAGCAGTTTTGCTGTATCTCATCCAAAGCTTTAGAAAGCTAATGGAAGACAAAGGCTTTTAAGTGGGTTAGATTCTCCTCTTTCTTTACAATCCAGATATAATCACCAAAAATTAAACCAGGAGTTTAATCTATGCGGTCAAAGTAAAATGTCTCTATCATGGGGGAAGGGAAAGGAATAAAGCACATTGTGATTGTGTGTGGTTCGAATGTCTTCTGAGCAGTTACAAGATAGATTTGACCTCCTAGAAACGCTTCTTTCTCGGCTTTCAGCTGAAACAGTAAGTTAACACCTGGATCTTCTTTCTTTTCTCCCCACTCAGCAGAGTCCTCCTTATATAAAGTTCTAAGATTTTCTTAATGCCTAAGCTCTTCTATATTTTATAGCACTTAGCGGTCCTGCAATGAGAGTCTAATAAAAATACTGCAGTAAGAAAGAGGGGAGAAGGTTTAAGTAACACACCCTTTACTGAGGAGCAAAGGAAAGACATGCTCTGTCCTCTAGGAAATCTTATAGTAAGTAATGACATTCAAGAGGCTTGGTGTAACAGCTTCCCAGAATCCTTGTTACTGCAGCCAAAAATCAGGGATTTGACAAGGGCTTGCTGTCTTTTGTACGTAATAATACATTATGGTGATGAATCTTGCACTATATATATTTTATGTGGGCATGCCCTCACTTTCCTTCTCACTGGAACAGGAGCTGACTAGAAATGAAACTGCAAATGTATTGTTCCCATTAACTCATTCATTAGACTCTATCTTGAAGGCATACAACAGTGTTAGGCTCATATTTATCATTCTTTCACTAAGTACAAATAATAATAATAATAATAATCATCATCATCATCATCATCATCAGAGCTGAGTGAATGGGGAGGATGGGGAAGGAGAAATGTTCCATATATACTTGCTTGAATGGGGAAACAAATATTTTCTTTAACATTTTTTTCCTTATTTTAAATTACTTATTAACAGTTATTCCCCCACCTCCACTTTACATATAACTCTATGTTAATATTATATAGGCAATGGTATTAATCAGGTAAGCAAAACACAACATAGGCTAAATCTGTGGTTCTACTGAGGAATGCACAGCATGACTCGGGAGTGGGTTAGGTACAAAAGTGATTTTAAGCCTGCTTTGTCAGGGCCGGCCTTAGGATTTATGGTGCCCTAGGCGAGATTATTAAACTGGTGCCCCTGTGACTGATCTGCTCTTAGCAACACAAACATAAGCTTACATTATTGGAAAACTTGCCACATTCATGTTATTAAAACCAGTTTAATTTAATGAAGCACACTGTAATGCTGATGGACTAGCACTAAAGAAGCAGCACTATAGAAAAAATTCTGATATGACAGAATGATGCAAATAATATATTTTTTTAATTTATCAAAAATTTATTGGAAATTTATATGAAAAGGTATTGAAACAAAGATTTGTTTTTAATTAAAAGCAATCTTTCTGGCTTTTTTGGCTGCAAAATCAGTAATAATGTCATCGTATGACAAAGACAAAGTCGTGTCTTGTTCGATTGCAAGAATAGCAAGACCAGTTAAGCATTCCTGACTCATGGTAGAGCGGAGATAGTTTTTAATGAGCTTTAGTTTTGAGAAACTCCGTTCTCCTGATGCTACTGTTACAGGAATTGTCAGTAGAATACGAGTGGCAATATGCACATTAGGATATATGTCAACAAGTTTGCGGGTATGAATAAACTGTACAATGTCCATCACCGATTTTGCATGTGGCAACATTGATGACAGTGTACTCAATTCTTCGTACAGTTCAAGTCCATTTAAATCAAAACTATCACCGTGCTTCAGGATGCTCTCTAGGTTCTTGCACTTTGTCATTAGTTGCTCTTGTTTTCCTATTTCATTGAATTTAGTTATGTCATACAAAAATCCAAACTGGTCATGGTGTACTTGCAAGGCATTAAACCTTTCATCAACAGCAGATACTGCTTTATCCATCACAACATTAAAAAATTCAACCTCAAATTTCTTTTCTGGATCGTCTATGGGCATGATCTGCTGTACAGATTCTTCACAAAGAAGTGTCCCTGGCCTTTTTAACTCATATTAACTATGTATTTACTTTATGAAAGTTGGAGAAAACATTGTGAAAATGTAAAACATTGGCTGCCCAACTTCTGGACTGGCAAAAGTTATACTGACTCACAGGGAAAAAAAAAGCAGGAGAATCTTAGTACAACATATGGTCACTTTATATCAGGGGTTGGCAACCTTTCAGAAGTGGTGTGCCAAGTTCACTGTAACTTAAGGTTTCTCGTGCCAGTAATACATTTTAATGTTTGTAGAAGGTTTCTCTCTATGTCTATATTATATAAATAAACTATTGTTATTATCTGAGGTCTTGGCCACCGGTCCTGCTCAGGCCACTGCCAGCTGAGTAAATGAAACCCCAAACCGGCAGCGGGCTGGTGGCTGGAACCCTAGACAAGGATCCCAGGCCCTGCTCAGCCCGCTGCTGGTCTGGGGTTCTGACCACCAACTCCTGCCAGCCAGGATCCCGGCCGCCAACCCCCCCTCAGCCCGCTACCAGCCTGGGATTCTGCTCACCCAGGCTGGCAGGAGGCAGAGTGGGGCTGGCGGCTGAGCTCCTGACTGGCAAGGGGCCAGCAGCCAGAACCCCGGAGTAGCAGTAGGCTGAGTGCTGCTGGCACCCCAGACTGGCAGCAGACTGAGCCACTCAACCCTCCACCGGCCCTGCTCAGCCCGCCACCAGCCCACTCAGCCCGCTACCGGCTGAGTGAATGGAACCCCAGGCTGACAGCAGGTTGAGTGGTTCAGCTGGCCTGCTCAGCCCACTGCCAGCCTGGGGTTCCTTGGGGGTCCCCAGGCCAGCAGCAGGTGCTGAGTGGGGCCGATGGCTGGTATCTCAGCTGGCAATAGGGCAGCAGCCAGAACCCCAGAGCAGTGATGGGCTGAGCCGCTCAGCCTGCTGCTGCATACCATCAAAAATCAGCTCACCTGCCATCTTTGACACGTGTGCCGTAGGTTGCCAACCCCTGCTTTATACACTAGTAAGGAGATGAGCATATTACAGTTGTTGGAGGGTTCTTATCAGGAGTAACAGGCTATAGGAAAGTCAGTCAACATTATTTGTTTCTCTGATGAAAACTGGCCCACTCCCTGCCTCAAACCAAACCTGTCACTAATAATTGTCAACAACTTAATTTTCTGTTTTTGGCTAAGATATTGATTTTAAAAAAAATATATTGAAATTGGATTCAGGATTGTTAGCAAGAATTTTTGGCAAACAAAGTTGTTAAATGACAATCTAAATGGCAACACAGTACTGCTTTCATGCTTGGCTCACGCCCCAGCCTGCTGGTCCAACAGCTGCAATAGACCCCAAAATCCACCTCTTGGGGTGCAGAGTGGCAACAGCAGCAGCAAACCCTCAGGTCCAATCACACGCCAATGGGCACCACCACCAGCCGTATGGACCATGGTGAAGTTAGCACAGCATCTGATCTCAGGGACAGGGCACCCATGGAGCCATAGCAGCTCATCCTGCCCTGTGCAGCTCCCCCCGGATGAGATGGATCGCTGGCAGCTGCCAGCCTGGGGGAGAGGTGCTCCCCAGCTAGGGTGGCCAGATCCAGATGTCCTGATTTTATAGGGCCAGTCCCGATATTTGGGGCTTTGTCTTATATAGGCACCAATTACCCCCACCTAGAGTGACCAGACAGAAAGTGTATAAAATCAGGGCAGGGATGGTGGGGGTGGGGGGGTAAAAGGAGCCTATATAAGAAAAAGAAAAAGACCCCAAAATTGGGACTGTCCCTATAAAATAGAGATATCTGCTCACTCTACCCCAATCCCCTATCCTGATTTTTCACACATCTGGCTAACCCCAGCCAAGCCCTGTGTGACATTCCAATTCTGGCTGCCTGCCCAGAAAGTGAGTTACTTTCACTTTCATTCCTCAGCAAGCAGCCAGCCAGCCTCCCTTCCCGCCCCCCAGCACTTCACCCAACCTAGCCCTGATGGAGGGGAGGGAGGAGAGAGAGAGGGGTGCTCCTGGGGAGGAGGGAGAAAGGAGGGGGTGCTCCGTGGGGCAGGGGGCAGAAGAATGGATGTTATGGGAGACAACAAAGGTTCCAGAGCCACAGCCTCACCTGACCTCAGCCGGGGGGAAAGAGTCACACTCACAGGTGAACTCCTTTCCCAACCCCCACCCCCTCCCCTTCCCAGAGACCCCAGCAGCCAATCCCATTCCTCAGACTGTGCTGCATTCTGCTCTCTCTAGGACCCAGCAGCCCTGCTTCTACACTGTCTGGGCTGCCTGGAGAGTGGTGCCCCCAGGCAGTGTGAGGCCCTATGCCGCTGCCTATTCTGCCTATGCCTAAGGACGGCCCTGTGCTTTGTGTCCCCCCAGTCCTGAGCTGGCTTTATGCCAAGCCAGTGCCCTAGCATAATTTAGAGCACCTTTATGATTGCTCTAATTTAAACTTTTCAATAATGGCCCCAAGGGAGAAGGGACTAACCTGACTTTATGTCACGAGAATATTCCCCCCAAATTAGGCTTTCTATACTTGTCTGGGACTGCTATAGAGCAGTAGGGTAGTGCAAAGCAGCTGGAATGCAGCCAAGGATTGGGGCCACTATCTCTAAGCATGTTGCATAAAGTCTTTGGTAGGAATTTTACCACCGAGTTCACTGAGCTTTGAATCAAGCCCATAACCACCTTCTCTCTTTTTTCTATACTGTTATATGAAATACGTTTTCAGTCTTGTTCACCTACGGCTGCAGTTGTCATCCTTATAATTAACTTTATCCAAATATTATTTATACATTTAAATAATTTAAAAAAACTGTGCAAGTGCTTTGCTTTTGCTTCAGCAAAGTGTTTTCTCTATTATATACCCAAATTGAAACCACATCTAATATTGTTTTATCTTCTGTTGTCCTAGTGCCTTTATTTGACAAGTCTTTTTTCCCATGATTACACTCTCTCAGGTCTTATTGTACCATGCTACGAAGAGAAGTTTTTTTTAAGTTTAGCTTTAGTTTTTAATGACAATAGCAGACTAACAAATTTTTGGCCATCACTAGAAGGAAATTAATTACTGAGGGTGAATTTTGATTCAGTCATGTTTGCAACAGAGCTGTGGAAATAACTGTTTTGGTTCACTGATAAGTTTTCAGCTGAACTAAAAATGATATTTTTTTGTTTTTGCAATTTTCAGTGAATCAAAAATCAAAAATTATTTTGGTTCAAATGAAACAGTTTGTTCAACCCACAACTAAATTTTTGTTTCATTTTAGAGCACTTTAATGTTTTTAATTTTTTTTATAATAAATTTAAAGGATATTTCAAAACAAAGTAATTTTGAATGAAAACTCAAAATGTTTCATTTGGAAAATGTCAAAACAAAAAGTTTCAATTTGTTCAGAATATTTGTTTTGTTTTGTTTTTACACAAAAAATTGGCGAAACCCACATGAATTCACAAAATATTTCACTGAATCTGCATTTTTTAATTAAAATAGTTTCAGCAGAACAAATATGCTCACCTTTAGTGTGCAAACATTTCCTGCTCACTTTCTCAAATGTTCAGGTGCTCAATTTTTACTGGTGCAAATACTGCCCCAAATGAGATTTTTAGCTAAAACTAACAAATATTTGCTAAGGACTTGATCCAAAGCCCAGTAGATGGGAAGACTTCCATTGACTGCATTAAGTTTAGACTGAAACCCTAAAGCATTTTTTGTTTTTTAAAAATTGTAAAATTAACCTCTCTCCATTAATGCTATATTGATTAATCACATAACTAAACTAGATGATTTCTGTAATCAATGTACTATGAATTCCAAATGGCAGATATTACTACTGAGCTTCAAATCTGAGCTCTGTTTATTAGTTAATTATTTGACTAATAGAATGACTCGTGCATTGTATGCGAATGGTATATTTTATTGTGATATTTGCAAGGCACAACTGGATTGATCTGCAGACTGATAATTATTCAGTAAAAAAAATTGGGACAGATTTTGAATAAAGAATAATTTTGAGCATTTTGCAGTCTGTTTATGGCGAATCTTAAAAGAAGGTAAAATTCACTGTATGAGTTATTGTTAATTATTTTCTTGATACTAATAATAATCACTTTGTAAATGGGCAAGAACTCTTCCAACTATATATTTACTGTGGGTGTTTTTGCCCTCTGCATTTGGGTGTGTGTGAATTTAGTGAATATGAAAGGTGCTGGATTAACAGCCCTGCAAAATGTAAACCAGGCACTGGAAATCTGCCCACACCATCCCATCAACAATTCAACAATTTCCACCCCACCATCAGCCTCAGCCTGGACCAGTCCACATAAGAGATCCACTTCCTGGACACTACAGGGAAAATAAGCGATGGTCACATAAACACCATCCAATACTGGAAACCTACTGACTGCTATACTTATCTACATACCTCCAGCTTTCATGCAGATCACACCACACGATCCATTGTCTACAGCCAACCTCTACGATACAACTGCATTTACTCCAATCCTTCAGACAGAGACAAACACCAACAATACTCACCTGCTGAAGTGAAGAAACAGACTGACAGAGCCAGAAGGGTACCCAGAAGTCACCTACTACAGGACAGGCCCAACAAAGAAAGTAACAGAACGCCACTAGCTGTCACCTTCAGCCTCCAACTAAAACCTCTCCGGAGCATCATCAAGGATCTACAACCTATCCTGAAGGATGATCTCTTACTCTCACAGACCTAGGGAGACAGACCAGTCCTCACTTACAGACAGCTCCCCAACCGGAAGCAAATACTCACCAGCAACTACACACCACACAACAAAAACACTAACCTAGGTACCTATCCATGCAACAAACCCTGTTGCCAACTCTGTCCACATATCTATTCAAGGGACACCATCATAGGACCTAATCACATCAGCCACACTATCAGGGGCTCATTCACCTATACATCTACCAATGTGATATATGCCATTATGTGCAAGCAATGCCTCTCTGTCATGTACATTGGCCAAACCAGACAGTCTCTACTCAAAAGAATAAATGGACACAAATCAGACATCAAGAATTACAACATTCAAAAACCAACTGGAGAACACTTCAACCTCCCTGGACACTTAATAACAGACTTCAACATTCTTCAACAAAAAAACTTCAAAAACAGATTCCAACAAGAAACTGCAGAACTGGAATTAATTTGCAAACTGGACACCATCAAATTAGGCCTGAATAAAGACTGGGAGTGGATGGGTCACTACAAGAACTAAAAAAAACTAATTTCCCCTGTTAATTTCCCCCTACTGTTATTCAGATCTTCCTGTCAACTGTTTGAAATGAGCCAGCCTGATTATTACTACAAAAGTGATTTTTCATCCTGTTGATAATAGCCCACTTTAACTGATTTGTCTCGACCCCCACTGTGTAAGGCAACTCCCATCTTTTCATGTACTACTATAGATCTCTTTCTACTATATTTTCCACTCTATGCATCTGATGAAGTGGGTTTTAGCCCACGAAAGCTTATGCCCAAATAAATTTGTTAGTCTATAAGGTGCCACCAGGGCCGGCTCCAGGCACCTGCTAAAGAAGCAGGTGCTTGGGGCGGACAATATCAAGGGGCGGTCCTCCGGATGCTATCAGGGCAGCACATCTGGGTTTTCAGCGTCAATTCGTCGATGGGTCCCTCAGTCCCTCTTGGAATGAAGGACCAGCCGCTTAATTGTCTCCAAAGAGTGGAGCAGCATGATCGTGTTGCCGCTGCTTTTTTTTTCTTTTTTTTTGCTGCTTGGGGTGGCAGAAAACCTGGAACCGGCCCTGGGTGTCACAAGCAGTCCTTGTTTTCGCTGATACAGACTAACATGGCTACTACTCTGAAACCCATCCCATCTACATGTCTCTATTTTGAACTGAAGGGACTACCTCTAGCAGGCAATGGAACACGTAGTCCTTAAAATGATGCCTAAAACTCCCATCGGGGCACCAATTGAAGCCAAATGTTGCAGTCATTTCTAAGAGATAGACACCTGTGCTCTGGAAACAGGACTGAGACCAGCAAATTCATTTTATACAGTTAACCAAAGGAAAAACAGTAATAACCATCTGCTTTCTACTGACCAGGAGTTGAACTTGTGACCCAGTGGTGGAAGGCGACCCTGACTCCTCTTGTCTTCTATAGAAAGACAAATCAGCACAGTGCAACAGCTAGGAAACCAATTTTTCTATAACTGAGCCTTCCTCTTTCCAGTTCTGTCTTTTCTCTGTGTTTTATATGTGAAGCAACTTGGACCTCAGAAAATAAATTTATTATAATTTTTTTAAAACATATTTTAACAAGAAAAGATTTATTTTCTGCAAATCAAATTGCTTCCCTACCACTAGATCATATACATAGTTGTCCCATTTTATTGTCTTTGTCATTGCACATGATATAGAAAATATTAAATGCTGATTTGTTATTTTTAAAGTGTGATCTGCAAGGCTAATTTAACTACTCAAATATTTATAACATAATGAGGACATGAATTTAACTGTTGTATATAAAAATCTTAACTGATATAAATTTCAAATGTAATTTTAATCTAACATCTATAGCAAATCGGGGAACCTAACTAATAGGAATTAAATCCTGTAAATCAGAATTTTAAATTGACATGAAGCTACACACCAAACTTATAAAAGGGTTGGATGACCTCTCAAGGAAAGTTATTGAGCCAGAAGTTCCATCTACACTAGGAATGAGCTCTGTGTTGATAATGCTTGATAGCAATGATTCTCCAGCGCCTCACCACAATCTTTGATCTGGTTTTGAAACTGTTATTAACTGCTAATGTAGATAGGCCAAACCCAATTTTAGTGTCATTACAGCAAAAATAAATGAGACAAGCAGACTGTAGATCTGGAGTCTCTTATGAAACAAGAAGATGTAGTAATGACTATAAACAAAGTGATAATCCTAGGGGCTTCTATTCATTTTAATACAAATATTTACATTATATTTATGTTCAAATAAACCATTTTAAAATCTACAATCTTCAGTAGCACCAGAAAAGGAAAATCCTGGTATATTTATTTAACTTTTTTAGAACTGTCAAATAAAGTATGGGGCATTTAATGGATAATTTTATTACCATCACTGTAACTTAACACCCAGGCTAGACTTCTTTTACAACAAGGAAAAAGCCCACCAAATTTAACATGACAAAAGATAAATCACAGTCCTTGAAAAGCCGTTAAGCCATAAGTGTTAATTTCTTTAGTTAAATCTTTGCTCTATCACCTTGTTATATATGAATCATTACATAAAAGTGAGAAAGTGGTGCTCTAGAAATATTAAAGTTACAGCTTTATGTCTTCCTGAATAAGTCAGGTTCTTAAACTTTCAGCAAAAGCTATCTAAATGCAGCTGCTATCTTTGGAGGGCTAAAAAAGGGAGACACACGTAGGGGGCTGGAGAGATTGTGTGGAAATCAAAAATACAGACATATTTCAAATGAATCTCATTGCCTTTTAGAAACACTTTGAACAACAGCCATGCCACTGGGGTGCCGTAATGATCTACCCCATTATATAATGTAAAACTAAGTAAATGTAGGAGTGGAAATTTCACAATTGGACATTTAATGGCTGCAATTATGGCAAAAGAATAATGAACCTATTAGACAGGAGAACTGGCAATTACTCTAAGGCTTATTGCAATACAGCTGTGAAAAAGTAATACAGAAGCGTACTTAAAAATGGTTATTAAAGGGGGATAATGCATTCTGTTTACCCTGACAGAAGCGATTTTTTTTCTGAAATGAAATGGGGCTTTCTGGTTATCAGACATGGGAGCTCAGATGTGATGGATCCTACTATTTAAAGGTAATATATTTTCAGATATGCCTTTCTAAGTATAAATGATGCCTACACTAAGACTATAAGAACTAAATTTACAAGCATACACACAGACAGCCAAAGGAAGATGTCTAAGCAGAGACATAAATGCAAAACAAATAGCATGAAGAAATTTAAGGTAACTTCCAAATAGTTCAAGTGGCTGCTCATTGCAAATGGAAATTAGTGTTAGCTGTCTCAGATCAGGAACAATTAGCTTCCAGAACCATTACACAGCCCACAAAAACTCGACAGTAGGAATCCAAATATGATTTATTTGGCCTACTAAATTTTTCAGATGTACATATCCAAATGAGGTTTTAAGAGACTGGATGACGTGAAACACAATTAACTTCTTCAGCAAGGACAGCTAGAAAAGAAAGCCACAGTGCACTCTAAAGAAAGTATCATACATGGCTACACTGTTTCCCATCGATAAACAGTCAATTCCTCAGGGTGCAAAGTCCAGGAAAAAGTTAGTGCATGATGAACAATGAGTCCATTGTCCACAGGGATGTAAGAATATAATTAACAAATGAAGGGAAGATTAATAAAATCCATTGGTCTCAACCATGCTCAGCTCTAGGATCTGAATCTTTGCTTAGGTTAAACACCATGCCACAATATAATTGCTCTATTACTAAAATGCATGCCATTAGCCTTGTCACGCTGTCTGGAGTGGCTCACGACCTCAGGGCAGTCTGTCAAAAACAGGGCAGACACCCCAAACTGGTGATATGTTCTATAATTCTATAATTAGATTTCACCAACTCAGTCACAAATGTGAACTCCTGGATCACTATAACAGTCTTACCATGGACAGTTCCCATAGGCTCTCCAGTCTATATTGCCACCTAGGCAAGCTGGACATAGTGAAAAATGGTCACCTATATCAAAGATCACAAAATATTCAGGATACTTCCAGTCCCAAGGGACCAGTCACATACCTCAGATCAATTTGTATCTCAGCTCTCACACCAAAGACAACATTTGTAGCCAATCCTGTAATAAACTACTTAAATGTTTATTAACTAGAAAAGAAACAGAGAGTTATTTACAGGTTAAAGCAAGCATATACACACAAATAAGTTATCATTTCTTGTTCCTAAAAATGCTAGAGATGTAGTAATCTGTCAATTCAAAATGTCTTTCAGGGTGGACCCAGGGACAACCCCTGGGGATCTCTGCTTTAGTTTAGTGTCTCTGCTCTGTCAGAGTTCAAACAGAAAAGAGATGAAAAAGTTTTCTTGTCACCCCGTTTTATCTTTTACATTTAGCCTTCCAGTCCATGAGATGAGTTCCGTTGCATGCAGCATTTCCAAGGTGTAATAAGGCCATACATCAATCCTTTGTATTGTGATGTTCCTTAGAGGCCCTGAATGGGCCGGGGGGTGGGGGAGATGAATCCCATGCCTAGGTTCACAGTTCAGAGCTAACATTTTCAAAGTTATGAAGCAAAACTTACATATTTCCCTACAGCATGGAATACAGACAGTACAAGTGAAATTAATGCATGTAATACACATGTAGCAATTTATAGGCATTTAATGGAGTCTAAACACTAAATACATTCTTATCAGACTAATACCTATTTTGAACACAACTAACACACAGGTGAGTTGGTTTGATTTCCAGCGATGAGTTTATCAGTTCTTATCTAATGCCTATGGCCTTGTCCCGCACTGGCACTTGGTTTACCAGCATCACAAGCCTCACTAATAATCAACATGCCTAGGCCTTCCAGTTCAGTTACTGTTTCATAAAAGACATATTAGACACACAACTCATAGTTGCAACTCATTTGTGCAAGAAAGAGAGGATTCAACCATTAATCCTGATCTCAATGTGGATGGCAGAGCAGACAGTGGAGAAGGCCCTCAGACTGCATACCTCACTGATGCAGTTCATCCTGGACAGATTCCCAGGAGGAACCGGATGCTTCCCCTAAAAAGAGCAAATCTCAGGAGTTACGGCCGATACCAAACAGAGCCAAGATTTATAGAGGCCAGAAACCAGAGTGATTAAGAGGTTGTTATGCAGCAGCAAACTCCTCAACCATCAAGGCCTGACTCTGATCTTACCTAAACAGTAAAACCAGTATGTCCTTCAATGGAGTCACTCCTGACTTACTTTGGCCTAAATGAGAACAATATCGGGTGCATTAGGATCAGTCCTTGGCCTCATTTCAACTTTAGCTTCACAAAGCAGTCAGAAAACTGCAGTCAATGAGTTCCCCTAACAGAGGAGACAGGTTGTAGGTTGCTCTAAGTTACCCTGTGTGGCAGTTTGGCGCTCGGCCCAGGAATAGAGGTGCAGAAAGGCTTATGGCTACATTCTGCTCTCCTTAGCTGTCCTGAGTACACATTTTCTCCTGCTGAGGATTTGGCTCATTAACTTAGTTATTCCTGTTTCACACCAACATCAGATCAGAATCAGGCTCTCCATAATATTTAACAGAAGGCCACTACACATAAGTCTTTATTGCCACTTATCTACTTTGTTTGTGCTGTGTAAATACAATTGTATAATTATTCCACTGAAAATGATAGATTTTTTTCCACTCACTACTTTAATTTGGACACTGAGGTTAGTGATGCTTATACCACCATTGCTTTAATGTGACTGCCAAAAAGGGAGGACAAGATACTTACTACAAAAACTGCCTCTTTGCCTGTACTCTACCCCTCTGTCCTGACTGCAAGGACCAGCTATGGGGATTTAGACTATAGTTACACTAACAAAAAATTAAGCCAGCATGCAAATTGCACTTACCTCTCACTTGCACTATTTTGCATGCACCTAGATCATTATACCGTTCTTTGCATTGCCAATGAATCTACTCTTTTGGTTTTTCTGGCTGGATACAGGACCTTATTATACACTCAGCCCAGAAAGGACTGTTTGAAAATGTAACCCTACATGTTCTTTAGAGGCATAACCTGTTTGATTAGTAATGATGCATGCAATAGAAGCTAGTAACAAACAGAAAATCCAAGAAGGTGAATAATAAGGCAATGTGAAAAGACGCTATGCCATGAAAAATTGCAGTTAAGGCAAGATATTATCCTCAGTTGTCATCATCTGGGAATATATTTGTTCTCAAAGCAGCAAATAAACATACCCTCAGGTTTTCTGCTTTGAAATGATATCTACAAAAAAGGGCATCACTACTATAATCAGATTTAGGCTATCTTCTGGTTTATGGCTAATAAAAGGTATTAGTTAAATATTACTTGAAGGAAGGATTCACAGCATTAGGGAGAAAGAAAGACTTCCCTTCAAACTCCCTGGCTTCCCTGAGTTGAAGCACATTACATGAAATTGGAAAAGAATAGGATGTATCTTTAAGCAGAATTAGCATGCCGCACCATCTTTTAAAAGTTTTAATTGCTAGGATTCAGCTTTTATTTTAGTAAGACACTCTGTTTATATCTAAATCTCCCTTCCTTGTTAAGTTCCTTGTTCTTTAGAAATGTCTAAGGGGTCTGTAACTTTCTTTCTATAAACTGTGCAATATCATCAGGGTCTCTAAGGTCAGGCTCTTTCAAATACACTGACAGAAATCACTTATGCTCTCCCTGTGTTGGTAGAACATGTATGCTTTGTACAGTGTTGGCATCTTTCATTCTTTGATGAAAACTAATTTATAAGTACTTGTGTGGCATTAGTTACAGGGATGAGTGAAGGTGTCGTGTGTAATTCTGAACCTCCTTGATCATTATGATGTAATGGTAGATTTCCTGAACCCTAGAATTTGCCAGTCAGGCAGAAAGTAGCTTAGTGTCACATTCCCAATTCAACTATCATCCAGTAAGAAATGACCCTTCTTTTGTTCAAGATTTTGTTTCATGCCTGTTTTTCATCAAACCTTTTCCAATGACCTCTAGGTTGTCCTTCATTTAACTGCATGTGCCTGTTTCAAATAAGATTTTATGGCTTGTTACATTGCTTACAAGTTTCTTCCCTCTACAGTAACCTGTTAAACTAAATATTTTAGCAGAATTTGAGTGTTTGCAAAGCAAGGATTTACTTTGGTTTCCTTTGTTGTTTCCATTCAGGAGGAAAATCTCTTCCCCTTGACAATCTGGAAAAGTTCTGCTTTCCCTCTTTACAAAACCCCTGGGGGTGAAATCTAGGCCCCATTTAAGTCAATGGCAAAATTCCTATTAACGTCAATGAGGCCAGAATTGCTCCCTTAGCCAAGAACATATGAACCTACATCCAAAATATAGTTTTTCCCTCTATGACAGCAGAGAAACTATCTGCTTTCCAAAGCTAGCTGTGAATATGCTTCTTCAACTACATTCCCTGCAGAATTCACAGCCAATAACCAATAAGGGTACAACTTATGATTAAGTTAATCAGTCAAATGATGATACCCTTGTGACATGACTTGTCTGAGAGGACATAAACTGAGTCTGGAGATCCAGGATACTCAATGCTTCCCCCTACTTAAATCCTAAACCCAAATGTAAATCACTATGGAAATTAACTTTCATCTCTAGTACATTTAAAAGTTTGGCACAGGTGTTACTGGGCACATGTTCCACTTAGGAAAGACTGAAATAAGGTGCATATAGGAAGGTATAAGAAAAAATGACCATAAAAAATTAAGTGGAAAATGGATGAGAGGGAAATAAAAAATGCTAATAAAATACAAATATATATACCAGTCTTGCTCAAATCTACTTGCCCAGCGTGAGTAGTTTTCATCTGTTTTACATGCTGGATGGGTGAGAAAAATATAATTAGTTTACCTTTTTGGAAATGGCCAGTTGGTAGACCCTCTCTGGGCTGGAAGATTTTCATGCCAATGCAAAAAGATTGCTATATATTGCTATGTAACATCCACCTGTGCTAGCCTAGCTTTTGAGGAATGTTTTTTCTATCCCAGAACAGGCTTTCCTTTAGCTAGAAAAATCATATTTTTAACAACCCCTCCCAAATAATTATTAGGGGAAACTAATTCCCCAAAGATTGATGAACTTGAACTAAATTTGCAAGTTTACATTGAAAGAGTTCAAGTTTGTATAAGCTCAAATGGCATTAGATCTTTATTAGAAGGTATGAGTCACTCAATTGCCATTGAATGGTGATAAATGAAGGCAGGTGTTGCAATCTGCATGTTCGGTTAAGAGTGGAGGGTCTGTCCCTGTGACAGGTGTGCCCGATAATTGTTTTAGCGTAACAAGCTTGGAGAATACATGGTGCTGATAGGTACAGTACGTTTCTTCCCTTCCTTTACCTCAGTTTATTTCTCTGCTGTGGTGCAAACCAGTCTGTTCAGTATGTTATGCACACACACACACACACTTACTTTATATTATATATTATAGGAGAGTGACAAAATCTCTAGGAAAACATTTACTAAATATCTGTATATATAAATTCCTATATTAGAGAGACAAGGTGGGTGAGGTAATATCGTTTATTGGAGCAACTCTATAGGGCACGTCAGAGCCTTCAAGTGTGGGAAACAAGTGATAGTCTCACAATCTCCTTCAGACTCCCCTGAGGTCTTTGCAAAGACAGTCTGCAATGTGCACAGCCTGCTACAATTTCAGTCCTCTTCTTCTTCTACAGCGGAAGAGGGAGCCTGCCTTCTAATCCAACAAAACTGGCAAAGTCCCTGGAACACAATCCTTATAGCAGATCCCTCTGGTCTTTGCACTGCTGCTCTGGAGCTGAATTCTCCCCAGTCTGCCTCCCGCTCCTATTTATAAATTCCTCCCCCTCCCCTGGAGTTTTCATGGGTTCCAGTCTCAGAGAGTGACTTGGGGTGTGTACTGTCAAGCTGCCTGTCTACAGTTGAAATCACCCTAGGAGATTCAAATAGCTAATAAGCCTGGGTAGTGCCACGCACCTAGTTTCTGGATGATTCTGGCCAATTCAACAGAGTCAGTCTACGGCAAATATGCAGGCACACAGTGTCTCCCAAAACAAACACAAGAACTATATATCCTCTCATTGTTTCTTCCCTTATTTATAACACAAAATAGGGGGTCATGGATAGGGGTGACTCTAGCTTTTTTGCAGCCCCAATCACTGCAGGCAGGCTGCCTTCGGCGGCTTGTCTGCAGGAGATCCGCCAGTCCCACAGCTTTGGCGTACCTGCTGCCAAATTGCCACCGAAACTGCTGGACCAGCGGACCTCCAGCAGGCAAGCGGCTGAGGGCTGCCTGACTGCTGCCCTCGCAGGGACCGACAAGGGGCCCCCCGCAGCTTGCCACCCCAGGCACGTGCTTGGAGCACTGGTGCCTGGAGCCGCCACTGGTCATGTATCAGCATTCATGTCACATTCGCTGTCAGTACTTGGCTCAGGCCGGGAGACCTACATGATCCCACCAGTGGAACAAATTCCGTGAAGAATCCTGGTCATATGCCACCTGAGGCATGTTGCACATACGCTAAGACCACCACAGAATACTACACTGCGAGCATGTGGGTTGCACTAGCTCCTCTTGTTTGGGCAAGTGTGGAGTCTCCAATGGTCAGGAGGGGAAATGTGTTAGCTGTGTTAGGCAGTACATTATGAGAGGAGAAGAAAGATGGTTTCTGGGATATAAAAGGTGAGCCAGCACAAGTAGCTGATGCAAGGAGAGGAAGAATATGGGAAGATCAGAGAGAAAGTTTGTAGTGAGGAAAAATAATCACTTTTTTTCATTCTGCCTGATGTCCTCATTTTAAGGATTCAACGTGATCCTTGAAGTGATCTCCACTGTCATTATGTTCTTCCATCCTAGTGCAGGCTGTCATATTGCCTGACAGTTGCATATTTCTATCTAGTTTATACAGCTTGAAAATACCTTTTTAAGCACCGCTATGTTATAAAAAAGCAAAGCACTAAACAGCCAGTATTGCACCATCCCCTGCGTTAAAAGTAGAATTTTTAACATCTGTCTCCTTTAAATGGTCATTCTGGTAGGACTTTTTTATTGTATATCTTCAAGGTAATTAATTAATGTAATTGGATATATTACTTCTTAACTATCATTTCCTATATTGTACAGTTGCAGGTGCTAAAAGAGAGGATTGAGAAGTCCTTATGAGCCAACATATTTACCAGGCCCAGGTAAGACTTGAGCTCCAAGCTTCTCTATCTTAATTCAGCTCAAGCAAGAAATAAATAGCATGATGCTAGGCAGCGGTTTATACACATAGTGTAGTTACAAGACATGTACTAAAGGTGTAATATATTTACTATGTGTGGTTCTCCATCTGTCTCCAAACAAGTGACCTAGTACCAATGGCCTTGCTGGCAGCTATGCCAGGTTTCCACATTATAGTTTTCTGATACTGTTGCATCACTGATGCCGAAAGTAGTGTGGCAGATGAGCTGGGAATTATAGAAACAACATGACAATGCCTTGTACATTTGAAAGTGGCATAATGTTAAGATACCTGTCTAGCTCAGACATTTCTGATGCACCCTTTGTGACCGATCAGTGAATATGTCTGTATTGGATTGTGAATTCCATTTTGTTTTGTCAACGCCATGTTGTACTGCAGCCTTCATTTTGGGATTAGAACATCCCTTTTGTGCTGGGAATGGACAACTAGGTGAATGACTGTAAATGAGAGAGCCGTCAAGGCCTCATCTCTGAATGGCTCTTCCCTACTTGAACAATGGGTTGCTGCCAGTAGAAGCCACTGATTTAATGAACTCTCTATATAGAAACCTGTCTGGAAGGGGAGGGCTGGAATCCCCCAGCCTACACACATGGTTGGGAGAGTAGCAGTTTCTCCAACTGACCACTGATTAATGAGGAAAGACTTTATTTAAGGCAGTGACTGTCTGCAAGGGAGTGGCCATTCTGTTGTGGCTGGCAAGCAGAACTTGTTGGAGAAAGTGACAACAGCAGAGACTCTACATCACAAGGATACCGACCAGAGCTAGGACTAACAGGTGGGGTGAGATCTGTCAGATGCATTCGGGAGCGTGTTGTTTTTCTGAGAAATGTAACTCTCTAGTTCTTTCAAGAATAAAAATATCTGTAGTTAAGAAATTCATTTACTAAGCCTGTGTTCCTGGCTTTACTGACACTCTGCCTCTGAAGGGTTTAACTAGACATCAGAGCTCCCACAGCCAAGTGGTTTATAGGGGTACATATCTGAGCAACTGAGGCTCAGGAGGACTAAGGCACTGGCTCCGGATCTAGATAGCTGGACTGTGAGGTCCCATTGCCAAGAAAGGTTTTAGTCATGGGGGTCTATACTTGGGAACGTGTCTGAGAGACCCAGAGCAAGGAGTAGTGACTAGTCACTGAGAAGCATGGAAGATTCAGCAGTTGGATCCACTCATAACAGACTGGAGTCTGTCCACAGAGCAGGACCAGGTCTGGTTGTAACACCCATTACCATAGTATCTCAGTGTATTGTCTCCTCCCTATGTGGCTTCCATACTCTCCTGCACTTGGGGAATGTAATCATACTGGTACACCTCTACCCCAATATAACACAACTCGATATAGCACGAATTCGGATATTACATAATAAAGCAGCACTCCGGGGGGCGGGGCTGCATGCTCCGGCAGATCAAAGCAAGTTCAATATAACGTGGTTTCACCTATAATGCGGTAAGATGTTTTGGCTCCAGAGGACAGCCTTATATCGGGATAAGGTATATTTATTATAATCATACTAAGATTTATTATATTTGTTACCAATCCTTAATAATTCATGCTGTGTTCAAAAACACAAGCAATACCTCACAACAACCTGTTTTACAGATGGGGAAACTGAAGCAGATAGCCCAATTCTCTTCCCCCTTACACCACTGTTATACTGATGTAACTCCATTGACATGGATGAATTTGCTCCTGATTAACACCAGTAGGAGACAAGAACAGCCCTTCAATGATGTGGCCAAAACTGCAGATGGTCTGGCTGTCTGTACCAGTCCTGGGCTCAGATCACTAAACCATGGACCAGATTCTCAGCTGTGCTGAAGGAGTGTCACATGTAGCTGAGAAGAGGGGTGCAAAAGAACCCCTAGTGAGCCACTGATCCTGAAGCCATTTCTTCTGTGACATAGTCTCTGGTGTAGTATAGCCTAACTTCAGGGCTGCTCTAAGCTACACTGGCTGCCGATAGAGCTCCAAGGGCCATATTCTGCAGCTGGGGATTGCCTTGATGTCATGCATCCTAGATGTCATACATTGCCCGGATTTCGTACATCTCAAGTGTGATGTGTCATTCCATATTCTTTATGAAAATATGCTTATGATATGAACATGACATAACTGAGATGTACTTTATGGAAGATGGCTCATATGAGATATCATTGGAAAGGTTATGATTTGCTGAATGTGATTATCCAATTTGTATGACTGTATTATTTCTGTATCTGGAGTTAGGAATATTGACTATGTATCTGTATTTCAACTATGTTATTTTGGGTGACATCCACTGCTAACACTTCAGGTACAACAATGGAAAAGGCAGACAGGGTGGATGGCCCATAAGCAAGGACAATAGACTGTGAAAAGCTTGGCCTTCCCGTGGACACTCCATACTGCCATTGACTCATGGATGCTGTGATACTTCAGGGTCAGGTGGTCTTGTCACCTGATACTAAAATGTTACCTGGGACTTCTTGTAATTTTCCACTGTAAGGGAAGGAGGGTCAAGTTTGGGAAACAAAGGATTCCTGCCTTATGTAAATCCTATTTAAGGGTGGGGAGGAAGGCAAACAGGACTCCTCTCCATGGCCTGTCCGCCCAAGAAGAACGACTGCAAAAGGGAAGGAAAGAGGGGAGTCCAGACTGAGACAGGAGTCCAGTCTGAAAAGGAATATAACTGGAACTGTGACCCACAGAAACTTTGCAAACTGCTTG
Source organism: Gopherus evgoodei (assembly GCF_007399415.2). NCBI lineage: Eukaryota > Metazoa > Chordata > Testudines > Testudinidae > Gopherus > Gopherus evgoodei. The sequence continues at coordinate 88,662,972 of NC_044329.1, forward strand.
CAACAATATCTAGAGTGAGAAATACTATTTGTAACCAATTTTTTTTAGTGAAACTAGCTTAGTTTGCATGTCTGATTTCATTTGCTTATTAATCTGATTTGTTCTGTTTGTTACCCCTTTTACCACTTAAAATCTGCCTTCAATAAAATTTGTTTTATTATTAAATCGAGTTTCTGTAATTCCTAACGGGGGTGGGTGAGAAGAAGTGTGCACACTTCTCTCCACATTGAGGGAGGGGGCGAATTTCATAATATATCTTTGGGTCTGCACTCCAAGGGAGGTGGACATCTGAGTGCTGGAGCAATCTCTTAAACTGAGTCTTCACAGAGCTGATCTGCAGCTGGGTATGGCCCTGCTGTGTGTGTGTTAGAGGAGGTTTTAAGAGCCTGGCTCAGCAAGATAGGTAAAAGGGGGCCCATGCTCAGGGCCGGCTTTAGGAAGTGCGGGGCCCAATTCAAATAGTTTTGGCGGCGTCCCAGCAGGGATGACTTAAATAAAAAATGTAAAAAAAAAACACCTGGGGCTTGTACTCACCGGGTGGTGTTCTGAGTTTTTGGCGGCACTTCAGTGATGGGTCCTTCACTCACTCCAGGTCTTCAGCGGCACTGAAGGACCAGCCACTGAAGTGCCACTGAAGGCCCAGAGCAAGCGAAGGACCCGCTGCCGAAGTGCCGCTGAAGACCCGGAGTGAGTGAAGGACCCGCCGTTGAAGACCTGGAGCGCCGCCAGGTGAGTAAAAATTAAAAAGGCACCTCTAGCCAAGGAAGGGATTCTCACTGGGCGTGGGGCCCTCTTAGACACAGGGCCCGATTCAGGGGAATTGGTGGAATAGGCCTAAAGCCGGCCCTGCCCATGCTGAGAGAAGAGGTAGACTCAGTGGTATCTCAGCACATCTGGCGGCTTCCCAAGGGATCCAGTCCATCACATCAGGCATGCCCATATGCTGGAGGCCAGGGTGGACAGTGGAAATGGAGCCATTATGACAGCCATACGCTGCTGGAGAAGAGCTGCTCAAAGTTTTTCAAAGTAATTTTTTTTACCATCAAAAATTATCTTTTTAAAAAAATTAATTCATTATTTATTTTTGCTAAATAATTTCAGCAAAATTGAAAAAACTTAAAGCCTGCCCTTCCCGCCCCTTTTTTTATATATGCTTTCACCTCCTTTTCCAGCAACGGACTGGAAAAAGCACAAAAGGGAGGGGAAGAAAACTGAACCCCTCCCCAAAAACTAAGAAAACCAAATATTTGAAAACAAATGAAAAACAACCCATTCCTTTTCAAAACCTGCAGAAAGAAAATTACTTCAACATTTTCCATATCTAGCTCTGTGCTGTAGTATTCTTCGACTCAGGGGGATCCACCACCAGCTGGATCTGCCAGATTTAAATCTGCTTTGCAGTGGGAGACCAGCACAAAACAGACTTAACAGGCCCATATGCCTCCTTATACAGGCTCTTCTTGCTTCTCACAGTTACCCAGTTAATATGCTGACAAAAGAAATTCAGCACCATTTAAGAGTAGCCTAGCAAATTGCAGCAGACTACATGTAAAATAGCAGACAAGCTGTTATGGTCATGAAATCCAGAACATGTGTCTAGACCCTGTGATGTTTTCCCAGTCCTGGAATGTGTTAAGGGCATTGAATGGTTTCTCTGACCCTTGCTAGTCTTTCAGACAACCATGTAAGTGGCACTCCCCAAAGTTCATCAATGGCACATTTGCCAATGTAAACGGCAGCTGCTGCTGCAGCAGCAGCATTATTTGCAAAACAAACATCGCTTCAAATTAAGATCAGCCTACAAAATAATATGGAAGGAATGAGAATTCGTATCAAACAATGAAGTCCTATCCATCAGCATTCAGCTTGTCTGCTCCTATTCTTTATTTTGAATTTTAACAATGGTCTCACCATCGCAAACACAGATAAGCGGAAGTTATTACACCCGTCTCTAGAGGTTCAGAGGCACTTAAGAAATAAACCACATAAGGAGACTAGACTTGACCTCAGGTCCCCAGTTGTGTGCTGGGCGACCTATCTGCTGTACAGGAAATGTTCCTCTAGCCACAGTTGAACAAAAATCAATCCTGACACTTATTGCTGGCTGATAGAATATTCTGAAGGTTTCTAGTTTAGTGCTGTGGAGATGCAGACTTCTTTACCTTGAATATGTTAAGCTAATGCACTGCTACATGAATGCAATCAGCTGATCATAACACTTCCTGCTATCTATGATTTGCTTTAACGATAATCTTTGCAGAGACCATGGTTTCCCAGTTGTGTTGTCCAGCATAATCACAAGCATGTAACTTCACATGCATTCACTACTGCCCTGCAATCCCAGCTTTCAGAGCAAAAGATGGTGGCTCTGAGAAAATTCTAACCTGCTGAGTACAAAATAAAAGTCAGTTTTGACAGAAAATGTTGTAAATGCCACACATTCATGTAGCGATTTGTACCCTTTATGTACAGGGGTTGTTTCACCCATCATTGAACCTTAATTTATTCTGGGGTGGAATCGTGGCTGTTTTCAATGCCAGATAGGGTGACCAGATGTTAAGGAGAAAATATTGGAACCGCCGAGCGCGGGAGGGAAAGGGGTTGTATACTCACCCATCTGGGAGTTCGACAGCAATTTGGCGGAGAGCCCTTCAGTCGCAGACAGTCTTCAGCAGTATTTTGGCGCGTGGTAACAAACCTTGCCACCAAAGACAGAAGTGCCGAAATACCGCCAAAGACCGTCTGTGACTGAAGGACTCTCCCCTGAATTGCCACCAAAGACAGAAGCGCCGAAATACCGCCAAAGACCGTCCGTGACTGAAGGACTCTCCCCTGAATTGCCGTCGAAGACCAGGAAACAAAATATTGGGACAAATGGCGTCCCGACCGTACCCTGGTCAATGCGCAGGAAAAACTCCTCAAAATCAAGACAGAGATTTAGGTTACATACCCAGATCTGAATTTCACCAGGATATTAGGGTTAACATCTCTATACTTATTTTCCCAAAACTAACCATGGGATCACTTATGAACTTAGAGGTCAAGAGCCCCAGTTTGCTATCTCACCTAGAAGACAGAATAGCTCCAACAGAGCTATTATCATGGGTCATTGGTTCAATACTGCCACACGGGCAAGAGTGCCACCAACAGTATTCGGCCACCCTCAACACTTCTTAAAGCATGCGGGCTTTGTTTTGACATCACTTGTGCAGTAGATGCTACAACAATTCAAATGGTAAATAAATAAATAGTCTGCTTGAATTCTGAAATCTAATGATCTTACCTTACAAGATGGTTACTCTGGAGGTCCTTCCCAGTCCTATGATTCTATGATACACTGGTGTTTTTATACATAACATTTTTTACTCATATATCAGCCTCTGTCCTATATTTTATGAAATTATACTTCAGTGAAGGGAGAAGCTAATGAAACATTTCAATAGCTGCTTTGTGTAGCAGAGAAACAACTACAAAGACATGGTGAATAATGAATATCATGAAAGAAATGCACCTCCCAGCACTGAGGATACCACAGAACAAACTATTGCCTCCATCATCAGTGGTATTTTTCTTAAATAAAATAGTGTGACTGAAAAAGCTATTTGCAAATATCATGCTGTAAACAAATTTGAATATAAAAGCCAGGTAGAGTTTGTTGTTCTTCAAATTTGTATAAAGAATTTGTCATTTTCTGAAATGACAATCCATTCAAAGGGGCAAATAGTTGCATTTATAAGACAAAGCGCCTAATGTTGGGATAGTCCCCATAACATCAGGACATCTGGTCACCCTAGTGCCTAAGGTGAAAGATCTCCTTATGACAAATCCACGCCAAGCACTTTTGAAGCACTAGGCCTCCCTAAAACATACACTGGGATTCCCAGTTCAGTTGGGAACATTTTAAAAATGTTTCTGGAGTGGGTTAAATAAGCTGAGGGTGTAGTAGCGAGTAAATATAAGACTGACTCTTAGTCCTAATGTCAATTACCAGAGCCTCATAAATGTTTTTTTTGAACCTAAGAAGGTGCTATGTCACAAGACTCCATAATGCTCTGTCTCCAAACAGCCCTTCTTCCTTGATAGGCTCCCTAGACCTTAAATTGTCTTGAAGATAGGCCCAGTGGCCTGTTGACCCGCTCCAGTATCTTCAGGAGAAGACAGCAGGTCTGTTTTGCCTTCCAGTGTCTTCAGGGAGATTGGGGTAGGGGAAGGGGAGATCAGGGGAAGTGGGGCTGCTTCTTTTTGTAACAGTGAGGTCTTGGAGCTTCTTCCATGGGCTTGTTCTGCAAGAAGAGATACCATAGCTCTAACCATAATCTTCTTGTTTCTCTCTCCCCCCTACCGCCACCCAAAAAACCTCTCCTCCTGCAGTCCCTTCCAAAAAATACCTTTGCTTATCTAAGTCATGAAGCAAAATAGTATGGGATGCTCTTTCCCTGGGTATTTTCAGTATATTCATAACTATATGGGCTCATACTATAGTTCTGTTGAATCCTATCTAGATATTACTTGTATTCAGACCCTAACATGAAAATAGCCTGTAATTAGTTTCTGTGAATATTTGTTGAAAAAAGGAGCCAAATCTGAGGTGATAATATTTAGACTCTAACGAGGGACAGAGGCCTAATAAGCAACCAACCGACCTGCAGGCAGCAAGAAGATTTAAGTCTGGGTAAGAAATTAGCCAGCCTCCCTGCAGTACTTTGAACATTTTTGGCTAGATCCTCAGCTTCTACTTGACCACAATGGAGCAATGGTAATTTACACCCACACAGCATCTGTCCTTCTGCTGTGCTGTGCAGCTACACCCAAATCTTTTTTTTAATAGCGCTGTCTCCTCTCTAATTTAAAGCTCCTTTATATTGAAGCATAATTTTTCACTTGACAAATTTGTATTTAAAAGCTATACAGTTCAACACAATGGGCTCTGCCTCAGCCTCTAGACTTATCAGTTTTTGTTTTAGTCTCCACAGACCATTGGAGTATGCAAACTCGAGAACCTTCACTACCCACTGCTCTTCCAATGTGTCTCCCACACACACACATTCTCTGGGCTCCCCTGTAGAGATGAAGATACTAACATTTCACAGGGAATGGGAGCAATATCATACTCTATATTACTGAGTTTTAGTTTCACTGCAGAGCTTTTCCTCTAGAGATATAACCAGCACCCAAAAAATGTAATTTCCTAACTTTTTTCTTCAAGTGTCAAGTATTTAACTGCTAGATAAATGCTCTGTCATTTGGATCTCTGCGGAGCATTGGTGATATTTTGTAGAAGATTAGACAAATCGCAGAACTATATCCCTCTTGGATTTTCCTGGGGCATTATCCCAAGCTAGCCCTCTCCTACGTAACAGCAGTAGTTCAAAATAAGAACAAGTATTTATATGATACTTTGTCTTTTCACAACATCTCCAGTTTCCTTCTGGTTTATTGCCTGACGTTTTGAAGTAATAGATACAAGTGGCAGTCAGAAAAATAGCATTCAGTACCGTATTTTAGTGTGTGTGTCCATAGGGAGCCTTCATTTACTATAAGATGAATCTCTAAAGGGACTTCTAGACATTTTATGGCACTCCTTCTACCCCATTACTTACAGTATTTTATTAGCATCTACACTGAGCTCTTAGATACATAATAAGATTTTGACAGCAAAAGTATTTGTGTGGGCTGGGGAACAAAAAAAGGTTAACTAACGTGGTATTATGGACCAGGGTAAGGTTGACAATATTCTACTTCAAAAATAAGGAACTATTTTCTTAGCACCCCCAATCCACTCCTCCTCCCAATACTATCATCAATATCATTAATAATAAAATAAAATAATACACTAAGCCTCAGTACTCACCTACATTCACCAGGGGTATTTCTTGCTCCTTTTTGCAACATTCCCGATCTTATTATACAGAGATGAAAAAATAAGGGATGTTCCTTGTAATAAGGAACTGTTGGCTAGAAACAAACCAAAGTAAAAATAGGCTTCTAAGACTAAAATTTAACTTCAGTAAGTTACAATCTTCACCTAAGCAGGTTTGTCCTATATTCAGTTCCCAGGGACTTCAGCCCCTGTGGCTGAAGGATACACTTTTTTAAAGATATACAAGGGCCCTGGCCTCTTGTTTCTGCCCAGGAATGGATAACTATGGAGATCTCTCTCTCTTCCAGCCCCACCTTCCCCCCAGTAAACCTTTGAAATGTATTCTTTGAAAAGTAAGCCCAGACAAGGTTTGTTTTCCTGCTGACTGCCATGCTGGAGTCCATGCTGCCTTCTCCCCTATTGGTGATTTTGACAACACAACTGACCTCTTCATGCTACCTCTGATACAAAGAATAGCCCATTGAATTTGGCCACACCTATTTAGAGGTGTTAGGTTCTTTCCTTTGTCTGGAGGAAATGCATTTATCAACTTCCCCAACATGCCTGGTTTATATACATTTTAGTTACATCTCCAGCATATACCTATAGAGTCCTTGGTGATTTTATCGTACATACATCACACAAGACTAGTAGTGATCAGTGAGTTCATAGTTTTCCAATTATATATGATGTGGCACCTTTCACGTAAATATGATCACAAGAGTGTGCCAGCTGGCATTAGGGATCACTTGGGTTCACAGTCTCAGGCTATTTAGGGTGTTGTAGGTCAAAGTCAACAATTTCAAATCAACCTAGAAGCCTATGGCAACATTGGCTTAATAGATAAGAGGCAATGAACAACTCTAGATTTTATTGATGTCAATAGGAGCTGCAAATGCTCAGCACCTTTGAAAATTTGGCAACATCTAGTTAATTTATTGTAACTAACAATAATACATATTGTATGCAGTTGTTAACAGAATTAGGGAGGCAGTAATAAGCAATAGTCACCACTGAAGTCTTTATTATTAAGTTGCCTTTGCAAGTACCATTGGTAACCTCCTCCTAGTGCTGGCCAAGGTGGCCATCCACCATACTAGGAGGTGGAAGTTGGACTGGTGGGGTGTCGAGAGGGGGGAGGAGGTGCGCTCTGTGACTATGCGGCCTATTTCCGATCCCTCCTGAAGTTATGTCTCTGGGCAGAGCTCCTCTGGGCTGTGTCCGTTACCTCCCTCGATGCCTTTGAGGAGCTGTGGGTGCTGTACAGGGTTCTCTGCTCTGTGTCCCCCTGTGGATGCCTGATTTTATTTCTGTAAACTTCACTTATTCCTGTAAACATTCCTGTCCCTGTTTTTTCATTTGTTGTCCCCTGAAATTAATTGATGCCTGGATCCTGTGTCTGCTCCTGTTAAGCTGAGGGGTATTCCTTTAGTAGTAGGCAGGCCCACACCCGCCTATCTCCCACTGCTTCAACAGGTACAGCGGTACTCACACCATTCCCTTTGCTAGTGTGAGGCATTCCCAGAGGACCCTGCAGGGGTCCCAGTAACAACACTCACCTCCAAAAGCATTTGGGAATATTTTCATAGGAACCACTGTGTAGAATCAGCCTGAGATGGACAGCAATATCCTTATTAACTCAACCATTTTCTTATTAAGCGATTTGAGGACTATTGTTAATAGTAATAGCATGCAAGAAAAGATATTCTTAAAATGAAGTTTAGTAGCTGAAAGAGGAATACTCTGGAGGTGTAGATTATCATGGGGTTAATAGATTGCTGCACAGGACACACACTAGTGTGACTATGCAAGCCTTGAAAAAGTTACCTTTAAGCTTAACGACAGCAACAACATTCACCTTGCAGTTCAGTGAAGAAAAAGTCCGTAGGCTTAGACATCTATATAAAATACCCCTTCATCCCAGGGTTCAGATGTGAATAGACCCATCTGTATCACAAGCCACACCTGGGTGGGTGCATTGCCATTATGTAATTTACTGTATGTACACCAGGGCTTTGGGAAAGCAAAATACATGTTAAACTTATTCCCTGCTTGTTTGAATGAGGTTTGTGCACTTCAATTTCATGGAGACAGGAAGGAGTGGAATAAATGCAGGGAAAGATTTGGGATGCTCACGTGTTAATCTACCTGTTGGAACGCATCTTTCCCTATGTTTTCAAAAAACAAGGAGCAAAGGTGTGCAAGTACACATTTGAGCACCAAAGTGACCAGTCAGTAAGACAAGCTTAATCTTTCCTATGTTTTCCCACAAGTATTAAGCCTTTAACGTCTTAAGAGAATGTATATTCAGCCAAATGCACAATGGGGCTGCATGCAGTGTATTCAGTTGTCTTTTGAGCCTGTGCTGGTAATACTTTTATAAAACATGACTCTAGGCAGACACAGAGGTGTGGCACTGGATGGATTAAACTGTTTCTTTCATGTCTTCATAGCTAATATCTGATCACCAGATAAAAGATATTAGCTATTAGCCAGAATGAGGAAGTTTTATTATTGGGTCAGGTGTCACTCTGGAGCCTTCCATTGTTTGGAATAGGAGTAGGCTATTTTTAGATAGTTGCTGCTGTTTAATTATGGATTTTTGTTTTGTGATGCATATAATCAGTCACCATATTCACAAATTCAAGATTTCCCAATGGCAAAAGTCTTGAAGATTGGACTTTTATTGCTTTCATCCCTTATCAAAATGGAAGTAAGCAGCACATGGAGTCAGCAACAAATATCCTGGGAAACATACTTAGGGCCTGATCCTAATGGTTTCTTAAATCTTAGGATTTACTGTTGCATGTAGGAAATATTTCAAGCACTCTGTTTAGCCAAAGACTATTGTGCATCTTAGACATGATGGAGGAGGGCTGTGAGGCTGCTCTAAATATGCAGCCCTACCAGGGGTGAGAGTAAGGTAAAATACTGACCAGTATGGGGCTCTGGCTCTGGGCCGCCAGAAGGAGCGGGACCTCAGGAGGAAGGGGCAGGACTGGGGGCCAGCCTCCCCCAGCCAGCCCTTCCACGCTGCTTGACCCGTGCTGCCCAGGGCTCCGGCAGCCATTTAAAGGCCCCGGAGCTCTGGCCACTGCCGTGGTAGCAGTGGCTGGGAGCCCTGGGCCCTTTTAAATCACCAGACCCCGGGGCAGCTTCCCTTTTGCCCCCTCTTCCATTGGTGGCCTTAACATGGTCTGTGTATGGGCTAGTACTGCCGCCTACTTCTTACCAGTACGCTGTACCGATCCATACTGGCCTACTTTCACCTCTGAGTCCTACGTATGGGATAGTACAATCCAAAGGCTGAGCTAGTACCAAAGGTATAGCACACATGCAAAAGGTTTCACCCCAAAACATGAGTTTTAGTTTCTTTGATTTAGCTGATATAGTCAGGGCATTTTCCTTAATATTTGATTAATAATTTTTACCAAGTGCAGGAAAAGTGATCAGTAACCAGTGTGACAAAATCAGACCTCATAGCTATAAGAGAGTAGTGGAAGACAGGTATATCAGCCCTAGAATTGCGAAGGCCCTTTTCCCTCTGAACTGAAAAGAGGTTACCTCAAGTTAATTAGAGACATCTGAGCCCAATTAAGGACTGCTGGTGACCTTTAAAAACCCCCTTTGCCGGTGAGAGAGAAAGAGTGAGGAGAGATGAGAAACAAGTTACAGCAGGGTTAGGGGCAATAAGGAGAAAAAGCTTCTCCTAAATGGAAGACTGATCTCCTTGCTATAAGGGAAACAATTGAGTTCACTTCTGTTTGAGGAAGGGCTGCCAATCAGATGTCAGCATAAGTCAATGGCCCAGTGAGGGGACAAGGACATTTATTTCTTTTGTGCTATGAGTTTATTTTTGCTTAAGAGAACCACCACGCCTACCTTGCAAATATTGAAAAAAATAAACCAAGGATTTAAAAACCTCTGGAGTGGTATTGATTTTCTCCAGGCCTCCCACTGTCAGAGGGAGAAAAGCTGAGGCTGCCGAGGGGAAGGAAGTACCTTGCCCCACCACTAGAACCAAAGAAAACTTGTTTCCAGTTGGGAGGTGCCTTCAGTTTTGCAGCTTGGCTTATATCTGCATTTACAAGCACATTGCACCTCCCATCAGAACTAAATGCAGGCATACAAAATGACTGCAGGTTTAACATGAAAGCCAACCGACTGGTGAGTTATCACACCATACCTTTTCTGTTCTTCAGGAAATAGCAAATAGGTGGTGTGCAGCCCAGTGCCACATGCAGCCACTGCTATAACAAGTGGCCTGCTTTCTCACCACAAATGGTGCATGAGTAGGCTGCTACAGGAGATGTATTTGGAGTACTTCTGTGGAGCCCTGTGCAGGATCTAGCCTTCTGATTTATTACAGACAAACGCATGATATTCAGAAATAGGCTGTCCATGGGGAACAAGCAGTGGCGGATTAACAAATTTGATGCCCCTAGGCCCTCAAAAAATTGCCGCCCCTCCAGCTCACCTCTGCTCCCCCGTGGTAAGCCCGGGAGGGATGGGGGAGAAGGGGAGTTGTGGCGCACTCGGGGGATGGCAGCGGTGAGTGGAGGTGAGCTGGGGCAGGGCGCGGTTCCCTGCCACCCGCTTCCAAGAGTCACTCCCTGCACCCGCCAGCCCCAGCTCACCTTTGTTCTGCCTCCTCTGATCACACTGCTACTCACTTCTCCCTCCCTCCCTCCCTCCCAGTGCTTTCGCACGGCAAGCCTGGGAGGGAGGTGAAAGGAGAGAAGCACAGCACACCTGGGGGAGGAGGAGGCCGGGAATTTGGGGAAGGGGCGGAGTTGGGGAGGGGCTGCGAGCGCCCCTGCAAATTTGCCACCTGAGACCTAGGCCTAGGCCTTGTTGGTCTAGGTGATAATATGCCGCTAGGAACAGGGAGCAACCCACTATTTGGGCACCATTGCTTCTTACCTAAGTTCCCATTGCTTCTTACATAAGGTTCCCTGGGGAAGGGGGGTGTTACTCTTTCAGGCACAGGGCCCTGAACCAGCTCTGTGACATACATCCAAACAAAACTTCTGAAGCCAAACATTAGTGAAGCCTTAGAGAGAATGTCTGTATGTTTGTATTTGAAATCTGGATAAAAATCCTGTCTGGCCCCTGTGTAACAATAGCCAAAACCAAACCTGAGATCCGTAAACTCACAAATTCAAAAGTGTATGGTTTCAAAATAGAGATCCAAATTTGCACCTTGTGTTCATCTCCAATTCAGAATATATGAGGCATACAAGATAAAGCAGTTTTGTTTATGCACCAAATCAAAACTCATGTGTGTGTGTGTGTGTGTGTGAAGTGACCATGTCAGATTTTGTTTCGTATTGACATTGTTATTTACCTGTATTCTAGTACTTCCCAGTCAAGATTAAACATCATCATTCCAGGTGCTGAATGAACCCATAGCAAGACTTGCTCCTGGCCTGAGGATTTGACAATGCCATACAAGTTTGATAGGAATAACTTAGAATTCATGCAATTCTTCTGAATAAGAACTCTATTCAGAAACCAGTCTATTAAAACGGAATGAAAGGTCAAGTCTCCATTTTGGCAAGTATGTTGTTGTTTTAATTCATGTCCAGAGTAGCACTATGGTAACAGCTATTGTGGATTTCTATCTGCCACCATATGGTACTTTATAGTAACAAATAGAAATTATATGTTAAAGAAGCAATTTTGTTGATAAGCAATTCTAAAGACTCTCATGAGAAGTGTTTTCCTCAATAGTCAGCATGGGAATTGTGACAAAGTTCCTCCTCTACCTTGGTGGGTCCTGCGCTTATTGGCAGATTTGCTCACCTTTTGATCTTCCCCTTTGATGGAACCCACAGTCTGGGTCAACTCTTCCTGTATCTGATCAGGAGTTGGGAGGAACCCGGGCCCACCCTCTACTCCGGGTTCCAGCCCAGGGCCCTGTGGATTGCAGCTGTCTATAGTGCCTCTTGTAACAGCTGCATGACAGCTACAACTCCCTGGGCTACTTCCCCATGGCCACCTCCAAACACCTTCTTTATCCTCACCACAGGACCTTCCTCCTGGTGTCTGATAATGCTTGTACTCCTTAGTCCTCCAGCAGTACACACTCTCACTCTCAACTTCTTGCACCTCTTGCTCCCAGCTCCTCACATGCCCACCACAAACTGAAGTGAGCTCCTTTTTAAACCCAGGTGCCCTGATTAGCCTGCCTTGATTGGCTGCAGGTGATCTAATCAGCCTGTCTGCCTTAATTGGTTCTAGCAGGTTCCTGATTACTCTAGTGCAGCCCCTGCTCTGGTCACTCAGGGAACCGAAAACTACTCATCCAGTAACCAGTATATTTGCCCTCTACCAGACTCCTGTACCCCACGGGCCTGGGTCTGTCACAGAATCCTATGAGATGTTTTTGTTTATTTGCCTTCTACAACTTTAAAATTGATATTTGTGAATATAAAGAGTGCAAGGCTATCAGCTCCTAGAGACTGAACTCTTCCTTTTGTCTCTTGTTATTTTAAGTTCTTTATATCCATATTTGTCTAAAAAGTGCATCATACACACTAAAGCCAAAATTGTCAGACTTGAATTGGCATAATTTAGGCTTCCAAATCTATATATATGTACCTAAATCTAAGGGGTGAAATCCTGGCCCCACTGAAATCAATAGCTAAACTCTCATTGACTTCAGTCAGGATTTCACGCCAGCAGTATTATCAACTCTAAACATTTGGAAGTGATGAGTCAGGCTCCAAAAAATCCATGAGATTGTCTTAAAAATATTTTGGAGCCTTTTTTTCTTTGCCTTCTGGCTTTTGAGCCTCTAGAGTACACTCAAATTATAAAGTTTTTCCTCTATAACCATAAGAGCTAGAAATGAACTTTTAAAAAAAATTCAAGTTGTGATTGGCATGTAATCACAAGAATCTAGAAACTGGGGCTTTGAGAGGGATGCCATGTATTACAAGAATTGCACTGATATAATGAGAGTTGGGAATGCTGCACAAGTAGCCTGTTTTCAAAGGTGCTGAGCACCCACAAGACCCATTGAAGCTTTGGAGAGTCAGTGTTCAGCACCTTTGAAAATATGATTTAAAATCTTAATTTAGGCACTCAGGTTTGAAAATTGGGGCCTACAAACAGCAACATTTACAGAAGAGGTGCAGTGCCACACAGTTCTTTCCAGGTCTGCCCAAAACTCTAATATGAAGAGAAACTGTCTCCAAGAGTAAGAGGAAATTTTTTTTTGCTTTGCCTGTTCAGACCGTGGCACTTCTCTTGAAGCCAGTCAGTGGCAATTGTGAGTGGGCATTCTCTTTGTTGTTATTAAGAGGGGAACTCGGTGTTCTAAAACATAACACTTGATTATTTAAATTGCATTGGATATTCTTGCCTCTGAGATACTTGTTTTAAAATAAGAACCAAGGTGAAATGATTGAGATGGAAACTTCATAAAAATAAAACAAATACAGATGTTTAAAAGACAAAACTGTAAGAATAATTACAGTAAATAATGCTCTATCTCACCTTATCATTCCAATTACATTCTACTGATCTACAAAATTGAAAGGTAATGAGCAGTATTTCTTTAAAACACATTAAACTGTCAAAATGCAAATTTATTCATTAACTATAAATGAATATGTTAAATATTCATGAATTGTTGTCACATGTATAATTAATCCCATGGTCTGTGTGTCCAAAAGCATTTAGAAGATAAAGAGTAGAGAAAATGCTGCTGTAGAATGATAACATTCTAAAACATGTTTTTAAAAGCAAAAGGTCTTGAGCCCATTGGATCCTAAACTATTACAAATGTTTATAATTTCATGATAACACTTCTTTGGTATAGACACATTTTCATGATTCAAGGTTGGTATCCTCAATCCTTGCTGTCTAATAATCTGTTCAAGGAAAGAAACACTTCAGAGTGAAAAAGAGCTATTAGAGCATCCTATCTGCTAGCCATAGACTCAAATTAAGGCTTTAGTATCCACATTTTTAAACTCCCAAGGATGTATGAGGCAGTTTGACTTTCTTGCCCTCCGTCTTTTCTTAGAAGTGAAGTCTTACACCCACTTGGCCTGCTGGTGGGGTAGTTTACCATTTCAAGCACCCTGAGAGGTAAAAAAAAAAAAATTCCCCTACATCGTCAATAGAAAGTGGTTCGATTTTATTTCTTGCTTCTTTTTGTGCTTCACTGCCAATAGCTCATATGAAGCTGCAAAACCCCATGTTCCATATTCAGCCACAAGTAGACATCCCCATTGATTTCAATGAGGTCAACTTATAATAGATGGCATGATATGGCCCAATGTCCTTAAATATTTACTCTCTTTGCATTTCTCCAATTCCCATATCTCCTGCAGAGTAATTCAGACTTTGCTTTCCATATTTCTTATCACAGTAGTGCTCATTATTTTATGGTTGTTGGAATTAATCTTTGACACAATTTATTCCTAGTAGTGGGAAAATACTGATTAAGATAAAAATAAGAATTACATATTAACCCCAAAAAACTCCCTGTAGCGCTCACTCTAATTCCCTCCAATGTATTTTGATTGTCTAGTTTACTTACTGTATCTATATCTACCTGTCATTAACTATGCAACTGTTAACTATACAATCTTATCTCACCTAATAGTCCTCTATCAGAACAAAATGACAGCCAAGTGCTCTGATCATGGGCAATATATTCACTAAAAGAGAGTGGAATGTAGGCTTTGCCATACGGCCCTGGTGAGTCTGCTGGGTTTATTTGTATATTAATCTTTCAGACAACATGATTCATAGTCCCAAAGTACTCCAGATCTATTGTCCGCAGTAGCTGCAGATGTTTAGAAATTAGAAACTTGAAAATCTATCAATACTATATCATCTATTCTCTCCACCTGCCATTAAAGGGTTGTTCCATACCAATTATTTTCTACAGTTTTGCCTAGTTTCAGTTTAAATACCACCAGGGATGCACTTCCCTCTTTTCCCTTGGAGACTATTAAAAAACATTGACTTAATCACAGCCCTATTTGCATCCAAAAATGCAATGTGTGTGCACGAATCTGTTTTTTAATGCACAAAAGGGAGGCAAGCAAAACTGCATCTGCAGTTTTAGAAACGGGCTAGGCTCATTTCTAACTTCTGTGATTCTCTGCTAAAGAGAAAATGCTAAGTATCACCAGGCCTGGATAGGTGGCTGAGTGAAACTTATACGACTAGTCCATTCATTCAAGAAACTTTTTCATTGATCCATAGATTCCAAGGCCAGAAAGGATCACTGTGGTCATCTAGCCTGACCTCCTGAATAACACAGGCCCATACAACTTCCCCAAAATAATAACTAAAGTGTAGCTGTTAGAAAAAATCCAATCTTCATTTTAAAATTGTCATTGATAGAGACTTCCCCACGACCCCCAGTAAATTGTTTCAATGGTTAATTACCCTCACCATTAAAAAATTACACCTTATTTCCAGTCTGAATTTGTCTAATTTCAACTTTCAGCCAGTTGAGGGTGTTATATTTTTGTCTGCCAGATTGAAGAGCCCATCATTAAATAATTGTTCCCCATGTCTTTTCTCCTGACCATGACTCTGATTCTGTCCTCTCATTCTACTCCAACCCCCAGGACCCAATCACCCTCACTTTGGTGCGTGACAGACACTTGTAGACTATAATCAAGTCCCCCCTTTCCTTTGTTAAGCTAAATAGGCTGAGCTCCTTGAGGCTATCATAAGGCATGTTTTCTAACCATTTAATCATTCTCATGGCTCTTCTCTGAATTCTCCAATTTGTCAACCTCCCTCTTTAATTGTGGACACCTCAGCTAGACACAGTATTTCAGCAGTGATCACACTAGTGCCAAATATAGAGGTCAACTATCCGCTCTACACCTATTCAAAATTTGAGTTTATGCATACAAGGATCACATTAGCTCTGTTGCCCACAGCGTCACACTGGGAGCTCCTGTGCAGCTGATTATCTACCATGACCACAAATCTTTTTCAAAGTCACTGCTTCCCAGGATAGAGTCCCTCATCCTGTAAGTATCGCCAACATTGTTTGTTCCTAGGCGCATACATATACATTTTGTTCTTTTAAAATACATATTATTTGCTTGTGCCCGACTTGCTAAGAAATTCAGATCTCTCTGTTATCAGTTACTTTGTCCTTTTCATCATTTACTATTCCCTCAATTTTCTGGTCATCTGCAAACTTTATCAGTGTTGATTTTATGTTTTCTTCCAGGTCATTGATAAAAATGTGAAACAGTGTAAGGCCAAATATCTGTCCCCATGAGACCCCACTAGAAACACACCATTCAATGCTGATTCCCTCTTTACAATTACATTTTGATATCTGCCAATTAGCCAGTTTTTAATCTATTTAATCTGTGCCATGTTAATTTTATATTGTTCTAGTTTTTAATCAAAATATTGTCTGGTACCAAAGCAAAAGCTTTACAGCAGTCTAAATATCAGTGCTTAATTTCTGTCACGGCTCGCCAGGCCTCAGCCCCAGTATCTCTAGGCTTGGCAGTTCATAAACCCAACACCTCTGGACTTGCTGCATCAGTTATGAAAGCAAAATAATTGCTTGAACCCCAGCATATCTTTCATTATAAATTAAGCACTGCTAAGTATGTTACATCAGCACTATTACCTTTATCAACCAAACTTGTAATCTCATAAAAAATCAATTTAGTTTGACAGAATCTATTGTCCGTAATACCATGTTGCTATTACCCTCCTTTAATTTTTTATTCATTTTTTTTTTTACATCAGAAGGTAGGGCCCTAGCTATAGCTGGACACAATCAGGGTAGAAATGCCTTTTTAAGGCCTTTGGGCCCAAGCCTTTGGTAGTTTTTCATGCTATGAAAGGAGAACACATCTGTCTAGGTACTTATAAGGCTCTCATCAGCAGAGAATCCACTAATGAATTTTAGCTTCTACACCCCGTGAGGTAGGGCAGTATTATCATCCCCATTTTACGGAGGGGATATAAGGCACAGGGTAGATTTAGTGACTTTCCCAATAACACAGTGGAAGTTTATGGCTGAGCTAAATTTTTTCAGTTCCCTAGAGACACAGCCCACCAGACTGCACTTCCTACACTAGGAAGAAATGGAATCTGAAACATAGATTTTTTTTCCAGTCTGGAAACCTAGGTTTTGCCATTGTGTAATACCACAAATGCTACAACTGGCAAACCACCTATTTTCATTTTCTACACGAGATGGGGATACAAACACATTAACATAGTTCTGTTCCCAATTAAGCAGAGCTATGATCAGGCAAGGAAACCACCTGGTTTCAGGACAGATGACACCACCATATATTACGTGCCTTTCACCAATCAAAAATCACTGAGAAGATGGAGAAGTGCAACTTGTAGAGCATCGGAACAAGGCAGTGTCAACCGTCAGGCATCTGTCTCTCAGGTGTGATGATATATATAGAAAATAGTTGGAGACTAAATGGATGCCTTAGCTGAAAGAAATAAACCTGAAGGGCCTGGGCTGATGAAATACAGACATTCAAGAGCAGTCCGGCTAAAGTTCAGTCACCGTCACTATGTCTACACAGCAACTGGAAGGTGTTTCCCAGCTTGGGTAGACATACATGTGCTATCTTTGCTCCATGAGGCTTCTGCCATATAGTGTAGTACACTATAGACCAAGCAGTGGTGATGGTGCTGATGGGATCATAATCATGGCTTAAGGACTTTTCATTGTAACTGAAAAACTGGGGAAATCTTCTATGATGTGTCATACACAGACCCTTATACCTCCTGTGCACTGAAATGGGGACAGAACTCTCCTGGCAAGAGCCCTGGAGGTTAATAAAACTGGAGTGATTTTTTTCCAGAGGTGTCTGAGGGAGAATGTTGTTTCTCACAAGCCACACTATTAATGGGTTGGTAGAACTTTACAGCTGTCCTTTGTCTTTGATGTTCACGAGGGTTACTTTAAGATATTCTCTTCCTCACTTTTATTCTTAGAGGTCACCTTGGCTTTTGGATGATTTGTGACAACTGATGTAGGAGAGAAATGACTAGAGCCGCAGGGGTACAAGTCTTGTACTGACGATGATCAATCACTTTGTAGGGATGTTTTGAATCCTTACACTATGGCCGCATTGGACACAAAAGAGTCCACTATAGCTTTGTCAAAGTATCGCTCAGCAGATTTTTTTTTATGGCTCTTGGACAGCCTGGTCAATCAAGACTTTGAAAATCATCAGCTCCTGCAGTTAGCAACAGAAGTGCCCCTCTGCAGATGGACTGGCAATGGTTTTTGTAACCAGTCTGAAAATTCAGAGCCTTTATATGCATTAAGAGCCTAACATTAGGCATATAAACTGAGATTTTCAAAGGAACTGTGGGGAATTGGGTGCCCCAGTCTGACTAAATGGAAACTGAGTATGTGACTTGACTCAGCTCCTCTGAAACTCTCAGAATCCAGTTTGAAGTTGGCGACTTTGCTTCTCTTTTTAAAATGGAAGGTTAAATTGTGGAGCATTGGGAGAAGTATAGAGTCATAGTCTGGACTGGCCTTTGCAAGGTTTAGATGTTTTCAGATACCAGACACTTGTTGGTACTCCTGTAATTTAACACAAGATTAAAAAATCACACAGAAATCATAGAAATGTGGGATTAGAGGGAACCTCAAGAAGTCACCTCACTGAGCTGAAGCAGGATTAAATATACCCAGACCAGCCTGACAAGTGTTTTTCCAACCTATTCTTAAAAACCTCCAACAATGGAGATTCTACAACCAGCCTAGGTAACCTGGTTCAGTTTAACTATCCTTATAGTTAGAAATATTTTCATAACATCTACCATAAATCTCCCTTGCTGCAAACTAAGCCAAAATGACTAAATTGAACTAAAATAATCAGCATAAAAATAAAATATAAAGATATTTTTTTCTTTATCAAAGCACTTTCAAATATTAACAAGTTGGTCTAATGAGAGATTTGGATTTTTTTTAAAAAAATAGACCTTCCTGTAGATAAATCAATATTTAAATCTCTGGCTTCAATCCTGCAAAGCTGCAGGCAGACTCCTGTCAATGGGACTGTGTCAGAGTACAAGGGTCTGCTTGCATGAAGCTGCTTGTGGGATCCGGGCCTTAGGTCATAACGTGACTGTGGGCTAAGCTCATGCAGAGCACAGATGTGCTCAGAAATGGCCCGAAGTGTCTGTTTTAATATGTGAATGAACCACTGTGCATGCATCAAGGCTCTTGTTTTTATCATTACATTAAAATATTTCAATAATTAGATTTTATTACATAACCACATGCGGATCCACAATGCATAATTGAATGAATTCGCATTCATACACTAGGCCACAGCAGTTGAGTGTGAACACAGATCAAAAATAACCCACAACATTAACGGAGCTGTATGGACAAAGGAGATTAAATGAATCCATATTTCATCATGTTATTAGTATGCATGTGCAGCTCACACTCTAATGGCTCTGAAGGGAACATTAATGTGTATCCAGTGAGTATGTTTGAAAAATAACACACAAATTCTTAACAAGTCCCTTGGCAGGATACATCTGTATGAAGTTTGAAAGACCCTCAGAGCTCAGCCTAGGAATGCCATTTCTTTCCTATATTTAATTGTCATTTTACCACAGAAATCCCACTCTTCTGTCTTCTTGACACCACAGTCAGCATGCCACAGCAAGGGATAGGAAACATGTCCTTTTATCCAGCACTCCTGTTTTCCACAGGTCAGATCAGGTATCAGAATCTGGGCTTAAATTACTGATATAAAGGCTGTATTATTTATCAGACCTGAAAGCTGGAATCTCCTCACAAGCCCAGTTGGTCTATATGTGCTTAGCTAATGGACAAGTCATGTCAAGTGAAATTGTGTATACTGAAGCATGTTGGACATCAATTACTCTACTAGTTGCGCAATAAAAGAATAAATACTCACCTGTTTTCATCAAACATGAGCTTTCAAACAACCCTCTATGTTTGGAGTGCTCTCTCTCTTTCTGAGCGCTGAACACCCTCTCTTACCTCCTTCATATCCACTCACTTCTTAAGTGACTTCACTCTGTGGGAGAGTGGATGGGAGCTATGCACTCGTTACTGGAGGGAACTAATGTGCCTATTTAGGTCCCAATACTGCAAACACTTACACAGCTGCTTAATTTTACTCCCAAAAGTAGACCCACTGAAGTGAATAGTACTGCCCACATACTTAAAGTTAAGCACATGTGAGTGTTTGCAGGATCAGAGCTGTATTTATGTAATGTCATCAGATACCAATGTCTTCTAATATCAATAACAGTAATAATTCAAGCACAATTCATGTATCACTTGTCCGAAGCAAATAGTACACTTTTTGTGGGGCAGGGACTTTGGGGTTTGGTGTGTGTTTTGTGAACTACCATGTACATTTGCAGCTGTGTATAAATAAATAATATTTGTCTGGCACAAGGATGTGCACAAATGATGTAACATAAAAATATTCTCTAACAGAGACTGGAAATTGTACACATTTATTGTTCAGACTTTAAAATATCCCAGGCACAATTTTGCAAATATAGAGAAAGTACATAAAAATAATCCAAATGGGAGTGAAAAGTAAGTAGCACAAAGTAGGAAAACTGACAAAATGCAAAATATCTCAAATAAATTTTAACAGTACAAAAGACTCTTAAATCTAGTACTAAAAAAAGCAAATAAGAAAGAAATTTAATAATATATGAAATGTCTAATTAAATTCATTTTAGTAATATGTAATAACAACTTCATAAAAACAGGAGAACGCTTGTATATCATGTATACACACCCACCACACCCACATATATACAGGAACCTATGGGTATTCAAGGAGAAGAACAAAAATTGCCCCTGCAAAAAGATGAACAGGAAGATGTGCATTATATACTATATTAAAACAATGGACGCATTAGCAGAGCAATATTAGTAACAAGTATGTACACAATAAAATGCCTATTTTGAGTAAATGAAATGAAAATTAATCTGATCAAGACAGGCACTTTCCATATTGCGCACATGCTGGATTATACTCTACTTCATCACATTTCTAACTTGTGGAGCAAATTTAGGGCATGGTCCTGTTAGGTGCTGAGACCCCTCAGCTTATATTACTTGAGAGGGTTCAGTTCCGAAAAGGGCAGAGTTATGAAAGGAATGAGCCTAGGCCAAGAAGTATGGAGGAAAGACCCAACACTGGAGCTTCTGTTTAGCCAAAAGATTGTGTTGCAAAATGAGGTGAACAGAAGTTCTCGCTATAAGAAATATTGGTTTTCCTCATTCTGATTTGGTAATACCTGGAAAAATGCTTCTTGTGATATCAACTGCATGTGCATGTGCTGAGGAGGGGACAGATGGGAGGCTGTGAGAGCAGTCAGCATAGGAAAAAATTTCCCCAGCCTCAGAAATGTTAGTGTCAGGAATTTCAACACGAACAAACTGTGCAGCTACTACATTCATCCTGCCACGTGCAGAAATCATGCAAAAACTAAGGTACTTGCATGGGAGTCAAACATTTGTAAAATGTTGCCCTAACTACATAATGTATTTGACACAGTCTGTGTCAAGAAAGTCATTCCTGAGGTTATACCCAAATGTGGGCTTTCCTTATAACAGGGCACAGAAATGATAGCTGAGCCCCAGGGTAGGTTCACAAAAACATGTTTAACTATGTCTGATATTCAAGTGAAAAATGTCAAGTTTAGTAAACGTTTCCTGACTGGCTTCACTAGTTTATATGCCACAGTCTGCTAATGGCACTGAAGCAAAGCACTACAACTCAACGTCATACAATATTAAAGAGAAAGAGCTACTATTGCTTACAATATGCACATAACTTCCATTATCTATTACGCATGAGAATAAAATAATACATAACATGCTATCATGCATACTACATGGTAAGAACATTAATTAGTTCAAGTTACAATTTCTTTAGAGCCGGTAAATCAGAATGGTACTAGATCATATTAACATACTAACACTCTCATTTCTACAGGACTTATTATAATAGCAGTCAGAGATACATTCAAAATCAAATGTTGGAAGGGTCCATGAACTCATTACCCTTTGCAAGTGAGTTAAGCTTAAAACATATTGACAATAACACAACTCAATGGCATTTATGCTGAACTGCCCCCTCCTCCAAGACCTGGACACTCACACCACTCATACCTGGGGCTAGATTATGACACTATATCTCCAAGTGCTAAAGGGGATGAGGGTTCCTCTTCCCAAGAGTCTTCAAATGATGCTCTGTGGAAACAGGTTCTGTGGGGGAGGGGAAGGGGAAAGAATTTGGCAGGCTACAAGCAGGTCATGAACTGCCCTGTTTGGGGTG
Organism: Gopherus evgoodei; assembly: GCF_007399415.2. Lineage (NCBI taxonomy): Eukaryota > Metazoa > Chordata > Testudines > Testudinidae > Gopherus > Gopherus evgoodei. The sequence continues at coordinate 88,685,172 of NC_044329.1, forward strand.
GAGGATGTATATAATCTAATGGAGCTGTGGGAGCAGGGCAGTTTTGGGGGCCAAAGCTGGCAGTGAGGGCTGGGACACCAAGCAGATGGCCCTGGCCTCCTGGGAATCCCTATTTTGGACAGATCTTATGGGGAAAGATTTCATTCCTCCCCCTATTAGTCTCCTCTTGCAGATTTCACCATGGGCGCACCAATCCAGTCCATGGACATGAATATTCTGTGGGTTATGTAATACAGTGTAAACAAACAACATGTTGTTTCCTGATGCTTTGCACAGAAACACATCAGTACTCAAGAAGCTACATTTGGATTTTGGCTATTTATTCACCAAGGCATCCTTCACCTCTGCATGTTTAAGTCACATTTCTCTGTATCCTCCAAAGAATAAAGGAACAGAAAGAGACACATCTGCTGAAAACTGAACACGTTCTGCTCAAAAGAGCTAACCATGCCAAGTCAGGAAACAACAACAAAACCCACAACTATTTGTTGTGCTCGATATGTACCATTGCCCAAGGACAGCTCTAAACTGATGCTTTGGAAACTGACATGGAATTTTACTCTTGTGATTACTCTAAGGTTCATCAAAAACAAGTACTAGACTAGCTCGAGCATCACTAGAGGCATATGCTATTTCTGAAATACAGTCAGAGATGATCTGCAACCAAACCCAAGCACGAATGTGTAAAGTGCCTCTGTTTTTCCATCTTCTCAGGGCAATAAACATTTATAATTCAAGGTGGAATGTTCTTTGCTTTATTTGACATATTTTCTGGGTAAGCATCTGTGCTCTGACCTCAGCTGTCCTGAGACGGGTTCCGGCATTGTACCTCTGGTGATAGAGCATTGGTTGGGACAGCCCCAACAGTGCTGAACTTGCTCTCCCTTGACTATTATTACTATTTATACAATGCAATAGTACACCTGGTGCTTGCTACACAAGACTGCTTACCTCAGTTCATCTGACTGCCAAGATTTTATAGTGATGGGCGTTCTGTGGCTGATTCAAAGCCCATTGAAGTAATTGGAGATACCTCCATCAACGTCAGTGGGCTTTGGATTGGGACCTCAGTGACTACCCAGGGCCTATACCATAGCAATGAGCACTCTGTGAATATTGAAGTGGTAGCTAAAATGACCTCTCCTGAATACAGTCTGCTCCTGCTCAAACTCCTTCAGTCTGTTATGACCTTTCAGAGTTTCATAAGTTTCAAAGAGTTGAAGGCCAGAAGGGACCATTAGATCATCTAGTCTGACCTCCTGTATAACACAGGCCATTACATTTCATGCAAATTCCCTATGCTGAGCCCAATGGCATCAGTTAAATTAAAGCATTTGAGTCCTCAGGAGAATAAACTGTTTTGCGTTTCAGACAGAGAACATGAGAGACTGAGGTGTCACCAGTGGCAATGGCCATGAACTCTTTAGGTGAGACATGCCCAGATAATCCCAGCAGATGATCCACACCCTATCTGGGGGGAAATTCCTTTCCAACCCCAAATCTGGAAATCAGTTAGATCCTGAACATATGAACAAGATACGCAAGTCAGGCACTTAAACAAAGAACCTGGACCACCCCCTTTGGATCTGTCTGCATATGGAGCCCTCTGTGTGCATATCTCCTCATCCTACCTGGGAGAGGGGCTCAGCTGCCTCTACAGAACCAACTCCTCTGCAAGCAGTAGAGTTGGAGCCTTTGCAGGTGGGAGGGGAGGAGTGAGCAGGTCAGGGCCAATTTCCAGAGACTGACTGGAAAACATTATTCAACTTGACACACAACATCATATGCAATTACAACATCATCTAAATGTATCAAAGTTACATACCTGTAGCTATGTAACACGCAACTAGAGATGGATAAAAATGGAAAACATTTTGTGAAAATATCTGCCCCAAGTTTTTCCAAGACAATGTCAACATTTTTGAAAACTGTTAACCAGCTCTGCAGGCCACACAGAAAGTAAGCAAAATAAATGGGTTCTATATTTTAACCTTTTATCTAAGTTAGGACTATAGCTGGTCAGACAATGAATGCAAATTTACTTATTTGACACAAATAAAAATTATTCACAAATAATACATTTGACAAATATTTAACTATTTAACAGCTGACTGAATTAAGATACAAATATTTGTGTTTCACGTATTTAATGACAGATGGCAAAAACTTTGCCAAATTATTTGTGAATATCATTCTACCAAATATAACTAGGAGAACTATTTGAAGTCTACTGCTTACTTTCTTTACTCACATGAGCAGTTGATTAAAATAGGGGTCCTCAAATAAAGCAAGCAAATAGTGTCTAATTAAGGTCAAGTAATTTGTGGTAGTCCTTATTTAAAAGAATAAATGTTTCTGAACTGCTGTCCTAACTGCTCTCAGAAGGTAAATAATCAAGGTCTCTTAACATAGTCACAAAACAAAATTCTTTCTTCCATACTGCAGTGCTGATTTCTAACGCAATCATCTTTAACACAATGGTCACAGTTCCTTACCCATATAATAAAAATAATGAAAAATTGCACTTAGTTTATACGAAAGACAGGCTAATTTAAATAAAGGAAGTGATGTTCATTTACTCTGGTGTGCATGAAGCTTGATGCAATGTTTCTAATGTGGTTTCAGTTTGGTTTTTCTCAACTTGCAAATTCAAGGATCCTACTACAAACAGGTAGCAACACTTTCAAGTTTGCTTTGAGACAACTACAATCTAATAAGGTTTGCAATTCTGCTACAAATTTAGCTGCTGCTAGAGATGTATTTATCTAACTGGGCATTGCACATGATAAAGTCTGATGAGCCATTCTATACAGTATGTAAATATTCCATAAAGAGTTACAATAGATTCCATTAACTTTAGAATAATTTCCTCTTTAGAAAAGTTTTTTTTTTAAATACAAATTAAAAACATTTGTGGTATATTTTCCAATGATAGCAGAGAAAATAGTAATAATTTTTAGGGAGAAACTGATTGGTAGCATAGGCTCTCCAAACTCCCCCATTTAGGCCCCAATTTAGCAGTTCATTCCTAATGAGCAAAGCACATGCATGACTTCAGTGGGACATAAGCTTGTTTTTAACTCTATCCCTATTCAGCAATGCACCTAAGAACACATTGAAATGCTTTGTCTTAGTTCCCATTTGTACAGGAATAGGGGAATGTCAGTGAACATTTCCATAGAAACTCTATAGTCAATAAAGAAATAATACCACCTGGTTCTTACATGGCACTTGTCATCAGTAGATCTCAAATTGCTGTATAAAGGTCAGTATCATGATCCTCCTTTTCCAGATGAGGAAACTGAGGCATAGACTGGTGACCAGCCAATAGCACAGCAGTGATTAGACCCTCTCTCTCCTATGTCCCAATCCAGTGCCATATCCACTAAGCCATGCTGCACATTTTTTCCATATAATATACTGTAAATGCTGAACAGAATGCAAAATCAGAATTGAATACATACAAAAGATTGGCCTTCTGTAGCAGAATGCGTGTTAACCGCTATATGTAAACACACACTGCAAATTTTTAACCAGTTTAGGTCTCCCGTTTTTTACATTAATGCAAAACACCATTTGTGGATTTGTGATTGGGATGTCCTAATTACTCTTGGAGGATATTGTATAATTGTATTAAATATTTGCATTGGACTGTTTATTTTTAAGAATAAGGCTTCACTCACTTTACAAAAGATTTATGTTGATCTGAACAAGTTCTAATTATCTTAAAACTATCTTGCCTTTATGCTGGAATGATATTGAAATATTGTCCTTTCCACATGTGGATAAAGGATCACCCAGGTCTTTATTCTGTCCTTATTGTGGGAAAAAAATTGATATTTTTGAGAGAGGGGATGGAGGGCATTTTGCCAAAGCTATATTGTAGAAGAATTGTAGGCTACTGATCTGAGGAATCTACGACCTATCATGCAAGATTTCTCTCACATGAAGGCTCCTCTCACCCACATGCACAATTTCTGCCTATATCTCATCACTAGTCACCCCCTTCTTCCCCATTAACCCTTTTAATTCTGCCACTTTGTCTCGCCTGATGTTCACCCTTTGGGTTCCTTTCCCCACAAGTGACTTCATACATTTCCCCATGTTGCCCTTGTACCGTAAGCAGAGAACATTCCCCATAGCGCAGTGTGCCCAGCATCCCTTGTTCTTCCTTTAAATCCCTCACTGCAGCTCCTTTTATTAACTTTCTATCTATCCATTCAAATTGACAAGATATGTATGAACATAGCAAATCTAGCTCATGGGTTCACAGCTGCAACCTTCATCCTTACATTACCCTTTCCTCATCCTTGCTTTCTTTCAGCCCTTGCTGTATTGGTCTATAATAGATTTTAAACTCTTGGGAGAGGAGGCATTTTAATAATTATTTTTATTATTTGTATATTATGTAAGTGCCTACAGGTCCCAACTGAGACTGTGGCCCCATTGTGCAAGGTGCTGTACAGGCACATTGGGCATGATAGTATCTGGCTTGACAAGCTTGCAGTCAAAGAAAAAGACGAAGTACAGGGTAAGGAAATGTGATAATTGTCATTCTGCAAATGGGGACCTGAGGCAGAGAGAGATCAAGTGACCTGTGACAAAGCCAGACACTGAACCTAAATCACCGAAGGCTTAGTCCAGTGCCTTAACCAAAAGCCTATCAGGGTTTTGCCTGCCACGAACCAGGTACACCTATGGCACACAATAGGTAATAAGAGGAGAAAGCTCATGTATTTTAAAAACCATCAGGAAGATGCTGCAATGAAAAAAGCCGGTGGCATAGTCCAAGAGAAACAAAGAAGAAACATGGACATCACTCTCAACAACAAAGGGGAATGGTGTTTCCTCTTCATTACAGAAGGGTGGCACTTAATGATGTTGAAGAAGAATACATATGCTCTGGACATATCAAATATAGATTTACATATACAAATATACATTAGGCAATTCAGTCAGTATACAAATACTTACATGTAAAAATAGAGAGACAAGAAAGGGGAGGTAATTGTCTCTCATATATCCTGGGACCAGCACAGCTATAACACCACTGCAACATGTAAAAATAGGCTTTTCCTTTCCTCTTTTCATGATTTATAAAAGCATATGAAGTTTCCTATTTAATAGTGTGAGTGCACCACACACACTTCTTTCAAGTTTCACAGTATTGGTTATTACAGTGTTGAAGCTGACATTCCAGGTGCTAAAACGTTCTTAGGAAATGTTTCAAACTGAAAGAGACTTAAACATTAATTTAAATACAGTAAAAAGTCACATGTTTAGTTGAATTACCTTCAAATTAAAAATGGTTCTGCTGCAGTTGAAATAAGTGATGGTTCACTTTGTACAGTGTATTTGAATTAGAGATGGGCAAGTATAAAAACTCAAGAGCTACCCCATTGATGCAATAATCCTGTGAGGCGCCAAGAACTCTCAACTCTAACTGAAAGTGGAGGGAACTCAGCATTAGGAAGAACACACAGTATAAAAAGAGGGGCACAGCATTTTGAAGGATCAGATCCTGACATGGCTGCCACTTTCCTCAAATACATTCTTGTATGTTGGCTATGCCAAGTGCCATTGGTGAGGCCATAATAATAAATGCTAATATACCATTTTCCACCTTCAAAACACTTTATGGACATTAATTAATCCTCACAAGACCTTTGTGAGGTAGATAAGCATTATCCCCATTTTTAAAGGTGGAAAAACTGAGGCAGAAAGGTGAAACAAATTGTCCAAGGCTGCAAGGGATTCAGTGTTAAAACTGAGATCAGAACTCAGAGGAGTTTTGTGCTCCAAGTCCTGTCCTCGTATCCCTAGGAATCCCCCATCATCATGTTTTTACACCATTTGTAGAGCTATTGTTTCAAAAACCAGGTACAATTTAGGGTGATGTCCCAAAAAGTGAACTAATGTTGGTGGATGCTGGATCGTCATCCTCCAAAAATACTACAATTTGAGATGGTGTCCAGATGAATTACATCATTCAAGATGATGGAGGCCAACCAATATGGAAGTAAGTAGGTAACCAGAGCTTGTGTTACCTATGGGCCTTCAAACTATGAATATCTGTGCACATGGGAGTTATCTATAGTTCAGGAATCAGTATTTACCCCATCTCTAATTTTAGCACAGCCAGGGAGTGTGGATGCATGTGAAAGTATATTTACACTGCCACATTGGTGGTCCTTAAAATCTATCCAGTTGTATGTAAGACAAATAAATACAGTTACCTCAGAATCTACTATCTTCCCTTATATTTGCCTACAGGAAGTTACCTTTAGTACCGCAAATCTTGAGGCTAATTAACTGCAAATAGTCATTTTAATTACCTAAGGCAACTGGAAAGTTTCTAAGGTCCACCACTCTGTGGGCATGCTTGTATATAACATGAAATCACTGCTATCTGGAAATGGCTGTTGTCTTTAATTAAAATGCAGTCAAAATGTAAAGTGCATTATGTAGTATATAACCCTTAGTGATAAAATAAGCAACTCATCTGCCTTCCACAGATTGGTAAGTTTTGCTTAACAGCTGATCCATCAACTTCTCTATCATCGAGTTTTAGTTTAGTTTAGTTTATCTAGTGTAAGAAATCCGTTAGATGTAAGCAAGATCATTGTAAACTGAGGCATTTTCGTAATATTATGATACTAAAGAAGAACCAATATCAAGACAGTGTCCAGTTGGGGTGTGTAAATATTATTGTGTGCTTCTTGGCCCATTTAGCAAATACTTTCTTTTCTGTGATAAACCTATGACCCCCATAGGGAGCATTTTCATGCAGAAAGTACTCATCACATTCATCTCTTCCTGGCTCATAATAATGGTAAGGGACCTTTCGAAAGGCTTCTGACCTGAGAAAGAAAACAAAACACATATACATGTTAACACATTTTCCAGGAAATCCATTATATACACTGTAATTGTATTCTATGGAATCCCATCCATGTGTCTTGTATCTGGACTGCATTAAAAGCTAACGTGTAAGAAATCTTTCCATTATAGCATATGCACAGTATGGTTTGTGTGCATTTTAATAAATCAAGTAAATAAATACAAGTCCTTAAGGTACACTGGCCTGACTAGTTCATATAGGATTATGGTCAGGGCCTAGAGGATACTCCCCCTGGGTTGTCCTACTGCAAAAGTTATTCAATGTGTCAGTATCTCTAAATGGAAGGCTCTCATTGTGTATCCTAGTGCCTGCAACAGGCCCTTGTGTTGTCTGACTAGGGCACAGGGCTGCTGATATTAGCAAGAAAAAGAGGAGGGGGATCTTTCTTGCTCTGCTGTTCTTAGAAAGTGATTAAGCTAAAACAAACAAAATATCTTCTAATCAGGGAATGCAGCCAGAACTGCAGCTATAGGGAAACCCCATCCCACCCAATCAGGGACACGGTGAAATGTTACTGTGCTGTTTACTGGTTCTATGCCAGGGCTGTGTAGCAAGGAGTACTGGCCGAGCTCCATGGGGACAACTTTGTTTAGAGTGGAAGTGAAGGCAGCTATAAGAAATAATAAAAACATAATATATAACAAATAGAAGAAAGGGGAAGGTGATAGTAACCAACATAAATCATAAGTTAGGACATATAGAAAATTGATAAGGGAAGTAAAGTGACACAAGGAGAACTCTATGGCCAGCAGAGTTAAGGACAGGTTTGTTTAAACCTGCTGCCTATTAAAGGTAATAGTACTGATGTAATATACGTCACTATGTTGGCATTTGACATGGGACCACACAACATTCTGATTAAAAACTAGAATGATATAAAATTAACGTGGGACACATTAAATGGACTCAAAACTGGGCTAACGTATAGGTCTCAAAATGTAACAGTAAACGGGGAATTGTTATTGAGTGGTCTGTGTTCAATGGGGTGCTGCAGTCATCAGTTCTGGGTCCTACGCTCTAACATTTTTATCAATGAATCAATGATCTAGAAGAAAACAAAATAATCACTGATAAAGTTTTCAGATGATACAAAAATTGGTGGAGTGATAAATAATGAAGAGGACAGGGCACTGTGACAGACCCAGGCCAGTGGGGTACAGGAGTCTGGTACAGGGCAAATATACTGGTCACTGGATGAGCAGTTTTCTGTTCCCTGAGTGACCAGAGCAGGGGCTGCACTAGAGTAATCAGGAACCTGCTAGAACCAATTAAGGCAGACAGGCTGATTAGATCACCTTCAGACAATTAAGGCAGGTTAATCAGGGCACCTGGGTTTAAAAAGGAGCTCACTCCAGTCAGACGAGGAGGAGCCAGAGGAGAGGAAGTGCGTGTGAGGAGCTGGGAGCAAGAGGCACCAGGAGTTGAGAGTGAGAGGGTGTGCTGCTGGAGGACTAAGGAGTACAACTGTTATCAGACACCAGGAGGAAGGTCCTGCGGTGAGGAGGAGGCCATGGGGAAGTAGCCCAGGGAGTTGTAGCTGTCATGCAGCTGTTACAGGAGGCACTATAGACAGCTGCAATCCACAGGGTCCTGGGCTGGAACCTGGAGTACAAGGTGGGCCTGGGTTCCCCCCAAACCTCCCAACTCCTTATCAGACACAGAAGGAGTTGATCCAGACTGTGGGGAAGATCACTGAGGTGAGCAAATCTGTCAATAAGCGCAGGACCCACCAAGGTAGAGGAGGAACTTTGTCACAGTACAGATACAGGGCGATCTGGATCTCTTGGTAAACTGGGTGCAAACAAATAATATGCATTTTGTATGGCTAAATGTAAATATATACAGCTAGGAACAAAGAATTTAGGCCATACTTATGGGATGGGGGACTCTATCCTAGGAATCAGTGACTCTGAAAAAGATTTGGGGGTCCTGGTGAATATTTAGCTGAACATGAGCTTCCAATGTGACGCTGTGGCCAAAAGACCTAAATGTGATACGCAGATGCATAAACAGGGGAGTCTTCAATAGGAGTACAGGGGTTATTTGACCTCTGTATTTGACACAGATGTGATTACACTGGAATATTGTGCTGGTGTCATCAACTGAAGAAGGATGTTGATAAATTGGAAAGGGTTCAGAGAAGAGCCACAAGAATGATTAAAGGATTAGAAAATATGCCCTGTAGTGATAGTCTCAAAGAGTTCAATCTATTTAGCTTAAAAAAGAGATGGTTAAGAGGGTGACTTGAATACAGTCTATAAGTATCTACATGGGGAACAAATATTAATAATGGGCTTTGTAATCTAGCAAAGAAAAGTATAACATGATCCAATAGCTGGAAGTTGAAGCGAGACAAATTGAGACTGGAACTAAGGTGGAAATGTGAGGATATTGAACCATTGGAACAATTTACCAAGAGTTGTGGTGGATTCCCCATCACTGACAATTTTAAAATCAAGACTGTAAATTTTTCTAAAATATCCGCTCTAGGAATTATTTTGAGGAAGTTCTATGGCCTGTGCTGTACAAGAAGTCCAACTAGATGATCACAATGGTGCCTTCGGCCTTGGAATCTATGAAAAAACTTGAGCTATGTCTCTCCTTTTCTCATGGCCTTTGTAATGTTTTCCAAAGAACACCACGCCTCCTTTCAGTCTGGATGACCGTGATGTGGTGTCTACTACACAGCTGAATCAAAGGTTAACAGGAATCTGACAGCCAACTAGCCCACTTTGCTGCATAAGAACATAAGAACGGCCATATTGGGTCAGACTAAAGGTCCATCTAGCCCAGTATCTGTCTACCGACAGCGGCTAATGCCAGGTGCCCCAGAGAGAGTGAACCTAACAGGCAATGATCAAGTGATCTCTCAGCCATCCATCTCCATCCTCCGACAAACAGAGGCTAGGGACACCATTCCTTACCCATCCTGGCTAATAGCCATTTATGGACTTAACCACCATGAATGTATCCAGTTCTCTTTTAAACACTGTTATAGTCCTAGCCTTCACAACCTCCTCAGGTAAGGAATTCCACAAGTTGACTGTGCGCTGCGTGAAGAAGAACTTCCTTTCATTTGTTTTAAACCTGCTGCTTATTAACTATCTGCATGGTGTGACAGGCTTGATTTGTTATTAGCTCTAGCTGGGAAGAAGCTGGGTCTTCTTCATAAAACAAGGAAGTGAGGTCTTGTTGAGGGACTCAAGAGAGAGAAGATAGGGAGTTTCCTCTCTCTAGGAAGGGCCTCAGGCAGGCAGACAGAAGAAGGGCTTGAGGACAGCATTAATTGCTGTGGTGAACCTTGGAAAGGGAGAAAGGTACTGAGAGGGAGTCCTGAGGGGTCAGTGTTCCAGCAGAGGAAAAAAGAAGCTGGAAGAACCTAGGGAGAAGTCAGAGGCCTGAGAGACTGCGTTAAGCACAGGCTACATGGAAGCAGTGCAAGGGGCTCAGAGGTAGGAAGCGGCCCAGGAAAACAGCAGTATATCTGAAAGAGCAGGCCTAGTTGCTTAATACAGGGTCCCAGGTCTGGAACCCAGAGCAGAAAGTGAGCCTGCATTCCCCTGCCAGCCCTGAGGAAGGGGTGTACAAGGCCAAGGTAAGGACTACTAAGTCCAGGGTTGGTCTGAGAGCAAGACAGCTTCAAGGATGGGCTGAGTAACAGCCCAAGAGAGGGCAGAAGGATCTTTTGTGTTGGGATGTTTCTGGACTTTTAGTTGTACCTTCTGTTACTTCGGAAGGAGAGAGACTTTAAAGTGATCTGGCCAGAGGCTTGAGTTGCATGAAAAGGTGAACCAATGCAGAACCAGATCGACCTTTGGCAGGGGATTCTAGACAGGAAAGAGCTGTTATGCCATCCCCAGCCCTGAGGAGGCTTGCTGGCTGAGAGTGCAACCTTCCACAATGTTGTTAGGTCATTTACCAGGAGCTGTGAGTTCTGAAAATCATCCTATTATGTAGGCGCCTAACTTTAAAGAGCCAAGTTTGGAGCATTAACTCCTTTCTCCATGTCCTGGTGTCAATGAGCATTGAGCCGTCTGGTATGGAGCCGAGAGAATGGCAAGGGTGTGGGCACAGGTAGAAGTTGTACACCCAATTAAATGGTTACAGAGGCTCCAGGTTTGCTTGAACTAGCCCTGCTAACATAAAACGTGGCTTGCTTTATTATTTTACATCACTTGACTGAATTTCCTGCTTTTGTGAATAAACAGCACGTCAATTATATATTCCATTATCTTTATGCTATAGATTAAAAATATCTTATTTGGATTTTTAAGATGGTGGTTGCACTTATGATAATAGAATATGATGTATGACAATGCTAGATCAACTATTGTTGGTAGGAATTTATGTCACACTACCCTGATAAAGCTCGGAGGACTCATTTTGTTTTCCAATGAGAAACCTCCAGCTACTCAAGCAGACCATATATATACCTAGAAATAAAGTTCAGACAGGTTGCTCATTTAGTGATGTAATATAGTTTCAGGTAACTATCCTGAGATAATCAGTTCCTCATTTCCAAGAGCATTTGGTATTCTGCGAGCTAATAGATTAATATTTCTTATATAGACATGTTTGAGCAGTGAAAACAAGAACACTTTGTCAAAAGAGCAAAAATGTTCTCCATTTCCCAGCTAACTCCAAGGCTGCAGAAAGTCTTTGATTAAAAAAATTCCTTATGGCATTTGACATTAAAGTTTGATAAATGTTTTTTATTTTATCATATCGGAGCTAAATACACTGACAATATAGCATAACATCAATGCAAAACACTAGGAAATGGATACCTAATCCATTTCTCAGATTTATGATATTAAAATGAATTGTGAATTTTTGGACAAGATATCAGAATTGTAGATGCATAAAAATAATTTCCTGTGATCTTACTTGCAGTAGGTGTCATTTATCATCCCATAGACATGAATTCCATAGCAGGCGTCCATGGCCAGAATTAAGGTAAACCACCCAGTGCTGAGATATGAACCTGACTGGACTCTGTAAAAATACAACACCAAACACAACAAAATGCAATGAGAAATTACTAACACTTTATCAAAGAAATATCACTGTTACCTGGGCCAAAAGGCATTAAGCAACTTGACAATCTGTCAAAAATATACAATTATTTTGAATTGTTATAGGTGTTCTCTCGTTCTTTCCAGGTTGCAGCCTCAGGCTATGGCCCAGAGAAGAAAAACCATATGCTAAATATCTGAAGTCAAACAACTCCTGTCCCCTAAGGTGGAAAGTAATTTATTTGTACGTTTGAAAGCCAAATTAATGTAGCATAATAGATGACAGATAACAATCACTGCCAGAAGTCAAATTAAAAGGGATGTGCACCCACCTATATACACACACACATCTTCATGTACAAAAGAACTATCACTGCAATGTCATGAATGTTACATGAATATTGCAAGTTTACACACAAAATGCAACTTTTAAGGTTGTGTTGACAATCACCTAGTACAATCAAAAGCTGCTTTGAAAAACAAAACTCTGTCATTCACTGAGATGACATACTTGTATCAGGGAGGAAAGTGTAAGGGAATATGGTCTGGTTTGGCAACCTTTACTCATGCAACTAGTTCCATTGAAAGCAATAGGATCACTTGCATGAATGAGAACTAATCACATAAATAAGGATCTGGCGCACAGTTTCCAAATGGCTCCTATTTGAGAAAATATATATTCCTAATAAAGGTCAAATCCTGTTCACATTATTCACACAAGCAGCACTCTTGGGAGTCAACAGAACTTCCCATGTGAGCACAGCAAGCAAGAGATGTTGCTTTAATATCTAGAATAAAAAGGAATATGGTAGGCACTAAGGGTGGGATTCACAAACACACTTAGGTGCCTAGCTCCCGTTTAAATACCTTTGTGAATTCTACCCTGTGTACAAACTGGTTAATGTCCAGCTTTTCTTAGAGAATGTATGTGCCTTTCAGTTCTAGAGAGATTAACTAAATATTAATAATAAAAAATCCATGTGGTAAATGTTTACATCAAGTCACAAAGCTAGCTAAATGTAGCCCTAAGACTGAGCTCAGTTCAGGAAGATGTGGGGTGAGGGGAAGGAGAGGGGGCAAGATGGCTGTATGCCACCTTTGTAGCCCATAGATTCTGGGCATAGCCAGAGACCTTTATGTTCTCCATCACAACCTAAAGCAGTCTAAGGGTTGCTCTAAATTAAGTTTGTGTGCAAAGGCCCTCCCAAAGGGACTTGCTGTGGCAAGAGATGCTTTGGCTACACCGCCTCTTCTCCTGGAACTCCCCAAATTATCTGTATGTTCGGGGAGGTGTAGAGCCCTTCTGCCAACTTTACACTACATAGAAAATTCTCTTTTATCTGATTCAGCTGCCTTTGTGTACCAAAGAGACCACCAGGGAAGCCAGAATCAGTGTAATAATATTATAAGCTAGTGCTGAAGAATGTATCCATGTGCAAATAAGGGAGGGTGACAAGTGAAAGCTATCAATTGTTCACCAGCCTGGCTCTGAATAGTGTTGTACTTTGGTAACTGATGTAGTTATAATCAGAAACTGCTTAAATTTTACTTGCTCTTCTCTCAGAGGAATGGTGCTATCAGTGCTGTCGTTAAATAGGCTTACAGACATATGATTTAAAATATGACCTTTCAGCCACTGTATTTACAATGAAATGTAAGCTATGAACCACTTATATTCCTTTTCAAAGCATATTATTTCTTTTGGTTTTCTACAGTCCTATTTCTTTTTACACTTCGAAATGCTGCTACATGCTGCAACTGCCACAGGTAAATTGCTTCTAGTAGTTTGTGCATTTTCTTAGTACTCTTTGTTACCAGCTTTGGATGTTGGCTCATTTTTCCACTCTCTCTAAATCTCTTTATCTATCTTCGCCCACCTCCACCCTGCCCCAAGTTTCTCAAGTTATTCTAGGCAGAATTTTTTCCTACTGCCTACTATAGAGAAATATGCAACCCTTCCATAATTCCCAACCAAATCATGGGGAACTGAAGTGGGTATTCAAAAGCAGTTAATACAGAGTAGCATCAGCCATGTTGAGCTGTACTGTTTCTAACAAGCTTCCTGCTCTAGCAGCAGAAGCACACTAACCTTGGGCTAACTATTTAAGATCATAATAAACATTTATCAGAGCACTATGAAGATCAGGACCTTTCTGATAACGGAGGCTTATTGGACAGAACTATATTGACAGTAGCATCTGAAATCTGCTATGCTCAGGAGTAAAAAGGAATTTTAAAAAGAATTAATCAATATTTCATGTCTTGTTTTAACACTACTGGACTTGAGCCCTCTCATCAATATACTACACTGACAGGATAAATAAAAATAGCAGAGTAAATTCCCAGATACCTTCCCTGGGAGATGGAGCACGAGACAGAATACAGATTATGTTCTTCAAAACAAAACATTTCTTTTCTTTTTTCTTCCTGAAGATATGTGGCTAATGAAGGAACACAGTTAAAAATAGTGGGAGTTCTGGATGAAATGTAACACCGTGGAATTGTGTTGATACTGTAAACATATTTTTACAAATTAATTAAAGCAATACAGAAAATGTGAAAACAAGGCAATGGTCAGCAAAAGTTATTTGCTCTATTTATCTTGGAATAGAAAAGCTTATTTTGCCCAATCTCCTAGGATTAGGGCTTCAGAGAAATATTAATTATTGGGATCTAATTCATGCTCTTAACTAAGGTCCTGATTAAGCAAGGCATTTAAGCATGTGCTTAACTTTAAGCACAAGTTGTTCAAATGGAGCCAATAGGACTAACATGCTTAAAGCTGAGCATGTGCTTTAAGTATCTTGCTTAACTGGGGCCTCAGATGTGACTGTATCTGTTTAAAATATCACTCACTTCAATTTTTTTGAAAATGAGTAAGTTTAAAAGATATTTGCAAATTTCAAGTTTCAAAACACTGCATTTTTCTGTTTATGGGAGTTTTCTATAACTGAGCTAGAAAGGACTGATGATAGTTCAATACAAAATGTAGAGAACTAATAATTTGTTAAGAATTTGCACATCAGTGGCAAATTAGGTATCTGGGAAAAAGCTTAGATAACATATAAACAGAAATCTGGGTTGCCATTTCAAATAACACAAGAGAAAATGTTCTTAACCTCTGATTTCCATATGGTTCCTTTTGCTCAAAGGGCTTTTTTCATTTATTAAAAAAATACTCTTTGCCTCAAAACCTAATCAAGAAACACTAATTCGAATGTTTAGCTCAAACTGAGCACAGATTCAAGTGGTATGCAATCAATGGTTCAGCTTCCACAGACATCAACAGAGCAGGATCAGATCTAGAGAGTGCTTTTCATCTGTAGATCTTAACATTCTTTTCACACTGGTGACTAAATATTAGAAGTGGTCAACACACAGAAAAACAATTTTGGAAAAAAAATTAAAAGTGTCTAAGTCCTTGTTCCTCAGGGTTCACAATAGAACAATTTTTCATTTAAAAAGTTTTCGCAAATTACTTTTTTGGAAAACATCAAATTTTCATTTTTCTCCCGGTCCTCTTTTTGCCACTGAACCCAATAAAATGAAAAACCTCAAGGGGTTCCTCAAGCCCCCCTCACTCCCACTTTTTCCCTTTTCCCCAATGTATACTCTTCTACTTTGGAAAGCTTTGGAAAGTTACAGAATCCCCCCGCAAAAAAACCATGAAACTCTGCCATTATATAACTTTTCTGAAGCTGAAGACATTTTAAAGAGTTAATGGGAAAGGGAAAAGAAAAAACATTTTACATCATCTGTTTCATTGTATTCTGTGTCACAAAGAAAAGAGGAGATGGGAAGAACTTTACATTTAAAATTAAATTAAAAAATAGGCTTTTGAAAATCAAAATTATTAAAATTTCAATTTGAAATTAAACTTTTTTACATTCCCTATTTCAAAAGTTGAAAATGGTATTTTCCCATGGAAAATGTCACGTTTGATGAAACTATTTTTCAGTGGAAAATTTTTTCTGTCAAAACATTTTGACCAGTTTTTGTAAATACCATTTTATGGAAGAACTGAGGCACAAAAAGATGAAGTGACTTGGCCCAGGTCACACACGTGACAAAGGTATGAAAAGAACCAAGCTATCTTGCTGACCAGCCCAGTGTTCTACCCACTAGATCATGCCAAATCCTATCTTTGCAGATTTTTTTCTTTTAAACATGTTCATATTTCAGCATGCACGCCCACAAAAACACCTTATGTTGTGCATGCTATTACATACCAGTGTATAAATGGTATGAGTGGAAGGTGCCCAGAACCTCTCAGGATACAGACTTTAAATATTTTAGATTTGAAAATTAAAACCCTTGGAGTGATTTCATTTAGAAAGCCAACTGTCTGAATGCTCAGTAAGTGTCTACTCCAGCTTTTTCAAACTTTAAAGGGTGGGATTTTCCAGAGTGCTCAGGTGATGTCAACTGGAGCAGTTAGACAGACACTGAACACTTTTGAAAATCCCACTCTTAATGTGTGCATTAATCTCATGGATCAGCGTTCACGGTGAACTCCTCATCACTGTCCGTCCCAAGCCGGAGGAGCTTATGATCCAACCAACAGACCAAATTTGGTGATGAATCCTGGTCACGTGCCACCTGAGGCATGTTGCATACACGCTAAGAAGAATGATGGCTCCAGAGGGACAATGGGAATCCCAACGACTGAACAATGATGTTTAAAAATGCTCCTGCAGGCTGAAAATGTGAACTCACCATGGTTCTGCAAAAGAACAATGGATTGAGAGGTGACAGGAGGCTCTGATAAAAACGGAGCTCAAAGAAACACAGCAGCTCTTGCCTGGGACTAAGATGAAGGGGCAGACAGTGAGGAAGTGAAGATGGTAAATTTTCAGGATGGAGAGGGGTAATGAGTGGTGATCCCCAAAAGTCAGTCTTAGGACCAATCCTATTCAATTTATTCATAAATGATCTGGAGAAAGGGGTAAACAGTGAGGTGGAAAAGTTTGCAGATGATAGTAAACTGCTCAAGATAGTTAAGACCAAAGCAGACTGTGAAGAATTTCAAAAAGATCTCACAAAATGAAGTGACTGGGCAACAAAATGGCAAATGAAATTTAATGTGGATAAATGTAAAGTAACGCACATTGGAAAAAATAACCTCAACTATACATACAATATGCTGGGGGCTAATTTAGCTACAACTAATCAAGAAAAAGATATTGCAGTCATCGTGGATAGTTCTCTGAAGACATTCATGCAGTGTGCAGCGGCAGTCAAAAAAGCAAACAGGATGTTAGGAATCATTAAAAAGGGATAGAGAATAAGATGGAGAATATATTATTGCCCTTATATAAATCCATGGTAGGCCCACATCTTGAATACTGCGTACAGATGTGGTCTCCTCATCTCAAAAAAGATATACTGGCATTAGAAAAGGTTCAGAGAAGGGCAACTAAAATGATTAGGGGTTTGGAATGGGTTCCATATGAAGAGAGATTAAAGAGGCTAGGACTTTTCAGCTTGGAAAGGAGGAGACTAAGGAGGGATATGTTAGAGGCATATAAAGTCATGAGTGGTGTGGAGAGAGTGATCAAGAAAAAGTTATTTACTTGTTCCCATAAGAACTAAGGGCCACCAAATGAAACGAATGGGCAGCAGGTTTAAAACAATTAAAAGGAAGATCTTCACACAGCACACAGTCAACTTGTGGAACTCCTTGCCTGAGGAGGTTGTGAAGGCTAGGACTATAACAGGGTTTAAAAGAGAACTAGATACATTCATGGAGGTTAAGTCCATTAATGGCTATTAGCCAGGATGGGTAAGGAATGGTGTCTCTAGCCTCTGTTTGTCAGAGGATGGAGATGTATGGCAGGAGAGAGATCACTTGATCGTTACCTGTTAGGTTCACTCTCTCTGGGACACCTGGCATTGGCCACTGTTGGTAGACAGGATACTGGGCTGGATGGACCTTTGGTCTGACCCAGTATGGCCATTCTTATGTTCTTATGCTCCTATAGCAGCATGGCTCAAGGGAGCTCTGGCACTGGTCAGTCAGGATGCTGTCTTACCCTTGGTTTCTCTATGCTAACCTAAGGACTTCTCACTGCTGTGGTCCAGTTGACTAATAAACCCTACTCTCTTTTGAAAAGGCTGTGTGGAGTCACTGCAGATATTTGCAGAAGTGCATTGACCCCTGAGGAGGGTGAAGGTCTCTGAATAGGAGTATGCCTCAGTTGGACTCACTGGGCAGAGTGCACGGGGAGAAATAAGAGTGTTGAGGCTGCATGACCTGCCCTGTTGGAAGAGTGTGACTCCTGGGGTCTGGCACACTGTTAGAGTCCTTGGGAGTTTGGCACATTGAAAGAGTCCTTCCAAGGGACTGCTTAAAGATCAGGACATAGCACAGATCCTGTAAATAACACACTGTAGGACTGGAAGGGACCCCTCAAAAGGTAATCTAGTCCAATCCCCTGCTCTGTGACAGGACTACATATGATCCAGAGCTTCCCTGACAGGGGTTTGTCTAACCTATTCTTAAAACCTTCAATGACAGAGATCCCACAACCTCCCTAGGTAATTTGTTCCAGTGCTTAACAGTTAGGAAATTTTTCCTAATGTCTAACCTAAATCTCTCTTGCTTCAATGCAAGCCCCTTACTTCTTGTCCTGTCCTCAGAGGTTAAAAAGAACAATTTATCATCATCTTCTTTATAACAACCTTTTCATGTTCTTGAAGACTATCATGCCCTGCCTCAGTCTTCTCTTCTCCAGACTAAACAAACCCAATTTTTTCAATCTTTCCTCAGGTCATGTTTTCTAAACCTTTAATCATTTTTGTTGCTCTTCTCTAGACTTTCCTCAATTTGTCCACATCTTTACTGAAATGTGGGACCCAGAATTGGACATAATAGTCCAGTTGAGGCCTAGTCAGCGCTGAGTAGAGTGGAAGAATTAATTCTCTTATCTTGCTTACATTCCAGAATGATGTTTGCTTTTTTTCAACAGTATTACACTGACTCATATTTAGTTTGTGATCCACTAGCATCCCAGATCCTTTTCTGCAGTACCCCTTCCTAGTAAGTCATTTCCCATTTTGTATTTGTGCAATTGATTATTCCTTCCTAAGTGTAGTACTTTGCATTTGTCCTTATTTAATTTCATCCTTTTTAATTCAGACCATTTCTCCAGTTTGTAAAGATCATTTCGAGTTCTAATGCTGTCTGCCAAAGTTCTTTCCACCCTTCCCAGCTTTGTATTGTCTGCAACTTTGATAAGTGTACTCTCATGTCATTATCTAAATAATTTACGATGATATTGAATAGAACTGGACACAGGAGTAAGTACCGAGGGACCCCACTTGATATGCCCTTCCAGCTCGATTGTGAACCATTGATAACTATTCTGTGACTACAGTTTTCCAGCCAGTTGTGCACCCACTTTATAGTCAGTTCATCTAGGCTATATTTCTCTAGTTTGATTATAAGAAGGTCATGTGAGACAGTATGAAAAGCCCTACTAAAGTTGAGATATATCATATTTACTGCTTCCCCCCATCCATGAGGCTTGTTACCTGTGACAGCACACTACTCCAGCTTTGGGGAGGTGCTGTTTCTTTACAAAGCTGCCTTTTAAAAAAGTCACTCTCCAGCTCTTAAGGGTATAATGTCATGGACTCCACTGCTGGGGCAGGAATGGGATTTGGTTGCTTTGCAAGCACTACATATCCTCCACTGAGGGGACAGTGGCTTGTTCAGGATCTGCTTAAGCCTGCACAGACAGGAACAAGACTTAGCCCTTAGATTTCCACTTTCTGGCAGTTTTATGAGTAGTTAAATATGCCTTACCATATTTGGCTTTGTCCAATAATAGCATGTCTCTGCTGCTACTGCAATATGTGATACATAAAACATTGTTTTATATTTTAAGATAATCAAATATAATCAGATAGATGTCTTTTCCTCGAGCTTCACAGTATGCTACAAAGCTGTTTAAAAGGTGGGAAAAGTTATGAAACTTGGTAAAGAAAAAAGTAGTATGTTTCATGCTGGTCTAGAAAACAAAAAACAATCTTCAACACCTATTAATATGTTCTGATGTAGGCTAAACAAAGGAGAAATTGGATTTCTCTCTAATCAGGAAAACAGAATGCATCAAATCTTTTTTTTTTAAATGATTAAGGCTGAGTGCATTCAAATCAGGTAAAAGTTCTATCATCATCAAAGTTCTGTTTCTAATATAAAAATCCCAGGAAGCTCTTTTCTTTGTTCAAGGACAAATTCAATTGTTTCATAATTTTACAGACACTTTTAAACCTAGCTCTTCTATGTTTAAATACGTGGATAATCCCATGGTTGGGTGAACGATCCTTTTCAATGGGCAGTTCTGCAGTGAATATTTAACATTTTTTTTAAAACAACCCTTGATGTGCCAGTTTCTGATTCCTGGATGAGAGAACGAGCATGACAAATTAGGCTATCAATCTAAGTCAGGACAACAATTTTTTTCTCCCCTTGTTTTAATTCCTAACTTGGAAAAATCAATGGGTGAGGCAAAGGTGCTGGAAGTAGGGGTGCTACCGCACCCCCTGACTTGAAGTGGATTCCATTATATGCATCGTTTACAGTTTGGTTCAATGGCTCTCAGCACCTCCACTATACAAATTGTCCCGGCATTTAGGCTTGCATTGGGTACTAGTACAGAGAGTATTTGACCAATATAACTAACCAGAAACCCATTTTTTGCTTCATTTCAAAATATATATTTTTAAAACAATTGAACAAACTCAACATTGACAGCTTAAAATATTAGGACTTCCTGGGGCCCAGGCATGAAAAACGTAATACACTTGTTTTTGTAGGCGCTCTCTCTCATTTCATCCTAACACTATGGCACTGAAATCAGCAGGCATTTTCCCATTGACTGCTACTGGAGCAGGACTGATCCCTTGATAAATTAAGTAAATGTTCTTAAGTCTATTGGTTTAAATGAATTCCCAGCTATGATCCATGAAGCAGGAGGTTTCATATTGTCTAGGGTCCTTCCAACATGATCAGTTTTCTGTGAGCTGTTCAATATCTGAAACCAGACTGTGCTTTTAAAGCTTGGGTCTGTGTTAGGGCCAGCATGGAGCGCACACCCCCTCAGTAAGCTCTGAGAGGTATTTTGTCTTAAAGAGGCCCTGGACCACCTCAGAACTCAGTGTCTGTGTCTACACTGCATCTTCTCACAAGGAGGGTGCTGCATGTTCTCATCAGGTGTTGGGCCAACTCTCCTGGACAGTGGGGAGGCCCTGCTTCTTCTCTTCCTCTGCCTCTTTGGGGTGACTTTTGCCCCAGCAGAAGAACTCATGAGCTCCACTGTCTTGCCACTGAATGGGAAATGGAACCAGGGAAGAATCCTTGCACCTTCTCCAAATGCGTTTGCACAAGGACCAGGAAAATCTGCCCTGTAGAGCCTTGTTGAGCCTGCTGCTCAGCCCAGGCGCAGAGAATTCTTGGCTGCTGCAAAAAAACTTTCAAAGGCCAGATTTGTCCACATATGAAAAGCATATTTCTTAAGCTACATCCAGTTGTCCTCATAGGGTATGTGATGTTCCCTGGTTTGAGATAATGTATTTTGTTTGTCTCCAACAAACCAGGCTTTGGTTTATTGTTAAATATCCATAAGGTTAGTATCAGTATCCTACCAAAAATACTTGCCGCTCTCTCAAAACTCAGTTGCTCAGACAGATGTCCCAGTGGTTATTTCCGCGCTCACTAGATTAATGCAACAATTCTCAGGTTGTCTGGACAAAGAGCTCTTTCTTGCTGGAGTAGCACCTTCCAATGATAGGCACGTCAATTACACATCACCTTTGTCATCCAGAGTAAATAGCAAGGTTCCCGCCAGGCAGCTATGGGCCAAATTCTTCTCTTTTTGTGGTAAGTAGAACCCCACCCCTTTGGACAGTGAAAAAATCTACTTTGTGTGCCTGTCTCGTGGGAGGGGAGCATTTGGGTCTGAACTCAGCAAGTTGTTGGCTTGGCAGGAATTAGAGAAGGCAGTCTGGCTCAGGAGAAAAACTCCAAAGGGCTAAAGAGCATTAAGACTAGTTCAGGTTTGATTTTGTTCTCCGTAAATCAAAGGCTACTGTTGTTATTCAATTATAATTCTAAGGTTTGTTGCTAATAGTTTTTACGTTACTGCATGCTTTCTGCAGAGAAAGAAGTGGCATAAGAAGTGGCATAAGAAGTTGAACAAGGCACAAACAGAATTGATTTTGCTTGGTGAAAAAGGTTTATATTTTTCTTTTGTACTGGGATACCTGTTAGGAAGTTCTTTACCATAATTATTCACTCATTTGTGTGTGCGTGCATGCATGCGTAGGCCCATTGTATGCTCTGTAACAATATAGGACATCTAATAATAACCAGCCCTTATCGCTCAAGCAGCAAGCAGACTGTTTCACACATTTAAAACCCCACATGGTGCTGCAGGTCATTCTGTAAAGTGAAACATTTATGTATTGACAGATGTTTTGTTATCCATTGTGTATGGTTTCATGCAAAGATTAAGCAAGTGGAATGTGTTATGAGCAATGTGGACCAAATTCTGGATTCAGGCTGTGAGTATGCCTGAATAGATGTACCCAAGAGGGGACTAGTAAGGCATATTTTGTGCTCAAATGATGGATTCCCCCCCAAACCACTGCGTTTTCATTAAACAGATTTTCCATGCACTGAACCATGAAGCCACATTCAAAACAGCAGTCATATTACACAGTCCACACATTTAGGCATATACCACCCAGTCTTCCTGCAGAGCACCTGGGCATCCAGTCTTATTATGACTCACTGTCCTGTTATGGTATTTACCATTTGTTTTACAGTAGCACCTACCGGCCAGAATCCGGATTTGGCCCCATTTGTGTTGGCTGCTGTAGCACATAGTAGAAGACAGTCCCACCCCTAAAGACCATCTCATTGAAGACAAGAGGCAACAACTGTATGGGGCTCTGAATAATGTGTGTGTGAGCAGCCTAGAGGAGAGACATGCTCCTAGGCTGACCAAAATAAAGGAGCAAAGAATGCTGATGTTGCATTAATTTGTGCCTGTCTGCTGTTTTTTAAAAATAAATACGAAGATCTGACCTAATATCTGTAATTTTTTGCAACAAATGTAAAAATAAAATTTAAAATAACTAAGAGCAAATCACTGCATTTACTGGAATCCGCAGCATGTCTTTGTATATATAATTCCAGGGCTTACATTTGTACAATCTTTTCTTCAAGTGCTGTTACACGTGGGAACCTTGAGGAGAGAGGAGCGGGGGGAATAACCAGCTTCTCCTACCCATGGTTTCGTGGTTTCCTCATTTCTGGTTCCTTGACCTGACTTTGATGAATTCCTGCTCAGCTGTGAACTCAAGTGACAAGAGAAGGAAGTTATTTCATCCAAGCACAGTGGGCTGCTTGAAAGGACTGTGCTGCCAGGCTCAGAGGAGAGAAAGAGCAATCTTGCTTATCAAGAGCAATCATGCAGACCTGGCTCACTGCAAAGCACAAGCAGGAGAACCAAACTAAAGGGATAATTACAATTGTAAACACTGCCACAGACAATATTGTTTTAAGGTTGACTTTTGTACAGGAAAATTCATGGTACTTAATCTTTTCATGTCAGAGGGTAACCCCTATAGAGATAGGGAGTTTCTGACTTCTATAGCTTCTTATAGCTGCATGGCCTTTGCAGTTTACACTGCCTGTTCAGATATGAACAGTATCTCAGATATGCTTAGTATGGAAGACTATATTCCAAGACACAAAAGAATATTAGATTTTGGGCGAGAACAAGAAAAGTCCTACATGGACTACTTTGACTTCACCCCCCCCTTTTTCCATTTTTCATTCTAACTTCATCCTCTCCAGAAACACACGTTTTTGGGTTTTTTTGAATCCCTTCCTATCAGTTCTGTGTCCCAAGTGCAAATCCTGGTCCCAGAGGACCCTGAGAACACTGTTTACTCAGTTCATAAATAGAACAATGTTTTTGCCAAGTTCCCATCTTGCAAATTTCACCTGGGATCTAAAAGTCATGCTGCTTATGCATGATTACAAATAACCCTGACCCAATGGAGGTGTATTATACAGTAGATGACATTGACATCTGCAGTTCTTTAGTGTACACACATTAGTAAAGATTTGGAATTTGGAACTTGCTTAACATTTCTGTGGATGCACTAATCAATAAAAAATCTCCCACAGCTGTCTAGACTCTGCAGTGCTAAGAGTGGTAAAAAAATTGTAGCTTGGGAACATTTTTTTTCCTGTTCTTTTTAGATTTATATACTATATCTGTCACAATAGCTACTGTGTCAGAACAGCTGAGGCAGAAGAGCCCCTAAACGCACACAGGGAATAGATTTGAGGGATAAGAAGGCACCATTTTTAGTGTTTTTTTTTTCTGATCATAAAGCACCTGTGCGAAAGTCACTTCATGCACATAAGGGCCATATTTTCAGCTGGTGGAACTATGCTGAGTTACACCAGTTTAGGATCTGGCCCAGAATGTGAATAATTGGGCTCTTAGGAGTTGAAGTGAACAAAAGGTAGTGTGAAATTTGCTCCATCCCTCCCAGGATCCTGCTCAAGCCTGTTGTGGTTGGGTCAATGACCCACTTCAGATACACCAGAAGAACAAAGTATACACACCCCTGTTTCCCTGGTAGCACCTGCAGCTGTGTAGCAAGACTTACATGATGCAGAGCACATTGTGCATGCCTTCCACACGAGGGGCAAATCGCACCATTTAATAGATGCCATGTATAAATGTGATCTAAGAAAGAATATATCCTTTATACCTTGAACAAATCCGATCTATTTACGGACACCACTAATTTACATTGTTGCATGTATAGCAACTTTCATTCAAGGATCTTGCATCTGTCCATGTACTTGTACCACACATTATTGTACCCTCTGAGTGCAGATCACTTACAAATTCTGTCTGTCAGGATCACTCATTATTTCAAAGTGCTTCACAAAGCTTCCCAGTGAAGTTGGTAAGTATTGTTTCCCCCACTTTACAGGGCATAACTTGAAGCATCAGGAAGTTGTGACCCAGTTTACCCTAAAACAAGTGATTTAAGTGACTCAAATATACAGCAGCTGCAAATGGCCCCTGGAAGCCACCAACTGGAGTGGTCACAAAGGGCCATGCCCTCTTTGTTTTGGCTATGCCCACTTTTCCCTGCTTTACCAGCAGTGGGGAGAGAGAGTAATGTAAGAGCCTCTGGGCCAGCAAAGGATCCACTTGTACATGGATTAAGCCACCTCTGCAGCTGCAGCACTCACTGTCTGGCTCAAAGCAGCTGCACCGAACCTGGCCTAAAGTTCACAACATAATTCTGGAGGGAATGGCATGTTCTAGGGAATCATCTTCACATCTTCTAGGATTGTTTCAAACTGAAAGGCTTCTGAACTGATGCGGGGAAAAACTAATACAAGTTATTTCAGGGATAGATTTTGCCCTCCCTCTAATCACCTTCCTCCCATCCCCAAAGAGAGAAAAAATTCTGGGAAGTATCCTGATTTAGTGAAATTAACAAAGAACTTGTTTAGAAATCTTGTGACTGGCTAAAGTGGTGTAAAATTATTGGACAAAACCCACTGATTAATATTGGTATAAGAAAAATCTCTATTGTTTCAACTCTGTACCGTTCCCTTCTCTCAAATGTCTGACTCTCTCCTTTTATACTTTTGTAAGAAAATTACATTTGTTGTACCTTCAACAACTGTTGTCTACACTGAAGATTTAGTTTGAAATTCTGTGCTGCATCTCTAAGAAGTGCAGCCCAGGGAAGGTGGGGGGCAAGGTGACTTTAACTCACCTTTGCACCCTCCCAATCCTGGGCTGCTCAGGATGTTGAAGAAGTCCCTGGCATAACTTAGACAGTGTTTGTCATATTCTTCTGTATCAGATGTGGACTGGCTACAGAGCTTGCTTATGCACACCAGATGTGTTCATCATGAGATCCTTGAATGCTCTGCCAGGTTTATTTAAATACGATGTTTTGTACACAGCACCAGATAGCGACTGAACAGTATAATACAATTTAGCATTGCATTCCATTGCCTCCTTTGAGTTCTAGATTCCTAACTTTTACAATACTTACACTATCATGTTGTCTTTGAGGTTCAGTACATATCTGTCTGTTAAGCATCTCTGAATCATACTGGTTTTGTAATTATACAACCTGAATGCATACAACTTAGTCATCCGGCTGGCTGTTAGTTGTAACGACAGACTATGGCCAGTTTGGAATCCTTGAGTCTTCTTCTTGTTCTGCATCTGCCGAGTTTGCTCTGTTGATTGTTCTTTCTGAGGAACAAGTTGTAGATGTGGGTGGTTTCTGTTGAAATGTTTACTGTTGGTCTCGATCACAGGCATATTCAGATCATTTTGGGTGCGGATTTCTTTTTCTTTACCATAGCTGCAGTTGTCCATCCGTTTTCTCCATCCAACTGGACATGAACATGGTCATCAGATTCTAGACCTGGCAGTTCTCTGAGTGACATCTGTTCACAAGCTCTTTTAGCCCTTTTATCTGATTTGACTAATCACTTCAAGTCCGGCTTCTTTGGAAATAGGTTCTTTTCCAAAGATGGAATAGAAGTTCTGAGTTGTCTTTCCATCAAGAGTTGCGCTGAACTATCCCCAGATGCTGCTACTGGTGTTGATCTGTAACTCAGAAGAGCAAGGAATGGATCTGTCTGCTGTAGGATTTTCTTGGCTATTGGAACAGCCCTCTCAGCCTCTCCATTTGCTCGAGGATAATGTGGGCTGTTAGTAATATGATCAAAATCATATTTCATTCAGAATGATTTAAATTCTGCTGCAGTGTTCTGGAATACCAAAGTGAGCAAAAGTATACTTCAGTTTCTGAATAACACTGCAATATGTTATGTCTTTTCAAGTACATTATTTCTATATACCTGGAAAAATAGTCCACAATGATCAGGTAATGATGTCCTGTGAATCTGCATAACTCTGCAGCTAGTCTCTTCCAAGGTCCCTTTGGTTGGGATATTTGTACACTATATGGTTTAGTGTTGTCTCTTAAGTTGATTCATATTAAATCTTCTTTCAAAAGTCCAGTATCATCAAATCCTCCATTGAGTTCTTCCTCCTTTCTCACTACCCCCATCATGGCTCCCGAACTGCAGCTGAGAATGTTGTTGGTCTTTAATCCTTTGGTCACATACCGCCAGGGCTACTCAGAGATGTATCAGGTGACTTCAGCTCTGGGAGGGGTTGAATGTGATTGCAAGTTCCTTTTGAGATGACTCTGACATCAGCTTCTGAGTCAATTTTAAAGTCAATAATAGTCTGGTCATGAATATTCGATTTCACTCTCCAAGCAGGCTCTATGTCATCACAAGTGATAGATCCCAGAAACAATGGCTCTTGATTTTCTGTAAAATGAGTCATCTTGCTGACTTCTTTGGTATCGCATCCAGCTGCAAAATGTCCATATTCTGTGCGTGTATTACATTATCTGCCTCTGATTAAACATGCATCATCTCTTGGGATATGGCTTTTTCCACACCTTGTGGATGATGTAGGCTGGAATTTGTCCCTCTTAGCCTCCTGGGAGTTCTCTCTCCTTGCATCAGGAGTTTTATGATAACGACTTAACACTCAAGTGTCTGTTTCTCCACTAGTTTCAGGTTTTTCAAGCTTGTCAAGTTGTTATAGGTTTTGCTATCTCAAGAGCTCAGATTGCTTTGCTCTCTGTGTAGCTGTGGCTAAGGTCAAATCCCTCTTCAATTTTAGCTGCTGTGAAAGATTTTTACCTGTTAACCCAATAACCAGCTTGTCTCAAATATTTTCATATTTTGCATTCCCCAAATCAATTTCAGCCAATGTATGCAGAGCTCTTATAAAACATTCAACATTTTCTCCCAGCTCCAGAATTCACTGGTGAAAACATGCTTTTTAATAAATCACACTTCTCTGAGATATAAGGTATGCAACAAGCATAACCAGAACCCTTTCATAGTAATCTCTATGACTGTCTTCAGTAAAATGAAAGGATTTAAACATATGCTCTGCCTGCTTCCCCATAGCATAAATTAAAGAAGATATCTGTATATCAACAGCTTCCTCGTAGAGCTTGGCAACGATCTTGACAAATATTGCTTTCAAAATGTTGTTTCCACTCTGTCCACTCCTAGGGTGACCAGACGTCCTGATATTTAGGCATTTGTCCTACGTCCCGACCGATGTTTGGTTGGGATGCAATTTGTCCTGATATTTCACA
This sequence comes from Gopherus evgoodei, assembly GCF_007399415.2. NCBI lineage: Eukaryota > Metazoa > Chordata > Testudines > Testudinidae > Gopherus > Gopherus evgoodei. Next base: position 88,713,348 of record NC_044329.1, read on the forward strand.
CTCTGGTGGTTTTTTTTTTCTCCACTGGCGGCACTCCTTCCTCCCTCTTTTTTTTTTTGGCTCCGCCGGCTACCCCCGCCCCATGTGTCCTGATATTTTCTTCCTCTCATCTGGTCACCCTAGTCTATTCCAAATGTTTTGTCAGAGCTGAAGTTCTCTGGGGCATTGAAGAGTGGCGTGTTGAGGAGATCCTGCAACCTTTAGTGCTTTGTTTCTTCTGTTTCTTTTTGTAGTTTACTTCCGACACCACATCATGGACAAGCTACAGAGCTTTATATCCACCAGATGTGTTCATCATAAGATCCTTTAATACTCTGGCACATATGGCTGAGGTTCATTTCAATATCGTATTTTATAAATAATGTTCACCTAGTGGTTGAACAGAATAATACTCCATTACAGCATCTGTGGCCTGTCTAAGGGTATGTCTACACTACAATCAGGTGTCACTGCAGCACATGTTGACATACCTGACTAGCTTTGATCTAGGCTAGCTCGAATAACAATAGGTATGAAGTTGCAGTAGCACAGACAAGCCACTTGAGTACATCCCCAGGGTCCCTTGAGGGGTTGTACCACTCTGCTGCTATGGCATTCACTGCTATTATTTGAGGTAGCTAGATCCAAGCTGGCTGAATGTATAGTTGCCAGGGTGGCTGGATTTTAGCTACCCTGACCAGTTTTTGTACTGCCTTGCCTGTTGCTGACAAATATGTGCTGAATACTGTTTTTCCCCCACTGGATAGTAAAGCACAGTTAAGCGCCCTGCTCTGGAACAAGTGATGGAGGCTCAGTAACCAGAAGTGGAAGAGGTAGAGGACTCAGGGAGGGGGTTTCTTGAGTTCAGGTTAGCTGATAGGCACTAGGCAGCCTTGCTTGGGGAGGCACCAGTGCCTGATGCACCAGATAGAGGCACCATATTTGGAAGCATGGGATTGTCAGGAAGCAATAGGGCAGAGGGGTCTCCTGGCTGCAAACAGTCTTCTCATTGGGCTCAGCAGGTAAGAGGCAGAGGTGGCTTGCTGGTAACCATTCCTGGTGTGCTTAGGGAAGGGATGAGAGTGACTTGCAGGGTGCCCCTCCCTCCCCACCTCCTGCAGGCACCCAGCACTCATTCTCTGTATTTCCCAGACACCCAGCACCCCTTACCTTCTGCACAATCCACCTGACTCTCATAGGCACACACTATCCTCAAATCCCAGACACCCAGCACCGATCAGCTCTCCTCAGGCATTGATCACCCACAGCCCTTTACAGAGCTCCTGGCACCGCCCCCTTAGTACCCATAATTCCCTGGTTGGGCCTCTTGCATAATGCCTCAGCCTTTCCACTAGATGTAACTTCAAGTACTCATCACTGGAATTCTGTGATATCGCCACTAAAAATAAGAACTTGCTGGTAGCAGCAAAATCAAATACAAATTCAAAAAAGACTTAAGAGGTGGTACGATGCGCAAAGTTTGCAAACATTTACCTTAGGACAAGGTAAGAAAAGTGACAAAATAATATAAAAATATACAATTTCTTTCTTATTTTTGTGTAAAACGGATCTCTAAAACATATTAGTAATACTTTGCTACAGTCGATGCTGGGATCCTTCCGGTTGGTAGGGACTGGTGGGAGTGGCGAGTGGCTAGTTCTTCTGAATCTTGAAGGTGGTAATCCTAAACTATGTCTATACGTGCTGCAGACACATCTCTGATTGCAGTGTAGATATACCCTACGTTATGGCAGCCTCCTCAGTCTGCCCTATGGGCTGCAGCTCTGCCTGGAATCTCTTGTAGTGTTCTGTGCTGTATTTGATTTTGCTATTGCCAGCAAGTTCTGTGCTGTGCCCTGATCCCCCCGTCCCCCAAAATGTTTCTCTTGCCCCCAGCCTTGCCCCTGACATGCCCCCTTCACCAGGGCTAGTGCAAGGGTCCTTGGAAGGCACCTTATGGCTGTAATTTGCAGTTTCTGCCCCAGGGGATTTGTGGGTTTCTTTATTTTGCTCAGGCCCTTTCACATGGCATAAAGGGGCTGGAACAGGGTTGAGGCTCTCCCTTTTCATAACTAAAAAAAGAACCTAAGCTCAGAAATGTGCGCAGTTGAAAAAGAATAGTGTACTGATACAAATAAAATACTTCTCTTAAAATACATTGAACGCACACACCTGACATTTTTATGCCGCACATTTTTTCTCCAAGGAAGATGTAAAATAAACAGAGCCTCAGTTAATCCAGCATCCCCAGAGTGAATTAATGTGATAGGCTTTCCCACCCTTTTCTTTCAGTATTAGGATACTTAGTACTCCTAGCTGCATGCTTTAGAGAAATCTATTGTAGGTGAACACAAGAGAAATTCCCCGATTAGCTCTCACCTTGTCAAGACAATATACTGAAAAGCATTTATCTACCCTTGGCTGAAAGTAACTTGTATTTCCCACAAACCATTTTATTTAAAAACAAAACAAAAAACAAAAGCAGAAAAAGTGAATAGGAGACAAATTCCAAAAGGGACACAGCATGTGTTTGTGGCTTGGCAATGAAGACTACTATTTTGTAATTTTCTACATTGAATATGGGAGAATGGCCAGATTGAAACTGTACTCTGATCTTGATCGATCAAGTTAGGGGAAGGAAGACTCACGCCTTTGGGTCAGATCCTCAGCTGATGGAGCTACACTGATATGCACCAGCTGAGGTCATTGCTCTCTGTTTACTTTTTAGATTTGTGGGTTCTGTATCAATTTAATTACTCCATTCTGTACTGTCAGATGGGGATGGACGGGCATTGTGTTTTTCTCTCCCTGTATAGTATTTAATTGAGCGTGCTGCCTTTTCCAGTGAGTGATGATCTTTCAGAAAAGTCTTATAAGGGACCAACCATGTCATTAACAGGGGAACTTCATTTCTCACAGGCAAATGAAGGCTGAAGAGAGGAATTTTTTTAAAAATATACTACTGGACACATACTCCTTGACACATACTCCGTATCCCTGTACCAATATCTTGTCTCACTTCCCCTGCATGTCTCCTGTATAACAGTCTTTACAGGAACATTTCCATAAATTTCCAAATCTATAATTAAAACATCTAACTTCCAGCTGAATTTTAGCATCAGAGTTCAGTGCTGCAAAAATATTATTTTGTTTATTATTTATATGACAGTAGCACTTAGGGCCTGTCTACATTGCAGCTGGGAGTGAGCCTCCCAGCCTAGGTACAAAGACACACACACACTAGCTTTCCTCATGCTAGCATGTTAAAAATTGCTGTGTAGATGTTGTGGGTCAGGCTGAAGTCTGGGCTGTCAAACCCAGAGGGGTGGGATGGGCTTGAGAGTCTGTCCACCTGGGTTAGGAGGCTCTTTCCCAGCTGCAGTGTAGATATAGCCCAAGAGGCCCCAAGTTTGGGTCCCCATTGGGCTGTGCGCTGTACATACACAAAGAGCTTACAATCTAAATAGATGAGACAGACAAAGGGTTAGGAGAAAAAAATAACAGCAGGATATTATTTCCTATACTTAGACTGGGAAGTAATGGAGTTATGTGAGGGGCTACACAAATCCTACACTGGTTATGAAAGGATTAACAAACTGCTATGGGCTCTATTACTGCCAACTCTCTACCCCTGTAGTAGGGGTCAGGCTTGGAGGAAGGGAGTTAAAAGGGGGAGAGCTCAGCTCAGTTGGGGCTGACTTCAGCTCCATCCTTCACTTTGTGACAGAAGGTTGGCTGGCTGGGCCGTGACTAGAGACTCCTGCCTGCCAGAGCGTCCCTAAGGGAAAAGAGGCTTAACCCAGGCACCCTACCAGGACCCTACCAACAGGACCACCAAGGGTGTGCGTGTGTGCGCAAAAGGGGCATCTGCCCTGGGGCTGGCAATTTAAAAGGGCCTGGGGCTCCCAGATACCGCCGCTGGTACCACAGCAGCAGCTGGAGCCTTGAGCCCTTTTAAATTGCCACCAGAGCCCTGGGTGGCATGGGCGATAGTGCGGATGGGCTGGCTGGGGGAGGCTGACCCCCCTGGCCTCGCCCCTTTTGCCTAAGGCCCCACCCCTTCCAGGGGCCTGGGGCAAGGCCCCGGTACATGCAAGAATTTTGTTACTTTCACCCTGGTGATATGGTATGAAGATTTTATTAGCATGCGTTGGGATGATGACACTCCTCACAAATGTCAAGGCCATGAAGAATGCAGGTCAACCTATAGATCTATTGCATCTATACTTATGTATTCTCTATATAGAGATAAATATACATTGTAACGTGCCTGTAGGGAAAAAGAGTATCTTTATATACTGACTAATGTCCATGTTGAGTGTTTTTAATTATCTGTACTAGGTAGTGCCTGTTTCTCCTTAACACTGTAGCTCTTTATCACACACCTGCAGCCGTGCCACCTTGCATTATCATTTCATCAGCTCTTGCAAGCTAAGAAGTGTCAGTTCTGGTCAATACTTGGATAAGAGACCTTTAAGGAAAATCCAGGATGCTTTAGGAAATGGTTCAGTAGGAGAATTCTCCTCTCTCTGTTGGCACTGAACCACTGTTCCCATATGATGTTGGAGGGGCTCAACTGAGTAGAGTATTCTTCACTTCCCCTATGCTGCCACACCCTGTTGTTATTGTTCTGCCAAACACCTTCCACATTCCACCCCTGAAGTGGCTGCATTTCCATACCATGTGAAAGGATTCCTGTACCTGTGTAGTTTGTAAAGCAATTTGATGAAAGGTGCTACATAAACAAAGACATCTGGCCATGCTGATGCTGGGATTTACTGGATCTGCACTATCTGCAACTCAGTGGGGTGTATGCAAACGTGGTCTAAATTAGTGGCTCGCAACCCTTCCAGACTACGGTGCCCCGTCCGGGTGTCCGATTGTCTTGCATACCCCAAGTTTCACCTCACTTAAAAACTACTTGCTTACAAAATCAGACATAAAAATACAAAAGCACCACAGCACACTGAAAAATTGCTTACTTTCTCATTTTTACCATGTAATTATAAAATAAATCAATTGGAATATAAATATTGTACTCACATTTCAGTGTAAAGTATATACAGCAGTGTAAACGAGTCATTGTCTGTATGAAATTGTAGTTTGCACTGACTTCGCTAGTGTTTACTAGCCTGTTGTAAAACTTGGCAAATCCAGATGAACTGATGAACCCCTTGCAAGACCTCTCCATACGCCTGGTTGAGAACCAGTGGTCTAAATCACTTTTATGCATTCCTAATCCTGGCCTTTCTCAGCACTAGGTCAGTCACCAAGCACAATTTAGGGTAGCTTTTCTGGCAGCTGGGGACAAGGGGAGTCCAGTCTAGCCACACACTCTTTTCTTTGGCTACAGCCCTTCTTTCAGGGGCAGGAGAAGGGCCATCATAGAGCCCCCAGGCTTGCTGCATACCACCCAAAGGTCCTCTTACTCCAGGGGAATGTTGATGGGGCCAGTTCAGTCAGCTTTCCAGCTGCTGAGTGCTGTGAGAAAGGAAAGACCATGGTCATTTTGATTATGTCTTAGGGTCTGAGCCAATCACAGTATTACCATGACTTCAGCGAGCACAGGACTGAAGCATTGTTACGGCTTAATTTATTTATTTGTCTGCTTTTGCTCAAAGTCAGCTGATGTAACAGCTACTGTTCTGAACAAATAAGGCAAAATGGCAAAATCCTATCATACTGTGTGGACAGCTGCATCTACTGTATTCCCTGTGGCAACTGTGATACATTTCTATTGGGAAAAGCAGAAATCCCACCAACTATCAGGACACAACAGTATTAGATAGGAATCACAGTAGGGGCAGCAAGCTCCTGGATAACCATAAATGTTATCACATAACATTAGTATGAAATGAACCCAGAGGCTGTCAAACATACAGCCAAAGAAAAATAGGAAATTCAAAAGTCAAATTAAAGAGATGCTTTACACTTGCATGAAAATAGAAGTCTTTCCAAGTGAATAGCTTTCACTCCTGTATAGTGTCTCACTGCAATGAAAAAAATTGAGCTAGTCTATGACGGGAACATTACATGGAATAAATGAAAAAGAAGTGAAACACTTTCCCCAACTGAATTGACAGAAATGAGTCTTAAGGCGACAGACAAAACCATATCTAACACAACATCTAATCACAATTAATTTTCCTCCCCTTGCTCAGTCAGCATTCTTTGCTACACTGAGAAGACAACTACACAACAGCCCCACACTTTGGATCAAAACACGATGTGGGAGAATTCTAGAGTAATATATACATATACTGGAAATGGGCCTAAGCCACAAAATTTGGATGCAGATTTGAACTTGCTACAAATTTGGGGTTGCCTGTAATGTGGGGTTTTGAGATAGTTGAGTTCAGGATCCTGACAAAAGGAAGAAAGAAGAGCAGTAAAATAAGGATCCTTGACTTCAGAAAATCAAACTTAGACTCCCTTAGGGAACTGATGGGCAGGATCTCCTGGGAGCTAATATTAGGGGGCAAGAGTCCAGGAGAACTGGCTGTATTTTAAAGAAGCCTTATTAAGGCACAGGAACAAACCATCCCGATGTGCAGAGAGAATAGCAAATATGGCAGGCGACCAGCTTGGCTTAACAATGAAATCTTTGGTGAGCTTAAACTGAAAAAGGAAGCTTTCAAGAAGTGGAAATTTGGACAGATGACATGGGGAGAGTATACAAATATTGCTAGAGCATGCAGGGGTGTAAACAGGAAAGCCAAGGCACAATTGGAGTTGCATCTAGCAAGGGATGTGAAGGGTAACAAGAAGGGTTTCTACAGGTATGTTAGCAACAAGAAGGTGGTCAGGGAAAATGTGGGACCCCTACTGAATGGGGGGAGGCAACCTAGCGACAGAGGATGTGGAGAAAGCTGAAGTACTCAATGCTTTTTTTGCTTCAGACTTCACAGACAAAATCAGCTCCCAGACTGCTGCACTGGGCAACACAGTATGGGGAGGAGGTGAGCAGACCTCAGTGGTGAAAGAACAGTTAAGGACTATTTAGAAAAGCTGGACATGCATAAGTCCATGGGTCCACATCTAATTCATCCAAGGGTGCGAAGGGAGTTCGCTGATGGGATTGCAGAGCCATTGGCCATTATCTCTGAAAATTCATGGCGATTTGGGGAGATCCCGGATGATTGGAAAAAGGCAAATATAGTGCCCGTATTTAAAAAGGGGAAGAAAAAGAACCCGGGGAACTACAGACTGGTCGGCCTCACTCCAGTGCCCACAAAATCATGAAGCAGGTCCTCAAGGAATCCATTCTGAAGAACTTGGAGGAGAGGAAGGTGATCAGAAACAGTCAACATGAATTCACCAAGGGAAAGTCATGCCTGACCAACTTGATTGCCTTCTATGATGAGATAACTGGCTTAGTGGATATGGGGAAAGTGATGGATGTGATACATCTGAACTTTAGCAAAGCTTTTGATACGATCTCCAATAGTATTCTTGCCAGCAAGTAAAAAAGTAGGGATTGGATGAATAGACTATAAGGTGGATAGAAAGCTGGCTAAATTGTCGGGCTCAATGGGTAGTGATCAACGGCTCGATGTCTAGTTGGCAGCCGGTATCAAGTGGAGTGCCCCAGGGGTCAGTCCTGGGCCCAGTTTTGTTCAACATCTTTATTAATGATCTGGATGATGGAGTGAATTGCATCCTCAGCAAGTTTGCAGATGACACTAACCTATGGGGAGAGGCAGATATGCTGGAGGGTAGGGATAGGGTCCAGAGTGACCTAGACAAATTGGTGGATTGGGCCAAAAGAAATTTGATGAGGTTCAACAAGGACAAGTGCAGAGTCCTAGGGAGGTGGTGGAATCTCCATCCTTTGAGGTTTTAAAGGCCTGGCTTGACAAAGCCCTGCCTGGGATGATTTAGTTGGTGTTGGTCCTGCTTTGAGCAGGGGGTTGGACTAGATAACCTCCTGAGATCTCTTCCAACCCTAATATTCTATGATTAGGTCCATGTCCAATACATACATGAATGGATATATTCACCCATGTTTTTACTTTCTGCTCACACCAATGGTGAAGTAGGTCCATTCACTATCAATTTTGAGATTTGCTACATATGCTGTGTCAAAATATGGATGTAAGTGTTTAGAAGTACTTCACATTAATACACTTTGCAGCAAACAGTAACTTTACAGTTTCAGGTGTCATGCTCATTCATAGATCTTTTGTCTTTATATATAAAGATGGGTAGGCAGTCTGATTACTGATCAAGCTCATCTATACTTCTGTAATAAGGAAATGAATTTTCCCTTTATTACTGTTTTATCTTTCTGTTTAGAAAGGAAATTGTTTTCCTAAACATTCTGGACATTTTGCAATATGCAGTGTCTCACTATGTAGGGTGACCAGAGGTCCCGTTTTTAAAGGGATAGTCCCATTTTTGGGGACTTTTTCTTATCTAGGTGCCTATTCTCCCACACTACCTGTCTCATTTTTTCACAGTTGCTATTTGGTCACCCTATCACTATGCCTACATAATTCCTCACCTTGGCAACAAATTAGGATGTTCATTGCCAGAACCTCTAAGGCATTGACAAGTTAGCAGTATTTAATTTGTAATGAAAGAGGTGTTGGGGCTCAAGCAATATTTTTACATTCATAACAGATGCAACAAGCCCAGACATACCCAGGCTATGAACTGCCACGCCTGGAGGTGCCAGGGCTCAGCCTTGCAAGCCCTGGCACAGATTAAGCACCGCAAGTTAGCCGGTGACTTTAAATTCAGGTTTACATAAGGAATTCAGATTTATACAAGCTTGGAGTGGTTTTTATTAATACCAAGCATTTCTGAATTTGTCTGTCTTTGTACCTGAGCAGGATTTCACTTTTTCTTACATAACAGTCGTCACAGTTTTAATTTTTCCTCAAAATGGATCTCTTTTATGTCTGCTATTTACTATCCTTGTCAGAGATGTTAAGCACAAGAAATACAGTATCTACAGGATGCAGAAACTATTTTCTTGCAATAGGTAACCAGATGGTTTTAAGAAAGGATCTATATTCTGTGCTTTATCTATTCATGTGTAGGATTTTGATTTCATTTGAAAGGAAAGGCGTAAACCCTAGGTCTGAAAACTAATAGAATTTCTGCATTTACCTGCTAATCCATAGCCTTTAGGTTAGATTCTATGTCAGCCAGCAGTCAGCTTGTTGAAGGAAGCAATACTTTAAAACTAAAATGAAAAGATTTCTGTTATATGCACTCCAACACCTGATATGGAGGCAGATTATGGAGGTGGATTATTATTAGAAATATTTTCCACTATGTCTCATAAGTGAGACTGAACAAGCCACAGGAAGTAGACCTAATCAGATAATGCTGACTTGCAGACCGAAAAGGAATATGGAAATGTGGTTTGCCTAAGTGATATGCCCTCTCTTGACAAGACTGAAGACTATTTAAAAGCCAAGCAGTTAGCATAATGGTAAATGGTATTATATAGATACACCAACTCAGTTTCTTAGATTCAGAAAGTTGAGGCTGTGTCTAACCTGGCAGCTGCCCTTGTCTGTCGGCATTACATGGATTTTCAGAAGGGCTAATATTCTGTAGTGATATTATGCTCAAAGGCAGTGGAGCTACAGAGACTGGGAATATAACAAGGCCTGAGAGGGCATTACACAGTCGCTGCATCAGATAAGCTGTTTGTGCCTAGGTACATCTAAATATTTCTTTTGTGTCTTCCATGGGAACTTGGGCTGTGTAAGGACTTCAGGACTAGCCCATGTTGACAGGCATTTGGGACCCAACCTTGTAAGGTGCTATGTGTTTCCCAACAGGTGTTGAATGCTGAATTCTGTTCCTTCAAGTTCTTATGCCAAACCCATCACTCCTGACATCTATCTGAGCACTCACAGGAGCTGAGGATGTTCAGTACCTGACAGGAGACACTCATTGCTGTGCACAATTGGGTGATCCTTAGGGGAGGAGGGTATAAGAGAGGCGGTTAGAATTAATTCAGAAATAGCCAAAACAGGGAGATGCTTGAGTCATTTCTATCAGAACTTAAATAATGTTCTAAAATGAATCACTACACTGAATTGCCATGCAAGTCAAATATTTAACTTATTGCTTTTCATTATTTCATCTCTTCAGAATGGATGTAGACTGCAGATTAGATAAAATGAGGATAAGATAAAGAGAACCTTAATATTGCAAGAAAAACAGCTATATTGCAGACTTCTATTATAGTCGAGATATATTTTATGAATTATCACTGGAAAAAACTCTTGGCTGCAAAACCTCATTGGGGAGCAGAGCAGATCTTAGCTTTGGACCTTAGAAGTGTCTGCTTAGGGGGCAAATGAACTATATCTGTAATGGAACACACTTGCTCTGTACTTATTTTCCCAGATAACCATTGTAATGTTTATTATTCAATCTGGATTTCTTGTGTTTATATACACGCACAAATCTGGACTAAGCCTATAGTCTAGATCTTCCACTTCTTTAACTATATATTTGGGGCACAAAATGAAGGATTTTTTTTTAAGGGGAAATCAACAGAACATTACAGTTGTCTCATGCTTTGTATAACTCATTGTAATTCATATAATGTCTTTGTTGGCAAGTGGTTATCAGACAAATAGCATTAAGAGGCAAAGAAATAGCTTCACAAAGAATGGTGCTGTTTTATAAAGCTAATTGTCATGCTATCTCCAATATTCCATGCAACTGAATTGTTAATTTTTAATCTGGTATCCCTGATAGCAGTGTAGCTATTCATGCTTACCTGGGGTTCTCTGCAGCAAGAGGATAATTTTTTGGCACAATTAGCACTTTTGAATATTACAGTTTGCCTGAGCCTAAAAAGATGTTTAAAAGATATTTCATAGTCTTATTTCACAGTCTTATTTCAAAGACAAAGTGCCCACAAACATTTTTTTAAATGCCTGCGTTTTTTAATTTGCATAAAGGAATTTAAAACAAATCAGATAGAAATCAGTTATTGTAACTTTGATGTCCAAAACAGCTCCGCTTCCTCTGACAAGTGTACAATTGTGTATCAGGTATATGGGTCATGCCTTCTAAAGAGCTACTTACATAAGGACTTTCATGACAACAAATCCAAACCATGTCTAGCTTAGTTTGAGAATTATTGAAGAGATAATGTCAGTGAAAGGAATATAACACATAGAGGGGAAATTGGGGCATTTATTTTTTGAAGTGAAAGACCATTCTCCTGTTACAGCAGAGTAATGTAATCACTTTGTTTCATTTGAAATGTCAAACCATTTAAACTAAATGAATCCTTCGTTATATTGGCTTACACTGACAGTGTACAGTCTAGATGATTAGACTGATAATTCTTGAACTTACTATTATCAAAACCAGGGATTCTAACTGCCTCAAAAATGCACTGATTCTGTACTTCAATCAATGGCAGTCAAGCCATAAAAATACACTTATAGAAAACTTTACTACTGTTCTCATGAGCTGTTAAGAACTACATCAAGATTTTTTCCAAGGTCCCAGTTGTAAGAGATTCTCCTCTGGGTTCCATACACCTCATCTGAACAGAAAATAGCTCGACGTTGGCTATAGTGGGAGGCATAGTGCTGTGCTCCTGTAGAGAAGCCACAATGACTCTGAGTACCTCCTGCCATCAGTTCCTCCCTGGGATCACTATGTGCCTCTCAGTTGTTTGCTGCAGCACACGTGCCCTCAGTGCCTGCTCAATGAACTTTTGAAAGAAAAAGCTGTGTTTCCTTGCCATGTCCTTCTTAGTACCTCTTCTGTCAAATAAGCAACAGAGTAGCCACCACCAGGATAGATGCTTGCACAGATGGCTGTAAGTATCTGGTGTTCAGGAAACAGAAACGTAAGGCCCTATTGTGTAACTGTGGCTGAAGATGAAAGCTAACGCTACCGGTCCGAAAACATTGAAAGACACTGCTTATTCCAGAAGTCCTTTAATGCAGTGCTCTACATCTTTCTTCCACAGAGGAAGACACCAACCAAAAGGCCAGTGTATCCCTCTAGGCCTGCTCATAACAGACAGGATTTGAGCATTCAGCTCCCTTTCCTGAACACAGAGGGTCCATTTGGGAGCATTGTGCACAAACAGAAAAACCTCTGGGGCTTTAAAAGGTTACGAAGATATAGCCAGCAGTCAGCTGCTGTCCACCTTGGTTGTAGGATCTCTCTGTCGGAAGGAGACCAGGGCCCTTTTATCAGCATTGACGCTGGTCACTTCAGAGGGTTATGGAGTTCTGGTTTAGAGAAATGTCATGTTTGGACATTCGAGCATTATTGAAGAGAAAATCCAGTCTCTCCTGGATGTCAAAAAATGCTATTGAACCTGCACTATATGGTAAAAGGAGGAAGGATTTTTATTCTGGGTACAGCCCGAATCGCCAAAAGACTTTTAAATTAATCTCCCCCCTCTGCTGAGTCCTGTTGGTGGGAGTGGGGCAGTCAGTAAAAAGGGAGCAGAAGCTAAGTCAATGACTGGTAGGGCTATCCTCCCAAAAAGATGGAGTTGGGGGAGGCAAGGAGAAGTGGAACTAGTCAGGATGTTCGCCTCCTTCTACGTATAGAAAATTTGAGGGGAGCTGTTTTAGGGAGTAGTGGTTGTGTGGAGCTATTTGGGTGGAATATGTCCCACTCAGTATAGAGCAAGAGACCCACTGATGGTAACTTTTAGAGATAGCTTTGTGATCCCAGCAACAATCCTAAGTGTGGCTAGCTCATTAAAAATTATAAAGGTAGGCAGCAGAAATATTTTGGATTTATTTGATGGAGAAAGTTAATCTGGGGAAGTTACAATAGCAGGAAAGAAGGCAACTACTAAGATAATTGCAGCAGACATTCCTCCTGTAAGAGTGAATCATGGCTTACTTTACAGCCCTTTGTTTTCAAATAAAAATTCAGACCCGCACAAACTGTAAATAGGGTAGTGGGCGGGTGGGTGCGTGCGAACATGCAGGTAGGGGTGGGGAGAAGTTAGGAAATTACTAACTAGAGAAATTAGAGTATTAAAAGGCTTTCATACTGCTTTTCCACTCTAAATACTGTCAATGCGCTGCTTTGAAGAGATCTTAAATTAAAGCTTAAATACAGGGTTTTAAAAAGGGGGGGAAAATCTGTACCTCGATTCCCCCCGTGTTAAATGAGGACAACTGATACTGTGGTGTCATTTGGGAACATGCTGAATTTTTAAATGGCAACACTGTAGTATTGTCTTGCTACAGTTTGGTAGCTAAACAGATTTAAGAAATTTACCAGGGCGAAGATGAGATGCAAATGGAACAATTTTAAGAGAATCATTGTTTAAAACGATAAATCAACAAATTCCAGCAACTGTTGGGGGCCTCAAAAGTAACTGATACCAGCTAAATTTAGAGGTGGCTTTTTCAATCAAGATAGTAAGACTGATGGTTAGGTTCATCATCGACTTTTAACATGAACAGCCAGATAGCTGCACTCTAAACAGAGAACTGTTCCTACTCCTCTAGCCCTTGCAATAGGGTTCTGAAAAAATAGCATATACGAAGGATGAGTTCGAAATGCCATTTATTTTCACTCACTTGGGAATGACTTCCAGTTGCAATGTACAAACTACTTATTCGAAGCTGATGGAGTTTTAATGGCTGCTGGAAGCTGGAGTAAAAGTGTTTGGTACAGACCACTGGCTGAGACGATGCCAGAGGTCAACTCACTAGGTCCCCAACCACTGTGGAGAAGGATCAGGTAAGACTCAGAAGATGTGTGTGAGGCTCTCCTCTTCTTCCCAGGAAGGATTTTTACTTACCTTCCTAGGAAAAGAGATCATAAACACAAAATTTTTCCTCTTTCCTGTTAAACTGCTTATTTCACTAGGAAAAGCATGAGTTTGTGTATGTGAAAATTCACAAAGTTAAAATGGGATCTTGCTCAGCGTTCTAGGGGCTGAAGTTGGGACATCTTTTGCTGAAATACCTCCTTCTCAGCAGCTTACAAACACTGACCTGAACAACCCTCCTAAGGCCACATAAGGCCATTATTGCCAATTAACACACAGAAAAACAGAGACAGAGAAGGGTAAGGTAGTTACCCAAGGCCACACGCAGGGAATCAGTTGCAAAGCCAGGCTTATAGCTATTCAGTGCTGGGTTTCGGTTCCATTCTATCCCTGGCTCAGTGGGATAGGTTAATATATTGCAGGTCAGACAGGATGCCTTAGAAGGCATTATTTCTTCAAATGGCAGAAAACTCTCTTCAAGTGGCTGCTTCCTGAAATTTTCTATATATAAGGTAAATTGGGGATGTGAGTGAGTCTGGGAAAGGAAGGCAGAAAGTTGGCTATTTTAATTATGCGTATTTGAGCTGTCCTAACTGGTCCTCTCTGAGACTTAGAGGGACCAAATCTTTTTGCAAGTTTGGGTTCCGCACTCTTGCTACCGTGGTGCAAGTCACTGTAATCCACCTTACAATACCAGCATACTAGACGTCTATCCCAGAAGCACAAGTAGCAGATAGGGAATGATCCGCTGCATAAGGATGTTATATAGTTCACCCATCCATAGCTTATATGTGTAACCATATTCATCTTAAAAAGAACTGTGTCTATGATATCCCACAAGGCAAATACTGTAAAATACAATGGAACACAATGGACAACACAAGAGAAAGCGCCTAACAAGGAACCATTCCTCCCTAAGAAAAAAAATGATGATGGCTTTTCAGTACATTTCCCGAGCCATTTAACCTTGCTCAAAGTCAATAGTGGGACGAGGAAGGAAAGATATCTGGCACCACAGTTAATAGGAGGTTCATATTACTATAGATGTCTGCTCTGCTGCAGGAGGCTGATAATGGATGCACTTCTGGAGATGGCCTTTTAGAAAGTGAACCATTGTTTTCATTAAATTTTACAGTTTCCAAAATGCCAGACAAAATTAATGTTTGAGATGATTTATTTTATATATCCTTCTAAGCAACCCAATTTGGGTTGGTATTAAATTAGTACCATTATATATACATGACTGTATGACCACATGAATAGATGCCCACAGCCTCCAAAGTTTCAAGTGCTGTCTACTTTGAGCCGTGCTGAATTGTTTTAAGTTACTTTCATATTGTTTTTTAATGCTCTGAAATGAATAGTAATCTTTACTTTCCTGTCACACCTTCCATTCAAGCTTCTTAAAGCACTTTCTGAACTCAAATCAATACACAACACAGGAGTGGTGGAAGGTCCCTAAAAGTGTGGGGGGGGGCACTGGTATCCAAACTGTGGCCCACCCCCGTGCCACACCTTCTCTCAGGTCCAACACGTGCATCACCCCTTCCCCCAAGGCTCCACTCCTATACTGCCCCTTCTCCCCAAGGTCCTGCCCTCGTGCTGCCCCTTCTCCCCAAGACTCTGCCCCCCACACCAACTCTTCCCCCCCAAGACTCCTCATCTGGCCGTTGCTCACCCTTATGGCTAGGAAAAAGTGGGAGGGCATAGCCCCCTGTTCCAGAGCCCCTGACACAACACATCTGTCAACTAACTAGGTATTATTACCCATTTCACAGATGAGAAAACTGAAGCAAAGAGAAGCTTGTCCATAAATCCTGCCCTGCTGCTGTTGAAATCAACAGTAACACTCTTATTGACTTTTGTGGCACAGAATTAGACCTAAAGTGGTTGACAAAACAGAAGTTATATCTCCTGACTCAGGAGATCCATTGTATTAACTACAAGACTATCCATTTGCCAATGTACATCATACTAAAGTAGTTTGTCTGCAGTGTTAAATATAATATCTACAGTATGAGAGTGAAATGCAGTTTGCAAATGTACTTTATCAAGTTCCATAGTACAACAGGCAACACAGAGACCCCTGAAACATCAAAGTTGATAAATGTGATGGCTCTCTAATGGGAAAAATACAGTTCATAGTTTGTCACAGATTTGCAGATTAACAGTTAAAATGGATATTAATCTGTGCAAATAATCTACAGAATTTAAACAATGGTTAACACATTGTCTGAAGAGGAACAACTATGTTCAAACATATGAGATAAGGTTGCTAATTCTTTGGGTGCAGTGAAAAATCTTCACCTTCTCCTGAATGTACTGTAAAGCTTTCAAAGTAAAGAATTTCAAACAAGATTAAATAAAAGTACATCCTCTTTCATTGTGATTCACTGTGAACTACCCAGCTGGTTTCCCAAAGAAACCCAGCTCTCAGCTTCAGCTGAATGAGAGTTTGAAACATGGGGAAGATGATCGCTCAGAATAGTATGCTTCATTGACACAATTCTATAGAGGTCTATTTTCTCAGCCAGGCATGTGTTTAGCTCCCACTGATGTTATGTGTGTGTGTCTATTAAAAAACAGACTTCAAAAGCCAGGGTTGTCAGATGTCACAGAATCACAGAACTATGAGATGGAAAAGACCTATTAGATCTTCCACTCCCTCCTGCAAGCCAATGAAACATTTAGTACAATAAATCTATAGCATATTCCCCAGCGTGTTGCCCAGTCAGTACTTCACGTCCTTTATCTTTTCTGAAATTTCACTTTTGATGAAGAATGATATTCAGAGCTAGTCAAAGCAACTGCTGTAAGAAGGTAAAGTGATCACATTTCAAGGTCCAAAGGAAAATGACATTTTTCCTTTATATGATTTATAGATGGGATTATATCTATGAAATGGTAATCTTATAATTTTGGCCAACATGACATGAATTTATGAGCCATGATTACTTCAAGATTAGCTGTCATACATGAAGCTCCATTGAAAGAACCAGGTTCATATACTCATATTCCAGCTCCACTAAAACGTAAGACTTAGTGCTGAGTGAAGAACTGGTTAATCTAACATTGCTAATATTACTTTGGCATCAAGCAGAAATTCTTTTACAGCTTCACTGTTCATACTTTTGAAACTCTTTTTTTTCTTTCAAGCTAGAGCTCTACAGAAGCACTGTAGCTATTTGTATAGGGCAGCACCACCTGGAGTGCCCTGCAGTGGCAGACTGCAGCAGAACAGGCATGTCTTCCTGTTTCCCTCCTTCAGAGTCCCCAGTAACACTATATCAGGCTCTTCTGCCTTGGGGCCAGTTTATTACAAAACATAGTGCAAAGCAGTCTCCAAAGTCCCAAAATATAGTCCATTTATCAAGCCTGGTGCATGTAACCCCTCAAAACCTCACAACATCTAGTCACCTCAATGCCCCTGTGATGAATGTGGGAATTTTAGTAATATTTTTATGAAGCTTGCATGTGCCTCAGTTTCCCTCTGGGCTTTCTGTTACTATGCACTGAGTGTAAAGGGAAGGGATGAGGTGTTTGACTCAATAGCACCCTGGGTGGAGACTAGAGTCATTAACAAACTGAATAAAGTCTACATATGAGAATGAAGGAGCCAGAAGAGACAATGGAAATCCCAACGCCTGGGACATTCATACCTAGCTACCAAGGCCTGGTCTACAATACGTGTTTATCTTGAATTTAGCAGCATTAAATCTAATTAAGTCTGCACCTGTCCACACAATGAAGTCCTTTAAGGGCTCTTCAAATCGATTTCTGTACTCCACAATTCGACGGTATTGGCCTCCGGGAGCGATCCCACAGTGGACCATTGTGACCGCTCTGGACAGCAATCTGAACTCGGATGCACTGGCCAGGTAGACAGGAAAAGCCCCACAAACTTTTGAATTTTATTTCCTGTTTGCCCAGCGTGGAGAGCTGATCAGCACAGGTGGCCATGCAGTCCCAGAATTAAAAAAGAGCTCCAGCATGGACCGTAGGGGAGATACTGAATCTGATCTCTGTATGGGGAGACTAATCTGTTCTAGCAGAACTCTGTTCCAAAAGATGAAATGCCAAAACACTTGAAAAAATCTCCAAGGCCATGACGGACAGAGGTCACAACAGGGGCTCAACACAGTGCTGCGTGAAACTTAAGGAGCTGAGACAAGCAAACCAGAAAGCCAAAGAATCAAATGGACACTCATGAAGGGAGGGGCGACTGACGACTGTAGCTATGCCACAGTTCCCGCACTCTCTGAAAACCATTTGAATTCTTGGCTGAGCTCCCAAAGCCTGAAGGGTCAAAAACATTGTCGCGGGTAGTTCAGGGTATATGTCATCAGCCCCCTCGTGAAAGCAAAGGGAAAAAAATCGTTTCTTGCCTTTTTTCAGTGTCACCATATGTCTACTAGATGCTGCTGGCAGACACTGTGCTGCAGCGCTACACAGCAGCATCCCTTCCCTTCCCTTGCCTTGCCTTGTGGATGGCAGATGGGACAGTATGACTGATATCTGTTATCGTCGTCCCGTGCGTGCTCCTGGCTAGCCTCAGTGAGGTCGGCCGGGGGCACCTGGGCAAAAATGGGAATGACTCCAGGTCATTCTCTTCTTTAAGTTTTGTCTAATGTAGATTCAATTCTTCCTGGAATATCATGCCAGCTGGAGGCTTCTGCCTCAGGCTGCTCTCCCAGTCAGCAGCACTATTCGGTTGCACCTACCCCAGCCTACTCCTTGTTACCAGGGCTCACAATCAGATACTTAGACCTCTACATTTTGCTGCAAATAAAAAAATTAAGCTGCCGTTTAGAACTGTCCCCCAACATACATACATTTTATATTTTACCAGCATCAACCAAAGGCCCCCACACAAATGGAGATTCAGTCCTGCCTGTGCTTCTATCCCAGTGCTTGTCACAGATTCCCATTTTCAGCTATAGGCTGAGCAAGTGCAGAATGGTGGTTCACTCTACTTCAGTGTAAGCCAACTGCCCTCCCTTCCCCCCTTTGATCTCTGCTTGCAGAAGCAATAAAGTCAGTGTTGTTTCTTATTCCTGCATTCTTTATTACTTCATCACACAAATGAGGGGACACTGCCACGGTAGCCCAGGAGGGGTGGGGGAGGAGAGAAGCAACAGGTGGAGTTGTTGCAGGGGCACCTCCTAGAATGGCAAGCAGCTCATCATTTCTGCGGGATGTTTGAGGCTGTGACCCAGAGCGGCCGTTTGCCTCTCTGGTTCTTTAGTACGCTTGCCTGATATTCTAGGCAGGACTGACTCTCCATTAGACAAAACTTAAAGAAGGGAATGACCCAGGGAGTCATTCCCATTTTTGTCCAGGTGCCCCCGACCGACCTCACCGAGGCCAGCCAGGAGCACCCATGACAGCAGCAGATGGTACAGTATGACTGGTAACTGTCATTGCCAACTTGTAAAAGGCAAGGAGATGCTGCTGTGTAGTGCTGCAGTACCGCGTCTGTCAGCAGCATCCAGTACACATACGGTGACAGTGAAAAAAGGCTGAACAGGCTCCATGGTTGCCGTGCTATGGTGCCTGCCCGGGCAATCCAGGGAAAAGGGGGCAAAATGATTATCTGCCGTTGCTTTCACGGAGGGAGGACTGACTGACAACATTTACCCATAACCACCCATGACAAATTTTTGGCCCCATCAGGCATTCATATCTCAACCCAAAATTCCAATGGGTGGGGGAGACTGTGAGAACTATGGGATAACTACCCACAGTGCAACGCTCCGGAAGTCGACGCTAGCCTCGGTACATGGACGCACACCGACAAATTAATGTGCTTAGCATGGTTGCGTGCACTAGACTTTATACAATCTGTTTCCAAAAATCGATTTCTGTAAAATCGGAATAATCCCATAGTGTAGACATCCCCAAGAGACAAGAGGAAGGAGATTTCACAGAATGCACAGAATAGGCCCCAAGCTGGCGAACCAATGGGAGAGGTGTCTGGTGGCTGTATTAAGAACTGAGCTCTCAGAGACACGGGGCTCTGAACTGCGACTAAGACAAAGGAGACAGAGAAAGAGAGACGAGATGGAATCTACAGCAGGTTGGCTGGGTGAAGCCCTGGCATTGGCCTGTCTGAATTCTGTCTTAAGCCTCACTTTTTTCTCTGCTCTTACCTAAGGATTTTTAGATTCTGTATGCCAGGTGGCTAATAAACGGTTACCTTGTTTTGGAAAGGCTGTCTGGTGTTGCTGCAACTGCTTACTGAGAGCACTGCACCCAGGAGGAGTCAAAACAAGTTTCCTGCAGGAATTTGGCTTGGCTGCGTTGGCTGCAGGGAGCCATGGAGAGAGACAGGAATCTCTGGTGCCTGAAGGCCCAGTTCTGGAGTCAAGGAGACCACAGGCCTGCCCCCGTGGAACACTGAGGATCCTTGTGGACTGGCATTCTACCAGGGTCACTCCCACGGCACCAGTTCCAGGCTGGGGCATAGCCCAGACTCTGTGAATCCAGGACATCCCCACATATCACATTCTAGCATTGTCCATGGGCTCTTCTTCAGTCCTCTTCTATCCTTTTACAAGGACAGCCCCAGCCACTCCAGCTGGAGTTGCAAGCCTGCTCTTCCCAGCAGAAATCCCCATGGCCACTCTTCTGGGAGATTATTCTCACCAGTGGGGCATCGCTCAATCCTCCAGTCCTCTCACTGTTTCTCTGTTTCCTGCTCTCCAGTGTGGAGGTGCCTCTCTGCTATTCTCTGGCCTACAGCCCTGGCTCTCCAGCTTGGGGAAGTCACTCAGCAAACCTCTCCACTGATTTCCTGCCTTCAACCTTCCCCCAGGAACCACCACAGCTTCTCTCTTGGGCTTTCTGGTTTCCGACAGCCCTCACCTGCTGATCTCTCATTCTCAGGCAGTGCTCACCTGCACTTCCCTGACTGACTCTTCCTTTTGTCAGGATCTCCTGTGTCTGTGGCTGAGATGCTCTCTCTTAAAACCCAACTGGGAAGTTGTCACAGGTGCACTGGCCTCTTCCCTCTTAACAGGCCAGTGGCACCCTGTGATACCATCTCCCTATAGATGGGACAGAGAGGCAAACTGTACTAGGGCAAGCTTTAAAGAAGAAAGCTAGGAAAAGTTTCTAAACTTTGATACACTACAATATTATTCAATTGATTCTTGTTGCAATAGATTATACCAGAGTTACTGAGAAAAGAGAATGAAAAAAGAATTAGTAGAGAAGGAATGTAATAGCTAGATCTATCCCCGCGGAATTTGCTGAGCCATTTTACATCTTTTGTGACATCTGCCAAAAAAAGGTCAGTTGAACTAATCTGTGCATACACCTTGGCATCTCCTTTGTAACATATCATCTCCACACTGGAGTTATTACCTGCTGCCTACAACAAAGTCTAAGAAATCAGCTGGAGCTGGTTCTGAGTTGTGGCATGACTGATATGTCTTTTATAAGCCAAAGAAATCTGTACATTGGGAGTCCCAGGAGACTAATATTTAAATTTCTATTGGCGAATTCTCCATTTGGGTCCGACTCTCAGAGCCCTATGCTGCCAGATACTGTAACTGCAGAAAGGAAACTAAACCACTAATTAGAGATTAGCATAAAAAATTAATTTTGCAGCACATAATTCAAAAGAAACTTACATTTCCCCATCTCTATTCAGCTGCCTGAGAACACAGTGTTCATGAGATGCCAGCTACGACTTTATCTCCTTCTCTATGGTTTCTCACCAGGGTTTCAGTGATTGGTATGATGGACACATCCCACAACTAATGCCAGGCTACCACTACATGAATTGGGGATACTGAAGTCTTACACTGAATGCCTGAAAGCAAAAACAAACCGAACAACAGATGCAACAAAATAAACCAACTGACATTGATTTTTTTTCCAAACCACATATGGAGACCGGTTGCCAAATAGCTGATAACTCCATTCTCTCTGTCCATGCTTGAAATACCTCAGAAAAGAATGTTCCATTTATCATTATTTACTGGTCCTGCTACCTCAGGTCTCAGTGCTTGGCCTAACTAGCCACCCACTCCGTAGTTACAGAATCTATCCTTTTCTCATACCTTCTGTTCCTTGTCCCAGGCTAATGATGATGTATAGGCTGATAAGTTTGTTTTGAATGCTGCTTCTAATATTTTACTCTAGATTTCATCTAGAATTGAAGCTGTAAGGTTATGTTTACTGCTTCCTGACAAATGTAGCAAGGAGCCAACAGGAAGATTTAGGTGGAAGCTCTGCAGTGAAGCGGAGAGAGATCAACTTTAAGGACAATATTGCTTCTTGTTCTACTAAAATACCTTGTATAATGTTAGCAAAGAGTCACCTGACAGGGTGAGTGAAGTTCTGTGGCCTGCAATGTTCAAGAGGTCAGACTAGATGATCATGATGGTCCCTTCAGGATTTTAAGTCTATGAGTCTATTTGTTGAGATCTTTTCCTGGTATTTCAGTCAGATATTAATGGAACAGGAAGAAAATGTTCATGTGTTTTAAAATAAATTTTCTTCTGTATCTCACCCTCTGTTTATACGGAGATGGGGAGGCTGATAACACTACAAGTTAGGAAAGATGAAAGTGAAAACCTTTTTTTAAATATTTTCCTCTTTTACTTCAGCTGAAACATGCAGATAATATGTTAAAGGCTGCTAACGAGAAAGTTTAGCCATTGCATATTCTATATCATATATAAGATGGCATCATAAGAGAGCTGGTAACATACAGTATTAAAATCTGGGACAAACTTCAGGCTTTGTAAAAAAAGTTAACTGTGAATACCCAAAAACGTGACCACAGTAGAATGTCAGTTTTGCAGCAATTGATAATATACCTGAGGGAACTCTGACTTGCTGTCTGCCCAGCATGTAGATGGTAAGGAACTTTGGCAAATTATATGTAGCAAACTACACAAGACTTTCTACTTGCAAACAAAGTTTGACAGCATTTTTGCTCACAGGAAAAAGCAGCTTGGCTTGCATTTATATGGTAAATAAATGTTTCCAGTCCTCCGCTGGATTGGAATACAGGTTAATAGAGGTGAAGCATTCAACCCAGATGCCTAACAAAACACATTTTTGTGTCAGAAAGAGCTTTCCAGATTTTATCCTTAGTTCAGGATTTTATCATCATAGATGTAAGATCTATACAGTGCAAAAAAAAAAAGAGTTGCCATATTTAAAACTGACTTTCAGAGCAAAACAGAATTGCATGTTTATGATTTTGGTCAGAAAAAAGTGAATACTAACATTTAACTGAATAGACAAAAACAAGTGTCATAACATCTCTCTTTATTAGGCTTTGTAGGTCTCATCCACTGCAAGTTGGTATTTCAGACCTATCCAAGTTGGTAAGATTGAATCCAACCAATGGTAACATTTAAGTGGATTCTATTTCTGTTCTGTTTGAATTGTATGAAAAATTCATGACTTACATCGTTCAAAGCTCTGAACAAATCTGTATTAACGTTGCTGGTTCATTTTTATAGGGCGGATGCGGTTTGGCTAACAGTTTTAACCAGAACTTTCAATGATTTGAGCTGTTTTGATATGCATGGGACACAATGATCATTAATACTTGAAGAGAAAACTGAGTATTAGAGCCTGATTTCCCCAATTTTCCATACATCAAATCCAAGCATATACTCTTGTGGCTTAAAAATCTTTGATGATAATAGTATGAGTGATAAAATATGGGTCTAATCAAATGACTCAGTATTGAACATAAAATTCTGCAGTACCCAATTACTCAGTGCTGTTTCTGGTGAGAAATGTGATATTCAAAGGTATAACCTAAACTGCCATAATAAATTTTGTGTGTGCGTATCTATCTATAGAGAGAGAGAGTAAAAAGAACAAGGCTACTAAACGCTGTCCTTTTATTGTGATCTCAGGTCTAGATCCATCTAAGGAGTAGTTACTCAGTATAGTTTTCTTTAAAAGTAATCAGGTTTGCAGACTCAGACAGCAGTATTCATAAAATGGTTGTGCTTGTCAGAAGCAACATTAACGAAGCTGGATTTTGGTAAAGGAAAGGCTTTTTTTTTTCTTTTTTAAAGAGCGTTAACATATTTTTGTTTTGAACTTGTCATTTTGATTTGCCTGGGAGCTTTCTCAATTTATCTTGAATAGTTTACCAGGGACAAACAGAGAGACTTTTGGGGATGTTTTGTCATATAAGAAGGTTTTATCTTACTGTCCACTCAGTTTGCTAAATAAGCGACCTGTCATACTTCTATTAATTCACTCATCCCAAGGTTGAAATTCTTTTTGAAGCTCATATTTCAGCATTTTTCTCCTTGAATTTATTGAGCTTGTTGTGTACAAACACAACACAGTCTGTCACGGAAGAGGGAAACAACTTGAAAAATAAAGAGAAGAAAAACCATCACACACTTTGGGTTGTCATCTGCCCCCTCCTTCAGTTCAAACCAGTGTCTACTTTGTCCAGCAGAGATTGGTACGGTGCCTCATCCATTTCAAAAGACAGACTGGCTTTATAAACTCATGGAAAACTTATTTTATACAGCAACTTGTAGATATGATCCTCTGACAAGCAGTACTCATTAAAAGAGCATCAGTGGGCTCAAGCAGTAGTCTTGGTTGCTATTGAAGTCAGCCAGCCCCTTGGGGGGTTTTAACACCATTTGTTCTACAAACACTGTCTTGCTCTGTCCAGCTGTAAAACAAAATCCAATTTAAAAATAAATCTTTTGTAATGGGCTCAAGGAAATATTTGGTACAGGTGCATTGAGCAGTTATCTATTATACAGGCATTCTATTCACATCTAGGGTGATTCTGCCTTGATAAACCAACAGTGACACAATTGGCAAACCTGGGATTTGAAGTAATGGTTCATTAATGCAACTGCAAACTAAGTAATGTACTTCTGTGTCAGTGTTCAGCTGGGTTTCCTAACCTCATTGTAATGCTCTTTTTCCTCCTGTACACGTTTAAAAAATCCCAGCGCTTTTATTAATATATTACGTTGAAAAATCTCAGTGGGCCAGGAACAGCTGCATGCGTGTGTAGCTGTGCATTGATACATGCATAGGCATGATGCACTCTGGTGATGCGAGTTCGGTCTCCCGCAGAGATTCCAAATTATGATGCGATTGCAGTGAGTTTATGACCAACTCATGCTGGGATGGAGATAGTCTGAGGAACTAAATACACAAAATAGAGCAACGAACTCATACTACATGGTATGAATAGCTCTTCCAATTGCACACAGTGCTCATCTTACTTTTCTTTAGAGGGACGTGGAGAATTGCTTTTGGTTGGGGTGAAGGAGTGGGTTATTCAGCCATCTCTCCTCCCCTCATTCCACCAAGGATCCTTGTACTCCCATAAAAGCTTCCACCACTCTCACCACTTCCATCCCCCTCTTATTTTTTCGGAGGGGGAAAAAAGGATTCCATTGTCACCACTCTCAGCACCTTAGCTGCCCAGGGCAAGAGGGTGTCACATTTAACTGTGTGTGTCATACAACCCTAGGATTAGTCTTGATGGTACATGTTTATAGGGATAGGAACATATTTTAATATGTCATTTAAATGGTTTTAAAATCTTTTTAGAAAGTCCATTGAAAGTGTGTACTGTAGTGGCTGTTAAGGCAAAGTTGTAAAGTGCACACAGATTAAGAGGATATATATTCTACCTAAAGGAATTAGCTCCTAAAGAGAGAGACTCAGTAATTCCTTTTCATCCACCCGTAGACAGTACAAAGCACCAGGAGGACTTAATTTTGTTTGCTCAACATGGCTGATTAAGCAGTCTTTGTGGTATCAAAGGGGGAAAATAGGTTTTCATATAATTATGTAGCATCATATTTAAATATTATCACATCTGTCAGCAAGAATTGCTGCTAGGTGGACAGATTATATAACTTTATTGTGTAAAGTCCTCAAAATGTGTGTAATTGTTCCCACTGTGTTTTATTAGATTTTAATTTGTAGGATAATGCAGCTGGTGCAGTATAAGGTGATCTCTCACTTCCTTGCTCAGGAATCTTTGGAAATGAGATGTTTCATCTGATTGGGATTCACACAGTAAAATATTTTCAATTTCTATGGACTGGTTCTTCCCTCTGCTTCAGTCCATCTGTCTTTGACCTCTCCTTATATACATGTCAACAAACAGTATGTATGGATCCTTTATCTATGTAGTTTACTGTATCGTACCTGGAAAAATCACAAAGGCAATTATGTTTGGGTTAAAAGCTGTAAAGAGCTGTCAGATGCATTCTGTCTAGAGCTGCATGAAATGTTTGCAGTAGAACTTGAAATTATGTGAAAACTCACCTAATTTGGGGTTTAGCTACAAACACAAAAAACTCCAGTCAGATTTATTTAACGCTTTGCAGAGGTTCCCACTCCTCCTCTGCCACCTATAGACATTCCACATTCAGCAGAGCTACTGTGTGCGCTTCAGATTGGATTTCTCCCTGACACCAAGACAGCATGGTCAAGAAATATCTACTGCAGTTAATGGGCCAACTTCTCCCCTCAGTTATATCCAAATAGCTCCAAGCAACCCCTAATGGATGTAATGATTGTAACTGAGGCCAAAATTTGGTGCCATCCCGAATCTCTCTCATTTGCTTAAGTATTTATAGAGCACCAATTGCCAAGCATCTATGCATGAAAAGGAAAAAGAATGCTTTGAACCAGTGAATGCAGCATTGTTGTAGCTGTGATGGTTCCAAGATATTACAGAGACAAGGTGGGTGAGGTAATATATTTTATTGGATCAACTTTTGTTGGTGAGAGAGACATGTTTTCAAGTGTCTCTCTCTTACCAACAGAAGTTGGGACAATAAAACAGCTCACCTCACCCACCTTGTCTCTTTAACCAATGAACAATGGCTACTACTGTAAAGCTTGTAAAAATGCACTCCTAATTTACATCATTGGGTGAAGATCAGTCTGTATATTTGACAATAAGCATAGCCTTCCCAGCTTACCCTGAGGCGCCTCTACTACAGAAGTTTGGCTTTTTGATGTGCAGTACTTACAGATTCAAACTATTTACTGATTTGCAAACATGATGGGGAAGCTTGAGAACCTCTTGTTCCAAGCCCAGAGTTCTGTTATCGAACTTGCCTGTTGGCATATTCCAAGCAAGAGCAATTTAGAAACAAAACTGAACATACTATTATTGATCTGATTTTATCTATTGTTCAAGGTGCAGTTTGTTTCCCCCCCTTATACACACAGCTCACATGCCTGGCTTTAGATTGAAGGCTGCTGAACTAGAGAACAAATTGATTGATTTCCTCGTCATAGCCAACAGCACTGTTGGTCATAGTACATTATTTAGTGGCATTTGTTAAATGTTTAATGAAATTCTCAAAAAAAGCCTGTCTCTAATGTAAACACACTGTTTGGCTGCATGGGAGGGCCACATCTTGATTAAGCAGAATGTCAGGAGTATTGATAGTTTCTTCTCAGTATTCTGGGGAGATGTCATCAATAACCCCCTAACACACACACAGAGGCTTCCACCCTCTTTTTATTAATCTTGAAAATGTATTTATGGTTAGAACTGATGTGCATCATACAGAAGCATCAGCCCTTTCTTCTCACATCCGAGATAAAGTCTCCTTTCATTTTGTAGGACTTGAAGTCTAAAATGGCAGTCAGTTCACATGAATCTTCCTGTTGGAAACAGTTATTGCTACCAGAAATCTTCAAGGAAAATCAAAACAAAGCTCCCAGGCAAATCAAATTGACAAGTTCAAAACAAACGCATATTAATGCTTAAAGAAGGAAAAAAAGCTTTATTTTCTCTGCCAAATCCAACTTTATTAAGTTGCTTCTGACAAGCACAACCTTGTTATGAATACTGCTGTCTGAATCCACATTCCTGATTGTTTTATATTAAATAGTGCCAAGCAGCTACCCATCAGATGGATCTAAATGAGAGAAAACTCCAATTCATTTCTGTTTTTAAAATCAAATGCAGAAAGGCAGCACATTGGCTTATCCTCATTTAAGGCAAAATTCTCCTCTGATCTGCACTAGAGGTCATCCGTACACTGTACCTGCAGACACTGCGCAGAATATGGAAGAGAGATGTTCTGTGGACAAAGTCTAGTTCTGCAGGGCAGGTCGGGAGAAGTTTTCCTCTTGCAGATCAGTATTCTGCAGTGCAGGTCACAAAAGAGGGTTTTTGCGTGTCTTCATCAATACCCTTGAGATGCATAGATACAACACGAATAAGAATACTTTCCCCCTCTATTAGGAGGAATGTTTTCTGACACTTCATTCCAGTCACAGGACTTGTTGCCTATTCTATAAATTGTTTTTCTAATCAGATAAGGTGCTGAGCCCATGACATGTAGAGGGCCAGCCTCAACTCCCACTGAAGGCACTCAGCTCCTCTTGGAAGACTTTCAGCACTTCTCAGGATCAGGACCTTACTGCCTGGAGGCAAAAGATGACACAGAATATGAGAGGATCCTGTGCGTAAAAGCAGGAAGCTTTCTGAATATGCTCTGCAGAGAGTGAGCAACAAGTAATGAACAAAGTCCCTACCTAATTAGGAAAAGAGTCACAAAAACTCCCCTCTTTCCAACTCTGTTACCTGTGTAAATCCCAGGGCAAATATTTTTGCTTGCTTAGTCCTCACACTTACTTGGCTTTTCTTTTTTGCAAACAGAAGTCATATGAAGATGCACATCTTCAAATCTGGTTTCATACCTTGGTTCTAACCGAAGAACCTTAATGTTCAAAGAGGCACTTTATCTGGCAAATATAGGCCACAAATGTGGAGATTAATTACCAGCTATATGAACAGTTGCTATTTTTCTGTGTTGGTTAGGTCCTGGTTAATCAAGAATGCCTGAGAGTTTTTCTTGTATCTTTTATCTTTGTGTCTTGCATGAAGAAAGAAACTAAAGGTGATTCTAAGCATTCTTCATCCACTTGCAGAATTAGGTTCTCAATTCATTACATGCCATTGAAAGAACAGAAGTTTAATGTTTTAATCAATTTTTATTATATGATTTCAACCCAACAGACCAAGACATTGTTATTCATTGTCATTAATGATTAATGCCAATATTTATGCACAGGTACTTTTTGAAGTAATTTCTTGGTGCTTTATGTTCATATTCTTGCAATTCTTGCCTCAGATTTACTAATACAGGGCTGCACAGTACCTGTCAAAAATGGGCTGTAGCAATAATGTTATCAAGAAGTAGTAATTTTTATATTGTAGACTTCCCTTCCTGGCTACAATTACTGTGTAGAGTATTTGCCACTGTGTGTCTGTTTTGTACTACAGCTCCATCAAAAAGTATATTATATGTCTGTATATCTATATAGACATACATGTGTGTGTACACATAAAGGCTGAATATCACAGAAAAGACAGAAAATGGTTGCTATAAAACAGCAATATATCAGCCAGTGCTCCACAACCAGCAGCATCTCACTACTGCCTTTAGCAATTTAGGTATGACAAAATTCCCAGTTTGCTCCACAACATTTAGAAAGCGTTTGTTGTTACAACTGAATTCATTAAATAAACCCAGGTATTGTTGTTAGCCAACATCTGCATAGAATTCTCCACAGGAAACTAGATGAAGAAAAAATGTGAATTCATGACTAAAAATTGTCATTAAGGCGCACAGATATATGAGAGAATGAAACACAGGTGTGGCGGAAACACTGATATAGCAAAGGGGCAGATGGCAAGGTCACAGCTGTTTGTTTTGCCCTCTAAGGAAGGCCTGATCCAAATGCCACTTGGAGTCCAGCGGAGTTTTTTTTACAGACATCAATGGGTACTGGATCAAGCCCTTCATAAGGGCACAGAAAAGGCAACTATCACCTGATACACATTAGAGCTGAGCCAAGCAGCCATCAGCTCTTTCTCCCTCTACAAACATGCATGTTCACATTTCCTTTACGCTAAAACAATAAATACAAATAATTACTACAGATTTCATCAACGGCCCTGAAAGCACTTTGCAAAGGTGAGCCAGCTTTTTCATCTCCATTTTACAGACGTGGAAACTGAGTGCAGAGAGGTTAAGTGACTTGCCCAAGATTGTACAGTGAGGCAGCTGGCAGAGCCAGGATGAGAACCCAGTTTGATGTAGTATCCTAACTACTGCACCATACATTTAAATATTTATTGATCATCTATGTTTATTATGGTAGGGCCTAAGGTCCAAACAAAAGTGAATCCCCATTGTGCTAGGCGCTGTACGAACACAGAGTAGTCGATGGTCCCTGCCTGAAGAACTACAATGTCACTAGACTAGACTAAGAGAGGGTGAGGAAAGGGATCTAACACCCAGCATGAACCATGTGATGGTGGCAGACGGCATGCTACTTCTGTGATGTTTTATTTTGTTTGGGTGGGTTTAATTAAGAAGGGACAGGGGCCTGCACAAGGAGGGGGGGGCAAGCAGGGGCACAGTCCCCTCAACAATCAGCGGGGGCACAGAATTCCTCTGACCTAGGGCTGCATCAGGGAGAGTGAGCTGGAAAATTCATAATTGTGATGTTACATTAAGCTTAACAGAAGTGAAGCATAAAGCCACAAACACTGAACCCTGGTATCAAGGCCAGGTTTTCACTTAGGCATATGCAATTATTTTCATGCAAATACCAAATGTGTGTGTTTAAGTGAGATATTTCAACACATACATGAACAATAACATACCTGCCTGGCACATGCATGTGTAAATACCTTAACAGCATGTGCACATTGGGTAATTTGGCATCTAGGCCAGCACAGTTATTCAAAAACCTGTGTCGGAAATGAGGAGGCAGATTATTACGGCAAGAAGCTTCTATTTCTTAAACATATCTTGATAATCAGCAAAAAAAAGTGACAATTTTATTGGAACTGCAATTTGAAAAGTTTGCTGAACTGTAACAGTGGGTTCCTGAAAGCTGTTAAGTGGGTCACTTTCTCGCTTTTCTTAGTACTACATTAATTAGCCAGCTGTGACTCCTGGGTATCTATTTTGAAATAATGACTTGCATAAACCTCCAAAGACAAGAACTTGCCATGGTGTACCATACATTACTGCAGCTGCAAAGTTATTATTCCCAACAGAAATTAAAGTTTGCAGGAAAATCATGCAAGATCTTATGAAAAACAGGATGTTAACCCTTGCCACACCACTGTGTATTTCTCATAGTGCTCAACCGCACGTCTGACAGAAAGCTTCAAGAAATTACATCTCTGTGGTCTTGATACTATAGCAGAATATTTAAAGTAACATTTAAAGTTCCAGTAAGATGCTTATGCTCTAGCTAGAGCTATCACTCATGTATAGGCAAAAGCTTTGGAAATATTGCTGTGAGCAATGGCTTGTAAATTTGTCCCAAGGCCCATAAAAATACATTACACACATCCATACGTGGATACTTATAACTCAGTGAAGGTAAGCAGGACTGTTTTGTCATTTTCAGATTGTTTTTGTATTCTCATGCTTATATTACCATGGAGCTTGCAGCTCTCTTTCATTCTAAGCAGATGCAATGAAGTAGGTTTTACTACCTGCAGGTTTCAGATAAGAGTTTTTTCCTTTTCCAGCTCAGGTTTGGATTCCCTGAATTCCTGTAAAATTTCCATCTGCAGTCATGGTAAAGACAAAATGCAGGATGAAAGCAATAACTGCCTGCAATATAGTGCCAGCTAACTGCATTCTACAGGATATTCTGACTGGCTGGGACAGCATTTGGTATTCAGCTGTCATTTGTAAATGTGTATTTTAACAAAGTGATAATCGATACAAGGGAGAGATATGGATCTAAGGGAGGGATATGCTGCAGTCCAGGGCTGACTTGTACTGCAATGGTAGCTGAATTACTGACACTGTGCAGTGGGTTTGTTGCTAGGAATACAATTATTTATGAGCTTTAAAACATGCCAATAGTTATTTGATAGGCCCAAAGATCAACAGATAATTATGGTGGGCAATTATTTTGCATAGACAGTTAATGTATTTGTGGTTATTATTTATGGTATTTTTAATTATTGCAGAGATCCTAGCATGAAAATGAATGAATAAATTATCTATTGTAATAAATCCAGTTAAGGGATATTTGTAAGTTATTGTATATCTAGAGTAGAATAACCCCTTTCTATTTATTATATAAAATGCTTGTGGGCTATTGGACGGCCCCTGATCATTGTTCATTTGCCAGCTGCAACAGCAAATTTATATTCCACATTGTGCATATATGCCTATACCAGAATCTGAAGAAACAGTCTAGTTCTTCAGTTGAAATAGGTGACGTCAAATGCTATCGTTTTAGCTTTGTTCTAGCCTCCTGTTAATGTATTCTCATGTTCTTGTAAGTGAGTCCATCTTCTCAATTATGCAAACTTCATTCTTTGATATAGAGCTCATTATGTGATACAAGAAAATGTGAATAACTTATTATACATTTTTTGTATGGTGCATAGGAATTGAAAACCGGAAGTTAAATGACCTTCTCAGTGGCCTTTTTAAGTTAGGCTAAAAAACACAGTTGTTAGTTTGAATTAGAAATACAATAGCTTTTGCCATACAGCATCCCTACTGATATCATGTGAGCAAACATAGTAAGGAGTGGATATGGAGGTGGATATTACCACAACTGAGGTAGAGGCCAAACTTGAACAGCTTAATGGGACAAAATCGGAGGGCCCGGACAATCTCCATCCGAGGATACTAAAGGAACTGGCGCGTGAAATTGCGAGCCCATTAGCGAGAATTTTTAAGCAATCGATAAACTCGGGGGTTGTGCCGTACGACTGGAGGATTGCTAACGTAGTTCCTATTTTTAAGAAAGGGAATAAAAGTGATCCGGGTAATTATAGGCCTGTTAGCTTGACGTCTGTAGTATGTAAGGTCTTGGAAAAAATTTTAAGGGAGAAAGTAGTTAAGGACATAGAGGTCAATGGTAATTGGGACGAATTGCAACATGGATTTACTAAAGGTAGATCATGCCAAACCAATCTGATCTCCTTCTTTGAGAAGATGACGGATTACTTAGATAAAGGAAATGCGGTAGATCTAATTTACCTCGATTTCAGTAAGGCGTTTGACACGGTTCCACATGAGGAACTGTTAGTTAAATTGGAAAAGATGGGGATGAATATGAAAGTTGTAAGGTGGATAAGGAACTGGTTAAAGGGGAGACTCCAGCGGGTCGTATTGAAGGGTGAACTGTCAGGCTGGAAGGAGGTTACTAGTGGAGTCCCTCAAGGATCGGTTTTGGGACCGATCTTATTTAATCTTTTTATTACTGACCTTGGCACAAAGAGCGGGAATGTGCTAATAAAGTTTGCGGATGACACAAAGCTGGGGGGTATTGCTAACATGGAGAAGGACAGGGATACTATTCAGGAAGATCTGGACCACCTTGTAAACTGGAGTATTAGTAATAGGATGAAATACAATAGTGAAAAGTGCAAGGTCATGCACTTAGGGATTAATAATAAGAATTTTAGATATACGTTGGGGACGCATCAGTTGGAAGTGACAGAGGAGGAGAAGGACCTTGGGGTATTGGTTGATAGCAGGATGACTATGAGCCGCCAATGTGATACGGCTGTTAAAAAAGCAAATGCGATTTTAGGATGCATCAGGCGAGGTATTTTCAGCAAGGATAAGGAGGTGTTAGTATCGTTATATAAGGCGCTGGTGAGACCCCATCTGGAATATTGTGTGCAGTTCTGGTGTCCCATGTTCAAGAAGGATGAATTCAAACTGGAACAGGTCCAGAGACGGGCTACTAGGATGATCCGAGGAATGGAAAACCTGTCTTATGAAAGGAGACTCAAAGAGCTTGGCTTGTTTAGCCTGGCCAAAAGAAGGCTGCGGGGGGATATGCTTGCTCTATATAAATATATCAGGGGGGTTAACGTTAGGGAGGGAGAGGAATTATTTAAGTTTAGTTCTAATGTAGGCACGAGGACGAATGGGTACAAACTGGATGTTAGGAGGTTTAGACTTGAAATTAGACGAAGGTTTCTAACCATTAGGGGAGTGAAGTTCTGGAATAGCCTTCCGAGGGAAGTAGTGGGGGCAAAAGACTTATCTGGCTTTAAGACTAAGCTTGATAAGTATATGGAGGGAATGTTATGATAGGATAGTTTAATTTGGGCAATTGATCTTGGATTATCACCAGATAAGTCTGCTCAATGGTCTGCGGGGAGATGTTGGATGGGATGGGAACTGAGTTACTGCAGAGAATTCCTTCTTGGGTGCTGGCTGGTGAGTCTTGCCCACATGCTCAGGGTTTAGCTGATCGCCATATTTGGGGTCGGGAAGGAATTTTCCTCCAGGGCGGATTGGCAGGGGCCCTGGAGGTTTTTCGCCTTCCCCTGCAGCGTGGGGCGTGGGTCGCTTGCTGGTGGATTCTCTGCAGCTTGAGGTCTTCAAACCAATTTTGAGGATTTCAATAACTCGGTCCTGGGTTAGGGGTTGTTATAAAAGTGGACGGGTAGTGTTCTGTGGCCTGCCTTGTGCAGGAGGTCAGACTAGATGATCATATTGGTCCCTTCTGACCTATGAGTCTATGAGCACTGCTTTAGTACCTTGCTACTGAGCTCTGTTGATGAATTTCGTATGAATTTCAGTGTGATGTTTCACCAGTTCATTACAATGCCCTGGGTGGCTACTTGCTTAGGAAACTGCAAAAACTAAAATGTCATACATATTTGCAGTCAGGAGGTTACAGTGTATCCTGTCACACGTCTCATGCTGTACTGTATAAACAAAAGACTCTTTTCTGCTGTAAGTCTGACAGTTCAGCTACTAAAGCTAACCCAGTCAGGCTGGACAAGCTGTGTTTGGGAGGCATAATAGGACAATAGAGAGTGGGAGTTTGGAGCATGAAGCTGCAGCATTTAGTCCCCAGCAGAGGGATAAAAGGTGCTTGGTGGGCTCAGTCTGTATCTCACAAGATCCGCTCCTAGAAGTTGTAGGATATGCACATCTGTGTAACTACAAGCAAGGGGAGAAGACAAAGAGAAACAGGTGTGCGAGGTTGGAATTCGTGTGGATAAAGAGTGGTTTTGAACTGATGAAAGCTGAAATGAAAAATCAGGGATCAGCTATAGCTCAGACTCATCCAATATGTCTACAAAGATGTGAGATCATCTTTGGCTTGGACACTTAGAATAAAAACATTCCCGTTAGTGACTCACCCTGAAAAGAATGTTTCACCCTGCTGCTTTATTAATTACATTCAGTGTGGAAAGATTCGTACAACAACAGCTGCTACACATAGTGGAAAACCTAAGATATCTGTGAATTAACATGAAAGCTGATTTTTGCTATTTTAAATAACAAGGGCCAGCTGAGGGTTTTTAACAGCAGTGTAGACATACCCTAAATGGCCTAGTTTTCCGTAAGTGACGAGTACCCATAATCGTCCAATAGAAGCTCTTGGATCTTAGCACTTTTGAAATTCAGGCCATTTATTAAGGGAGAGCTTTTCAAAGGCACAATTAATAGTTTGTCACCAAATTTGCAGCCACTTCCAATGGGATTTTGGCATCTAACTGCTAATTGAACCTTTAAAAGTCTTCGTTTAAATGCCTAAATATGGAATTAGCTGTTTAATTTTAGATACCCATGTTTGTAAATCTTGGCCTATATTTCTAGAGAATAAGCTACACTGTTGCTGGAAACTGTTTAGTAATATTTAATTTATGATGACATTTGGCAAAACCGTTGGGTAATATTTGACTCCAGAGCTTCTAATCCAAGATTTAGCATGTCTTCAATGTAGATGAGATCTCTGTGCCTTCCTATGTGTTCGGTAAAAAGAACAGGAGTGTAAAAAGAACAGGAGTACTTGTGGCACCATAGAGACTAACAAATTTATTTGAGCATAAGCTTTCGTGGGCTACAGCCCACTTCAACGCATGCATGCAGTGGATAATACAGTAGGTGTATGTGTATATATATATATATACATATACACACACACACACACACACACAGAGAACATGAAACAATGGATGTTACGATACACACTCTTAAGGAGAGTGATCAGTTAAGGTGAGCTATTACCAGCAGGAGAGAAAAAAACTTTTTGTAGTGGTAATCAAAATGGGCCATTTGCAGCAGTTGACAAGAAGTTGTGAGGAACAGTGGGTGGGTGGGAATAACATGGGGAAATAGTTTTACTTTGTGTAATGACCCATCCACTCTCAGTCTTATTCAAGCCTAATTTAATGGTGTCCACTTTGCAAATGAATTCCAATTCAGCAGTCTCTCGTTGGAGTCTGTTTTTGAAGTTTTTTGGTTGTAATATTGCGACCTTAGGTCTGTAATCAAGTGACCAGGGAGACTGAAATGTTCTCCGACTGGTTTTTGAATGTTATAATCTTGACGTCTGATTTGTGTCTATTATTCTTTTACGTACAGACTGTCCAGTTTGGCACAGCCCATGACAGAATCTTTTAATAAAATGGACCTTTTTTTTAAAATAAGAACCCAATTAAGTCTTCTAAAATAATCTCTTTTGTGACTCCTCTGTACAGCCATGTGTGGAAGAATCCCATCACGTCTTAATGCACCCTGCTGAATTCCTCAGCTATTGGGAGATAATAGATGTTCTTAGAATCCTTTGTGTGAAACGCCAACATATTTATGTTGAAATGAAGGGTCTGAGGTTGAAGCATTACAATAGCAACAAAGTAACAACAAATTCTAAAGGCAGTTGTCTGTGAAACAGAAGTACATTCTGTTCCATGTTTATATCCAATGATCTTTACATGCTGAATTCACATCTATTTGAATTCTTTCTCTGCCAGGGCACAAAAGAAACAGTTCTTAATCAGAAAGCCAACTTAGACTTGCCAGCCACCAGGAGACCAACGTTTCCTTCCAAGCTGAAAGGGCTGCATTGTGAGAGATGAGGAGGTGAGTACCATTGGTGGAAGTATTGTTTAGCTGCAGGAATAGTCTGCACATTGCAGGTTGGCACATTGCCCAGTACTGGGCCGGTTTGCTTATACTATCAGTTCAATACAGCTTTAACCTGGGAGAATAATTCTCAGTTTCCAAAGAAACTTCTCATTAAGACTGTAGCCATTATTTAGCACATTGCCAATTGCATTATATATGTTAGTATAGCGGGAGTTCGGTTTGGGGCTATATCGAATGACTGACTGCATGACATTAAATGGCTCACTTTATCAAATCCTTCAGAATCCCTCACCCCAAGACAAGTGAGGAGAAAGATTCTATCTGGCTTCAGTGGGGGCAGAACAAACCTTCTACAGGCATGTAACCAGAAGAATCACATCCGTTTATGCAAGTGGAGGTGCACAGATGGAAAACCACTGGGGAGTGTGGAAGAGGGGAAGTGTAACCTGTGCATTATTGTTCCCTTAACTTTGGGATCCGTAGAGGCTTCTCCATGAGACTTAAAGGTGGGAAGGAGCACAGACAACAACCCTCATGCTCAAGAAGGAGAGCACTGAGAGCAGTGTCTGGAAATCCGAGAGGGAGTTAGACCTTGTGGGCTTTTTGTCCCTGAGGCTGTTGCTGGACGCAGGATTAGGAGGGAGGGACAACTGTCCATACAGGATGGTTCTAAACTCTGTAGATCTAGGAGCTCCTTTCTCTAAGATCCATGGGATTGGGAGGTGTCAATTCTATTCAGATTATCATTCACCTTCAGCTCCTTAGAATCTGTGCTAAATGCTGCTCATCCATTGGTCTTCTGGGGATGCTATCTGTCCTCACCCCAGGAGTTACTCCATGGGAGAAAGTACTGTAGCCCAGTGTTTGCCTGAATCTTTTTTACTCTGTGGAATGGGCAATAAGCTTGGTAGTCTCTCAGTTTCTGAATCCTGGTGCAATGATTCGCATCTGTGATCAAAACCTCTTTGATCAATCAATTCTTTGTTTTTGCCTTACACAAAGTTGTCTTCAGCAGATGACTCGGATGGTGTTTCTAAAGCTTGCCTTACTGTTCATTACAAGTCAGGAAAGTTTTACTTCAGTTCAGCACTCCAGAGCACAACAAGGTTCTTTTGTCTAATGATGTTTCTTTCCAAAC
Source organism: Gopherus evgoodei (assembly GCF_007399415.2). Lineage (NCBI taxonomy): Eukaryota > Metazoa > Chordata > Testudines > Testudinidae > Gopherus > Gopherus evgoodei. The sequence continues at coordinate 88,751,098 of NC_044329.1, forward strand.
CTGCACCTGTTTTTGCAGATGATTGAGGGGCAAATTCACTGCAGGAATCTAGGAGTGCAACCCCACAGTCTGTGGAAATGTACCCTTTTATATTAATGCTGAGTTCTGCCCCAAGACTGGAATTAACATGCAGAGTTTCTGCTAGAACATACATTTTTTTAATCACTACTATTAATGAAATGCATCATCATAAACAATACAGTTTAATTAATACCTAAAGTGTCTATAGCAATTAAATATGAAGTAAGTGTTCTGGAACACAGCAGGAGGGATTATACTTATGAGTAATTTAAATCGCAAATGAATTTTTAAACTGTTATTGATGGAACTTTGGGGGAAAGCAGCTTATTTTGAAAAGTAGGGATGTTTTTAAAAATGAAGTGGTGATTCTATGACACTTCCAGCCAAATGAATGGCTTGCAGAAACCTGAAACCGGTAACTGTTGCTGCTTGTGGAATCACAGATGGAACTAATGGGAGCTGCTACTAATTTCTACTGTGCTGAGCCAATGTAAGAAAATTCAACTTAAAAGAATCTAGAGTAATGACACGACTCATTAGCATTAGGCCAATATACCACTTCAAATTAGAGGCTTTATCTTCAACTATATGTCAAGGAAAAAGTTATTAATGTATTTCATGCCTGAGTATTTGGAACTGAACACAGCTGCTCACTATCATGCTCCAACACTACCTGACATTGTAAGCACCTAAGATTCAGAGCCCAGGTCCTATTTCAAGACAATTCGTGCATAACTTAAGTGGACAAGTGTTGGAACATTGTCCACATGTTTCAGTTCATTGTTCATTCACCTGAATTATTCATCGTACAACAGGAAATGTGGATGGTCTACAAAGAAGAGACTAGGCAAGACTGAAACATAAAGAGGAAGAAAAATGCTTGAAGGCTATAGCCTAAGGCCAAACACTTCCCTTGTAGGGAAAGGTGAAGAGAGCACTCAAATCCCCAAATATTTATTACAGAATTGAGCTTCATAAGTGAACGTATATCCTGCCAGTGAGTCACAAGAAATTGTTTTTGCAGTTGCCAACAGAAGGTGTGGCTAGAGAGAAAGTGTGAGGGCAGATGGAAAAAATGCATATTATTACAATAGTAAACAAACAATATGTATTAGGGGTCCTGGTGTACAGAAATGTGCAATGATCCTTTTCAAGGCTCACTCCATCCCTTCCTATGGTAAAGCCTACGGGAGAAAGTTCTGAGGAGGGAATCTCAGCAAGGAGTCCCTTGTGGAGTTTGTTGCCAACTGATTCAACAGAAAAGCAGGCTTTGTCTCTCTGTGAACAGGCTGTAGGGTCTGCCCCCAAAGCTGGTGACTCCAAAAATTTGAAGGTGGCCAGGGTCAGCTTCACAGAGACCTGCATCTATGCACCAACTTTGGACCCAGATGCCTCTTCACAAGGTCTGTCCCCCGCCACAGGTGCCTCTGGAACCTGCATGGTGGGGATATTGAGGCTGTAGAAAGATTTCTGAATAAGTTCCCAATGACTTGGGGAGCGGGAGGGGAAGAGGAAGGGAGGAGAGCGATATGCATCTCCTCAGCTAGATTGTCCACTCTTCCCCACCTTACCCCCACTTGCCAAATCTCCTCTTCCCTCCTCCTGCCCCTCCAGGCTATAAACCCATAGAGTTTCCTCTATAGGATCTGGAGGAAGAAAGGAAACAGTGCTGCAGAGAAGGAGGATATGCTTGTGTGAAACGTTTCCCCTTATGGAAAGATCTAGCAGGGACAATACAGGCTCATGCGGTTTGCCTAAATAGTCTGAAATGAAACCTGTATATACCCTTAATTTGTACTGGTCGAAATACACAGCCTCCAAAAGCAATGTAAAACCTTTCCTTCTGCCAGACCTCCCTTCCCCAAATGTCAGAAATAGTGTATTGTTTGCTTACATAAAGGATAAGTTGCTGCTCCATTTTTAATGTGTCTTTGAGGTATTTCTCACATTTCCAGACCATCCATCTGTGCTATGGTGCATATACCAACAAACCAGAATGGCAGCATTGTACATCCTCTTTGCACAGAGGTTTGTGGCAATACAAGGTGCAAAGCAGTGGAGAAACAAACCCATTACATTTCTTTTCATTCAGAGTCCTGCGTTCCATTGACTGGAAGACAGTGAAATTGCTATGGTATGCACTTTTTAACTTGGCAAGAAAAAGCTTTCTTATTTTCCACCCCATTTGGTCTTTCAGCATCTTCAGTTGATTGTGTATTCTGTCTCATTTTATGTCTGTTAGCTTCCAATAGAAATTACACTCCTCCCAAGACCCACATCTCTTAACAGGAAAACTTAGCATGACAGTGGACAGTTTCTGCATACAGATTTTTTGTCTATAGACCTGTTTATATATCACTGAACTTACTATTTTATTCAATCTTCACAAATTTTGCAGTATGTCTTTCTTCTCATGAAAGGTGTCTCCATAACCCTAAGAAAGGGAGCTAAGTATTGTAAATTCCTCTGTCTTCTAGAGCATTGGCTTAATCTTTGTGGTTCTCCTTAATTGACTATTGACCTTTTGCTCCAGAGTCATTCATTAAATCTGTACGTTACTGTGACAGGATGACTTACTCAAAGGGCTGGTCTACACTAGGGGAGGGGATCGATCTAAGATACGCAACTTCAGCTACGTGAATAACATAGCTGAAGTCGAAGTATCTTAGATCGAGTTACCTACCGTCCTCACGACACGGGATCGACGTCCGTGGCTTCCCCAGTGGACTCCGCTACCGCCGATCGCGTTGGTGGAGTTCCGGAGATGACAGGAGCACGTCTAGATGAGACACGATATATCGATCCCCGAGAAATCGATTGCTACCCGCCGATACGGCCGGTAGTGAAGATATACCCAAAGACTCTACATAGGAATACATGGCTCTTTTGTTGAATCGTCCAACCTCTGCAGAAAATTCAGGATTATTACTGCTGGGTCATGATCACAGGTAGGTCCAATTAGCTTTGACTAAAGTGGGTGAGGAAGTGTCTCTTTGGGCCCAGAGACAGCATTGCTTCTAGAACCCTAGGAATAGCCAGGCTGAAGGAAGTTTATGCTATATTATTATTTTTGAGTTACCAATAAGGGCAAACCTGGGAAGGATGAGGTAGGAAATTAGATTTTTTGTGATGCTCTCCTTTAGATAATACTAAGATTTTAAAATCCCTTGTACAATATTGCGTCTTTAGTCTTTGGATTCTCATCTAAAAGACTTTCCATGAATTTAAGGTGTTTTACTTTTCATACATATCTAATCTTCCAGCACAACTGTTCTCAGTTAAAATAGTCCTCCATACTCAAGTTTTTCCCCTGCTCATTCTGTCAACCCAAGTGAAATTTAACGGGCCAAATTCTGTTGTTGGGCCCTACATTAGAATTTTGCCTGGTTTGTTAGAAACTCTACAGCTGAGTCAACTTGTCCCTTAATGTCATTGAAAGAGCTGGGCAAATACAGAAAAATACATTTGTGAATATTTGTCATGACCAAGACTAGCTGATTCCCTTCACTGCTATTCCCCTCCCTTTTTGTTTGCATAGTCAAACACATTCTGCTGACAAAGGATGAGATTTTCAGAAGCGTTCAGTGTTGGCGTACTCTGCTCCCATTACAGTCAATGGTAAAACTCCCTCTGTGGGAGCAGAGCTAGGCCTTTTGAAAATCCCACTTGAGTTTTCTTCACAAGAATGTTTTCAGAAAGTTAAAGCATCACAAGAAGCCCTTATTTTAGTCATGGGATGATGTCTGCTGTGCAGAAATGGAATCTCCCTGAAGAAATAGCTACTGCCTGTGGAACCAGAGAACAGATTTAATCTCTACTGCACGACCTTCATTTCCGAGTTATTCAGAAAGATAACAAATCACGACCTTCCCTGCCCCTTGATCTTTGAAGAAAATGTTACCACTACTTAACTTCTGTTCTCAGGTACAATAGGTAGAGTGAATACCCACATAGACTTCAGATAATGCATCTGGCTCTCTATGGCCACGTCCAGACTACCCGCCGTATCGGCGGGTTAAAATCGATTGCTCGGGGATCAATATATCGCGTCTAATCTAGACGCGATATATCGATCCCCGAGCGCGCTTATATCGATTCCGGAACTCCATCAACCCCAACGGAGTTCCGGAATCGACAGGTGAGCCGCGAACATCGATCCTGCGCAGTGTGGACGGGTGAGTAATCCGATCTTAGATATTCGACTTCAGCTACGTTATTCACGTAGCTGAAGTTGCGTATCTAAGTTCGATTCCCCCCGGTAGTGTGGACCAGCCCTATGGCCTTGCACACTACCTATTTGCACCTGTTGCAATATGAACACAAATGAGAGCAAGGCAAAAGCAAATAAAAACCAAAAGCTGTTATTCAAAGACTTGTGCTCTTTGTTTTATACTCTCCTATTGTCTCTGAAAAGACACGACAATAGATCTTTTTAACTGTGTATGTACTGTCTGATTTGCAAGGTGCTGAGTTCCTCCTGCCGGGTGCTGTGCACCCCCACTACCTGTTGTTTTTGGATATGAACACATTTGGCAGCTCAGAGGAGGCACTCAGCTTGTTGCAGGATTGAACTCAATGTATACATATATTTATTTATTTAACTATCATTCCCTGATGGAAAAAAATGGAACTCACGATGAGATGAGAACAGACATTGAGACTGTATTGCTAACCTCTGCAGTGGCCACAGAGTTGAGTTATGCAGCACTGCTAACCAAATTAGATTGCATATGCAAATGTCTGCATGCTAAATGGCTGAGAGTTCAGTTTTATCTGAACTCACCCTGCAGCCAAATCACAAGACATATGGAAATCCCTGCTTCTGGATTGGCTCATGGGAGGTCAATAATAGTTTCTTCTGGACCTCTGACTTTATCTACCATTTTAAATGTGAGGGTTTTAAAAAGTTTTAAGATGATATATGATAAAAAATCATGGTTATAATGGACAGATTGTCAGCTATTTCTAATGAAAGCATTCTGAATATTTGTAATAATAAACAATGTCATTATTTTTCTGTGAACATGAAAATGTCATAGATATGGTGGTGCATTTTGATGTTCACCTTACTAGAAGTCAGTATGTGCTTATTTATTTTAGGGGTATAAATAATTTGAACCAAGAAACAGACTGAAATTTTTCTAAGAGCCCTTATCTTTAAAATGGACCAAATGTTAATCTGGGCTCTGAAAATCTTCAAACTTTAAAGTGTTTTGTTAAAACCTGGAATCAGTTTGGAGTTTTGCTTCTTGTGCTATACAGCTGGTTTTAATCCTCCTGTTCTCCAATCCCTGTGGCAGTATTATGACAGTACAGCTAACAGGGAGGAAATGTTGCCTTACAGTTAAACCACTAGATGCAGTGAGGAGACACGAGTGCTGTTTTTCACTGTCATCAACTCTCTGTGTGAACTTGGGCCAGGTCTACACTACGAGTTTAACTCGAATTTAGCAGCGTTAAACTGAATGAACCCTGCACCCGTCCACACAACGAAGCCCTTTACTTCGATATACAGGGCTCTTAATATCGATATCTGTACTCCTCCCCGACAAGGGGAGTAGCGCTGAAATCGATATTGCCATTTCGAATTAGGGTTAGTGTGGCTGCAATTCGACGGTATTGGCCTCCGGGAGCTATCCCACAGTGCACCATTGTGACCGCTCTGGACAGCAATCTGAACTCAGATGCACTGTCCAAGTAGACAGGAATAGCCCCGCGAACTTTTGAATTTCATTTCCTGTTTGCCCAGTGTGGAAAGCTGATCAGCAAAGGTCATCATGCAGTCCCAGAATCAAAAAAGAGATCCAGCATGGACTGTACGGGAGATACTGAATCTGATCTCTGTATGGGGAGATTAATCTGTTTTAGCAGAACTCCATTCAAACAGATGAAATGCCAAAACATTTGAAAAAATCTCCAAGGCCATGATGGACAGAGGCCACAACAGGGACTCAACACAGTGCTGCGTGAAACTTAAGGAGTTGAGACAAATGTACCAGAAAGCCAAAGAATCAAATGGACGCTCACGGAGAGAGGGGTGACTGATGACTGTAGCTATCCCACAGTTCCTGCACTCTCTGAAAACCATTTGAATTCTTGGCTGAGCTCCCAAAGCCTGAAGGGTCAAAAACATTGTCGCGGGTGGTTCAGGGTATATGTCATCAGCCCCCTCGTGAAAGCAAAAGGAAAAAAATAGTTTCTCGACTTTTTTCAATGTCACCATATGTCTACTGGATGCTGCTGGCAGACACGGTGCTGCAGCGCTACAAAGCAGCATCCCTTCCCTTGCCTTGCAGACAGCAGTCGGTACAGTAGGACTGGTATCCATCATCATTGTCCCATGGGTACTCCTGGCTGGCCTCGGTGAGGTCAGCTGGGGGCGTCTGGGCAAAAATGGAAATGACTCCAAGTCATTCTCTTCTTTAAGTTTTGTCTAATGGAGATTCAGTCCTGCCTGGAATATCATGCCAGCTGGAGGCTTCTCCCTCAGGCTGCTCTCCCCAGTCAGCAGCACTGCGCGGTCGCGCCTACTCCTTGCTACCAGGGCTCACAATCAGATACTTAGACCTCTCCATTTTGTTGCAAATAAAAAAATTAAGCTGCCATTTAGAACTGTCCTCCAACATACATATCCTGGGACATTTTGTATTTTACCAGTGTCAACCAAAGACCCACACACAAATGAAGATTCAATCCTGCCTGTGCTTCTATCCCAGTGCTTGTCACAGATTCCCATTTTCAGCTATAGGCTGAGTAAGTGCAGAATGGTGGTTCACTCTACTTTGCTGTAAGTCAGCCACTCTCCCCTTTGAGAGGCAATACAATCAGTGTTGTTTCTTATTAGTGCATTCTTTATTACTTCAATCACACAAATGGGGGGATAACTGCCATGGTAGCTCAGGAGTGGTGGGGGAGGAGGGAAGCAACGGGTGGCATCGTTGCAGGGGCATCTTTTAGAATGGCATGTGGCTCATCATTTCTGCGGGACGTCTGGGGCTCTGACCTGTAGCGGCCGTTTGTGTCTCTGATTCTTTAGTAAGCTTGCCTGATATTCTAGGCAGGACTGACTCTCCATTAGACAAAACTTAAAGAAGAGGATGACCTGGGGAGTCATTCCCATTTTTGTCCAGGCGCCCCTGACCGACCTCACCGAGGCTGGCCAGGAGCACCCATGACAGCAGCAGACGGTACAGTATGACTGGTAACTGTCTTTGTCAACTTGCAAAAGGCAACGGGATGCTGCTGTGTAGAGCTGCAGTACCGCGTCTGTTAGCAGCATCCAGTAGACATATGGTGACAGTGAAAAAAGGCTGAACGGGCTCCATGGTTGCCGTGCTATGGCATCTGCCCGGGCAATCCGGGGAAAAGGGCGCAAAGTGATTGTCTGCCGTTGCTTTCACGGAGGGAGGATTGACTGATGACATTTACCCACAACCACCCGTGACAAATTTTTGGCTCCATCAGGCACTGGGATCTCAACCCAGAATTCCAATGGGCGGGGGAGACTGTGGGAACTATGGGATAGCTATGGGATAGCTACCCACAGTGCAAGGCTCTGGAAGTCGACACTAGCCTCGGTACATGGACAGACGCTGCCGAATTAATGTGCTTAGTGTGGCCATGTGCCTTCGACTTTATACAATCTGTTTCCAAAAATCGGTTTCTGTAAAATCAGAATAATCCCTTAGTGTAGACATACCCTTGGACAAGTTAAGTTCCTTCATTTACAAAGTGGGATAATATACCTCACAGGGGAATAGTGAGGCCAAAGTCATGAATGTTTATAAAGCACTGCAACTGTGCAATGAAAGACAAAAGATCCAGTCCTGCTTCCAATGAAGTCAATGGCAAAATTCTCACAGTTAAGTTAAATAAAGGGAATGGTAAACCACCATTCCTCAGCTGCTGTTTGTTGCAACACAGAATACGAAGAGAGGTGCTGACATCTGCGATATGCATTATACTAAAAGGCTGCTTTCCACACAGTAATACTATCCTGTATGTAGCATATCTAGTTTAAAATGTGTTTTATGATTTTTAAAGCATCATAAAGGTGAAAGTTTAATAACTGTAGCACATAATTCTGTCTACCTTTAGCTCTACTTCCAGCATTATTAACTTTTCCACAGTCTAGACATAATATGCACTGCAGCAGTTTGAGCAGTGCTCTGCCAAGCTGACAGGATCAGCTTCTCGAGGGACGTAATTCTGCCTCCAAGTTGTATTGAATTCTCTTTGGAGCAAAACCTGCTAGTTGAGCCAAAGCTGCCACAATATATTGTGCTCTACACTATGTACAAGATTTGACGTAGGGTTAACACTTATAATTTCATCTGCCTCGTTAGGGGCAAAAGGAAACTATATTTCTGAAAATGAATGGGATAATTCCACACCACCTAAATAAATAACAGGCTTAACTAATGTTACAATATTTGTGAAATTAAAGGGCCTGGTTCCTTCCTTGTGTTCCCTGAAGGCAGTAGGAGTTTTGCTAGCATATTCAATGGGAGCAGGAGCAGACCCTTAATTTCTTGGTTGGGTACAGCCCCTCGATTGTTCAAGGAAGTAGAGCCTGCTCTCAATCCCTTGTGCCTAGGAATGCACAACCTCAAAATAAATCATGACATAGGGCATGCCTGCCCTGCAGCACCCCCTGCTGGCCAAGCATGACACTGCAGGAACTCCCTATCTCAATTTCCCCTCCTCTCTCACCCAGGGATTCATGTGGCTCAGCTCTCTAGCTGGGTCACTCTAAGAGTTCAATCCCCTTCTGGTGTAACAAAAGCCCCAAACAAACAAAATGTTCTTCTGCCCTGCTTGGGCTACTCTGCAGCCCAGGCTCAGTTCCCAGTCCCTTCTGGGATGGAGCCCTGATTCCTAGGTTCCTTTCCTGCAGTACTTCACAGTCGCAGCCTCTCTGACTTACCTTTCAGTCTTCCCTGCTCTGGGATAGAGCATTGACGCTCATGGGACATCTACAACAGCTGGGTGTGTGCTTCCCAGTGCAGGTAGATAGACATCTGCTAACTCCGCTCAAGCTAGCATGCTAAAAATAGCAGTGTGGCTACAGCACCATGGGAGGTGGCTTGGGCTAGCCACCCAACTGTGTATCCAAGGGGTTGGGCAAGTGAGGCTGAGCAGCTGCCCATGCTGCTGCGGCCACACTGCTATTTTTAGCTTGCTAGTTCAAGCACAGCTAGTGCAGGTCTGTCTACCCTTGGTGGAAAGTACACTTCGATCTGCATGTAGACATATCAGCCTGAAGAGGAGGAACTCAACTCCTTGCAAGCACAGACTGTATATAAGCAGTTAAAAAGATCTACTGCTGTGTCTTTTCAGAGACAATAGGAGAGCATAAAACAAAAAGCTCAAGTCTTTGAATATCTTCTGGCTGCTTTCCTGGAGTTCTTCCATTTTCTGCTTCAGGGTCCACCACAGGAGCCAAGCTTGCTTTCTGTGGTTCCTCTCTCAAACTGGGCTTTCTCAGTCCTTTTATGAGGTCTAGGTGTTACCCACCTACTCCAATTAGTCCAGCCCCCTTTGGCAGTGAAGTGGGTTTTTATGGCTCAGGCAGGGCTGATTGAACAGGGATGGCTAACTCAGGTCTCCAGACTCTTAAATGGGAAGGCCACCATGTCACACATATTACAATTCATCTAGAAATTCACAGTAAATGATTTATTCAATACATTTAGCCTTTTGTCTGTTTGTGGATTACCTCAAATATCTTCATTATAGGTCTGATCCAAACCCCACTACAGTTAATGGAAAGAACGCTGTTGACTTCTATGGTCTTTAGATAAGGTCATATTTGAGTTTATTTGATTAATATTTTTTCTAGTTTTTCTGTTCTATGGTCTGATCAGGGATACTTGATCACCAAAATTTCAGCTGTGCTGCTAGCTGTGATTAATCACATGGATCCACAACTGGATGAGCATTTCTGCCATGACTACATTCAGATTCAAATTTAAAATTCAGTTCCTGAGAATATTCATGTAAACAACTTTGACATTCACTTTCTGCAGATACTTGTACCTGATTTGATTGCCCAAATCTTTGCAGAGAATGGACACGGAATTCTGAAGCAAATTCATTTTAAAATGAAAAATTATTAACGGGAGTATTTATTTTGCAGTTTTCATCTAGCTCTGTTCTACCTGGAGGCCAAAGAATGAATGTGCATGGAGATGGTCCTCTAAAGATGGTCCCCTTAAATTAGTGTTGAGGCCCATTGTCAGGTTACTGTGAGGAGCCTGCCCCACTGCGGCATATGATGTACCTTGTCCGTAGAAGAGTTACCTTTCCAGTGCTGAGTTTAGCAACTTTTAATAATAGCTATATTTTTAAAAGAAACAAACAATATTGATTTCATTTTGCTCCTCCTAGGGTCACAGTGTGGAAAGCAATGTGGCACAGGCCCGATTGGAAAAAAAATGTAGTGCAAATAATCTCTCTTCTTTTGCTTGAATCTGTCATCAGTATTAGCATTAATGCCGTGACACTATGAAACAGACATATGGAAGGGTATTTGTTTCTCTTTACCAACCAGATAAGAATATGGAAATAGTTTCAGTCCATTTGTTTGATGAGCTTCCTAAGCCAGTAATAAACAAATCAATACAATTAGTTTTGGCTCATCATCATTTAGAAACCTTCACTACTGGGACACAATTTAATTATACCTCTTGTTCCACAGCAACAGAAAACCTTTGGAAATGGGCTACTTTGCCAACTATTGAACCAGAAGGGAGGAACAGAAGGACGGATCAGAAATGGAGGGGTTATCGTCTAACCAAGATGTGCAAGATATAAAGCATATTGTGAGACACAATTTCCCTGATTGCAATTCTAAAATTTCTGTCATTAAGTCCTTATGAGCAACCCAATGTGAGACCCAGCTGTACAATGACTGTGTATATGACATGCTTCATGTGACTGTTGCAATTAATATGGCATGCACCAATCACTCTTGGAACTGATTACAGAGTGCACTAATCTTAACTGATTAATTGAGCTGCGAAGTGACGTCTAGGACTATAGGTAAAAAACCCTCACCATTTGTGTGCTAATGCCCTCCCCAAATACATTTTCACTGCAGAGATTAGTGCTGTTACACTCTTCATTCTCCATTGAGCTAGCTTCTAACAAGTGGGGCTGCACAGAAGGTGGGTACCTCCTAAATTACAGGCTCTTTATCATGCACACAATAGAACAGCTAATTGCAACAATTAAAATAAGGCAGAACAAGACTCCAGATCCAAGCACTCCAGACAAATTTTTGGGGAAGAGAAGAGTGAAATCTGACCCTGAATTTAGCACAATTCACTTTCAGTTGCAACTGTGTAAATTCCAGAGCAATCTCATCACCAGATTCACACCAGAGTAGCGGAAAATAGAATTTTGAACCTAAACTAGAGATCTAAACACACTCAAGTTTGGAAGTGTTCAAAATGCAGGTCTGATTTTAGGAGATGGGACTTGTGCTCGTGCATGTTCAACAAGAAACATGACTCTTGAAAGCTAGCAAACATATTAAATTTTAAGGAAGTTAAGGGGCCAGATCTTTGAGGGCAGCCACTTTGTGCCACAAGCCCCAGCCCAATTTAGTCATAAACGCTAACTGAGGGGGATCACCCTAGGGCAAGAGTGATCTTGCCAAGGAGCAGAGTAAGTATATGGAAGGTGCACCCAGCGAGCATTGACAGGAAGAAGTCCCTGCATGGTAACAGAGAGAGAGTGCAGCTGTGATTGACCCCTGCAGAGATGGGAGAAGGCTATTAGTGCTTTCCACCCTTTCTACCTCACCCACCCATGCCAGAGCCAGGCATCTCAGATTTTTAGGTTTAAAATTGCAGACTTGCCATGGAGTTACTCCTTGAGGGCTAGCGCCTTTGAGATATCTGAAGTCATTTGATTTAGAAATAGCAAACCTGTGAGTGTTTGAAAAATCACATACTCTGCATATCCAGCGCAGGACACTATTACATTTAAAACAATGTATCTAGTCCTGGACATCTTGCATTCAAATCAGTTTGCAGGAAGGTTCTGCACAAACAAAATGAGTTCTCAAAATTAATTGCCTTGATATTTAAAGCACATTTCTATTAACTGCCTAGTGGGGAACTGGTGATCAATATTTTCTATTGTATCATTTGCTTCATCATAGTTTAATTTTTGAATGGCATAAAAAGAAAAAAAATAGTGGCCAAGTTTAACAACAACAAGGAGCTGCTGGTTGCCCAGCACTTTGGAAAAATCAGTCCACTTATTTAAGACCCTGCATACGGATTTAGGAACCTAACTTTTACACCTTGGCCTTGATATACAATGATACAAACACAAAGGTATTAATAGCATTACAGGTAGATGGCATGATTGGGAGGTTTGATTGCAGACATGGCAAGAGCAGGTATGTTTGCTGCCTCTCAGAAGTCTGCTTTTAAATTATCTAAAGATGGAGGCAGGCTGAGGATTAGACACCAATGTCACCAATAAGGATTTTGAAATGCCAATTTACAGTGGCATCAGTGAGCAAGAGTTCCCCCAAGCTACGTTACTAATGCCAAAGTGACACTGCCAACTGAGTATCTCAGCAAGACTATCACAAAAGGAGCAACTGAAGACAGTCAGGAAGTAATAGGATTTTTTAAAAGCCTCATATATAGGCCTTCACATTTCACTCAGCAGAGTCTGTGAAAAATAATGAGGTGTGTTTCACGTTTGTTTATGGTTATTTTCCCTGGCAGGGTGTCAGTGCTGTCCAGTGTAGTTTTGAATGCGTATATATGGTACTCTAAGGTTTAACATTCCTGTTTCTCTGTCGTTAGTTGTCTGGATCATAATCCAACAGAGACAGTCTAACAGCACTTAAATCATCGTCTGAGGACAAAGCCATTAAATATGGCAGAACTGATAAAAGCAATAGGCTACTAGTGGTGAAATGTACTGTAGGCTGAGCTCTGTTAATAAATTCATCAATTGCTATTGTCCCTGGTAACTGGTGTGGGCAGGAGAGGGAGAATAGTGTTGCTAGAGTTATTAAAAGAACATTTTTGGAGGACGTTCGCACTGTTCAGACTGAAGTGCTTTGGTTTTCTATATTGCCATTGAAACCCCTTCGTCAGACACATAAGTGATGCTGGCTGCATGCCATAAGAAAACAGTCCAAGAGGCTACAGTTGAAATGTGGGGAATGCCAGCTTTGGAGCGTGAAGAATTTTGAAGGAATCAAGTTTATTAGCAAAATCACATCTGGAGGTTGTGGGGAGCTGAACACTGAACTGATCCCTGAAGAACCCAACCTCTGACCCATTTCAGCTTCTCCTCTCTTGGGAATTCCTAGAACTGGCAAAAGAAATCCTAACGCATCTGCCTCCTTTGACTCTCAACCCAAAAATAGCATGGGAGCCAGACAAAACATTGTTAATCAACACAGGGAGTTTGATGTGAAAAAATTGAGGTACATTTTCCAGGTTTTTCGATGCTGTATAGTATAGGAAAGCCCTCTATAATACTACCACAAAATGAAAGGATAGTTCTGCCTCCACACTCACTCACTATCTTTACTGCAGCATGACTTCACTTACTGCTTGCTGGCCTCATCCAAAGTCCTTTGACGTTAATGGCAAAACTCCAGTGTTGTTAACACTCATGATTTTATCGTGAGTTTTGCAATGTTTGGTGTTATTCTTAAAGCCCCGGTTCCTGCAGTCATCTGACTATCTGAGGGACTCAGCTTTCACTAAAACAAAAGAGATTTTCTAGCCCTCATGCTTTCACAGAAAAAGTGGAAAATATCAACCCTAAAGGCTCAAAAACCAGAAGGCAAATTAAAACACCTCAAATGTAATATTTTAAAATTTCATCTTTACTCCTATCTTATGAATTTGGGGGAGGGGGGGTGACTCTTGGTTTTTGAATGCTTGAGGTTGGCAAAACCAACACCTTCCATTGACAGCTCAATCATCAGGCCCTGAATGCAAGTTGGATTCCGAGTAGCCGCTCCCTGGTATGTATCAGTGGAGACTTGATGATGAGGGCATTTGCCAGTTCTGAGTAGACACTCTCCTGTAGCATCTGATGTTTGCTGACCGTATTATCTCAAAGAACCCACATCCAACCACATCACTACACTTTGGGACTAGGTGAATTCATCTGGAAAATGGTGGGAGAAAGTACAAGGCCCTGGGTACAACCTCCCCCACTTTAATGTAACAAGGGGTGAGCGTGCTATGTTCAGAGCACGCTGCAAAGTCCATCTATTTATATATGATTTTTTTCCAAGGGGATGGGTTGAGTGGGATAAGTTGTGTGTGTGGGGGCGGGGTGGGGGAGAGTATGTGGCAGACATGAGTTGAGAAGGTTGAAAGTTTCTGGATTCAGAGGGTCTTGTGGTGACATGGGGTCAGCTTGTATTTTTGTAAGTAATTAACCGTGTATATGCCTAGTGAACTGGGTGGGTGTGCTTTTATAAACTGAAATAAATAATACTTGAAAGTGAGCCATCTTTGGCATACGTACACTTGCTGTATGACCTACAACTTTATAGGCAATTGAAGTCTCAACTATAATATTGCATCAACAGTTTCTTGCATTTAATATAGGATTAATTCAATTTGTCATTTGAAAATAATTTTAGATGATAAATTTAGATAAAGTAAGCAATATGTAAGAATCCCACCTAATCTAAAGACCCAGTAAGAAGGGATAACTCTAGCATTATAGTCTTGCTTCAGAGAAGAAAGTCTTTCATAGAATCACTCCAAAATCTAATTACTCTGTATAGAATAAAATTCCAAATGGTTATCAAGAATACTAACTTTTATGCAAACCTCTTTCAGTTCAGTTGCTGAGCATTAATTCATACAATAATGAAAAGCAAATCTTCAAAGTCTCTTGCTCCCTCGGGATTTAATACAAATTGATGACACAACATGACCGTATCACATCATCTTTCTTCACAGATTATTTTCTTAGTTAGTTTCACACATTTAATCAACGATATGAAGATACTGCCGCCTTTTTCAATTTCTGAAAACCGACAGTCTCCCCCTTATCTTTCAGTCAGTATAAATGTTAGTACTGATTGAATGTGTATCAATTTTGTAGTAATAGTTTATGTGAATTGGCATATAATATTTAAGTTTAGTACCCTAACTTAAGCAGAGAGGGTTTTGTGTGCACATATCTCAGGGGGCATTATAATGAATGTGTCTACTGCTATCACTGATAAACAACTTGTTGAGCTTGATAGAACATTTCCTATTTTGTACACACTGTCTACTAATTGTGTGGTTGACATTTGTAATAGAGCAGCTATCCCTTGGATCTTTCTATTTTTTATTTTGGCAAAGTGATCTTTACAATACTCCTCTCTTGCTCTCGATATATAAAAGGCTTAACTGGAGCTTTCAAATAATCTCCACACAGACAGAGCATTCATCAACAGCCAGTCAGCCTCTTTCTTACTTCTCCATTCCCAGAGCTTACAAGAAATGGCGCTGATAATAATTCAGTAGGTGGCACTCTACCATCTGGGTCAGAATCTCAGCACTGGGACCCTGTGCGATTAGAGGTTCTGTGGCTGAATCTACCCTCACTTCATTAACCCGGTGTAAGTCAGCAGTAACTCCAATGAAGTCAATCAGATTACATCAGCATAGCACTGGTATAAGTTAAAGAAGAATCAGGCCTGCTGTCTTTTGGAGGTATCTCCTGTAAAATCTAGATTTTGCCATCTTGGGGCCATTAAAGAAGTCAGGGGCTTCTTGCAAGAGTAGAGATGTTAGTCCCAGTTTGCTGACCCAGTTCAAGTTTGAGTAATTACTAGAGATGGCCCCCTCAAAAAAAACTGAAAAATTTTCAGTAAAAAACAGGGACTAACTTATCATAAAAAAAGTTCATGAAAAAAATCCCCATTTTTCAACCAGCTGTTTAACTACACCCTTCAGCTCTATGCTTTCCCTGCAGATTCAATAATACGATTTTTCTTCACTTTCATTCTTAAATACTTGTGTGCTGTTAAACACCTTCATTGTTTCATTGCAGAGATGGCTGCATTTGATTGTGGGTTCATAGTAATGTTAAATCTTGCATCTAAATTTCATTTAAAAGAAAAAAAAGCCCATCAAGATTAAGTCAACTCATTAAGATTTGTTATAAACAAATGTAGTGAATGATATCAAGTAATGCCATCTAATTTCCCAGCAGATTTCCCAACCCTTCTCTTCCATAAAATTAGATTCATCTTTCTCATAGAAAGAGGGCAAATATGTATTAGTTCCACTAGGATTATGTCACTGGGTAAAGAGTTACTAGTCATGATGTCACATTCCGGGGTGCAGTCCAGACCAGAGAGTGATTGTGTTACTGTCTGCCCCACAACCTTGAGTGCCTCAAAATGCTTTGCTGTTTTAGCTCCCAACCAGAGCCATGTGCAAACAGCCTAACAGCCTGCAAGTCAAACCCTGAGTGTCTGTGTATAGCTATAGCCCTGGTCCAGCAACTCTACCCCAGCAGCCTGTCAATAATACTCCAGTCACACTCTGCCTTCCAGCAGCCTTGGTTACTACCTGCAGGGTGACCCCAACATACTCCCAGTCCCGAATTTTCCCCAAATGTCTGTTTTGCACTATCCAGCCCTCTCCTGTTCAGTTCACATATTATAAGGTCTGTTGCCCCTGTAAAGGGTCAATATTCAACAGTCTTCTATTTTAACTGGAGTTACCACAGTTCAGTTTAAACTCAACGCTGGATTCATTTAGATTAAAAATAAAAAGTTTATTTAACTACAAGAAATAGGTTTTAAGTGAGTACAAGGTTTTAAGTGAGTACAAGTTTAAGGTACTAAAGTCAGAAATATAAAGAAAGATAAAATGCTTCCTAGCAGCTAAAACTTTAAAAGCTAGTCTTGGTTCAAGGTCAAATCCTTGATTCAAGGTCAAATAACCCAGCAACAGGGATGATCGAATTATAAGATCAGAAACCCTTCCAAAGTCAAAGGCTGGCTCCTTTGTCATCTTAAGTGAACAAGAGAGAAAGAGAGACAACCTGGGGTGTTTTTGCCCTTCACTTTCATAGCAGTCTTCCTCTGAAATGCATTTTCCTGAAGATTACCCCTACATAAAGTTAACTCCAGTGGTGAGGACGGAGACATGGAGTCTCATGGTAAAAGGTTCCATGTTGTTATTTGCTAAAATGCAGATCCACCTGCTTCTGCCTCCACTTTGTTGCCAAAGAACAGCCACTTGACAGGTGATTGCTAAGGCTGCGAGTCTGTCATGGAGGTCATGGATTCCGTGACTTCTGCAGCAGGCTGGTGCAGCTGACCTGAAGACTGCTTAGTAAGTCCCTGGGCCAGCTGCGGCCGCCGCTGGAGCAGTTTCAGGCCACTGGGTCCCTCCCCACAGGAGCAGCGGGGGTCCCAGGCCACATGCCATGGACAGGTGTATTTTCGTTTACTGCTCGTGACCGGTCCATGACTTTTACTAAAAATACCCGTGACATAAACGTAGCCTTAATGATTGTGCATCATCTTTGATGACACCTGGCTAGAGGTGTCAGCTTGTCCTTTGTCTTTGGGAAACCGGTGTACTCCCTCCCCAGACTTGTCTGGTAAACACGTATTAGTCATAATTTCAGCTTATGTTCATAATGCTTAATATTCATTTTGTCCATACATTACACAAGAATATTAATAATCAGTATGTTATTCGTTTTTAAACGATATCTCGTCAGGCATATTTTGCACAGGGATTATAACAATAGTGCATCGAGTGTGAATACAGAGGTGCTTTTGATCACACACCTACAATAAATACAGACATAAAAGTGATTTGGAGATGACAACACGTTATTCTGCGCCTGTTCAAAAGACATCTAGTGTCCCAAATCAATGAGAGCAAGGCGGAAACATATTCCCTGCTCTCTGCTGTGTGAAAATGCATTCCCGATATAATCAGGAAGAATCCTATTTTTACTGACAAAAGAAAAAAAGTACAGATCAACACAAATTTCTGGGTATCCTGTATCAGCATTTCTGGCCATGCATATAGTTTGCGTCTTTACACAAAATACAGTTGGACTTAATTTCTTTAGACAGCAGCCAGATCTATGAGGCCATGGCAGTCTCTGTGGAAAAGACCAATGAACACACAATTCCAAATCTCTGCATTTAGAATCTGCCTCTGCCTCTACTTATTCTACCGTAAAGCAGTTTGGCAAGAAGGATATAATGTTTCAGAGAAGTAAGAGAGAGACCCCACTCCTCATCCTCAAAGCCAGCTGGAACGAATTAATTATTATAAAAGTTAATTTAAAGCAATGTTTCCCCCACTCAGAGAAGAACTAGCAAAACGTTCTGACCCAGATCCTGAGCTGCCGCTGAGGAATGCTCAGTTCTGCTCAGGTGGGGAGGTGCACCTTTGTGCTCCTCTAGTCTGGGGTAGATCTGAGCTCAGTGTCGCTCTGGCTGCCTGTGGACTTGAAGCATTCTGGCAGCCTGAGATTGCCAGGGTGACCTAGCCACGTCCCCATTCTCTTGCACTCGCACCCTGCACAGTCTCCAGGCACCACACCATAGTGGCTGTGACACCCATGAATATCCCTATGCTGGGATGATCCTCCAGGTGCCAGGTAAATGATCTTTAGAGCAGGATTGCCTAGCTGTAGCAGCACAAAACTGCCTTATTGGATCAGAGTGTGTGATCCTATGAGTTCAGTTGTGGCACAATGCCACTGTGAGCTTCCACAGGAAATGTGGAAGTATCCGTGAAGCTGCACTGTTGGCTGGTATGGAGGGGAGAGCAGGACCATGATTCAAGCACCTGCTACACCACTGAGGTAACTAGTAGCCCCAAGGGTGCTAACATAATGCTCTACTTGGGGGACTGCAGGGTCTGTGCTCAGCTGCTACATGGGGAGCAATGTAGTGAGCAGTTATTTCACCCTTTCCAGCGTTAGCTGCATTCAAACTAGAGTCTGAATGTAATATTTAACATGTAACACATAACACATCTCCAGCTGAGTCACTGCAGACTCTTAACCTCAGCAAACTGGCATTGTTTGCTATGGCATAAGGGGACAGCTGACCTCCCAGACCTCAGTTTACCCCCCAACTTCCATAGGTCTATATGCTCCACTCCCCCCCTCCCCAATTTTGAAGGATATAATGTTATCACATATAATGCTCTATATACTGACACAGCTTTGCCCACCCATCCAAATGTTTCTGTACCAATAGTCTAGCTTAACCTGCTGGGGTTCTGTAGGTTCAGCAGACAGCATTTCCAAGAACAGAACCAACAGCACTCAGGGAAAGGTTCAGCCCGGTCTAGCTCCTCTCAGTTGCTGAACAGCTGATCTTATAGCATAACAAGAGTGAACATTAGTTTGATTTTTCAAGCGAGCAACACACACATCTGAGAGCACAGGAACATTAGTCAAAACAACTAGCTGAAAAGAAAACAACATTCCTGGAAACAAACACACAGCCCCACCACACCTCCGAGCAGCCCCACAACTGCCACCAGTGAGAGCTCAGTGAAAGAGCTGGGCCTTGCATCTGGTCCTAAAAAGCTGACCAAGTCAGGTGATATCAGACCAGTGTGGGGGGAAGTCAATTCTAGAGTTGTGAGTTGAATGCTCAGCCAGCAGTGGCTATATGTTAGCTAGAATGCCAGGTGACCTCATCTGCCACACAAATAGTGAAATGCAGTTTCATTCATTTCTCAACAAAATTTCTTATACCATATCTGTCCCAATGTGCCCTCATATACAACAATAATCTCAGTATACCATGTCAAAAGCTTTTTCTAGACCCAGGTAACCAATTACTGAACTTTAGTAACCTTAGACATCACATTTGTGGGAATTTTGCATAAACATTTAAAAAACTCCTCTTGATATTATTCACTGTGATTAATTCCATGGAGGTTCACATGTAATCATCACCATAATGGGAACAAATTATCTAGCCATTTGGGAAAACTTCTACGGGATGATATTCCTATTTTGTACAGCACTTTCTTTACATTATTTTCTCCACTGGTGTAGTGTGCCATTCAGTTGAAAATCCAGTTTTATATCATTGCAAATCACCAAAACTTATTCATCCACATGAGTCAATGGCTGACCAGACAAGGGCTAACATGGCATAATAGAAGAACGTAGTCTTCTAGTACTATGAAAAATAATGCCTCTCCGACACACAATTGGCAAAGAAACTTGGGTTATATACAATAATATGCTAAACAATGACACACAAACCGGTCAGAAACTACATTTTGCAGTGGCGAGCCAGTAGATAATAAGTGGCCAATTTAAGTTGCTATGACAGCCTAAATTTAGAATGGATTTGCACCGGTGGTTTTATGTCTTGACCTTGATGTTATTTTAATGTAGTTTTCTCTGAGTGTATCTATATTTTATATTTAAAATAAGATACTACGCTACCCTAGTCTCTTAACCACATTTAATTCAAGCCCTGGGTACTCAGTGGGTTTGGAGCTCTTGCTTTCAAGTGCTAATGCATTTTGCATTAGTGCTCTGTGTCAAGAAACCACAACCTATGACATCAACGGGCTAATATTTTTATGCCTATGTTGTGTAGCACTAATATCAAAGCAACCACACCAATGCTACAGATTGTACAATGTTTCATTCAGAGTTGCTCACCATTAAAAACTCCATGTCTTATGGTCTATGTTGCATTTATACACTTTGTCAGTGTTTTAAACATTGATGGCTGTGAGTATGCAGTCATGGTAATAGCAATGGCAGTTCATCGAGATACTCCTGCTCAAATGTCTCTCTTGAGTAAAAGATGGTTTATAACAGTGAATTTAACACAGCAGTTGTTATAGATCCAACCAGTTCTTTAGTATAGCAGAAGTCTTACATAAAGCTGAAGCTTAATGTTCTGGCCACTAAAAATGGTAAAAATTGTTTCTCTGAGGCCAGTATTTTTATAATTCATAACCAGAAAAATATTTGATTGGTTGCAATTTTTATATATCATCCTTCATACAAAGGATCATAAAAATGCCTTGCACTGATGTATAAGCTAATGGCCCCTGTAGAATTCTGAGATTTTTAATGTTTACTTAAATTGCAATGAAAAATAAGTTGTTCTATTTCCCATCAGATAACAGCTGATTTTCCATCAATCACATTAGAGAGCACAAACTTAGACTGCTACAACAAATCTGTACCATTATGATTTACCCTCTTCTGCTGTTTTCAGAAACAAGCCAAGGAAATGGGAACATTTTATTCATTGCATGGAATACCTAAGGAAAGTCTACTGGCCAGGCAAATTTGCATGTAACCTGTGAGAAAGATTTAACTGAAAAAAGACTAAACATTTGCTCTAAGCCTGCAACCTCTAGACCTGTTCAGTGCTAGACTGATATGACTTTTTAAATTGTGAAGTTGTAAGACAATTTGAAGTAAAATTGTACTGAAAACAGCAAATGCTCCCCCAGAAACTAGAAGAATCAATGATTGCATATTAAACACCTCAGATACTACTTTCATGTAAACCTTAAATTTGAAACCAATAGGATTGGCTCATTGGTTTCCCTCCCTGCTCTCTTCACTTCATTGCTTTTGCATATCACATTTTGTGGGTTATGTTTTGCAGTCTTCACTTTTTAAATTATTTAGTGATTTGTACACATTGCTACTGTATATTTTACCTGAAATGTTTAAATATATAAGCACTTAAACTAGCCCTTTACCTGGGGAGACTGTCAGTCAAATCTAGACTAAATGAAATGCTGTAATTTGACAGTTTCAGCAATTCCTAGCGATGGTTCATTCACATAATAAAAGTATTGTTTAATTTATTCTGCTCAGCAGTCTTTGCTCAGGAGAGAAGTCAAAGTCCAGAACAGCAGGGTTATGGTAGAACAGTTCTGATGCAAACTGATAGAACTGTAAAGGTTAGCTCACCCAACTCCTTTCCCAGAATATACCTGATTTAGTCAGTGCTATTAGTCCATCACTTTCATGACTACTAAAATGAATCAAGCTACTTTAAAATAAGATGTTTAAAGAGAGAGAAAGACATAGCTCTTCAAAGTTGATCAGAAATCTAATACAAGTGTACACTGAAAGTTACCACCACTGGATGGCAGTTCTATAGTCCATGTGAGATAAATGGGTGGTTTCTAGCAGACAGTGTGTCCATGTCACAAAACTATCATCCCACGGATAATACCCTTTTTGGTAGCCTGATCAGAGAAACAAAGGAAAGAAAGGGCAAGGAGATTGAGGGCAGGATTCACAAAGGGATTTAGGTGCTTAACTGCCACTTTAGGCACCCAAGTCCAAAAATTAGGTGCCACTGATATTCACAAAACCCCTGCACAGCTGCCACCGCAAATCCCGCGGTTAAAATCTCCAAAGTGCTTAGACATGTGCAGAGCTGCCTAAACCCTGAGATTGGCTTGAAGCCTAACTCCCGCATAAGCCTTCCCCATTCTGAATGAGCGCTTTAATTACGAGGCTAATGATGGGCAGGGTAGGGGAGAAGGAGGCACCACCACCACCATTTTTCTTGCAAAAGTAATGACCTGCTTTATGTGCCTCACTCTAGGAGAGTGTTCACAGCTGTGAATTCCGAGTGGGGAAAGGTAGATCCCTTGGTCCCAGACTTAGGATATGTCTTCACTACAGGCTCTACAACAGCAGAGCTGCAGCTGTGCCTTCACAGTACTGTCACATAGATGGTTCCCACACTGACAGAAGGGGTTTTTCCACTGCCGTAGATAATCCACCTCTCTGAGTGATGGCACCTAGGTCGACAGAAGAAAATTTCAAACACTACGGATTAGGTCATCTTAACTATGGTACTTGGGGGTATGAATTTTTCACACCCCTGAGTGATGTAGTTAGATTGATATAAATTTTAAGTGTAGATCAGGGCTGAAGCACCTAATTTTCCTTGAAGGGTGGGGCTTAAGCCATACCTTTCAGCTCAGCATTTCTTATTGGTTAGGTTAGGCAGCTCCTTGCTCAGCACTCTGGCTTTTGTGGTCCCATTCTTAGGCACCTAACTTGCTCCATGCATTGTATAGGGAACGGAGGTGCCTAACTTAAGCCGTGAATTCCTCTAGGCAGCAAGGTGCCTAAGAGATAGTCATGGCAAAAGTCCCTCTTGTGAGTCCCACCATGAGGTACTTTAGTTCACCCATCACCATGGTATCAGAATGCAACACTTCTAGCTGTGGACAAGGGAAGGCACATTAACAGGGCTTGCATTATCATTGTGTCCCTGCTATATCTGTTTTATGTTTACCCACTGGAGTTTTACAAAACTGTGTTACCTGCACCACAGAGAGATATCATAATCACATTTATTAAAAACATTAGCAATAGTTTCAGGCAGACCCAGTGGCTTTTGGTGGAAGTTCTCTGTACTTCCAAGCAAAGAAGCCATTGGAGATTAGCCTTAAAATTACTACTAACTATATATATCATGAGGAAAAATTTCAAAAGTGCTTAAGTGACTTTAAGCTTAAGTCTCATTTTCAGAAAAGACTTAAGCGCTTCTGAAAATGTTGCCTCTTATGTTTGTGCCTTTTCTACCATCTATAGGTAGCAGTACTGCTGATAAATACAATGGAGAATAAAGAATTGGCAAAACCTAGAGACTACATTCACTACCACACATAAAAAATTAAATACCAAAAATATATAGGGGGGAAGGAACCTGGTCTAAATCCATTTTTCCAATCTAGCAACTCTATATAAATTGATACATTTGATGTGGGGTGTGTAATTTGAAATCTAGAGCCTATTAAAATGTTGTAGTTGAGAACCAGTTCTAATAACCCAATTTTGCTACTGTTAGAACGCTGATTTAACAGAATAGCTATATGTCTGTTTTCATTGAGTTTGCTATCATTGTATCTGGAGCAACAACAGAATAGCAACACAATTGTGAACCATCTTCAACAGGCTTTTTTCAGTTACTTTCACTCATCTCTTGCTATAAGATCACTTACAACAGCTTGTATTTTCTTACCTCATCCATCAAAAATGCCTAATGAAAAGAGAAATATGGTATCTGATTCCAGTCATGTTATTCTAAAGGAATTAATCTGAATCATCATCACCTTAAATGCTTCCATTCAGAATGATTTTTATGATGAGCTAAAGAAAAGTAAGCGCAGTTTCAAATAGGTATCGCTGTATATTAAATCACATACCTGTGTGATAAAATGCTGCCACTTTTTGGAGATAATCTTGTTACTGCTTAGAGCAATTTCTAATGCAAATGAGGAATGATGTAGCAGTTGATGTATCCAATTTTCTTGGATAGGCAACACTGATTACTGGAAACCTGCAGAAATGCAGCACCTGGGATACAGCCATGCTACTTTGACTTTTCTTTGTAAGTTTTCTCTGCAAATCCTAGGGTAGGTTTCTTCCCTGAAAACCACGAGCCTGAAACAAGTAGGTAGGCAAAAAGGTGGAACTGATTATAAAAAGTCTATTTTGGCATTGAAATAGAGAAGCAAGAGCTGTTTAGAGTCACCAGTTATTTAGAATGTGTGTGATCTCCAACGAACTGGTAGCAAGTTCCCTGTTCACTGTTTATAAAAACGTACTTTTTAATTGGCCTGATCGTCCATCCCTTGCCCTCCCAAAACTCCCACTATGTTCAATGTGAGTTTGGGTGGGCAAGGAATGCAGTATTGGGCTTATTACATATTATGGAGTCTATAGAATATATTTCAAATTTTACAAATGTAGTCAATTTGGTATATTTAGCAGGAGCTGTTGAATGTTCAGCGTTTTTGAAAATCTGGCCATTTATTTATGTATATAGATGTCTAACTTTAAGTTCCTATATTTGCAAATCTTAGTTTTGGGATGCATTGCTGACTCTGCCATTGACTTGCTGTTTGACCTTGGACAACTTGGTTAATATCTCTGTGCTTAAGTTTTACTATCTGTAGGATGCGGATGATAACACTGATCCACCTTTGCATGTGCTTTAAAGTCCATAGATGAAAAGCCTGATGAAAGTCCTAAATAATGTTAGAATCTAATTAGAGGAAGAATACTATGAAAGGAAAGACAGGACCTGGAAAGCTATTAACCTATTTTCCTGACTTCTAGCCCAGGTTAAAAAACTGAAGACACAGTAAGACAATCTATTTCTGAAGCTCTGGTGTAGAGGCAAGCATTGCATAACAGCCAGCAGAGATTTGTCACCTTTTTGACATAAGAATGGAGCCGGAAGACAAGGGGAATACAGATTATAAATTTACTCTATATTTTATATTATTTATATCTAAAGGCAAACTCCCTTAGAGATTGAAGACATTGTTGGATAATATAAGAGATAAACACCTGACTTACAAATGGGAATTGATAACAAAAATAATATTGGGCCTCTTAGGAGGAGAAAACCCCGCTGGAAACTCCAATGTCCAATTTGCAAGGCCCATTGCTTTTTCAAGACATGGTGAGGAGGCTTTTAATCTTGTACTGGGGAGGAAGGATGTGGTCTGGAAAATCCAGGGCAAGCTAGGCTCTTCAGGGCAATTAGGTTGCTTGCAACCCTACTGATTGCAAAGCTGAGCACAGCCTTTGACAGCAAATCACAGGAGCTGCGAGATCTCCTGTGGTAGAAATTATACCCCAGCGGGGCAGGGAGGAAGAGGGTCCATGCCCACACACCCAGCATTGCCCACAATGGAGGACATGCTGCACTCTTGGAGCATGGTGAAGCAGGTACGCTCCCCTATGTACCGTGTGGCTCCAGGAGGCATTGTGCTTCAGGGAAATTCAACACCAGCTTGTGCTCTCATTGGGGTAGTATAGTGCTCTGCTACACCCCCCCAACGCAGGGCAAAACTTGACTGCCTCTATGTGGCCCGTATGGTACATTTTTAAATGCTTACAAGGTAAAACAGCTATTTGCACTACATGGTAATAGTAAAAAGTGAGGCACAGTGGGTTTAAGTTAATAAGGGCATTAATGAGGTCATTCTGAGTACCTGAGGAGATGCATCCAAATTAAGGCTAGAAAATTTTAAGCAACTTACATAGTAGAGTCTTTTCTGGAGCTGGGTGAAATCATTGTCATAAAAAGAGCCCCTCAGTCAAACTGACTTGCTTTTGAGTTTCCTGAACTCCAACATTTTGGCAAAAACATTTCAACACATTTTTGCACAAACTATTTCCCACTATAGGGATGACTTTAAATGGAGACACTGGAGTGCTGAGATTGGTGGGGTGAGTGGGACAAGGGGTATGGAACGTCTAGCTTTTCCACAAGGATGTGCAGGCCAATCAGTCTTCGGGGAACAATTTAGAGGAAATTACATAATTTTAAATTTGTGGTTTCCACTTTCCTGTGTGGGGTGGATGAAGCTGTATGACTGCTATCTTGAGGTTTCCTGCTGTTTTCAATACATTGCACTTTAAACTGACTTATAACTTGCATTGGGTCTCTTTAAAATAGACTTACTTGTTTAACTAGTTAATGCTTTTGCAGCACTTTGAAGATGTAAAGCACTACAGATTTACTAATTTCTTAATAATCACTTGGATAAATTGATCCAGAAAATTGCATATTGATGGAAAGAGTTTATGCTCTTTGCAGTCAAATATTTTCCCATTGGCTTCATGCAAAATTGCTTGGCCAAACAGATTTTCCCAAGACTCTCTCAGTAATGAATGCAACTTTCTTTTGTTTCTGAACTCTCCGAATGCATCAGGAAAGGGTAAAGCATAAGGGTAAAGGTCTGTTCTGGGACTGTGTTCTCTAATATGATTGTTAGAAAATCAGCAGTTTTCTGCCCGGAAGTAAAACAAACCATTTCCCCCCAATTGCCAGTGAAATATATGAATACGATAGAGCCCACTCACTCATGCTACATTAATTTTTAAAAGTATCGATTTTGTAACCTTTCAGTTATGGTGTATTATAACGATAATAATCACAAGGAAATCCTCCCCCCTCCCATTGCTAGAGGCTATGCCATCAGATCACTTTCAGCTATGCCGAAGACACCTGATTAATAAAGCTATCATCAATTATTTAGACTTTACTCAAACATTAATTCTCTTAGCAGTTGGGCAGTGTTGCAAAAATTAAAACCAAATAAATTATATTTGAAGGGTAGCCTAAAATCCACTGCCACAAACTGTTTGTCCTCAAACTGTCATAATTCAGAAGCATTAAAAAAAAAGCCAGACAAACCCAATTTGACTTGCTTCATGCCCTAAAGTGAAGATTCACTGCCAACATCAGGCTCTATGGAACACAACAGAGTGCCCTCTACTGAACTAGAAACTGACAGCAAAAGTGTTCCAGCTCAACGCCAACAACAGGTTCCCAGACCATTCAGCTTTTAAGACTGGAACCAAAATGTGACCCGGAATCCAGATATCTGAGCAAACTTGTGATGTACCCAAGATAGCTCACCTCACTCGGATATGGGTGACGTACTTTGGATTGTCTGACGCATCCAAAATGCTTTGCAGTAAAATATCCCGGGGGAGGCAAAAATCATTGGATTAAATAGATGTTCATAGTCACACACACTAACCCATAGTCACACTGTCATAAACAGATAGCTAAGGGTTAATGTCTCTTTCACCTGAAGCACCTGACCAGAGGACCAATCAGGAAACCGGATTTTTTCAACTTTGGGTGGAGGGAAGTTTGTGTCTGGGTCTTTGTTTGCTGTGTGCCTGCTTTCTCTGAGCTTTGGAGAAGTAGTTCTGTTTTCTAATCTTCTGTTTCTAAGTGTAAGGACCAAAAAGATCAGATAGTAAGTTATATGGTTTCTTTTCTTTGGTATTTGCATGAATATAAGTGCTGGAGTGCTTTGATTTGTATTCTTTTTGAATAAGGCTGTTTATTCAATATTCTTTTAAGCAATTAACCCTGTATTGTGTCACCTTAATACAGAGAGACCATTTGTAGGTATTTTTCTTTCTTTTTATATAAAGCTTTCTTTTAAGACCTGTTGAAGTTTTCTTTACTGGGAAATTTCAGGAAAATTGAGTCTGTACTCACCAGGGAATTGGTGGGAGGAAGAAATCAGGGGGGAGATCTGTGTGTGTGTTGAATTTGCTAGCCTGATTTTGCATTCCCTCTGGGGGAATAGGAAAGTCCTTTTTGTTTCCAGGACTGGGAACGGAGAGGGGGAGTCACTCTGTTTGGATTCACAGAGCTTGTGTCTGTGTATCTCTCCAGGAGCACCTGGAGGGGGGAAGGGAAAAAGGATTATTTCCCTTTGTTGTGAGACTCAAGGGATTTGGGTCTTGGGGTCCCCAGGGAAGGTTTTTCAGGGGGACCAGAGTGCCCCAAAACACTCTAATTTTTTGGGTGGTGGCAGCAAGTACCAGGTCCAAGCTGGTAACTAAGCTTGGAGGTTTTCATGCTAACCCCCATATTTTGGACGCTAAGGTCCAAATCTGGGACTAAGGTTATGACACACACACACTAACCCAGGAGAGTATTTAATCTTAGTTTTGGAGCTTTTCCTATTAGGCCTTATAATTTTTGACAGTCTAGAGTGCTGCTCTTCCCAATCTGAAATTTAGGAATCATAGAACTTGAGAGGTCATCTGGTCCAGTCCCCTGCACTAATAGCAGGACTAAGTATTATCTGGACCATCCCTGACAGCTGTTTGGAGATTTTTAAGAGCATGTTAGACAATGATGGAGATTCCACAACCTCCTTAGGTAATTTATTCCAGTGCTTAACCAGCCTGACAGTTAGGAAGTTTTTCCTAATGTCCAACCTAAACTTCCCTTGCTGCAGTTTAAGCCTATTGCTTCTTGATCCATCCTGAGGTTAAGAAGAACATTTTTTCTCCCTGCTCCTTGTAACACCTTTTATGTACTTGAAAACTGTTATGTCCCCTTTCAGTCTTCTCTTTTCCAGACTAAACAAACTGATTTTTTTTCAGTCTTCCTTCATAGGTCATGTTTTCTAGACCTTTAATAATTTTTGTTGCTCTTCTCTGGACTTTCTCCAATTTGTCCACATCCTTCCTGAAACGTGGTGCCCAGAACTGGACACAATACTCCAGCTGAGGCCTAATCAGCGTGCAGTATAGCAGAAGAATTATTTCTTGTGTCTTGCTTACAACGTTCCTGCTAATACATCCCAGAATGATGTTCCCTTTTTTTTGCAACAGTGTTACACTGTTGACTCATATTTAGCCTGTGGTCCACTATGACCTTCAGATCCCTTTCCGCACTACACCTTCCTAGGCAGTCATTTCCCATTTTGTATGTGTGCAACTGATTGTTCCTTCCTAAGTGGAGTACTTTGCATTTGTCCTTATTGAATTTCTTCCTATCTACTTCAGAACATTTCTATAGTTGGTTCAGATCATTTTGAATTATAATCCTATCCTCCAAAGCACTTGCAACCCCTCTCAGCTTGGTATCATCTGCAAACTTTATAAGTGTACTCTCTATGCCATCATCTAAATAAATGATGAAGATATTCAACAGAACGAGACCCAGACTGATCCCTGGAGGACTCCACTCATTATGCCTTTCCAGCATGACTGTGAACCGCTGATACTTACTCTCTGGGAACAGTTTTCCAACCAGTTATGCACTCACCTTCTAGTAGCTCCATCTAGGCTGCATTTCCCTTCCTGCCTTCTACACCTACCTTAGAACCTGCATGTTTGCGTTTAGGCTGTAAATGGTACACACAGCTTGCTGGGCCAGGGGAATGAATAATGGATCTCAGAGCCTTCACTCCAGCCCAAGCAGGAATGTCTACACTGCTCTTTTTAGCCCCATAGTGTAAGCCTTGTGAGACTGAGTCATTTGACCCAGGCTCAAAGACTTGCTGCTGTGGGTTTTTGCTTTTGTTTATGTTTTGCAGTTTAGACATACCCAAGTGTCATTTCAGTGACTGCATTTACAGTGCTACACACCAATGACACAGTGTGTGGAGAGGGCAACATTAGGTACACACATTTAGTACTTGAAATGCCTTGAAATGGCAGAGCTTAAGGCTTTGCAGCATGACCAAAATGAACTTAAATTTTGCTCAACTTTCATTTTCTTTTTTATTATAAAAATATGCATGGACATACAGTTGCCTTCTGATCAACATTCAAGTTCCCTTCTCCCTTAATTCATCCTATTAACAACCATGTTAAACAATTTAAAATAATGTAAGTTGGTTCACAGTATCACAGCTTCCACATCCCACTACAAAATTCTCTCTCTTTCTTGCTTGTTCTCCCCCACCCCCGTCAAGTAATTGCAGATGTCCAGTTCTAGATCAGGGCTCTCATGCCTGCTCTCTCTGACCAACGTGTGTAAACCACTGAGAGGAATCCAATTCCATATGATTCAAGTGAAAGAACTTGGATAGCACGGAGCAGGGCAGCTCCATCCCAATCACTTAGTCACTGTTATGTTCCTCATCAGCTGCAATGCAGCTCCCACTCTGTGAGCCACTTTAGAGAGTGTGTGCTGAGAACTGTCAGTGAACCAGAGGCAACATGTATCAAAGAGAAAGGAGAGTGAGCAGACGTTAAGACAGACATAAAGCAGGGTTAAAAACAAACAACGGGGAAGGAAATCAAAAAGAAAAATATAGAAAATATCAATAAAACAAAAGCCTCTATCTAAAAGGAAATAAAGATTAAAAAAAGAAACCTGAGAAACATGGCAAACCAAACAGGACAATGGGTCCATGAAAACAGAAATATAAACAAGGAAGAGGCCATCAGCGGGTAAAGGACACAGACAACATTACTCACTGTGACTAGAGTCAAAAGGAACAGACACGGTACAAAGTGGGAGAGGCACAAGAGTGGAAAAGCTGCAGGGATTGCTGGAAGCCAGACCTCAGAGTTCCTGGCAAACACGTCTGAGCTAGCTACTGAGCTCTCCAGACTTCCAAACAACAACAAAATACTCAGAGACAAAGTCATTATGTTTTGATCAGGGATGCGCAACCCTGCATGGTTTGGCTCACAAACCCTCCGCTGTCGTTTGGCTCATAGTGCCACAACCATGCGTGGGTGGTCACGCCTATTGTTCAGAGCAGTGATGGTCAGAGGCCAGGACTAGTGCTGAAGGTCAGAGCTGGGCCAAGAACCAGGAGTCAGAGCCAAGAGTCAGAGCTGGGGTCAGGAGTCCAAGAGCAAGCCGAGCAGCACGTCCATCACTATAACTAGCAGGGGAGTCCACCTTGTTGCATCCAACACTTCCTGAAACTCCTCCTGGGCTTAAATAGCCCCTGATTGGTCCAAGCAGCCTCTGAGGGAAGCTACCTTCCACAGTGCTACTTCCTGTGGTGTTTGCCTCCACTGGGCTTATGTCTTCTTACCCGATGCAGAGCTCGTCAAGCCAATTTGTGACTGCCTCATCAGCAAAGTGCAGAGCCCTCAGACCATCATCAAACCTGGTCAGAGGGCAGTTGCCAGTGATGTGAGAAACTGTCTGTCTTTAGCCACAGCCACATTTGGGGTCATCTCATTGGCCCCAGGTGTGAAGACTGGCTGTACGTTGACCCCAGCCCATTCAAAATCTGTTCAGAAGGGCCCATGAACCGTGTAGCAAATCAAAGCCAGGTACATACGTGGTCGTGTCAGCTGTGTTCCCTGTAAGCTGTGTGCTTGGGCGGCTGCGCAGGAGAGATTTAAGTGCCGCCCAACTAGTTAGCAGAGCGCACATAGCCGGCAGCATGTGTTCGGGTGCCCCTCCCCCTACATTGCTCTGTCCTGCAGCTGCTCCTGGGAGCTGGGACCCTCCTGCTGGCTGTGCAAGGGGGGGAGGATGCTAATGTCAGGGTGTTGCCCTCCCCCTGTACCTCATCTCTGCAGAGCAGGGCAGAGGGGACAGTCTGGCTCAGGAGGACTCGGTGCTGCAGTCTGAGGTCTGAATGGTGAGTGGCTGAGTGTCTTTCTTAAAGAGACAGTGAATGCACTGATTTCCCCAGCAGCCAGATCACACAATCTCTCTTTCTCTCTCCCCCTCCCCATGTACCCCATCTCCACAGAGCCACTGAGGGGAGACAACAGGGCCCAGGCCAGAGCAGGAGAGCTTTCAGTAAGTGTTTTAAAGAGACAGTGCACGGCTTTCCCCAGCAACCAGCACACAAACAGAGTCTATTTGTCTCTCTCTGTCACACATACACAGTCTTTGTCTCACACACACCTCCCAACACATACTTGTATTATTATTGTTGTTACTTCTTGGTACTTCCTGCAATGCACATATGTTCTCTGTAATTTTATGTTTTCAAAAGTGTCTTATGTTAGTGTTTTGACTAGTCTATGCATTTTATAATTTTTATTTCTCTTACACTTAAATTTAATTCTTTGAGTAGTGAGTTCTAAAATGCCTAACCTGTCCTGGCTGAAGTAATTATCTCTATAGTAACTTTTAAAACTTTTATAGCTAGGTGTTTTGTTTCTACTGGTGGCGCACATAGGCACATACCATGTTGCATATAATAAAATTTATTCTGCACATGGATGGAAAAAATTGGAGGGAACATCGCAGGTCAATTGTAAGAGACTGGTTACTGACATCAACTGCAGACCTCTCTTCATGCCACAAACATCACAAAGAAATCTGGGCAAGGTAAATGGGCCCACAATGGGTGCTTCAACCACAAGTGTGCTCTTGGATGGGTCAAAGAGGTCTGTGTATAGTGGTAGACTCGGGCTTGCTGTGTTCTTCTCAATCATTTTGGCTGTAGCATCCTCATAACAGATGTGTGGAGAAGTGATGTTGTTTAACACAGGGAGCCACAATACTGGTGTGGGTCAAATCATCCCAGTTACAGCATGCATGGCTGAATACAGTCGTGTCTCAACCAACTTGATGTGAGACGAACAGAGCCAGACTGAAGCACAGTATTCCGCTGAAGAGTAACAGATGGTTAAACCAGATGATCAGAGAGTTTGCATGTTTACTCCCTATGAAGTGCTGGCCAATTTGCTTAACAGGTTGTTATGCGACTGCGCCTTAGCTGTAGTTTTCCTCAGAGGGTAAAGATATGCGAGATCTATCTAGGGTTGCTCTGAGGTAGACTGGGTAGGATTTGTGTTTCAAGCCAGGTCCACTGAGAAAGATATTCAGTTCTTGGTCTGCTCTGGCATTGTAAAGATGGAACACACTCAGATCTGATTTGGTCACATTTGGTTGTAAATGGCACTGACTACAGGATTTGGGCATCTTCAAGTTCTGGAAGTGACTGTGTTTGGATGCCTAAGTAAATGTGATTTGTGTATGTGAACTTGCAGGTCATTTGTGTACAAGTTGAAAAGTGTTGGTGCCAGCACAGAACCTTGGGGTAGATTGATTTGTTTGCCTTTTCCAGGCACTAACTTTGTCTCCCATGTGCACTTGGAAACATCTGTTGTGGGGGAGAAAGTCAGTGGCATTGACTACTCACCATGGGAGTGCTCTTGATAATTTGAATGAGAGCCAGACTATTTGCCAGATTGTGTCATATGCTGCTGTCAGGTCCAGAAATACTGCTCTTGTCTTCGAGTTTTTCAGAAAGCCATTTTTGATTAATGTTGTCAAAGCTAGCACTTCATCACAGGTGCTCCATCCTCTCCGAAAGCCTGCTTGCTTGACTCTGACAATTGACTCCATTTCTGGGGAGATGCACAGAAGAATGAGATGCATCAGCACTTTGAATGGCACAGACAACAGAGATATCAGTCGATAGCTTGCATCACTATGTGGGTCTTTCTGTGACTTCAAGACAGCAATGACTTTTGACATTCACCATGTCTTCAAAAGTCGCTCTTCGTTGTGAAGAGCTGTGCCAGCTGCTTATGAGCACAAGTCCTGAGATGTGTTGAGAACACAAACGATATGTTGTCATAGCCAGCAGCAGTACTGCTCCTAATATCACTCAGAATTTTGTCTAACTGTGGCTGTGAACAACTCCATGAGTTGCCAAGTGTCATTTCTCCGATGGAGCTGACACCATTCATCATGGACTTGTCATCTGACATGCTTCTCATTTGCGGCCTTTCACACATTCAACAGATGGCTGGCAGCTTGGTTTGGCATGACAGGTGGTTGGCTTAGGCCGATGGTTGCTGAGCTGTGCTGAAACAACAAATTAAATTCCAGCATTTCTGACTTGAGTGAGTGACATCTAGATTCCAAGTCGTCTCTTCCAATTGTGCCTGTCTAGCAGCATCCAGTGACTCAGTTAAAGGATCAGCAATATCTGGATCATCAGAAGATTCATACTGACTGAGCAGTTTAGCACATTCAGCATCAAGGCACACTGTGTAGACTGGACAGTGGTTGTGTGGTATGGATATGCAGGTGGCTTTGAAGATGCCTCTTCGGAACTGAAGGAAAGCTTGACTGGGATGATGTGTAGTGGTATGCAGATGACATTTTTTTTCTAGAGCATCTGTGAACTTCCTCGTGAAGTTCCATCTCGGTTTGTTAAAGGTTCTAATGATTGGGAGTTGTCAGCCGATGTGGATAATACTGTAGAAGATTTGTGTTGGCTGTGTGGAAAGTCTTCCAAGACCAGACATGATATAGGTTAGGAGTGACACTCAGCACAAACCAGGAGAGTATTCACGATACCATCTTGCAGAGTGGAAGGGGCATCCCTGCTTTGCATCATGGATGAGATCATGACCACTGTTAGATGATCCCAGTCAGGATAGTGGCTGTTGAAGTCAACTAAGTATACACCTGGATGACCTAGTCTCAGCAGAACTTGCTGGACCTTGCTGGACCAGAACTTGCTTCAGGGTTTATATGATAATGCACATAGACCTATCATGGCTGCTGGGTAGCAGTGTGAAGACGTCAGCCGTCCTGCACCTCACTGACCAAGATTCTATGTTCTCACAGAACCTCACATACAGGAACTTAAAGTGGAAAACAACCCCTGCAAGTAAGCACAGCAATTTGAAATCAAAGAACCCAAACCTCCATGAGATTCTGTGGCCTGCATTGTGCACGAGGTCAGACTAGATGATCATAATGGTCTCTTCTGACCTTAAAGTCTATGAACTCCATGGGGAACATCCCAGGAGCAGTCCCAGGCAGAAGCTGCCCTCCTCTTCACTCTCCTCAGTTTCTACTTCCTTCTCAATCAACCTCAAGACTTCCTGCCAGTCTTATCTTTGTTTTTATTCTTTTGGAATGTGGTGAGATGTGATGTGGAGTGAAGCTGGTGGTTCCTGCTCCCCTCCTCATTCTTCTTCTGGGTTGGAGAGGCTCCTCTCTCTCTTTCTCTGGCCTTTGGAGGGACGCCAGGTTGCTGTATAACCACAGAAGAGAAAGAGGCTACTTGGTGTGTAGTTTCCCCCAATTCTAAAGGATCTTTTGAGTGTGTATGTGCATTGGGAAGAGAAGGAGTCAGAAAGAATGACAAAAGATCATCAATAAGAGGCTAAAATTAAAGAAAGAAACAGGCCATCTGCATCTCAAAGATGACTATAATAGCTAATGGAATTTCCATAGTGTTAAACTGAAGACATTTTCCATTAGTATCAGTGGGGAAAAAAGCTACAAAAATCTGCAAAATAAAATGTCTAAACTCCTAGCTCTAAAGGGCTAATATTTAGCTTCAATAATATGGACAAATTATTTTTTGAAGGGGAGTGGATTAGGTGACCTAATATGCCGTTTTCATCTCTAATTTATTATGTAGGTGCCAGTTGCTGGTTGATAGTTAAGGCTGAGTTGCACTTTTAACCTCTTTGTTATGTATGAAACACAATATGTCACCTGTAGTGATACACAGGGAAGGGGAAGAGAAAAGGAAAGGGGAGATCTAATGCATCTAATAATCATTTTCTTCTGATTGGGATCACAAACCCCAAAATGTCTTATTCATAACCAGTGATTATTGCATGGGGCACTATAGGGCAGAGTTAAAGCTGTTTGGGTGCCCTAACTGTGATTTCCATATTTTAACATGCTTGAGTTTCTTTTAAATTTAACCTTAACTCTGAATTTCCAGTAATGATCTGACCATAAATTACTGATATGTACTCTATTCTAACACAGTTTTGTCTAGGAATATGAGTCATAGAATTGGAAGGGACCTCAGAAGGTTATCTAGTCTAACCCCCTACTCAAAGGGGGACAAATCCCCAAATGTATTTTTACCCCAGTTCCCTAAATGGCCGCCTCAAGATTGAACTCACAACCCTGGTTTTAGCAGGCTAATGCTCAAACCACTGAGCTATCCCTCCCCCCAATAAATAATAATGGAGATATACCCAGCTCCTAGAACTGGAAGGGACTCTGAAGGGTCATCGAGTCCAGCCCCCTGCCTTCACTAGCAGGACCAAGTACTGATTTTGCCCCAGATCCCTAAGTGGCCCCCTCAAGGATTGAACATGTATCTGTGAATATGGAAGTAAAAATTAAATTTCAAGTGCAGAACTTGTTTACAGATTTAGGGGCTTACAAGAGAAAAACTGAACAATAACTAGTTGTACCAATACCAAAACAAAGTCACTATAGTTCTGCAAATAGGTGCATATAACCCTTAAATTTTAATTCGATTCCATTTTCTCTCACCAACAGAAAGAGACCACATATCGCATAAACTCACACACTGCTAGGCTATTTTCTCTATTCCTCTTGCACATCAGAGGTAATCTTCTAGACTAAGAAAAATTACTTGAATTTGTTTTGTTCACTGATTGGTTCAGTATAATAGATGCTACAGGATTCTTGTTCTCCTTTATTCAGAACTTCACATCAATGTAAATTCAAGGACCCTTAATAAATTAAGGTTCAGGAAGGCTACACATTTCCAGTTCATTTAATAGAAATAAAATCAGTTACAGTTTTGATTATAAAGTGCTCACATTTCTGAATATCTAAAAATGGACTTGAGATTCACTAGTATACACGAATCCACCATTTTTGTGAAAGATTATCTCTTTGCAAGTATTGCAGTAGTGCTGCTAAATTTAATTAGATATCTTCTCAGTTTTCATTAGCTATTAACATTATGTAAAGATAAACTAAAGCATAATAAGTCCTTTCATTATCACATAATTGTTATTTTAATGATTACATTATGAGCAATATAATACTGAACATATTTCCACTTTTCACATTAGTGGGCAATTATTTATAAAGCCTTTTATTATAATCCACCCATAGAGATCAAATTATTAATGCCTCCATTTTACTAGAATGATGGCCACACTTTCAAAAATCAATATTACGGCCACAGGGAGAAATGCAAAATAACAGTGAAGAAAATACATATGCAGTTGGCCAAACTCAGTCCTGATACATGCAAGCAAGGAGCAACTCAGCTGAAATCTTTTGATCTACTGCTGCTAATACCACTCTGAATTTAGTCTAACGTGTCAAGCCTATTGATGAAATTTCAAAAATGGAGAATAAAGATGAACTCAAGTCTTAACTTTTGGAATTGGATCCAAACTTCCTCTTTGAGCATGTCTGGATCAAGGGAAATTAACATTCTAATAGTTTGATGTATAATCCCAGTCCTGTCCACTCATTACACTCAATACATTAACAGTTAGTAAAAATAACAAGCAGTCCTACACTCTGCATTCTGTTCATCAGGAGTATGAACCGGGGTGGGAAGTTCCTAATTCTTGAAAATATTCCTTTAACAGGAATATTATCTAATGACCACAGTAGGGGGGATTAGGAGTGAGAACTCCTGGGAATGTATTTCTTAATCTGCCATTAAGTAACTCTCTGATTTTGAACAAGTCATCTGATCTCTGTGCGCCTAACATATTGACTACAATGCCTCACCTCTCAAATAACAGCATTCACAAACAATTATTTCTATCATCTCTGGTTGACTAGGACACTCTGTCCCATCCTTTGAACAATGAGGTTTCCTCAGTTATACATGCCTTTGTCACCCCTTGTCTGGACTACAGCAATGCAATATATCTGGGCATGAAGCCATTAGCCCTTAGAAAGAGAAAGCTGCAGTGCCTCTCCTCATCAGCCCAGAACACTGCACACACATCAAACCTGTCCTCTGGTCTCTCCACTGTTTTCCCATCGAATATTAAATCAAGTTCAGAGTCTCAGTCCTTATGTTCAAGGTGCTGAATGGTCTGGACCCAGCAGGCCTAAAATATAGCCTAAAGTTCTGAGATGAAGACAGTGGTCAACAACTCTGCTCCTCCGGCACAGTGGAACGATCCACCAAAAGGGTGGAGCTCATGTGTGCAGGAGACAAAGCTCTGTTAGTAGCTCATCTGAGACTATGGGGATGAACTCCCTCAGGAACTAAGAACCATCACATATGTCACCACCTTCTGCTCAAAGTGCAAGGTACACTGTTTCATCTCTGCCTTCTCTAATATATTCATAGAGTGTGTAGACAAAAAACAAAAAACCCAACCCCCCAAAACCCAAACAACTGTCTCAAAAACCCAGAACACAAAATTCTCCCCCCTGCGGAGAGGATTAGGGAATAAATCACATATGACAGATTTAGTTACACTGCTTAATGCACTCCTAGTAGGTGCTCAAAAGTTACAGTGATTGATGCAGTTCAGAAACCTACATAGAACACAATACTAGAAGTCAACAATTTGGTGACTATCTCTTTTTGAACCTGAAAACTGTTTTGCCAGTACTTTTCAAGTGATTTTGTTGCCCTGACATTTTAGTTGTTCACGAAATAGCAGAAGACTGAGAAGTTGTCATAGTGACACATGCAAAATTCAAAAAACCTTTTTTGCAAGAATTTCTAAGCAGCAGTAGCCACTGTTTTCCTAGAGTCTCTTTTCTCAGGGAAATTGACTAATCTTTCTAATCCTCAGTTTCTCTCTCTGTAAAAAGTGGATAAACACTTTCTTGACACACAGGGATGTATTGAGGTTTAAAAAACTAATGTCTGTAAAGTGCTTGGAAATACTCAGATGGAAGATTTGTGGAATACCTTTAAGAGACAGGAGCTTCAGAATATCTGAATGTAAACTGCAGCCAATACCTCATGGAAACTTGTTGCCTGTGGAACCTGTTGCCAGGAGATGTTGTGAAGGCCAACTGGGTTCCAAAAAACCAATTAGATAAGTTTATGGAGGATACGTCTATCAATGGCTATTAGCCAAGATGGTCAAGGACACAATCCCATGCTCGTGGTGTTCCTAAGCCTCTGACTGCCAGAAGCTGGGACTTGATGACAGGGGATGGATAACTCAATAATTGCCCCCTTCTGTTCACTCTCTCTGATGTGTCTGGTACCAGCCACTGTTGGAAGACAGGGTATTGGGCTATATGGACTCATAGACTCATAGGTCAGAAGGGACCAATATGATCATCTAGTCTGACCTCCTGCACAAGACAGGCCACAGAACCCCACCCATCCACTTTTATACAACCCCTAATCCAGGACTGAGTTATTGAAATCCTCAAAACTGGTTTGAAGACCTCAAACTGCAGAGAATCCACCAGCAAGCGACCCATGCCCCACGCTGCAGAGGAAGGCGAAAAACCTCCAGGGCCCCTGCCAATCCGCCCTGGAGGAAAATTCCTTCCTGACCCCAAATATGGCAATCAGCTAAACCCTGAGCATGTGGGCAAGAGTCACCAGCCAGCACCCAAGAAGGAATTCTCTGCAGTAACTCAGTTCCCATCTCAT
Organism: Gopherus evgoodei; assembly: GCF_007399415.2. Lineage (NCBI taxonomy): Eukaryota > Metazoa > Chordata > Testudines > Testudinidae > Gopherus > Gopherus evgoodei. The sequence goes on from NC_044329.1 coordinate 88,790,739, forward strand.
CCAACATCTCCCCGCAGACCATTGAGCAGACTTATCTGATGATAATCCAAGATCAATTGCCCAAATTAAACTATCCTATCATAACATTCCCTCCATATACTTATCAAGCTTAGTCTTGAAGCCAGATAAGTCTTTTGCCCCCACTACTTCCCTCGGAAGGCTGTTCCAAAACTTCACTCCCCTAATGGTTAGAAACCTTCGTCTAATTTCAAGTCTAAACTTCCTAATATCCAGTTTGTACCCATTCGTCCTCGTGCCTACATTAGAACTAAACTTAAATAATTCCTCTCCCTCCCTAATGTTAACCCCCCTGATATATTTATATAGAGCAAGCATATCCCCCCGCAGCCTTCTTTTGGCCAGGCTAAACAAGCCAAGCTCTTTGAGTCTCCTTTCATAAGGCAGGTTTTCCATTCCTCGGATCATCCTAGTAGCCCATCTCTGGACCTGTTCCAGTTTGAATTCATCCTTCTTGAACATGGGACACCAGAACTGCACACAATATTCCAGATGGGGTCTCACCAGCGCCTTATATAACGGTACTAACACCTCCTTATCCTTGCTGGAAATACCTCGCCTGATGCATCCTAAAATCGCATTTGCTTTTTTAACAGCCGTATCACATTGGCAGCTCATAGTCATCCTGCTATCGACCAATACCCCAAGGTCCTTCTCCTCCTCCGTCGCTTCCAACTGATGTGTCCCCAACGTATATCTAAAATTCTTATTATTAATCCCTAAGTGCATGACCTTGCACTTTTCACTATTGTATTTCATCCTATTACTCTTACTCCAGTTTACAAGGTGGTCCAGATCTTCCTGAATAGTATCCCTGTCCTTCTCCGTGTTAGCAATACCCCCCAACTTTGTGTCATCCGCAAACTTTATTAGCACATTCCCGCTCTTTGTGCCAAGGTCAGTAATAAAAAGGTTAAATAAGATCGGTCCCAAAACCGATCCTTGAGGGACTCCACTAGTAACCTCCTTCCAGCCTGACAGTTCACCCTTCAATACAACCCGCTGGAGTCTCCCCTTTAACCAGTTCCTTATCCACCTTACAACTTTCATATTCATCCCCATCTTTTCCAATTTAACTAACAGTTCCCCATGCGGAACCGTGTCAAACGCCTTACTGAAATCGAGGTAAATTAGATCTACCGCATTTCCTTTATCTAAGTAATCCGTCACCTTCTCAAAGAAGGAGATCAGATTGGTTTGGCACGATCTACCTTTAGTAAATCCATGTCGCAATTCGTCCCAATTACCATTGACCTCTATGTCCTTGACTACTTTCTCCCTTAAAATTTTTTCCAAGACCTTACATACTACAGACGTCAAGCTAACAGGCCTATAATTACCCGGATCACTTTTATTCCCTTTCTTAAAAATAGGGACTAAGTTAGCAATCCTCCAGTCGTGCGGCACAACTCCCGAGTTTATCGATTGCTTAAAAATTCTCGCTAACGGGCTCGCAATTTCACGCGCCAGTTCCTTTAATATCCTCGGATGGAGATTGTCCGGGCCCTCAGATTTTGTCCCATCAAGCTGTTCAAGTTTGGCCTCTACCTCAGTTGCGGTAATATCCACCTCCATATCCACATTCCCGCTTACCATTCCCTCCATCATTGCTAAACTCCTCACTAGTCTTATTAAAAACTGAGGCAAAGTACTTATTTAGATATTGGGCCATGCCTAGGTTGTCCTTAACCTCCATTCCATCCTCAGTGTATAGCGGCCCCACTTCTTTCTTTGTTTTCTTCTTATTTATGTGGCTGTAGAACCTTTTACTATTGGTTTTGATTCCCTTTGCAAGGTCCAGTTCAATGCGGCTTTTAGCCTTCCTCACTTTATGCCTACATGTTCTGACCTCACCAAGGTAGCTTCCCTTGCTAATCCCGCCTTTCTTCCACTCCCTGTAAGCTCTCTGCTTTCTCCTAATCCCCTCTCTGAGTTGCTTGCTCATTAGGCTGACTCAAAGTGGCCATTTTTATGTTCTTATGAAAACTGTGAAACAATTTATGAAGGAACACTTGAGTACTTAGCATATATTTTTGAAATTTATCTTTCCTTATTTTTTATAGCTAAGAAGATTTATGTAATTCAAGATAGACTCTTTGTTTCTTAGGCATTCATCTGCTCTTGCTGCTTATTTTCATGCTGATGTGACAATCCTCTAGTTGTGGCATCATGGTAATTTCTATAGCTATCTACAAATGTTTTGCGTCAAGCACCATGGTCATCTTTTTTATTTAAATTAATCATTTAGAGGTTATTGGACAGGTAAATCATGTCTGTCACTCTCTTTAACCTATGTATCAATAGCATTCTGGGGGGATAGCTCAGTGGTTTGAGCATTGGTCTGCTAAATCCAGGGTTGATCTGGGGCAAAAATCAGTACTTGGTCCTGCTACTGAAGGCAGGGGGCTGGACTCAATGACCTTTCAGGGTCCCTTCCAGTTCTGAGAGATAGGGATATCTCCATAAAGGAGATGTTTATTGGATGACTCTTCCATAACATAAGAAAAAGGAGTCTACAAGGATCAGGGAGGATAATCAGAGTAACCTTACAAAAAATAAAATAAAAAGATGAGCATTTAGGAACATTTTCCTTGATTGCAGTTGTATTTTTACTCAATATTAATGCACTGAATAGGGTTGTTCAGGAAGGTTAGGGTTGCGTGTTCTGTCTATAGTGCAGAGTGTGAATGGTATTATGAACAAGAATTGCTTGGGATGAGTCTGTCAGAGTTCACATTCACATGCTCTGTTACCCAGACCATCCTATATACCGATCAATATCTGAGATAGCACACAAACAGTTTGTGGACATTTCCGAAGACTCATACTAGTGGCTTGTCTACATTTAAAAGGCTCCAACGGTGCAGCTCATACTGATGCAACTGCACTGATGCAGCTGTAGCATATCAGTGAAGATGCTACCTACGCTGATGGGAAAGAGTTAGGTTGGTATAACTGTGTCGCTCAGGGGTGTAGATTTTCCACACCCCTGAGCGACGTAGTTGTACCAACAGAAATTGCTAGTGCAGACCACATCCCTGAAGAAGAAGTCATATTTCTCAAACTCTTTCAAAATCTGCTGGAAGGGACTAATACCTGAGTAACACTACACCAGGTACATCTTGTGCACACTATTCACAATTATGCCCACCTTTACAAGCTTAGATAATTTGATTATCTAACCAGAAGAAACAATACAGTAATTCAATTAAATTTTTCTCACTTCAAGTTGTATTATATCGCAAAAGAACATCAAGGGGAAAAGTGTAGTTGTATATCCTTGAAAGTTACTTTCCACCATCTACAGCAGTGGTTACCAATGGTCAGTCGCAATTGAATGGTCAGTCCTGGAGGATCTCCCAGTTGATCGTGATCTCTGGCTGCACAGTAGAGTTGCTGCTAAGACAGGGTCCCTGCCTGCCCTGCCCCCATTCTGGTCCCAGAAGTGGCCAGTGTTACCTCGGGTGCCACGTGGCTCCACGCACTGCCCCTCTCTGCAAGCACCGCTCCCGCAGCTCCCATTGGTCCTGAATGGGGAGCTGTGGCCAATGGGAGCTGCGGGGATGGTGCTTGCAGAGAGGGGCTTGGTGTTTCTTTGCCAGGAGGAAGTACATTTCCTATAGCAATCTGGAGAGTTTTCTGTACACACAAGCCTGACTGGTTGTTGGGGAAATGAGCCTGATTGATTGAGTGGTCAGATGTGCACACAACTTTTTCCATCTAGAGCTACACTTTTCTGTCAGCTTTATCCTGCTCTCAGGATGGGCCGCCTTCAAGGCCTGAATGGCATTTCTGTAACAAAAATTCCCTATGTGAGTCTCAGCAGTTTGTTTGACTGCAGTGAGTTTTCTTTCAACAAATCCTGTAGATGAATGAAGTGGTTGCTATAGAAGCATAAATGCTACATATGATTCAGAGCACTTGAGGTGACTGCCATTAAGAAGCCCACAATAACCAACAGTTATCACTTGCAATACTGCATTTAACGTCTAGTCTAAGTAGTGTATCTCAGCTATTGTATTATGGTGGGACAGTTGCTGATAAGCGAAAACTTTCAACAATGACTGCGGTTTTAGGACACTTGCGTTTCACCCGGCAACAAAGTTATGGTCTTCAGAAAGATCTGAATTTATCCTTTTTTTTTTTTTTAAAAAAAAACAACTCCTATGGCTCTCATTTAGGCACCTTAAAAAGGACAATCATTTCAGCCGTGGCGAGCTGCAAAGTCATGTAATACTGTATTATAGGAGTCGGTCCAGCAAAGTTTCAACAAATTATATCAAAAACTCCATATAAGGTGTGCCTATACTAATCTTTTTCCTCCCAAATTTCCTACAATTACTACTATCAGATAGCTCCACCAGTAGTAGCGATGGTGGGAGAGCTAGAGTACACACACAGCTACTAGGGCTGCTGGCATATTTACCACTATGTTGTCTAACCTTTCTCAGAGTAGGCAAAACTGCAGGCAGCACCTTCTCCATGCTAGGACTCCCAATGTTGCTATGCCCAGCAGAGCTGAATTTATGGTATCAGTGGTAGAAAATTAAGGTGCTATGGGAGGAAGGCACATGTAGATAAGAGAATGACATACCGCAATAAGGATTTAACACTTGGCTTGCCAAAACCAAGAGAGCAACCAGAAAAGTAGATTAAGTGGTATTTTGTTCTTCAGAAATCAACAGATAAATTCAAAGGAAAGGGGAAAATGCACAGAGGAAGATCAAGTGTCCACTTACGATATAATGCTTGGCTTAAATCATCAGGTAATAACAAATAATTTTTGGCTAGAGTCAACAATAATTACAAAATCAGTTTAAGTTCCCTCACACACACACACAAATCCATTTCCTACCACAGTTTTATCACAAAAATATTAGCTAATATAGATCAAGTTTTTGTTATAAAATTTTGCTTTACTACATAATTGGTATATGCAGTGATTGCTGTGTTTCTTAATACAATTGCTGTTGCTTTATGTAGTATTTACTGGCATGTTAAGAAAAAATGAGCTCCTTCAATTGAGTTCCATTTGCCTAATAGAGAAAAATGTTCATCTTAATTAGGAAAATTTTCATAAAGAAACATAAATGCAGCTATTAATGGGCTACAGGGAATAAATCTAGCATATTCAGAAACAAATGGCGCCTTATCTGTTCATGGTGGAATAAATACAGAGAGCATAAAACTCCTAAACAGTTGTTACCACACCCGTGATTGACCTCAACCAGTGATACGGGTTGAGATTTAAGTGTTTTAGAATAAACAATCCATTTATTTCATTAAGCTTTCATGCTTTATAAAAGACGGTTACTCGCCTTTGTAACTGTTGTTCTTCGAGATGTGTTGCTCATATCCATTCCAGTTAGGTGTGTGCGCACCGTGTGCACGTTCGTTGGAAGATTTTTACCCTAGCAACAATTGGTGGGTTGGCTGGGCGCCTCCTGGAGTGGCGCCGCTATGGCGTTGGATATATATTCCTGCCGACCCAGCCACCCTTCAGTTCCTTCTTGCCGGCTACTCCAACAGTGAGGAAGGAGGGTGGGTTTGGAATGGATATGAGCAACACATCTCGAAGAACAACAGTTACAAAGGTGAGTAACTGTCTTTTCTTCTTCGAGTGCTTGTTCATATCCATTCCAGTTAGGTGATTCCCAAGCCTTATGTAGGCGGTGGGGTCGGAGTGAAATGTGGCAGAATGTAAAAATGCTGAGCCAGAGGCTGCAGCATCTCTTGACTGTTGAACCAGAGCATAATGCGAAGCAAAGGGTATGGACCGAGGACCATGGAGCTGCGTGACAGATCTCGTGGGTAGGTACACGAGCCAGCAAGGCGGCAGATGAAGCCTGAGCCCTGGCAGAATGCATGGTGATGTGGCTTGGGGAAATATGAGCCAAATCATAACAAGTGTGGATGCACGCCATCACCCAAGATGAGATCCTCAGAGGAAACGGGTAGGCCTATCCTTCGGTCTGCTACCGCGACAGAGAGTTGGGAGGTTTTACGAAATGGTTTTGTCCGCTCAATATAAAATGCGAGCGCTCTGTGGACGTCCAGGAAGTGCAATTGTTGCTCCCATTGCATTGAGTGTGGTTAACATGAAAGGCTGAAACCACCTTAGGGAGGAAAGCCGGGTGTGGTCGTAACTGCACCTTGTCTTTGTGGAACATAGTGTATGGCGGAACCACCATAAGAGCCCTGAGCTCGGAGACTCGTCTGGCCGATGTAATGGCTATGAGGAAAGCTGTCTTCCAAGACAGGTATAGCAGCGAGCAGGTCGCTAACAGCTCGAATGGGGGAGACGTAAGTCTGCTTAAAACCAGGTTGAGGTCCCAGGTTGGGACTGGGCAGCGTACTTGAGGGTATAAGCTCTCCAAGCCCTTGAGGATCCTCGAAACCATAGAGTATGAGAACACGAAACGCCCACCTTAGCCTGGGTGGAAGGTAGAGATGGCTGCCAAGTGTACCCTCAGCGATGATACCACTAGGCCCTGCTGTTTTAGGCCAGGGGTAGTCCAAAATAGAGGGGATGGAGACCTCAATAGGAGTAAGATCAAGCATTTCGCACCTGTAGGAGAAATGCTTCCACTCGGCCAGGTACGTTGACCAGGTGGAAGGCTTCCTGCTACCCTGGTTTAGCCACGCAGCAGCCACACTGTGAAGTGAAGAGACTGCAGGTCCAGGTGGCGAAGCCTGCCGTGGTCCTGAGTTATGAGGTCTGGGTGGAGTGGCAGGGTAATTGGGTTGGCTATCGACAGGTCGAGCAATGTAGTGTATCCGTGCTGCCTGGATGATCATAATGATGCGCGCTCTGCCCCTGCGGAGTTTCAGCAGGACCCTATGAATCAGTGGGAACGGTGGTTAGGCATAAAGGAGTTGGCCCTTCCATGGCATCAGGAAAGTGTCCGAGATCGATCCCGGGAAGAAACCTTGGAAGGAGCAGAACATCTGGCATATCCTGTTCTCGCTGTAAGCGAACAGGTCTATGTGGGGAAAAAATCCCTACTTTTGGAAAACAGAATGCATTACATCGGGGCAGATCAACCACTCGTGAGACAGGAAAGACTTGCTACGTCAATGCGCCAAGGTGTTCCGAACGCCTGGGAGAAAGGACACTACCAGATTTATCGAGTGGGCTACGCAAAAGTCCCAGAGATGGATGGCCTCCTGACAAAAGGGGGAGGACCATGTCCCTCCCTGGTTGTTTATGTAGCACATGGCCGTTGTGTTGGCTGTAAACACTGAGACACCACGGCCTTGCAGCTGCTGCTGGAACCCCTGACACACCAGGCGGACTGCTCTAATTTTTGGACATTTATGTGGAATGCCAGCTCCAGAGAAGATCAAAGGCCTTAAGCTCGAAGGTGACCGAGGTGAGCACCCCAGCTGAGAGATGACGCGTCCGTCGTCAGGGACATTGGGGGCTGAGGCGGATGGAATGGCATCCCTGCCCACACCAGGGAGGGAGTTAGCCACCATTCTAGGGAACCTAGGGTGCTTGAAGGAATGGTGACTATCGTGACCATTGGGTCTCTGTCCGAGCGGTACACCGGGTTGAGCCAAACTTGGAGAGGACGGAGGCGGAGCCTGGCGTGTTTGGTTACAAACTTGCAGGCAGCCATGGGACCCAGGAGACCGAGACAAGTGCGAGCCGAGGTCATTGGGAAAGTCTGCAGACCTCGGATGATTGTTGCCATCGCCTGAAACCGCAGCAGTGGTAAGCAGGCTCCGGCTAGATCGGAGTCCAGGATAGCTCCTATGAAGTCTAACCTCTGCGTGGGAACCAGAGTGGATTTTTCTATAGTGATCATCAGGCCTAGACGTGTGAATAGGTCCTTGACAATGTCCGCATGCTGAGTGATTTGTGTCTCGGAGTCCCCTCAGATAAGCCAATCGTCCAGATACGGAAAAACGCATATCCGACGTCGGCGGAGGTAGGCGGCAACCACCGCCATACACTTGGTCAATACCAGTGGGGCTGTAGAAAGGCCAAACAGCAGGACCGTAAACTGGAAGTACTGATGGTTGGCTAGAAAGCGGAGATATCTCCTGTGCGGAGGGAAGATGGCGATGTGAAAGTACGGGTCCTTCATATTGAGGGTGGCATACCAGTCTCCAGGATCCAAGGATGGGATAATGGTTCCCAGGGATACCATCCGGAACTTCAACCTTATCATAAACTAGTTGGGTCCTCGCAGGTCTAGGATAGGTCTGACACCTCCGTTCTTGGGGACTTGGGGATTAGGGAACAACGGGAGTAAAACCTCTTGCCCCTTTCATCCATTGGCGTCTGCACCTCTTGTAAGAGGAATTGCTCGTGAGAGGGGTCCCTGAAGAGGGACAGGGTTGGAACAAACTGGAGGTGGTACCCATACTCCACTGTGCATAGGACCCAGTGATCTGAAGTTAACTGGAACCCCGTCAGGAGGAAGTAGGAGTGGGATCCCAGCCTGTAACTGATACGCCAACCTCGGGCGCACCTTTGAAAGTTCGTCTTTGGTCCCGGTGGTGGTTGTGAGGGACCTTGATCTTGGCCCTCTTGGGGTCCTGATGGTCGTCTGCAACCACCTTGGCCGCGCCACCTGCCAAAGTCCTGTCTCTGGCTAGGCACAGAGTATGGCGGTGTGGCTGGGGACGGAAAGGCCTGCGTTTCGTCACCGGTGTACGCATACCAAGAGAGCGCATTAGGACCCTGTTGTCCTCCAGGCTTTGCAGCCTGGGGCAGTCTTTGCCGTGAAGAGGCCTTTATCATCAAATGGTAAGCCCTGAATGGTATACTGCAGCTCCGGAGGGAGGTTTGAAACCTGAAGCCATGAGATGCGCCTCATGGCAACACCCGAGGCCAGAGTTCTGGCTGCTGAGTCTGCTGCATCTAACAAGGCCTGGAGGGAAGTTCTGGCCACCTTTTTCTCTTCCTCCAAGAGGGCAGTTAACTCTGGGCAGGAGTCTTGAGGGAGAAGCTCCATAAACTTACCCACGGCCACCCAGGTGTTATAATTATAGCGGCTAAGCAAGGCTTGTTGATTTGCCACCCAGAGCTGTAAGCCCCTGCAGAGCATACCTTGCGGCTGAGTAGGTTCATTCGCCTAGCCTCCTTCGATTTCAGGGATGACGCCTGCCGGCCATGCCGTTCCCTCTCCTTAATGGACTGAACGACTAGTGAGCAGGGAGGAGGACGGAGATACAAGTAGTCGTACCCTTTAGAGGACACCATATAATTACGCTCGACTCCCCTGGCCGCAGCAGGGATAGAGGCTGGGGACTGCCATATAGTATTGGCATTCGCCTGGATGGTCCGAATAAAGGGGTAGGGCCCCTCTAGCGGGGCATCCGGCGATAGAATGTCCACTACCAGGTCCTCTACCTCCGGGACCTCCTCCACCTGGAGGTCCATATTGAGTGCTACCCTCCATAGGAGGTCCTGATGGGCTCTCAGGTTGTTGGTGGGCACATCAGAATTGCGGTCCTGAGCATAAGAGCTGTCCGTGTGGGATGACACTGATGCGTGTCTGGATGGCCATGGAGGTGCTGAAAAGCCATGGGCAGAGTCTCTGTCTCTATCGGACCTTGCCCAATTCGGCACGGGAGGCGTACCAGTACCTGGAATGAGATCTGGACCTGCAGCCAGAGCAGTGCTGGGAGGTCGACTGAGATCCAAGGCTTGAGGTCAGGAGCGGCTACGGGAGTCACGGTGCCTGTAGCGGTGCCGGGAGCTGGAACGGTGCCGAGAGTAGCGGGTCGGCGAACGGGATACCGACCGGTGCGGCGAGTCCGACCGGTACCAAGGAGGAGAACAGCACCGGGACTGCAAGTGGCGTCGGGAGCGAGAGTGTCGACAAGACCTGGAGCGTCTGCGGGACCGTGATCATGAACGGTGCTGCTCCACTGTGCTGACAGAGGATGGTCTTATCAAGGGAGGCTTGCCGAGAGACTGTATTACCCACACCGGCGGTGCAGGGGGTTCAGGCAGCATCGACTCTCATGGCAATGAGATCCCTCGCCGTTGGGAATGTCTCCGGCGTAGAGGGAACATTAAGCTCAACCACAGCGCTTACCGGGAAGCTGTCAGGCACTGGATTCGATGGCCCTCGTGGGACCGGGATCGATGGTGCCGGGTGATCCGACTTAGACGAGCTCTCAGGCTGCGGTGCAGTTGGCATGGAAGCAGCAGGAGCAGTAAGCTCAACCACGGCGCGTGCTGGGGAGCTGTCAGGCACTGGATTCGGCAGCCCCGTGGGACCGGAATCAATGGTGCCAACGTCATCGGTGCCTCTGCAGGTGTCGGTCTCAGGCGATCTGACTTAGATGAGCTCTCTGGCTACAGTGCAGTTGACACGGAAGCAGCAGGGAGCTCAACCACGGCACGTGCCGGGGAGCTGTCAGGCACTGGATTCGACGGCCCCGGGGGACCGGAATCGACGGTGCTGATGTCATCGGTGCCTCAGCAGGTGTCGGTGCCAGGCAATCCGACTTAGACGAGCTCTCTGGCTACAGTGCAGTTGGCATGGAAGCAGGAGTCGTCTTAGGCTTTCTCGACCTCGGAGAGAGGGAGCGGTGCCGAGTCGAAGTCGGTGTCGGCGACAGCCGGTGCCGAGAGGCCTTGGCGGTACCGGTGCGGTCCGGTGCCGAGGAGGCGCTTCTGCCTGCCGAGTGACCAGCGCTCGGTGCCAAAGGCAGAGGGGTAAGTGAAAGTCCCACTCCTTTTTGTTCTTGGCTTAAAAGCCTTGCAAATGGGGCACTTAGCTGTCAAGTGCGATTCACTGAGGCGCTTCAAACAGGAGTTGTGCGGATCTCCTGTCGGCATCGGCTTGTGGCAGGCCGAGCCCGGTTTGAAACCCGGTGAGCCGGGCATGGGCTCCGGCACCGGGTGCGGAGAAGGGGCTACTCCCCGAACCCCGCTAACTATTACTAAACTAACTATGCTAGTAAAGAAAAAACGTATAACTATATAAATATATACATAAATATAAAAGGATTATAACTATATACACGATAACGAATGAGAACTACGAGTAGCTAGGGAAGTGGAGGTCAGCTAAGCCGCGCTCCACTGTTCCAACGACCGACAAGGGTGGTAAGAAGGAACTGAAGGGTGGCTGGGTCAGCAGGGGTATATATCCGGCACCATAGCGGCGCCACACCAGGGGGCGCCCAGCCAACCCACCAAGTGTTGCTAGGGTAAAAATCTTCCGATGAACGTGCATGTGGCGCGCACACACCTAACTGGAATGGATATGAGCAAGCACTCGAAGAAGAACCTTGCTTTTTTCAGGTAATAAATGAGTCTTAACTGACAATGAAACTGTTAGTCACTGTATGAATTAAGATGGACAAAGACATTAATCTTTTTTTGAAGAAATTCCTTTACAAAACAAAAGGATGGAGGTGCCAATGAGTGGTTCAGGACAGGCCCAGAGACATGTACCTGGAACACTGGCACTGTAGTAAGGTACATGGTTAGAGGCTTGATTCTATGTTCACTGAAGTCAATGGCAAAGTTCCCATTGGCTATAATGATACAGGCTCAGGGCCTAGGTCTGGAGGATATGAATATACTTGAACAAAAGCCACAAAAACTCCCTCTCCCCCCCAAAAAAATGTTTACTCAAACATTTATATATTTTCTATTTAGCTATGAACTGTAGGCATCTTCCATTATCGAATAATATGTCTACCTGGTTCTGTAAAAAAATAACACTCTCTTAAAACAATCTCCTTATATTCAAAACAGAAGAAGGAGGTAGCATAGTTTTTCACCTTCCTTACAGTTTTTGTTATGAAGAGATACACACAGAACACAAAAATAACTTTTTTAATCCATCTAGAATATTACTTTATACACATAAGTCATGAGTTATTGTTTGTACTCCCTGAGTCACAGATTCCAGCTCTTAGAACCAGGCTTCCAGTACCAATATTCACAACTTCACATAGAAGAATGGCTTTCTGAATATTCTGTAACTCTGGCCTAACATTTGTTATTTCCACAAGTATTCCTGCTAGTAAATTAGTATATCTGTGGAAAGCAAATACAGTAACTCTTCACTTAACGTTGTAGTTATGTTCCTGAAAAATATGACTTTAAGTGAAACGATGGTAAGCAAATCCAATTTCCCCATAAGAATTAACATAAATAGGCGGGGTTAGGTTCCAGAGAAATTCTTTTCACCAGATAAAAGACTATATATATATATATAGAGAGAGAGAGAGAGAGAGTCTTATATATATATATACACACAAAAAGTTTTAAACAAACAATTTAATACTGCACACAGTGATGATGATTGTGGAGCTTGCTTGAGGTGGTGAAGTCAGAGGGTGGAAGAGGGTGGGATATTTCCCAGGGAATGTCTTATTGCTAAATGATGAACTAGCTTTTGGCTGAGCCCTCAAGGGTTAATTCATTGTTGTTAATGTAGCCGCACACTCTACAAGGCAGCACAAATGGAGGGAGGGGAGACAGCATGGCAGATAGAGACACACACCGTGTGTGTGAGAGAGAGCCCCTTTTAAGTAGGCTGAGCCCACTCTAAGTACACTGCCTTGTTAATTAATCAGCAAGTTGAGACAGCAGCTGCTCCCAGGAAGTTCCCTCAGTCCTGAGCACTGTCATGTCATCCCACCCCCCATGGATATGGGGTAAGTGAGATGTAGGAGCAGAGGGGAGGGGGACACCCTGAAATTAGACTGCCTCTCCTCTCCCGCCCCCACCCCGCACAACAAGTAGGAGGATCCTGGAAGCAGTTCCAAGGCAGAGGGCAGGAGCAGCACATGGCAGTAGGGGGAGGAACAGCTGAACTGCTGGCAATTTGATAGCCTGCTGGGCAGCTGCCGCACAGAGAACTTAGGGGAGCGGGGAGCTAACAGGGGGGCTGCCAGTTCCAAGCCTGGTTCCAAGCCCCCACCAGCTAGCTGCAACGGGCTGCTCTTCCTGCAAGCAGTGGACAAAGCAGGCAGCTGCCAAACAATGTTATAAGGAAGCATTGCACAACTTTAAATGAGCATGTCCTCTAATTCATCTATTGAAACAACATTAACCAGGATGACTTTAAGTGAAGAGTTACTGTACAAAAGGGGCACAAACATGCTCCAAGCAATTCAGTGTTAGTTTCAAGCCAACATCCATGGAAATTTTTTAAAGCACTATTTGCCCACTACTAGCTTAATTACTTTGGTGAGACTGTCATATGAAATAAACAATATAAGTCGCAGCAACATGATGTACTTTTATTGCTTAATTACAGTGATATCCTCACTAGTCTAAGGCTTCGTATAGATTAATCAGACACATGCAGAACCACATATTAGTTGAGGTGAGCTGTGATGACTGCAGTGTCAATATGAACTAGAGTGATCAGACGTCCCGATTTTATTGGGACTGTCCCAATATTTACTTGTTTGTCCCACATCCCGACCAGTGACACGAATTGTCCCAATATTTTGTACTGTGGCGCACAGGCGGAGGGGGCTCGTGCCCCCAACTCAGCCCCGGCCCGACTCTGCCCCCTCCCTGCCCCATTGGATCCCTCCCCAAATCCCCACCCTGGCCCCGCCTCTTCTCCAAGCATGCTGCATTCCTCCTCCTCCCCCCTCCCTCCCAGGCTTGCGTGATTCAGTTGTATGGCGGCGCAAGCGTTGGGAGGAAGGGGGGAGAAGCAGGACACAGCAGCCCACTCAGGGAAGGCAGAGGTGAGCTGATGCAGTGGGGAGCTGCCGGTGGGTGCTCAGCCCCCACCAATTTTTCCTATGCTACTGGGGCTCTTTTTTTCCCCTGCCGGCAACCACCCGCTTCCCTCCATGTCCCGACATTTCACATCTCTCATCTGGTCACCCTAATCTGAACAGTAAATGCATATCATTTGTGAGAGCTAAATGACAGCGTTATAATAAACGGCTCATATATTGCCAAGGTAATAAATAATTAACGAGCAACTGCACAAAATAGCAGGTTGAACACCCCACCCAAATTCTGAATCTTGACTCAGAAGTAAGTGAGCAGAATGATCCATCTCTCTGCCTCAAATGATAAAACAGCCTAATATGCAGCACCATCTGGCACAAACACAGAGGAGGCTGAGAACTTCTGGAAGTGAAGCACAAAAGCCATTTAGTTGCTTTAGGAGTTGTCCAAGATATTAAAAAAAAAAAAACTAACCAAAAAAAAACCCCAATCAACCAAGCAAACAAAAAACCACCTTTCAAACTAAGGAACAGATGGGTGTTTTTTGCGGGGTGGGAGTTGTTTTATTTGTACTCTCTGGTTGAAAACATGGACCACTGAATCTTTTTTAGGGACACTTGCATAGCTAAGCATGCTAATGAAGTGTCATTGAACTGAATTGTTTGGGTATGGGTCTAATAGAGAGTTCAGATGGTGTGTATGGGAAGTCAATCACATACAAAACAGGCCAGGTTTTAGAGTCCTCTAATTTTGTGTCTTTTAATGAAATTTCAGGCCACTGGAATGCATTTTCTATCTGAGATCATGGAGCTTTTTATGTTGTTACATATATAAGCCATGAATAAAACCACCAGGTTAAGCTGTGCTTAGTTTAGGTTTCTCTTTTAAAAAATTTCATACCAGTAGTAACCAGTATCACCACTGGTGTGCATCACTGATTGTGCAGCAGCGCCATTTGATGGTCCCATGGCTTTATGTATAATTGAACGGGAACGCTATAGCAGCATTGCTGGCCCCAGTAACAGATTGCGGAACTCTTCTTGCTGAAGGCACTATACAATATGCACCACACTGAGTTGTTAATCTGAGCTGTTTGCAGTATAGATAGAAATGGAGTTCACATTAGACTGGGTTAGGTGATGTCAGCAAACTCAGGATTCATTATATTATTGCTTTCTGAAAGTGACTTTTAATGCAGACTGTTTTCTAAATGATCCTTAAAAGACACTCCCTTCCTCTTCATCACCTTCACCTAGGGCAATAACATCTGGTAACATTGATCTATTGCTGCTAGTTTTCATTAATTGTACCCATCCCTGAGGGTGGTGCAGCTTTGGTGGCAGCTAATTAAAACCTATCTAAAGCTGCCCAGTGCACTTTATCAGACCAGAATTGGCTCTATTGCTTTAATGGAGACTACAGTTTTCTCTATTATTACCAATTAAGTGAAGTTTATAAGGTTCCCCCTTACATTTCTAAAGTACAGGGAAAGTTATAACTGTTTTTATAACTACCGACCTGGATTCAAATAAATATAATGATATAAAATTTAGTTATTAGCTGGCATTTCTTCAAATGTGCTCCAAATTCTCCTTTCATCTGACTCTATGTACATCATATAGGAAAGTGCAGTAAAGCATTGAGAGAAACTGTTGGATTTACAGCACTACAGAGGGCAGTGCCACTAAAATGCATTAATGCAAAACTGTGAATGTCTGTCAATGTCTATTATTTATGCACGACAATTATTCAAAGAGAATGAGCTCTCACATCACACTGAAGGACCAAGCCTCTGCCCCAATTCACAATAGTGTGTGTCAAGACCAATCCCCAGATCCAGGAAGCCTGTTTTACGAAGATATTATGCTCTCCCTGTAGAACAAAAATCACTTCATTTTGAAATTAGGAAGGTTGTTTTCTATTAATCCATAATGGGGTCTGGCCCTGTTTCTTCCATTGACCAATAATGACTGAATTGTAAACTGACAAATTATGGGCTTGATCCCATGCCTATTGAAATCAATGGCAAAGCCCCCATTGACTTCTGTGCTGCAGGAGCAGCGTCTATTTGCCCATAGGTGGATATACCATAGGTCTGTTTGCTACTTTTCATAGCTCTGAAAATAGAATATGAGCACCATTATGATGAGAATATTTAAAGTCTCATTAATTTCCTAAAGAGACTTTACATCAACATGTAGAAACA
The DNA here is from genome assembly GCF_007399415.2 of Gopherus evgoodei. NCBI lineage: Eukaryota > Metazoa > Chordata > Testudines > Testudinidae > Gopherus > Gopherus evgoodei. The sequence continues at coordinate 88,806,644 of NC_044329.1, forward strand.
GAAAGCTCATTAAAAGCTTGACAAATTAGAAATCTGTTGTAATCTTACTATGCACTGGGGATGGACACCATACGCAAGAGCAGTATTTTAGGATTAAACCCAAAATAAATCCAGTTACAACTCACTGTATATTTTTGAAGTTGAGCAGAACTTGGTTTCCCTCCAATTTTCTTGTTTGGGACATGGTAAAAACAGAGCACTGTTCAAACTAATGTCGGAAGCAAGCACTGATGTTTCTCCTAGGAACTGAAGGAATATTTGGCTGAGGTACCAGAAAGAGTCTGTATCAACATTATAATAGTCTGGCATGATACATGAAGCCATTTTTTCTCATCCAGGGAGCTCTGTTGCTCTTCGCTGCTTCAATAAGCAGGATAGTTCCCAAGCAGACTTCATTATCATACCCAGACCCCTGAATGAAGCAGCACAATAACACATGTATTGAGGATTTAATTGATGATGCATGTCAGTAGTTCCCAAATGCGGGCCACAGACCACCAGTGGTTTGTGGAGTGCTGTCTTGGGGTACAAGGAGTCCCAGATGGTGACATGATGCTTGCTTTCCTTGTGTTCCCGCAGGCAAATCACATTAAATGAAGCTAATGATACATTTAATAGTTTTACTTGGAAAAGTAATAACAGGAAACAATTGCTGCGGTGACACAGGGATGTTATTTGATTGCTAATGTGTGTGTGGTTGGGGGGTGGGGGAGAGTGCAGAGTGAAGGAGTAAAGAAGCCTTTCTCCCAGCCCACTCTTCCATGGATGGGATGGGGATAGATCCTGCTAGATCCTCCAGCCCCAATCTTACCTCAGCCCTCTCTAGCCCCAGTCCCACATGCTGCTGTACAGATGGCCTCTGTAGAGCTCACTCTGTACTGTACAGGAGGAATACCCTGACCTTCCATCATGCATATAGCACCCTATTGGAGCAGCATAACCACACACCTGGTTCTCCACAAGCCAGGGGTATATCACTTTGGTATAGTTTTACTAGAAACACTAGCCATTTAGTGATATGCCTGATCATCTATTTTAACTGAAACAGAATTATTTGGATTTGAGGTAAAGCTACAGAGAATCTTGACGAGAGAGGTAAATATAAGACCCCTTCCCTCCTTTGTCCTGAGGTTGTACGTGTAGGAATGATGTTGTGTAGGCCTCCCCTCTTTGAATAATATGTCAATTTAATCAATATTAAATTGAGCTGAAAATAATACACAGCTCCGAAAAGGCTTTAGGAAGGTATCCAATATTTTTTGGGATCCAGGCCAACAAAAATTGAAAGAACAGAAGGTAGCATAGGTGGGATAAATGGGGCCTGTCTGCTGCCTCATCAAGCGCTCGTAACAGTCAAAAACATATAAAAATCCATTAAAAACATATCTAGGGGCTCATTGAATAGCTGGCATGCAAGATGGCCTTTTCTTGCCTATCTTTTGTCATTAACATCAGAGTAATTTTTCACAGGCAGGACTTACCGATCTTTTCCGGTCTCCTCCTTAAATACCCCATCACAGTAATTCATGCGCTTTTCTGTTGTAACATAGATTTTGGCATCAGGGTAGCTGTCAACAGCTTTCTTCAGCATGTTGTACACAATGCCATTGCCATCTTTCCTCATGTTTCGAAAAGGCCCCCAGATGACATATATTGTGCTATTGGTTTCCTTGAAAAAGTACTCGGGATTCTTAAGCAATAGGGGGACACTGGTGTGTGAGACCACTCGTATGGTCGTCTTCTTCCCAACATCCACCTCATAACCCTTGGTAGGAGCATTGTTCATTCTCCATATACAGGAAGACTGGTCAATTTCAGTTCCCACTTTCTGACCAGCCATCTGACCCGAGTTCGAAACAATGGCACAGATGTCACAGTTTAGCTGGAGAGGCTGAAAGAGAGAAAACAAAAGATGACAGTTCTTACACATTGAGATTGAAAATTTAGTTAAAAGAAGCAAATAGTCAACAAACTGGGAGCAAGATTCTCTCAAAGCACATCAATCCTGTGTAGAGGAGTGGGCGGTAAAGCCCTGAGCTACTAAGCCCTGAGTGAGATCCTTTTCTACTAAACGAATAGCTCACACTAATCTTCTGCTTCTGTTTTCCTCATTTCAAAAACAACTGGAAAGTAATCATGTTCCTTCCACTATATATTTTTCCTTTCAATTAAAAGAATTTGAAATAAGAAACATGTAAATAATAGTTAGATGGATGTTTTGTTCCCTTGTAAGAGATTGTTGTCAGTAGCAGATTTAAAAACAGAAAAAAGAATGAAGGAAATGTAGCTATTCATGGATTGCATATTTCACCTATAGGTCTGGACGAATGGATATTTAATCTGGGATAAAAGTCAGCTCTGAAGTGGTTCTCCACCAGGCATTCTACTGTGGCTTGAGCCTATGCACATATGGGAAAACGTGCCTGTACCATTATAAAACAGCTCCGCATGTCTGAAGCACATTATTATATGTATACAGGTTCTCTTCAGAGGATACTTACGTCCCATGGAAAAGCCAATGAGATACAAATGGACTGGGGACCTGCGAGCTAGAGGGTTGGATCTATGCCTATTGAAGTCAATGGCAAAATTTCCATTGAATTCAATAGTGCAGGTTCAGATCCCAAACCAAGAACACCTGAGTCCTTCTAATCTGGCCCTGACAGACTCTCTTTGTGGACCTGAGCACATTCTCTGACTCTGCTTCTCTGCATGAAATGGGAATAGCAGTAGGTTCCTACCTCACAGGTGTATTGAGGGAATTAGCCTGTTTCACATACTGTTTGCCTGACTCATGTAAGACAACCCCCCGATGCCCAAGAAGAGTAGAATTGAGCCCTAAATATTTATAAACAGCTAGAAGACGAAAAGCACTATACGTAATTCAAGTGTGCTACATGTGAATTTAGAATTCTAAATCCACCTGAAAGCAGACCAGTCCTAGAAGAATTGGCCAGGTCTACATATGCTCAGTGGACCTGGGCTGATGTTGGTCCCTTATCCATCCCATAGCCCAGGTAATGGATCCTCTCCATCTTTACCTTTGATCAGTGACCTGATCTCTTCTTTTCCTCTCTTCCTTCTTACACCAGTGAGTGTTGAGCCATCAGCCTTATGGTGTGCTACCTGCCCCTCTGAAGGATGGCTAGCAGCAGAGTGGGAACCCTTCACTGCAGTGATGTGAATCCACGTCCCAGCCACATTTGACAATTGCAGACTTGGAAAGAAACCAACTAAGACAGGGGTTCTCAGGCTTTTGTACTGGTGACCCCTTTCACACAGCAAGCCTCTGAGTGCGACTCCCCCTTATACATTAAAAACACTTTTTTATATATTTAACACCATTATAAATGCTGGAGGCAAAACGGGGTTTGGGGTGGAGGCTGACAGCTCACCCTCCTCATGTAATAACCTTACGACTCCCTGAAGGTCCCGACCCCCAGTTTGAGAACCCCTGAACTAAGAAATCACAATACTGTTCTGTGACAACAAACTGTAATGCCATAGCTGTGAAAACTGTGAGGTCAGAAGCTGACAAACAGGTTAGGAGAGGGCCAAATGATAACAACAGTGCCTCCTATTTGTAACAAATACGTAACTGAACAAAGTTTCTACCTACCGGGCCCCTGAAGGAATGTTAAGCACAGATGTAAAGGCTTGTGCTGGAGTGACTGGTGCGCTCTAGCTGTTTTTTAAAATGTTTTTTCCTCATTTCACCAGGAGTGAAGGATGCTTGACCGCACACAAAAGTATCAACAATATTTTCTTTAGAGAATGCTGTATGTTTGGTAGGCTTTGGGAGCTGTCCTGAATAGCTCTCTGGCAGCATGAATGAAATCCCAGGAGATGCAGCTGAACACAACCACCTTTCTGTTTATCACTTAGTTACAGAAATCGTCCCTAAAATACTGAGAGTACATGGATGGATGAACTAAAGAAATCTATAAGCATAACCCACATACCAGCTGAAATGACTGTTGAAATCTCAGTAGGTTAATTTATATTTTTAGATGAAAGTTCAAACTAACAACTAACAACTGACAAATGCGGAATTGCTGGACAGGAAAAGATCACTTGGCTCAAGAATCTAGCCATGTTTAAAGCTGTCTCAGCCTCATGCTACTGCTTTCTCGCTGTGTCCTTCCTTCTTCATTAAAATGTATAGCTCTCTCAAACTCATTTAAATTGTTTGATTTGATGGTCTCACTTGGAAATTTATTCCATGTTTTCTATTCACTGAGTAAAACTGTTCTGCCTCAATAAACGCCATACACTTACACTTGCAATGGTGTCCCTCAGTTTTCTAACCTTCTTGTTGTGATTCATTTATCTTCTTCCATTTTATCAAATCCTTTCATAATTCTGAATGCTTATATATTAGGTTACCCTGCAATCAGCTCTCTTTCAACAGGAAGAGGCTTAGTCTCTTTAGCCTTTCTCAGAACGAATATTTTTAAAAGATGGAATTGCCTTAGCTGTTCTAATTTGCACCTTTTCTAAAAGCAATCAGCTCCACAGAAAGCCAGTGAAGACTTAACTCAGCACTCCATGTGGACCTGATCCAAAGTTAATCAATGGGCATCTTTCCATCAACTTCAACAGCTTTGAACCAGACCCTCTGTTGTCTAACTACAGAATATGCATCAGTTTTCACTTACTGTATATTTTAGCCCTCAGTGGAGGTATCCCAGTAGCCTGTTGTCCTGATTTATAATTGCCACCTTTTAGAATGATGGTTTCAACAATTCTAGTACAGTTGCTCTATAACTCTTTTTCCCGTTCAATATTCTATATTACCATTCCGGTGTATTACTAACCCTCCAAGTGCTATATGAGACTGATCCTCTTTCCATTATACTCAATGGCCAACTCCAGGGTGTCATATGCACAAAGAGAAGAAAGAAACAGGGACAGGATTTCTAGTAACAGGTGCATAAATATGGGGTGAGGAGGGTGGAGGGAAATGGAGACGAGACAATTACAAAAACCTACCCCATTGATGACCTTTCTGCACTCAGCAGTGCTAAGGTATAGGCGTCTACGTCCCAAAAATACTTTAACTAAATAATATATACAGTATCGGTGCAGGCTTCCCCACGCTGTCCTGCCAATGTGCCTCAGCCCTGACATGGGATGACCATCTCTAAAGGTGAAGAGCGCATTTTGGTCTCCATGCAGTTCAGTTCTTGGCTTCTATGCTAAGGTTGCGGACAAACTAGTGTTTAATAATGATAGGACTTAAAACTCAAAGGTACAATCCGGCAACTTTCACAAACCCTAAATACATTTACATAATATCTAGATATTATGTTACTTAAAGAAAACAAATGACCACAGACAACCATTCACCTTTTCTTCTCTCCCTTTCTCTTTAGATATTTCTATAGCCCCTAAACTCTGTTGTCTCTCTGAGCTATTATCTTCAATAATTTGCTTTGCTTCTGTAAAAATGATTCATTGTGCTGTTGCCCAGAACTATATAAAACTCCTCAGCAATGTTAGCTGGGCATGATTCTGATAAATTGTCCCATCTTTTTTGAATGATACATTGTAACAGTTGTGAAGCACTTAAATTTTAATAAGTAAGGAAAATGAAATGTTTGACCTTTCAATTTTCTGTGCAAGATTACAGACAATAGAAAAGATACTTAAAACTTGCAAAACAGTGTTGTTTTTCTAGCAAAGAGAAATGTCTGTGTAATAAAGGTCACTTATCAGCCAGTTCCAGTTATTAAATCTTTGTACTTAGTACTGAAGTGGCTCCACAGAATCAAAGGTCACGTCATTAAATAATGAAACAAGGAGAATTAGAAAAAAGGTCATGAGTAATCTTAACAGGTGCAGCCAAATTTACTCATGGGTGGGATCAAATGTAGCCCTGGAGGTAAGCAGATGTAGTTCCCACTGGCATGAAGCTGAATTTGGCCCAAGAGATGCAAAAACATCCCTGACTCTGAGTGTACCACAGTGCACCACACTACCTCTCCTCTGTGCCTTACTCTGTCAACCCCCCCGATTCAATTACTAATGATGGTAAGGAAATGCAGATTTATTTTTTTTCCATTGTTATTTTAATAATGAGAAAGTAATTTTGTAATTTGGAGACAATACACATGTAAAATATAAAGGGACAATTATTAGCAATTCACCACATATTAATTTACTCTCCTAATGCTGAAACAAATGAGATCTTTTCCTGTAATCATCCAATTTGAGTGAATTCTAACAAAGCCGGCTGAACAAAGCTCCAGAGATACATTCCTCATTTCAGTGCGATTTATTCCTCTACGGTTCATAGATGTCTTTAGAGCTTTAGTTTTAGAGGATACAACATGTATAATGATGCCAATAGGGAATAGATTTTGCCTTTATTCATCTTGATGTTCTTTTGAGGTCTTTCAAATGAAAGGTACAAAAGAGGCATTAACCGTCTGGCATTGTTTTTATTGCTTTTCTTTGCTTTACAAGCAAAAAATGTATTTTAATTTTTTCCATATTTCAGTAATGATTAACCAAGCTGTTTTTAATCTACCCTAAGTCACTTTCTGTAGACTTCTAACTGGGAGCAAAGAATTTCCAGGGTTCTCCTAGAGAATACTCAGCACATTTGAAGGAAAGAAAGAGAGGCAATGCTCAATTTGCTTGCGTGTTCACAAACCAGAATTTTCAATTGGATACAACTCTCAGGAGCACCATATAAAAATAATAATCTATAGCTAACATCAAATAATAATAAGCAGCCCCAGATCTGATTACAATGTGGTTGTTCCCCTTTTCCTCCTGCCCCCTTTTTTTTTTTTTTTTTAATTCCAGCAGTTGGTTTGGCTCCTAGCTTGGCATTGCAATGCAGCAAATGTCTGAGTCTTTATAAAATGTAATACTAAAATTCATAAACATTTTAACATTTGGTCATTATTTCAAAATAAGCCATATGTCAACATGTGTCTCAGTGTCTAAATGATATGGAACATAATGCTCCCTTCTTTATAATGCTGTTCCTGAGACACAAGTGACTAGGGTATTTTATTCAAGTATGTCTCTGTCAGTTGTATGTGCATAGTTATTCCATGTGCAAGAGGAAGTTTGTATTTGAACTGTATGAGTTGGAGGCCAGAGTACAATAGTTTCGTAATGGGAAGTCTTTCAACAAAGGGCTGAATAAAGAAGAATCACAGGATTCTTGTTCCAGACGTGGATCTAGCTGTCACAGGCCTATTATTCATGGATAAAAGTTCTTTAAGGGTATGTCTACACTGCAATTAGACACCAGCATCTGGCCCGTGTCAGCTGACTCGGGCTTGTGGGGCTCGGGCTAAGGGGCTATTTAATTGCAGTGTAGATGTTCCAGCTCAGGCAGCAGCCTGAGGTCTGGGACCCTCCCACCTTGCAGTGTCCTAAAGCAGGGGCTCCAGCCCGAGCCTGAATGTCCTCAGCACAATTAGAAAGCCCCTGAGCCCAAGCCTGAGTCAGCTGGCAAGGGCCAACTGCAGGTGCCACATCGTCCCCTTTACTTTGGCTAGAAGAGGGCACTGGTATTTTATGGATTGTTGCTGTGTTTGGTGGGCAAACCTGGCAGCATGCCTTTATGACAGCTATGCTGCCATTGCAATAGGACAGCCAGCCTGAGGTCTTGGAACACACTTGATACTTTCCCCATGAACGCCCTTATCTTCTTCAGAATATAAGCCTTTTGTTTAAAAGGTTATCATTTTTATCCTTGTGATTGTGAAGAAAAACTTCCAAATGCAAACCACAGTGTAAACAGATGCTGCAGCATCTTTCTGAGTCTGCAGACAGACCACTCCAGTTCCTCTGCAGCTGCTTGCAGCTTTCTTAACAGCAGCTGACAGGAATGTCATCAGTGTCTGCCACTCCTGTTGGGAACAGCATGGGCGGCTTTGAAACTAATAAGAATCAGGTAAATTTTACTCTGTTAGAGCTTGAGAAAGCTCTGAGCAGCAGCTAGGGTAGGCACTGGAACTAGTAACTGGGTTTTTCCCTAGTTAGTGGGATCATCTTCTTAGCTTGGTCCCCTTGTTGTTAGGTAGCTGATAAACCTTTCTAGCCCTATATCTGAGGGCAAGGCAGTGTTGGCATGACTATAGATAAGTGTGTTGGTGGATGAGCGATGGAAACAGGGTATGAGAGAGAGAGAGACTGATATTTAGATGAGAACTGGGAGACAATATATAAACAAGAATGTAGAATATACAATACAATGTAGGGCTAGAAAGACAAAGGGATATGAAGAGATGGAATATAAGGGAAAGGGCGAAACAGAGGGAGCAGACACTGAAAATGAAACAGGCAAAGAAATAAATGATCTATAGGAAAGTTAGAAAAAGTGGCGTGAAGCCAGGAAAAGGTAAAAGGCCCAACAAAAATCAGAGCGACGTAGTAAATTACAACATTAAAATAACTATTGCATAGAAAGTTGAACTTTTCATCCAGCAAAACCCAACAAATTACTTTTCTAGAACATGCGTATAGACAAGCACCTCCTTGCTCGCTGCACAAACTAGCTGGAGACCTCTTATTTTGCAACCCAGTGTCCTTTTATTTCCCTGTGTTCATTCCTATCACCATCTATATACAACTTTATGTACAAGTCAACTGCAGTTAGGTAGCCAGCTAGGGGACAGCTAGTGCCTGTTGCGAGCTGGAGCTGGAGCAGCTGGAGCTGGAGCTCTCCCCCTTCACTTCCTTCCTGTCAGCTTTATAGGCTCTCCTCGCAGCAGGCTCACAAGTGATTGCTCTTAGGCGCCTTTAATGAGCCACACCCTGCCAGCTCCAATCAGTTCCCCTTATGGGAGCTACGCTAGCAGGTTCTGAGCTAACAGGGGCTGGTTCAGTGCCTCTTAGGCCAGCACCCTGTTACAATGCGTAATTTCATTCAAACGTTCTAGCTAATGGCTGTAAATAACCAGAATGCCTGTCCAACTCCATCTATCACTCATTTGCAAATATACAGCCTTTGGAATATCATAGGGTTGTAATAGTTCAAGAGCCAGGAATTGTTCCAGCCAAATGCTTGCTTGCCGCATGCTGAAGCCAATAACCCATTCATGTTAATACCCACCATGTTGCTTACTTGCCCTCATTAGCATTGCAGGACTGGTTGTGTCTTGTGCAGAGTAAAGGTAACAATACTACACAATTTATGTAAGAAGTTCTTAACATTAACAACTCTAAACATAAAATAATCAGTTTTCAGCATGAAATGGCCTCTGTCCAAAATGTTCTTAAACCTCTTTTGCAACTTTTTACAGTGTTTGTGTAAGCAGGGGAATGGTCTCGATATTGTGGGGAACTTTCCTGGCTTCTGCACTACCCCGGTGAAATAGGCTAGCAGAAGGATCTGAGTCCTTGTTCTCATTTCCTTTACCCACCAGAGACTTCCCTGCCCTAGAGGACTCCCCTTGCACTCTCCTGTCTGGCAAAGTCCTCGTAACCCTGACAAGGCTCGACCCAGGATTCCTGGGGGGTTCAACCCCCAATCCTGCTGTGGTCACCTAGGTCAGGGGCTAAGATGTCCCCACTCCAGGGTACTGTCTCTGCACTACATACTTTCCTGACCCACTGATCATTACATACAATTTAAAGTAATACAGTTTATTTAATTAACAGTAGTTTAAAAAGGAATAAGGAAAAATGGGAAAGGTTAAAGGAAACACATCAGCCCACTCTGTGGCAGGGAACATCACAAACAATGTCTCTGGAATGTCAGGGCAGTTCGAAGTCTGTTCCTTGTAGGTCCCAGGCCTCCTTCTCAGGCCCTGGCTGTGCAGCAGGGATGCCGTGGGTCAGACACTTGCTCTGGCGGTAGCCACACACTCTCAGGCTCTAGGTGGCAGGACCCTTCTTCCCAGCATTGCTGCCACCCTGCCAGGGTTACGATCCCCTCCAAGTCTGGCCTGCAGAACCTCTTGGCTGAGGCATCTCCCTGTGCTGGGGCCACTGCCCAGAGTCCCCCTCGCTCTCCCCAGCTGCTCACCATACCCGGCTCCAGACTGCTCCAGCCCCAGCTCCAGCTCCACTCTGCCTCAGCACTGCTGTTGCTGCTGCTGCTCTGCCTCCAGCTCCCTGGGCTGCTTCTCTTGTCCCTCTGGCGCTAGTTGCTACAGCTCTGCTCCCAGGGCAGGTCTGCTCTGCAGGCTGCTTCTGTGACTTTCTCTCAGCTCTCACCTGCTTCCTGGGCTGCTTGTCTAGCCCCTCTGGCTCTGTTACTGCAGCTCTGCTCCCAGGGCAGGTCTGATATCTCTCTGGGCTGTGCCTCTGGCTTTGGAGCTGCAGCTCTGCTCCCAGCAGCTTAGCTTGAGCCCCTGCTCTCGCCTTACCTTGGCCCCCCTCTGTCTGACCCAGGCAATTCCAGCTCACACAAAGGAGGATGGGACCCCCCTCCCCCCTGACTTGTTGATTAGCCTGCCCGTCCTGTCAATCAGGCTGACCTGGAGCATTGGCCTCTCCCCATTGCCGCTGGGGACTGTCAGTCTCAGGGTCCTGATTTCCTATTGACCCTTCCCCTTTTGATACTGGGAGCTAGTCAACCAAAACACTCCTACTGAATGTTAGTAAGGGGATAACAGTCCCCTTACATTTGCAACAATACTGTCCAAAGAATACATGGTACTGGTGAAACAGGTTGAAGCTAGAGCCTCCTTTCAATTAATGCCACAATTTAAGTTGTCTTATAAAGTTATCTTTTGCATTGTATCTCTTTGATTTTTTCATGAGATACTAGTGATAAAATTAAATACGGTTTACTAATCAGGCAGATATGAACATTTCTTTCCTCTTTATGCAGGGATATGCTTTATGCTAGAAAAACAGTACAAAGCACCAGGAGGTAAAATGTCAGTTACAGCTCAAGGATACGCAGTGTGAAGGAACATACTGTCAGTGCATGGACTGGATTGTGATTGAATCACAATACCAGAGGACCAAAAATATTTTCTCACATCTGATATCTCACATTGTAGCTCAGTATAATTTAAAGTAACACACAGCACATAATCCTCCTGTAGAGAGTGTACTACAGAATGAGGTTTTTGAAGACAACCAAGGCCAAGATGACTCTGCATAACACCTGTTTGATTCCTCTGAAGACCAGCCTGCTAGCAATAAATATCTGCAGTCAATTATCGGGGGGGGAGGGTGACTCAGAAAGACATTGACCCATATTTAAAATACTGGCAGAGAGTGAGGGAGATTATTTTGGTTTTAATTTGTATTTATAGTAAATGCCCACAGATAGCAGTAAAATATATAATATATGCAGAAGATCTGTTCTGATTTCGCTTTCCACTAATAACTTCCTATTAGCAGCACTTGTCATTAATAATGGGCCATTATCTAGGAATTTAGTTGGCCAAATTACAGATGCAGGAGGGTGACCGGCTGTTATGTCTCCCATCTGAATAATCTGAAAATTTTCCACCAGCAAATGATATGACTTCTAAAATGAAGTTTTCACTTTATTTCAGGTCAATATATTTGTGCCCTGATCTGAGACAATGATATTAGACTGAGCAACAAAAACTCACAAAAGAACTAGATTGTATTCCCATTATTTTCAAAAAGTGGAAATCCAGCTAACAGGCTAGAAGCCTCATCTCTAATTTATTTCAGTACCATGCTGTCTAGATCCATTATTTAATTTAGTCACTCTTGGTGGTCCATCTATCCAAATTATTTGTATGCATGGAGAGACAGTGATAAGCTAAAATGTTAATTATCCATTTTTCTGAAATTTAAAAAAAATCTATGCTAAGAATAACAATAAGGCTTATTACAACAGTTGTTAAACCAATAACATTTTTCATTTGACAAAATAAACCTTAACAAGCTTTCTGAGTCCAGAGTTTTAATTGCTGGACACCTTGTCTAATAAGAAAATACATGTTTGCTGCTGGCCATATACTTTTCTCTTACCCTCAATACTATACCAGGAATATTTGCTGTCCTATGTTGTGGTTGAGTCAGCCGTAAGAATCTTGCTTTTACAAATCTGCTCTAAAATGTAGGCAACATCATGGTTTAAAAGGTTCAAGTCCCAAAATCATTGTTTTTTAAAGTTTTGAACTTGAAGCATTAAAAATTATTTTTAGTTACAGAAAGCAAGAAACTCAGCTTTAAGTTTCAATATGAGATACAAGCACTTAAACACTATGGTTTGGGCACTAGAGGAAAACTTTAAGACAGGTTTGGGTTTTTTTGCTCAGATAATTAGAAAGATGCCTTTTAAAGCCTTTTTAAGTTATTAATGGGAACTACTGGAGATTGGCTGCCTTTTTAAAAGCCTTGAAACTAAAGGGATGTTTTAACTGAATGATTTACTGTGCACAGGCATTGCTGTAGTTTATTTGATTATGGTTCCTATTACAATGCTGATTCAGTGCATATGTCAATTAGCCACATTTTAATCAGTGCTATATACTTCATTGTGTGCTCTCCCTCCATCTCTGAATTGAGTATGGCACCCCAGAGAGCCTTATTCACTACTCCTTGATCCAACCAAAGTTTTCCCAAAGGAAGTCCCCGATCCTGCAATGAGTGCCACAGTTGAGTGCCTTCATCTGTGTGGTGCCTCGCTGATGTCAATGGGGCTCTATGCAGGTGTAAGGATCCTATGAGGACATCATAGGAGAATAAATAACTACAGGAGTGTTGAATAGGACACAGGTATGAGACACTGACCTCGGAGGTTAGAAATTTTATAGAACAATGGGGAAAATACAATTTTATTTTAAAAAAATGTTTTTATTTAAAAAAAAAAAGAATTTTCTCCAGGTTCCACTATAAAGTCCCAATTGACTTGACTGATATCATTAAGATTTCCATAGTATAAACAATCCCCGTTCAAAATCAGAAAGCTAGAACTTTATAGCCAGTTAAGCTATAGTTTATAATCTTTTTGAGAGAGAAAATAATTTCCAGTGTGGTATGAGGGCGAGACACCCACTTGCTATCAGTGCATGTCCCCACACTCAAAGCTTTTGAGAAGAAATGTTTCCTAACAAGATGTGCTGGCCAGTCTGTGAGAGGGCAGAGGGATATCAGGTGAAATCCTTGCCACCTCTGAAGTCAATGGCAAAACTCCCACTGACTTCACTGGAGGCAGGATTTCTCCCATACTCTTGATACCATCCTCACCCCTTTGGGGTTGCTAGAACAGCTTTGCGCAGTCCTTGCTCTCAAACACTGGATTCTAAAGCACTGTAATTATGCCCAGCCCCTGAGATGGAGGAGGGCACCCATCAGCCTCCCACCATGGAGCCAGAACCTGCACAAAGCTAGTCTCAAACAATCTAGACCTCAACAAGTAACGTATTCATACATGGGTCCATACTGATGTGTGTTACAGAACAGCTGTTCAGTGCCTGGACATTACAAATATTAATATTGTTGCCCCTTTGGCTGGACACTAGCTAAAATTAGAAGTCTTGCTGAGTGGTTTCCACGTAGATGAAAAATCAGTGACAGTCAGGGTATTTTCTTAGTGTAACCAGTCTGTCAGTCCTCTTACCCTGCACACTAGCATCCTTCTTCTTCCAGAAGCCTTGGGCCAGGAACCTCTGCCCTGAACCAAGAAATATTCCTTTGGTTCTTTCCTTTGTTTCTTTCCAGTGCCCCACACAGACTCACTGCACAAAACAGCCTCTCTCTGCTGACTGTACATAGATAATTTTGTCCCACTCCTGTATTTGAAACCTAGGAGACTGTTAACACCGTACTTCTCTGAGGGTGGCCACCAGGATGATTTGGCTAGATTGCTCCATGTGTCAGCCTCCTCCTTTGCGTGTCTTGGTTTTTAAACATCCATTTGCTTGAATGAAGTCTGGGCTCGTATATGCTTCCAGGGGCAGGTTTTCAAGCTCTCTCTCATAACAGCATGACAAGAGAGAGCGAGCGCTCTTTTAAATGGACAGAATCTGGACATAGTACACATTTGTGTTATAGGTTCTGTACTTCTAACAACATTGAATGGTGGAGACCTGTCCTTTTGGAGCAGGAAGAAGTGAGTCCCGTCCTTCTGCCTTGGTGAAGTTCTGAGTGACATAATGTGTTGCTGAGCGCCAATCACAAAGTCCTGCATGGCCACAGATTAGTTATCAAAGAATGAACCAAAAGAATACCCACACAGATTTCAGTCTGTAGCCAGGCAAAATTCCAGCTGAAATCAACAGGAGCTTGAATAGCATGGAAATTGGACGAACAGATCCCTAATTTCCATGAAAATGATGCCCTGGAATATTTTGTTTCTGTAGCTTTATCAGTGCCCAAGCTTTTCCATTCCTTTCCTTTCTTTTCTTTTCCTTTCCTGGCTGATTATTTAAAAAAAATATGTAAAATCTCTAAAAGCACCTAAATGTTTTTTAAATGCAACATGTATGTTAAAATAACAGTTTCCTTGTAAGAAAATATTTACAGTAATTAGTGCTCAAATCAAATGTGGAGGCTTCTGAGTTTGTGGTCTATTATTCATATTCCCCCACAAAGTCAAGACGTGGTAGAAAGCAAATTGTGCATATTAGGTGTGTCTCTGTGTTTGGGTGATATACACACACACACACACCACCTACATTCAAAAGTGTGTGTGGGGGGGTCATTATGGGCTAACGGGACTAAGTCCCACCAATAATCCCACAACAGCCTAAGGTGGTTGATGTACTGTAGGGTGAAGTACTAATTGCTGCCTTCAGGGGACAACTGGCGGGTCTGGAGATGGGAGTACACAAACCGCAGGCAGCATAGAAACAGGCACAGGGCAAGCAATCACAATTCAGTGGGGCTAATTCAGTGAATAGGGCTCTCTGCATAGACTCCTTATTGTTTTCCCTCATGCTTCTTCAGACCCAACAAGACTGCATAGTGTTAGAGGTTTGGGGGTTCTTTTGTTTTGTTTTTTGATGGTTGTTGTCGTCTCCCTCATCTGAGGTATGGCCCTGGTTGGAGACAGGACACTGAACGGAGGGTCAGGGTTCTGAGGTGGCTCCAAGAATACTCTCTCAGGCACTTGGCTGGCTGGTTCTTACCTGCATGCTCAGGGTCTAACTGATTACCATATGTGGGGTTGAGAAGACATTTACCCCTAGGTCAGGCTGGCAGTGACTTTGGGAGGTTATCGCCTTCCTCTGCAGTGCATGGGTGCAGGTCACTTGGCAGGAGTATCTGGGTATATCTCACATAATCATTTCCCTGCCATGGCAGGGGCCTCAGGCACTGGTGCACCTCAGTACCGCCTATTATCTTCCAGTGGCACAAAATAGTCTAGTCTCCTGTGGGCTGTAATACTTTGCTCTAATTTTGATTGTTAGGTTTAATGTGCAGGTGCCGCGTGGTGTTCGTGGCCTGATAAATATCATACATCAGATGAGATGATCGAGTGGACCCTTCTGGCCTTTGACTCTGACTCTAAGTGTGTGCTGGGGGTGAGGGAGTGGGCTGAGACAGGCAGAGGGTTCTGACACAGGGGAAAGGGAAGTTTCTGATCCTGGTGGTGGTGAAGGGAATTGATGATGGGTGGTAGGTAGAAGAAGGAAGTGTGCTGCAACTGCGTGTTGTGTGGGGGAGTGTGAAGAAGGTGATCTGGGTCAGGGGAGGTGTCTCAGGTGGAAGAGGCTTAGAGCTGAAGACTGTGGTTCTGAGAAATGGAGAGATTAGGAAGGAAGAGTAGGGGTGCTCAGCTGGGGAGGAAATACTGACTACCAAATGGCTCTTTACTCTAGAGGAGAAAAGCATAACAAGAGCCAATGGCTGGAAGCCGAAGCCAGACACATTTAAATTAGAAATATGGTACAATTTTTTTTTAAACAGTGAGGGCGATTAACCATTGGAAGAAACTACCAAGAGAAGTTGTGGATTCTTCATCTCTTGATGTCTTCATATCAGGACTGGATGTCATTCTGGAAGATATGCTTTACTCAAGTACAGAGATAACCGGGTCACACGGAATAGCCTGTGACATCCAGGAGGTCAGACTCGATGCTCTAATCATCCCTTCTGGCCTTAAAACTGATGAATCTATGAACTGGGAATGGAATGTGTGTACGCATGCGTGATCAGGAGCAGATGGAAGGTGGAGCTGGAGGAGCAGAAGCTGTTAAGATTTTGAGCCAGGAAATGGATGGGTTAGGCAGAGTTCAGTGCACAAGGATTGAGTCAATTAACGGTGTGTGTGTGCGTAGCTATGTGTTGAAAGCCCGCAAACAGGAGACAACAGAAGATTGGAGACAGAGATGTTGCAACTAGGAAAGTACAGTGAAGAGGTTACAGAGAGAAAATGGTTTTCTTCCACCCTGTCTTTTACTGCAAAGTGTCACTGTTTTTTATTTGAAGGGGGAGGGAAAGGGTGTACCTTTTTATTTCCACTTCCCCAAAGTATTCCTTATCCCCCAGTAAAATGCTTCCCTGTAATATCCATGAACACAGTGCCCTAGTTTTTCCACTTTGAAAATAGGAAGAGTGTGTGTGGAGAAAGGGATCTTTCTATCTTTAGCCCCACCAGCAACATTTCTGGGATCCAGCTGCCACTGTGAATGTGAGTGTGTACACACACACACACTGCTTGAGTCTGGGAGAGGCATATTTTCATAAAGATATAAATCAAAATAAATACACAAACATATTACCCCAGACCAAAATTAAAAAAATATTACACCAAAGTAAAAGTCACAAAGATAAGCATTTCCTAAAGGGGTTAACAAAACCAAAAAAAGTTTGGAAATGTTAAGTAATGACAAAAATTTAAAAACCAACAAAATATTAGAAAATATGAAGTCACGATAACTCAAACAACCTTAACTCTGCTCCAACAATCACTAACCTAATATAATGTTTAATTTCATACATTACTGATTAGAAATGCTAAAATATAACACCCCTTTATCATCTTCCATATATTTCCAAGTCATTTAACTGGCTTTGATACCTTTAAAATGTTCCCTTTTTTACTCAGAGTCCATTTTAAAATTGTAAATGAATGAGAGTTGAATAGTTAATGAAATCTAAAGTGTCTCTTTCTCCTTGTGTTGCTCTGTTTTACTTTCTCTGCCTGCCACAATCACACACACAGGAGAGCAGTAGAGAGGAAAGTCTGTTAAACAAAAAGCACACTCATGGATGATAAAATTTGGTAGCAAAGAAAAATATTGAAGGCCCCTGGTGGACATGAAAAATATTCCCGGGGACTCCATGAAACAAATGAATCTTTACTTTAAATGTCTGAAACCTTGCCAGACAGGCAACTAGTTCGTGCCTGTCCTAAACCTTTTGAAAGTTGCTTGTTTAGACTGTACATCAGACTTCCAATCTTGCAAAGGGCCTACATTAAATAAATCATATTGTTAGCCAAAACACTGTTCTATGCAGTCACAATACTGGCTTCTACAGCTGGGGTTCAGTACCTGCCCCAAAGTGTGCTCCATGCAGTTAGTGTAGCATAGGGCCATAGGTGAACTTTGGATGGCACTCATTCTTGTGTTCTTTGTTTCTGAGGCTGGTTCATACTGACTGCAGTGTGAAAATGAAGGGTTTAGAAGATGGCCACCATCTCAGCCAACACAGCGGGGATTGATCTAGGGGTCTCCACCATTTAGTGCCTGCGGAAGGAGGGCATGGCTGTGCTGCTATTACATGCCATTTTGGTAACTGTTGTGCCTGCATGAGTGTTGGCTGATGTATTTCTGGTTGCACACATCAAGTCAATGGACATTGAATTTATGATAGATGAGATAAAGAGCAGTTTGAAAAGAACTAGTCTAGCATGATGAATTCTTTTCTAACTTAAAACCCAAAGGCACTGCAACAAGCAGGAGTCATTTAGCATAAACTGTAGCTCATTAGCTGGGAGAATGTAAAGTCATATCCCCAGGGATGTGTAATAAGAAATCAGACTATAACATGCATTAAATTCTGGAAAAATACAGGGACATCCTATGCAATCAGATCAGCAAATCTGCAACTATAACACAGTAGAATGTTATGGAAGCTGCTAAATGTGGGATGAGAAAAATTGATTCTGAAAAGATATCTAGCAGCTAAATACTGTACTTATCCCCTGCACTAGTAACAACTGCACTTTAGCAGCAGACACATTGCTAATTCTGTCACACGATCCTTACAGAAATGCTGCAGACCCTATTTTTTCATTATTGCTGTTTTGAAAAACAAAGTCCTGTGGTGCTTTTTCCTCTATCAACCCTGCTTATGAATTCATAGCACAGCATGAAGGTTATTAAAATCCCATATGTGAGAACTACACGTAGCACACGGAAATATGAATTGGCATTCCATGGAGATAATGCTATCTAATGGGCAAAACAAGAAGTATGGTTTCATTCTCACTCAGAGTACATTTGAAAAGGGCAAAGCATCTGGCTGCTGCTCATGGATAGCTGACCATTTCTCCTTCTTACATATGGATTTATATGTAAAAAGTAAATAGCATGGTAGTTATCTTGCCAAGACTTGATATTCCCATGACACCTTTTACTGGCAACCATTTGACATGAAGTGGATTAAATGCAGCTTGGGCTACCTAGATATAGTGACAAACTATTAAAACACATGATGGTTTACTCCCACTCATGTATTTTAACACAAAATGTAATTAAACTGCCGAGATAGCCAACATACCTCACAAATTAATTCCTGATGCCTGCATGTCTGATCATTTCTTTATTTTTACAATTATTCATTTAGCACCAGTTTCATTGTTGAAACACAACAGTTTAATGCTTTATTTCATTGCCAAAACAAATTCAATTTCAAGCAGCCGGCAGTGCCATGGTGAATGCTCTCAGCCGCTGGGAGAGCTTCAGAAAAACCTGTCTGGGAGAGAAAGTTTGCTTGAGAACAAACAAACCACAAAAAATTTTCCAAGCTCTCAGGATCCTAGGAAAGCTTCATTAACGTTGACAATACTTCACAGTGAGGGAGAACCTCTCCACCCCAAGAGAATTAAGAAATAATAAAAGCACAGTTAAGTTTGATGTCTGAAATGTCCTATATTTAGGGACAATGCCCTTCATGAGGGCAAACTCAAAGAATTTTACGCCATTTCTCTAACTTGATCAATCAGCAGTCTAGGTGAAACCACAGGTGTGCTAGTCATCACTAATGGTAGGCATAGAATATCAAAAGCAAGGTCTGAAAACTGCAGTGAAGCAGCATGGGACCCAACCACCTTCTAGCAAAAGAATCTCTTTGGTCAATTGTTTGATATTACTGCTGTACTGTTCAAAATGCTTTTCTTCACTTGCTGAGTCTTTCTAATGGTGCCCAGCTGTGTAGCATCCCACTCTTATGCAAACATTGCAGAATTTTTGAGATGGGCCTAAGCTGTGAGGTTTGTATCTGAATGTGAAACTTCCCCAGGTTCAAGAGTGTTCAGATTCAAAGTTCTCATTTTTGCCAAATTGTTCAGTCATTCAGTTGCACCTGACAACGTTGACCAAGTGTGAAAGTTTTCATCTCATGATCATAACTCATTTTTTATTTGCTGGACACTACTTGAGTGCCATAGCTGACACAGTATCCAAATCTGTAATCTAGATAACTATCTCATGGAGGAGGAGGAGGAGGAGAGAAGACATGGAGAAGAAAATAGTTTAATAATTGCCTTGAAAACTTTTGATTCTGACTTCCTGCCCTAAGTAAAGCCATTTGGCACACAGCATTTCCTGTTGATGGAGAGAGAGAGAGAGAGAGAACATGTAGCTGTATGACTGATGAGAATTCAATTTTGGACTAATAATGCTCCTCCAGAGCATGAGTCACTGCTCAGACTAGAGATACCACCGTCCCCTTTCCCCTCCACTAAAAGCTAATATCAGATTTTCTAATATTCTGCCTTTGGCTAGTATTCAATATGTACAACGTTTTTATTGACTCTACAGCAGCACAAAGTCTTTTCAAAGTTTTTCACTGGAAGAGAGGAATAGTTCATAGGGATAGGAGATCATTGTTTTTTCTGAATGCAGATTTGGTCTACATTGAAAATGAAAGTCTTTCCCCCCGTTTTCTCTTCCCGATATAAATATATTCTAAAACATGAGGATATACCACTTAAAAGTTCTATTTTACTTTCCCCAAAAATGAGCGTGCTGTAGCTCTGTCAAATCAGATCAAAACCAAAGGAGGGGAAAGAAACATGACTTGTTCTCCTGACCTTGAGAAATCAGGACATTCTCCAGAGCATCCCTCCATGTCCCAGTTTAGTTTCTGTCAAACCACATAAGAAAATAAATACTCAAGGGAGAGGTGGGAAAGCTCTCTCTTGGTCTTTCGAATACTTCTGAGACAAAAAACACTTAGAAGTAATCTGCTGGGGCACCTTGCTTGTCTCCTACGCTTCCTTTCTAAGTCTCTGACATGTTATTTGCAAAAGCAAAAGCACTCACAAGTGCTGGCTGGTGCATAAAATCCCCTGCCAGCCATCTATTACTACAACAGTATTTTGGGAGGGGGTGGAGGGAGTGTATTGAGAACTCTTGTCCTGTCTCTATCTGCATTTCCACTTTTCTCTTCCCTTTCTGTCTCAGAGACATTTTTAAATAAAAATAATTGCCATTTTCACTTTGCTGGTATTCCAGCCAAGTGTGCCTCCCCTACTTTCTTCCTCTAGCACTCTCTCTGTAGCAAACATTACTTTGGCTTTCAGTTCAATCCACTACTCTCTATGCTCAGCCCCCAAAGGCAGGGGAGGGGAAATAACATTCCCAAAATAAGATCATTATGCTGTAATCTTGTTCTCGACAAGACTTTTGGCTTCTACAAATGATTGCTATGGCTGCAAAAGTTTATGTATCCTGATGGCCATGCAACATAAATATGAACATTTAGTGACATTTATATATGCAGTCAACTTCCTAAAGAGAATACCTGCCTGGACAATGGCAGTCTTCACCTGTATTAGAATATGAGAGTACCCAATAGCATCTATGCTCACTGTCCAGGCTAATATTTCATTGCAGATTTAATTTTGAGCAGTGCAGTGTGTTACTCAACAGCCAAGGTACATGTTGAGCATGACTAGAGATGGAAAATCAGAATCCAGTGAAAACAACCAACCCAACCTTCCATCCAGACAAAACCAAACCAAACTTAAACAAGCCTCGAACTTTTTAAGAATTCAAGGATGTTTTGGTAATTTTTGGTTTATTTTTAAATGTTTTCATATGCCTCTCACTTTCAGGTTTTACCCAGAATCAGAAGTGGACTGATGCACAAAAAGCGTGTTAATTTGTTAGCCTGTCATCTCTGAAGACCTCTGCTCAAATCTTGTTTAGACAAAGATGAGATAAGAGCCTGGCCAAAATATCAGGTCCAAAAGCCCCTGAAACTTTGATCTGAAGTGTATCTAGAAAATAAATAAATGGAGGGTTCCTTGAGGGGCTCCTCCTGGGTAGTCCATCACACACAGTTACCACATAGCTTGACACAGCAGTACCGAAGAAGCCTAATAACTAGAGCAGATTATGTATACCAGTCTTTCAGTGACTGAGGTGCACTTACATTGCCTGTCAGTTTACAATAGGTGAGATTCTATCACCCTTACACTGAACAGTATCAACTCCACCAGTAATCCCACTGAAGTTAGCAGGACTACTTGTGGAATAAGGTGCCATTGATGAATAAGGATATCAGATTCTGGCCCTCTGTTAGGCTCTGGCCAATTAAAAGCAATTAGACTCATGCTTTCAGGTGTGCTTAACTCAGCCATGTTATTTATTTTTAAAAGAAGGGTACCCAGTAGATTTGACTGTGTTGCAGCCTTGCAGTGGTGTTTAGCTAGTGCTGAATGCAGATTTCAAGATATAAGGACTCCTGTTTGTTCACACAAATGGGTTTTTCAACCCCAAAATATGGGTATATGTGTTTGCACATTTCTGTTAGACTCTTCTCTGTTTTGCTTCCAAAATCTGGGCCATATCCTCAGCATCCTCTTCATATAAAACTACCAGTGAAAATGGATCAGACTCTACCTATTTCTCAAGTGCAATGGAGCCTTGAAGGACCCTTTGCACAAAGTTTCTGAATGTAGAACTTGAGCCTGTGCTCTAATTCTACTTATTGTGATGCTCTAGAAATCGTGACCATGGGTTTGTTTACTGAAAACACAGCATCCATGTCTGGTAGTGAAGAAATGCTTGTTTGTGGCTAATACACTGGATAAATTATTCAAGAACAATGTAGCTATGAGTTCTCTAACAGTGTCAAATAACTGAACCACTGACCTACAAAATGTAGATTACATACACATTTCACACACTGTTTGGTTCTAGGCTCTTGCAAGTAAATATGCTAACCAACATGGAAAAAAGATGTCATGGGGCGACAATGGCTACAATGACCCATGCTAAGATTCAAATACAGTACATTCACGTGCAGTAAGTGCCCACAGATCAGGTAAGTATTTTTCTACCTAACATGGTGAATCAGAGTCAAACAAAAACGCCATTTACTTTGCCATGCCAATCATCATCTCTGGAAGTGCCACTTCTGTGAATTCTATTCTATTCAGCTTCTTATATGACTTGCCACATTGGAACCTGAACACCAGAAACCAGATTGTGACCTCAGTTCAGTATAAGAATGAAGCAATCCAATGGAGAAGTCAGACTCTGGTTACTCCAATTCCACACATCATGGGGCAAATATTTTTAACCCCTCTGCAGCAACAAAAACCTCATGGAAATAGAACCGCTATGGTTCTGCTACATAAGGGGAGTAAGGATTTGGGAGAGCCACAAAGGGGACTTGTAGCACTAATGGGCTGAAGCAACCTCTGTGGAGCAACTCCTCAGCCTGTTGGAGAGGAATCTTCCACTTCCCTGTAATAATATTGGCAACCACCACATGGCACTATTACACACAGCTTTTATAAGTTGTGTGTAAATGAATGCATAGGCAGTTAGACCTTGCAGAAATGCTGTTTGCTGGTGGAGGTATAATGTTTTGAAGATGCTGAAATATCACTGGTAAAATCAGTTCTTTTTGCCTGGATCCCTCTCTGACAAAATCATATAATTCAAAATCTTAAGTACCATTGCAGCCTACAGGTTATGCCCACACAGCAAGAAGGAAAAAAATTATATAGGCCTATATTTCAAATTTGGGAGTCTAAACGTAGGCACCTAATTCAATTTTTAGGCATTTAGGTAGATTATGTGGTTTTCAGAGGAGTTGAACACTGCAACGTCTTTTATTTCAATTGTTGTTTTTTTTAAAAAAAGTAAATATGTCTATTCTAAGATTGCCAACCCTCCAGGATTGGCCTGGAGTCTCCAGGAATTAATCTTTAATTAAAGATCATGTCATGTGAAGAAACCTCCAGGAATATATCCAACCAAAATTGGCAACTTGAGTCTATTCCAGCAGCAAACACCTAGCAAACATGAAGTATAGCTTGTTGTCTGTTGGTCTCGGAAGGCCAGAGTCTCATATCCTTGTGCATGTTAATAGTACCTTACTCTGGGAACAGACCCACTGGAATCTATGGGACTATTCCTGGAGTAAGCTACAATTTGACTGGAATAAGGATATTAGAATCCTGCAGCTCAAAACTGCACTAACGTTTATGTGGCTCACCTCTCATCTCCCCCCCGCCCCCCCCAAACACAGTGTAACATTCATCCTCCTTTATGGGGAGTTTCCAAGGATAGCTGCAGGAAGGGAGAACCTGGCAGCACTGCTTGATTGTAGCCATGCTGCCTGGGAGTCAGAGAGAGGGCAGGGCTTCCAGAGCTCCTGTAGGAGCAGAAGGTCTCCAGAGGGAAGACCATGTGGCTTCTGTGTGTCTTGAGGGATCCATGGGTTCTAGGGGGAGCTTCATAAGTGCAACCTCACAGAGTTTTCCTCTCACACAGTTTTCAAGCAAGCAGCAATTGCTCCTGCCAACGCCTAGAATGACAAAACATTATAAAATCTGTCTATATAAGGAGAGGGTCATGCGACAAAGCGGCTTGCAATCACTGATCTAGTAGAAAAAACTGAAAAAGTAGACAATGCATCTGGATTTCAGAAGGTGATCGGATTCTGTTACATCCAACGGATTGATTTCTAAGGAAAGCAAGCATGGCATTCAGGAAGAAAACAACCAGAATGGATTATAGATAATTTTACAAGCGTTTCTGTAAAAGAAACAGTTCAAAGTCTAAGTGTGGAAAACCTGTAGTACCAAACACACACTATTAGAATCACATTGGCTTAATTTACATACTATGTAACCATTACCAAAACCAAAAAAACACTGCACCTCACATAAGTATGAAAATAATAAGGGATACAAAGTGTCTGTGACATTTTCATAAGTGAAAAATTATCTTCAACCTGACAACTGAGCATTGCCTAGAGCCCTAGGATGTGGCATAGCTTCCTGAGATCTCTAACAGGCAGTTAAGTGAATCATCTTCCATATATTTCATATCTGAAAACTTTTTGCATGTCTAAGAAATGTCTTTTTATTAACATGTATAGTTTCTGCTAAATGTATTATCATAGCTGTTTATTATTTGCCTAGAATCCTAGGCACTTTACAGAGAGTTACAGAAAAGGTCCCGGCCAAGAGAGGCTTACAATCACAACACAACATGTAAATCAATGACTGTGGATGGAATGAAACAAAACTAGTGTGATTGACTAATACTACCACTTAGGACTTCTCCAATGATTGTATAATGGTGGTAGTTTACACCTACTCTGAACTTACTTAGGACAGGTGTAACTGTATACCCAGACAATGGAGAATCAGGACATGAGCGTACATAGTTTGACCTCTATTGCTTTCTGTCTTTGAATGTATACATACTGGTACTTATCCCATGCTCTGGGCACTCTCCCATACATATAAATATAAAAACCCAGAACATTCACAATTGCTTTGGTAGATTAAACTCATAGCTTTACAAGGCTCATGGAGAACAGTAGGGAGAAGAGTAAACTATAAGATGCAGGGCAATCATAATGTTATAGACTAAAACATGAAAGGAAAGTCTGAACGTTGGACAATACAGTGTCCTGAGCAGGGGAAGGACTCCAGGATGAGCATGTATTATATATTTAAATCATCTGTACACCATCTGTTCCAGATAGTTTCCATAGATCTTATTTCTGACATTGTAAGGCAATAGCAGGAGCACATTAAGGAAACTGTAGTGCATAGTTTTTGCTTCCTTATTATAGGAGATTACTGAGGATGAAAAAACACCGCAGGAAATCAACCAAACAAAGTGGGCTTTAGGGCGGAACTAAGTTGTGAAAGAAGATGTCACAAGATGGGGGGTAGGGAGAGATCCTCAGTTGGTGTAAATGAAGCTATCTGCTCCTAAACTTTTCCATCTCAGGAATGGAGGTGTCAGTTTAGTGAGGCTTAAGCACCCTTAATTTTTAAGTACATGCTTAATATTCCAAAGCACTTCAGCATGTGTGTAGTCTGAGCCAAAGGCCACTGAGGTAAAAGGGGATTTTTCCATGGCCTACCAGATCAGGCCCTTGCTGAATACACTTAAGCAGCTGCTTTAGTGCTTTGCTCAATAGGTATCTAAGAGATCAAGTAAGATCCCACAGAGCTAAATTATTGTAGATAAGATCCTTAAAAACATAAAAAGGATTGATGCCACTTAGGAATTTGAGATATTAACATTCTAAACAGAAACAACCAGGGCAAACAGAAGTTTTAAAAGCAGGGCTGGATAGACTACAAAGCCCTCGGTGTCCTTTAGCTTGACTTGCTATCCAGCATGTTACCATCTGAACCTTTGTGTGAAGTTCAAACACATTTCTAATTCCAATTCATGGGAATGGTGTGTTACAGGAGTATGTGATTCCACAAATCCTTAATAACTATAAAAGTGAAAAAGGTGTCAGAAAATTGAGATATAAACTCAAACTAGTACTTCCGTGTATCAAAATAATAATGCTTCAGTAGCATACACATTACTCCAAGACTGTCAGATCCTTTAACAATGCAAGTCTTTAAAAAAAGTCTTAAGGCACTAATATTTCTCACTTCATGTGAGATAAAACAGTAATTGTAGGCTATGCCATAATGTAATTCATTGTCAAATGATTTTATTCCATTGTCATCTCTTTTCTAAAGTAGAAAGCTTATCTTTTTAAAAAGTCTGAGAGAACAGATATAAACAGTGAAAATACCTCTTTGGATATTTTGTAAAGAGTTCTTAATGCAACTTGGAGATTTTTAAATGCACGATTTTAGTATGTTAAAGCAATTAACACTGAGCACAATAGAGCAGATCCAAACCAAAATTAAAATGATTTGTAAATTAATCACATTAAAAGGACATTTGCAGGTTATTGCTTGTAATTTTAAAGTTAGAAAAAAATAGTTTTCCTTCATTTTGCGCAATAGCGCTTTGCTAGGTCTTATCTACACCAACACTTAGTTTGCAGCAAGTGTGGGTGTAAATCTACCCTGCACTAACCTGCCACACACTAAAAGTTCCATAGTCACTTTGATCTAACTTCTTTTGAGTGGGAGTAAATTGAAGGACACTTGGGAACTTTCAGTGCAGAGCAGCAGGAGCCACACAGACACTTATGCATGGCAGGGCTAGTTTACGGTAGATTTACACTCCAGCTTGCCGTGTACTAAGTGTTTAAGAAGACAGAAGTTGATTGTAACAGCAGGAAGTATTGATACATTGAAGCAAGATATAGGATCCCTTACCCCACTATTCCTTGTGCTCATTCTTGCAGTCTTTGACTTCAGCTGGAAGTTGAGTTGTGCAAGAAAACTGGATTGGCTTACGGGTGGCGGGGAAAGATGGAGAAGGTTGAATTAAGGACTTTGCAACACTGACTGTGTCATTTAGTCCCAGATTCTGACTCTCTCACTAATGCTGAGTATCACCTTACTTCATGAGTAGCCCCATGAATTTAACGGTACAACTTAATCAGGATAAGAGTGTCAAAATCAAGCTTTTGAAGACTATGGCCTTGACCCTGCAAACTTTTAGGGGTAGATTGTGACATTAGGTATATTCCTGAACAAGGGGTGGTGTTTAAGCTGCAGAACAGAGAAGTCACCCAAGGAGGTACCTGTCAGAGAGAGACCTCTGAATCACAATACCTGCTGCCTCAGTGCTCTTAGAAGCTGGGGAATGGAACCTAGCCTATACCAGCAACACTGAAGACACCCATCCATTCTGGTTCAGTTATCCTGAGCAGCGAGTGGTGGGGACCCAAATCTCTGCCTATTGCCACCTACACTCATTGAGGATGGTGAGGCATAGCCACTTATTTCTATATGCTCGGCTCCAAAGTCTAAATACTCCTCACAGAGGCAAAAGGGAAGCTCTTACTCCTTCATATGGGCATGTAGTCCAAGTCACAAACTAGTTCTACAGCCAGTGTGTAGCTTTGTTCATGTGAGTACTTCCACTGAAGTCAGATTGGGGCCTATATTTGAAAGCTCTGAAGTGATTTTGTTCATGGGTTCAGTACAGTCAGCCTAAATTAACCTCGTGCTTCACTTCCGCAGCTTTCCTCTTTCCCAATTTCCCCTTTTTCTTCCTATTTCACCTTTATTGCTCTTTGCTAATACTCTAAATCATTTTTAAAGATCACACAAGAAGGCAATGCCTTTCTTCCAAGGCTGCTTTCTGACAACAAAAATCTTATGATTCCAAACAATGTTTTGCTGTAAACTAAATTTAATAATCATATAAAACAAGGGTCAGTGCCAGATCCTGCCTGAGCTGAAGTCATACAAATCTCATGAACATAGCTCTCAACTGTAGCGAGAGAGAGATTTTATTCACCCTGCTAGCAATAAGTTACAAGGAATGAATGCAGAAACAATATTAGAAATGCTGGAATAGGATGATCAAGAACAATGACTGAAAAGATTACACAACAAAAATTACTAACCTCTTAGAAATAATAAGCAAAGAAAATGTATTACTCCCCAAAGATGCACGGCCTTCAATATTGTGAGAACCTCAGGTTCGCTAATCTCTATTTAGCTACCTGAGGGCCATTGTGATACCTCTGTTTATCCAGCTAACCACACTGCTCAACATTTCCATCTAATTGGCAGCATGGCATTGAAGGGAGGTGGAGAATTGTTTTGCAATATATATTACACACAATGTGTAAGAACTATGTTAAAAACATTGTTTGTAAAGTCAAGCACTGAAAAACAAGGAAATGTCAGAATTAAGGTTGCTTGTGCAATCTTTGTTTGGCCCCTTGTGCAAATACATTATGATACAGTCTTTAATTACATGCTAGGTTTCACTCAGTGCACAGGACAGACAGTGCACAACTAATGAGTAACTATTCAATATTTTGTTTTATCCTCATTGTTCTATGCATGGCCCCAAACCTCATTTACTGCACGCTAGTCAAACCCAGCTCTGAAGACAGAAATATTTATTTCCTCCTGGGCTTTTCTATGATGCTCATCACTGTCGTTTCAGAGTGATTCACAAACATTAATTTATTTATATTCACAGTGCCCCTTGAGGTATGCATGTGAGTGTGTGTTTGTGGTAATTATCCCCAGTTTACAGAGAAGGAGCCAAGGAACAGAGAGCTAACAGGCAGCAGGTTTAAAACAAGCAAAAGAACAGGTGCTGGAACTAAAGGTGCGAGGGTGCTGTAGCATTCCCTGACTTGAAGTGGTTTCCATTATATCCAGGGTTTACAGTTTGGTTCAATGGCTCTCAGCACCCCCACTATACAATTTGTTCCAGCACCCCTGAACAAAATGCAGTATTTCTTCACATAATGCACAGTCAATCTGTGGAACTCCTTGCCAGAGGATGTTACGAAGGCCAAGGCTATAACACGGTTCAAAAAAGAACTAGATAAATTCATGGAGGATAGGTCCATCAATGGCTATTTGCCAGGATGGGCAGGATGGTGTCCCTACCCTGTTTGCCAGAATCTGGGAATGAGCAACTTGGAATGGATCACTTGATGATTACCTGTTCTGTTCATTCCCTCTGGGGCACATGGCATTGGCCGCTGTTGGATGACAGGATACTGGGCTAGATGGACCTTTGGTCTGACCCAGTATGGCTGTTCTTTTGTTCTTAGAGATTAAGGTCACAAGTTCCCACTACTTGTCAGTGCCAAATCTGAGACACCTAGGACCTGATTTTTATAGTACTTAGAATTATATAGCACTTAATATGTTCAAAGCACAGCTCCCATTGACTTCATGTGTAGTTGTGAGTGCTCAGCACTTCTGCAAATCAGACCACAGTGTCTCAAATTGAGCATCAAGAAAACAAGAAAAAGACCATCAGTGATCACCTGTGAAAAGTTTGCTATAAGTTACTTGACTAACTGTGGTAGAGGCAGGGATAGAATCCAGTTCTCTAGTGTGATGTTCAACTGTCTTTTCTTTACCTGCAACTCCCTGCCTCATTCACTACACAACTTGCAATTTCTGCAACAAATGAGGCAGGGGTCTTGTAGACAATAGCATTCTTCACTACACAGCTCTGAATCATCCCCAAAGTAGGTCCATCCTGTGCACTGAATGAGGCAAGAATATCATGGATAAGATAGTGTGCAATCAGGTATTAAAGACTATAATAATGCATAGGTACAAGGGATCTGAATTAGGTTGCATATGTGCCATTTCCTAAATTCTGAGTGCTTGACTTTGCAACCATAATAGTGTTCTTTTAATTAAGTTTTTTGTGCATCCTTTCCTAGATTTTTTTTTAAAAGCAACCTCCTCAACATATTGACACCCACATGGGGCATCAGCAGGGTTGGAATTGTTAGAGCCACTGTACATACCTCTGCCACTTGAATGAACAGAGTACCTAATGCAGTAGCAGCTTGCCATCCTCAGTATGGACCAGCACTAGAGGGGGATGAAATACACACTGCCATTGGGTTTCACAGATATTTGCTGACAGCAGAAGAATAGTGAGACTGTTCTGCCTGTTTTCCCCAGGCTTTACCCCTTCTGCTCGATCCCTCCAACTCATCCCTGTGAGAGTCCTGTGTTTTCCCCAAACCTGACTTCTCAGCCCAGTCACATTCTCCTTGCCTCTCCAGTCCCTGTTGTCACGCCTCAGCTTTTGTATTCCAATGCCAGTTTACTTTTCCAGTCAGTCCTACTCTCTGCCCACTCCCAGTTTCTCATCCTATCTCAGTTCCCCCTCACACCTGGCCCCCAGCCATCCTCTCTGTTTTCCCTCACAGACTCCCAGTCCAGTCTGATGCTCACCCAGTTTTCCATCCCTCCTGGCATGACACTCAGACCCAGTGTCCTTGCTCAGCCAAATCTCAGTCTCCAGCACCCCAAACCCAGTATCATTTCTCTTTCCCATGGAACCTGAAGTCAGTATCTCACCAGACTTCTTGTCCTAATCTGCTCCTTACCTTCCCCTTTGCCCTGGCTCTTGTCTCCTCTACATTTGAATCAACTGCTTCCTCCTTCATTCTGCTTAGGCACCAGTAGGGGGGTTATTTAGACAAGTGGCTATCAACTTATGTCTCAGGGGTCCACAAAAGACAGACTGAAAACTGACTGACCAGAATTCAACTATATATACACACACATCAGATTTCCAGAGGGGTTCGTACCTCTATTCAAAATTTTCTAGGGGTCTGCAAATGAAAAAAGGTTGAGAACCGCTGATCTAGATCACATGAAAGACAGGCTCCCTGCTCTCAGTACTTGTGTCTGGTCCCACTCTGGCCAGGAGCAGCTAGGAGAACTATTACAGGGAAGTCTGGATTCTCCCCCATCGCCCTGGGCCGGAGCATGCTCAGTGGGGAGAGTGCACGCACCATCTGGTCACATATAAGAGCTGTGAAGAGATGGCATACGCTAAGTGAGAATGGAATCTTGGGAAATTTTAGCTGCTAGCCTCTAAAAATGACTTTACTGAGCATGTGCAAACAGATTTTTTTTTCCAAACTTGGCCAAATTTAGACCAGATTTTCACAGCAAAAGGAACATCCCTGACACAAAGGTCATTCTGCTGTCAAATTTCAAGTCCCTGCTCCAAAGAACGGGGGCACTAGATTCTTTCAAAGGTAAGCTCACCAGAATTATTTAAACATTGTGAAATATGTATTTTTACCAAACTCCATTCTCAGAAATGGCTGGACCATTTTGGCTGAAACTATCCCAAGAAACAGGGTCTTATAATGGGAAGTGTCAGACATCCTTAATAAAAGATGGGTCTTCCAGGCTCACCTATGATTTGGGTGACTATAAGTCTCATGAAATTAAGGTGATGCAGTGGACAAATTCAGACATGCTCTAGGCAAAGACAATACAAGTTTCCCAAATGTTCTGCAAAGACATCTCAGGCCATGTCTACATCTAAAATTTTGCAGCGCTGGTTGTTACAACTGTATTAGTACAGCTGTATAGGGCCAGCGCTGCAGAGTGGCCACACTTACAGCAACCAGCGCTGCAAGTGGTGTTAGATGTGGCCACACTGCAGCGCTGTTGGGCGGCTTCAAGGGGGGTTCAGGGAACGCGAGAGCAAACCGGGAAAGGAGACCAGCTTCGCCGCGGTTTGCTCTCGCGTTCCCCGAACCACCCTGCAAACCGCAGGGAAGGAGACCTGCTTGCTCGGGGGTTCGGGGAACGCGAGAGCAAACCGGGAAAGGAGACCAGCTTCGCCGCGGTTTGCTCTCGCGTTCCCCGAACCACCCTGCAAACCGTAGGGAAGGAGACCTGCTTGTTCGGGGAACGCGAGAGCAAACCAGGGAAGGAGACCAGCTTCGCCGCGGTTTGCTCTCGCGTTCCCGGAACCACCCAGCAAACCTCAGGGAAGGAGACCTGCTTGCTCGGAGTTCGGGGAATGCGAGAGCAAGCTGGGGAAGGAGACCAGTTTGATTACCAGAGGCTTCCTCAGGTATGCTGGGATACCTGCTTATTCCATGGAGGTCAAGAAAAGCGCTGGTAAGTGTCTATACTTGATTACCAGCGCTGGATCACCAGCGCTGGATCCTCTACACCCGAGACAAAACGGGAGTACGGCCAGCGCTGCAAACAGGGAGTTGCAGCGCTGGTGGTGCCCTGCAGATGTGTACACCTCCTAAGTTGCAGCGCTGTAACTCCCTCACCAGCGCTGCAACTTTCTGATGTAGACAAGCCCTCAGTCCTAATTTCTATGCCATTTGTGATCCTGTCCTCTTTGCCTGTTTTACTGACCCCTGGAGACTAAGATTAGACCAAACTAATTTTCACTGATGAAATGATCAGATTTGAAGGCAAGTCTCTGTAGATGAAAGGCTAATGGGTTGGGCTTATTGGAAATTTTCCATTGAAACTGTTTTCTAACAGAAAATTGGGTTTTCTATATAATGAATTTTTCATGGAAAAACTGAACATGGAAACATTTCTATTAAAAAATGCCACCATGGTGCCTCATGCTCCCATTTTCCTTTGTGGGCCAAGCTCCCCAGCCAGACATCATCTCCTAGAATACACTACAGCCACATGGCTAACACGATGCACCACCTTCCCTCTCCAAGAGGAGAAAATGTGCTCTGACCAGCAAGCCTGGCCTTTAAAGGAGAATGGAAACATGAGGCATCCAAACTACAACTCCCATAGAGTGGCAATATTTCAGAAGCACAATATTTTGGGTTTTGATTTTTCACTATAATAGACAGGTGCTACCCGTCCTATGCTCAAACATGGAGCCTACTCCCCAGCAGCTTACCCCACTGCGTCACACTCTTGTAGAAGTGTGGGATGCTGCTGAGGGAGTAGGCTCCATGTCTGAGCATAGGGCAGGTGGTGCCTGTCTATTACAATGAAAAATCAAAACCCAAAATATTTCAGACCCCCATAAATGAGCAGCCCCCACCCCAGATCCTGGCACACACACAGAGGGGCAGGGAGCAAGGCTCAGACACCCCCAGAAAAGCAAGTCCTCCTATAATCCAACTCACATGTGTGGGGTTAGGGGGGCACACACCCTGTCCCTGGAATGGGAGAGTCCCCATATTCCAGCACAAACAGAGAAGGGGAGAAAATGGAACTGACAGGCACCCTGCCACTCACCCCCATGTCCCCTTCCCAGTGTCACTCCCCATCACCTGAGCCCCCCAACCTCTATCACCTCCCCTACCATCCATCCCCCCGCCATTTATCTGACTCCCTCTTCCCCATGATGCAACCCCAAATTCCTCTATTCCCCCACTCCACCACCTCCTAAAATACTCCTCCCCTGCCAGGAAGCATTTGCATGTCTATTTAAAAAATATATATATTTCAAATACATTCCCCCAAAATAACCCCCTTCCCCAAATCAAATTTTAGCAATATATTTTTGACCTTTTCCAGATTTCTGCCTGAGGTGGAACTTAAACTGTCACCGGCTGGATGGGTTCAGGATCAGTGGCTTATTTCTTACTCACTGACGCCTTCCAATGCAGGGAAAGCTTTACACCTACAAATCTCGGCCTCTCTCTCTGCACATGCTCAATGTAATCTCGTGCCTGAGCCTTATTTAAGAATCTAACTGGTGAGCCAAACTCTTTTGCTGCTAATGTTCTGAATTTTGATCCCCCAAAGAGCTAGTAGAAGCCATGAATTCTCTGCACTCTAACCCAGACGGCTACTGATTTGTTGTGTGGTTCTGGATAAGTCACAACCTCTGTCTCATTTTCCTCCATCTGGAAAATGGAGAGGATGCTACTTACCCTCCAGAGAGCACTGGGAGAACTCAGTTATTGTTTGTAAAGATTTTGAAGATGTAAAGCTACATATAATGGCCAAGTATTAATATTATGAAGTCCCCTTTTGATGTCACTGTAAAAATCCCAGTTGCTCCCTATAAATGGAAATTAGTGGAGTTATGACTCTGACCATTTATGAGCAAGGTAAAAGAAAAGAACCTAGACAGACTGAAAGATACATCTCTAATACATTTTCAGGGGGCTCCTAATCTTGGTGCTTACTGTGCATTAAAGTAAAACACGAAATATTTCTATCACTCACTCTCTGTACAAATGTTCTAGACTAATAGATTAATTTGGTTATGAAAAAGTATAAAGTGGTTGCCTGTACTGCTAGTAAAATATAATTAGCAAAATGGCAAGTTTTCCTATATTGATTTTATTTGTTATAGATCAACGTTACAGGAACAGCAGTAAGAAAAAAATTATAATGAGCAAAAAACCTCCTCTGTTGAAAGGTTATATTTCCCATTAGCTCTGCAAAACATATTAATCCTAGAAGAGTGATATTTCCTTTCAGCTTTGCATAGTAGTGTGTACAAATAAAAATGTTAACTGCCAGAACATAATTTTCTGTATACTTGTCTTACTTTGGATGTGTGTTCTCTGTTTGCAGCACAGCTGTTCATATTTCCCAACATGAGCTTCAGAGCAATAAATATCTCCACTATGTTCCCAAAGTACTGCAGACAGTTACACGCACCTATCATTTTAGTGCTAATCTGACTTGTGCACATGCAAATCTACATATGCTGCTTTGAAAATGCAGCTCACAAGCACTGACCCCGTGACATTGCAGAATTCCTTACCAGCATCGCTATAGTTAATGTTGTGGCAGCGTTTCTAGGATGTAAACTGTATTTTAAAGGTCTTATTACCCAGCCAAAAGAACTGGCTCTGGGATAAAATTTGGTTTATAGCATACTGTAAAATTGAATTAATAAAATAAATTATTCCTATGAAACTGTAAAACAAGATGATTTGATTACTAAAGGACTAGGATTGAGTTTTGTTTATTTGTTTTCAAAAGTAGAAGCTGCTGTGTTTAGATCCATTTCTGTGCTCCTATATTCCAAACCCAACTCCCATGATTATCAAAATAGCACAGCTGGCAGCACCATCGCCCCTGCGCTGGAAGCCCAGAGGTGCACATCTTATGCCAAGATATGGGCTCGTCTCCAATGCTGACCTTGCAGTGGAGTGCCTGGGGGATGTTGTTGCACTGTTACAGTTGCCTGCCTTCGCAGAAGACATTAAATCAAGGTCATTTGTGTCCATCAGTGGGAACCACCCACACGAAAGGTAATGATCCTATAGCAATTTTCAAAAGAGTAGGACATAACTGTGATGTCCTTACCACATTTGATCCTAACAAATAGCTCAGGCTCAGTGGGAGCTATTGCTGAGCACATAATAGATATCCATAGAGACTTTCCAAATTATGTCACTGATATAGATCTCCTTACTTTGCAAAGCACTCTCTCTTAGCAAAAAGTGTATAGTATCAGAGGGGTAGCCGTGTTAGTCTGGATCTGTAAAAGCAGCAAAGAGTCCTGTGGCACCTTATAGACTAACAGACGTTTTGGAGCATGAGCTGTTGTTCATCTGACGAAGTGGGTATTCACCCACGAAAGCTCATGCTCCAAAACGTCTGTTAGTCTATAAGGTGCCACAGGACTCTTTGTTGCTTTTACAAAAAGTGTATAGTAATTCTAGGCATAATTAGAGTTACAGGGATGTGCACAAAAGGGAAACCATTAATACGTAATGCCTGTGTAGAGTATATTGAGCATGTTCAGAAACACATTGCATTTGCAGAGTTCTATTACTCTGAAGTGGAATTTCAAAAAAAAACAAAAACAAACCCTATCCAAGAACATTAACTTAGCCTCTTTATCTTATCCAAATACACTTCACTTTGTTGCCTAGGGGAGAGGCACAGTGCAAAAACTAAAAAGTTGGGGTGGAGAGAAGAAAAATGTTACAACTTTATTATTATTTACTTGTATTACTCTTATCACCTAGGAGTATATCTTGGATCTCACTGTTATTCGGACTGCACAAACACAGAACAAAAAGAGAGTCCCTGCCCCTAAAGAGCTCATAATTTATGTATGTGACAAGAGACAACAGATGGATACCAACAGGCGGACAGGAGAGTACAAGGAAACAAGAAGCCACTATTGGTCAACATTGTAAGCAGTAGTCTCAGCTCACTAGAAGCCTAACCATTGTCAAGTTTTTTATAGGCATTGTGGTGAAAGACCCTGACCTCAGTGATGGAGTTTACAGCTTTGTAGTGATACAAAGAATAAGAGGACCACCATCTACTCTGTTTATATCTTAGCATTCGAATTAGAAATAGGAAATCCAATTAACAGCCATGTTCAGTCTCTATAATCTAAACCTATAAATGGCAAGATTTCAAATGGAGAGAGAGAAGGGAACAAGTATACACAGTTGCCGTGCCGGGTTTTTTTAAATGTTTCAAAATATGATTTTTTAATGAACAATGGAAGGATTATATCATGGGTTGACATAAAAGAATGATGCAGCACACGGAACAGGTAAGTGCAGTTAGGGGGGTTTCCAGGAAGTGCTTCATATTGAGGAGGAATGACACTGACCTTCTTCCACCATCACCTCAATTAAACCAGTAATTTTTTTTTTCAATTTTTGAACCAAAGAATGTGGGGAGGACAGAAATTACTGGCCTCTAAAGAAACCTTCATGCAGAAAATCAGAAGAGATTTCCAGGTAAGGAGGAATCCAATGAAAAACACAAAGCTGAAATTCTTTCAGGAGAAACTCTCTTATGATTTCCATGAGGATTTGCATTATTTCAGGTATTGAGGAGCTACTTTATTTTATTTACAGATGTGACGGATAAAACAGGAATGGAAGAATCCAAAATCAAATATGAAGTATACTGTTATCTTTGACTAATCTATACATAGGACTGAAAATGGGACAGTGCATATACATAGGAGACAGTGGCATAAAATTAGGTATACAAATAAAGGGCTACATTCTATAAAGATTTATGGATATGTTTAAGCATGGGACTACTTCCATAGAAATCACTATAAAAATTTCATTTCTGTAGGCTCACATTGATTTTATCACTGTTAACAACTACAGAATATTTCCATAAGGGAAGATTTAAGAGTGAAACTATTAAATAGCATCCAGATTTGTTTGGCTCACCTGCATCTTAGCAAAACAGGATGCATTTGTGGATAGCTGTAAATGCACTGATTTCCTAGGTAAACATTTGGCTGAAAGTAACATACTAAGCTGTCAGGAAGATATTACATAGGGACCAAAGCTCATGTGAGATTCATTTTCTGATACAAAGTGAAACTGGCCATCATATCACTGGAAGAGCTTAACTATAGACATGAACATTACTGATAATCTTGAATAGTTTAGCTATTGGCAAACAAATATGAGATTTAAAATACCACCAAGCACAGGACTAAATGTAAATGAATTTTCCTTCACCTTGTTTGAGTCAGCTTCGTTTCTAGGCTAGAGACAGAAACTCAAAGGACTGTGATCAAGCGTTATATCAATATCAATGGGATTTCAAGTTTACAATTGATAAAGCATCAAATCTATTTAAAAGAAACAGAACCTTTCCAAGACATATCCAGAATACTTTCCCCCATAAACTAGGAAGAAGCTGGGTGTCATTTGCAGAAATTATTGGATGCAGATGAAATTAAGGAGTCTAGAAACTCATGTACACTACGGCTGCTGACTATATATCATCTATGTACATAGAGATGACAACTATTATTTCAGACAAAGATGTTCAAGGATTATCAGACCTTGCATAAGCACAAAATTCAGGAACCTGAGGACCTCATCCAGGGATGCAAATACTTCATAGTATTTAGAGGAAAATAATGGCAATGGAATGAGATACTAGAAGGAAACAAAAATGCTGTGTTCTTAAATCCTTTAGCAATTTCCTAATTTAAATGAATACCAAAATGCATCACAGAAAATGAGCTAATTACTAGCACCCACATGTACAAACACTTGTCAATAATATGCATTATTGAAATTACAAATATATATACATGATTATAAAGACCTTGCAAGACAAATTTGATTTTTAGTAGAATGACAAAATTAGCGGATGAAGGGAAAACAATAGATGTAATATTTAGAATGTAGTAATTTGGAATTTTCATACAAGGGATTGATTTTCAAGAAGCCAGGATACAACTGCACGCATACAAGTCGATAAACATTGGTGTAGACAATGGGAGGGAGTAAAAATATTTAATATATTTTAAGAGGGTGCAGCTAGAAGCAATAGGACAAAATTAAGACAGGGAAATTTTAGAATGTGAAGAAAAGCTGAAGAAGTGATTTACTAGCATGTGGAATAATCTTCCAAGAGATGTGGTAGAATCTCCATTGCTTGTTATTTAAAATTAGACTGCATAAAATACTCAAATGTGCAAAATGGCTCAATCATGCATTAGCAGAGAGATGACCTAGAAGATCTAGTCAGTCTTCTCTATCTCTAGATTCTTTATATATGTATGTATTAAACTATTTACCATGAACTGTCAAAAATAGATACATTCCTCATGTTATTTATATTGGACACACAATGTAATTTCAGAGAAGAAGTTGGGACTAACATCAGGAAAAACAGAGGTCTTAAGATATATACTAATCCAGGAAACATGCAAATCATTTTTTAGGATTCTGTTATTATCATGGTTATTTTTTCAGAAAATGATATTTGTACCATTCTGATAATGACCTCATACAAGGCCTTTCCTTCCCCATGAAATGAAAAGCAGATTGGCTAACAGCTGCTGGAATGAGTGTGAGCTATTTAATGATAAGCGGAAGGAGAACCATGATGTTAGTTCCTAGGTGATAATCAACAAACAAAACACTGCAAATGTTTTAGCTTTAGCTGGCACAAAATTTACCTTACATTCTGTCAGTAAGTGGAGACTCCTCATTTTGAGCATAGTACAATATCACTTTTACCCACAGCTGGAAATGACTTCTACTATACTTTTGATTGTCTAATATACTTTTCCTACTCATTTTCAGTTATCACCAACCTCCATAGCTATGGAGGTCTGTTTTCTCCTCAGTTCACATACATAGCACGAGTATAATTTAATGGAAGTTATATGTGCTTATTAAAGGAAGACTGACACAGATCAAGAAAATCTGAGGCATCCAGGTACCATGAGAGTTGTCATGTATTAAATGACGATGATGATGATCATGATATATGGCAACCCTTCTAGAGTCTGGTTAATCTCTGTACATAGTCAATCAGAATACAGGCCTGGGTATGTTGCAGAGAATTTTTTTTGTTGCATGTATGGATGTTCTTCTCCTAGTGATTGATGAAGATTAACTATTCACATGAGTATTACATCCATCCAATGCCTTTGCTGCTGCTGGTTATGAGGTATTGGAAATGTGCTTGTGAACCCGAGCAGGAAGTGGCAGCACTGTTCTTACATGCTTTTGCTCTTATCTCTGAAGGAGATCCCATGAAACTGCCCTTCTACCTCAAAGGTGCTCTCATGTGGGATTACGCAAGGCTCCATCTTGTCCCCACTCTTGGGCAATGTATATATGATGCCATTAGGAGGATTAGTAAGGAAGCATAGTCTGTGAAGTCTTCAAGATGATTTTTGTTTCTCTCTCTTTGGACCCAGATTGTTGAGTGCCTTTCCCAGTGTCTGGTGGAAACTGAGCATAGCTGAGGATACACTGGTTGAGTCTCAAACCAGTTAAGATAGAGGTGGTGTTTGTAGAAAACAACCAAAAGACATTGCAAAAAAATGTGTCCCACCAACTAAGAGTACATTTCTGCCATGGGTCACTGAGATTGGCAATCTAGGAGTCAGGTTAAATTCCTAACTACTGCTGGACGATCATCTTTCAGCAAAAGCCAAGATAGCTTATCATCACTTACATCTGGCTGCAAAATTTTCTTTCCTATTCCACTCATGCTGCAATTGTTCATGCCTTTGTCACTGGCAGACCGGATTACTGTAATGAATTCTACTTGGGACTATACTTTGAATCACTCAGAAACTAAAGTTGGCGCACAAACTCACTTGTTAAGCGCAACTTCTTACCACCAGAATATCTGTGCAGTGCTTCAGAATCTGTCCTAATGCTTGTGTAATTCTATGTGGTATTTTCAGGGGGAAGTCATAATAAGCCTTAGTGAGAGCAGTTTCAGTGAACTTAGAGGAGAAGCCAGATCACAGGGGAGCCAAGATGGAAACTGATGAAAGGAACAGGGCAATAGTTGTAAACAGTGCATGAAATTGGTTTGGAAGTGAAGGGAAATGGGACAGAAATTAGAGACCTTATACAAAGGTTTATCAGAAGCAAGGTGAAATTTGTTGCATGAAGATGATGCTTATTGTACTGACATGTAAGTGCTTTCTCTGGTATAGTTTATTTTGCTAGAGGAACCGGTATAAACCCTCCCGAGAAAGCACTTTATTGCTAGTATGAACTGTGTCTGCCCAAAGAGGCTTTGCTGGTATAGATAGACCAGCACACTTTTCCTCGTGGAGACCTGGCCTAAGAGTACCTAGGTGCAGTTCAGCAGTTATAAGCACATAGAACTCTAAAGGGTCATCTTTCAAACAATCAAAAAGACAAATAAAACCATAAAAACCTTGCCTGGGTTAAAACATTCAACTGCTAAAAATGGAGAGAACAATAGGTAAAACCAAAACAAAATGTTAAACCAAACATGACTAAAGAAGAGAGTCTGGCAGCAGAATCTGAAGCTGCCAAGCTTCGGCTGTGACAGATGGCCACAAGCAGCAAATTCCAACGAGAAAGGCCTTCAAGTAAGAAAGCAGCAGCTTTGAAACTGAACAATAATTGGCAAGATTTTCAGTATCAAGAGATTGCCACTTGAGCAGTTTTCTAACCACTGCATGTGTGAGAAAGTGGCTGGCACTCTGCCTACCTGAAAGGAAGCATTAATAGCTTTAGTCAATACAAAATCCAATATCACACCCTACTGTTTTTTTAAACCAACCAAGATGGGCAGGAGTCCAGCTCGCAATGATGGGACATTGCTGTTTCAGCCGACTGTCAGTTCCACTGAGCAACAAATGGACGGAACTCCAAGAAGGCTGTTTATTTGCCACTAGGGCCAGCCAGATCCTCCTTAAATTTCCAGGTTGTGTCTATAACAGGTGTATGAACTTTGTAATAAGAAAAATTCTGTTCTGATGCAGAGTGAAAGCATTTTGAGTTTAGAGGCAGCGTCTCCTGCCTTCCACACATCTGACCAGTCTACCTAGGCCTCATCCTCTTCCACTAACTGGTATAGCAGACCCATCTTGATTTTCCATTTTTTGTCCTCATTCATGAAGTTATTATGCCAAATCCATTTGCTTCTCTTTTACCAGGCTATAGTTAACTCACTTCACTTCCTCTGGACCTTACACAACATCAGCCATTTTGCTAGAAACATACTCTCTGCTGATGGTTGTAACTCAAGCCCTTCGCCTTCAGCTCTCTCTTCTGAGCTGACCAGTTGCCTCAGGCCTTTTGTTTTTCTAGACATTTCCAAATGCTCCCAAGCCAATTCTCACATTCTCTCTCATTTGGAGATATGTCCAACATACGTCTCATATGGAGAACACAACAAGCCATGCTACTTTTAGGGGTCAAGCTCTGATATACATGAATCTTTCATTGATTAACTGTATAACATCTCAAAAAGGTGAAAAAACTCTGTGGAAACTCTCAATATATGCAATCTAGTCATAACAGCAAAAACGTACTCCAACGTAATTGGGCATCAACTGCAAAGGCTCAGTCAAAACACTTATCTAGTCCATCAGTCCAGGGCCGGTGCAAGGATATTTTGCGCTCTAGGCGAAACTTCCACCTTGCGCCCTCTGCCCCACCCCTACCCCCAGAGCATTGCTTATTATAAACTTTCAAAAATGAATACTGCATAATGTGGCATTGTTCATTAGAATTAATACATATACGGCTTGAAAATTTATTAATTTAATTATTTAGCCTACATATTTAATGAAAATAATTGAATAACCTGACAGGGTGTGGGGCTGGCTGGCTCTGGGCAGGGCAGGGGATGCGAAGCTGGTTGGAGATGGGGTGTGGGGTTGGCTGGAGACAGGGGGTGTGGGACTGGCTGTGTGCAGGGCTGGGGCTGCAGCAGGGGCTGGATGGAGACAGGTGGTGTGGGGGGAGATGGCTATGGACAGGGCAAGGAGTGCAGCAGGGGCTGGCTGCATGCAGGGCAGGGAGTGAGGGGCTGGCTGTGGGCAGGGCAGAGGGTGCAGCAGGGGCTGGCTGCGGGCAGGGCAGGGTGTGCGTGGTTGAGGCAGGGAAGGGGGTGCGGGGCTGGCTGCGGGCAGGGAATGAGGGGTTGGCTGGATACAGGGGTGTGGGGCTGGCTAGAGACAGGGCAGGGGGTGTGAGGCTGGCTGTGGGCAGGGCAGGGGGTGCAGCAAGGGTGGCTGCGGGTAGGGCAGGGGGTGAAGGGCTGGCTGGAGGCAGGGGAAGGGGAGTGGGGCTGACTGGAGGCAGGGCAGGGGATCAGGGGTTGGCTGCAGTCAGGACAGGGGGTTCAGCTGCCATGGATGGAGCTGGAGCACAAAGAGCAGCTGCAGAAGGAAGAGCTGTTGGACAGAAGCTTCTGTGAAGAACCGGCTCTGACCTATGGAGAGGACCACTGCGGGATCTGCATTTTAAATAGCGGTGGGGACGCTCCTGCAGCCCCTTGCCCTCTCAGCCTCCTGGGCACTGGCTCTCTGTTGCTCAGGGTATGTCTACATCTAAAATTTTGCAGCGCTGGTTGTTACAGCTGTATTAGTACAGCTGTATAGGGCCAGCGCTGCAGAGTGGCCACACTTACAGCAACCAGCGCTGCAAGTGGTGTTAGATGTGGCCACACTGCAGCGCTGTTGGGCGGCTTCAAGGGTGGTTCGGGGAACGCGAGAGCAAACCGCGGCGAAGCTGGTCTCCTTTCCCGGTTTGCTCTCGCGTTCCCCGAACAAGCAGGTCTCCTTCCCTGCGGTTTGCAGGGTGGTTCGGGGAACGCGAGAGCAAACCGCGGCAAAGCTGGTCTCCTTCCCCGGTTTGCTCTCGCGTTCCCCGAACCCCTGTGCAAGCAGGTCTCCTTCCCTGCGGTTTGCAGGGTGGTTCGGGGAACGCGAGAGCAAACCGGGGAAGGAGACCAGCTTCGCCGCGGTTTGCTCTCGCGTTCCCCGAACCACCCTGCAAACCGCAGGGAAGGAGACCTGCTTGCTCGGGGTTCGGGGAACGCGAGAGCAAACCGGGGAAGGAGACCAGCTTGATTACCAGAGGCTTCCTCAGGTATGCTGGGATACCTGCTTATTCCACGGAGGTCAAGAAAAGCGCTGGTAAGTGTCTACACTTGATTACCAGCGCTGGATCACCAGCGCTGGATCCTCTACACCCGAGACAAAACGGGAGTACGGCCAGCACTGCAAACAGGGAGTTGCAGCGCTGGTGATGCCCTGCAGATGTGTACACCTCCTAAGTTGCAGCGCTGTAACCCCCTCACCAGCACTGCAACTTTGTGATGTAGACAAGCCCTCACTCCCTAGGGGCTCAGCCCTGCTCCTCTTGCCCCCAGTCCCTCATTAGGCCTGGGTGCACGGAAAGCATGCAGCATATCTTTGTACTGTGTTAATGACTCCTGAACTGGTGGGGGCTATGCCTAATTGCTGCCACTATCTCTTTCTTTGCTGGGCAATTAGATGACAATTAACTTGGAATAGCCCAGAGGGGTCAGAGTAGAGAAGGAGGGAAGAGAGACCTTTAGGTTTCAGTTCTGTGCAAAGCCGGTTAACTTTTCTTTTCAGCTGACTATAAACAAACCTAGTAGAGAAAAGAGTTTCTTCCCCACATCCCCTCCCCCAAAAAAGCAGTTATGATTTTAATGGATCCAGAAGCAAAATAATTCTGTAATCAAAAAGACAAGTTTCCTGCTTTCCCTTCCACAAAGATCTATTTCCAACCCAGGTAACTTATTATTTATTATCTGTAGTAACTATGCTCTCACGTTTGAATGATACACTGTAGTGGTGTCCGAGTTCTTTGGAAATCCCTCAGCTCTTTTGCGGTGTTGGGAGTGAATGCTAGACCCTCGGTTAATTACTTTTACCTTACTTCACGTGCCCGTCTTTTGGTCATTAATTTTTGAAGTTAAATTAGATTTTCAAAACCCAGCTTTAAAATGATGTTCATGCCGACAATTGCAATTTAATTGTCCAAACGGGGAAATCGATGCCTTGAAATTATGGGATCTAATTTTAAAATTGTATTAAAAATGTGGCATTATAAAGGGGAAATATTTTAAAAGGTTTTACCAGCATCCCCATTACTGTTACCCAGGATTCTGCTTCAAGCAGGAGGGAGGGGGCAATGGACAGATTAGTAGTGTTCAGTGGTACTTCAAACAAAAAGACATTTACTCTTAAATTATCTCGTTGATGCCTAACTGACGATCTAATAGCATGCATCAAGTACATCAAAACTTCGCTAAATAAGCTTGTTAGCGTTTCTAAGGGGGACACTGAACATTCCAAACAGTGATAAGTGGTGCCTGCAGGCAGTCCACTGGAGCC
The DNA here is from genome assembly GCF_007399415.2 of Gopherus evgoodei. Taxonomy (NCBI): domain Eukaryota; kingdom Metazoa; phylum Chordata; order Testudines; family Testudinidae; genus Gopherus; species Gopherus evgoodei. Next base: position 88,851,001 of record NC_044329.1, read on the forward strand.
ACGTGAGCAGCCGACAGTCCGCAGGCACGACTGCAGCAGCTCAGACTCCCTCTCTGTCCCAGCAACAGCGGCTGCTCAACCATTTAAAAAAAAATTTGAGGGCGCTTTTTGACGCCCTCAAATCTCGGCGCCCTAGGCAACCGCCTAGTCTGTCTAAATGGTTGCACCGGCCCTGCATCAGTCTGTGGGTATTAAGGAGGTAGGTCTTATTCCAATCCCCTCAGATTCTTTACAGGAAAGATGAATTAACATCTAATATAGCTCTGCCTGGGGGTAGTCTCTACTCTAAAAACGGACTGTCCACCACCTGACACACAAAATTCAGACGATGTAAAGCGAATGTACCTCTTTTTAATTTGTTGATTTGACATTTGGCCTGTACCCTATCTTTCTCCTCATGAAACTCTGTCATAGTTGTGGTCAGCCCAGGTTCCATCACTATAAATGAAAAAAGGCCGACTGGCAGGATGGCTTCTGTTGAGGACACATCTTTGGAACTCAGTTCCTTACACTGGTTCATAACAGCCTGTGTTTTTGGTGGTCCTTGCAGCATGCTCTCAAGATTATCTTTTTGCCCTTGCCAGGAGGGAATGTTGGGAGAAGGATGATATTGATTCCTTCAGGTAGGCTGAGTGCCAGCCATTTTCTCACAAATCCCATAGCTAGAACACGGCGCAGGAGGCAATCTTCAGTGACGCTGAAAAAGATTTGGAGCTTGGGTGGATAATCAGCAGCACATGAGCTCTCAGTGTGATGCTGTTGCCCAAAAAGCTGAAGTGATCCTGGGATGCATGAGCAGGTGAATCTTGAGTAGGAGTAGAGAGGTTATTTTACCTCTGTATTTGGCACAGGTGCGACTGCTGCTAGAAAACCGTGTCCAGTTCTGGTGCCCATATGTCAAGAAGGATATTGATAAACTGGAGAGTGTTCAGAATGAGTAAAGGATGAGAAAATATGCCCTACGGTGATAGGCTCAAAAAGCTCAATCTATTTAGTGTTAAAGAGAGATGGTTAAGGGGGTGACTTTATTACAGTCTGTAACAGAGGTCGGCATCCTTTCAGAAGTGCTCTGCTGAATCTTCATTTATTCACTCTAATTTAAGGTTTTGCGTGCCAGTAATACATTTTAAAGTTTTTAGAAGGTCTCGTTCTATAAGTCTATAATATATAACTAAACTATTGTTGTATGTAAAGTAAATAAGGTTTTTAAAATGTTTAAGAAGCTTCATTTAAAATTAAATTAAAATGCAGAGCCCCCCGGACCAGTGGCCAGGACCCGGGCAGCGTGAGTGCCACTGAAAATCAGCTCTCATGCCGCCTTCGGCACACGTGCCATAGATTGCCTACCCCTGGTCTATAAGTATGTACATAGGGAAAAATATTTCATATTGGTCTCTTTAATCTAACAGACAAAGGTATAACATTATCAAATGGCTGGAAGCTGATGCTAGACAAATTCAAACTGGAAATAATGTGTACATTTTTGGTGGTGAAAGTAATTAGAGGTCGATTCACTGTCCATCACTGACAATTTTTAAATCAAGATTGGAAGCTTTTCTAAAAGTGATCTGTAGGGATTATTTTGGGGACATTCTATGACCTGTGCTATACAGGAAGTCAGATGAGATGATCACAGTGGGCCCTTCTGGCCTTGGAATCTACGATTCTATGAATGTGTGTTATATGAATAATGTTACTGCAGTTGTGCTCTCAGAGGTGATTGATTGAGTCCTAAATATGAATTTTATTTTTAGGAGTGTACCAAGGACTCCCAGGGCTTGGGTTGGTACTCTCATGTAGTTAGTACAAATAAACTTAATCCACCCCTGAAAGGAAATGTCTCCAGGCATGGGCTTCATTAAAACAGTCTATACCGTGGATTGTACATTGACTCCATCTATAGATCTTCAACAGAAATTATTTTTGAAACTTTGTAAGACATTCAGAAGAACATTGTACAATATATAGTTTGTCTCTGTTACTGTAATAAGGAAATTACTGAGCCTGAAGAGATGTGAGACAAGAATAATCAAAACAGAAGAGTAGTTGGGGGGAATGAGGAAGGGGTATACAATAAATTATGAAAGAAAATGGAACTGACTTGACTTCTCTTAAAAAAAATCACTTGAATTCTTAAGGCATTACAATAGACAAGACCCTGAAAGAAAAGACTGAATGGGTGCCATTAATGTGTGAAATATTAACAGTCAAGCAATTTTCTATGATAGTAAGTTGTGTTGATGTGGGGTTTTATGATGCAAGACCCAATTCTTCTCACTTACACCAGCACACATGGGAAACAACTCCACTGAAGTCATGTGAGCTACACTGGTATAAAACTCGTGTTTTCATTTAAACCAAGTTTGATGCTATTCTCCAAGGCTCTCTCAACAGCTCAGGGGTGGCTTTAGGCTGATTCGCCTGATTCCCAGGAATCGGGCCCCGTGCCTTAGACATTTTTTATTTTTGTAAAACTTACCCCAGGTCCCTGGCTGCGATCAGCTCAGGGGTCTTCCATGGTCCCGCTCCCTTGAGCAAAGCGCAGGCGGGAGCGCGGCAAGCCCCATGGCCCCGGCCGGAGCGCGGCAAGCCCTGAGGCCCCGCTCTCCCGGCTGGAGCCCCGGCCAGAGCACTGCAAGCCCCGAGGCCCCGCTCTCCTGGCTGGAGTCCTGGCTGGAGCGCGGCAGGCCCCGCTCTCCTGGCTGGAGCCCCGGCCGGAGCACAGCAAGCCCTGCAGCCCCGCTCTCCTGGCTGGAGCCCTAGCCGGAGCGCTGCAAGCCCCGTGGCCCCGCTCTCCTGGCTGGAGTCCCAGCTGGAGCGCAGCAAGCCCCGTGGTCCCGCTCTCCTGGCTGGAGTCCCGGCTGGAGCGCGGCAAGCCCCGCTCTCCCGGCTGGAGCTCCGGCCGGAGCGCGGCAAGCCCTGCAGCCCCGCTCTCCTGGCTGGAGCCTCGGCCAGAGTGCTGCAAACCCCGAGGCCCCGCTCTCCTGGCTGGAGTCCCGGCTGGAGCGCGGCAAGCCTTGTGGCCCCGCTCTCCTGGCTGTAGCCCCGGCCGGAGCGCTGCAAGCCCCGAGGCCCCGCTCTCCTGGCTGGAGCCCCGGCCAGAGCGCTGCAAGCCCCGAGGTCCTGCTTTCCTGGCTGGAGCTCCGGGCCTTTAAATAGCCTCTAGAGCCCTGGGGTAGTGAGGGGCTCTGGGGGCTATTTAAAGGGCCAGGGCTCCAGCTGCTTCTGCCACCCTGGTCCTTTAAATAGCCACCAGAGCCCCACCACCTCCATGCATTCCCCAGGGCTCCCGCGGCTATTTAGAAGGTTCGGGGGGGTAGAAGCTGGGGAGCCCGGGGCCCTTTAAATAGCCCCCAAAGGCCTGGGATAGCAGGGAGCTTGGTAAAAGCAGCAAAGAGTCCTGTGGCACCTTATAGACTAACAGACGTTTTGGAGCATGAGCTTTCGTGGGTGAATACCCACTTCGTCAGATGCATGGGGGCTATTTAAAGGGTTGGGGCTCCAGCTGCCTCTGCTGCACCCCCTGCCCTGCCCCACCAGCTCTGCTCACCCTGCCTGCAGCCAGCTCTGCACCCTGTGCCCACAGCCAGTCCCTGTCAAACCCCCTGCCGTGTCTCCAGTCAACCCCTGCCACACACCGCTGTGGCCCTGCCCAAAGCCAGCCAGCCCCATACACTGCTGCCCGCACCAGCCCTGCACACCCTGCCCTGTCTCCAGCCAACCCCTGCTGCACCCCCCTGCCTGAAGCCAGCCAGTCTCACACTCCTCTGTCTCCAGCCCTGCCAACCCTTGCTGCATCCCCCCGAGGCCCTGCCTGAAGCCAGCCTGCCCCACACACCCCCTATCTCCAACCAGTCCCGCACCCCTTGCCCTGCCTGCAGCCAGACCCTACCTCCAGTCAGCCCCTGCCCTGCCTCCAGCCAGGCCCATGTCCACCTGTGCCCTGCAGTTCCCAGGGCAGTAACCCTGCACACCTGCTTCAATGAGGGGGGCAGGGAGCAGCTGGGACCCACACATGTGAAACGGCAGTCATTAATAACCAATCAACAGCATATATGATGCAATGTACATAATATATAATTTTATTTATATAGTTATGGAAAGTAAATAATACATGAAAGACACGAAAGGCTTTTTTTTCCACTTTTTTTTTTTTAGTCATCCCTGCCAGGGCCCCGCCGAAAATGTTCGAATTGGGCCCCGCACTTCCTAAAGCCGGCCCTGAAACAGCTACTGCCTTCTGCATTGTGTACTAGCTGCTTGATGTGTGCTTTATCTTCCTTCAAGGCTGCTCAGTGTTTCCACTGTTCCTTCAGTATTTCATAGTATATCTTAAGCCCTTTTTGTAATTCGCGGTGATATTTGTATCTAGTGGGGCAAGGCACCTTCTCAGTCTCCCCAGCCTCTGCTGCTTTTAGCCCTGGTGAGACAGGCTTGGGCAGTGCAGTCCCCTTTGGGACACAGGGGAAGTCTGCTCCCTGTATCTCCACCAGTCCTGTTTAGCGTATTCTTACTCCCTTGTGGGAGAGAGTACTGCCTCCCCTCCTGGTGAGTCTCGCTGTTTTGCTGCTCTGGGATCAGGGCTCCTTCTCTCTCCGCTCTCCCCCACTATTCCTTCTTCCCAGGGAAGGGTTTAAAAAGGTCTCAGGCAGCCCCAAGTTGGAATCAGCTGCTCCTAATTAACCTCAGGTAGCTCCTCCTCAGCTGATTCTAATTTGCTACCTTGGTAACCCTTTCACAGCTGAACCTGATTGACCTGTGGTTGCCTCTCTGTTGATAAGGAGGAGGGCCTTTTAACCCTCTGGGACTGATTCCTACCCCTCCCTTGCTGCTGTCTGTCTTGAGTTTATCACGCTAGAAAGAAACTAACTTTTAAGCTCTCTTACTTTCTTTGTGCATTTCTTAGTTTAGTTATGGAAGTTTTATAGGAATGCAGCCTATTGTGACTGGAACAATTACCTCCTTATTTCCTATTACCATCCCTATTATTTAGAAATATGTTTGATAGCTATGCACTATCTAGCACTGAAAGGATAGACTCTCCATATGTGGTAGGCAAATACACAATATATGCTGTGTTCCAACCTATGTCAATTTTTCTATTGCTTTGGATAGTTGTGGTTTTAAAATGCAATACAACAGACTCCCGTGGTGGGGTTGTCATAGTATCTTTCCCCAATCTGAACCTTAGAGTCCAAAAGTTGGGGTACCAGCATGAATTCCTCTAAGCTTAATTACCTGCTTAGATCTGATAAGCTGCCACCAATCAGGAATTCCAGTGCCTGATACACTTTGGTCCCCCCAAAACCTTCCCTGGGGACCCCCCAAGACCCAGACCCCCTGGATCTTAACACAAGGAAAGTAAAACCCTTTCCTCACCGTTGCCTCTCCCAGACTTCCCCTCCCTTCTCTTCCCCTCCAGGTGTTCCTCCCCGGGCTCCTGGAGAGATAGACAGATTCACGCTCCGTGAATCTAAACCAAAGGGATTCCACCCTTCTCCCCTCCTTCCCCTTCCCTGTTAAGTACAGACTCAATTCCCTTGAGCCTCAACAAGGGGAAAAATCAGACAGGTCTTAAAAGCAAAACTTTTAATAAAAAGAAAGAAAAAAGTAAAAGTTGTCTCTGCAATTTAGATGGTAAAAGTTACAGGGTCTGTCAGCTTATAGACACTAGAAAGAAGCCTCCCCCCAGCAAAAATACAATTTAAAATACTTCCAGCAAACTACACATTTGCAAATACAGAAAACAATAAAAAGACTATAACTGCCTTTCTTACTAAATACTCACTCTTCTGAATATATAAGAGAGTGTAGCAGGGAGATTGGCAAGAAACCTGGTTGCACGTCTAGTCCCCTCCAGGACCCAGAGAGAACAAAACCAAACCCAAAAAAACACAAACAAAGGCTTCCCTCCACCGAGATTTGAAAGTATCTTGTCTCCTGATTGGTCCTCTGGTCAGGTGTTTGGTTCCCCATTTGTTAACCCTTTACAGGTAAAAGAGACATTAACCCTTAACTATCTGTTTATGACGGGGTAGTCACCCTGCCATGCCTTGAAGGGCTTTAAACAGCCCTGGGAGAGGACTGTGGCTGGGGAAAAGCTGGGCTGATTTAGAAAGCAGCCACAGCTGCAGCCAGTGCAATCAGGGTCCAGCTGGCCCTTATAAGAGGGTGGTGGGCCAGAAGGAAGGTCAGACACTCTCCCTAGCTTCCTAGAGAGAGAAGAACCTGGCTGCCTGGGAAGCTGAGAAGGGTATCTAGGGTGGAGCAGTGCTGGGAAAGGGCTGAGGGAGCTGCGGAGCTCCAGCCTAGCAAAGCCCCAGACTGCCGGCCAAGTTAAGGGCCCACAAAAGGGTACTAGGGCTGCTGAGGGGCAGCCCAGATATAGGCAGAGGCAGTTGGTCCAACCTCCTTGCCAATGGTGAGTGGCTATTACAGACTGAAGTCTGCCCCAGGGAGCGGGGGGTTAGACGATGACTGGCTGTAGCCACTGAGGCAAGGTGGGGATAGAGGGTGGGGGTTCCATTGGGAGCAGAGACCCAGACTGTGGGGTACTGTGGAGGGCAGAACCCCAAGATAAAGAGGCACCTGGGTCCGGGAAGGACATGGGGGCCAGCAGCAGAGATATCAGCTGGTAGAGGGCGCTCTGGGCTGGAAAGGGCTAATTCCCTGGACAACCAGCAGGAGGTGCCATGCCAGGGAGTCATCGTCCCGCCCCACATCCCCACTGCCCAGCATCCCCTGTGCAGCCCCACAACAGCTTTCCAGTGCCCCCCAGACTCCCCACTGCCCAGCACCCCCCAGACCACCCCCAAATACCCTCTCTTCCAAGCCCTGTCCCATGGTCACACTCACTGGCCCCACTGGGAGGTGACTTTGTGTGCTGGGCTGAGCGACGAGTACTCCAAAGGACTGCATGGGGCCAACTCTCCCTCAGCCAGCCCTGACTTCAGCCCTGCCATCTGAAGGACCGGGAGTAGCAAAATTTGAATTATTAGGTGCCCCTAGAATGCTGGTGCTTCTAGGCACATGCCTACCGTGCCTAGAGGGAAATCCAACCCTGCCTCCTAGTGTCATTTATTATTGGGATATTCATCTGGATAGCAAATATTGGGCCAAATGCACCCTTGTTGTGCCACCGCGGATGAATGTAGTCAGAAGTCTATTATTAAAAAAAAAGTCTAAATTTGGTTTGTGTTCACATAATTCTTTCCCCATTTACTTGGAAAATCGGGTATGAGAATGTTCTTCTTCTTAGGGCAGATCTGCAGCAATTTATACCAGCTAAGAATAAGCCCCTTTTATTTTCAGAGTCAGATAAGTGTATTATCAGATGTTTTGCAATTCTTTTGCAGCACCCCCAGTCTCTAGAGAATACCACCACCCACTGACTGCTAATGTTCTTATTTTAATATAATCTCATTCCCTTAAGTGACCTTTTTTATAAAAAGATAGTGTTACTTCTTTACAGAAAGGAAAAAAAGCTAATTGATAAACAGAAACATATCGCCTCTTCTGAGCCAGTTGCTTTAGGAATGAACTACCCAAATACTTTCCCAAGAGAACCAGAATGACACAGTAATGTGAAAGTTGAATTTATTCTCTTGACTTCTGCATAATACTTATGCCACATGTAACGTAAGCTCATCTAACCACTCCACACACTGCCTCCTGCATTCATCTTTACTCAGAAAGTGAAACTCCAGATTATTATTTATCAATCATTCCAGCATTATATATTACTCATTCAGCTAGGACAGTTACATGCCAGAAAACAGTTCTGCATGGGTCCAGCCCTCGAAACTGGAGACAAAGTGGTAGAATAAGATAAAGAAGAAACACTGAAAAAAAAGTAAAACAGGAAACCCATTGACTCCTACACCATAGAGAAAGAGGCTCTGTGAACTTCTCTGAATGTGCAGCCTGAAGTTTTTTTTTTAATTATTATTTGTATTGTGCTAACACGTAGGAGCCCTAGCCATGGACAAGCATGCCACTGGGCTCAGTGCTGTACAAAAAGGCAGTCCTTGCCCCAAAAGGCTTACAATCTATGCTTTTCTTCCTGCTCTTCTATAGCATTTTCTTGACTCATTTTCCAGTGAACTGAAATGGGTTGGGGGAGAGACACCCTTTTCCTACTTTGTATCAATTCTTTAACTTTGGGAAGATATCAGATGCTGACAGTCTTAAGATTCTCATGTTCCAAAAGGTCTTATCTTCCTATAACACACAATGACACTGCTGAACAGTAGGACGGGTTGGAAAACAAGAGTTCCATTTCATTATTCCCCCACCCCACTCCGAACTGCCAATAGCACTACGATTAGGGCACTCACCAGAAATGTGTCTTTTATATCCAAGGAGGGCTACTGGCCATTCTGGGGGTGGGATGAGCATGTCGGGGCATGTGTGTGTCTCTTTCTCAGTTCCATCTTGGACTGTCAAAACTAAGACTTTTCCCCACACAAAAAAAAAATCAGTTTTCACTAATTTGCATTTTCCAACTAAAAAAGTTCTGTTGAAAAACTCCTAGTCAGCTGTACTGAGTCGGACAGGATGGAAAAAAAGAAAGCAAGCAAACAAGCAAGCCTGCGTGCGTGCGTGCGTGTGAGAGAAAGAGACACACACACACACACACACACACAAGTTAAACAGGGTCAGTTCCTGTGTTGGACAGAGGTGTCCAGAACCAGTTAAAACCAGTGATTAAAAATATTTGATCAGAACTGATGCTCTAGGTGCATAACAAGAATTTCTTTTGGAATCTAAGAATGTTTCCAACTCACTGGGAGTTGGGATTCCTGAACTACATTCCTGGTTCTAACACTTCCCCATTGTATAGCTTTGGGCAAACTCAGTGCTTAACTTGTGCCAGGGCTGAGCCTCAGCACCTCGAGGCTTGGCAGTTCAGAGCGTCAGCACCTTGTGGCTTGATGCACCAGTTATAAATGTAAAAAACTGGCTCAAGCACCTCTTTCATTACAAATGAAGCACTGGGCAAACTACAACGTCACTGGGTTTCCATTTGCCTGAGTGTAAAATGGCTTAATGTTCCTGAATTTCTCTGAGATCCTTGGACAAAGGGCACTAGGGAACTGCACATCATTCCAGATTTGCAGACATCACTGCATTGTAAAAAAGGATTTTTTTAAAGAAGAGCATGACTATTACAGTCTATTCTATTCCAAATAGGTTTTTATACAGGATTGATCACCAGAGTATCTGAGCACTTTCAATGTCCAATTCATGAAAGCACTTTGAAAGCCAAGGTGTCACTCTCTTCCTTTCTGAGTTATGACTGTATTTGTATGGACAACAACATTAATCTCTCACAGTCTTTGTTTATAGTAGGAGTTTGTAGACCATCTGAGAATGTACCTTTTCCAACTCCACTGTGGAGGCTGTGTACAGTATTTGGATATATTTATTATAATGAGTTTAAAGTGTTGTTGTGGCTATATTCTGGATTTGCTATCAATAAGAAAATGGTAAATTCCATGAATACTGATGACAGAATAAAAAAACTATTCAAAATTCACTTTTCAGGGTTTACAATCATATGACTTTGCATACTTTTAGACTTGCTTAGTATAAGGCTTCACACTGCTAATGTGTTTAAAATTAATATCAAAGCTGCTACTTAAATAGCATCCAATGAAGTGGATATTCACCCACGAAAGCTCATGCTCCAAAATATCTGTTAGTCTGTAAGGTGCCACAGGATTCTTTGCTGCTTTTACAGATCCAGACTAACACGGCTACCCCTCTGATATTTAAATACATGATGTTCACTAATTTGACTGGATCTTTGTGGAGGTGCAATTTTTGATAGCTGTTTCTCTTATATCTGTTTATGAAACCCTGCAAGTAAGATCACATGAGCTTTTTGGGGGAGAGGGAAGCTATCAGAATGACAACAGTCCTCAATTAAGTAAGTGTTGCAGCACTATATCTTAAAATAAAAATGCCAAGAGAAAAGGTTACTTTCACAAACAGGCAGAAGATGGTTCTCAAAAAGTTGATTCCAAAAGAAGTGTCACAAAAAATATAGATATAGAATCAAATAAATTAGAGATAGAAAGTCCTATAAGGTCATCCAACTCATCCATCTCCTTGTCACTGGAAGACCATTCCCTATAGAATACTCATATGCTTTGTCCAGTCTAGTTTTAAAATACCCAGTCAATTGTAATGGAGCTAGATGGCTCGGAATGAATACAGTTACCATCATCTCTGGTCTGAGTCCAGTAATGACTGATCATGGTTACCAGCTGAGAGCTGCTTGTTGGCCGTTGTAAACAGTAGGTGGTCTTCAGAAAGGTCACAGTCGACAGATGATCACACCACTGAAACCATCATTATAACGGATACCAATTCTCTTGGCAGGAAGATGGGGCTCAAAATGAGCATGAGACTGAATTTATCTTTGATCTACATAAGTAACCGCTCCAGGTCAGGTTTTAGGCATAGTGACAGATCAGTTTGGAGAAATTGGCAGTGCTGCTGCCTGTGCAGCACTGGTTCTGTGGAGAGTGCATTTTCCTCTCTGGGCTAATCATAGGGCTTTTTTCCAGTAGTAAATTCCATTTTAAATTAAATGTGTGTTTTCTGTAAAAGCTCTATGGGGAAAGGATAAACACAAAGTGTTTCGGCCTCCAAAGAAAGCAGGCCTAGCAGCTCCAAAGCACAGTCTCCCTCCACTCCTTGCATCCCCCAGAGGCCTCTCTTCAGGGACTTGGGTGTCGGTGGGGTGAACAGGAAAATACTGGCTGGAATGGATGGATGCAAATTGTTCCTTTGGCTTAGCAGAAGTTAGTCAAAAAAGATAACACGATCATATTAACATTTCTGCCAATTCTCACGCAGGTAACCTGCGACAGCCACATTTGGGGTCGTTATCAGGAACTGGGGGCCAGGTCCAGAGCCAGTGTGGAAGCAGCTAGCCCTAGCCTCCCACAGGTGGTCCTGCCCAGGGTGGGGACATATCCCTGGGTGCGGGTTCATAAGGGGATCTTCTCTGATTATTTCTTAGGGTAGCATTCCATTCCATTTTTAATTAAAGTGGGCAAGAATTGGATGCTGCTGCAGCAAATTCTCTGGAATCCATGAGCCCCTGAATGCAAACCTGGGACCTTATATTTTAGAAATATTGCATTAGTCAGAAAAACTAAAGTGTGTCTTAGCATAACAGGTCAGGACAATAACACTTAATATCTGATTTACATTAAATATAGTATGTTTACTGAACACAAAACCAATTTTTATAGCTGCTGCTATAGCTATAATTCAAGGAAACCATAGCAACAATATTGTATTATGTACAGCCTTAATTAAGGATAGTTAAATCACATCTGTCACTGCAATCTATTAAGTACTCCCATGTAATCTAATTATATTTCATCTTAAAATGTTTTAGTTATTTTTTGCAAAAAATATTTCATGTCATGATGTTACTAATTCCAACACACAATGAATTCCCTTTTGCTGCCACATTGTGCTAGATGTTCACATTTCCAAGTGATATACATGCATCACCCTTTAAAATTTGTCTACTTTGTGAAAAATAGATATGTTTATGTCACCACTTACTGATTGCATAAACTTTACTATTATACATCAGTGATAGCTTTAACCTTCATTACGGAGTGATTACTTTCCCATAACATGCCCAATTTCCCAAGTCCCATCACATTCAGTTATACCCCAAAGGAAACCAACTGCTTGAAATTTCACATGCCATAGCTCATCCCACGGTAGAGGTTTTTTTTGGGGGGGATATATGGGAAACATCAGGAAAAAATATCTTAAAGTGTACATGTAGTTCATCTTTAAACATTTTTCTCACCTTTTTGTCTTGACAGATAACTGAAATGGCATGGCATTAATGTGTTCTGTTTTGTTGCTTTACTGAAGAAGAGTGCCTTTCAGTAACTCTGGGGAGGCAGGGTACTAGAGGATGTATGCAAAGTAGTATGTAGCATGCTCCCTTGCCTCAGAATGGGAGGCTGGGAGGGAAGGGAAGGGAAGGGGAATAGACCAGGGGGATGAAAGAAGTGCAAGAAGCTATCAGAAAGGCAGAACACAGAAGAGAATATAGAATGGCAGCAGACAAGACTGGGGATCTGATGGGGTACAAGGAGATAGGAAAGTATACAGGGGTGCATGGACCAAGTATGGGGGGGAGGGGCAGAGAAAGATAGACTGCTTGAAGTTGTACATTAGCAGCACACAACACCACAAGAACATCTGAACTCTGAAGTTAGAGGGAATTGAACTCAACACCTTGTTGGATGAGACAAAGTCTGTTTTAGGATTCCATCAATAAGACAGAAGGGTATCTAATCATTTTAATATATAGGGTACAGCATATACATACATATTCATTTATAATTCTAATGCATTCACTCTAAAATAAAAAAACTGCTAGTCTAAGAAGGCCGTGAGTGCGTTACAAAGACGAGCTGCATGAAAGCTTTTCACACAGTGACACAAAAAATCTCCCTCACACCGGGAATAATTAATTCAAGAGCAGAGTATTCACAGTTAGCAAGGCATGTTCAGTATCCTCCTCATCATTGTTAATTAGCAAATATTAATGTAATCTGCATGTTTGAGGGGGAAAACAATTAAAGTTACTAATTAAAAAAAATCCTCCATGGCCTCAGCTACATTGCAAATAATGTCTTGCTAATCGATTAAATCAGTCACTGACTATCAGACCATTCAGTTCCATCTCCGATGTATGGGCTCATCTACATGTGATTCCCAGCCCAGACACTCAAGCTAGCAAGCTAAAACTAGCAGTGCAGCCATAGTAGCAGCTCAGGCTAGCTGCCCAAGCACAATCCTGCCCTACCCGCTTGGGTACATATTTGGGTGGCTGCCACAGAGTCACACTGCTATATTTAGCACACTAGCTCAAGCAGAGGTAGTTCATGTTTCTCTACCTTCACTGGGAAGGACACCTCACAGCGGCAGTGTAAATGTACCTTTGAAATACATTAAACTATCAATAAGTGTGGAGCTACCCGTGTTTCTATATCCACATCTAACCTCTAGGAGAACGAGCTGGTTCAGGGCAACAGCAATAAGATATTAAGCCCTTCTCCTCCAAAGCTGCCGGTCTGAATCCAGCTCAGATCGGCAGAGACCAAATGATTTTGGTGGCTTAATTTACACAAGTTGGGGGCCTCCATCCAGTTCACACAGTGTCCTCATCTCAAACCCACCACCACAGTTGGCAGTCTGCAATATTGGGAGACAGGCCCACCTTATTAGCTGGCATGGAGAATTAACTGCCCTTTCTCCCTCAATGGGTTCCTCAATCAGTTTTAGGTTTAAGGCACACTGGGTGAAATCCCAGCACTAGTTAAGTCAATGGCATTGCTCCCATTGACTTCAATGAGGCCAGGATTTCACTTACTGACTCAGGAAGACTTCTTTCCTTCTGCTTGTCCTGTAGACAAATGTACTCCAGGGCTCTCAATTCTGCATCCTTCAAGAACACTACACTCATTACAAATGTTAAAAGCGTTTAAAAAATAACTCCCTACAAAACTACAATTTCTTGCTCTGGGTTTCACCTTTGACACTGTAATGGTGAAACAATTAACCTATCCAGTGCAGTTAGAAAACTAAATGAAATACAGTTGCACTTACAAAGTGGGAAAAATAGCTTCATTCTCAAAGAAGATATATTCAATGTACTCCGTACATGAATCTAATAATATTTCCTTAAGCAAAATAAACCAAACAAAGAAAATAAGAAAATGGGACTGTAAAAGCATTTTATTGCTTGCCAGTGTAAAAAAGGAATAACTATCAGGAACAGCTTGTAAAACAAATTCATGTTTTAATGTTATTGAATTTATTTGAATGATTTGCACTTATGCACAAATAGCAAAGAAATTCTGAAGGCAGAGTGGAGAAGATTTCAGTAAAATAAATATAACAAATAATAAATATAACCAATAATAATAATTAATACATGAATACCTCCAAGAGTGCCAATAGCATCAGAGTCCTTCAAGTACTGGAGTTGATGTAATCTGGCATTTTGGCAAGATGGCTTATCAACAAGACCCAAACCAAACATTTTGCAAATGATAAAATATCACTAGTTAAAACATCATATGATACACAAGTGGAAATGAAAAACCAACAATCTTCAAAATACACCGACATGCTGTAAACTAAATATTAATGCAATATTTAAAATTAACCCCACAAAACACTACTCTGATGCTTGTTTTCTTATTCATACACTTTTGCTGAATGTGCCCTTCCTTCCTGCCATCTCCCGAAAAGAACTACCCAGAATTTTGAGTCCAGTTCACCGTTCTTTTAAAGCTCTGGTTATGGAGATTACAGAGTTTAAACTACCCAAATTTTTAAAAGGATCCTTTGGTGTTACTTGCTTAGATTTTTCAGTGGGACATTTTCTGTCAGGACACTTATCTGAGGCCAGCGTGATGGGGGTTTGTTGAGCACATTGTTTGCTTTGTTGTTTTTCAAATGCTTCATTTAGTTACCAAATTTACTGATACTTTCTAGTCATCGCTCTAGTAGAAGTTCTTACCTCTTGTGTTTTCACATTTATATATCCATAGTGAGTTCTGAGAGGCCGCCTTTGTTTGTTGGAAAACGGCATCCATTTCACACCAGTTTGTCCAAAGCAGTTTAGAATCAACGGGAAGTTTACTTCATTTGTAAGGCGAACGATGACGAAGAGGAATGCTGCTATGAAACTTATTGCAATAATGGCCTTTCTCTAAAATTGGAAAAAAGAAAGCGTTTTACTAAAAATATAAGGATCAGTTTCAAACAACAAATCTATATATGCAATATTCACAGTAAGTACTCTTTCCTTTTTTCAAAGCTTTATCTATTTGTGCCTACTGCAGGGAAATGTAACTGCTAATGCGGCTAGATCCCAGTAAGATAGGCAACTGAATAATTTTGCATCTTAAAACTTGAATTTCAGTTGTTTTAAGAGCTTTGCCTGGGGCTGGTTGAAAAAAAAATTTGTTGTGAAAAAATTCATCCCATTTTTAATTAAAATGACAAAAATATTAACCAGCTAGATAGCTGACTGAAAAATTGAATGCATTTTACATGAAAAATCCATCTTGGAATGTCACTACAAAATCAAAATTCAGACAGTTTCAATCTGTAGTTCCCCTGCATGGCATACATGACTGGTACTCCCACTTCTTCACAAAGCTGATGCACCGAAACAAAATACACAATGATATCTGTATAGGCTAAAGTGATAGATGGTTGTCCCTTTCTCTTAGATTATGATCTCATTTATTACATGTTAATTCTAAATCATTCCAATAAGGTCAGTGGAGTTACACTGGATTTACATACTGTAACTGAAATCAGAATCTGACCCCTTCATTCCTTAGAATAAGCAGGCCAGACTTACTGCTTCTTTCCAGGCTCGCAGATTTACAAAGCGAGCCCTTATTACCAAGGACAAGTTGACCTCAATTGTTAATAATTTAAAAGGTCTCTTGAGTGTTCACTTAAACCCTCATTCTCACCTCTAATCCACCTAAACCTGAACCCACCTAGTCTTCTAGCCAGGAGAGGATATTAATTACAGCTGCAGAATGGTGACACATTTCAACATAATGACTTAACATATAACTTGATGAGTCCTGCACTTTTAACAAGAGCAGAGAAATTGCTTCCAAACTACTTAGGAACAAAGCATGTCCACCTAGTGCAAGTGGCTAAGGACTTTAGATACAACAGAACTATACAGTTTACAGAAAACATTTTTTTAAAGGTTTTGTTGGAGGAACATGCCATTTATAGGCTTGAGGTATTTATATATTACTCCCATTGGATTACTGCTTTACCTCATTTGCTTCTATTTAATCACTCTATTGAAAGTAATTCCATCTTTGTAAACAGCCGTATTAATGGAGCTTCAGTAAGAAGAAATAAATCAAGCCCTTTGAGAAGGTACAGTCTTTAAAGTACATATTATGCCTTAATGATGGATGTCAAAATTTGTCTGCTTATGTCTGTATTTAATTGCAATCCAGAATAGCTGCAACTAGCACAAGTAGCATATCTGCAATGGCTATTACATGTGGATGCTAGCTGCTGTACAGGGGTAGCTGGAGGGAAGAATGAGAGGACAAAAGACTCAGGTATGTAAAGATATAATCTTTTCCTCACCTGGAGTTTCATTTGACTACATACTGAGCCAACAGACTGGAGAAATTAAAATTCAGTTCTGGGTAATATTGGTGGTGTGTGTTTTTCTACTTACACAGAAAACATTACATAAAAGAACCACATGATCTTGGCAGAGTCTAAATAACCATGTTTATTGAATATATACAACATTCAAAGACTAGCTTAATATATATACTACCACTCTGGTAGGGTTCTGGTGGCCTCTGAACACAGAACACAATTAGCACCATTAGAGGGTTCATAGATGATATAAAGAGCTACTATCCTATTCCCATATACACTGCAGTTGGCAGTATAGTTATGGTAGGTTAATTAGATGATTTGTCTGTTTTGACATCTTGGAAAACAATAGTTTTATGAGTAATGGGAGGCAAGACAGGTTGAGATGGGAAATCAGGGAGAATGGAGTTACTGAGGGGAGAATGGAAACTAGGAAGGGTGCTCCCTCCAGTGATGAGTTTTAGTGAATAAAATAAGAGGCAAGTTATTCATAAACTGTTACAAAAAAAAAAAGTTAACGCAAGCAGTCTGATGGGCAGAACAGGAATATAATAGAATAGCAGATCTAACTTCCAGAAACCCTAAGAGCCTGTGAACTTCTCAGCAACTGCATTACAAAAGATGTACATTATATTGCAACAAGCTGGCAACATGGGCACATGTGCCATTCCACTGTTCCAGATGGAATAGGATCTGTTTGGTTACATATGAAAGCTTTTAACAGCTCTGAGTGTCCAGGCTATGCAGCACAGTGATATCCGGGAAGTAATGAGAGGGGTATAGATTTGTTGGATTATTTACTCCATTTAGGACTTTTCCCCCCACTAAATAATGTGACAATTTAAAGAGGATTGCCAGAATTTATTTGACTGCATGTTTCCACTACATCTGTAAGCCTCCTTTGAAAAAAAACACCGCTACAAGACATGGCATTGTATTCTATTCCACCACCAACAAATGTCACCAATAGATAGTTGTCTACCTTCCAGCTTTACTGAAGACCTTTAATCATAGATGCTGACTCCACGGGTGCTCTGGGACTCAAGCACCAACCGAAAAAACCAGGGCTGCTCAACACCCGCAGGTCCGGATTAATCTTTTGTTGGCCCTAGTGCCAGATTGTGGCCCCGCCCCCCCTTCCGCCTGCGCTCTACCCAAGGTCCCACCCCCACTCAGCCTCTTCCCCCAAAGCCCCACCCAATGCTCCATCTTGAGGCCCCACCTGGGCTCCGCCCTTTCTGCCCAAGACCCCACCCCTGCTCCACCCAAGGTCCCACCCACTCTTGGCCTCTTTCCCTGAGACTCCACCCACACTCTGCCCCAAGGCCCTGCCCCTGCTTGGCCTCTTTATCCTGAGACCCTGCCCATGCTCCACCCCGAGGACCTGCCTCTGCTTGGCCTCTTTCCCCTTAAGCCTGCCTGCTCTCCATCCTGAGGCCCCACCCCCGCTTGGCCTCTTCCCCAAGGCCCTGCCCACCGCTCACACAGGTGGGGGCAGAGAGGCGCACCCACCAGCAAAAATAAAAGTCAGCGACTGTATCTTTAATAACTCCTTGGAGTGGGTGTGGAAGGTTCAGTCAGGTCATGAGAATCAAGTTATCACCATTTGCAATCACCCCCAGCTGGCTTTCCTACAAATACTAAAAGGTTTCTTGAAAAAAAGTCAGAGGGAGGAATTTTTCTGCATTAGAAATGCAGAGCATGTCTCTACACAGAAGATTCTACAATGTCTGCCATGACGACCTCACAAGAGAACTGAAGGGATTTTTAATCGAACTATTAAATTTGGATATTTATTTCATTTTTGGTAATACACATTTAAGTTTATTTTGCTTTTTGAAGAATGGAAGCTTTTTGCTAAAGATTCAGCATATTCATTTATTTCATTAGGGTGTGAGAACCACAAGCACCCATTCTCCGAGACATACTCTCCTACAACAAGACTGCCAGCGAAACCAAGGAAGACCGGAACTAACAGCCCTCAAAATGGCTCTGGTTAAAAAAAAGCAGAAAACGACCCTGCCGACCTAACTTTCAAGCTTTCTTAAGAAGCAAAAAAAGGCATATGATCAATGCCTTAAAAATGCTATGCTTGTCACTTTAAACAAAGGTATACACCTCTAAAGAGGTTTTTTCCCAGCCACTCAGGAAAATTTGTTCATAGGTATCCCTCCTGCAGTGTCCCTTGTAACCCCCCCCGGTAAAAAATAGACATTGTCACCTCTCCTTTCCTGAAATTTACTATTTTGAACTGGATTTCAGGGCTTTTTAACTCACATTGGGTCATTAAAATATGAATGGAGCCATATTTATAGCTTATTGCACAATTGCTAATCCCAAAATTTATGCACATCAAAATTTTAAACAGCTGCAAAACCAATCATCTGAAATGTTGCCGCACCAATATAGAATTAAATTAGCAAATTACAACAGGGAGAAATCTTGTTCCTGCTTTACTTTTCATTTCAGGTAGTTGCAAACAGCCCTTTAACAATAGAAACATTTAGAGTCTATTTCCTCTGACAGGAACACTCCCTATATGAAAATCCCAGTCAATCTATAAACTTTTCTCACTAAGTTAATATAGGCATTTTGATGCACTTGGCATTTTAATTAAAAGATATCTAGTGTTAAACATGTTCTGTAGCAAGGTATAGCAGATAATACATTTTTAACAGATTCATAGCTGAATGACTTTCAAGCTATATTAAT
The DNA here is from genome assembly GCF_007399415.2 of Gopherus evgoodei. Taxonomy (NCBI): domain Eukaryota; kingdom Metazoa; phylum Chordata; order Testudines; family Testudinidae; genus Gopherus; species Gopherus evgoodei. Next base: position 88,869,928 of record NC_044329.1, read on the forward strand.
TTTGAGATGCTTTTATTCCTTTTACAACAGTGCTAGACTTTAATCTAGCAGGGAGTTGCTAGAAGAAAATTACCATATTCGTTTACAGTGGCCAACAGGCTTTTGTTTTTTAACTTCACTCAGTAACCAAAGTAGATGCTCACTGAGGGTAAAAAAATTTTTGTGTATGGCTACTCTGATAAAATTGGATGAACTGAAGGGATTTGAATATATGCAATGCAATACTTGTGGTTACCTCAGACAGGGAAGTTGCTGGGGCACTAGCCATTTTTCCTTCTCGTTTTCTTTTTTCATTCAATATCCATAATATAATCCCAATTTTTGTTTGTTATTTCTTGGCAATCAGAATCATTCTGTCTAGTATGTATATCAAAATCAATAAGCATCATGCAGTAGGCATGATGAATCATTCCTTCTTGGCTTGAATTTATATATGTTGTTATATAATCACAGGACTGTCATACTATGTTGCTGGTTAGGATTCCGAGGAAAGCTCTGTGGAAATAAAACATGAATGATGAAATTAGTGTGTGCATCTATATTTGACAGTATGGTTTCTAATGTGCATTATCCACATTTTGGGGATTTACCAGTTACCGGTGTGACTCATTAGTTTTATTTTAGCAAGAATTTCACAGTTTTCTGAGTGAGGGAGAATTGTTTTTCTTTTATGATCTGATAAGGAATATCGATGTGACAACAACATTTTACAGTTTCTTTATTTTTGATGGATTGGTAACACATTTAAATGGATCTGTAATATTTTGTGCTGTACACAGTTGTCTAACAGGGCTAGTAATAATTTAAAGGTTTAACAAAAAAGAAAACATCTTCAGGATGACAAAGCAGTGTCACAACTTGCAGTAAATTCTACAAAGGTCTGTAGTATCTGCTTTCTTGTGTTCCCCACACTAACTCCTAGATCCAGAACCAACCAGTAAACCAGTAAAATCTGTCACTTGCAGAACAATATACGGCAAAGTCCCTCAAAACATTTTACAAGTAATTTAATAAGTCCTATAATATTCCCGTGAGGTACAACGCTAAATGCTATTCCATCCATTTTACAGATACATAAACCAAGGCTTAAGTGACTTGCCCAAGGCCACACAGTAAATCAGCAACAAAATTTACTCCCAGTCCCCTAATCGAAGCACTAGGCTAGTGCTTTCTGACAAGACAGCTATTACTATTATTTTATCATCTGTAAAATGCCAACAGTGAGCTTGGTGCAGTACAAGACACTAATAAAGACAATTCCACGCCCCAAAGAGCAGTTTAAAATAATACATTTGGGGGAGAAATTGATTTGTATAGACCTTTTTCTAGCTGCTATATTCATGAGTACGTGGTAACAGTGAGCCTGGAAGGAAAAGTGAGAGGTAAAGATTAACAAATATGTTTGGAGTCTCTTAAATGACATGATACGGTGTAATATTGTACTGGTTTCACAATGCTTACTTTTATAACAAAGGGCTCGATTTTTTTTTAAATACTCCTGCACATTATACTACTTTTATTGTAGTGCTGCAGGTTTTCAAGCTTCATTTGATTTTTACTCAAGTATACCTTCAATTGAAAACAATAACTGCTACATTTACCAAATTTGTTTCATTTTTGTGAACTACTGTATGTAAAATCAGATTTATTTTATTTTGTCTTTTATAGTCTTGAGCACCTTGTTCAAGTGTCACTTTCTGTCACAAAAGACCACAGAGTGAAATTCCTTCAGAAAAATATTTCACCACAGATCTGCTTTCCAGCATCCATCTCTCCTTGGCATCATGCGAACAGCTGCCTAGAACTGCTAATGGTCATTCAGGGACTGCTCTTCTTGAACTCTCCAGAGATATAATCTCAACTGTAACTACTAAAAAGTATAACAGGAGTAACATTGGAAAGTGGCAAATGCCATAACCGCAAAAAGTGCTTACCTAGTAAAGAGATTTTTTTAAAAATATACTTGCATGTCAAAAACCACTAGCAACAAATCTATAGCTGGAGATATATTTGCATTGCACCTAGATGTGAAAGTTTATCTGAAAACACTCAAAGAGCAACATGAGACAGCTAGTAGATTTTTGATTCCACTCCTTGGGAAGAAGAAAAAAGGAATGGGGTGAGATTGGCAGACTGCTCTGTTTCTGAAAGATAAAAGGGTATTTTTGGACTAGGATATATCTGCTGTGCTTCATTCCTGAAACATGACCAGCAAGAAAGCACTGGAGTAAGGATGAGAAATACCTAATAATACTTCTGTAGAAATAGAAACTCTGTGATAAAAAAAATATGGGCCAGATCTTTGTGTTGGCCTGGAGAACCTTTCTACCAAAAGTGGCCTCATCAGCTATTGACCCTGGGTAAAGCTGATAATACTTTGAGAAAAAGACGGTTACTCACCTTTGTAACTGTTATTCTTCGAGATGTGTTGCTCATATCCATTCCAGTTAGGTGTGTGCGCCGCGCGTGCACATTCGTCGGAAAACTTTTACCCTAGCAACTCAGTGGGCCGGCAGGTCACCCCCTAGAGTGGCGCCATCATGGCACTTGATATATACCCCTGCCGGCCTACCCGCTCCTCAGTTCCTTCTTGCCGGCTACTCCGACAGTGGGGAAGGAGGGCGGGTGTGGAATGGATATGAGCAACACATCTCGAAGAACAACAGTTACAAAGGTGAGTAACCGTCTTTTCTTCTTCGAGTGATTGCTCATATCCATTCCAGTTAGGTGAATCCCAAGCCTTATGTAGGCGGTGGGGTCGGAGTGAAATGTGGCAGAATGAAAACTGCTGAGCCAGAGGCTACAGCATCTCTTGACCGTTGAACCAGGGCATACTGCGAAGCAAAGGTATGGACCGAGGACCAATGGAGCTACGCGACAGATCTCGTGGGAAGGAACACGAGCCAGCAAGGCGGCAGATGAAGCCTGAGCCCTGGTAGAATGCACGGTGATGTGGCTTGGGGAAATATGAGCCAAATCATAACAAGTGCGGACGTCCGCCATCACCCAAGATGAGATCCTCTGAGAGGAAAACAAGCAAGCCCTCCCTTTGGCCCGCTACCGTGACAGAGCTGGGGCACCTTACGAAATGGTTCTGTCAGCGCAATATAAATGCGAGCACTCCACAGATGTTCAAGGAGTGCAATGGTTGTGCCCATTGCGTTGAGCTGTGGGTAACATGAAAGGCTGAAACCACCTTAGGGAGGAAAGCCGGGTGCGGTCATAACTGCACCTTGTCTTTGTGAAACCTAGTGTACGGCGGAACCACCGTAAGAGCTCTGAGCTCGGAGAACCGTCTAGCCGATGTAACAGCTACGAGGAAAGATGTCGTCCAAGACAGGTATAGCAGAGGGCCAGTCGTGAACGGCTCGACTGGGGGAGACATAAGTCTGGTTAAAACTAGGTTGAGGTCCCAGGTTGGGGCTGGGCGGCGCACCCGAGGGTGCAAGCGCTCCAAGCCCTTGAGGGACCTCGAACCCATAGAGCGTGAGAACACGGAACGTCCACCTTAGCCTGGCTGGAAGGTAGAGATGGCTGCTGAGTGTATCCTCAGCGATGATACCGCCAGGTCCTGCTGCTGAAGGCCAGAGGCAGGCCAAATAGAGGGGATCGAGACCTCAGCAGGAGCAAGATCGAGCGTATTGCAGCTGTAGAAGAAACGCTTCCACCTGGCCCAGTACGTCGACCAGGTGGAAGGCTTCCTGTCACCCCGGCTCAGTTACGCAGCAGCCACACCGTGAGGCGAAGAGGCTGCAGGTCTGAGTGACGAAGCCTGTCGTTGCCCTGAGTGATGAGGTCTGGGTGGGGTGGCAGGGTAATTGGGTCTGTTATTGACAGGCCGAGCAACGTGGTATATCAGTGCTGCCTGGACCACTCTGGAGTGATCATGATGATGCGCGCCCTGCCCCTGCGGAGTTTGAGCAGGACCTAATGAACCAGTGGGAACAGTGGGAAGGCATAATGGAGTTGGCCTTTCCCCGGCACCAGGAATGTGTCCAAGATCGATCCCGAGGAGAGACCTTGGAAGGAGCAGAACATCTGGCATTTTCTGCTCTCGCGGTGAGCGAACAGGTCTATGTGAGGAAACATCTCCACTTCTGGAAAGCAGAACGCCTCACATGGGGCAGAGTGATCACTCGTAAGACAGGAAAGACCTGCTGAGTCAAAGCGCCAAGACGTTCCGAACGCCTGGGAGAAAGGACGTCACCAGCTCCATCGAGTGGGCCATGCAAAAGTCCTGGAAATGGATGGCCTCCTGACAAAAGGGGGGAGGACCATGTCCCTCCCTGGATATTCATGAAGCACATGGCCGTTGTGTTGGCTGTAAACACCGAGATATAACGGCCTCGCAGCTGCCGCTGGAACCCCTGCATGCCAGGCGGACTACTCTCATTTTTGGGGCATTGATGTGGAATGCCAGCTCCCGAGAAGACCAAAGGCCTTAAGCTCGGAGGTGACCATGAGCACTCGAGCAGAGAGATGACGCGTCCGTCGTCAAGGGCAGTGAGGGCTGGGGCGGATGAAACCGCATCCCTGCCCACACCAGGGAGGGAGTTAGCCACCACTCTAGGGAGCCTAAGGTGCTCGAGGGAATGGTGACTACCATGACCATCGGCTTCCTGTCCGGGTGGTACGCCGAGGTGAGCCGGACTTGGAGAGGACGGAGGCGGAGCTTGGCGTGTTTGGTTACAAACTTGCGGGCAACCATGGACCCAGGAGACTGAGACAAGTACGAGCCGAGGTCGTTGGGAAAGCCTGCAGACCTCAGATGATTGTTGCCATCGCCTAAAACCGCAGTTGTGATAAGCAGGCTCCGGCCAGGTAGGAGACCAGGATAGCCCCTAGGAAGTCCAACCTCTGCGTGGGAACCAGAGTGGATTGCTCTATAGTAATCATCAGGCCTTGACCCGTGAATAAGACCGTGACGATGCCCACGCGCTGAGTGGTTTGTGTCTCAGAGTCTCCTTGGATAAGCGAATCGTCCAGATAAGGAAAAACGCATATCCGTCATCAGCGAAGGTAGGCGGCGACTATGGCCGTAAACCAGAAGTACTGACAGTTGGCTAGAAAGTGGAGGTATCTCCTGTGCGGAGGGAAGATGGCGTTGCGAAAGTACGCGTCCTTCATATCCAGGGCGGCATAGTAGCCCCCAGGAGGCAAGGATGGAATAATTGTTCCCAGGGATACCGTGCGGAACTTCAACCTTATCCTAAACCGGTTGAGTCCGTTCAGGACTAGGAAGGTCTGAGACCTGCGTTCGAGTGGGGGACTAGGGCATAACAGGAGTAAAACCCCTTGCCCCTTTCGTCCGCTGAAGGGGGACAGGGCTGGAACAAATTAGAGGTGGTACCTATGCTCCACCGTGCGCAGGACCCAGCGATCTGAAACTAACTGGGGCCACGCCAGGAGAAAGCGGGATTGGGATCCTGGCCTGTGACTGGTACACCGCCCTCAGGCGCACCTTGGAAGGTTCGTCTTTGGTCCCAGTGGTAATTGCGAGGGACCTTGACCTTGGCTCTTTAGGGGTCCTGACGTTCGTCTGCGACCACCTTGGCCTCGCCGTTTGCTAAAGTCCTGTCTCTGGCTAGGCAGAGTATGGCGGCTGGGGACAGAAAAGGCCTGCGTTTGGTCGCTGGCATATGCATGCTGAGAGAGCGCATTAGGACCTTATTGTCCATCAGGCTTCACAGCCTGGGGCTGTCTTTGCCACGAAGAGGCCTGTACCAACAAAGGGTAAATCCTGAATGGCATACTGCAGCTCTGGCCGGAGGTTTGAAACCTGAAGCCATGAGATGCACCTCATGGCGACACCAAAGGCCAGAGTCCTGGCTGCAGAGTCTGCTGCGTCCAACGAGGCCTGGAGGGACGCTCTGGGTATCTTTTTTCCCCCGTCCTCCAAGACGGCAGCGAACTCTTGGCGGGAGTTTTGAGGGAGAAACTCCATAAACTAAACTACCTTCACCCAGGTGCTACAATTATCGCAGCTAAGCAAGGCTTGTTGCTTTGCTACCCAGAGCTGCAGGGCCTCTGCAGAGTACACCTGGCGGCCAAGCAGATTCATTCGCCAAGCCTCTTTCGGTTTCGGGGCTGGCGCCCGCTGGCCATCATATCAGAATCGTGGTCCTGAGCATAAGATCTGCGCATGTGGGATGACACGGATGCATGTCCGGATGACCATGGAGGTACTAAAAGAAGGCATAGGCAGAGTCTCTGACTCTATCGGACCTTGCCCAACTCGGCACCGGGGACCGGCACCGGGAGGCGTACCGGTACCTGGAACGAGATCCAGACCCGCAACCAGAACGGTGCCGGGAGGTCGACCGAGATCTCAAGGCTCGGGGAGAGGCTACAGGAGTCAAGGTACCTGTTGCGGTGCCGGGAGTCGGAACGGTGCCGATAGCGGGTCGGCGAACGGGATACCGACCGGTGCAGCGAGTGCGACCAGTACCGATGAGGAAAACAGCACCGGGACTGTAAGTGGTGTCGGGCGTGCCGACAGGACCTGGAGTGTCTGCGGGACTGTGATCATGAACGGTGCCGCTCTGCTGTGCTGACAGAGGATGGTCACATGAAGAGTCGTAGGCTTTCTCAACCTCGGAGGAAGGGAGCAGTGCCGAGTCGACTTCGGTGCCGGCGACGGCCGGTGCCGAAAGGCCGTGGCAGTACCGGCGGGGTCCGGTGCCGAGGAGGCGCTTCTGCCAGCCGCTTGATCATCGCTCGGCGCCCAAGGTGGAGGGGTAAGTGAAAGTCCCGCTCCTTTTTGTTCTCGGCTTAAAAGCCTTGCAAATGGGGCACTTAGCTGTCAAGTGTGATTCCCTGAGGCACTTCAAACAGGAGTCGTGTGGATCTCCCTTCGGCATCGGCTTCTGGCAGGCCGAGCCCATTTTAAAACCCGGTGAGCTGTGCATGGGCTCCGGCACCAGGTTCATGGAAGGGGCTACTTCCTGAACCCCGCTGACAATTACTAAACTAACTATGTTAGCAAAGAAAAACATATAACTATACAAATATATATATATAAAAGGATTATAACTGCATAACTATATACGAGAACTACGAGTAGCTAGGGAAGTGGAGGTCAGCTAAGCCGCGCTCCACTGTTCCAACGACCGACACGGGCGGTAAGAAGGAACTGAGGAGCGGGTGGGCCGGCAGGGGTATATCAAGTGCCATGATGGCGCCACTCTAGGGGGCGACCTGCCGGCCCACTGAGTTGCTAGGGTAAAAGTTTTCCGACGAATGTGCACGCACGGCGCGCACACCTAACTGGAATGGATATGAGCAATCACTCGAAGAAGAACTGTCAGCGCCACCAGGTGGCCACCTGAGGCAGAAGAAGATGCAGGCTGGAGCAGGGGCTGGCTAGCATGAAAACAGGCCTGGAAAAGAGCAGGAGCAGAAACAAAAGCTGGCTGGAGCTGGAGCACAGGCAGTCGGTCAGAAGTACTTGTCAGTGTGAGTGCTCCCAGCCAGGTAGTGATGTTGAGCAGACTGGAGAGACTGCTTCCCTTGGGATCACCTGTGTGGGTCCTCTCTTGCGGACTGGCTGAATCCTGGTTGAATGGCATGGAGCCTATCAAAAGACCTGCAGAGAACTGCCTGTGATGACTGCTTTGAGCAGGGGATTGGACTAGATGACCTCCTGAGGTCTCTTCCAACCCTGATATTCTATGACTCATCACACACTCTGGCTCAGGGATGACTCATCAGGCTTAAGCAGGCACAGGCTCAGAGGTAACTTCAACGGTTACTCACCACAGTAAGCATGGATGGAAGACCAGGTGGCTACCTTGCACGTCTCATTTCCTGCTCTTTCTATATATGACATTACTAAAAGCTTCCGGGAGAAATATCTTGAGGCCCTTAAGGAATGAGAAACCCTCATATATATTCTTCTGATATATTTTATCCATCTTTCTAATATCGGACCATAGATAACTGAAGACAAGAGCAGCATGAGGTTTTTTTTTGCTTATCGTTTTGATCCTATGACTCTCCTTACATCAGTTGTAACAAACAGCATTTCCTTCAGATGAGGGGGATTTGGGCAACAAGATGGCAAAATAATCTCTTGGGAACAGTGGAATGACGTGCTACCTTCAGGGCCAATTTTTGTCATTATGAATGTGCAAAACTGCTGCTCAGCTGACAAGTTCCCCATTTGCAAACGTTCTGTATACATAGGATATCGCTATCATGAATGCTATATGGACTGACAAAGTGACAGAATACTGAACTCACTTGCTAAAAAAAGATTGCCAGGACACTAAGTGCTTCTTTACTCTTGCATTTCCTTAGGCGTGAGATCTTGCAGCAAAGATGGCTTGGAGTCAGACCTTGCCTCGTGATTGTGGATGACTATCTGGAAAGGAAGGAGGGAGCTCTCTAGCCCTTACTGGCCTAGGATATTTGCTTGGGGGTTTTGAGCTGTTAGGTCAGATGCTTGCCTGAAGACTGACTACTTGTACGTTAGTGAGGGTGCACTGTGACCAGTTTTGTACATTCCATGGCAGCAAGGACCCCTTTGGAGCTACTAGAGTCAGTAACCCCTTGACAGTCAAAGAAGAAAGCCTTGCCCAGCAAGCTTTGCCTTCTGTCTTGCCCTCTGTTTTATCTTTTGTCAGTTCAGCTGCATTCATGAAACAAGGTTCTGCCTCTCTCACTTTGTCAGTGGCCAACGACCTCAGGATACTCTTCTAACTCTGAACTAAATGAAGTCCTCTGAAGTATCAAGTAGCTGGGACAGAAACTGCATTTGTCTCCTTTACAAAGCAAGAAATTTTCTTGCTGAAGCTAGTGCACCTCGCACCTTTGCATTATCCATGAGACCAGCATGACCAAGCCATCTTGCAGCAGGTGACCCGGCCAGCAGAGGCTAAGGGGAAAAAAGCTTGTGTTTAAATCCAAAAATCAGACCCACGCAAAGCAAAGAAGTAGGAATCAGAGAAATATGACTGCTGGCATGGCTGAAAAACAAAATAAAGAGCATTGACCTCTGCAGAGAGCATTGGAAAATCAGTAAAACTATCGCTGCTGAGCTTCTACACAATTCTAAAGATCTGATCCTTGATCTCATCTGCCTCAACTGTGCACAACTGAGGGAACCAGAAGTGAGAACTGCCATACTTGTCATTGTCCAAGGCACTGAAGATGTACAATGATCAATCTTAAAAGCCTTGACTGTTATGTTTTGGATAATTGCTGTTATTTAAATTTAGCCCCAAATAACTAGACAACATTTGGATAACTAGATTATTGTGTTATGTGCAGTATTCCTATAGGAAACACCATACATGTTTAAGTAATTTTATAAAGTAATGGAAAACTGGGAAATTTTAAAGCAGAACTATAGATAGGAGAGAGAGATCTGGAAAATACAACTTAAGTATAAAATGGAAGACTTACTGTATTTGAAAGTTCATATGAAGGTTCTGAGCAGACTCAATTCTGCAATGGCTTCTTAAGAATTAATCTGCATTACTATTTTTTCCTTATTAACCCACTGTTTTACTATGATTCAAAAAACTTTTTTTTATCAACACACTCCTTTCTTATTATAAATAGCTCCTTCAAAGACTTAAAAACCATTCCAGCTCTCCAACAACCATCTTCGTTTTTGCTCACTGCCATATTCTAGGGTCACTGGTTATTTCCATACATAGAGCCTTGGCTTCAGCTGATAGGCACTTGCAGTCTTTTGAGCAGTCCATCAATACGGCTGACCCATGAAAACACAACACAACCAGTCTCCTCCCAAACATAGTATGAATATGTAGTCTTCACAACTGAATCTGCATGACAAATCCTCCCCTCCCCCCACAAAAAAACCTTTATTGCCAGAAGGGCAACCTGAACTTTTGAGCAAGACAGTCTTTCTATCAGTCTAGTATTGCATTTTAGATTATCTGTAACTGGAATCTGTCTGGTAATTCAAAATATATTAGTTTACCACTTAGAATCTAACCTATTAAAATGGCAAAGAGAGACACATTTTCAAAGTTGGGCTCTGGAAATACATGCACAAGATCTGTTTTCCCATAAAATAAGGTTAATATCAGATCATTCCCTTCATTAGGGGTGATTTCTCTGAATTTGCCATTGTTGATTAATTGATGTGCTCCTGCAGAACTGGGCTGAAACTTGATCAGTAGTTATAAATGTACTTTGCACAGATATTAACATGAATTCTACGTGATGCTGCAGTAAGCAAGATGTTGTGGTACTATTAAAAAAAATAGCATCTGCAGCACAGCTGCCTTTTCTCTGGATTAGTGCCCACTTATCAACAGTCTGACAAGCTTTCAGACACACATACAAGTTGAAGAACACTTCCCTGTAAATAGAAGTGCTGGTACAAGAATTTGTGGATCCTTCAACCTGGCAAATAGTTGCTACTATTTACTGAAGACCCACCTGATTGTAGCTATTTTTCACCTGCTGAGAAACAGTTTATAGGAAAAATGCCTCCCTCTTAGTTTTAACACTTAGCTTTCCAGAAATACCTTATTCTGTGAGCCACAGGATTCCTGTATAGAAACGTGTAAGTGTTTGTGGCAGACAGTGTGTTAAGGGCAAACTAACTACAGTAATTGACATCTGTTCTATATGCTCTGTCAGATGCTTGACTCGCAATTTTGTTTCGGCTGAAACTTCCATTAAGGTTTCCTTTCAAAAAGTTGAAATCTGCTACCAGAAATGGGCCTGACAGTATGTAAACCAGGGAAACACAATGCTTTTCACTTCTACACATACCCACTAACTTTAGCAGGTACATTGTCTAGGAAGATTTCCTTTGCGTGACTGTATTGGTAGGGTCTGCATTTTAGGAGTCTGACAAGAAAATTGCATTACACAGACAAAATAGATCAGACAGAAAGCTAAGAGCTGTATGCAGCAAAAAAGAGAGAGCTCATGCAGTTAGTAGAAGCTTAATGTGCTTCTGCACACTATGCTGTGCTGGACAGAATATCAGATATACTCCGTTGTGTATTTATATGAACCCCGGTACTGCTACAACTCAAGGAGCACCTTTGGCTCACCTGGTAGGAGGTCAGTGCTTTAGGAACAAGAGAATGAGAGGTCTATCTCCATTTGTGACTGAAGTCCTAGCTGGCTTCCGTGTGTACAGCCACAGCAATGAAGTCTTATGAGGTCATGGATGCTGACCACTTATCTGAAGCTATGCCAAACACTGCACCGAGACACAGCCCCCAGCTATACTAGCTTCTACACACACCAACTCAGAAGAATAAAGTACATATGGGACAAATCGACCCATAGACAGACAAAAAGAGGGGGGACAAAATGTCCCCATAGCCCCATGTTGATAGGCTGTAGATCTGTGAGAAAATGCCTTTTGCTGGGAAGCCTAATTTGACAGCAGCTTACTTCTACCTGTTGGGGAAAGTTTATAGCAAAAATAAAAGGAAACAGTAAAGCGAGAAATCTGGAGAAGTGAAATCTGCTGCATACTGCCAGCTGGAAAGCTTTCACTGTCTGCACTGAAATAGTCTACAATTTGTTTATTGTCTGACCGCCATGTTGAATTTAAAGCTAACAATGAAAATTGGTCTCCTGCCTCGGTTTCTTTTTAAAAGCCACTCAGCAGTGGAAGAAATGGGAGGATTTGCCCTGCCGGTTATTTGGCAAGAATCCTGTTCTGGCTTTTCAAACCACACTGCACTTTGGGAAGTCAGCACTTTTGAAAGCTAATTCTGGACACACTCTCCGTCGCAATACAGCATGGCGGGTGTTTGGTAGCACTGAAAAAGAAAACAAGTGGTCAGTTTTCATGTTTGGCCTCAAGAAGGCCACGTCCATCAGTCAGTGTCCCCAGGAATTTCAAGTGCACATCAGATTAGTAGCTTACTCTAGAGCAGGGTTTCCTCAGACTTCATTGCACCACAACCCCCTTTTGACAACAAAAATTACAACACAACCGCAGGAGGGGGGACCAAAGCCTGAGTCCGCCCGAGTCCCACTGCTCCAGGTGCGGGGGCCAAAGCCTGAGCCTTATCCCCCCCCCCAGCCAGGAGAGGGGTCAAAACCCAAGCCCAAGGACTTCAGTCCCAGCCAGGGGGCTATGTGATGTAATGTGATGTAATGTGAGCTCTGCCGCCCAAGGCTGTGGGGCTTGGGCTTGAGCCTCAAGCCCCAGCAAGTCTAAGCCAGCCCTGGAGACCACAGGCACCAACTTTTCCTGGTGCTGGTGGGTGCTTGACCACCCCAGCCCCAGCCCTGACTTCACCTCTGCCTTGCCCCCATTCCAAACCCATCCCCAAAGTCTCTGCCCCAACTCCGCCCCCTCCCTTCCCCTATTGGACTCCTTCCCCAAATCCCAGCCCCGGCCCTACCTCCGGGCAGCTGTTTTGCTGTGGCAAGTGCTGGGAGCAAGGGAGAGAAGCGGGGACCCGGCACACTCAGGGGAGGAGGCAAAGCGGAGGTGACGTGAGCTGGGGCGGGGAGCTGCCAGTGGGTGCAGAGCACCATCAATTTTTCCCCGTGGGTGCTCCAGCCCCAGAGCATCAACAGAGTCAGCTCTTATGCTGTTGATCCCCTTAAAATGGGGTCACGACCCACAGTTTGAGAACCTCTGTTCTAGTGGGAGAGACACAATCTGATTTTAGTCACAGATCTCATTTGGAAAAAAAAAAGAAAGACAACAAAAATTATTACAGCTTCAAAAAGAATTGACAGAGCCATTTTTTCCTCATCAGACAATCAAATTTAGTTGTCCTTGGACAAGTCATCTTTGGATAAGAACTGTTCTAGCCTAACTCACGCTTAAACAGTTCCTGCTGGCATATTTCATTAGAAACATGGGGGTACTACTTTAAAAAAATCTACACCAATATTATACCAGGCAAAAAAATCTGGTGGATGTTTTGTCACTCATTGACAAAAAGCATGTTCCACTTCTAGCATATCTGCCTGAAATATCAATGGGCAAAAGTAATAATTTACAGCCTATAAAACTGTGAGACCTAATTATAGTGAAATTGAAGCTGAGACTGGTACCTGCTTAGTTTGAAGTTACAATTTTTGTGCCATATGATGTATATCCTGCCATTTATATTATTGAAGAGAACACTGTCTCATATATATCATTCTAAAATTTTAGTTCTTTCATCTTGAAGGAGCCTGAAGTTTCTGCTTGCTGTTTTAAACAAAACTTAAGCTGATAAAAAAAAACTAGACATCAAGATCACTTCATCCATCACTTTTGAGAAAGGTGTGACAGCTCTAACTATTGCACAAAAGCAATGCACAGTAGTTTAAACGTAAGAAGTGTAGAATTTCAAATTGCAGGGGAAATCAAGGTAGCAAGATCATAACCACCAGAACTTAAATTTGATAAAGGCAGCAGAGCTAAGAACCATGGTCAAGATTTCCAAAGCTAGGGATTTAGATGCACAAATCACATTACTTCAATGTCGTGGGATTTTAAACTTGACATATGCATTGATTCGGAGATGAATACAACAACCAGTATCATTAGCAGTTGCCTTAGCCACATTAACATCTAATTTATACATATTGGCTCATGTCGTGCCGCCAAAACTTTGATTAGACGCCATCATCCTTAAAACTGCAAGCAGAGCTATGATGGATGAAAACAACCTATGGCACACAAGACTGACAATAGTTCCAGTAGGTGCTAATAAGCAACGCCCACTTCTGACAACATGATCTGCTGCCTCTAAAACAAAACCACACACATCGCAATTCTTGTTGACTTGCCACAACTGACTCCATAACATCTTTTTGTGCTGGTCATTCACGCATTTATATCCAGTGCTGCTGGTCCCAGTGCCAATCTCAGATGACAAATGGCATATCAGGGCCAACAGCTATGTCTTTACAGGGTGACAGCAACTCAGGGATAGAAAGACGAACTTAAGAAGCCTTAATTTACACCCACCTCTTTGCAACCTGTGATGTAAATCCCAGACTAGACTTAACGGACTGCCCACTGGAAGAGCCAGAGTGGCTGCCACAATGCAGATATTTGGCTTAGCCCTATCTTCAGTGTGACTGCGGGGCAGCAATGCAGATGGTCAAACGTGGTGGAGAAGCCCACAATGACAAGATTGGAAGGTGGATTTCAACACTATGCTACCCTCAATGAGGTGACTGAACAATTTAGATATTGACAAGTGATGCACACAAAAGACGAAGATAGGATTTATAATTATGCCAAGCTTGTGGGAAAATGGAGCAGAAGAAGGGCTGATGTTTATAGGAATGGGGATATTGTTGGGGCTTGATTTTATTTTGGTAGTTTATTTTTCCATTTAGAGGCTACCCTTCCTTCTAGCCTGACATTTGATTTGATTGTATTTTTACTTTTGGACACAGAAATCTAGATCTCAGGATTAACACTTTGTTGATGTGCACAAGAGAAACAATCAACAAATTAATATTATTTCTGCTTCCGTAGAGCCTGGAGGCTGCAATCAAGGACTGGAGATCCATTGTGCTAGGTACTACATACATGTGCACATGCAGCGTCTCTGCCCCTATAGAGCTTACAATCTAAGTAAATAATATAAAATTAAGTAGTCAGGACCTAAGTTTAAATGTCAGCTGAAAGAGAGCCCACCCACAAGCACACTGTACCCCCAGCACTTTGTTCACTACTGACAAATAAGGGAGATTCACCATTTCCTAGCGCACTTCCATGTGCCTTAGATGTTCCACTTTTGAGTACAGACATCGCGTCACCCTGCTTAACTTGTCCTTGCTGATATGACTGCAAGAGGTGGCAGCATAGAGGCAGGAGTATAAGCAAAATGTCTTGCCTGTTGAGCACAATTTTGTTCCTTTTACTTGTTCATTTTTCTCAAAGGGTATGAGCTAAAGGTTATCACAAGTCACCACAAGGGAGACTCTAGATAGCTAAGAATATACAGTATTGTAGTTACAGAACATAGTAACTGTTCAGATATTATTTGGGAAGTTGATGGCTTATATTCCAGTTTACTAGGGAGCTCCTTAAATCAAGGTCCTGAGACTAAATGAAAGCATTAATCAAGGCAATGAGACTCTCACAATATTAGACTTCCACAGAAGTCTAAGAAGAATATTAGACTTCCACAGCAATTTTGATAGCTGGGCTCCCCATACAGCCAACAGTGGAAAATCATGGAAAAGTAATAATGGGACTTATTACTGCCAATAATAAGGTCCATTATTACTTTTCTGAAATTTTCCATGACTCGTCCACAACTCAGTGCAATTTTTGGACAATTATCCCATGATTCAAGTTGGGCCTTAATTATGAGCTTTACTGATCAAGTCTGCACTTTGTAAGCATTCACATAGCACTTACAATGCCCCCAAAGTCCTACCTTAGCATGCATTAGACTCAGGATGAACTGATATGGATGCTCTGAAGCAGTCGGTTCCAAATCCTTGTCCCAAATCTAGAGCAGATGTTCTTAGGCCATTACTCTGACCCAATCAAAGCTGATTCATAGGGAAACTATATCCTTCCACTCCAGAATGTGTATGGATTACCTTATTTATCTATTCAAAGGTCAATTTAAGGTTGGAATGACTGAGACAAAAAGGAAAATGAAAAATATCTCCACAAGAGAACATGGAGACAGGATGTAGTTAAGTAAAACACTGCAAAAGGCTGAGCCACCAATCCCATGACACTCAAGCTTTGGGCCTCTTTCAGAGAAAATGCATCAGTGAAACCTTCCTGAAATAGTCTAAATTACCGGTTTGTTTATAAGTGGTCTTATTTATACACTGCCAGTTACTGCCCAGAATAACATGCTGGAGCATTTCCCAGTAAGTAGTATAAAAATTCAGTGGTGGTGAACTGGTTTACATCAGCCTGAAGCGAAACAAAGTTGCAATTGTACAGCAGAACACACATTCAGATATTTTTTAATATAGATAATTTTGGGCATATTTTCCTTATTATTATTACTTGTAACACTGCAGCACAGAAAAGCCATGGTCAGGGTCAGAGCTGCATTGTGCTAAGTGCTGTATAAACCTGATTTTGTTATTTCTGATACATCATTTCAGAAGATCACCTCAATCGGAGAAAAGAAAATCATAAAAATTAACAGAATTTTCCAAAGAAAATTTCTCCAGGAGGTAAAGTATATTCCACACCCTCACTGATCTGTTATCCTGCTAGAATGGTACAGGGATAGTAATATGTATATCCTACCTAAACACACAGTCTATCTCACTACTCTGACTCTGGGTAAGCTAACTGAATTGAACTCGACCTTCAAAGCCCTTGGAATGCAACAAAACATCTCTGGTTTCTGACATTTATGGGTGGCTATTCTGCATGGCTGCTTTTATTGCCTTGAAAATAATGGTGAAAGCTGTGTGTACAAACCTGCTATAAACACTGACAAATCACATGAAAGGAAGACAGATTTATTCGGTGCAGGTTACTCCAGAGCTAATTTAATCAAACCTAAGATTTTCATTTTTTAAGCAGACCATAGCATGCAGGGAGTTTTTTGGATGTCATAGAATCATAGAATATCAGAGTTGGAAGGGACCTCAGGAGGTCATCTAGTCCAACCCCCTGCTCAAAGCAGGACCAATTCCCAACTAAATCATCCCAGCCAGGGCTTTGTCAAGCCTGACCTTAAAAACCTCTAAGGAAGGAGATTCCACTGCCTCCCTAGGTAACCCATTCCAGTGCTTCACCACCCTCCGAGTGAAAAAGTTTTTCCTAATATCCAACCTAAATCTCCCCCACTGCAACTTGAGACCATTACTCCTTGTTCTGTCACCAGGTACCATGAGAACAGTCTAGATCCATCCTCTTTGGAATCCCCTTTCAGGTAGTTGAAAGCAGCTATCAAATCCCCCTTCATCCTTCTCTTCTGCAGACTAAACAATCCCAGTTCCCTCAGCTTCTCCTCATAAGTCATGTGTTCCAGCCCCCTAATAATTTTTGTTGCCCTCCACTGGATGCTTTCCAATTTTTCCACATTCTTCTTGTAATGTGGGGCCCCAAACTGGACACAGTACTCCAGATGAGACATCACCAATGTTGAATAGAGGGGAATGATCACATCCCTCGATCTGCTGGCAGTGCCCTTACTTATACAGCCCAAAATGCCGTCAGCCTTCTTGGCAACAAGGGCAGCAAACAGCGGAGGCTAGCAGAGGGAGTTTGCCTGGGATATGTCTGAGAGGAGGTACGCTAAGTGCTGCATTAGGGGGGCTGAGTTGGTGAGTATCTGAATGTCTGTTGCAGAGGACAGTTTGTCAGTTTGACCGTGTGTTTGATTGTTTGAAAAGTGTGAATTGGGAGTGCTTTGTTCCAGGTGGGCCTTGACTGGGCCTGACTGTTATAAAAAGCAGGGGCGGCTCTAGGGATTTTGCCGCCCCAAGCACGGCAGGCAGGCTGCCTTCCGTGGTTTGCCTGTGAAGGGTCCGCTGGTCCTGCGGCTTCAGCGGACCTCCCGCAGGCGTGCCTGTGGGAGGCCCAAAGCCACAGGACCAGCAGACCCTCCGCAGGCATGCCTGTGGAAGGTCCGCCGAAGCCACGGGACCAGCGGACCCTCCGCAGGCAAACCGCCGAAGGCACTCTGCCTGCCGCCCTCGCAGCGACCGGCAGAGCATTGCTGCCCCAAGCACGCACTTGGCGTGCTGGCGCCTGGAGTCGCCCCTGATAAAAAGGCAGTCAGCAGCGAACCAGCTGAGCGGCGAACAGTGGAGGCTAACCGAGGGAGTTTGCCTGGGGAGAGCCCACTGAGGCTTTCATCTAGTGGGCTTCTGTGAGTTGCTAAAACAGCTGAGGAAGCTCTTAGAAGGAAGAAAATATGGAAGGTGAGCATTCAGCTGTTGTAACCTGCACAGGTTGTGCCATGTTTGTCTTTCTTCCACAGGACAGAAGTGACTTTGTCTATACAAAGTGAAAGCTGGTCTCCATATTGGAAGAGAAGGTTCGGTGTGACACACTTGTGCTGGAATTTTATTTTAATGTGAAAACAATTTAAGTGATTTGGATTTTCGTTATATGTATTTTCAGTTTAGAAAGGGTATCTATATTTCTTTTGTAAGTGCATCTTTGCATATACTAATGCAGAAGTGAAATCCTGTGGAAAATCCATATACTGGATAACTAATCTGTCTAGTAAAGTTTTGATACAAAATCTGTTTGGACTGTTATCCATTTTAGAACCTAAAAAGTGCTAGATTTACAAGAAAATGCATCTCATTTATGGACTACTCAAACTTTGAAGGAAATCACACTTGAACAGTGTGTCATTCTGTACCCTAGAACCTCCATATTCGCCACTGTCATATTATTATGATATATTTTGTACAAAGTATACCTTGTAAGGTATAATTTTAAAAATCTTGATCTGTTGAACATTAATAATATGTTGGATTCTTTGTGCTATCATTATATGTGATGTTCTGAACTATTGCTATATGTGTTAATGAAATATGTTGTGAGGGTGTGAACACACACAACCAGTCTTTCAGTTACAACAAAGGAGTAGCCATTAACAGGCAGACAATGACCAGCGGGGACTGCCTGATCCCCATGTCACAGCAAAGGTAAAGGTCTTTCCAGCAAGCTAGAAGAGAGACAGAGACTTCACAACTTGGCCTCTTCCCCCCCCCCTCCATTTCAACACCTGGAAGAATCTCTGGGGGACAAAGACTTTGAAGTGAGTAAGTTTAGTCCCAGGATGGACGGTTGTCCTAGCCTGTGTATTGAGTAACTGTAACCTGCTTGTAACATCTGTCAGGGTGAGAAAAAGATTTGCTTCAACACTTGCTTAGACTAAAAGTTTAGGATTTAGAATGTTTGTTTCTATTTTTATTTATTAAAACTATCTCTGACCTTTATGCCAACCACTTATAATCACTTCAAATCTATCTTTCTGTAGTTAATAAACTTATTTTGATGTTTTATCCTTACCAGTGAGTTTGTCTAACATGCTGTGGAAATCTGCTCAGGTTACAAAGGCTGGTGCATGCCCACTTTCCTATGAAAAAGTGGCAAACGAAGTAATGAACTTACATTGGCCAAGCTTCCGTCCAGTGCAAAATGTTACAGTTCTGGGGTGTAGGGCTGGAGCTGGGGTGTAGGGCTGGAGCTGAGTGAGAATTGGCTGGAGCATCTCTATTGTTGATTCACAAGCGGCTGAGAGACAATTCACGTAACTCAGTTGGGTGTGTCCCTGCCTGAGGATGTCTTGTAAGAGCAATGCCTATCAGAAGCTTGTAGCTTGACATTAGCATCACTGTGAGAGGGATACTGTAGGCTGGTGGTTTTGGAAGGGTCAGCAATCCCCCAGTCCAGATTGAACCCTCAGAACCCCATTACAGCTAGATTTCTACAATAGGGGCCAATGCTGTTCTCAGTGTATAGGGGTTTTTACCATTTACTACAATAGAAGCAGGGTGGTGAGACTCATAACTGGCATTTCAACCAACAACAAGCTCTAACAAATATTTTTCACCAGTTTTTAGTCAAAGACATAAGATACTCTTTGAATACAATACCATGCCAACAAGTCCAGCTACTGTGAAATTAGCTGAAACAGACAGCCCAGTTCTGCTCCCACTGAACTTAAAGGCATTTGTGCTATTGACTTTGATGAAAGTAGAATGGGGCTCAAAATGCACTTAAATTCAGAAAAGGGCACTGGAAAAACATCCTAGTGGGGATTCCACATTTATTCACTCCCACAGACTTTAACCTCAGTTTAAAAATCAGGCGTCCTTCCATTCTCATTGAAATTAATGGGCCTAATCCTACCAGGTTCTGACCACCCTCAATCTCTGTTGAGTTCAATAGGAGTAAAAGGAACTCAATACCTTGTAGGATTGAGCTACAAGAGGCTTTTTCTAACTGCCAGCTGTGCAAATTCATTCTAGGATATGAGAAGCAAGCTGTGTCTTTCCTGTCCCTTACACTGTCACTGGTAATAAAGCTTAATCAGTTAATTCTACACTTTGTTGAAGATTCAAGAGGCAGATTCTATCTACTTACATGGTCTCTGTCACTGCAGTATTAAAATGCTTCACAAATAGTAATGGACCCCAAATCTCATTTACATTCAAGCCCCTTTACACCACTCTTGCCTAAAGTAGTAGTACAAGTGACAATGAATTTACCTTCAGAATGCCCCTTCCGGTAAGGGAGTTTTATTCTTGTTTCACAGAGGGGGAGTGAGGCACAAGCAGATGAAATATTTGGCCACGGTTCCACAGGAAGTCTGAAACAGCCAGAATTTGAACCCACATCCCGAGACCGAATCCAGTGCTCTAATCCCAAGAACATCTTCCTTCAAAGCCATCTCACTTTGCAGTTGTAGCAGTGCAACAGTACTTATGAACAGAACACTAGTACATCTGAATGGAAGATACTCATGGAGCAAGTACATCAGACAAGGAAATGCCATTTCTGGCCACTTTCAAAGCAGAGCTTTTTTATTATTACTTTTTTTCAAACATCTTCATTTGTATGTGTATCTGTGGTTTAGTCACAGTGTTGCTACAACAGCAGCTCCTGATAATTAATCTAAAAAGGGCAGAGTGCTCTTTAAGATACCGTGAAGGTGGCCATCAACCATTTACCATTTTCAATTTTGCTGTCAGAATATAAAATTTTTGAACTAGTTTGTACATGCCTTACAAGTTACAAGAGTATTTTATGGTCAGCTCCTAGTACCACAAATCATAAAAATTATCCCCCAGCACTCTGAAAATAGTAGTGCAAGATTTCCTTCATGAGCCTGTAAGTCTTTTAGCCATAAATCTCAACAAATAATGCTGTTTGTTTAATTTAAGTCTGCTATACTCAGAGAGATTAATGAGACAAGGTGTCTGCTAGTCAAAGGAGGAACACAAGATCTATCCTATCTCATTTCATCTCCAGGTTTAATCATTGCAAACATTATGTAATGTGACATTCACACATTATTGGAGGATTTAAAGGAACAAATTGCATATCACTAATCAGCTGATCATTTTTCATTTGCTTTGAGACTCCAAAATTAATGATGCCCTTCCTTTTTCATTAGATCTCTCTTTTTTTTTTACCTTGTTTCATTAAATAAGAAATGGAATATGCTAGCAATCAGAATACCTGTCAGAAATTTCGTTGGTTTTACATGCGTAACAACCCCTTCTCCCCCCAAGCCAGAAAACAGCTGCAGCTCTAGCTTTGTTAGGTTGCTGCCAAGCTTTTTTGGCTAAAAGTTGCAATTTCAGACTTGTATGTTCAAAAAGACAATTCCATTTCTTTCCATTTTGCATTATCTTGTTTCTTCAAGTACTGTAGCTCTTTTTTGCCAACAATGTTACCTCTTGTGTTACAGCTGATTTTGCTCCCTCTGTGTTGGCTCACAGATTTTTTTTCTTCCCCACCACTCTACAGCTCCCCCAATCATTCCAAAACGATGTGGCACTTCTCAATTTTGCTTTGCCATGGTAGTGACATGTCTCCCAGATGGCTACTTACTTATCTGTACTATTGCTTTAAAACATTCACAATTTCGTTTAATCCACACTGCTTCTGTCTCTCTTTCTTTTGCAGTTACTCCCTACCCTCCTGTTTGGTCCCTTCATCTACTCACTACAATTCATTCTTCCATTAGTACTATTTCTAAACTTCATTTCCTCTTCTCTCTCTGATTATTTTACCCACTCTGTTTTAAGTCCTCTCTCAAAAGGATTTCCTTCCCTTCAATTTAATCCTATTTCTTTGAATTATTTAATCTCGTCTTGTAAACCCAATCACTCTTTCCAACTCAGGACCACTGGTTCACTTATTTGTTCTAGTTGTTGACTTTTAGCTGTGTGTTATTTCTGTGTTCTGTTAGTTCTTGTACTCTTAGTGCCTGTACAGTGCAGCCCTATTAATATATTTAACCTTTTGTTACTCAAACCCAGTTGTTTGGATTAAAGATGCTATATAAAGAAAATGTAATGCATTGTTGTAATGTGATGAAGTGTCCTCTATAGACAGCAGGAAGTATATGTTGATCATTAATTTATTTTGAATCTCTGAAGCTCCTCACTCTAATTAAGAACAGTAATTTGCTTCAGAAAGTTATGTTGTTGTTGTTTTTAATGTCCCAAAACACCAGTGAAGCCTTCAGCAACTGAATAGATCTGATACTAATAACAACTAACTTGCTACTCATGAAAACATGCCCCCACACCCAGCAGCTCCCATTGTTCTAGCTGATGGGCCTAAGCACTTTTGAAAATCTGGCCATTTTATTTAAGTGCTGTGGTATGTTCACCCCATAACAACCCTGGAAGGGTTACAGTGGCTTAGATAAGGCCAACTAACCATAAAGGACACACCTGGGGGAGAATCAGGCTAGATTTATAAATCACTGATGTCCAAGTGAGGGAAAAGCTAGATAAGGTATAAAGCCAGGAAGTTTGCAACAGTAAAAACCAGTTACCTACCTTTTCATAACCGTTGTTCTTCGAGATGTGTTGCTCCTGTCCATTCCATTATAGGTGTGTGTGTTCCCACGCACATAGTGGTCAGAGATTTTTTGCCTTAGTGGTATTCATAGTGTCGGCTATGGCGCCCCCTTGAGTGACATGCTCATGCGCTGGTATATTAGGCACCGCCAGCCCTATGTCCTCTCAGTTCCTTCTTGCCAGCAACTGCAGGATGTAGCCCAAAGAGATTATGTTGCGCATCCAACAATCTGAGGTCAGCCACAACCAAGCTGACTGGAAGGGACACAGGGGGTTGAGGAAAGAGCAGGAGGGTGGACCCTGGGAAGTGACTCAGGTGCACCCTCAGAATATCTGCTGATGGCTTCCTAGGTCTCTGGAAGGGCCAGGCTGGGCAGAGGAATGGGAAGACGAAGGGTGTTGCCGCTTAAACCCCTTGTCTCTGTCCTTTTTCCTGTAGGTTCTTGGCTGGGAAGTCCCTCGGGACCTAGACTGGGCAGGCGGAGGATGGAACGGCTTCCTAGCCTGCTAAGGAGTGTGAAGGCCCAAACAGCAGTGGGTGGCACAAGAGTCTTTAAGGCTGTGGAGCCTTGAGTCAGTGAGCTTGGAGAAGAGCTCTTCCCCCTCAAATGGGGAGGTCCTGAATAGTGGTTTGCATCTCCTGGGACAACCCAGAGCACTGTAACCAGGAGCTGCGCCTCATCACCACTGCACAGGTGACCACCCTGGCAGCCGAATCTGGAGGGTACTTTTCACTACTGCTCTGCCTTCCTCCACTAAAGCCACGAACTCCTGGGCTCAGTCATGTGGGAGGGCCTCCCTGAACTTGTTAATGGAGTTCCACAGGTTAAAATTGTACCTGCCTAACAGGGCCTGGTGGTTAGACACCCAAAATTGCAGGCTGGCCATTGAATAAATTTTCCTGCCAAACAAGTCCAGTCTCTTGATGTCTTTGTTTTTCGGTGTGCCACTCACCTGACCCCACCTGTCACTCTCACTGACAGCAGACATGACCAAAGACTCCGCTGGAGGGTGCGTGTACAGATAATCAGATCCCTTTGCAGGGATGTAGTACTTCTTTTCGGCCTTCTTAGAAGTTGTCGGAATGGAAGAAGGGGTCTATCATAGCAATTTTGCAATTTTAAGGACCCCTGGGTGGATGGGCAGTGCAATCCAGGCTAGGGTGGTGGAGGAAATAACATTAAAGCAGTCATTGGACTCCTCGCCAATTTCTCAATCTCCAGGTTCAAATTGGTAGCCACCCTTCTAAGGAGGGCCTGGTGCCCTCATTGGGAGACTGCCCGTTTGGGAGAGGCTTGCCATCGCTTTGTCCGGAGATGACAACTGTACCTCAGGGTGAGGGGCAGCTTCCCCTTCCCACCCTGGGGATGGCTCCTTAGGTGTCAGAGCCTGCTGTGCAGCCCCCACATTGGATTTGGCACTGTGCTGATTCTGATTCTGGCGGTGCCGGGGGCGGCTTGTTCGAGGCAGCCAGGGAGAAATGGTGGGAATACGGGACCAGCATGATGGGTATGCCCCACGGATCCCAGTATGGCCATTGAGAGGGCCACTGTCCCTGATGCCACTCTGCCATCGCAGACACTGTGCCAGTCTCACGGGTCAGTGGTGAGTCACCCTTCCTTGGCAAGGGGCTGAACTCCTGCTCCGACTTGGACAACTGCCCCTCCGATGACCAGGATGGAGCCGTGGAGGTCTGAGTCTGCTGACTGACCCTTGTTGGCAACCAGTAGGAAGAGGGCAAGGATCAGTGCCTGCCCGACGAGTGGTATTGAGGAGATGGAGACCGGTGCCATGACCAGGAGCGATCCTGCACTAGTGGGATAGACACCTGGGAGACCATATAGGCAACATGACCTGCACTGTGGCGATCTTCAGCAGGAGGCTCACTGGAACTGAGAGTACAGGGACCAGTGCCTTGACTCCAGTGTCCCATTACTCATAGTGGGAGAGCATGGTATCAGGGATCAGGATATTCTGACCGGAGACAGAGGTTGCATTGCCAGGGTCCCAGGCTGTGGCAATGGGGAATGCCAGCGATCTGGGGACCAAGGATGTTCCACCGCCTTGTGGGGTGGTCCCATGACCAGCTTGCCCTTGGATGTTGGGGCCTTAGCTGAGTCCAGCACCTGGCACGGCCTCTGCAATACCGGCCAGCCTACTTGCACTTTAATTGCTGGGGTCACTTTGGGCAGCGAAGGCCCTAGGAGAGGCTGGAGTCCTCTACCACTCCTAAAAGCCAGAGGTGGATCCCTGGCTGGGGTCCCCTACCACTCCTAAAAGCCAGAGGGGGATCCCTGGCTGGGTTAGGGGGTCCGACCACAGTGGTACTCCCTTGAAGCTCCGAGGCGGGCATGTGTACTGACATAGGTCCTTTGCCTAAAGCCCCCTTCCCCTCTGGCGCCAGGAAGCCCTTCTTCCTTTGCCTCTTCTTCGGCACCAGTGAGGCGGGGAACAGTGCTGGGCCGGGCCTGGTGCCGGCAC
This sequence comes from Gopherus evgoodei, assembly GCF_007399415.2. Lineage (NCBI taxonomy): Eukaryota > Metazoa > Chordata > Testudines > Testudinidae > Gopherus > Gopherus evgoodei. The sequence continues at coordinate 88,894,864 of NC_044329.1, forward strand.
CAAGCTCCGCACCAATGCCGAGATGCTAGGCATGGAGTTCGATCAGGAGGGATCCGATGCAGGACGAAGCACAGCCTTCATGAGGAGGTAGGCTGACCAGATGTCCCAATTTTATAGGGACAGTCCCGATTTTTGGGTCTTTTTCTTATATAGGCTTCTATTACCCCCTACCCCCTGTCCTGATTTTTCACACTTGCTGTCTGGTCACCCTATGAGGAGGGCCCTCAAGTAGATATCCTGCTCCTTCTGGGTTCTAGGGTGAAAGTTTTTGTAGAGCCTGCACTTGTCCTTTATATGGGACACCCCCGCACTTCAAACAGCTGTTATGGGGGTCATTAGTAGGAGTCAGCCTGCTGCATGACAGGCATGGCTTGAAGCCTGGGGAATGGGGCATGCCCTGCTCCAGAGCAAAGTCCCAACTGGGACTCTAACTACTAAACTAACCTAACACTTAAGTTAACGGTCTAACTAATTACCTACAAACTATATACAAAGAAGATAGAAGTATGGATTGCAAAGAATCGCTAACGCTCTTGCAAAGCAAGACAGGGTGCTCTGACCAACCATCACGGGCAGTAAGAAGAGACTGAGAGGACACAGGGCTGGCAGTGCCTAATATAACAGTGCATGAGTGCAGCACTCAAGGGGGCACAACAGCCGACCCTATGCATACCGCTAAGGCAAAAAAACTGCACATGGGTGCGCACACACCTAAAATGGAATCAACATGAGCAAGCACTTGAAGAAGAAGAGGGCCACAGGGACAGAGTCTGCAGTCACTCTCTGGGAGCAGAGAGGAAGGGAGGAGGAAACCTAGGGGAGTGAATAAGCCCTAGGATCCCAGTCCTGGAACAAGAGTCAACCCCAGAGGAGCTGTGGAGAAAGAAAGCCTCTGAAGGCAGAGCAGTAAGAAGTCCAGGTCTATAGTTATGTCACATCACATAACCCACTTCAAAAATATACTGTTAAAAGAGGAATATTTGTGCTAAACAATTTATCCTGTACATTATGTATCAGACTGTGCCAGGGATTATCCCAGGTAAAACTGTACAAAGCATTGCTGGGGAATATACACTATTAGCATTATACACTTTTTTCCCCATTCCTTCCCCAACTTTTAGTGAACACAACAGCAGTCATCTCCCAAAAGCAAGATAAAGACAAAAAGATAGTATCTGATGCATTGCTTTAAAGTAAAAGAAAGAAAGAATTTGTGACATCATAAAAAGAAATAAAAATCAATGTAAATATTGACAATCATGAATGGGAAAATTTGCTGCCTTTCTTCCCATTTTGTCTCTGGTTCTGGTTCTCAGGTGCCAGCAGAAACACAAGGGAACTAATTTCTTTCATGAACCAAAATTTCCATATTGTGAGCCAGATTCAATGCCACAGAAATCAATGAAGTCCTCCACTGATTAGTGGAATTTGGATCGAGACCAATACCAGCAACAGTACAACAATTCCTCTGCGTCAGCTGTAGTGGAGAGAGAAACAGCACTCCATGGATTCACTAATATTTCGCATCTGATTGAAAGACCAAATGGAAGCTCACTTTACATAGGCAAGGAATCTCCTGAGTATTCAAAATGTACACACACACACACAAACGTAGCCAGCACCTTTCCGTACATAGCCACCTACCCTACAAAAAGCAAATCATTTTGGTCAAAATACAAATTAATCCAGCCTTTCCACAGTTCTTCACATTTAACGAAACTCAAGCAATGAGAGGATCGCATATCACTTCCTACTGCTAGAGCTACAGCATGCCATTTATCAAAGAATGGAACTCTACACAAATGTTGCACTTTGATTTATGGGCCACACTTAGACTCATAGACTTTAAGGTCAGAAGGGCTGACCCTAACCCTATGATAATCCAGTCTGACCTCTTGCACGTTACAGGCCACAGAACCTCACCCACCCGCTCCAGTAACTCAACCAGAGGTTACAGGTCTATTACAGAAGTCCTCAAATCATAATTTAAAGACTTTAAGTTTCAGAGAATCCACCATTTACCCTAGTTTAAACCTACAACTGACCTGTTCCCAGTATTTCAGAGGAAGGTGAAAAACCCCACAGGGTCTCTGCCAATCTGACATGGGGAAAATTCCTTCCCAGTCCCAAATATGGTGATCAGTTAGACCAGGGGCAGGCAAACGTTTTGGCCTGAGGGCCACATCGGGTTTCGTAAACTGTTTGGAGGGCTGGTTAGGGGAGGGAGGGCGTAGCCTGGCCCCCACCTCCTACCTGCACCCCCACCACGACTCCTGCCCCATCCAATCCCCCAGTTCCCTGATGGCCCCCCACCGGGACCACTGCCTCATCCACACACCCCTGCTTCCTGTCCCCTGACTGCCCCCGGACCTCCGCCACCCCATCCAACCACCCTTCTCCCTGTCCCCTGACAGCCACCCTGGTACCTCTGTCCTGACTGCCCCCTGCCGCCCCATCCAACCCCCCCTCCTTCCTGACTGCCCCCCCAGGACTCCTGCGCCCATTCAACCCCTTGTTTCCCCCCCCAACCACCCCAACTCCTATTCACATCCCTGCCCTGACCACCACCCTGAACTCCCCTGCCCTCTATCCAACCCCCCTGCTCCCTTACTGAGTTGCCTGGAGCACCGGTGGCTGGCGGTGCTGGAGCCGGGCCACGCTGCTGCCGCTGCCGCCACCATGCAGCTCAGAGCACCGGGTCAGGCTGGGCTCTGCAGTTGCGTGCCCCGGGAGCTCACAGCCCCACCCCCAGAGCATTGTGCCAGTAGCAGGGCGAGCGAGCTGAGGCTGCAGGAGAGGGGCTGGAAGCTAGCCTCCCAGGCCAGGAGCTTGGGGGCCAGGCAGGATGGCCCCGTGGGCCACATTAGTTTGCCCACCTCTGAGTTAGACTCTGACCATATGGGCATGATGCACCAGCCAGACACCTGGGAAGAGAATTCTCTATAGCAACTTGGAGCCCTCACCCCCCGCCCCCATCTAATGTCCCAACACCACTCTCAGCCATTTCTTAAAAATAAGGGTGCATTAGTCAAACTTATGCCATTGCCTCATAATTAACAGCAGGGGAGCAATACATTTCAAAACTTTTTCTCCTAAATATGAGCCTTCCAACTCCACCGGAATGAGATTAAAAAATAAATTACTGTTCCACCAAAGAAGTTTTTAATATTCATCCAAGATTTAATTTGATCACACAGTTCTATCCAGAATGATACTATGGACAGACATGGTCACTGAGCTTTCCATCATCTTTTTTTTTAAATGTACAACAGTAAAATTGCCTAGTGATTAGATTATTTTTAGGCAGCATAAATCATCTCCCCATATAGATGCCAACAGATCTTGTGTGAAAGAGTCATTAACAGATAATCTTTTAAACCGGACAAGGAACACTATTTTGATCAGATGCGAACCTTGATCCTCCGGCTGCTAGGTGCAACCTGAATTAGGAATCCATCAGTCTTCTAGTACACCTATGAGCATTTCAAAGCAGCTGCAAACTAAATAATTGTGATGTGATGGGTATATCTAAATCAAATGGATGTTTTAATTAAACAAATAAAAAATGGATGTATAAACAAATGACATGCACTCATTGAACTCCAGAACTAAAAGGTTAGGATAATTAAAATATGGAGGAACGTATTGTGTCACTCAAAGAATGCACCAGTTTTCAAAGGAAGTGTTCCTAATGGTTAGAGCAGGGAATTAAATGTCAGCTTTCCTGGGTGCTATTGCCATTTCTGAGAAACCACTAGCAAAGCATGTGGCCTTGGGCAAGTCATTTAACTTCTAACCATCTCTGGGTTTAAGTATATGCAACTGAGAAAGATTAATAAGAACACTGTGGAGTAACTTTGCTATTTCTTCACTGCTTCACGTGCCCTTGTTTTTATATCCTTTTTTCATGCACTTGGAAAGCACAGTAGCTTGGGTTAGTTTTCTGAAAAGTTTGTAGTTTTTTCTTGGAAAAGCTGCAATTACCAACTCTAGCAAATAATACTTTTGCTATCTCTGTGGGAAATCTACCCAAGTGAAATTGGTTTTCTTCTTTATTAGCAAAGCTATTAAGTGTGAGGCACTGTAGTGACAAATGGGAAGCGGGCCACACAGGGGACAAAACCATTTTAAAATACCCTTTCTTTGTTGCTCAAGTGCTTTTTGAGCATTAACATCTGTGTGTGGGAGATGGAACGTGTATATGCCACATGTGCAAGTTCTAGTGTTCAAGCAGCACATGCAGAGTGTTGCGTGTGCACTGACAGAGGCACCTCTGGAAGTCAGCTCCTAATATTGTTAAATGAATAAAATTGCATTTCCTGTAAAGTGTGAAAAATAGCAGATACCTGCCTGTCTCAAATAAATCATGCCTTTCTGTTGGTCCCACTGTCATAGAAAACACTACACTCAAGCTCAGTGGTACTTGATTAATATAACCCATTCTCAAAAGTTAGGGGTTTGCAATCACACACTCCATTCCTCATTTCTTTGAACTCAGGTCTTGACTACTTCTTTTCAATGCACTTCTGTGCTTTGACCACCTGGGCCTGCCCAGACACATTTATAAATATAAATTATTGCCACAAAAGGCATGCCCCCTGCACTTCCGAAGTTGCAGGAGGAAAAATACCAACTCCAAACTAAAAGGTCTCTAATGAGATCTGCACATTACTAGAACAAAGCAATCAGTCCTTATTTTGATCTTTTGGCCTTCTGGAAAAATTGTGCTGCTTTTCTGGTTGGTCTTTTAGGCAGTTTGATAGATATACACTGAGTACATATTTTAATCTTCCAGCTTCAAAAATGGGCTCCTATACTCTGACAAAATGAATAGAAAAGGGGTATGTGTGGATGCGGGAGGAAAAATCAGGAATTTCATATACAGTAATGGTCCCATGAAATGAGACGTGAATTCCTAGAAGCATAATTAACAGGGTACCTTATTCTTTAACCGCTGAAGAAGATACGACTAAGAGTGAACAGAAATTCATACACAGACCGAAGTGTCTTTCACTTCAGACAGTTACAAAGCATAGTATTTAAATAGGGAAGTCTCACAGGAAAAATAACCATGCTCTGTATCGCCTACACATAGCATTATAATAATAGAAGTAAAATGCCACCTTGATTTCCAAGTAGATCACAAATTAGAGAAATAAGTACCAGAGCTAAAACGCATGAATGCACCCGCGTTCACACACACACACTCCCCCTACCCCTTTGCAATTATTTATATAAGATAAGAAGCGTCCCTAAGGAGTCAGAGTTCATATAGGTGATAGCCATGCATTCTGACCTGGCCCCACACTTCATGGATTTAGACCATGGCATGGAGTAGTGTTGTAGCCATCATCCTGGAGTTTTTTCCAGTTCTGTGGTCAAACAGAGATGAGTTTTCTTTTGCTCACAATTTGTATCTCATTTCCTATTAAAACTGGACATCGATCGGGTCACCACAGGTAATTCCATCTAGGGCCCTTGTACACTATGATTTGTATCTGAATTATTAGTGAAGACAGACTGAAGAGTTTTTTAAGGAACAGATTTCCCTCATTTAGTCTTCAGTAAACTTTGGGTCAGGAAAGTAAAATTAAGCTGCAATGTTCTTAGCAACTGTTTATGAGTATTCCTTGGCTGCCTTCATTTCTCTATAAAGCCATAGGAACAATAAGATAATACGGTCCAACTTGTTAACCACGGAACCAAATGCATTTTCTTGTGGCAGTTAGTGAGTGCCTTTGGTGATACAATGTATTTGAGACATATTGAGTAAAATATGCTGTTATGCTCTAATTCTGGCCTTGAGTTGGCTTTGCTAAACACTGTAACAAATCCAGGGCCACAGAGGAATTGAGAGTTTTAACTATACCACACAGCACAGGCACAAATGACTTCACAACAAGGATAGAACTTCTGACCCAAAGGAGATTTTAATTCCATCCAGTAACCGGCAATGGTACACAAGCATTACTAGTTCATTACGATACTGTATATGGAGACAATAACTACAGGAAACAATGTTTTCAATAGAAAAGCTTAATGCTGAAATCATATGTTGATGTTCGTGTGACAAATAACTATAATATACATACAGAGGATCTTAAAGTCAAGTATTTTGTCTTAAGTATCACTTATCCTAGACAAATTTGGATCTCAAGTTCTCACAATGTCTCAGTATGTTTCTTTAGCTCAAGTACCCCAAAATGTGTGATTCATTTGATAAGTGTACTGCAAATTTAGAGTAAAAAGTTGTAATGTAACGTACATAAACAGTGCAAATGTTTATTAAACTCTGTGGCATTGGCTGGCAAATAGCACAAAAATTGCATGAGAGTTCATTCTACAGTAAATTTTAAGATAGAGCCTATCCCCCCTTCATAAATAATAGCTTTACATAAGGTAATACCATTGATTTCCATGGAGTCTCTCCTGATTTACATCAGTGTGAAAGAGGAAAAGTCAGCTCAAAAAGATGGCAAAGGGAGGAGGGGATGGAAATTTTTCAAAAATGCCTAATATTTAAAACCTCCCAAGCCAAACAGTGAAAAGTTAAAACATATCAAGTCCTTGCAATTTATGAGACACTCAACAGCGTGAATCCCACTGGACTGTATCATCTTCTGGATCCATGGTCAGGGTTGCAACCTGATCTATAATAGATATTAGTTATGCACAAATATGGATTATTAAATTATGTAAGCACCAAGAGGGAGCCGGCATGTTGCGTTGCACCAGAAATGCAGGGGACACTTGCAGAGCACAGTTGCCAACTTTCATGTGGTAAATAAGCACCCCGACTTTCACAATAAGCCAAAAATCAAGCTAATCCCAACCCCTAAGAACCCCAACACTCTAAGTGACTAGACCTCCCAGTGTGCAGTCAGGGACTGTGGTGGACCTGCTGGGCATAGATTCATAGACTCTAGGACTGGAAGGGACCTTGAGAGGTCATCGAGTCCAGTCCCCTGCCCTCATGGCAGGACCAAATACTGTCTAGACCATCGCTGATAGACATTTATCTAACCTACTCTTAAATATCTCCAGAGATGGAGATTCCACAACCTTCCCAGGCAATTTATTCCAGTGTTTAACTACCCTGACAGTTAGGAACTTTTTCCTAATCTCCAACCTAAATCTCCCTTGCTGTAGTTTAAGCCCATTGCTTCTTGTTCTATGATTAGAGGGTAAGGTGAACAAGTTTTCTCCCTCCTCCTGATGACACCCTTTTAGATACCTGAAAACTGCTATCATGTCCCTTCTCAGTCTTCTCTTTTCCAAACTAAACAAACCCAATTCTTTCAGCCTTCCTTCATAGGTCATGTTCTCAAGACCTTTACATTCTTGTTGCTCTTCTCTGGACCTTCTCCAATTTCTCCACATCTTTCTTGAAATGCGATGCCCAGAACTGGACACAATACTCCAGTTGAAGCCTAACCAACGCAGAGTAAAGCGGAAGAATGACTTCTCGTGTCTTGTTTACAACACACCTGTTAATGCATCCCAGAATCACGTTTGCTTTTTTTGCAACAGTATCACACTATTGACTCATATTTAGCTTGTGATCCACTATGACTCCTAGATCTCTTTCTGCCATACTCCTTCCTAGACAGTCTGTTCCCATTCTGTATGTGTGACGCTGATTGTTCCTTCCTAAGTGGAGCATTTTGCATTTGTCTTTATTGAACTTCATCCGGTTTACCTCAGACCATTTCTCCAGTTTGTCCAGATCATTTTGAATTTTGACCCTCTCCTCCAAAGCAGTTGCAATCCCTCCCAGTTTCGTATCGTCTGCAAACTTAATAAGCATACTTTCTATGCCAACATCTAAATCGTTGATGAAGATATTGAACAGAGACGCTCCCAAAACAGACCCCTGCGGAACCCCACTTGTTATACCTTTTCAGCAGGATTGGGCGCCATTAATAACTACTCTCTCAGTACTGGTTATCCAGCCAGTTATGCACCCACCTTATCGTAGCCCCATCTAAATTGTATTTGCCTAGTTTATCGATAAGGATATCATGTGAGACCGTATCAAATGCCTTACTAAAGTCTAGGTATACCACATCCACCGCTTCTCCCTTATCCACAAGATTCGTTATCCTATCAAAGAAAGCTATCAGATTGGTTTGACAACATTTGTTCTTTACAAATCCATGCTGGCTATTCCCTATCACCTTACCACCTTCCAAGTGTTTGCAGATGATTTCTTTAATTACTTGCTCCATTATCTTCCCTGGCACAGAAGTTATATTAACTGGTCTGTAGTTTCCTGGGTTGTTTTTATTTCCCTTTTTATAGATGGGCACTATATTTGCCCTTTTCCAGTCTTCTGGAATCTCTCCTGTCTCCCATGACTTTCCAAAGATAATAGCTAGAGGCGCAGATACCTCCTCTATTAACTCCTTGAGTATTCTAGGATGCATTTCATCAGGCCTTGGTGACTTGCAGACATCTAACTTTTCTAAGTGATTTTTAACTTGCTCCTTTTTTACTTTATCTTCTACCCTACCCCCTTCCCATAAACATTCACTATGTTAGACATTCCTTCAGACTTCTCAGTGAAGACCGAAACAAAGAAGTCATTAAGCATCTCTGCCATTTCCAAGTTTCCTGTTACTGTTTCTCCCTCCTCACTGAGCAGTGGGCCTACCCTGTCCTTGGTCTTCCTCTTGCTTCTAATGTATTGATAAAAAGTCTTCTTGTTTCCCTTTATTCCCATAGCTAGTTTGAGCTCATTTTGTGCCTTTCCCTTTCTAATCTTGCCCCTGCATTCCTGTGTTGTTTGCCTATATTCATCCTTTGTAATCTGACCTAGTTTCCATTTTTTATATGACTCCTTTTTATTTTGTAGGTCATGCAAGATGTCGTGGTTAAGCTACGGTGGTCTTTTGCCACATTTTCTATCTTTCCTACCCATCGGAATAGCTTGCTTTTGGGCCCTTAATAGCGTCCCTTTGAAAAACTGCCAGCTCTCCTCAGTTGTTTTTCCCCTCAGTCTTGATTCCCATGGGAACTTACCTATCAGCTCTCTGAGCTTACCAAAATCCGCCTTCCTGAAATCCATTGTCTCTATTTTGCTGTACTCCCTTCTACGCTTCCTTAGAATTGCAAACTCTATGATTTCATGATCACTTTCACTCAAGCTTCCTTCTACTTTCAAATTCTCAACGAGTTCCTCCCTATTTGTTAAAATCAAGTCTAGAACAGCTTCCCCCCAGTAGCTCTCTCAACCTTCTGAAATAAAAAGTTGTCTGCAATGCAGTCCAGGAACTTATTGGATAGTCTGTGCCCCGCGGTGTTATTTTCCCAACATATATCTGGATAGTTGAAGTCCCCCATCACCACCAAATCTTGGGCTTTGGATGATTTTGTTAGCTGTTTAAAAAAAGCCTCATCCACCTCTTCCACCTGGTTAGGTGGCCTGTAGTAGACTCCTAGCATGACATCACCCTTGTTTTTTACCCCTTTTATCCTAACCCAGAGACTCTCAACACTTCTGTCTCCTATGTCCATCTCCACCTCAGTCCAAGTGTGTACATTTTTAATATATAAGGCAACACCTCCTCCCTTTTTCCCCTGTCTATCCTTCCTGAGCAAACTATACACATCCACACCAACATTCCAATCATGTGTATTATCCCACCAAGTTTCAGTGATGCCAACAATGTCATAGTTGTACTTATTTATTAGCACTTCCAGTTCTTCCTGCTTATTACCCATACTTCTCGCATTTGTATATAGGCATCTAAGATACTGGTTTGATCTTGCCTCCCAGTTTTGCCCTGACCCTCCTTTCTCTCTGCCATTATAGCCCACGCTCCCTCTTGTTTCCGACCCATCTCCAAAGTCTTCATGTTCCCCACTTACCTGTGGGCTTTGCTCACCTGTCCCCGTCGAACCTAGTTTAAAGCTCTGATTCTCTTCCCCTGTTGTCCCTCCTGCTTGTCGGGAACCAATCAAAAAAAAAGATGCAACAAGCTACAAGCCAAAAACTAGCCAATAAGCAACTCACAAGCTAATTAAGCCAAAAACAATCCCAATTTCTGCATTTTTTCTGCGGGTTAGGCATGTCTGTTGCAGGGGGTTATTTTTTAAAAAGCTCTTTGAAGAAAAAAGTCCTAAATCTGAGTATATACAGCACATGTTGAAATGGCTACTTATGTTCCTATTACCATGAATGCGCTTAATATATCCTCAAGGCAGCTATGTGATTAAAACCGGTGAATTCAAAAGTTTTTTGAACAGAAACTGATGCAATTCAAATACGTGAGAAATGAGGATGCTACAATGTTCAATATTTAATTAATCAAGAAAACAGAGCAAATTCACTGGAGACAACCATTCCCACACTTTGATATTTACTTAAAAATGCTCCTATTGTTAAACCTAATCTAAAGAGGGAAAAAATATATACATGAAAGATGCCTGACATTATTGAATTCATGTTTTAGTAGAGGAATGTAACAACAGCATCTTGAACAAGCAGGCTTTAATGTGCAGGGATATGCAAGCTCCAATAGGTTTGGTGAATTCTGGAAATGCTGTCTGATTATACCTTAGCCCACAAGATTGGGAAAGCTGTCTTAAAGGATTACAACCTACAGACTTACATTTCTGATTTCTGCAACTGCTGGAGGGCATTGTCAAGTGCAAGTTTTTGTGAGGGTGCGGTATGTGCATCTCAAGTGCTTTGCACACATGAATACAGCATGTCTGCCTACCTGTATGCCAAAGCTAGAACCCAAGCATTTTAGAATTTTTTTTCTTCTCTGTACCTCCCATGAAAGCATTCCTCTGATACCGTGGAGGCCTGTTTGATAAAGCAATTTGACTGATAGCAACTGTGCCGTTCCTCTGAAGAGTCCACACGAGTATCACAGATGCCTAGATAACCTGCTGTATTTTTCTCACCCCAGAACACTGGATCAGGCATTCGGCCCACATAGGAGCCAACAGTTTTCAATCAAATTCACTAATGGGGATTTCTGAGAAAGAATTTCATTCATTTGCATTATGCACTCTCTCTCACTCTCTCTCTCACACACACACACACACACACACACACACACACACACACACTTCCTTCTCTGCTGCATGCTGGAATGGATTTCTACAGTGATCACACTGGACTTCTCTGCACTGGTGATTCTAAGTACACATGTAGGCTTGTGTCAGATTTTGATAATGCTCATAAAATAACAGGGAAAAAATAGTCACAAATGATACTGAATTACAAGTGACTTAGTTGTAATGCCTCGAAGACCATGGAATTGAGCATCCATTCTAGTAATCATACTGTAATATCTTTACAATATACTGTACTAGCCTGGGTAATGCAGTATCATTATGTTCTGCCATTCACTGTCTAACTGGAATAGCTGAATTCAATTACATTTTATAGTGGATTTGTGGAGTGAAGCACCCAACTCTACAAATAAAGTTACTGTATTCGACTGTACTGAATGATTAGATAAATTGGAAAAATAAAGTACAGCATCATTGCTATCATTCAAGCTAGTCAGTGCAGCTGTCCCTTAAAGTTGTAAAGGGACTGCCAAATACACTGAACATAAAACAGATGTGTACCAAAGAGATGGCCTGTTAACTGGCTACAGTGAAACCAAAGGACTAAGGTGGGAGTGTTCCTGAATGTCTGACATGTTTATAAGTCACCAGGGGTTTTAGGAGTAGCATTCTGTAAACTAGCAAAAAATATTCCATAACCTCTTTGTATATTTAAAAGAGCTATTTATGCTCTCTTTTTTGGCCATATAGCTGAAACTCTCATCCATGCTCTTATCTTCCTCCTCTCTGGCCTCCCTAACACACACCTATCCTTTCCAGTCCAAAACCCCATCTTCTTTAATCACCTTCCTTGCCTACCAACCTAATCAAATCAACCCTCTCTTTGAATGCCTCCATTGCCTCCTACTTGTCTAGCTCATTTACATTCTTGCCCTTGCACAGCTTTGTCCCTGCCTAAATGCAAGACGCAAGGGAACATTTCAAGAGTGTCTATGTCCCGTAGAAATTCAATAGTACTTCTTGAAAATGTTACTCTTACATTACCACAATGCCCTTTGCTCCATCAATAATGCCAGAGACAACGCTCAGTTTTTCGGCTTCCCCCCCAGTTGCTTCAAGTGACGTGTTTTAAAGGTTGATCTATAGGTATTGAAGGCCTGCTCTAAACTGACTAGTCAAGTCATTAACCTGCCCTCATTCCAAACCTCTTTCAGACCCACTTCCTCCACAATACCCACAAGATGTGGGCCAACAATTCTCTCTCAATGAAAAGCACTGCTCCATCATGAGGTGCAGATGCCCTACTTAGTAACCAGGTGATTTACTGCTGTCATCCTTCTTCTTCCTCCCTTTCATCTAGTCATCATGTTTAAACTGGAGCACAGGCTATGGGCCTGATTCTCATTCATTCTAAATCCACTTTACACCATTCTGGAAGTGTAAAGGGGCTAAAAGTGGGGAGTAAACACAAATGTGAATTACACCCACTGTAAGGCTGACCTACACTGCCAGAGCAGTCAGTGTAAGGCAGCACTAATGGAAATGAGAATCAGACCCTCTGTATTTTCATCTGTGTTGTGAGATGCCTCATTCACATTTGGATATTGTAAAAACTCCTCCTCCAGCGAGGCAGCAGTTCAGATATACTATTTTAACTCTGTCATTTCCCAGTGTGTGGATGCATTAGAATGTAGTCTTCTATTGCACAATTACATTTTGTATTCTTAGAACCCCTGCCTCAGTCAGTTTTGTACACTGGATAAAGAATAAGGCAGGCCGATGTAGCCAGTTGATCTGGGATCCTGAACAACCTGCAGAAATTGTATGGTGTAAAGCCAATGAAACAAGGGCCTACTGGAAAAGCAAGACTGCTCTCATGCTTAAGTCACTGGACTTGGAGAGATCTGTGTTCCTGTCCTCCTCAGAAACATACTTAAGAACCTAACAGCCATAGTGGGTCAGATCAAAAGTCCATCAAACCAGTATCTTCTATTCCAACATTGGCCACTGCCATATACCTCAGAGGGAATGAACAGAACAGGGCAAGTATCGAGTGATCCATCCCCTGTTGTCCAGTTCCAGCTTCTGGCAGTCAGAGGCTTAGGGACATCCAGAACATGGGGTTATGTTCCTGACCATCCTGGCTAACAGCTATTGATGAATCTATTCTCCATGAACTTATTTAATTCTTTTTTGAACCCAGTTACACTTTTAAGCTTTACAACATCCCCTGGCAACGAGTTCCAGGGGCTGTCAGTGTTGTATGAAGTACTTCCATTTGTTTGTTTTAAAACTGTTGCCTATTAATTTCATCGAGTGACCCCTTGGTTCTTGAATTCTGTGAAGGGGTAAACAACACTTCCTTATTCACATTCTCCATACCATGCATGATTTTAAAGACCTCTATCATATCCCCTCTTAGTTGCCTCTTTTCCAAGCTGAACAGTCCCAGTCTGTAAAATGGGGCTGATATAATAATGTCTGACCTAACAGGGGTATTTCAAGGATGAACTGGTTCTTTGTGAAGTGGTCAGATACTATGGTGAAAAGAGTTCTATCAGGAAAGAAAAAAGTAATTCTTAAGTGCAGGGGTTGGCTAGTGTACAGTAATAAGGCATGGGGCCACACACTGAACAATAAGGATGAAAGTAGATATTGAACAGTTGCTTTCTTTAATAAACATCATTCATCCTGCGCACTGAACAAAGTGTTCAGCAGAAAAATCAGTTGTCATTACGGAATAATAGGCTGCATTTTAAAGCCAACGCACAAGGAGACAGAGTTAAGGTTGCACAGGCCACCTTAATTTTGTCACTGTTTGACTTCTGAGTGCCTCTCTTTGCAGTATTATCTTAATAGAGTATTTTTGTATAGCCTATATATCTAAACAGTGGAATTATTTGTAGAATAAGCTGCAGCATAACAGTTACCTTCTACTAAAAAAACAAACCTAACCATCATAAACATGTAGTGCCACTCTTGCCTTACTGATTTCAACTCCAAGGGGATTTTTAGATACTTCATTTACATGATAACTCAGGGTGAAAATTCTTCAGTGAAATGCTCTAGTGCTCACCTTGCGACTTGACCCTGCCAGTTCCATATCTCTTGCGTTTTTACTTAGCCATCAAGTGGAGTGCTTGCTTTTAAACTGCACCAAGGTATACATATGGCTCTTCGATAAAATTCTCTAGAGGAGGCCCCACTAGTTTTACGAATAACAGTGGAAAGAATGTGAATGGAAAGAACAATGTGAAAAGGAGTGTCAGCAAGGCTTTGCTGACTGAAGTCTCTCTTGCACTCAGTATTTGAATTATGTACATTACCTATTGCCACCATCAAAAGTTTAATCCTTAAGGCATCTTTCTGCCAGCGGTTTCCTTCAACTCTTTGTAAGCACACAGCACCCTAGGTGGTTTAATTCCAATACAGTCACATACATTTTTAACTTTGTCATCTCCAGATATGATGTGCATTTCATCAGGGTGCTGCCTTGGGTCCAGATCTGTGTGCTCCTCAATAATTTTCTTATTTCAGCTTCTTTTTATGCATGTTGCTAAGGGATCTTTTATTTGAAGAACACACAATAGGTAGAGAGTGATTTTGTAAATTGGAAGCAAAACTACAGAAAGCAGATATTTATCTGAAGGAAACATATTTCTGGACCTTGATGTAAGGTTACATTTCGGAATTCTCTTCTCTCCTGCTGATCACTCATTCATTCAAAGACTCAAAGCTTTTTATAGATTACCTTACAAGTATCTAATTGTAAGGTGCCTTGAGAAAATTTACTTACTTTAAGTGAATCATACATGATGACTAGAGTTATGATAAATCCCTCAGAGGAAAGTCTCACTTCTATTATTCATTCCTCACTGTGACTCTGAGTGTTCTCCGAAGCTCTCTCCAAATATCACCTTCCCAGTAATTTTCACATAGCCAGGGACATGTGGTTACTGTTCATATTCCCATTTAAGCTTCAAGAAAGAGAAAAGGCATTAGTTACTCTTTAACAAATAGATGATTGATCCTTTGATAGATATAGTTCACCACAGAGCTCAGAGTATTGAGGGAAAGATTATTTGCCAGCACATTTGCCAAATCCATAATGTGATTTGATCCACACATGTGGACACTTATGCAACAGGTTTTTTCACAAGAGTCAGACTATAAATAATCCTGCACAAAAGGGAGCATTTGGATCAGACACGCTTACCTGGCCATCCTCTGGCTGTGTGTGTAGGGGAGTGATGGTGTTAAGAGAAAGGGTGAGGTTGCAGTGGGGTATGGATGCAAGGGATTAAAACAAAATGAATTCAACTGAGCAATCAATATGAGCAACACTGAGAAAGAGATAGGACACAAGGGATGCTCCAGAAGAAGAAAGACACTGGCCATGTTTCAGACCTGGAGCTTGGAGCAAGAAGTCTGTGGCGTGGCCACATATTAAAGGTAGAGGGCATCAGCATCCAGAAACGACCATCCTTTGGAACCACCTCTGCTTGTGGCACAAGGCTCTATATATGGTCTGGCATCCACATCTGACACAACTTCAAAAGGCTGCTGACAGCCCCACTGCTGTTGCCAAAGAGCAGTGGGGACCCAGCAAATGGGAGCATCAATGATCAAGAAGGGGAGGCACAGGAACAGTTGTGAGATCACAGCAACAGCTTCATAGTGGTGTTGCAGTCAGCTGCCATGTGACCTCCATCAGGGATGGCTTGCAGCTAGGAAGGTGTTTTGGCTGAGTAGAAGTATGCTCAGAGTAAAAGAGGAAGAGTTTGCAGAAATCAAGAGCTCCTGCAGAAGGACTTGGTACTGCTGGCAGGGGGCTTTAGGCAACTTCTTGCGTAGCGGGAGACTAAACACAATCTGCCTCTTTTGGCATCAGACTCGTTTCCAGCCTATCCAAAAAATACCAAGGAAGCCGGGAAGAGGTAGATATTACTGCTCCTGTTCAGCTAGAGGCCTCTGGTGCTAATGGCACTGGGAAGTAGATACTGGTGCTCATCAGGATTCTCTTGCTCAAGGGGCTGTGCAGTGAACACCACTGCTTCTCCTGATGGCTGTCAGCAGGAGGACACACCCCTTCTGCATGGGGTTGGGGAGCTAACAAGAAGAGAAGCAGAATGAATCAGCAGCCAGGTGTAAAACCAGTCTTTTTTAAAAGACAAATTTGAGGTGAGGGAATTTTAGAACTGTATTTTAATTTACATACACTTGGAACATGTGGGGGAGGAGTAGAGATTGATGGAGCCTGATTCAAAGCCCACTGAAGTCAACAGAAAGACTCACATAGAATTCATACCCCAGAAAAAATGCTCATGAACAGGTATTCAGAGTCTGACTAGCTGCTTAGTTAGCCTGAGTCTGTGCCTCTTGTAGTTTGTGGGAATGTTCAGAAATAAACGGAATTTCATTCACATGCATGTCCTTTGTACAAACACCACAGGAGCCATGATTTTCACATGCAAACAGGTATGTTCAACTCATGGTTGGTGTTTGTCCTCCCTGATTGGACAGCTGAAACTTCTCCAATGGGAGGAAAACTATCAATCAATCGCACACCACAACTAATCAATATGCCAGGCAAATATTTTGTACCTCACCAAAGCCTGACATCTTTGTCCAAACTATTTGGAAAATACCTATGAACACATTAGCAAAAATTAGAATAACTTAATGAATGAGTCTCCAAACAAAACAAAAATGCAAAATTCAACTGAATTATTTTGCAACACATAAAACATTCATAGAAATATACAACTGTCACACAGAATGGCCCCCTTGAGGATTGAACCCACCACCCTGGGTTTTGCAGGCCAATGCTCAAACCACATTGATTGACAATACATGACTTGAAGACATTAAAATTATTAAACTAGATTAAAGAAAATATAGGGCTTTAAAATATTGCTAATTCCTGAGTTTGATCAAGGGAACTGCTGTTTTATGTCTGATGCAAAACTCAATGAAGTAATTGTGACAGATCCAGACCAGTGGGGTACAGGAGTCTGGTAGAGGGCAAATATACTGGTCACTGGATGAGTAGTTTTCTGTTCCCTGAGTGACCAGAGCAGAGGCTGCACTAGAGTAATCAAGAACGTGCTAGAATCAATTAAGACAGACAGACTGATTAGATCACCTGCAGCCAATCAAAGCAGGCTAATCAGGGCACCTGGGGTTTAAAAAGGAGCTCACCCCAGTCAGATGAGGAGGAGCCAGAGGAGAGGAAGTGTATGTGAGGAGCTGGGAGAAGAGGCACAAGGAGCTGACACTGAGAGGGTGTGCTGCTGGAGGATTAAGGAGTACAAGCGTTATCAGACACCAGGAGGAAGGTCCTGTGATGAGGATAAAGAAGGTGTTTGGAGGAGGCCATGGGGAAATAGCCCAGGGAGTTGTAGCTGTCATGCAGCTGTTACAGGAGGCACTATAGACAGTTGCAATCCACAGGGCCCTGGGCTGGAACCCGGAGTAGAGGATGGGTCCGGATTCCCTCCAAACTCCCAACTCCTGATCAGACACAGAAGGAGTTGATCCAGACTGTGGGGAAGATCACTGAGGTGAGCAAATCTGCCAATAAGCGCAGGACTCACTAAGGTAGAGGAGGAACTTTGTCATATAATAGAAAGATACCAGTAGACATCAACGGGTTTTAATCAGGCCTTAAGTTAGAATAGTTTTTGTTTTGATGTATAAACAGCACCAATAATAATATTCTCTTCAGTTTAGAACTGACCATCATGATGATTTCTTTTTACATTAAACTAGAGCATGTTTGGTAGTGAAGCGTGCAGTATATACCCACTAATGTTGGAAGTATCTGCATGTACATTTTTTCTTGCATGGGCCTTTAAAGAGCACAGATTTTTGAGAATTGCAACATTACAAAGAATTATTGGGTTTTTTGGTTTTGTTTTGTTTTAAGTTATAGAAATCTGAGCAGTAGGGCCTCTTCTGGATTTCTTCAGCTAATCCACTGAAATACCTTGTGGTCTCTTTCTTTCAAATCCCAAATAATTTGGAGCTAAGGGAACTCCTTGTGAGCAAAGTGAGCAGCACATGGCCCAATTTCTCACCGATAAGCTTTTCATCTTGATCTTTGAAGATAAGCTCAGAGATTTCCTCTATAATTTTCAGTGCCAGTTACACTATTCAGTGCAAGCTACACTATTCAGTACACTTGCTACTTAGGATATACTTTCCACAGGCAAAGGCTTTACTACAGTTTTCTAATTCTTCCTCAAACCTGCTCAGTGAGGTAGGAATTATAATCCCTTTTTTGCAAATGGAAACTCTAAAGCAGAGGGAGGTTAAGTAATCTTCCCAAGACTTGGAGGACTCAGTGTCAGAGCATTGATATTTCCAGTCTGGTGCTCAAACCTTTAGACCACATTCCTCCTCTGTTCATCAGACTCAGTCTCATTGCTTGCATTCACCCTATTGTTTTTAGCTATCTTTTACTGCAGGTAATATGAGTTCCACCAATTTCTTTTGCAAGCTTTTTTATTTTTACATTTTTAAAAAATACTTTCTTGTTTTATAAAGATCTTTCTTAGAATGTGATATGTCATTAGAAATCAGGGGAAGAATCAACTTCCTTTGGAGGCAGCATCTGGTTAGTTTAATCCTTCAAAGATTGCTTTGCTGTGTCTCTTCCTGGCTCACTCTGTGACACGTTGGCTCGTTTCATGTCTGACAGTTCTTTTATTACCAGATTTCATTTGGAACTTTTATTTCCCCATCATATTACTTTCACTCTTGCACTCTCATGTTTGTTCTTTCTTTTTTTTGTCTGACAATTCTCTTTTAAGTTGTTAGTAGATTTGGTTCTGCTTTTGTTTCATGTTTTCTGGTCTTATTCTCTTGTGTCTTATTTTTTCTACCACTCAGTATGTCTTTTTCATCCTGCCTCTCCTCTGAAGATATGTGG
Source organism: Gopherus evgoodei (assembly GCF_007399415.2). Taxonomy (NCBI): domain Eukaryota; kingdom Metazoa; phylum Chordata; order Testudines; family Testudinidae; genus Gopherus; species Gopherus evgoodei. The sequence goes on from NC_044329.1 coordinate 88,913,825, forward strand.
TATGATTGACCCAGGCCAGCTGGGTACAGCAGAGTAGCAGAAGGCTGATATACTGGCCACTGGATTAATAGTTTTCTGTTCCTGACTGACCAGAGCAGGGGCTGTTCCAGGCTAATGAGAACACCTGATTCCAATTAACCTGAAAAGAGTCAGGTGAGGCCATTAAGCTAATGTGGCCACCTGACTCTAATTAAGGTCCCTCTGATACTATAAAAGGACTCACTCTAGTCAGACAGAAAAGAGTTGGGGAGCCAAAGGAGAGGAAGTGCAGCTGAAGGACTGGTTAATGAAGACACCCTCAAGCCATCAGTAAGGGAGCCCGAAGGTAAGGGTGAAGAAGGGAGAAGCAGAAGAGCTGTGGGGAAGTAGCCCAGGGAAATGTAGCAACTCTGGTAGTAAAAGGTCGGCTGCCAACAGCTGCTACCATTAGGGTCCCTGGGCTGGAACCCGGAGTAGAGGGTGGGCCTGGGTTCCCCCCAACCCACCACTACAGGAACACCTCCGGGGAGGGGAAGTCAGGCCCTTGTCAGGACAGGAGGCTAAACTGTTCTGAAACAAGCCCCCAGGGACAACAGAGACTATGGGAGTTCTCTCATCAACCTCCTTGCGGGCTCATGTTGAAAAGGGCTCAGTAGACTGTAACTCTGGCCCTAGAGAGAGAAGGGCTATGTGGAGGGTTGCAGTGAGCCACTGAGGCTAGCATATACTGCCTAGAAGCATGGGACCCATGGGGACAAGGTTGTTGCAGATTACCAGATTTTAGTATGTCACTCAGTGAGTTTGTGGTTAGATAACTACCATGCAGGAGACCCTGGGTTTGATTCCCACTTGCTACAGCTTTCTGATCTAAGAGCCCAGCAAACATTGATGCGATGGTCTCAGTGTTGCATCTTTAGATCAATGGTAGTGAGCAAGGGCTGACTTGATTACAACTATTAATTTAATCCCAACTATCTCATGCAGGACACCAGGGTTCAATTTCTGGTCCCAATCTACGTTCAGTGGACTGAGATTGATGCCATTGTGTGGATTTTTGTTATTTACTCTGGTGATAGTGTCCATAATCTCCTCCCAGGTGATTTCCACATTAAAAAAAAAAAAAAGCGAGAGAAGGCACAGGCCCTGCCTTGGCTTAGTTCTATTCTATACAGGTTCTTATACCAGCCTCATCACCTCATATTTTTTTTTAACAGTAACATTAAATAATTTACCCAGGGTCATGGTGGATTCTCCATCATTGACAATTCTTTAATCTCTAAAAGATATACTCTAGGTCAGGAGTTATTGAGGGGAAGTTCTATGGCCTGTGCTCTACAAGAGGTCAGAGTAAAAAATCACAATGGTCCCTTCTGGCCTCAGAAATTATTTATGAACCTTAGTATTCTACCACCTTCCAGGAGTGCATTCACTGACATGGCTAATGTTTATTATGTGTGGGTCGTTTTCTCTCTCACTCGCCTTCTCCCCAGGGGTATAACCATGTGTACTGTGCCCTGTAAGCCCTATGGCAAGATGATCTAGTGAGGAAGAACTCTCTACTACCCTGATTGGTGTAAAGGAAAAAGTACTGCCACAAAACTTAATTTGCATATTCTACCTACCCACAGTTCCTCTACCGGGGAAAGAGTTCTTACTTTGGGGCAAAGAGCTCATTTTCAAGCAGCCAGGGCTCTGCTCAGAGGTCCTACAGGCCTTTGGTTCCTCTCCCATAGAGAGTGCTGTGAAAGACAAGTCAGGCTTGCTGCAAAGGTTGGCACAGAGGACAGCATGCACCTGAAAGAATTCTGGTGAGGTCTCACCCACCCAACACTTTTATAAAGGTGAATCACAAAACTGGTTAAGTAGTGGCACCTCCAGGGAAGCAGATCCCATGAGACTGACCCAATAACAGAGCTTTGCATACGGCACGTGCTGATCCCAAACATGAGTGGGATTTGGTGGGTAAATGAAGTGGTGCTGCCAAAGGACTATCATCAACCATGGGCCATTACCACCAGTGGGTATGGAGGAAGCTAGAGGACTACTGCCAAAGCTATTGAGGGGAGAGGTATTTTAATCTTTATGTGCATATATATTCTGTTGCTGGGTTTCCTAATTTATTATGATGTTCCCTTTCCCTTAATAAATATTTCCTTGTTTGTACACTGTCTCAGAATGCTTGTGAGGGGGAAGTTCAGCTTGTTCAGGCATTTAGTTCCCCCAGGTTTCTGGGTGACAGCTTGAGATGGTATAGTTATTTGTCAAGAAGGACCCTAGATGTATTGAACCAGGCCTTTTTACTTCCATTAAGCTCCTGACAGAAGAGTCACAGTAGTGTTAAGTTCTGGTAGGGTTTTTTGTTTTACGATGTCTGCTCTGTGCTTGTAACAGAGAAGGCACAGTCAAAGTGCTCCTTGCATATGGAGTGAAAGATGGGGAGGATTGTGATGGATCTTAGTTCCTGTGGGACAATTCCAGAGAAAGCTCTGCCTCCTGCATAAACAGCTTTACCTTGTGGCAGACAGCATAGGGTAGGTTACAAGAAACAGGAGAGTATCTGAGCTAAAATAAAAATGTGGAAATTAAAATAAAGATGAAGTGCAACAGCATTTCCATAGCGTGAAGAGAGTTATTTCAGCAGAATGCCCCAGCACTCCTCAGAAGGCCATTACTGCCCAGGCCTGAGGAATATATTTCCATTCAATGTCTTAGTCAGACTGCATTCTCTCTATTCATTGAGTAGATAGCCTCCTTAAGTTTTCTCATTGCTAAAGTATGGAAATCTTCTCTGAGCTTCTGATCCCACTGGATTTAAAAAAAACAGTAGCAGTACTGTGTGTGTGTAATAAGCACATCTGTGCATACACACACTTTTACATTGCACCAGAGGTGAATACCAGTACATTTTTGCATTGATTACATCTAGCCCTCAAAAGTTTCCTTTCACAGACTTTAGATTTTGATTAAAAATATTACGCATTGCCTGGGATTCTGCATGTGAACATTGCCAGTACATATGAAATAGTATGTCAGGGCACGGTATGCCTATTATGCACTGGCACACCATTCCATCCTCTTAGTTTACAAACTCTGGCAATCAAAGAGGTGGCAGGATGTAATGATATATATGGTGTGATACAACATCAAATGGTGCATGGCTGCATGCCTTGTGACACTATCTGCAAGATTTAAATCAAGGACATATGTGGAGATTGTGAACTGCAGCCCAGTGTGCCAGATGCCAGATTTTCCTTGCTATTTGCAAATTCCTTACACTGTACAGTACAGGTCCAACACTAAACACTGCCACAGGGAGGATGGAGAGAGAGAAGGTCACAAGGAAACATACCTTTGAATCGCTTTTATGGTGTGGCAAAATGAAGTGACTGACTGAACCAAATCCTCAAAGTGCTGCTGAGCAGTAACCATGTGACCATTTCATGTCCTACCAGAGTGACTGCTCCATCTGTAGATACAAGCGCTTTCTTGCTCTGCTCTGTGACTTTAAGGTGCCCTCTTTCCACACCACTCAGTTTTGTTATCTAATTTAAGTACATTTGGGGCCAGACTGTGAACGCTTTACTTATAAAATAGCCCCGCTCACCAATATCAGTGAAGGGTTTCACAGTCTGACCCTGAAAATGAGACCTAGCACAAAGCAGTCAGGCAAAGTGACTTCAATGGCAGTTAGCCCCTAACCTGCTCAGGTGCTTTTCAAAAATCCCACTAAGTGCCAAATAGCATCTTTAGGCACCTATATGTTTTTGGCCCCAAGTCCTTAACCACAATGGTGAGGTGGATGTTACAGAACCATAGATAGATGGAAAGATTCTAGGTAAACTATTACACCCAAGCTATGCAAATGGACCTCAGTTCCAACCAGTAACTAGAGCCATGCAAACTCTCACACTAGGTAAACTGACAAACTGAAACCTCAGTGTTTCACATCAAGCCAGAAACCAGAAGAGATTCAGGGTTTGTTTTTGTGAGAGGCCCAGTGCACAAAGACTGACTTCCTGGAATCTTCTCTAAACTCTTCCCTCCTGCAACCTGTGCTCTTCCCGCTAAGATCCAGGCAGGTTGTTACAGAATCTGGGTCTGTTTTACAATAATGGATAGAATCAAACCCTGGCTACCAGGACTGAATTTGCCCCTGAGTCTGTAGTAATTTTATTCAAATAGCTGCATCTTGCTAGGAATTATCCCCCAGGTGTTTTTTAGCAGGAAAACAAATTTGTTAGAGCAGCAAAGAATCCTGTGGCACCTTATAGACTAACAGACGTTTTGGAGCATGAGCTTTCGTGGGTGAATACCCACTTCCTCAGATGCATGTATTCACCCACGAAAGCTCATGCTCCAAAACGTCTGTTAGTCTATAAGGTGCCACAAGATTCTTTGCTGCTTTTACAGATCCAGACTAACACGGCTACCCTCTGAAATTTGTTAGAGTTTACATTTTTCCAGGCCAAGAACTGCTGGCTTTATAGTAATACGATTGACTTGTGAATAAACAGAATAAAAAGGAATGGTAATATTCCTCTCAAATATTGAAGATATCTACATCTAGTGAATAGGGAGAAACCAAGGGTTTTGAAGTACTTATGACATAAGCAAGTCAGAAAAAAACATTCCCAGGTAAAACACTACAAGTTGTGAAATGCATGTCTCTTCAGTATAGGGTGACCAGACAGCAAATGTGAAAAATCGGCACAAGGAGTGGGGGGGTGGGAGTGGTAACAGGAACCTATATAAGAAAAAGACCCAAAAATCAGGACTGTCCTTATAAAATCGGGACATCTGGTCACCCTACTTCAGCGGGTGTATCCGACCTCATATACATAGACACAGCGCCACTGAGAGACCAGCGGGGAAATGCTCCCAACCCTAAACTTTGTACTGTCCTACCAATGTAGTTAAGACTCTTGCATTTTCACTTTAAGTTCACCCCTACCCTTCAAATGTTCTCATGTAGTTGCACATCTGCTCAAGTGCCAATATTCAGTTGAATGCAACTCACTTTCAAAGAAAGCTATAATATGGCATGGGAGGTAAGTGCGAACGCAGAAAAGAGGTAGGGCAAAACTCCAAAATTTGGCCTTAGATTTTTTTCAAAAAAACGGAACTTTTCCGAAGTTTGGAAGTGTTTAGATTTAGGTTTCAGCTTCAGGCACATCTACAGAAAAACCCAGACAAGGAGGAGAACATATTGGGCTTAAACTGCGTCTTGTGTAGCAACCCATATATCCCACATATTTCAGTACTGCAAATACAAGACTAAGATATAAAAACATCAGGGTTGCATACAGTAGTAAACTTTCCACTTTCCCAAGATATTTCACATCAGAGAATGTTATAGATCTTATAGCTCAGAAGAGCCTTATCTTATCAGCAGAAAGGATATGTTGCTGCAGAAGTTAGTAACAGAGTAAACACTATTCACTCAGAAGCCAACGATTGCACAGTCATACATATCAACTTAGTGCCAATAAGAGAGAGTTATCCTAATGTTAGTAGGGCCCAACACAAAAGTCTCATGACTAAATTGCTCTCCTGACTGCCAACAAATAATTACTGGTACTTCTGTACTGAGTGGCTTAGGCGCTGACTTCTACTGGTGCCAGTGGGTGCTCAACCTCCCTCTGCCCTTGGCCCCACCCCACCCCCACCTCATCCTGTCCCCTCTCTCCCCCATTTCAACCCCTGCCCCAACTCTGCCCCCTCCCTGCCCCTATTCCGACTCCTTTCCCAAATCCCTGCCCCAGCCCCGCCTCTTCCCTGCCTCCTCCCCTGAGTGCACCTCATTCCCACTCCTCCCCTCTCCCTCCCGGAGCTTCCTACAGCTGTTTGGTGGCAGCAAGCGCTGGGAGGTAGACAGAGGAGCAGGGACGCAGCGTGATCAGGGGAGAAGGCGGAGGAGGTGGTGAGGTGAAGCGGGGAGCTTGGCTGCTGGTGGGTGCAGAGCAGCCACTAATTTTTCCCCAGAGTCGGCACCTATGCTAAGCGGGAGTAACTCACCTGTATAACCAGGAATCAGGAAATTGAGGCAATGTGCAGAGACTGTCTGTCATTCGCTAGGTTCCCCAGTTTTGTTTTGCTGGTCTTAGTTTCTTTGTTGTAAGTTTCTCTGGACACTTCATGGACACTACAGCTCTTCCAATGCAAACAAACCCTCCTCCAAGGTCAGTTGTATCAATTTGCCTCTTCCTCCTTGTAAGCCCCAGGGCAGTCCAAATAACAGTCATAAGTTTGAGTCACATTCCCCATCCCTTTGCTGAGCGTCAGTTTTCTGAACAGAACATACAAAGGGCTCAAGATAACAGACTTGGAGACCAGGACCTTTCCAGCTGGGAAGGAGAAGCACACATCTTCCTGGCTACTGTTTAGCACAGCGGTTCTCAACCAGGGGTCCACAGCCCCTGGGAGGCCATGAGCAGGTTTCAGGGGGTCTGCCAAGCAGGGCCAGTGTTAGACTTGCTGAGGCTCAGGGCAGAAAGCTGGAGTTTTGCTGTGGCGGGCTGAAGCCTGAGCCCAAGCCCCATCATGCAGGACTGAAACCTGAGCAATTTAGCTTTGTGGGATCCACTGTAGCACAGGGCCCCAGATAATTGCCCTGCTTACCATTCCCTAATGCCAGCCCCAGCTTTTATATGCAGAAAAACAGTTGTGGCACAGGTGGGCTGTGGAATTTTTATAGCATGTTGGGGAGAGAGGAGGAGTCAGAAAGAAAAAGGCTGAGAACCCAAGGTTTAGAGCCTTCCCCATCCTTCCTTGACTCTGGTCTCCCCCTACCGAGGATAGGCAGTCTCTATTCATAGCGGTGCTGTCTGCAGTGTGCAGTCAGATGGCCCTTGTCATGTGCTTCCTGAACTCAATCACCTTGGTCTTGGAACAGTATGCAGGGACCTGTGCACAACCTGCTACAATACAAGTACATGGACAAGCAGGGGCAGCTCTAGGCATTTTGCCGCCCCAAGCATGGCAGGCAGGCGTGCCTGCGGGAAGTGCCTGCAAGAGGTCCGCCGAAGCCACAGGACCACCAGACCCTCCACAGGCAAACCGCCGAAGGCAGCCTGCCTGCCGCCCTCGTGGCGCCAGCAGAGCACCCCCCCGTGGCTTGCCGACCCAAGCACGCGCTTGGCGTGCTGGGGCTTGGAGCCGCCCCTGTGGACAAGACTGACAGCTGTGGATAACACCCAGTTTCAGATCAATTTGGGTTAGGGTAAAGGTTCAGAAGAATTTTTATTTTGTCTGAAATAGTTTGTTCATCCTAAATAAACTCCCAGGCGAAAATATTAGTGCTATTCCAACACTGCAATTTCCCTGGCTTTAAAAGTCTATTATATACAGAAACTCTAAAGAAAGCAGAAGAGCCTCTATTCATTGTTGTAAAGTAAAACAGATAGTATGGGGGGAAATTCTATTTAATCTAATTTTTATATTCTTACTCTTTTCATCTGGAAACTCATGGTCCGTTATGGTAAATAATTTCTGATCACCATTTCAAAACAATGATTGAAATTTTCACGAACTACCATAAGGTAGACTATATTGGCAATCTTTTTCCCCCCATAAGACTGCTTTATGAGCCACTGCATTCTGCAAATCTCATCTAAAACTGAACTCTGCCTCTGAACTATTTACCAAAATTAGATCAAGATTTTTTAGTATAGTATCACTATAATTCAAGTGAGAAAAGACATTTCTAACTGGAATAAGACTTCAGAACTCTGCTGTATTTACAAACCACATATATCTTATTTAAAATACCCTTAAGACTAGTTCCAGCAAAACTTTCAATTGCTGCAAAAACTTAATGGGCCTCAACATTTCAAGCTGCCACAAAGCCTAACCATGATACAGGAACTATGTCTCTTCTACTTCACTCCTTAGAATATCATCCGACACAAACAGCCCCTAAAGGCGAAAAGCCCTATACTTCTGATGATCTTTGCCTGAGCTGACAGTAATGACACCTATCCATAGGGAGGATTCCCAGGGGCTATGTGATTATACAAATGAAATAGACTGTCAACTGCAGGGGAGACACAAGTCCGTTGATAACATTAATTCAGGCATTTTAACATGCATGCAAACAAAAAGGTAAAGAGCAAAGCAGGCTGAAAAATATTGTGAAGATTAAAGAAACTAAAGTAGTAACCCTGGCCTCCCCAGTAAACAAACACAAAGATGGGCACACACAGGCGGTGAGTATCCTAGGCAGGGGTAGGCTGTGCCTCACCCAACAGCCTAGTGTGGCCCTGAGGGGAAGCTAAAAAAGAAAACTTTTGGGCCGAGTGCTGGCTCCACCCCCAGACCTGGCCCCCTCCTGTGGTTCCCAGCGCTCTGCCCTGGCTGGCTGGCCTGCCTCCCGCAGGGAGTCAGGGCACCTGGTGCTGCGGCCATGCCATCCGGCACACCAGGGCTGGGGCCGCGGTGGGGTTGCTTTGGGCTCCTGCAGGGGAGGAGGGCAGAAGGGAAACGGTGGGGCCTTGGGCACAAGGTGAGGGCTGGGGGCTAGCCTCCCCCAATGGCTGGGTCACCTGCCACCCATGCTGGCACACCAAGAGGAGAGTTAGGAACAGCACTGTGAAGAACTACAGACAGTAACAGTCATTACATGATCATTTGGCTAATAGGTTATTATCTTACCAGATCACCCGTTTGTCAGACTTCAAGGGAATTCCACTAAGTCCTATCCATCCCTGCTGTGTCAACAAAGAGCTAAGCTATAGGGTCTGCCATTAGTTTGTTTTAGTAGAGAAGTTGTTTCTTACTTGCCATAAAGTAAAGAAGACCAGATGTCAGAACCAAAGGTTCAATCCACACCATGACATGAGGTCTGCAGGTTCAGTAGATGGCAGCCTCTCAAGAGATGCTTCGTTTCCCACCATATCCCTTGTCTCTTTCCTCTTGTGTGTGTGAAACTTTTATTCATTTTAAATGCCCTGTGTGTGTCTCCTGTTTGTTTCCAGGAAACAGATTTCTTTACGAAGTTAGTAGTCTAACAAGCAGAATGACAAGTTAATGTGCGTTAGTAATGGTTGATTAAGGTCAACAGCAAGGTGCACAAACATCTGTCAGCCATACAATTGCTAATCAACATGCACCTCCAAAAGAGATTTCCTTGTTTGATTGTGTGTGCAATACTGTACCTCTGTCCATCAGGTCACACTACGGACCGTAAGAGAATATAAGGCATCAACTATTTTTGGGCTTCTTCGTACTATGAGGAAATAGTGCAAACACATTACACAACTCACCAGGAAATCAAATGTTTCCATGGGGAAATGTTAAGATATTGGTAGAAGTGGTCTTGAGAAATGAAAGCAAACCACCTTTTAATCTAAGTGGTTAGCCAAAATTCAGATTTATGTGGTTAGAAGGAAAATTTATGATGGGTTGGGAGGTTTATGCTAAGTTATATTATGTTAGGTTGTTTTGATTAGAAGGAGACATTTATGATGGAACCAGGTATTTCTTTGATGCAATCCTGTTTATTTACAAAGAATATGCAGAGTCCTGTTTCCCTGAACATAGCAGGAGACAGTTTCATTACTCACAGCTCCAAGCACTTTTCTAGCCAGCCCTCGGCCCAAAAGTTTTCTTTCTTAGCTTTCCCTCTGGGTCACACTACAAAGGCTTCCGTGGCTGTGTCTGGTGCTCTCTCAGCTTCTTGGGGTTTTCTGCCTCTTCCTCACAGGGTATATCTATGTAGCAAAGAAAAACCAACGGCTGGCCAATGCTAGCTAATTTGGGCTCACGAGGCTCAGGCTGTGAGGCGGTTTCATTGCTGCATGGGCTTCCAGGTTCTGGCTGGAGCCTAGGCTCTAGGACGCTGCCAGATGGAAGGGTTCCAGAGCTCAGGCCTCAGCTCCAGCTCACAAGTCTATGGAACACTGAAACAGCCCCACAGCTGAGCTCTGTGACCCTGAATCTGCTGGCATGGGCCAGTCATGGGCTTTTCTTTGTTGTGTAGATATACCCACAGAAGCACAAACTTCCACTAAATATTTGCCTTTGTTTTGGGTGGAGGCTGTTATTGGTTCAGTTATTTGCTTCTGTAAAGGAGCTTAGACGTTTCTAACATTTATCCTAAGGGCAGCTCTTACACCCCTGAGCTTCAACAAGGTTTAATCCAACCCATAACAATGTTTAACAGAATTGTTTCAAAAAGCAAAACTACTGTAATTTTCATAAAACAGTGGTTTAAATAAAATAGCCCTGGAACAACTAAATAGACCTTGAAGAACTTAAGAAGAAACAATGAGAGTTATATAGGAAGGGGGGCTAGTCCCAAGTTCTTCGTACAAGGAAAGGAAAGTCTATTTGGTATTGAAGAAAAGCAATCTAAGAAGAGGAGTTTGATTATTTGTAGAAAGTCAACTCAAAGGAAAGTTCTTTCATAAAGGCCATTCAGGTCCTTGCACTGGTTATTTATTCCAGCAAGACTCACAACACAGAGATAAGCAAACAAAGTACTTACAAAGAGTGTAAATTAGAATTATTCTAGCAGCAGCATCCTTCCTAGGAAACATCTTGAAATGTGCTTTTGAAAATTAGAGACAGTTGTCTTGGCTCTTTCTCTTGAGCTACTGAATAAATGTTCCTGGGTCCCAGCTTCCAAACATCCAAATAGATATCAACTATCTTCACGATCAAAGTTATTACACAGAATAGAAATGTAGGGCTAGAAGGGATCTAGAGAGGTCATCTAATCCAACTCCTAGCGCTGAGGAAGGGCTAAGTATGCCTGGACCAACCCTGAAAGATGTTTGTCTAACCAATTCTTTAAAACCTTCAATGAGAGGGACTCTGCAACCTCCTTTGCAAGCCTGTTCCAGTGCTTAACTTACCTCATCGTTAGAAAGTTTTTTCTAAATCTCCCTTGTTGCAGATTAAGCCCATTACTTACTTGCCCTGCATTCAGTGGGCAGGGAAAACAATTGTTCATTGTCCTCTTTATAACAGCCCTTAACATATTTGTGGACTATGATCAGGTCCATCTTTTTTCAAGACTAAACATGCCCAGTTTAAAAAAAGAGAACATTTTCTTATAGGTCTTAAAAGTTTACTAACCCTTCATCATTTTTGTTGCTTTCCTCTGGATTCTCTCCAGTTTGTCCACATCTTTCCTAAAGTGTGGCACCCAGAAATGGACACTGTGCTCCAACTGAGGCCTCACCAGTGCCACACAGTAGGACAATTATGTCCCATAACTTACATTTGACATTCCTATTAACACACCCCAGAATATTAGCGTTTTTTGCAGCTGCATCACATTGTTGACTCACATTCCATTTGTGACTAACCATAACCCACAGATCCTTTTCATCAGTATTACCACTTAGCCAGTTACTCCCCATTTTGTAGTTGAGCATTTGATTTTTCCCCCTAAGTATAATACTTTGCACTTGTCTTTATTGAATTTAATCTTGTTGATTTCACACCAATTCTCAAATTTATCAAGATCATTTTGAATTATAATCCTGTCCTCCAAAGTGCTTGCAACCTCCCTCATCTTCGGATCATATAGAAATTTTACAAGTATGTTTTCCACTCCATTATCCAAGTCATTAATGAAAATATTTAATAGTACTCGACCCAGGACAGACCCCAGTAGGAACCCACTAATATGCCCCCTCTCCCAGTTGATAGTAAACCATTGATAACTACTCTGACCATACTCAGAGGTGATTGTGAAACTGATTGTTCCTTCCTAAGTGGAGGACTTTGCATTTGTCTTTATTGAACTTCATCCGGTTTACCTCAGACCATTTCTCCAATTTGTCCAGATCATTTTGAATTTTGACCCTGTCCTCCAAAGCAGTTGCAATCCCTCCCAGTTTCGTATCGTCTGCAAACTTAATAAGCATACTTTCTATGCCAACATCTAAGTCGTTGATGAAAATACTGAACAGAGCTGGTCCCAAAACAGACCTCTGCAGAACCCCACTTGTTATACCTTTCCAGCACGATTGAGAGCCATTAATAACTACTCGCTCAGTACGGTTATCCAGCCAGTTATGCACCCACCTTATCGTAGCCCCATCTAAATTGTATTTGCCTAGTTTATCGATAAGGATATCATGCGAGACCATATCAAATGCCTTACTAAAGTCTAAGTATACTACATCCACCGCTTCTCCCTTATCCACAAGACTCGTTATCCTATCAAAGAAAGCTATCAGATTGGTTTGACAACATTTGTTCTTTACAAATCCATGCTGGCTATTCCCTATCACCTTACCACCTTCCAAGTGTTTGCAGATGATTTCTTTAATTACTTGCTCCATTATCTTCCCTGGCACAGAAGTTATATTAATTGGTCTGTAGTTTCCTGGGTTGTTTTTATTTCCCTTTTTATAGATGGGCACTATATTTGCCCTTTTCCAGTCTTCTGGAATCTCTCCCATCTCCCATGACTTTCCAAAGATAATAGCTAGAGGCTCAGATACCTCCTCTATTAACTCCTTGAGTATTCTAGGATGCATTTCATCGGGCCCTGGTGACTTGCAGGCATCTAACTTTTCTAAGTGATTTTTAACTTGCTCTTTTTTTATTTTATCTTCTAAACCTACCCCCTTCCCATAAGCATTCACTATGTTAGACATTCCTTCAGACTTCTCAGTGAAGACCGAAACAAAGAAGTCATTAAGCATCTCTGCCATTTCCAAGTTTCCTGTTACTGTTTCTCCCTCCTCACTGAGCAGTGGGCCTACCCTGTCCTGGATCTTCCTCTTGCTTCTAATGTATTGATAAAAAGTCCTGTTTCCCTTTATTCCCATAGCTAGTTTGAGATTTGTTTGCTTCCAGCATTGACAGTTAATGACAGTATTCTGACACTCCACTACCAGGCTGTGGTACATACTGCTTTTATGACCATTTTGTGCTATCTTGTTCAGGTGAAGTCACCCATTTAGTCTCAGAGTGTCTTCTCTCTCTCTCTCTCTCTCTCTCTTCAAAGCTATGAAGGCATATCATAAACTGCATGGATTGTGCATTTGTACTTCTTGCTCCTTAGCTACAGGATGCAATTTTCTGTATTTTTAACTTTGTGACTCACTGTCCATTTTTAAGGTTAAGCTTGAAAAAAAAATTGTTTGATTTAGCTTGTTAAATATAGTATTGTATTTGTGTTTTTATAGCTGGATACAGCTCTCTGGGGTGCTCTTATGAAAGACACTTTAGAACTGTAAATGTGATTGATTAGATATTATGGATTATATTATTCTACTTGCATGGGGCCTTTGAGACCAAGAGAATGGAGATCTTTATTGATGAAAAGGTCCTGTGGTAGGTACTTCTCTCTCACACACACACACACTTCAATCCTTTAAAAGAAATAAGAAATGATTATGTACACGTGTATATTTCCTTGAAAGAGAGACCTGAAGCTGAAATTTGCTTGAATTTTCGTACACTGCCCTCATGAAACCACAGATGTTTTGGCTGACTCAGTAAATAATGCAACAATTTTGAGATTCCAGTTAACTGGACAAGTGTATATTCATGCATGATGGAGACAGATCCACTTGGGTTCTTCAGTAGAAAGAAAAGTGCAAACCACGCCATGCTTAGAGTATTCTCTACTTGAGTTTATGGAGCAGCACAACAGCAGCCTCAGAGTAGTCTAGGGATACTGTGCTTGCTACTACCAAAGGAGATGGGCAAAAGGGTATAAAACATACACAACTACACAATTGCTTATTCATGTTGCACATGTCATTCAATTGCCTTCAAAATATTTGTTTCCAAATGTATAAACGACAATGAAAATATCAAGGAGTCCTGTGGCACCTTAAAGACTAACAGATGTATTGGAGCAGAAGTTTTTGTGGGTGAATACCCACTTCGTCAGACACATTGTTAAATAATGGTATTTACATGCATCTTTTAAGAAGAATGTACTCCTGAACTGAGAAGGACCCAGAATGAAGATACAGGCCACTCCCAACTGAAACAAGTTTGTTTATAAAATACAGATAATTTATTATTGTGGCTATGCCTTGAAGGCTCCAGCTGATTTCAGATTAAACAGATTTGTGAGGCTAGGTACAGTAATATGAATCCTGACAATTCCATGAGAATATTTTTGACTATAATAAATAGGGGAAACTATTTCAAAAGTGAGTTGTGCATTATCCAGGGAGATATTAAAAGTAAAGCAAGTAATTGAGAAGTTATCTGCATTTCACATGCACAGAATTAAATCCCAACAATGCACCCACAAGAGCAGCAGCAATGTGTGTAAAACATAAGCAATAGTAAGAGTGCAATTCTCCTAATGAACTGGTACAGCCCATAAGTTGTAACTAATTAGAACAGAAGGCTTCAAAAAATAGACTATTTTGGAGAGAACAGTTAAGGTACATTGCCATATGGTTTTGAAAGCTCATCTAATACATTCCAAAAAGCTAGAAGAATATGTGCGTGCACTCTTGTGAGTTGCCCAAACACTAATAGTGCCTCTTAATTCAGCCATTTATCACAAACACTACTGCTACTGTATTGCATTGAGTTAAGATAGTGATGGTAGAAGAGAAATGGTCTAGGGACAAGTTGACAAAAAGCACTGTTCAAATTCCAAATTTAATTCTCATTGTGTAACCTACATAATTAAAATATATGGTATTCTTCACACCACTGTAATAGCTACAGATGTAAAGCTAGAAGCCTTAGTGCGTTAGGCCAGGGACTGCATCTTTTTATGCATTTGGACACTCCCTAGACAATGTTGCCCCATTCTGGGTTAGGGCTTCTGGGGGCATAAAAAAAATGCCTGTGTTAAAAGAACATTAAGTTGCAAAGTCAAGCACTCAAAAATTAGGAAATGTCAACAGTAAGGTTGCCTGTGAAACTTTAATTCAGACCCCTGATGAGTATGCTTCATAATATATTCCATAAGTACATTATCACATGTACAATAAATAATAAAGAACTTATCCCCACAATATTTAAACTAGGCAACCTATATCTAGGGCTGCAAATCAGCGGGTTGATTTTCAAAAAATACTGAGCACCCATTGCTCCTTTTGAGGCAGCACTTTGAAAATTAGGCAGCTTACTTAAGACCCTAAACAGAGGTTATGTACCTAACAGTTAACAGTGAAAAATTTGGCCCTAACTTTTGTTTTTGGCAAGATGTTTATTTAAACTAACTCCTGCTAATGACAGTATCAGTAGTTAGCCTTATCGTGAACAAAGATCAAAACTAGAAACTGTTAAAAGATTAGCAGAACCACAACGTATATTAAGACTGCATATTGAAGGACTGATCACTACTAGAGATAATCCCAAAACTAGAACTTTGGATCTCTACTCCATCAAAACTTTGGAAAAGTTTGGATCTAGATTTAACTTTGAGACTCAGCTCCACTCCCCAAAATAAACTTACTAGCCTATATGACATCCAGAAACAGCTGTGAGATAGGTGTCAGTGGGGTGGCCATGTTAGTCTATATCCACAAAAACAATGAGGAGTCCAGTGGCACCTTAAAGACTAACATTTATTTCGGCATAAGTTTTTGTGGGTAAAAAACCCCACTTCTTCAGATGCATGGAGTGAAAACTACAGATACAGACATAGATATACTGGCACATGAAGAGACTGGAGTTACCTTACAAGTGGAGAACCAGCATTGACAAGGCCAATTCAGTCAGGGTGGATGTGGTCCACTCCCAATAACTGATGAGGAGGCGTCAATACCAAGAGAGGGAAAATTGCTTTTGTAGTGAGCCAACCACTCCCAGTCCCTATTCAAGCCCAAATTAATGGTGTTAAGTTTGCAAATGAATTGTAACGCTACAGTTTCTCTTGGAAGTCTGTTTTTCAAGTTTTTTTGTTGAAGGATGGCTACTTTTAAACTGTGAGATAGGCTATTTTCTGTTATTACTCCATACACAGAACTACCTTTGATGTCAGTGGATGCTTTCCTCAGTGACTAGAAAGTAGTATATAACCCGGTTGAAGGCTTCAGTAAGAATGAACTAAAGACCTAATTCTGTAGCTGACAGCTATAGGCAGAGGGCTGCACCCACACAGAGCTGCCACTGAAGCCAACAGGGATCTGCATGGGCAGAGCTGTCTGTCCACACATTATCTGTTGCCGGATAGGGTCCTATATTTGCCCCTGTTCTCATTCCTGTATCTTTATAATAGGGAAGGAGTGGGAACCAAAACCTGTCAGCTGTGTGTGTTTTTTCAAACGTTCAGTGCAAAACTAATTATTAACTCTCCCTCTCCTCCGACAGAAGGTTTAAAAGGTTTTTAGACTTACACATTTAAAAAAAAGTTTTCCCCATTGATCTTTGTCTCACCAACAGATTCATGTGCCGCGTTCTGTTCTTTTCCAATCTTTGTCATGAAAACGAGAGACATTTTCTGAATACTAATGCCTAAATGTATTCATTGACATTTAGTAATGTGCTTTACTACTCTGACCTTTGTACATTTTGTATTGCAACTGCCTGGGCAGCTCTCCCCCCTTCCCGCCCCTTCCCCACAGGTCAACGAGAGTGCTGTTGAGAGAAGCAAAACATTACCCAAACCGATGGCATAACTTTTTAATTTTCTTACTGCAAAGCCTTTGAAATAAAGGCTATGAACAACAAAAGGCAGCTCATGGCTTTTGAGCCAGTTTCCTTCAGAAGCTACTTCAGTGTTACTGAACGGATCAGACTCATGGGAACAGCATGCAGAAGAAATCTACACTGCCAGCCCTTTTGAATACAGAGGCTGATTTGGTGGAAAGTGAGGTCCAAGTCTTTTTTCAGGATCTAACATAAGATTCTATTTTAAAGTCTGCTCCATGTGTTTTGATCAAGTCAGTCTGAGAAAGACACTTGAAATTTGCAAAGAGCATTAACTGAATAGTAGATCTTTCATGTCACTTTTCTGACTGATAACATTTAGCTACTGTGAAAAATAGCTATGGAAAAACCTGTACTTAAATGTGAAAGAGATATTCAGATACTTTCATAATCCTAAATACTGCTACTGATAAAATTTTAGACTGTGGAATAGTCTTCCAAGAGAAAAATAAAATAAATATTATACAAGCTCCTATTATTTTTCAACCCAAAGTGCTTCACATGAACATATTTTTCAGTGCAAAGTGCTTCACAGACCGTATCTGTAGAGCAAAACTGAAATATAGTCATCTCTATAATGGAGGCTGCAGCCATAATGAGCGAAGACACAGAACAATATATTTGGAGAAGGTGGATGGGAATTATGACAGAGGATACCAGAACAAACTTTTATGCTTATGGAAAGGTGACATAGGAGTCTTAGGTCTATGCAGTAAGGACAGACAATATTTTAATGGCCTCATCTGAAAGCCTCTTCCCTTGAAGAGATCTTTAAAAGTAAATTGGAATATGTGGTAGAAAATATACTGTTAGTAGCACCCATGTGATAGCACAGCATTGGAATAGATGACCTAATATCAATAAGCCTTTTTCTTATCTAGGGTAAAATACTGGCTCCATTGACATCACTGAGAGTTTTGCCATTGACTTCAATGGAGCCAAGCTTTCACCCAAATATTTACATCTCGACGGGGGAAACCCTTAGGGAAGTGAGTTTCAAACCTTTCTATACTTCTCATGGGAAGGTGTTTTCTTTGAAATAACCAAGAAGATTTTTCCCCTCCTGGAAAAACAGGCTATTTTTCTCCCTCTCTTATCTCACGAGCCTGTCCACCTATTGCTAGGTAGTTGTCGGCTATTTGTCACCTGCTTCTCATAGGGAGACCATTTCTATCATCTTTATTCAGGCAAATCTCCCAGTCACTTCAACAGGAGTTTTCCCTGAAGCAGAGAACGCATCATGAGGTCCATACTAGTACCTATTATACATTAACCAAATTGTTCCAGGGTAGAGGACAAAGAGTCCCATATGTGAAATTTAGCGTACGTAATTTAATTCCAGGGTAGTTCTACAGAATTACCCAGAGACCATATAGATTACAGATTTATTCTGAAGAGCTGTGTATCTTATACATTTACTGCAACTTAGATTTACAGATTTGCTGCTACTATTTTATAATATTAGATAACTAGATTAGTATTTTTATGTTGTTTCACAGTTGGGAAAGATAAAAGAATCATTTGGGAATCTACAGGGGGTTAGTGAAACCAAATAAATGTTTCGCTATTCACATCTAGATAACGTGGAAAAAAAATCCATCATCAGAAGTACTTGTATAGATTTTGCAGAAAAAAACTCTTTAAATGCCTTTCCTATTAACATCATCATATTCATGTCAGTAAATTTTTTCATACCTTCTTCAACGTGGCATTAATAATCAAGTAAGGATTTCTGAGAATTCATTTTGTAACACTTAGCACATAACATTTATATGCCTGATTTGTCTTCCTATTTTATACTCTAATGATCTCAAAGGAAGATTAAAAATAACATATTGCTTAGAAAAATTAATATATATTAATGATTGATGAATACTTTCCTGCCAGTCAGAGTACATTATACCTATCCGTAGTCATTTGCATTAAATCTGAAGTATAATAAAGTTTGTACTAGTAGTACGGTGCACAGTATTCTGAGTTAGATAGAGTAAGTTGGTTGAAGAAAACTTGGGGCAGTTAGAAAACAAGGGAAAGAAAATGACTGGGACAGAACGTGCTAGCAGGCCTAGTGAAGGATAGGCATTACAATTTGTTCTGTTTACAGTAAATGCCAAGCTTGCCATTTGCCCTGAGCATACTTTTTTTTCTGTCCTAAACTATATTTTTTTAAAAGAAAAATACGTTGTCAAATTTCAAAATATTTCAAACTCTGTTTTGCTAGATTGGGTGGAAAACCCTACAGTGGTGCTTTGAACCAATAGTCTTGGTGTATTTGATTTACTTTCAAGGAAACCATTCTTCTGCTTCTATACTTAGTCCTGCCATGAGTGCAGGGGACTGGACTAGACTAGATGACCTCTCACGGTTCCTTTCAGTCCTATGATTCTATCTGAGCAGAAAACATACATGGTCAAAGCAACTGTAACATATTAGCACCAATAAAGTCATCTGCTATGTTTCTACACCAGCAAACAGAAAAGGAACATTATTAACTTTCACAAGGATTAAACATGGATTTTCAAAACTGAAGATTAATTGGGTGGCTTCTCTTCTAGAGTTATCATGGAGAGAAGAATGATCTAAGCACTAGGCTAGGAGTTAAACTTACGTTTGAGTTCCAATCCTGACATTTTTCATTTTCTCCCTTTCTGACCTTGGCAATATCAGTTAACCTACCTCTGTTTCCTGATCAATAGAAGTAAACAGTAATATTAATTCACAATGAGTAATGTCATAAAAATGCATATTTGTACAGCTCTTTGGTGATAAAGCATTTTAAATCTATTTATAACCATTTTCACAGACTGAAGGAGGGATATTTTGGAGGCATATTACCACAAAAAAACCCAAGAAGCTAGAAAATAAACACTTCTTTTCAATTTGCCTGTTTTTCCCAACCTCCTTTGATTCTCTTCAGTTTGTATGCTGTCTTTGGGTTTTGATTCACTTTTGTCCTTTTGCTATTTATTTGATTACATTTTTGGAATTACTAAAAAAGTCTCCCATCAAGCTTTTTTTAAATAATACAATTAAAAGAAAACTTCCCCAAAAGCAAATGAAACAGGATAACAAAAGAGTGGTGTCCACCAAGGATTCTCTTTATTAGACATAATCAGCAAAATATGCAATTTTATCCTTTTTCAGTATAAAAATGTTAGAGATAATATTGTATTAGGAGCACTGGAAAATGGCAAAATTTGTACACATTTACTTAAATTCAAAGGACCAGAAGCTGTTCTGATGTATCCACAGCTCCTGGCTGACGTCAGTGGGAACTACACACTGGCAGCCAAGGGCTCCATTTGAATATTGTACAAGTCTAGTTCTGATACTGCTATGGTACTGCCAAGCTCTTTGCTAAATGTATTGCCTTATGTTCAGTGTATAAACCTCTCTTGGGGAGAGTCACATCACCAATACGTGACTAGTGTTTGTACATATGAGAAGCCTACTACATCAAGTTACAATGCAGTAGAGAATACCAGTTGGTCAGTTACACCAGAAAGAGCATGACTTTAGCAAGGGACTTTCAAGTACATTCTGCACCATTAGAAGTTTTAGCAGAAACCACATGTACTAGAACAGGAAATTTGGAAGGGATGAAAATTGTGGGATTTGGCCACTTCTGAAAACAAAATGATGACATGGGAAATGGTACCTATCAGGGCCCCAGTCCTGCTGGCACTTATGCTTGGTGAGTAAGTTTCCATACATGAATAATCCCACGGAAGCCTGGCCTGAGAATTTAGAGTGCTACACAGGCCTTTTCTAGTGCTTGATATAGTCACATTGAGTTCAGTGGGGCTATTCACGTGAATATTTTTCGGGATCAAGACCTAGTAGTTCTGTCCACTCACCATCAGCCACAGCCCAAACATGGGTGAAATATAGGGCAGCAATTAAAACACAGAGAAAAGAAATATAATATTGTGAAAGAAGCTATACAAAATTTGTATCTTTTGCACATAGTGCCTATAATTTGTGTTTTATGAATCTTTTTTTGTCCATTTGTTGACAGTTTACAATAAAAAAAAGTTAAGATATCAGGACTATGCAGAACAACGCAAAAGATGTCTAACATGAAGACACATGGGAGCTATGGTTTGGTTTTATTCTCAATCTACTGCAGTCGGTAGAATATACTTCTGAAACTGTTTTACCAAATACCTCAAACTTTATACAGGGCCAATCCTGTTCCCTTTTAAGTCAATGAAGTTTTGCTATCAACTTCAGCAGGAGCACATTGAGGTCCAGTGTCTGTTTTCGGAATGCTATCCATCATTCTTGACATGTAGCATCAGGAAATTTCTCTTATTTCACGGAAGACCACACAAAGTTGATTTAGACATTATAATTGATGTGTTCAGAAGAGAGGTAGATTGGGGGGGAGCAGAGTGAGAGAGAGAATATTTCCAATATGGAAATTCTTTCTGAAAAATGTTGATCCGAAAATAGTGGGGCTAGAGTATGGCCATTTAAACAAAATGGAATGACCGGCCTGGATTAAAATGTTGGCAAGAGGTTTCTTTCTTAGCTGGCTCGAGCTAAATCCAGAACAAACAGAGGGGATGTTAGTAGGAAGAACCATGGAATGAACTTCTTTACCACCAAAGAGAAGAATGAGCCCATGTCTTATTATACCTAGGCTCTCTAGAGGATTAATCTCTATACGCAGGTTTGTCTTCTCCCCACCTCTCTAATGAAGCAAACTAAAGGAACCAGCAAAGTCCTCCTGGATAACAAAACAAATGGAGGAGGAAGGGTGAAAAAATATAGATTCCATTTCAGATAGAAATCAAAGTGAATCTGAGATTTGTATCTGGCACCTAGACATCACGGTTTTCAGATGCATTAAATATGCAAAGATAAATTTTAAAAGAGCATAGTACAAACATCTGCTAACCAAATGTAAAGTATCTAAAAAATTAAAGAGGCTGCTGAAAAGTATTTGTTTTATTTGGTTGCATTGTGCTCAGTCATTATGTTCTTTTGTTCTAACTCAGTCCTTTAAGCTCTAAGTTTAAACAAACAGATGTGTCCAGCCATAATGTCTGTTTATATCAGTCTCTGATCAAACCCTAAATGCAACAGATTAGGAAGAGCCTTCAAGTAGTAACTACCTACATTATTACAAAACAACAAACTATTTGCATAGCCCACATCCTTATCTCAGACCAAACCTATCAGAGACATTAGCTGAGCCATTATGAAATAAATCTAAACAACTCTCAATAAATCAGAGGAGAAGAGAAGAACTAGGCACAAGCCCATCAGGGAAAAGGACAGAGTGGGAAGACAGGCTGCAGGGTATAGTGCAATCTGCTCTAAGAATGAAGAAAAGGGGAGATCCTAAGGGTTTAACCCAGTCTCATTTTATGACATTGAAGTTATGCCTATAACTTCCGTTAATACTGTTGAAGTTGCACACAACTCCCCAAAACAACAGAACAGAATATATTGCAATTCTCATTTCAGTATTTGTGTAGACTCCATTTTAAAATTATCATCCACATCGACCTTAGGATTCATTAAAAGAAATTGATTAATATGTTATAAACCAACTGTTTATGCCCCACCCCTTCATATCAGGAAGCCTGACACTGGCTGCTATGTGAAAGGGCATGGAACTAAATGTGAAGGAGTCCTACTGAAAACCATCTGATCTTTTCCTTTCCTTTTCTTTTCTACTAGCCTATGGTGGGACAGGTCCCTTCCCCAGGTAGGAAGGAGTTAAAGAGCTCCTTTGAACACAGTCAGCTCCAACGCAGTACACCTCTGAGGCCTGTCAAACCAGGATCGAGATAACTCCTTAAAAAGGGCAGATTCCAGCCCAGTACAGGGTGGCTCTTTACCCCACAACACAGGGGCAAGCTTACCAAGAGAACAGCTGAAGAGTCTCTCGCATCTGGATACTATGAAGTAGAGTAGTGGTTCTCAACCAGAGGTCCAGGGCCCACTGGGAGGGGAGGGGGCCTGTAAAGGTTTCAGGGAGTCCTCCAAGCAGGGCCAGCATTACACTTGCTGTGGCCTAGGGCGGAAAGCCGAAGTCCGACTGCATGAGGCTGAAGCCTGGGGTTACAAGCCCTGCCACTCAGGGCTGAAGCCGAAGCCTGAGCAACTTAGCTTCACAGGCCTCCTGTGGTGTGGGGCCCCCAGCAAGTGCCTTGCTTGCTACCCCCTAATGCTGGCCCTGGGTTTTCTATGTGTGAAACAGTTGTGGCACCATGAAGTGCAGAATTTTTATAGCGGGGGGCAAGGGGCTCAGAAAGAAAAAGGTTGAGAACCTGGGGTGTATAAGTAGGGGCATTGCCAGCAGATCGAGGGACGTGATCATTCCCCTCTATTCAACATTGGTGAGATCTCATCTGGAGTGCTGTGTCCAGTTTTGGGCCCCACACTCCAAGAAGGATGTGGAAAAATTGGAAAGAGTCCAGCAGAGTGCAACAAAAATGATCAGTATCAGAGGAGTAGCCATGTTAGTCTGGATCTGTAAAAGTGGCAAAGAGTTCTGTGGCACCTTATAGACTAACAAACGTATTGGAGCATGAGCTTTTGTGGGTGAATACCCACTTTGTTGGATGCATGTACTGGAAATTTCCAGAGGCAGGTATAAATAAGCAAGCAAGAATCAGGCTAGAGATAACGAACAATGCCCATCTGCTATATACATCGGCCAAACTGGACAGTCCCTATGTAAAAGGATAAATGGACACAAATCAGATATTAGGAATGGCAATATACAAAAACCTGTAGGAGAACACTTCACTCCCTGGCCACACAATAGCAGATTTAAAGGTAGCCATCCTGCAGCAAAAAAACTTCAGGACCAGACTTCAAAGAGAAACTGCTGAGCTTCAGTTCATCTGCAAATTTTACACCATCAGCTCAGGATTAAACAAAGACTGTGAATGGCTAGCCAACTACAAAAGCAGTTTCTCCTCCCTTGGTGTTCATACCTCAACTGCTAGAAGAGGGCCTCATCCTCCCTGATTGAACTAACCTCATTATCTCTAGCCTGATTCTTGCTTGCATATTTATACCTGCCTCTGGAAATTTCCACTACAGGCATCTGACTAAGTGAGTATTCACCCATGAAAGCTCATGCTCCAATACGTTTGTTAGTCTATAAGGTGCCACAGAACTCCTTGTGGCTTTTAAAAATGATTAGGGGGCTGGAGCACATGACTTATGAGGAGAGGCTGAGGGAACTGGGATTATTTAGTCTGCAGAAGAGAAGAATAAGGGGCAATTTCATAGCTGCTTTCAACTACCTGAAAGAGGGTTCCAAAGAGGATGGATCTAGACTGTTCTCAGTGGTACCAGATGACAGAACAAGGAGTAATGGTCTCAAGTTGCAAGTGGGGGAGGTTTAGGTTGGATATTAGGAAAAAAATTTTCACTAGAAGGGTGGTGAAGCACTGAATGGGTTACCTAGGGACAGGGCCAGTGCAACCATTTAGGCAACCAAGGCGGATGCCTAGGGCACTAGGACTTCGGGGGCGGCATTTTCTTCGGCAGCAACCACGGCAGAGGGTGGGGAGCTGCCACAGGGGGGCGCCTCAGGGCGGAAGAGGGGAGCTGCCATGGGGGGGGAATGCCTCAGGGCGGGGGCTCGGAGACGGAGGAGGGCGCAAGGTGGAACTTTCGCCTAGGGCACGAAACATCCTTGCACCGGCCCTGCCTAGGAAGGTGGTGGAATCTCCTTCTTTAGAGGTTTTTAAGGTCAGGCCTGACAAAGCCCTGGCTGGGATGATTTAGTTGGGGATTGGTCCTGCTTTGAACAGGGGTTTGGACTGGATGGCTTCCTGAGGTCCCTTCCAACCTGACATTCTATGATTCTATGAACCTCTTAAGCAGAGGGACCTTCTTTACTTTGTTTCATCTCTTTGTTTATAACCCAGGGTGCTCAGCCTGGGTCCTTCAGACACAATTTAGGAGTCCAGACCCTCTTTACACAGGCATCTGACCTCTTACCTTGTGATGAACTGCTGAGTGAGCCTGTACGGTTTTGTAGGCTGAGGTGTTATTTGGTTTGCCCTTACCATTTTGGCACTGCTTTATGCCTTAGAGAGGTGGTAACCCCTTTCTAGACTTACAACCAGAGAACCACAATCCACTCTAAACTCTACAGCTCTGCCTACAGCCAGAGAAGGTCACCTGTAATGACAAAGCTGTGCACCCCCACCACACAGGGGTGCCCTGCAGGTACAATCTATGATACAGCCACAGTCAAAAGGTGACATTCATTTTGATTACACAGGAGCTTTTCCAGTCTGAAATATATGTCAGCAAAAGCTGATCCACGCATCAACGAAAAATTAACAAGCCACTTCTATGGCATATGAGCCTTTGTTTCCTCAGTTCTGGCTATCAATCACACTACCACTTCATGCTGCTGCATACAATTAATCCTACTAGTTCCAGAAATGCTTCATTTCCTTAAAAGAAAATTACTGTTACTTCAGCAAGACTATTAACATATGTCTACAGCCAATCCTTATTCAGAGCTGAAGGCAGTCTTTTTAAATTACCAGTGATGGTGTTATTTTTTTCTCCAACAAGATTTGTGGTTTATGTAGCAGGAACAGTTTAATATATTTATGATTTGTCCTCCTGCTGCTAATTGATTAAAAAGCACTGATTTTTGGTACTTTAAAGAAAAAATAAACATTGCTTTCCAGTGCGTTGATGACCTATACTGTACACAAAATGTCTCATGACAAATAAATCTTACGGTAATCTGCAATACATTTTGCAATACCTTTAGCTTTCACACCCTGGATTTTTCTGTTACATGTCCTTGATCTTTTAATATAATCTCTTTTTTGTATGTACATATTTATATGAGCAAATAGTAGGATAATGTTTTATGCGGCTGGAATAATTTGTTTCTAAACAAATATTCAAAACAATGAGTATTTAATGCTTTGCTGAAAGGTCTTTTTCTAATATGGATAATTGAAGAAAACACTTCTGCAGAAATATGAAACCACAAATACAAAACAATCAACTTAAAAAAATTATGAATGTCTTCCCTTACATTGAAACCTAAAAATTACTGGTCTTACCTCCCCAAGAATGTGTACCAGCATTACTGCTACAGAAGCTAACTGGTATGAAGGTAACCAGTATTTGTCTCCTGACATTTCAGCTGAATTGGAGAAGAAAAACAAGGCTTTGCCTGCCTCTCTGTGAATCTACAGTACATGTGAGAGATGATTGATAAAGCTGGGCTAATATTGTGAAATATTTCTGAGAACAGTCTCTTGAATTTTTATATTCAGACGTAACCTGTGTGTCATCTTTGACTCTGCCTTCTCTATAGACCCACACATTCAGGCCATGTCTAAATGCATCCTTTCCTTTGTCCACACAGGTGAAACTCATTCATGTCCTCATCATTTTGATCTTAACTCTTGCAACCTCCTCCTATCTGGCCTGGGCTATCACAATCTTACTCAACTCAAGTCCATTCAAAATACTGCTGCTAAGGTCATCTTCCTCGCTTACTGCACTATCTACTTCAGCCTCTCTGTGATTCCCTCCACTGGATTCTCTTTCATGACCAAATCAAATCAAAAGTTGACCTTTCCTAGCTGATCTAGTAGTTTATCACAATGTTGGCTCCTGCTTTCCTTCCAGAAACTTTTCCAGCCTTTACTACCCACCTGTCAGCTTCTCCCATTACCACTTCTATGTTTCTCTTGCACAGTTCCTCATGTGTGAGGGAAAAGTCACGGATATAATCCACACAGCCATTATCTTGTCCTCCTTCAGATCCTCCTCAAGACTCGCCTCTCTGATGCCTGAAAGCCCTGCCTGCTGACAATGAAATAGGCTGGTGAGGAACCGTTACTGTTTTTCCCTTCTTTCCTCTAGTAATATCCCCACTCTTTGTATTCCTCTCCCTACCTCTACCCCCAGTTAAAAAAAAAAACCAAAATGTATCACCATTACCAGCACTACCTAGAACTAAGTTGGCCATATCTTCACCATTTCAGTTGTTTGTATTTTATATCCCCAAACCATTCCCTTTCTCTGTCTGTTGTGTGTCTTGGATTGTAAAACTCCAAGACAGTGATTGTCACTTATCTATGTTTGTTCAATTCCCAGTACAATGGAGCCCCATCCCCAGTTGGAGCTTTCGGGCACTACCATAATAAAAACATTTAGTAATAATCACAACCGTAATGAATTCACTTTGGCCATGCACATGCTTCTTTTGTGCATTTGCTTTCTGCCTGTATTTGAGAGATGTAGTTTTACTGATACCAATTTTAATGAGAAGCAGGTTTCAAAGTTGTGCACAACACTATAACCTCATTCCATAATAGAAAAGCCAGATTTGCAAAAGAGCCTCAGATTATACTTGTGCCAATGTGAATGGCAGCAAGCCAAGCAAATTGTTAACCAAATTTCGTATGTGTGTGCAATCAACTGCTTTCTTGGTGCTAATTTTGTGAGCACAATTTAGAAACCTTCTCAAACAATATGCCTCCAAGAAATACCACTAGGAATGTAATAAAATAAATGAGTGATTTCATCCAATTTTTTCCCCAGTAAAGAGGGTGCCACCTAATTTACTACCTAACACTGCAAGCACCATAAACAATTTAGAGGCTGCAAATTGAGGAGGGCAATACATCTTTACAGCCAACCACAAGATGACACTAAGACAAGCGCTTGTCTACACATGTAGCACTGCAGCTGCACCAGTGCAGTAGTGAAGATGTTACCCACACCAATGGGAGAACTTCTCCTGCTGGTGTAGTTAATCCAGTGCCCTGAGAGGTGGTAGCTATGTTGACAGGAGAAGCTCTCATGTAAATATAGTGCTGTCTACACCCAGAGTTCAGTTGGCATAACTGTGTTGTGGAAAATCCACACCCCTCAGTGATACAGTTATACCAACATAAGTCTGTAGCGTAGACCAACCCTAAGAGAAGCTACTGAAGAGATGTTTATATATTGGCTCAGGTAAAGAGAGGCCCTTGGAATTAGTGAAAAGCCTTACACAAACAAGGACTTAGACATATGCATCAGGAAATCAGACAACTTAGACCAACTTGCAATAAGGAAAAATACTCTCTCACAAGACCAGAGATAGGAACAGTGAACCTGAACTTACTCGATTAAAATAAACATGATCTAGTTCCAAAAGGGAAAACCCTGGTGCCGATCAAAGGAGATTCTTTGAGGATACTGCAAACATAATACTACCACGTTCATTTTCAGAGAGAGATTGAGAGAGCAAGAGTCAGGAAGCACCTCACTAAGTTTGAAGTGGGAGGTTAATTAGAAAGATGAGGAATTATGTTTAGGCAAATGATTGACATAAGAATATGAAAACAGACCAGAAGGCAAGAAATAAAGGTTAATTGCTAAGTAAAAAGGTGTCCCCTATGCTCCTTTCAGCACACATCTATAGCAGGGAGCCTGTGCAAACAGCGTCCTACTGGAAGGTCCAAAGGAGGGAGTGCTGCTACTCTGACATGCTCTTTCTGTCCCTTCAAAAACCCCTTCCTCCCCCGGGGCTCTGTAAAAGAAAGCCTGGTAGGGGCTGTCATAAACAGATTGTTAAGGGTTAATGTCTCTTCTACCTGTAAAGGGTTACAAGCAGGGAACAGGACACCTGACCAGAAGACCAATCAGAAGACAAGATACTTTTAAATTTGGGTGGAGGGAAGCTTTTGTGTGTGTTCTTTGTCCGTTGTGTGTTCTTCTCTCGGAGGGTCTGAGAGAGACCAGACATTACTACAGGCTCTCTAAGTTTCTTTTCAAATAGTTAAGTAAAATCAGGCGGTTTAGGCTTTTTGATTGTTTTACTCTATTTGCAATTGTGGATCTGGCTGGTTAACTTTTATATGTGTAGTTGCTGGGAATATTTTGATTTGTATTGGTACTGGGGGGAAAGCCTCTTCCTGGTGTCTGTAAGCTATAGGACCCTGTAATATTTACATCTTGAAGTTACAGAGATAATTCTTTATTTTTTCCTTTCTTTTATTAAAAGATTTTTTTTTCTTGTTTCCCTTGTTTTATTCCAGGGGATTGGGATAACTCACCAGGACGGGTGGGGGAGATGGGAGGGGGGAGAGATAGAATCTCTCTCTGTTTTCCTTGAATCGGTTTACCTCTTTGTGGAAGGGAAGGGAGATGCTTCTCTGTATGGTGATTTAAGAGGCTGGATCAGTATCTCTCAGGATAGCCCAGGGAGGGAAATTCTGGGAGGGGAAAAGGTGGGGGAATGGTTTATTTCTCCTTGTTTTAAGAACTCAAGGGATCTGGGTTCTTGGGGTCCCCAGGGAAGGTTGGGGAGGTCAGAGTGCCCCAAAACACTATATTTTAAGTGGTGGCAGTGCTATCAGATCTGAGCTGGTAATTAAGCTTAGAGGATTCAGATGCCAGTATCTCATTTTCTGAACTCTAAGGTTCAGATCTGAGAGGGAATGCTATGACATGGTTGGCAGCTGAGTGGGATAGATAAGAATCCAAAAGCCAGTAAGATTATTAATTTGCTTCTCTGCTAGCTGGTTATAAGCAGAGGGAAGGGGTGTTTTTTTTTAAACTGCAGCCAGAGGAATTTTTTTTCCTTGCTCCGTTCTAGCTGTGCATAGGGAGGGCTATTAAGGTTTAACAACGGTCATTTGTTAAACAAAGCAGCCTTAAGTGGTCAGCAACGCACTTCAGCCAGGACACATTTGTAAATGAAAGAGTTTTCTTTTGCTTTTTAACTCTTTCGGGAGAGGCTAGTAAGTTAAAAAGGACTCTGTTGCTAAGCAACCCCAGGAAGCCAACAGAGAACCAGCATTTCAGGCAGTAAACACCAGAGGGCGCCTCAGCACAAGAAAGCAGGAACCATGAGTTCCAAGGAAAGCCTGAGACTGGAACGAGCATGGCAACAAGCTATAGACAAAGAAAATGAACATAGGAGACGGATGGAACTAATTAATGCAGAACTAGCCAAGGAAGAGGCAGCCCACAGAAGGAAACAAGAAGAAGAAGATGCAGCCCACAGAAGACAGATGGAATTCCAGAGGGAGGCCCACCGACAGGCCCTGGAATTAGAACAGGCTAGGCAACAGAACACAGCCAATCCTAACAACCCTTCACCAATAATTGTTCCACAGCACAAGAAATTTCCCACCTACAAGGCAGGTGATGACACTGAGGCCTTCTTAGAAAATTTTGAAAGAGCCTGCCTTGGGTACAGCATCTCTGAAGACCAGTACATGGTAGAATTGAGGCCACTGCTCAGTGGACTCTTAGCAGAGGTGGCGGCTGAAATGCTTAAGGAGAAAATGAACGATTATAAACTTTTTCAAACCAAGCCCAGATACAGAATGGGGATAACACCTGAACATGCCCATCGGCAGTTCAGAGCCCTAAAATGGAAACCAGATGTGTCATTCCCCCGACACGCCTACCACATTGCAAAGAATTATGAAGCCTGGATATCAAGAACAAAGGTTAACAATATGGACGAGCTGCATCTCCTGATACAAGTGGAGCAGTTCTTAGATGGTGTTCCTGAGGAAACAGAGAGGTACATCCTAGATGAGAAACCCAAAACGGTAATCGAGGCGGGAGAGATTGGAGCCAAATGGATGGAAGTGGCAGAAAAGAAAAAAGCTACTGTCAAGGGGAACGAATACCCCCAAGGGCACACTGACAATAAACCCTAAAACCGAGGGCAGCCAAAGACCCCACCTACAACCCAAGGAAAGCCAACAGGACACCCTATTCTTCCACCTCACCAGTTTCCAGTAAACCCATCTCGACCCAGTGACCCGTCAGCTGGAAGATGCTTTAAGTGTAATGAACCCAAAGAACCCCAACCGAATGAAGTTCATTACACCACCATCACACCACAGATCCCCAGGCCCAGATGCCTCTGAAATACCCTTGGAGCGAAGGGAAATTTTGAGAGTGGGCGGAAAGAAGGTTACCGCGTGGAGAGACACGGGGGCACAAGTGTCAGCTATCCACCAATCCTTTGTCAACCATAAATTCATCAACCCAAAGGCCCAAGTGACAATTTACCCCTTCATGTCACAAACTGTAGACTTGCCTATGGCTGAACTGCCTGTCCAGTACAAAGGCTGGTCAGGAATGTGGACTTTTGCAGGATGGGAAACTGGTGACTTTTCACTGATTCATCTACCCCAAACCAGCCGGGCACAACAGCAGAAATACAGGGCATTGAAAGAATCTGCAATAACTTGTAATGTTTCTCTCTACCCCAGCGTGGAGCCTTCCCTCCAAGGGCCTTCCAGCTATGGTCGGAGAAGACATTGAACACTGCAAGAGAAGACTGTTCAGGAACCAATGAGTGCAGAGAAGGAACCTCTCTGCAGAAACCCCTCACCTGCAGGGATCCCTAAGGATCTGCAGATCCAGTGGGATGGAACCCTTGCTTTTCCATGCAACTGCACCTCTTTCAGAAGAATTACAAGGAAACTATGAACTGAAATTTGGAGTCCCTACTTGCCTACAGGAAATTAATCCACATACAACATGACCCAACATTTCTGAGGGGCTTGGATCAGCCTTGTCAGATAACTACTCTTAACACTGATATCCATTAACAAATACAAACAGAAAGATTTGACTTTTAAAATACTGATGGTCATAAATAGTAAGTGAGGATATCCAGTGGAGTTGAATACAGAAGGAATCACAGCATTTAAGTACAGGTGCCTGGACTAATAGTAAATGCAGTTCAATACTGATAAGTTTCAAGCAGTATTATCTTATAGCAAAGAACTGGTGAAATGGATAGGTGGTGATGCTGCTGCACACTGACCATAAGAAAGATCCCATATTTTGCTGGGGGATAGAGCGGGGGCAGAAATCAGCTCAAAGTTCAGCTGCATACTACAATAAGTATGTTTTTAATATAAAATAATAATAATACTAGTAATTCAAGGTTCTCCAAGAATTTACAGACATTAGTTAAGTGAAGCCCAAATAAATTCCTTTTACAGATGGGCTAATTAAGAGGAAAAATATTTGAACACTTTTCAGAAGGCCACTGTGTTATGATAGACAGCTTCCCATTAGGGAGTGTTAGAGTATGGTAACATGCCTATCTGAAAGGCAATTACTAAGAACTTAGACACTTTCTGTGTTTGAAAAGTTTCTGTTGGAGAGAGGATAATATTATATGGAAGAAAGAATAAAGCCTGAACGTTACTCTGTCTTGGCTCTCTCTCTTTTTAAGCCTGAACACGGTCAGAAGTGAGCTGGTGCGTGTGAAATAAGAAACTATAAATATTGCAACACACACACACAAAACAATCATGGCGGCATAACAGATTCCTCTCCCCAAGCAGATGGACCTGAAAGGGGAAATATTAAACAACTGGATATTCTTTAGATCACAGGGGAGAGGTACAAATTCCAACGGGGCTAAATAAAATGGAAAATGAAGTAAGAGCAGCCACACTATTAGCTGCAATGGGCAAAGGCTGCCACATGTTCCAACAGCACCTGGCTATGTCAGCAGCAGACTGGGAGGAAAATGTAGAATCCTAGAAGCGCTGCAAAAAAGCATTTTGAGCCTACAAAAACTGTCAAATAAGAAAGGCATCTGTCATAACCAAACAGTTAAGGGTTAATGCCTGTTCTACCTGTAAAGGGTTAAGATGGTCACATAGCCTAGCTGACACCTGACCAAAGGAACCAATGGGGGGACAACATGTTTCACCCAGGAAGGAGAGAAGAGTCCTTTGTTCAGTCAGTTCATTAAGCTGTATGCCAGAGAGAAAAGACCCAGAAATCAGCCTCCTATCAGGGTAGTGAGTATTAGAGAAGGAATAAATTAGCTTATGTTTATTTTCTTTTGTGACTTGCCTTTTTGCATTAGAGGGATAATCAAATTGGGTTTTCTTTTGTGTAACTAAGGCTTTTTTCCCAGGGGAACATCCTCTGTGTTTTGAATCTGTTGTTTGTGAGAGTAGCTTGCACCCTAATCTCACAGAGGTATTTCTTTTACCCCTTTTATTTAATTAAAAGCCTTCTTTTTAAAAACCTGATTTTTAACTTGTTTTAAAATCCAAGGGGTTTGGATCAGTGTTCACCGGGAAATTGGTGAAGTCTCTCAAGGTTACCCAGGGAAGGCTTACAGTACTTGGGATGAAGAGATTTTAGGGGGGAAGACAGAGTTTCCCAAATGACTCAAACAGCTGTTTTAAACAATTTGGGTGGTGGCAGCATAGTGATCTAAGCTGGTAATTAAGCTTAGGGGTTCTCATGCAGGTCCCCACATCTGTACCCTAAAGTTCAGAGTGGGGGTGAAACCTATGACAGCATCTTTTCAACAATTCATATCAAGTATTTGGAGAAGCAATAGATCAGTATATTGTCAAACTGTGCAAAATGGCTGGCTCATGCAATTATCAAATCTTAAAAGATGAACTAATTCATACTAGAGTAGTGACAGGGACAGAAGTTGCAGGAGCTTGAATGAGAACACTCAGCGAGCCCACATAAACACTACGGAGAGCTATATTAGCTTTACACATGGCTAAACAAGCTCACAACCAGAGCTTAAGTGGAATAGACACCGAGATAATTCAAGTAACACAGGGAAGGTATGAAAATACAAGGAAAAAATACTACACAAAAGGAAATGCTCAGATACAAAGCAGAGGACATAAACGAAATGCAAAGGAAAACCTGCAAGTACTGCGGAGAAAAACTTGATAGTGGTAATGCCTTACACATGGGAGCTGTATGCAATAATTGTAGCAAGAGAAATTATTATGCCAACGCTGGCAGACAAGAAAACCAGTGAAAAAATATCCAGCATACCAAGAAGAGAGTCAGAGGATGAGATTTCCACTTATGACATGCATGCAGTGCAAAACAGAAAGGAAAAAATGGTTTGTAAAGCTCAGACTAGCACCAGATGCAAAGGCAAGGCAGAAGCTCACAAACACACACAAAATGGCCAAATAGACAGAGGGAAATTAGTGCATGTGCTTGGCTACAAAGATTTCCTCAGCATTATGCAAGAGAAGAAAGTGAAATTGCAACCAAGTAAAGTCTAATTAAAATGATGATAGCACCATCACAGCAGTCACACAGAAGGTCTTAATAGAAGCTTGGAACAATGTTTGATATCAAAGACTCACGTGTACCTTAGTGTCTATAACCCCAGTCTTACTACAACAGACAAAAACAGCAAGAGAAATGCAAAAATCACAACCTACTATGCTCAAAAAGCCTGCGAGGACCAACAATTTCCTCAGGACAGATCATACACTTGGAAGCAAGCTATGTGTATTGAACAGATAAATCCTTGTTCATGTAACGTAGTAGTGGATGGAGATTTACTTCACAGAAACAACCCATTCATGCACTACGAACATAAGATAAATAACATAGGTGTGGAGGATGGTGAGATTGTCATGGTATAATTCCTAAATCTGAACCTTAGAGTCCAAAAATATGGGGTACCAGCATGAATTTCTCTAAGCTTAATTACCAGCTTAGATCTGTTAAGCTGCCACCACCCAAAAATATATAGTGTTTTGGGGCACTCTGGTCTCCCCAAAAATCTTTCCTGGGGACCCCAAGACCCAAATTCCTTGAGTCTCACAACAAAGGGGAATAAACCATTTCCCTTCCCCCTCCTTTCTTCCTTCCAGCTCTTTCCCGTCCTGGGTACACTAGGAGATCACCATGATTCAAACTCCTTGAATCACCACACACAGAGGAATGTTACCTTCCCCCCCTCCTCTTTTCCCCTCACCCAGAGGCAATACAGATTCAAGCTCCGTGAATCTAAAACAAAGGGATTCCACCCTTCTCCTTCCCTGTTAAGTACAGACTCAATTCCCTTGAGCCTCAACAGGGGAAAAAATCAGACAGGTCTTAAAAGCAAAAATTTTAATAAAAAGAAAGAAAAAATAAAAGGTTTATCTCTGCAATTTAGATGGTAAAAAGTTACAGGGTCTGTTAGCTTATAGAAACTAGAAAGAAGCTTCCCCCCCCCCCGCAGCAAAACACAATTTAAAATACTTCCAGCAAACTACACATTTGCAAATACAGAAACAATCAAAAGACTATAACCGCCTTTCTTACTAAAAGTACTCACTCTTCTGAATATATAAGAGACTGTAGCAGGGAGATTGGCAAGAAAACTGGTTGCATGTCTAGTCCCTTCCAGGACCCAGAGAGAACAAAGCCAAAACCAAAAACCACAAACAAAGGCTTCCCTCCACCAAGATTTGAAAGTATCTTGTCTCCTGATTGGTCCTTTGGTCAGGTGTTGCTGGTCACTGTTTGTTAACCCTTTACAGGTGAAAGAGACATTAACCCTTAGCTATCTGGTTATGACAGAGATACACACTTCAGTGAGACTTGATCAGCAAGACCTGGAAAGTACACAAGCTGACAAGCAACCAGGAGATGTTAGAACAGATTCTCAACACACTACACCACCAGATGAACCAAGTGCCAGGCAGCTTCCTTTTATCACAAGAAAGACTTGTGCTCACTCCCACATCAAACCACTTGCAAGTTATACTTAAGACTTTGGACAATATTAAGGCATGGGAAAAAAAAAACCCTTCTCAAATCTAGAGGGAAACATCATAGTTCCCAAGTATGTTAAGAGTTAGTTAAAAAAACCAAACCCAACAAAAAACAGAAACAAAAAAGTTGTGATTAAGTTATATATCTGAAGATAGATTTTAAAGGAGTGTTAGAGCACGTTAAATATGTTTTGGTATTCATATTTAATTTTGATCTCTCAAATGTGGCAAAGGGGATATTATGTTATGTTTACACTCACTGCCTAGTAGGTTTTCAATCTCTTATGCTAGCACACCTCTTTCTGGTGCATACATAATGCACAGACTTTGTCATGTGAATCTGTCTCCTGCTGGTGGTTTGGACCCAGAGTAAACAGCTTTCTGCTTATCCCTTATAGTTAGTCAAATTACATTGTGCCTTTGGTGCTGATGGTCTCAACTTTGTTTCCTGCTGACACACATGGTGACTGTATTTATGCAGCCATGGTTCATTACACTGTCTCCTGCGGGGTTCTCCTGTCCCAGTCTCCTACATTAGCTATTACAGCATATTAGGAAGGATAAGAAACTGGATAGCCTTGGACAAAAACAGTACTAGCATATAAGCATCTTCTCTACGTATTTGCACCTGGCATGGAAAAAATGAGAAGTTCGGCTGTCTGCATGTGTGCTTATAACATTAAAATGTATCCAATTTAAATTCATTTTCTGAGCACTAAATTAATCCATACATCGTCTCACAAGAGTAATAATCCGTTGCATGTTTCCAATCTTATTTTAAAATACAAGTTTAATGTCCATTGCCAGGGATTTCAGTGGGCAAAGTCAATGAAAGGCCAGAACAGAGAGATGCCTCTTGCTGTGCTTCCCAAATGCAGACTAGAAGAGGCATAAGTGTATTTCTGATAGGAGCCAATTCCATTACCGTGTGTCTGCTACCAAGAATGCTTTGCCTCTGGCTTCTGTGGGCTTCATACCTGCAACAGAGCACTGAAGCACTGAATATCACATCCTGAGTGTGATGAAAACTAAGCCTTGGTCTACACTGGGGGGGGGGGAGTGGAATCGATCTAAGATATGCAATTTCAGCTACAAGAACAGCGCAGCTGAAGTCAACATATCTTAGATCGACTTGCCTAGCGTCCTCACGGCGTGGGGTCGACTGCTGCTGCTCCCCCATCGACTCTGCTTCCGCCTCTCAGCTGTGGTGGAGTTCTGGAGTCGACGGCAGAGCAATCGGGGATCGATTTATCACGTCTACACTAGACGTGATAAATCAATCCCCAATAGATCAATCACTACCCACCAATCCGGCAGGTAGTGAAGACCTGCCCTCTGTGTCATGGTTACCTCTCATTTAGAATTACTCAGGATATTACAGGGACTTCAGCCTTCTTTGGGAGCTTTGGCTCTTTGCCAATCAAAGTTCCTACTGGAATGCCAGGAAGAGTTTGTCTTTTCAAGCAAAGCTGAAGCCTCATTAGGAGAGGGACAAGGTCCCCAATCTGAAAAAGTTAATAAATGCCCATCTGTGCTAGGCTTATTATTAACCAGTTTCTATCTTTACATTTTTGACTAAGGCCTTGGAGAAATGAAGCAACTGCAGGAACACTTAGGCAACACTGATTTATATGGCACTTTCCAATCTGGTTTCAGGGTCAGACCAAGTACCGAGTCTGCATTTATCAGAGTTGTAATATGGGTGCAACACACAGGAAGACTGGGGAGAAACAGATATTTATTTCCTTGTCTCAAAACGCCAACAGCCAGGGTTACAAAAAGTCAGAGTTACATCCTTGCCGCACAGCACTGACTGGAGCGGATAGTGTTACAAGAATCACTAATGATCCGCTTGGCACAAAAGACAGGCCTGGCCTTGATAGCACTAGATTTTTTAGCAACATTTGATACTGTTCAACAGATCCCGCTGCACTGCTTAGTGATCAGTTATGTATGCCTGGCTATATTTTGAATAGGCTGTGGCCATGCCTTGGAGTGATCTCAGCTGGTGTAAATTAGTTCATTCTGCTCAGACCTTGCTGGATATGTGCAGGGCTTCCCAGGCATTAGTGCTGGCTCAGACATTCTTCTGCTTTTGTGCTGCCTACCACCCTCTTCTAGGATAACTTTGAGCTATGCTATCTTATGTGAATGACACCCTGGTGCAGGGGGGGCCAACCTGCCTGAGAAGGAGCCAGAATTTACCAAAGAGCCACAGTAATACATCAGCAGCCCCCAGCAGCTCCCACCATCTGCTCCCAGTGTCTCCCACCCACCAGCAGTCCCACCAATCAGCACCTCCCTGCATCTCCCGATCAGCTGTTTCGTGGCGTGCAGGAAACTCGGGGGGGAGTGCAAGGGGGAGGAGCAAGGGCATGGCAGGCTCAGGGGAGGGGGCTGGAAGGGGTGGAGTGGCGACAGGACCTGTGGCAGAGCCAGGGGTTGAGCAGTGAGCACCCCCCAGCACACTGGAAAGTTGGCTCCAGCCCAGGAGTCGGTGCCTATACAAGGAGCCGCATATTAACTTCCGAAGAGTCACATGTGGCTCCAGAGTCACAGGTTGGCCACTCCTGCCCTGGGGTGTCCCAGAATCTGAGGGGATTATTGACAGGTACATCCTTGAAATACAGAACTGGGGGCTTGCAACTGGCTGAGTTTGAACCCCAGCAAAACTGAAGTTGTATTGATTGGATCAGAAAGCAATGCAGAGTGCCAGTCTCTTGCTCGATCACAGAGAAGGACTGGGGAGCTAGAAACAGCTCTTGATCTGAGCTGATGTTAGGCGATCTCACAGTGCCCATTGGCAGAGGGGTTTCTTTTAATACTATTGTAAGAATGTTGCAAGATTGTAGCTGGTTCCCTCCCATGTGGATCGGAATACTCTGATGCATGCCTTTGTGATCCTGAGGTTAGACTACTCCAATAACTCTACTGTGGGTTACCTAATCTATTGCTTCCAGCCAGAGCAACAGCTGGAGTGCTGAGCAGAGGGTGTGCTACCTACCAGCTGCAGCATTCCCCATTCAACTGAGCGCATGGAAACAAGCAAAGTTTTAAAATTTGGTTTTAACTTTTACAG
This sequence comes from Gopherus evgoodei, assembly GCF_007399415.2. Classification (NCBI taxonomy): domain Eukaryota; kingdom Metazoa; phylum Chordata; order Testudines; family Testudinidae; genus Gopherus; species Gopherus evgoodei. The sequence goes on from NC_044329.1 coordinate 88,952,012, forward strand.
TTCTTAACGGACTGAATCCCATATGCTTTATTCAGCTCCTGGTCTCCTATATGCCCTGCCATCCCACCTTGTGAAGCCCCAGGACACATGAAGTGAAATCCTGGCTCCACTGAAATTAATGCAAGTTTTGCTGGTGGAACTTAGGGTTCATAAAAGCAGGAATAATATTGTGTGTAGGTGAGACAGTTGCCCATCACTCCAGCCCCTTTACACCGAGTAAAAGGTCCAGCCTGGCCTAATGGAGTCCTAAAAGACCCATATCCAGCAACCGGAGGATTCCCTTGGTGCAGGCACTGTGGAAGATCTGAGGAGCCCTTCACAATACCTGGCACAGAGGATATGCTGGGTACAAGAGGGGCATAGCATGGTTTGTGCTGCAGAAATTCTGGAAAGTGATGTAATCTGCCCGGTAGCCTGGGACTGCTCTAACCAAGACTTGCCCCCAGAGATAAGTTATGCCAGAGCGTCTCCAGTCCCCAGAGCAGTCAAGGATCAGGAGTGCACAAAAGATAGTAGAAAGCCATCTTAGCAGCACACTCCCCACATCGCTTCAGCTGCAAGTTCAGTGCTGCCCAGCACAGAATCTCTCCTCACATGGCCCAGGGCTATGGAGGCATATACCCTCTCAAACTAGACCTAGTCTACACTGGCAAATTTCTACGCAGTAAAGTAGCTTCTACGTTGTAACTCCCAAGGTGTACACACTGCCAAGCCACTTAGTGCACTGTAAAAGAAAGACCCTGACGAGAGGTGTACAGCTTTCTGCGCCAGGGAGTACAGTGCTGTGGTGCCAGGGGATCTACACAGCAATTATAGTGCTATGATTGGCCTCTGGGAGATGTCCCACAATGCCTGTTCTCGCCTCTCTTATCAGTTTGAACTCTACCGCCCTGCCCTCAGGTGACCAACCATGAGCCCCATCCCTTACATGCCTTGGGGATTTTGAAAGTCTCCTTCCTGTTTGCTTGGTGACACGTGCACTGGTCTCAGTGCATCTTTCCAGGTGGCCATGCCTGCTCCAAGCCCCGGGCAATCCCCCACTTGGAGCAATGCTGAGCTGCTGGACCTCATCAGCATTTGGAGAGAGGAAGCTGTCCAGTCTCAGCTGCACTCTAGCCATAGGAATTATGATACCTACAGACAGATTTTGCGATGCATGGCAGAAAGGGGCCGTGACCAGGACACACTGCAGTGCAGGGTCAAAGTGAAGGAGCTGTGGAACACCTATTACAAGGTGCAGGAGACAAACTGACGCACCGGCGCTGTGCCCATGAGCTACCAGTTCTACAAAGAGCTGGACGTGATACTCTGTGGCAACCCCACCTCCACTGCAAAGGCCACTGTGGATACTGCAGTGGGTCGCGTGCCAGTTGAGAGTGAACAGAGCCAGGGGAGGAAATCCTGGATGAGGAGGGGGACCCAGAGGCAGATGATGAATCGGAGGTCAGAGATGTATGCAGCCAGGAGTTCTTCGCTACCCTGTAGGAGGCTAGTCAGTCACAGCTGTCGGATCTTGGTGAAGCACAAACAGGAGAGAAGGCCCCTGGTAAGTGACTTTGATTTGAAGTGGGTTGTTGGGGACAGGAGAGTTGCAGAAAGCAGGCTTGTGTCTGTATAATGCACAGACCACCACATGCCTAGTCTAAGCAGCGGAAAAGGGTGTTGATTGACTCCCTCACTTCATGGGAATCTGCCTCAGATCTCCAGGAAACTCTCATGGAGATACTGGGCAATCCACTGCTGCAGGTTCTTTCTTGCCCATTAAGGGTAACTTTCCCGCTCCACTGTGCCGTCACTGGGGGCATGGTGGGGGGAGGGACCATTGCTGCACACAGGCGAGCTGCATAAAGGCCAGGGCGAAAGCCACAGGCTTGGAGAAGACCCTCCCTTGATTCCCTGCTCATCCTCAGCAGCGAGATATCTTCCGTAATGAACACAGCCTGTGGTAAACATGGGGACAGGAATGATTATCAGCCCCCACCCCACCTGCAGTGCTGACTCTTCCCAAGAGCCACATTCCCAGTGTACAGTACAGTCCTGGAACACTGATTTCCCCTGCCCCTGTGGTTACTCACCATTTTGGGGGTCTTGTGGCTCATGTGTGCTTGCCTGGGGTCAGCCAGTTAGTGACAGGTATGTGAATAGTGGCTGTGTTTTAAATCACTGAATCAGTGGTCTGTGTGTTACAAACAATACTGCTTCTGTAAAATGTTGCATTTTAGCTTCACAGATATGATCTTGGGTGCCCAGCCTCCCTCTTCGTTATCGCTGGCTGAACAGCTGCGCAGAATTAGAATGCAGCCATGAAAAACTAAAGAGGGGCTTCTGTGTGAAGTCATGATGACTCTGCAGTCGGAAAACAAGAACTGAAGGAGTGGCGGAACACCAAGAAGATGGACCGAAAGGAGATCACGGTGCACCAAAATGAAGCCACGGAGCAGCTCTTAAAATGTTATGGAGCACCAAGCAGACATGCTCCAGGCACTACTAGCACTGCAAACTGAGCAGCTCTTCCTCCCACCAATTCCCTGGTGAGTACAGACTCAATTTCCCTGAAATTTCCCAGAAAAGAAAACTCCAACAGGTCTCAAAAAGAAAGCTTTATATAAAAAAGAAAGAAAAATACATACAAATGGTCTCTCTGTATTAAGGTGACAAATACAGGGTTAATTGCTTAAAAGAAATATGAATAAACAGCCTTATTCAAAAAGAATACAAATCAAAGCACTCCAGCACTTATATTCATGCAAATACCAAAGAAAAGAAACCATATAACTTACTATCTGATCTCTTTGTCCTTACACTTAGAAACAGAAGATTAGAAAGCAGAAACTACTTCTCCAAAGCTCAGAGAAAGCAGGCAGACAGACAAAAGACTCAGACACAAACTTCCCTCCACCCAGAGTTGAAAAAAATCCGGTTTCCTGATTGGTCCTCTGGTCAGGTGCTTCAGGTGAAAGAGATATTAACCCTTAGCTATCTGTTTATGACACCTGCACACTTTCGTCAACATGAGCCCAACAGTCGACTTTCCAACTCTGAACTGGTTAGCAACCGATCGGTAGCAGTCTGGAGTAGCCAGCTTCCACAGTGCAATCAACCATGCGCGTCTCCAATGGCAAGGCAGCTCTCATTCTCACATCTTTGTGCCGCAGGGTAGGGGCGAGCTCATCACACAGTCCCATGAATGTGGATTTCCTCACCCAAAAGTTCTGCAGCCACTGTTCATTATCCCAGATGTGCATGATGATGGGATCCCACCACTCAGTGCTTGTTTCCCGAGCCCAAAAGTGGCATTCCACTGTGGTCACAAGCAATCTCATGCCGTAACTACTACGCACGGAGAGATCAATGTAGAACTCCTCTTGCCTTTGTAGTTTAAGGAATAACTCAACTGCCACTCATGACATGTTAGTCAGAGCAAGCAACATACTGGTCAACAGTGTAGGATCCATTCCTGCAGACCAAAGAGGCAGAGCATGCAGTACACAAACCATTGAAAGATGGCGCCAAATGCGGATGGAAGCACAGGGATTGCTGGGATGCAAAGCAATGCATCACAGGGCATTGGGGCAGGACCCAGGATGCCCCGTGACCCCCTCCGCCTACCCACAACTCTGAGCGGAAGTAGAGGAAGAGATGCTCTGTAGGATAGCTGCCCAGAGTGCACTGCTCTGAATACTGCTGCAAATGCCACAAGTGTGAACATGCTATTGCACAGACAGCTGACAGTGTGAACAACCAACAGCAGTTTCCCTTCAGTGCTCTCTGAGCGGCACTGTAACTCTGCCAGTGTAGCCATATTCTGACCATAGTTTCAGCTTTTTTCTTTTATTTAATGGGGGATAACAAAGAATTTTTATACCCATTTTTATCTCAGAAGACCTGTGGCACTGCACACTGATTTTATTTAGAGGTTTTAATTACTTGTTTTTAATTTTGCATAATTTAATATACAGCAGTTTTATTGTAAAGTTCTGGAATACTAAAGTATAGTAGATAACTGCTATATAAATAAAATTATTAACCTAGTACTAGTAAGTTACGAACACAAGAATGGCCATACTGGGTCAGACCAAAGATCCATCCAGCCCAGTATCCTGTCTACTGACAGTGGCCAATGCCAGGTGCCCCAGAGGGAGTGAACCTAACAGGTAATGATCAAGTGATCTCGCTCCTGCCATCCATCTCCACCCTCTGAAACAGAGGCTAGGGAGCGTTCACTGCATAGTCATAATCCAATGGGCTAGAAAAGTCCTTATACATGTGGGAACAATCATGGCAAACTGCATGGAGTCATATTTTGCAGGTCACCTAAAAGAAACTGCTCACACCACTTGCATCCCAAGTCTTCCCTTTTTTTTTGCTCCCTATCTCCTGATTTCTTGTCTTTCTTCCCTGCCTCCACTCCGCCACTGCTTCTGCTTGCAACTCCAGCCTCTACCCCCAGTCATTCCCGCAGATCCCCACTCTGCCTCTGCCTGCCTCAGAACAATCACTCAATCTTAAATTAGGCCCAACTAATGGGCCACCTAGTTCATTTCTCTGATGGGTTTATATCCATGAGTCTGCCCTGGCGGTTGTCATGCATCAGAGTTCAAGCTCCATATCTGTCACAGAAGCCAGGGATTCCGTGACTTCCCATGACCTCAGTGGCTGACCTCACAGCCACTCAAGCAGCTGGCTCCGGGGCCAGCTGCTCTGGTGGCCCCCAGGACAGCCACACCAGCCCTGAGCAGTGTGCAGCCCCAGGCGGCTGGTCCCACTTCCTGCAGACACCTCCCTTGGCAGTGGCCTCCGACGGCTCCCCTACAAGATTTAATCACAGGTATTTTTAGTATGTCATGGACAAGTTATGGGCCATGAATTTTTGTTTAATACCCACGACCTGTCCATGACTTGTACTAAAAATACCTGTGACTAAATCGTAGCCTTAATCATAGTCATTGTCTAACCTCCACAGGAAAGGGTAGTACTATGGATTATATGGGTGCCAATGTGAATGAGCTAAAATGAAAGAGAATGTGGACAGAAAAGTATGAATGGATCATATAATGGTCCCTGCTTTTACAGAAAACATAAGGCAACCTCATGCAGCCCAAGTATATAAACTGACATCTGAAGTTTTAGAATGTGGTCTAATCTCCTCTGGAATCCTTAGTGTTTAATCGGTCAGTTACCACACATACATTTTGTATTTACGCCCAAGTATTAATTCTCTACTCTTTCAAACATAACAATCACCACAACTGGACAATATAGTTATGGAAACATACTTTTTATGAGCTCTTTTTTTCACAGAGAATTCTTTCCTGTTTTAGTTTATAAAGAAGCAACTTAGCCCCATTGACTGAAATGTTACACACAGTATATTATCTGTGTGCCACAGAGAAAGTACCTTGCCCATGAAAAATATATCTGCTCTGGATTTAAACTTTATAGTTTGGGGCTGTTTGGATCCAAACCTCTCATAGAAGTAGAGTAAGTGCTACCTTTCAGAACCAGCTGGAAGTTCCTTGCTAGAAATGGCAAAGAGCTACTGGCACAGTATTTTCTGTGAGTGCATTTTAACTCTGAAACTTGCTCCCCACCAGAGCCTAGATTTCTTAGTCTCCCAGGCACACTACCTATCTCTTCAGGCTTGGGGGATGGGAGTGAAATTTATATTTATCATTGGGAGCACTGGGGGAAAAGTTACTTAGTTGCCTTTGCTGGAATTAATATTCTTATTGTTCATTATGGTGGATAAGGTAGGAGTCTGTTATTGCCAGGGCACTCAGAGAACACAGGATGGGCACCTGTTAATTGAAATGACATCTATCAATGTATAAGAGAGAAAAGGCCCTACTTCATTCGCGATATTGTGGAAATTGCAGATCCCACAATATTAGGCTTCCACCACTATTTTTATTTTAATTAGCTTATTTTGCATAGTCCATAATTGTGCATACATTGTGAGTATACAATTGGAAATGCACTAACATTCAGCGACTGTAAATGTAAAAGGCTAAAGTGATTGGACTAGATTTCTACAGCAGTTGTATTAAGACTTTTAGTCCTCTGAATTTTATATTGTACCAGTCACTTTTTTTTTTAATGAATGTAAAATAGTTGAGGCAAACATCTCTGGTAATCAAAGAAATTTGCAGGCATAACATAATCCTTGAGAGTTTATATCATTGCAGCAAATTTTCCTTAAACAAATAGGTCTGCTCTGACTTTTCCAAATTACCACTATTAATAAAGGTCCATTATTACTTTTTCGTGATTTTCCATGTCTTGTCTGCAACTCGGGTGCAATTATTTGACAATCATCCCATGATTCAAGTAAGGCCTTATTGATAGAATAATGAAAACAGATACTTACCCGTCGCATTCTGGAGTGCAATCCAAAACAGTGAGGGGTTGTCTCGCCTCCTGCCCTATAACACTGAGTGCCCCAAAGTGCTCTGCTGCTGTGGTTCTCTGTCTGGATGCTTCCAGCCCACAAACAAGCATGCAGATCCAGAGTGTCTGTTCTGTGCAACCTTAGTTCACCACTCTGACCCCAGCATTCTGCCTACAACCTAACAGCCCTCCCTAGTCTATCATTCAGTTAATTTATGCAGGGGTGACCCCAACACACTCCCAGTCCCAAATTTTCCCAAAACCATGTGATTTGCAACATCCAGCCTTCTCCTGGACCATTCAGAGAGATATCAAGGTTCCTTTAAAGGAAAAATATGCAGCAGCTTGCCACGTTAACTGGAGTTAACATTCACTTTAAATAAACACAGCAGTGTGTTAGAGTCAGTGCTTAATTTGTGCCAGGGTTGAGCCCCAGCACTGCTGGGCTTGCCCCATCAGTTATGAAAATAAAAAAATTACTTGAGCCCCAGCACCTAATTGCTTGAGCCCTGGCACCTCTATCGTTACAAATGAAGCACTGGCTGGTTTACATTAAAAGTAAAACAAGTTTATTAACAAAAGAAGTTAGGATTCTAAAGTAAATTCAGGGATAATTTAGTTGGGGTTGGTCCTGCCTTGAGCAGGGGGTTGGATTAGATGACCTCCTGAGGTCCCTTCCAGCCCTGATATTCTATGATTCTGTGATAAAAGATACAGTTAGAAATGGTTACAAGCAAACCATTCCTCTGGTCAGGAACTTCCACAAAGTCCAACGTTCCTTTGTCTCCTTGGTGAAAGATCTTGGGATTCTTTGCCCCTCTCTTTATAGTTCAGTAAACCTTTGAAATGGATTCTTCTGACACTTATCCCCTGAAGTAAAGTTCGTTCAAGCTGTGAGGAAGGCCACACAGAGCCTCCTGGTGAAGGAAGTTTCATTCAGGCTTCTTCCCCTGCTGGTGTTTGCTAATATGCAAGTTGATCTGTTTCCTGCAATCTCCTCCCTCAGCTTCCTTCATGGTTCTGAGTACCTTCTATGTATTTGCACTCCAATTGTCTCTCAACCTACCTTGGAAATACCTTCCAGGTAGCCACATTCCTTTGTCTAGGGAGGCCTAACTTTATTCCTGCCTGGCAGACATACTTTGATAACAATTTCCAATATGTTTGGAATTTTGAAATTTGCCCTCCATACATACACCACACAATCATATTAAGGATCAGCATGTTACTAGCTTTCTACTGATATTTTACTTAACACCGCTAAGTTCAGGTTACGACATTAGTGCATTTGGGGTACATTCAACTGGTCAGGTGAGGCACTGAAACTCACTACCAGATACCAATGAGCCCCTTGCCCTCTTGCACTGGGACGCTGTCGTCCCACTCCCTGCTTTACTTTCTGTTATAGAGCTATTAAATCCTCCATGAAGGGTGGCACAGTAACACAGCTGCTCTGACAGTCATCAGTAAATAAGCTCCCACAAGCTCCGTTTCCAACAAACAATAGCTACAGAGTGATCAGGATTTTATTTTTGCATCTTTGCAATTGTGTGGGGATGTGCCAGAGGTAACCAGCAGGAGCTGCTTGGTAGGATCCTGTCCCCAAACTGAAAGCAGGATCAGGGAAGTCTCTGACTCTAGTGGGTTAAATCTCTCTCTCGTACTGTAAAGTGTCCCTGCCAGAGAGGATTTTTAACCCTAGTTCTTCTGCAGAGAAAAACCATTTGAAATCCATCAAGTGCCAGCTATTTTGAAGACATTTTTGCAGGGAAGGATCTTCCCAGAACCCCATTCTCTCATATTATAGGAAACAAATTATATATAACAATGAACTAAAAATAGATTTCAGAAACAAAAGCAGAAACATTGCTAGCAAAGTGCATTTAAATATACTTGTTTGCCAAGTCGTGTTGCTTCCCTCCTGATTCTAAGAAAGCATTCTGTTTAAATGGGAATACAAATGAATAGATTCTCCAGTTTCTCTCTCCTCCCCACTGCAGCACATGGGGTTTAAATCACAGGGTAAAGCAGGATATTTTTTGTAGGAGTCCCTTGTTGAACTATTGGCAGCACATCACTGACCACGTGACCAAGTAGCTACAGAACTGGAATAATCTCCATTTCCATCCACATACTCTGGGTTCCCATCTTACTGGGCAATTTCCTTATGTGTTCTACTGCGTTAGCTACCACTTACTTCTAATATATTTGATGAATTGATACATATTTTAGTTTTTATAGTTTTATCTTTTATAGTCCGTATAAACTTGTATGATTTCATCATATCCTTAATGCCCTATGTTCTGAGAAACCCCAAATTCTTCTCCAGCTTCTATTTTCAGGAAAAGAGCAAGTGTCAAACTTGGATTCCTCCTTCATCTAAACAGATTTGTCCAGACTGTTTTTGACCCAACTGCTCCCAAGTGATGGTTGATTGCTAGGCCTACCAAGACATTAAGCTCAGCTACCAAATCTTTTCTTTTGAATAAAAATGTCCTAGCAGTGTAGTCAATTCTGAAATTGAATAGATTATTATTATTATTGTCAGCTACTGTGTAGTGCTTTTCATCAGTAGATCTTTTACAAAGATAGGACCATTAATCCCATTTTACAGATAGGGAAACTGAGGCGCAGACTGATGAAGTGATTTGTCCAAGGTCATCCAGTAGGCTAGTAGCAGAGCTCCAAATAGAACCCAGATCTTCTGAGTTCCTAATACTCTATCCATTATACCAAAAGGCCTATAAGGCCATCTGAATATCATCTCTGGCAGAGTGTTCATGTTAATCAAACCAAGGGTGATTTATTTATAAAACAGTTCTGTTCAAGTAAGAAGAGAGCACCAAGGCTAGGTGTTCATTTAAGTGGCCTGTCTGATGAAAGGCCAAAATAAACTCCTTGACATGAAAGTCACACAGTCATATACTTAACTCACAACTCGGGGTTTAACTCATTATATGAAGGTTACTTGCCAAAGAAAACCATCAGATACTTCTTTGCACAACATTACTAACACTGGAAGATTCATGTCATGTTGCAGCAGTGAATTATTCTTCTACTGTCGCTGAAATATTTAGAATGTTAGCATGGCAATAATTTAACTGTCCAGTGTTCATCCAATTATTAATAGCAATCTTGAACAGGACAGCTTGCTAATTGGGTGTTAGTACAGAACTTCAGTATCACGTCGAGACGTGCTTTCCCCTTTTAGTATAACAATGGACAGTGTACAAAGTGCTGTATTAATATGAAGGAGTGTTAGGTACTAAAACTGCTGGGCAGTGGGTGCTGAACTTAAAAATGAATGCAATTTAAATGAAATATCATTGTAAAATAATTTCATTAGGGCAGAAATCCTTATTAAAGTTATGAGCATGGCAAATGCTTTATTGAAAGGGTGTAAAACAGGCTAATTTTGAATGCCCTGCATTTTTCTAATCAAGTTAAAGAAAAAAAAAAGCTATTCTTTAACTCTGCTCTGAAAATATTCTAAGATTAGCTGTATATACATCTAATAGACTTGCACAAATTCAAATTAGTGTTGTATATAACCAGTCTATCTTAAGTCTGGACTTGGAAAGATAAGTAACAATGCAGCATTTTAAAGCTGTCCCAGGAGTTAGTTACAAAACTTCAAGGAGAAGTCAAGTAGCTAGTACTCCTTGAAGTGCACAATCTAACTATATCCTGACTGCAGACAGACACTTGCAGTGTTATTGTTATTGACAAAACTTCCACAACAGAGACACAAACTAATAAACCAAAAGAATCAATTATCTTTCTCTGTAGCATATTTTACCTTCCTTGTCCTCTGCTTCCCTAAGCACAGGCCCTTTAAGTAATTTCTTCAGAGGAAGTGCCAGGCACTGGCGAAGGGAGAATTCCTATGTAATCAGCCTCCTGAAGTCTAGAGCCCAAGACTGACTAAGGGTATGTCTACACTACGAAATTAGGTCAAATTTATAGATGTCGATTTTTTAGAAATCGATTTTACAGTCGATTCTGTGTGTCCCCACTTAAGACCATTAACTCGGCAGAGTGCGTCCACAGTACCGAGGCTAGTGTCGACTTCCGGAGCGTTGCACTGTGGTAGCTATCCCACAGTCTCCACCGTCCATTGGAAATCTGGGTTGAGATCCCAATGCCTGATGGGTCAAAAACACTGTCGTGGATGGTTCTGGGTACATGTCGTCAGCCCCTCCCCCCATGAAAGCAATGGCAAACAATCATTTCTTGCCTTTTTTCCTGGGTTACCCATGCAGATGCCATACTACGGCAAGCATGGAGCCCGCTCAGCTCACTGTCACCGTACATCTCCTCAGTGCTGGCAGATGTGGTAATGCATTGCTACACAGCAGCACTTCATTGCCTTTTAGCAGCAGACAGTGCATTACAATTGATAGTCATCGTTGTCGTCTCCTGGGTGCTCTTTTAGTCGACCCTCGGTGAGGTCAATCGGGGCGCCTGGGCAGACATGGGTGCTCCTGGCAGACCTTGGTGAGGTCTGTCAGGGGCGCCTGGGCAGACATGGGTGCTCCTGGCAGACCTTGGTGAGGTCTGTCAGGGGCATCTGGACATAAATGGGAGTGACGCCAGGTCATTCTCTTTTTGAGTTTCGTCTCCTGGAGTCCTGCCTGCAGTCATACTGCACCATCTTCTGGCAAGCAGCCAGGAGATGATGGCAGCTAGCAGTCGAACTGCACCATCTGCTGCCAGCCTAAGATGTATAAGAGAGATGGAGTGGATCAAAACAAGAAAGAGACCAGATTTGTTTTGCACTCATTTGTATTCATTTGCTCCCCCCTCCCTCCCTCCGTGAAATCAACGGCCGATAACACTGGTCTACAATTTTTGAGAAGTCGTCTGCTTCAGAGATAAAATGTGATATTTATTATGTATTTTGATGTGCTGAATTCAAATATGACAATTAAAACAACTGATTGGCTACTGTTTCTAAGATATTTAAGTTTTTACATTTTATGTATAGGTATATTGCGTAGATAGTAGAGTTTTAATCATAAATTGTAAACCTAGGTCTTTTCATGTGTTTATGGTTGCTTTACATGATAATATTTCACCTGTCCTGTTTAGGTAAAACTTTAAAAATCAGCAAAAGGGTTATATAAATAAAATTAAATTATGAAACAAAAGGCAAAACACTATTATGTACACAGTTTAGTCCTATTCAGTGTCTACTCTGCGCTTCTTGGCTTGTCTCTTGTATTCATTAAATAGAGCATCTCTTGTCACTGTCCAGCAATAGTCTGCAAGCATTGATGGGCTCCATTTGCCCTGATAGCCTGCCAGGAGATTCCACTGCTGTAGTCTGGAGCCCAACAGCTCTGCCCTACTCTTGGGTAGTACCAAATCCCTGACAAAGTCATTCAGTTCACCTTGTGTTATGAGGTGTGGTTCAGAAGAGGAGGATGGGAGAAAATGTGGGTCCTGTGACATTGATGGTTCAGGACCAGAAGTTTCATCCTCTTCCTCTTCCTCGTCTGACTCAAGTGAGAATGATTCTGGTGCATCAGGAACCGGCAGTCCTTCTCCGTGAGGTACTGGGCGTATAGCTGATGGAATGTTTGGATAATGCACAGTCCACTTTTTCTTCTTTGACACACCTTTCCCAACTGGAGGCACCATGTAGAAGTAACAATTGCTGGTATGATCTGTTGGCTCTCTCCAAATCATTGGCACTGCAAAAGGCATAGATTTCCTTTTCCTGTTCAACCACTGGCGAAGATTTGTTGCACAAGTGTTGCAGCATATGTGTGGGGCCCACCTCTTGTCCTGATCTCCAATTTTGCAGCCAAAAGAAAGGGGATAGGCTTTCTTAACCATAGTGGTTATACTGCGCTTTTGTGATGCAAAAGTCACTTCACCACAAACATAGCAGAAGTTATCTGCACTCTTCACACAAGTACGAGGCATCTCTGCTCACTTTGGCTAAACAGAAATGTGTCCCTTTGCAAAATCAAACACTGAAAAATAAGAGGGCACATCACTGTATGATTTCTAGAGCTGATATAGGGCAATTTGTTCAGCAGAGTGATGTAAGCTTTGTTATGATTGCATCATCCATGACTTCCAGGAATAACATGATGCAATTCATATCATGTATGACGCAATACCAGCTTCAGATTGCATCATTCATTGTTTTGCCTCAAAAGCAAGTACTGTCCAAACTCAGTCATAGACTTATTCATAGATCCAGTCAAAGATGTATTTTAGTCATTTCTGGTTTAAATTGAGATCCCTTCCCTTTATAACTCACTTATCCTCCGCCGTTCCCAAGTCAAGGGTCGTATATACTGACCCAATAGCATATCTTGAAAACTAGAGCCAATCAACAATTTTAAGCATCATTTTCGTTCTCAGTGACCCAGAATTAGTAAAGTTGGACTACATTTATTTCAGAAGCATTTTGGCTGTAGAGCAGCGTAATCATTTCAGTGAGGTCTGTCAGGGTCACCTTGAAAAGTTTAATGGATATTCATTTGGTCCTGCCTGGCAGAGTGGGGGGAGGGATAGTTCAGTGGTTTGAGCACTGGCCTGCTAAACCCAGGGTTTTGAGTTCAGTCTTAAAGGGGGCCATTCTGTGTGACAGTTGTGTATTTCTCTTTGATGCAAACCCACCCCCTTTGTTGATTTTAATTCCCTGTAAGCCATGTCGTCAGTTGACCCTCCCTCAGCACTGATGCGGGTCCCTGTTATAGCCTCTGTCTTTCACGCCCTTGGAGATTTTTTCAAATGTTTGGGCATTTCATCTTTTGGAACGGAGTTCTGATAGCACGGATCCATTTCCCCATACAGCGATCAGATTCTGTACCTCCCGTTCGGTCCATGCTGGAGCTCTTTTGACTCTGGGACTCCACGGTCACCTCTGCTGGTGAGATCTGCACTCACCTGCAGATTGCCATGCTGGCCAAACAGGAAATGAGATTCAAAAGTTCATGGACCTTTTACTGTTTACCTGACCAGTGCATCTGAGTTGAGAGCGCTTTCCAGAGCAGTCACAATGGAGCACTCTGGGATAGCTCCTGGAGGCCAATACCATCGAATTGCGAACACACTACCCCAAAAGCGACCTGGCAAGGTCTATTTCAGCGCTAATCCCCTTGTCGGGGGAGGAGTACAGAAAACGATTTTAAGAGCCCTTTAAGTCAAAAAAAGGCTTTGTCATGTGGATGGGTGCAGGGTTAAAATGATGTAACACTGCTAAATTCAACTTAAACTCGTAGTGTAGACCAGGGCTCAGAGTCTTACAGCCTTACCTTGTGGTCTATACATAAAGTTTACAGCGAGCTCTGAATTGGACCTACCTGTGTACCCAAGTTTCTGCTCTCAACCATTCTTCTGCCGTAATGCCTCTACCTTGGATAGGATGTGCTGATTGCTGCGTGCTACACTGTCAGGGTGTGTAATTATGTATCCATGGCTCCAGCAAGAAAGATTTTTACCTACTGCTTTATTTCAAGTGGCAGGGCTTGTGCTTTGGGAATGCAGGTCCTAGGTTCAATTGCAGACCAATACCATAGTGCCTGCATCCATATGTGGCTACAGTGCATTATACCAAGTTACTGGAGCGCCTTAAAAATCGAAGCACTGAGACAATAGCTCTAATATAGTTATGATATTCAGTTGTCATATCTGCTCTGCATACATAGTCACACAGCAATTACTATGTCGCCAAACTCTTGTCCCAGCATGCACTGGTTTCCCGGATATTCTCTTTAGTTATTCCCAAATCCTGGTAAAAATCCAAGAGAGATCCTTGGAAAATGCCACTTACAAATCTCATCCCACCCCATCTCTGCATATCAGCAAGTTTTATCTCAGTGCTGGGCCACAAGGTTCTTCTGACTATTTCTATCAATATGCTTGAACTATATCAATGAACTGTTTGTTCTAGTGAAATATGGAGATATTTCAAATCTCAACCCATCTCTCAGAGAATAAAACAAACTATGTAAACAAACTCACTCACCTCATTCATTTGCAATTGATTTGACAAATCAATGTGAAACTGGACAATACAAAACAGAAAGCAAAGTCCCTCAGATAGATTTCAGATTTGATCATAACCATTCAGCCAGCCATATGCAGTAAAAAGTGGTTAACGAATGTTTGAAGCGGAAATAAAGTTGAGCAAAACACACCATGATTTCTAGCACAGACAAGCCTGTGCAAGGTGCAGAGTATGACAGTATTTCCATTTTTTTTTGTGAAACTCATTAATGCTGAACAGCCAAGTAGCACTGTTTGATTTGAGCCTTTATGGTGCACAACCAAGTTTACTGTTAATGGAACTCTCACTGGAAAATTACCCTTTGGGAAAATTACAAAGTGAGCTTTACAGGAAAAGCCTGAATAGAAAGGATCAATAAACAGAGGTCCCAAATTCTTGAGTCACCTGGCTAATGTAATGATGGAGAGGTAGGTTAGTGAAGTAAACACCAGGTTTGAAATACTTAGACTTCCTGCAATTCTGGGTTCAAATCTCATTAGGATTGGTGTCCTAGGCAGATAAATTGAACTTCATGCAATTTACTAATGAGAACCTTAAAACTGAATGAATGAAACCTTTAAAAAAAAAAGTGCAAAAATAAATAAAACCACAAACAAAAATAAAGTTAGCAAACCATAACTGCCAAGTTTCACACAGCTCTATGCCAGTCCTATTCAGATCTATGTATAAAAGAATTAACTATACAATTGATCATCTGCCTGACAACAGCTAAGTATGTTATTGTGCTTTTTAAAAAACAAGAGCAAAAAAGTCAGCGTTAGCTTTATTCCAGAGCCATACAGTGGAATACAAAGAGAACAATTACAGAACTACTGGATGGAAAGCAATCATGGTATTTTAGTTAAAGAAGCTGAGATTAAGTAGTATAATGTACTCATCTGTTGTCTGTCATAATGAAGGCAGTAATTTGTTCCAATACCATTTAAATAACTCAAATCATTTAGCATGCATAGTAAACTTCACAATGACACACAAAACATTTAAAAAGCTATAATTTGTTAGAAATCAGAGGACAGGGATAAAATGGCAATAACAGGGTAAGGTTAAAGCAATATAATTTCACTTTTAGGATTTCTATGTGCAGTTTACAGGGTAAGGAGAGAATGCCACTATTGGAAATGAGTCTACATGGACTACTGCAAAATGTAATAAGTATTAAGAATTATTCTTTATATGGAGCAAATACAGTTTTTCTACTTGAAACTGGATGAAGGTTATTTAGAACCTAAAAGCCGGTGAGCTCTAGAAAATTCTTTTGAGAATTGTAAAGGCTGCTCTAGACTGGAGATGGAGGCAGAGAGCCCATTAATGCAGACTGGAGCACCAGAGGGGTGTCATTATGGGATTACATGAACTAATGCTACAGTAATGAGTTATGTGTACACTATTTCTTCCGACAAACGCGAGTCAAGCACAGGTCAACCTTCGGCAGAGTTTGGGTCTCCATATATTTTTTATCATGAAAAAGCAAGTTTCACTTACCATGTGTTCTGGGAGTAGGCCCCATTTTCTTCAGCTTTCAAATATTTTATACCTTTTTGGTACTGTGAAACATTTAAATGAATTCCCCTTTACAAATATTCCTTTCATAAAGAACACATGGTGCATTCACGGGGCGGGGGGAGGGGGGAGGAGAGAGAAATTCCCTTTTAACAAGAGACTTGGATTCTGAAGCAAACGTAGGGGCAGAACTTTCTGATCCACTGCAGATCCAATGGACCAAAATGCTGCAAAGGGGATGCAGGAGGGCAGCTGTTGATATTCTAACTTCCATGCAGAAAAAGTACTTGGGATGGGCTGTATCATAGCTCCACAGCCACCACCAGACTAGGGCCCTGATACTGCAAACACTTACGCACATGCTTACTTTATGACTGTGAGGAGTCTAACTGAATTCAATGGGATTACCTGTGGTAGTAAAGATTCCATCTTCTCAAACACTGCAGAATTCACCACACATGACCCAAATGGAGGTCAGTCTAAACTATGGCATAAAGACCCTGTCCTGCTTTCACTGGAGTCCATGGTAAGACTCCCATGTGATTTTCAGGATTATATTCCAACGCAGAATTGCACAATCCAATAGGAAGGGAAGACGAGATAAAAAGCCAGAGATTATTTAAAACTGTAAATTTTATAATGTATATATATGCAGTTAAATTTTATATTATTCGAAAAAAACCAAAGAGAAAGGTAAACCTTTTTGGGGTTTTAAGTCAAAGATATTTGAAAGTTTCCCCAATATGAAAAGTCCCTCTTTAAATCAACCCCGATAAACAAACATATTTCCAGATGCAAGAAATAAAACTCTAATAGAAAACTGATCTACCAAAATAGATCTGTTAAATAAATATATTTTCCATTTAGTAAACACCTAAATCCCTCACAATGCTTCTAAACAAATATATGTTAAAGGTGTACAACTCATCAGTAAAATGAAACACTGGTGTGAAGTTGATCCATTTCATAAATTGCTATCTGAATGACCTACCATTCCACTGACTTTTCTTATGACACTCTCCTACTCAGTAAAATGAGTTGAGCGGAGTAAATATTGCAAAAAAATTGTTAGTGAATAATTATTCACATCCAAAAGTGAATTTCCATTTCACTGTATTCACAACTCTTTTGGTGTTTGCCTTCCACGAACATTAGCAAGCTAGAGCTATACTAATGCTAGTAGTAGCAAAAAACTGAATTATGTATTAGAATGCAAAATACACAACTCATAGTATATTAATTATTTACATAAGTTTTTCAATCTGGGAAAAGAAATACCACCACATCACTTGGAAATACTCATAATGGTCAGTTAATGAACAAACTAAAATTTTTTTTTACTGGAGAAATTTGTTAAATTTCAAATCAAACAGATGTATGAATTTCACAATCCGTTTGCAATATAAAACAAGTGAAGTTAGGGATGACAAGATAATTTGAAAGGAATTATTTTATTTGACTTATAGTAAGATACTTCACTTAAAATTCAAAATTTTAAAATATTGCGAGTGCAAACAAATTAAAAATTAATAAAAGCTAGATGTGACGCATACAAAAGAAATTGCAAACTTAAAGATTTTCTTAAGAATGAGTTATCACATACAATAGTTCTCTTCAAATACCAACAAATGGAATGGTAAATCAGTACAAGAGCTATATTTTATCAAAATGTATTAAGGAAAACATGAGTCGATGTCTAGCTTATTTATTGTGTGCGATATATGGTGACCCAGCAATCACCTTAAGTATACTGGAGTTGCATCACCACCATAGTAAGAGACTACAATTTACAACAGCACATATTTCTCGTTGTAAAGGGTGCTCCTGGACACAGTATGTAGCAGAATAAAACTCTTAAAACATACAGTATTGTAGATTTTTTAAATGTCCAATATAAAGCCCTTAATAGACTGCAGTGAGTAAAGAGAATCCTAAAAATTAGCGGAACACTCAGATTGTCTATCTATTTCGGTGTCAAGATTTATCACCATCATATGGCATCTTTTTACAATCAAATAGCCTAACTCTAATGTTCATGCTATGAAGATACTATTGAGTTGTAAAGGTCATGAAATAATCCAAAGTATCTTCCTATTTGTTGCCATCCTATTTGTTGCCGTTTAAGTGTTTTCCCTCCTCCATTTATGCTAATCCTTCCAACACAGAGTCACAACTTCTAACACCTCCCAAGACTGGATAGGGTGGAACAAAGCTTTTAAATGATGATGCACCTCTAAAAATCCTCCTGGTTGCTATGTCAGTAACCAAGAGTGATTAAATTCCACCTCCAGTGTAACAATGACTGGCATTTCAACTGCTATAATAGCACTTACGTGGCACTTTAGATGTTCAAAGTGCTGTATGAAATTCAATTAATCCTCAACTGCAATGTGAAGTACATTAAGCATTTATTTTTTTAATACACAAACACACAGAAATTAAGGATAAAGAAGTGACTTGCAGAAGCCTATGTGGTAAATTAGTGCTGAGTCAGTATTGCTGTTTGATAACCAGGATGATTTCTTCAGAGTTCTTTGTAGTTTAACATGGTGATGTAGCCTTATGTCGGTTCCTCATCCCTTCTAAAATATTTGCATCTTATGCAAAATAAGCGGCAAGGGGGAACAGAAGTTATCTAGGAACCAAAACTTGTATATAAAGACTCCCAAATGCTATTACAAACAGAAATACATTATCTTAGATACTTATATGCAGAGCCATAAGTAGGGCATTTTAGCACTTGGAGTGAGCAACCATGTGTGTGCCCTCTGCTGTTTTTTCCCCTTCACTTTTCCACCCCATTTTTCTGCCCCGGTGGCTTTGCACCATGGGTGGTGGCCCCACTTGCCTCGCCCTGGTTGCAGCCCTGCTTACATGGCCCCCATTACTGTAATATCTGTATTTATCCTCTACACTCTGGTGAGGTAGGGCAGTGCTATTGCCCCTATTTTACAGATGGGAAACTGAGGCATGGAGAGGCTAAGTGACACTGGGAGTCAGTGGCAGAGCAGGCAATTAAATCTGGGTCTCCTAAATTCCAAGCTAATGCCACAAACACTAGGCCATCCTTCCTCTCTAGATATACATCATATCTAAATTTCTAACATTCATAATAATTATATAGGTCTGACAACAAAGAGTAAATCCTATCAAAAACCTTTTGTCTTGTCTTTCAAAACTTCATTACATACTGTTCTGCTGCATTCAGTCCTTTTGCAAATTTCTAGTCATATTTGTAGTCCAACACAAATGCTACTTCTATACCCTTTATTAAGTTAAAATAATTTTTTCCAGTAAAGCTCACAATGCCAGTATTTGTAAGAGTCCATTGAATACAAAGTCATTTTTAATATCGGTAAAGAGAAATCAACTAAAAGCCAATAGTCGTCAGTTTGCCCTGTGATCTTTTGTTTTTAGTACTGCCAGAATTGCTTATGAGTTCATCTAATCACAAAAACAAACCAAAACACCGACTTATACAACCCACACCTCAAAATGAAATCAAATACTGACCAGGAACTCTTCACCATCAGAGTTCACAACACACATTAATAATGAGTGAATTTGAAAAAATCATAAGCTGCTCATGGTTATTCCATTAACAGGAGAGAGAAAGAAAGACTAAAATTCATCCAATAAAAATATTTTATTACAAAATTATTTGCTCAGCTCCAGTTAAAAACTTCTTACTGGGAATAAGGGGAGCAGGATGTTTGTGACAGAACAGATCTTAAGGGAGACACAGGTTTGAGAGAGGGCAGAGTAGAGTGTCCCCAACTCGCTTTCAACTCTCAGTCTCCTCAAGCTTGCTGACAGTTCCAGTGAACACAAAATGCTTCCCCCTATGATTCCTGAAGTAGTTTTCTGAGGCTGTGCCTCTGTCCTTGTTCCCCACTGTTCTTATGCCAGCAGACCTCCCATTGGAGTCAATTAGAATTTTGCATGAGTGAGCACTGCAGGGTCTGCCCTATTGGCATTAAACAACTCATCATTTTTAATTGGCACTTTAAGTTCCATCAGACTATAGAACACATCTCACGCTGCCGTAGTAAATGTTTGCATAGGGTAACAATTTGGTTCATTCATGTTAATAGTCAGAAGTGATCCAAATATATACTGGTTAAATACAAGAGCTGGGCGAACTGTCTGAGGACAAAGACGTCTAGATTTTTTTTTAATCAGTACCTATTTTTAAAGTTAACCTTGTTGTAATCCAATCCAGACCACTATATCTAATTATTCTGGCCCAGACTCACTTTCTCTAGCGGGTTTGGTCCACCCCAGATAAATACTGTGTGTACTGGTAAGTTTATAAAACCATTTTCCATCACCAAATTCATCTTTAAGGAAATGTTTTTAATGTCATTATTTATCTCTTAAAGACTGTAATAGCAGGCTAATTTATCAATACTCTGTTCTAAATAGGATATGCATGGCTAAACTTATGGGTTATCTGGAAAAGGAAATCTGCTATTAAGATTAGGGTTTTTTGTTTGTTTGTTTTTCATAATACTCCTGCACCTAGCACATCTTGCCCCAAAAAGGAACATGAAGAACAAGCATTTGATTTCATGTTTTAGAGATTTTATGCCCTCAGGACGTTTATTCTTTGGACTCAGATATGCCGAAATATCAGAATTTACATAGATGTCAATGGACGGTGCACTATGTAGGGTCACATTTTCCTAAGACTCTAAACCAGTTAACACAAAAGACTTGGCTTTGTTGGCTTATCCCTGGGGTGGGGAATATGTTATTTTTTATAAACGTCATATGCATCTGATATTATCTGTTTGATGTTAACTTGCCTGACTGCCAGGAGTTAACTCAAAGGAGACTTTAAAGGGGGAAGCCATGGGAAACAAAGACAATGGCAAAGATAAGGTTCCTTGAGAAACAATGGCTGGACTATCAATGGTGAAGAAACTATTTGTTTGTCCCTATCCAGGCTAGAATGGTTTACTCTTCCTAAGACTAAAGCCTGGGTTCAAAGGGGATCTAAAACCTCAATGACCCTAGAAAATGCAAGGCCTTGGGGAGCTAGGAGAGGTCACCTAGGGTATGTCACGAGTCAGCCCATTACA
Organism: Gopherus evgoodei; assembly: GCF_007399415.2. NCBI lineage: Eukaryota > Metazoa > Chordata > Testudines > Testudinidae > Gopherus > Gopherus evgoodei. The sequence goes on from NC_044329.1 coordinate 88,973,012, forward strand.
CCCTTGTATTGTAAAGTCCTTGAGACAGGGACTATGTCTCATTTTTATGTAGTGTTATTATTTGTGGTGCCTAATGCAAAGGCCTCTGGGCACTATCACAATACAAGTAATAAAAAGAATTTATTGTACTAAAATTAAATCATGCTTAGAGTCAGGATGGGCAGTGACCCAAAGGACTACGAAAGAACATGCAGCATTATACTAAATATATTTGTGTAAAGACAGAACAAGTGATAATGCTTCAGCAGCAAGTCAGGTGGATTTTTTCTGTGGTGTCCTAGAGTTAAAAGGAAAATTACAATCAGCCCCTCAGTAAAATTGAATTTGACACCTCTTTTCTATTGAGATTAGGAATTATCTTCCAAACCTGCACTTTGGAGCATCAGTGTCAACCTGTCTGGAATATAATTCAGATTTTTCAGCAACATAAGATGCATTCTCTTCTGTAGTCATTAGTGGCTGGCATACATACACTGACAGAATTATAAATGAAGGCCCAGATAGTTTGCACCACTCATCCAATGTTTTGCCAGTAGCTCTAAACCTCTCTGTGAAAGGGAAAAACCATTTTTTTGATTCCTGAAATCAATGTCTACACTTATTTTCACAGAACCAAATAATTTCAATGGAATGGCTGAAAAAGACATAGTATGGCTATAAAATTAGGAGCACTCCTACACAGATTTAATTCTCTCATCATATAAAAGATGAGCTAATATATCAGGGGTAGGCAACCTATGGCACGTGTGCTGAAGGCGGCACATGAGTTGATTTTCAGTGGCACTCACACTGCCTGGGTCCTGGCCACCAGTCCAGGGAGATCTGCATTTTAATTTAATTTTAAATGAAGCTTCTTAAACATTAAAAAAAAACCTTATTTACTTTACATATAACAATAGTTTAGTTATATTTTATAGACTTATAGAAAGAGACCTCCTAAAAACGTTAAAATGTATTACTGGCACACAAAACCTTTAATTAGAGTGAATAAATGAAGACTAGGCACACCGCTTCTGAAAGGTTGCTGACCCCTGTAATATATATTAGCAGGTATTTCTTGGAGAGGAATCTGAAACCAATGAGGAAAAAAATTTTCTTTTGAAATGGAAACAGAGTGGGCACTCTCATTCCCTCTAGTGACCACTGGAACTTAGACAATGGACTCAAGTGTGTGAACTGCACCCTTTTGTTTGATTTATGGGAAAACACTGGGTCATGCTGTGCTGTCACATTTTAAGCAGACCTCCTGTGATTAAATAAGTGGGGAGTTCTTTTTCAAACTGGTGGCACAGTAAGGCCCATAGTTATCTAGGGAAGATTCCTCCCAAGTGAGAACAGAAATGAAGGTCATCCTCTAGGAAGAGGGAGCACGGGGTAGGATTTACTTTAATGTGATGTAACATTTTGATTTATTCTCATGTACTGTGGCAGTCAGGGCCACAGATAAGAAAATATAATAGTGGGTAGAGACCAGAAACCCCAGGAATTGGTGCCATTGATGGTGAAAACTGGTGCAACTTGGGCATGGATGAAAAAGGCAAAATACTTTTAAAATAAGATCACATTGGACGCGGCAGGTATTTAAGAAAGATGGGATATTCTATATGAGCTTCAAGAAAGGGATTCACTGCACTGGGTTATTTACAGTTTTTGCCAAGGAACACACATTTAACCAATAATGAGGGAAGACACAACATCTGGGTACAACACAAAATTATTTAGGTGAGTCAAGACCAGATGGTGAGAAGATAGTGAGAAACTTCAGAGATATCTATCCAAACTAAATGAATGCACAACATGAGGATATGTCTGCATTTTGTAGCTGTGGGTGCAAGCTGCCCTGAGTATGTACCCATCCAAGATGCTATGTATGTACTCAGGGTGGCTAGCCCTTCCTGCGATTGCAAAGACACCCTATTTTTAGCATACTAGCTGGATCACACCTAGCATGAACATGTCTCCTCGAGCTGGGAATTACATCCCTGACTCAAAGTGTTGACATACCCTGAATGCTGAGGTGTGGAAGGTGTTTAAGGAAGGAATAATCTGCACCCTCAAACACATTGCTGGGCTCCAAATTAACTGTTAACAAGCCAAAAGAATTGAGTATCAGAGTGGCAAAATGGAGCAGTGATAAAAAAAAATGTTGGGGAGGATAAAGAATGGGCTGAGAGAAATAATACTGAGAGTATTGTACCGCCATTATAGACATCAATGGCACACACTTACTTTGACTATTGCATTCCACTCCGGACAGCCCCTTTCAAAATAGCTAGAGAAGTAATAGAAGGGGCCCAGAAATGGGTAACAAAAGTGACTGGAGTCATGGAAAGACTTCCATATGAAGAGAGATTGAAAAGATTAGACAAGCTGATTTATAGAGGAGACACAACAGGAGTCATGATTGACAGAGGTATACAACACAATGAATGGTATGAAGAAGCTAAGTTGGACACTTCTACTTACCTTCTCATTATATTAAAGCAAGGGTAATTAAAGAACAATAAAATTGAAAGGCAAAAAATTTAAAACTAATAAGAAAACACCCTTTTACACAGCACAGTCAGTCAGTGGAACTCATTGCCACAGGATATCAGAGACCAGAAGCTAAATTTAAATAACTGATTATTCAATTGGGCTTCTTGCAACATTATCACAAGGCGATTTTGGCCCCTGCTGCAGGCAGTTTCACAACATGAAAATCCCAGCAGAGTCAGGGTGGGGTGAAATGGGGGCAGGTGGTGGAGACAGAAAGATCAAGAGGGATTCTCTCCAGCATGTTCCATAGACTAGGGGAAGAGACAGTAAACTACACATCCAGAAACCATGAGTTCTAGTCCTAGCTCTACTTTAATACAAAGCCGCCCTCTCCCCCAAGTAATTGTTGGATACTATATTGCAAAACATTGTCTTTAGAAGTGAATTTGTATTAATATTTGTTTTATTGTTGCGTTTTTAGGGTTTGTATTTTGGTTAACGGGAGCTGTCTCTTTAAGCACAGAATATGGCAGGCTGAGCACATTTGAGACCAATAGCAACCTGTGGGAGATTTTGACTGTTTCCAGGGAGTAGAAGAAACTGCTTGTGTGAGCTCCAAAAGGTCAGAACTTGATTTAATAAGTGCATCTTTCCCGAAAGCAAGCTTCATTCTCAAAAGGGTACCGTTAAGCACTTACGGGGGACTAGATACCTCAGGGTGACATTAATGAGCTGTAGAGCCTATCCCCTGTAGGTTATCAATTTGAATCCAACACAGATCAGCACAGATTAAAAATTGATCTAATTGAAATGGTAGCCTGTATAGGAGATGGGTTTGGAGAGTCTTAGTTCCACCATGTCACAAACTCACCACTATGCAGACTGTAAGCTATTCAGTGCACGGACTGTCTCTTACTATGTGTTTGTATGGTGAGAACTCTGCAGTGAAGCCAAAATAGCCTTGCTATAGATTTGAGGAATTAGCAACACTAAGTCACACACAGATCAGGGATTGGGCAGGGGAGGGCCTCAAAAAAAAATCACAACAGACCAAAGAACAGGAAATATTCTTACAATCTCATTATCTTTGAGGTCTGATTTAAGAATTTGAACTTTGGGCTTGTCAACACTGTATGTGAGGTGATTCTAAGGACATCAGAAACCACTCACTGACAGGGCTAGAAAGACATTTGCCTTATGGTGGGCAGGTTATTCCATTATTTATAAAAGAGATTCTTTGTCATAGTCTCCTCTTAAGTATTTAGTACTGGCCACTATCTCAGACAAGATGCTGGCTGGACTAGATGTTCCACTTGTCAAATCCTACTATATGTTTCTATTTACATCTTATAAAGATCAGGCTTCATACATAATGGAATTAAAAGAGAACATGTTTAAACATAGTATAGTTTGGGTAGCTCAGCCATATTCCAGTGACATACAATTAACCCACACTTATGATCAATATTCAAATTTTACACTTGTACATGCAGATGATCTACCGTCATTTACACGGTTCTTATCCAACTAGTTCAGCCTTCTAGATCAAAACTGTTAGAAATCAACAATTCTTATTAAAAAGGTAGAGCGGTTAAAAGTTGCAATTTTAAAATGTACTTGTATTACACAATCTGAAACAAATACAGTCTGAATGGGAACACTAGGTTCTCCATCACAGCCTTGAAGATGTGCTAGAGACTCTGCACACTTATTCTATTAAATAAAAAAAAGAGGCCCAGCTAATTTCTTCTTAATATTTCTTTTAAAATTCCAAGAGCGCCCTCTTGTGTGAAAAATGCTCCATATAATATTGTATGTAATAATGAAGCATGCAAAGGTGCTGTGTTTCACTGTATAAAGTTTATAACAACATAGCTACATTCTTCCATATGATCTCTGATGCCACAACTTTGTCTGCTTCTGACATTTTATTTTTTCTCTCCTGTTCTATTTCACTGGATTTTTATCAGCACAGAGATGTGTGAATAAACACTGGGAAAGCCCAAGGCAAGTTAACATAGAGAAACTACTCTGATGAAGAATTGTATTGTCATAAGAAAAATAAGAAACAATGTTCACTATCCCTGTAGATCTCTGTGGGGAATCATCCTCCTTGCAGACTGGAGTACTGACATATGCCCAACTCTAATAAAATAAAAAAAAAGAAGCCAACCAACATTTTTAAGCTACTAGAAAATATTTTGAAGCCCATAACTAAACTGAAGTGTCCTGACTCTATGCTGTCCACCTCCAAATCAGTTTGTAGTGGGAAATTTCCAGATAATAATGGCCTATTTATTCTGGAATGTCAGGAGAGCATCATTTGGCAGAGAGAAAAATGAAAAGTGAAAGACATCAGAGATGCTCACCCCAAGGTAATGAATTGAGTAGTGCCACAAATTTCAAATCTGCAGGTGCTCATTAAAAGCCACAAATGTTACCAGTTAGAGCGAAGCCAAATTTATGGAAGGAAATGCACGTGTTGCTTGTTAAGACTGCCATAATTATCAGAATAAGTAAAGCAGAGTCAGCTACCAGGGGAGGAAAAATAATAATAAAAAAAGACTAAGACAGCAAGAACATTATCTGAGGTTGGAAGATGAAAAAAAAGGAGGGATTTGCTGGTTGAATCCAGACAGGACATTAAACCCACACCAATAAACAGAGTGTTATTTATTGTTTTAATTGTGTGCCTGCCTGGAGCTTTCCTTCCTCTAGCAATTAAGTTGAATGCCCTTGACAGTTTGTCTTCTGCAGCGGCGCACACACTGAAACTAGTCATTGGCTTCAGTCCTTTGCAGTCCCCGTAGTATTTTAATTTTCTAAATCCAAGATTTATGGAAATGGTGACATTCATCTCTAGCCGTTAAAATGATAGCAAGTTGTTGGTTATAAATACAGCCTCACAATGTTTTACATTTTTTAGCTAAAAGGTGGACAGAGAGGGCTTAGCCTCCTTCTCATCATTATGCTGCACAGGATAGGTTGTGAATTTTATGAGTGTTATCTCACTGTGTACATCTTTAAAAGCTGCCTGGCCACAGACATGCTTTCCCTTCCATTTCTTAAACAACAGGGGTAGTAATTAGCAACTGTTAACAGCCTGACTCCCAAATGTGAAGGGAGAAAGGACTGTACATTGAAAAGACAATAGAACTAGAAACCCAGTTAAACATTACAATCCTCAAAATTACAGAGCCCTGAGTAATAAATGCCATATGAGAGATTTTCCTATAATGGTTCAATTATTCTACACCTTTCACTCTGCTTTTTTAAGCTTAAATAAATATAAATTTTGTCAGAGCCCACCCAAAAATATATGTAAGTGAAGATTTAATTTCTGAAAGAATCTTTTAAAATAGAGACCAAAAAAAAGTGGGCTGGTGGAAACACTTCAAGCTGAAATGTAGGATCCCTGAACAGAGTGGATCATAAGAAAAAGTCTCCAACACTATCCAGTCTTGTCACCCAAAGCAAAGGACCTGCCATAATGATCTAGAACCTAGGTTTTAAATATAGTTATTTCCCCAGAAAAGCAAGGAAGAGGAAAATATCCAACATATCTTGTCTTCTAGCTAAAGCAAGTTAGCTTTCATTTAGTATATCAAGCAGTGTCAAATCATGCCATTTGGCTGTATTTCTACCTAGGGTTCCAAGCACCTTCAGGAGTGAAATGAAAAAGTGCAGAATTATATATTAACCTAAACCAAACATCTTTACAGAGGAAGATGGCATGTTAGGCACTGGAAAGTTAACTAATATTAGAATAAATTGCAAATCTGTGCTCATTCTACTATAACAATATTTGTAAAAAGAGAATTAAGTCAAACCAAGGAACAAAATTATTGAGCTAACACAGACACTGACTCAGACAAGAGGGCAGACATGAAAACAAGAGGGAAAACAACTGAAACTGAACATAAAGGACCTTCCTCATAAGAACAAATGTGTGGAATAATGGCAAGATTGGATGCTGAAGCAAAAAAACAAAAACAAAAAAACTCCCCCCACTAGGTTTTATAAAGTATATGTGATTTCCCAAGAACATGATGTGAGACTAACATGTATGTTATATATCACCAAAGTGGTTTCCATGTACAGAATGTACACACAATATTTCTAATCTTCTGGTTACATTGCTATTTGTAATGAAAGATGTGGGCATAACAGTAACAGTTTAATCTATTTTAGAAGTGTTTTTGCATGCCAGAGACATTCTGCCTCTCAAGCTATATGATGGGATTCTCTCTTACTGACGGAAATTTGCAAGCAGAACACAAGAACTAGTGTTCAATACTGTCTATAAAGTCCTTTCATAAATTCTGGCAAGGGCTAGGATATCAAGATACCATTTTTCTTTTAATGCTGAAAGGAACAAATTATAATGGAGTTATCACAGACAGACCACCACCACCCTCATCTCTAAATCTTGCTTCATTCTCACCGCTCTTGGCCAACTAGAGACAACTTGAGGTCTAAGGCCACGTCTACATTACAAAATTAAGTTAAGTCAAGTCAACGTACAGCCACCACAGTAAGTTTAAACGGTGTTTCATATCCACGCTATGCTCCTTCTGTGAGGGTGCATGTCCCCACCAAACGCACTTCCACCCATTTAACTGTGTGGGGCCCAAGCTGTCTGTCCTGCTGCTCTGGAACTCATGGCTGGAGCCCTCTCTGCCCTGCAGCTCGGGCTGTCAGCTCCAGGGCAGGAGAGCTCCAGCTGTCAGCCCCACAGGCAATGTAAATAACACAGCGTCTTCGCAGACACCGCATCACCCTACATACATCCACCTATGCGCTACACCTCTTATGGAGGTGGAGTTAAGTCGCTGTAGTGAGCAACTTACATCAGTGGGAGCGACATTTTAGTCGAGACACAGCGTTAGGTTAACATAAGCTGCCTTTCAGCGACCTAACTCTGTAGTGTAGACCAGCCCTTAGTATTTCTCTATGCCCTTCCCCTATCCATACTTCATACTGATTGTCATCACCCCATCATCATATTCCCTAAAATCCTTATTACTCTCTCTCTCGTAGATGGCCACGGTTATATAAATAGTAACGGTCCCCTGGATGAATATTCTGATATAACGAGAAATATAGTTAAGATATTAAAGTATTTGATCCCAAGTGAAATTTCACCCTTAGTAAGAAAGAAATTCCACTCTTCTGCAAATTGTTAATTTGCATCCAGCAGAAATTGCCCACATTATTTGCAGAGAAATTTAGGCACCTAAGTTAGTATCTTGTGTGTGTTTAAACTTTGAGACAAGGAAAAAAAAAGAAATGTAATTTTTTCTATAAATGGTAGCCAGTGACTTTTTCCTAGTTCCCTCAGTGGTGGAGACTCTTTCCCTATAACACCAAAAATGGAGTTACAGTGGGAATCATTCTCAAACCAAGCCCACCCACAGAGCATCTCCAAGAGTCACACGACTACCGCTCCACGGAGCGGGGATTGACAGAGTATACACCAAATAGCACCCGTCACTTTCTCTGCAAACATTTCTCATGTCCAGCATCACCACTGCCACACATTACCACCAGCAGCCTGAAAATCTTTCCCCAGCGCCTCAGGTCTCTTGGAGCACAATGCACAATGTTGTCACAGCTCATCGGCTGTGAAAAAAAATTCAATTTACACTTTTATTTATTTTTTAGCTGAGATCAAAGTTGGGTCACCTCCCAGGGAAGTAAGATTAATAATGAAGTCACCTGAATCTGTCTTTTCTGACAACACTGTAAACAAAGAGTTAAAAAAGAAATAATCTCCCCTTTATGAAAGGAGAGAATTTAAGGCTTTAATAGACTTCGATTATCCCAGCAATCAGTCCCAGCTGGCAAAATCTAGGTCAGTGAAACCAAATGGAATCCAGAGAATGAAACACTCAGTTGTTAAGGATTAAGGAAGAGCTTAAGATCAGGGTCAGAAACAAAGGTCACCAAACTACCAAATGGAACCACGCAGCATAAACAGCTGAAAAAAACCACAAAACCCCCCAAACCCCACATTCTGTGTTTATCCTAAAACAGCGTTTCCCAAACTTGGGACGCTGCTTGTGTAGAGAAAGCCCCTGGCGGGCTGGGCCAGTTTGTTTACCTGCTGTGTCCGCAGGTCCAGCCGATTGCGGCTCCCACTATCCGTGGTTCACCGCTCCTGGCCAACGGGAAATGCTGGAAGCAGCGGCCAGTACTTTCCCCGGCTCGCGCAGCTTCCAGCAGCTCCCATTGGCCTGGAGCAGCGAACCACGGCGAGTGGGAGCCGCAATCGGCCAGACCTGCGGAAGGGGCAGGTAAACAAACCAGCCTGGCCCACCAGGGGCTTTCCCTACACAAGCAGCATCCCAAGTTTGGGAAACACTGCCTTAAAACAACAAAAGCAAGACATTTCAGACAGCTGTATAATGTACTACAGAGATCCAAATGTTGCCAACTCTCATGATTTTGTCATAAGTCTCATGATAATTATTTTTTCTTAAAGCCTCTGCTCCTGGAGTCAAGTGAATATGTGATGATTTGAGGTTCATTCTTAAAGAAAAGGTCAGTTTCTAGCTCTCATGGCTGTGGAAAAAGCTTCAAAATGTGACGCCAGAGCCCCCTAAAGGCTCAAAGAGCAGAAAGCAAATAAAAAGAACACTGAATCTATTATTTTTACGTAAACTCATGATTTTAAAGCCAATCTCATGATTTTTGGTGAGCCTGACTCATAATTTTTGGAAATTTGAGGTTGACCATATTGGATTGCAGAGCCTTCATTAACTTTTAATGTTAATGGAGTTAGGTACAGTATATTAAAAATACTATGAAATACGTATTAGCAAGATAGGAAATCAGTTCTTATCATAGACAGTTTGCCTTCCCATCTATCTTTAATAATGGCCAAAATGTTATACAGAACATGTATGGTCTAATCCACATTACATAGGTGGTTATGGTCTGCAACACTATTTTCCCTTTGGAGTTACAGGGATGCAAAACAGCACGGAGCTCCTGTATGTAAAAGGCAGATACTGTACGACTCTTAAGCATTCTTTTTCAGGCTTCAACCTAAGCCAACATTCCACCCAGATAGTGCATATTTTAACAACCAACTGATAAAACTTTGGAAAATTGAGCTTCTAACAGGAATGCTGGCAGAACCCCAACTACAGAAGATTTGGTGAATGTTACTAGAGTCTATGCAGGGATTCCCTGCCCTGGAAAGTCAGGATGGAATGAGGTAACTAAACTAAATGTCAAAGTTAAGGCATTTCCAGAAAAAACATGCTAATTGGAACCTATAATGTTTCAGCAGTTTCATCGTGCTGCATATAAACAGAATGAAAGAAGAAAAGCCAATCTTAGTGTGAGTTGCCTAGCAATGTACTTTTGAGACACCCAATTATATTACTAGCTTCCTTCCAGTTTCTCATTTTTTCTACCAGAACTTTAAAAAAAAATCAAAGAACATTCATGCTGCTTTCATATTTAATATACAATAACTTATGAACTGATCTAAACTTTCACTGGCCATAAAGAGAGCGCAACAATTCATGAAAAAGGTCTGGACAAGAGTGAAGATATACAAAGACTCTTGGATTGTGAACACGGTCTATATTACCAAGATCTTTATCCTTCATGACACCTATAAACAAACAGGGAAGCTGTCATAAACAGATAGCTAAGGGTTAATGTCTCTTTCACCTGGAGCACCTGACCAGAGGACCAATCAGGAAACCGGATTTTTTCAACTTTGGGTGGAGGGAATTGTGTGTCTGGGGTCTTTGTTTTCTGGCTGCCTGCTTTCTCTGAGCTTTGGAGAAGTAGTTCTGTTTTCTAATCTTCTGTTTCTAAGTGTAAGGACCAAGAGATCAGATAGTAAGTTATATGGTTTCTTTTCTTTGGTATTTGCATGAATATAAGTGCTGGAGTGCTTTGATTTGTATTCTTTTGAATAAGGCTGTTTATTCAATATTCTTTTAAGCAATTGACCCTGTATTGTATCATCTTAATACAGAGAGACCATTTGTATTTTTTCTTTCTTTTTTATATAAAGCTTTCTTTTAAGACCTGTTGGAGTTTTTCTTTACTTCAGGGAAATTGAGTCTGTACTCACCAGGGAATTGGTGGGAGGAAGAAATCAGGGGAGATCGGTGTGTGTTGAATTGGCTAGCCTGATTTTGCATTCCCTCTGGGGGAATAGGAAAGTCCTTTTTGTTTCCAGGATTGGGAACGGAGAGGGTAGTTTCACAGAGCTTGTGTCTGTGTATCTCTCCAGGAGCACCTGGAGGGGGGGAAGGGAAAAAGGATTATTTCCCTTTGTTGTGAGACTCAAGGGATTTGGGTCTTGGGGTCCCCAGGGAAGGTTTTTCAGGGGGACCAGAGTGCCCCAAAACACTCTAATTTTTTGGGTGGTGGCAGCAAGTACCAGGTCCAAGCTGGTAGCTAAGCTTGGAGGTTTTCATGCTAACCCCCATATTTTGGACGCTAAGGTCCAAATCTGGGACTAAGGTTATGATATGGTGTAGCAGCGGGTGGGATATAGACAGAATCCAGAAGCCAGTAGGAATATTATATTTTTGTTTTATCTGCTAAGGGCTTTTTAGCAGAGAGGAACAGTTGGTTTTAAAAGGGAACCAGAGAGAATTTTTTTTTTCTGCTCTCTCTGGCAGTTTGTGGCTTGCATGTTAAGCAAGAAGCCATTTACCAGACTGTTAAGGGTCTTTTGTCACACAATAGCACTCCCATTGAGAGTCATACCAGCACTATATAAATGCAAATAAAGTGGTTTTTCAGGTTTACTTGACATTGAAGATTAGCTAAAGGCACTGTTGCTAGGCAGACTTCAGGAGGCAACAGAGAACCTGCAGTTCAGAGGATAAACACCGGAGGGCACCCCAACACAAGAAAACAGGAATCATGACTTCTAAGGCAAAAAATAAGGCCGAAGAGCAATTCAAAGAAGCTGAACACAGGCAACAAATGGAGATGAAAGAAAGAGAAGAACAAATCAAAGAGGCAGCACACAAAAGAAAACTAGAAGAAGAAGAGGCAGCCCACAGAAGACAGATAGAACTCCAGAGGGAAGCCCACCAACAGGCCATGGAATTAGAAAAGGCTAAGCAACAGACTCCAGCCAATCCTAACAACCCATCGCCCATTATTGCTCCACAGCACAGGAAATTTCCCACCTACAAGGCAGGTGATGACACCGAGGCCTTCTTGGAAAATTTTGAAAGAGCCTGTCTTGGGTACAGCATCCCCGAAGACCAGTACATGGTAGAATTAAGGCCACAACTCAGTGGACCTTTAGCAGAGGTGGCAGCTGAAATGCCTAAGCAGCAAATGAATGACTATAAACTTTTTCAAACCAAGGCCAGATACAGAATGGGGATAACCCCAGATCATGCCCGTCGGCGTTTCAGAACCCAAAAGTGGAAACCAGAGGTGTCATTTCCCAAACACGCCTACTACATTGCAAAAAACTATGAGGCCTGGATAACAGGAAACAACATTCAAACCTTGGAAGAACTGAACCTCCTCATATAAATGGAGCAGTTCTTGGATGGTGTTCCTGAAGACATCACACAGTACCTACAAGATGGAAATCCCAAAGATATCGCTGAGGCAGGGGAGATTGGAGCCAAATGGATGGAACTGGCAGAAAGCAAGAAAGCTACTGTCAAGGGGAACGATTACCACAGGGGCACACAGACCATAAACCCTACAACCGAGGACAGCCAAAGACCCCACATACCACCCAAGTAAAGCCACAGATACCCCACCCTTCAACCTCACCAGTCTCCAGTAACTCACCTCGGCCCAGTGACCCATCAGATGGAAGATGCTTTAAGTGTAATGAACTGGGACATATCAAGGCCAACTGTCCCAAGAACACCATGCGAGTGCAATTCATTACACCACCATCACACCAAAGATCCCCAGGCCCGGATGCCTCTCAAATACCCTTGGAGCGAAGGGAAAGTTTGAGAGTGGGCGGAAAAAAGGTTACTGCGTGGAGAGACACGGGGGCACAAGTGTCAGCTATCCACCAATCCTTCGTTGACCCCAAATTCATCAACCCAAAGGCCAAAGTTACAATTTACCCCTTCATGTCACAAGCTGTAGACTTGCCTACAGCTCAACTGCCTGTCCAGTACAAAGGCTGGTCAGGAATGTGGACTTTTGCAGTCTATGACAATTATCCTATCCCCATGCTACTGGGGGAAGACTTGGCCAACCAGGTGAGGCGGGCCAAGAGAGTGGGAATGGTTACACGTAGCCAAACCAGGCAAGCTTCCAGACCCATTCCTGTTCCTGAGCCGTCCACAGAGGCCCCGTCTGTGTTACCAGAGACCCAGACAGAGGTAGTGGACCCGGATTCCATGCCTACCACTGAAACAGCCACCGCATCTCCAGTCCCAGGCCCGGAACTGGAACAGCAACCAGCACCAGCAAGTGCAACCACATCTTCAACCGCAACGCCAGAGGGCGCCAGCGAGCCAGAACTGGCCGAAGCAAAAGACAGCCATACCCAAAAGGCTCAGCCAGAGCCTGAAATACCCTCAGGTGCACCAGCGGAGAGCGGTTCACCAGCAACGGAAACAACCCCATCACCTACATCGCTTCCAGAGGGACCAAGCCCAAGTCCACAGTCTGAGGAAGAACTGGTGACCCCAGCCTCAAGGGAACAGTTCCAGACTGAGCAAGAAGCAGATGACAGCCTTCAGAAAGCTTGGGCGGCGGCACGGAGCACCCCACCGCCTCTCAGCTCTTCTAATCGATCCCGGTTTGTTATAGACCAAGGACTTTTATACAAGGAAATTCTTTCTGGTGGACACCGGGAAGAATAGCAGCCGCAAAAACAGTTGGTGGTTCCAACAAAGTACCGGGGGAAGCTCTTAAGCTTAGCCCATGATCATCCCAGTGGCCATGCTGGGGTGAACAGAACCAAGGACCGGTTGGTGAAGTCCTTCCACTGGGAGGGGATGGGCAAGGATGTTGCCAAGTATGTCCGGTCTTGTGAGGTATGCCAAAGAGTGGGTAAGCCTCAAGACCAGGTCAAGGCCCCTCTCCAGCCACTCCCCATAATTGAGGTCCCATTTCAGCGAGTAGCTGTGGATATTCTGGGCCCTTTCCCAAAAAAGACGCCCAGAGGAAAGCAGTACGTACTGACTTTAGTGGACTTTGCTACCCGATGGCCAGAAGCAGTAGCTCTAGGCAACACCAGGGCTAACACTGTGTGCCTGGCCCTAACAGACATCTTTGCCAGGGTAGGTTGGCCCTCTGACATCCTTACAGATTCAGGGTCTAATTTCCTGGCAGGGACCATGGAAAAACTGTGGGAAACTCATGGGGTGAATCACTTGGTTGCCACCCCGTACCATCATCAAACCAATGGCCTGGTGGAAAGGTTCAATGGAACTTTGGGGGCCATGATACGAAAATTCATCAACGAATTCTCCAATAATTGGGACCTAGTGTTGCAGCAGTTGCTGTTTGCCTACAGGGCTGTACCACATCCCAGTTTAGGGTTTTCACCATTTGAACTTGTGTATGGTCACGAGGTTAAGGGGCCATTACAGTTGGTGAAGTAGCAATGGGAGGGGTTTACGCCTTCTCCAGGAACTAACATTCTGGACTTTGTAAGCAACCTACAAAGCACCCTCCAACACTCTTTAGCCCTTGCTAGAGAGAACCTAAAGGATGCTCAGGAAGAGCAAAAGGCCTGGTATGACAGACATGCCAGAGAACGTTCTTTCAGGGTAGGAGACCAGGTTATGGTCTTGAAGGCGCAACAGGCCCATAAGATGGAAGCATCATGGGAAGGGCCATTCACGGTCCAAGAGCGCCTGGGAACTGTAAACTACCTCATAGCATTTCCCAATTCCTCACTAAAGCCTAAAGTGTACCATGTTAATTCTCTCAAGCCTTTCTATTCCAGAGATTTACAGGTTTGTCAGTTTACAGTCCAGGGAGATGATGCTGAGTGGCCTGACGGTGTCTACTACGACGGGAAAAAAGACGGTGGCGTGGAAGAGGTGAACCTCTCGACCACCCTGGAACGTCTGCAGCGGCAACAAATCAAGGAGCTGTGCACTAGCTTCGCCCCATTGTTCTCAGCCACCCCAGGACGGACTGAACGGGCATACCACTCCATTGATACAGGTAATGCTCACCCAATCAGAACCCCACCCTACCGGGTGTCTCCTCATGCCCAAGCTGCTATAGAACGGGAGATCCAGAACATGCTACAGATGGGTATAATCCGCTCATCTACCAGTGCATGGGCATCTCCAGTGGTTCTGGTACCCAAACCAGATGGGGAAATACGCTTTTGCGTGGACTACCGTAAACTAAATGCTGTAACTCGTCCGGACAACTATCCAATGCCACGTACTGATGAGCTATTGGAGAAGTTGGGACTGCCCAGTTCATCTCTACAATAGACTTAACCAAGGGGTACTGGCAAGTACCGCTAGATGAACCTGCCAAGGAGAGGTCAGCATTCGTCACCCATGCGGGGGTGTATGAATTCAATGTCCTTCCTTTCGGCCTTCGAAATGCACCCGCCACCTTCCAGAGGCTGGTAGATGGTCTACTAGCTGGACTGGGAGAATTTGCAGTTGCCTACCTCGATGATGTGGCCATTTTTTCAGACTCCTGGCCCGAACACCTACTACACCTGGAAAAGGTCTTTGAGCGCATCAGGCAGGCAGGACTAACTGTTAAGGCCAAAAAGTGTCAAATAGCCAAAACAGAGTGACTTACCTGGGGCACCAGGTGGGTCGAGGAACCATAAACCCCCTACAGGCCAAGGTGGATGCTATCCAAAAGTGGTCTGTCCCAAGGTCAAAGAAACAGGTCCAATCCTTCTTAGGCTTGGCCGGATACTACAGGCGATTTGTACCACACTACAGCCAAATCGCTGCCCCATTGACCGACCTGACCAAAAAGACCCAGCCAAATGCAGTTAAGTGGACTGATGAGTGTCAAAAGGCCTTTACCCAGCTTAAGGCGATGCTCATGTCTGACCCTGTGCTCAGGGCCCCGGACTTTGACAAGCCATTCCTAGTAACCACGGATGCATCTGAGCGTGGTATAGGAGCAGTGCTCATGCAGGAAGCAACAGATCACAACTTCCATCCTGTCGTGTTTCTCAGCAAGAAACTGTCTGAGAGGGAAAGTCACTGGTCAGTCAGTGAAAAGGAATGCTATGCCATTGTGTACACCCTGGAAAAGCTACGCCCATATGTTTGGGGATGGCGGTTCCAACTACAAACTGACCATGCTGCACTAAAGTGGCTTCATACTGCCAAGGGGAACAACAAGAAACTTCTTCGTTGGAGTTTAGCTCTCCAAGATTTTGATTTTGAAGTTCAACACATCACCGGAGCTTCTAACAAAGTTGCTGATGCACTCTCCCGTGAGAGTTTCCCAGAATTCAGTAGTTAAAAAGTGTTCTTAAAAAGTAAAAGTCTGTTAGTTATATACTTAGTAGTATATGTAAAGGTGCATGTGTTGTATTAATCTGTTTATTTTCAAGTTCTAGAAGGAAATCGCCGCCAGTGAGCTTCCCCACTGTCTGCAATTTGGGGGGCGTGTCATAAACAGATAGCTAAGGGTTAATGTCTCTTTCACCTGGAGCACCTGACCAGAGGACCAATCAGGAAACCGGATTTTTTCAACTTTGGGTGGAGGGAATTGTGTGTCTGGGGTCTTTGTTTTCTGGCTGCCTGCTTTCTCTGAGCTTTGGAGAAGTAGTTCTGTTTTCTAATCTTCTGTTTCTAAGTGTAAGGACCAAGAGATCAGATAGTAAGTTATATGGTTTCTTTTCTTTGGTATTTGCATGAATATAAGTGCTGGAGTGCTTTGATTTGTATTCTTTTGAATAAGGCTGTTTATTCAATATTCTTTTAAGCAATTGACCCTGTATTGTATCATCTTAATACAGAGAGACCATTTGTTTTTTTTCTTTCTTTTTTATATAAAGCTTTCTTTTAAGACCTGTTGGAGTTTTTCTTTACTTCAGGGAAATTGAGTCTGTACTCACCAGGGAATTGGTGGGAGGAAGAAATCAGGGGAGATCGGTGTGTGTTGAATTGGCTAGCCTAATTTTGCATTCCCTCTGGGGGAATAGGAAAGTCCTTTTTGTTTCCAGGATTGGGAACGGAGAGGGTAGTTTCACAGAGCTTGTGTCTGTGTATCTCTCCAGGAGCACCTGGAGGGGGGAAGGGAAAAAGGATTATTTCCCTTTGTTGTGAGACTCAAGGGATTTGGGTCTTGGGGTCCCCAGGGAAGGTTTTTCAGGGGGACCAGAGTGCCCCAAAACACTCTAATTTTTTGGGTGGTGGCAGCAAGTACCAGGTCCAAGCTGGTAGCTAAGCTTGGAGGTTTTCATGCTAACCCCCATATTTTGGACGCTAAGGTCCAAATCTGGGACTAAGGTTATGATAGAAGCCTGTTATGCTACCTGCGCTACTCTAAGAGTGTAAGGCAATATCCTGCTCACCACTTTTAATGCAGCAGAGCACAGCACCTACGGAGATCTTTAAAAAGAGATGAGGATGGGGGCTTTACTTCATAACCTCATTTTCAACCTCATTCAGTGTGAGGAAGGAGAACTGTAGGGCATTCCTCGCAAGAAAAATTAGAGCTGCCTACATGATCGAAAACGTTTGAGATATATTTGTTGTTGTCCCCACTTCTAATCTACAACCAGACATACAGACATTTTTATTGTTTCTCTGTGCATGCAGATGGAAAGAATCTGCACATTATACATCAGCATGAATGGAAGTATATATTACTTTGCATTATCTAGTGCCTCCTAATACAGATTCAAAATTTTTACGAGTAACGATATAAGCTGACATAGAGATGGCAATTTCCTGCAATATTCTTGGAAGACCTCACTGTATTAAGTTTATGTATTATTGTGGGCTGGGATTATATATAACCTCTCGGGGGGGGGGGGGGGGAATATGTGACAGATATCAGACCTGGATGTTCAAAAGACTATATTTAAATCATGCCAGACTTTGGGGTTAATAAGCATTTAGTGGATTTCCTAGGGAATTCCTACGGAGAGGTTAATGCAAATTCCCCAACTCCAGTAAAGCAAAAACCCAGCCTTTCAAAGCTACATCCTGAGGAGAGGGTCATTGTCTGCTGATTACCTGTTGCAGAAGGGCAAAATCAAAGGCTCTGTATTCCCACCCAACACGCTGCTGCAATAATCTTTGTACAAAAATATGACTTGCCAGATATCATTTGAAAAATAACAACTCACTGCTCAATAACAATGATGAAACGTGTGTAGCAACATTATATGTAAAGTTATAAACATAAGCTGAAATTAGGTCTCAAACGTGTTACCAAACAAGTCTGGATAAACCAACTTCTCAAAGCCAAGGAACAAGCTGATGCCTGTAGCCAAGTGTCATCAAAATTTATGGCCAATCACCTATCAAGTGGCCATTCTTTGGTAGGGAAGGGGAGCAGGAACAAAAGCAGATCTGCATCTTTGCAAACAACAGTATGAAACCTCTTTCACCATGAGACTCCAGGACTCCAGCCTCACAGCAGGAATGAATTTTATCTACGAGTAACCCTTAGAAAAATGCATTACAAAAGTGGGACTGAACTATAAAGTGAGGGGTGAAAACCCCCAAGGTGCGTCCTTCTCTTTCACTTAAAAAGATGAAAGAATCAGCCTATGAATTTAGGAAACAGATCCTGACCTGAAACTTGATCAGCCCTGTTGTTGGAAGCATATGGTGAGAACTTTATTTTGGACCAAGTCTAGTTTTTTAAATTTTAGCACTACAAAGCATTTTATCTTTATTTTTCTTGTAACCATTTCTAACTTTAATGCCTTATACTTGTACTCACTTAAAATTTATCTCCTTGTAATTAAATAATCTTGTTTCAGTCTTTAATCAAAACTAAACCAGTGCTGTGAACTGTGTGGATAGCAAACTGTTGTAACACTGATCAGACCTAAAATACCTGGACTGTCCAAAAGAGGGCTGGACAGTGCAGAACACACATTTTGGGGGAAAATCTGGGCCTGGGAGTGTGTTGGGGTCACCCTGCAAGTGATAACTAAGGCTGGTGGAAGCCAGAATGTGACTGATGTGTGGCTGGAAGGCTACAGCTATACACAGATACTCAGGATGCGACTAGCATGCTGGAAGGTTGTTTGTGAGCAGACCAACTGGGAGCAAGATCAGCAAAGCATTGTGAGGCACCCCAAGGTGGCAGGGCAGCGGCAACAGAACCCCCCACTGGTCAGGATTGCACCCTGAAATGTCAGAGGTTAATGCAAACCCCAGCCTTTTGGAGGCAAATCCTGAGGAGAGGGTCATTGTCCACTGATTACCTGGTAAAGAGTGGCAAGATCAAAGGCCCAAACTGTATGAAGAAATGGCTGATCAGCCCAATCTCCGAGTTCTGGATCTAAGATGAACTTGTAACCACAGAGAAAACCCAGTCATGGGTTTTGAAGGACTGAAACCTACAAGAGCCCTATGCCGGAGTTGGGAGTGACCTCTGATAAGTTTTCTTGCATATACTCAAGTTCTTTTATTGTTTTAATGTTTTTTTCTCTGATGCTTTTACCTTAAGAATAAGTGTGCTTGTTTGGCACTTATAACTGTGGGCAATACTTATAACTGTGGGCAATACACTGGTTATAGCCCTTGGAGAGAAAGCAAAACATGAGCCCTGGCCTCTTTGGGCAGTCTGGCTTGCTGGGGATATCACAGTGTAAAGCAGAGAACTGTGCAGCCTTAAAATCCTCAGTCAGGAGGGAGTGAGATGTGAGTCTCTGCCCAAGAGAGGTGACAGATAGGAGCCAGAAGCCTAAAGTAGGTGCTTTAGGTGGACCATGGAGGGGGGAATATAAGTGTAGTTGCCCTGAAACTGTGATATAAGCCTTACAACAGGTCTGTGTACTGGGAATATTGAGGCCCAGAAAGGACATATCACTTGGCCATGACCACAAATGGTACTATCACCTGTGGTAGGAACATGAATAGAAGTCACATCTCCCACTTCTCATTGTATCCTCTAGCAAGATGGCCGTCCTTCCTAAGGTTTTGTAATTAAATATGTGCCCATATCCAACCAGGATGTTTTATATGAGCACATATTTAATTATCTGGGCATAAATTGTGTACTTCAATGCACAATTCAAAAAATGAGCCAAGGAAAACATACTGGTTAACTGAAGTCCTTGCTCGTTATTTCTATTACACATGTATAAGATCCATCCTCATAGTGTCTGTTCGTCAACAACAAACCACCCCTGCCAAGGCATAATGGATAGAGTACAGCAAGTTGATTTCACAGCAGAACTGTTTCCTTTTTCTGATTTTCTCGCCTATTGTCTGGAAAACTCAGTTACTGGAACACTTAGAAAGGGGGTCAAAAGGATACACTGAAAGGTGAAGAAAATCCATTTATATCTCCCAAAGTACAGGTGGCCATGAGTTGCTATTCATGGACACTAGATATTGATGCTTAGCTCTGCAGTTTTTATGCCCAGTAAGGAGATATCTAGATAAATTGGAAGGATGAAAGTTATGAGAGTATCTAGACAGAGAACTTGATGGAAGAACTTGATGTCCGAAATTTGTGAACACTGCTTCAACTGAAGAGCACACAGCTGTTGAGCAATGCAAAGTATTCCCTGATATTTAAGCTTAATACATTGCCTCTGCAGTGCTCAGAGCATCTACTGAAGGTCGCCTACCACACAAAGACCCATAATACACCTCTACCCCCCATATAATGCGACCCGATATAACACAAATTTGGATATAACGCAGCAAAGCAGTGCTCCGGGGGGGTGGGGCTGCACATTCTGGCAGATCAAAGCAAGTTCGATATAATGCGGTTTCACCTATAACATGGTAAGATTTTTTGTTTCGAGGACAGCATTGCATCGGGGTAGAGGTGTGTGTGTTAAAAATCCAAAAGTAAACAAAAATAGTTCCAGTGAAAGCAAAATGATTAGCTCTTACATAATCTTTTTCATTTTATAAGCATTGTCTAGTTAATCCTCTTTTGTGTAGTATAGAGATACTGTCCACATATTACAAATGGAGGAAACTGAGGCAGTCCGAGACAACTTGCTAAAGGTTAAAGAGTCATTGCCAGATCCAGGATTAGAAAGCAGAAATTGCAGTCTGGTACTTGACCCATTAGCTCACATACCACAGTGACAAGTCTCTCTAACAGCCAAATTTCTAGCTTGAGAGAGACATGGTCCCTCATCAATATCAAACTGTGATGTTATCCACATAGGATACTAAGTAAATTTGGTATTGGTTTTTCATGATCAGGAAAAGTTTAACTAATTGTATTTACACACTATTATACATTATATATAATAAAAATGTATCTAGCTGCTGGATTCATATTCATCAAGAATGACATCTCTTTATTTATCCAGATAAGATGTACACTGTGAGCAAGCTTCCCCACACTTCCCAACTCAGTCCAGACCTGAAGGGACCACCAGAATAACTGAGGGCAGCTTCAGTATTGTAGATTTATCTGTATTACAGTAGCACCAGAGACGACCCCACACACGCACAATTACGATTGGGATCCCACTGTACTGGGTACCGTATACACATAAAACAGTCCCTGCCCTAAGGAGCTTCACAATATGATCAAGGACAAGCCACGGCAGATAGACACAGAACACACACGTGTGAAGATTTTGTGAGGGTGCACCCAAACCTTAACAGGATGATCTTTAGACCAGCTGCTGAAAATTGCCTCATCACATGTTCAAGAGTCCATTTCAAATATAACCAGTCTCTACTACAGGTAAAATTTTCAAAAGCACCTGAGTCATTTTCAAAAGTGACTTCAGTGCTTTTGAAAGTCCCACTAGAAGCTTAAGTGCCCAACACTAATTGAAATCAGTGGGAGTCAGGCATTCGGCACCTATGCATTTTTAAAATCCCACCAGGCACCTATTTGCATCTTTAGACACCTAAATACATTTTAAAATCTGGACCTACATGCCTAACTCACTTTTGCAAATGAGACGTAGGCATTGCAATGTTGAGTGGAGCAATGCGTAAAAACCTTTAAAAATCTGGGCCACAGATGCTTTTGAACATTGTACCTTAAAGCCTACAGGATGCCATCTCCTCTATATAGTTGCTGACCCTGTAAATCCTGGCTGTGGCCCTGCTTCACACCTTGTAACTCTGCATGGAGAGAAACATCTGGTGGCAAGCTGGACTGTGGCTCCTCTTCAGCTGCCTGAACAACAGCTTGTGCTGGGGTTGGAAAGCCACAGCAGGACGACATCTGCCTCTAGCACTCTGCCTGGATGGATAGAAACAAACTGCAAAGCCTGTCTGTTCAGTGGTCTCTGGAATAGATTAGGCTTCTCAAGCAATGCTCTTCATTTATGAGATAAAAGGCCTGGATCCAGATTCTACTGATAGCAGTGGACGTGTTGCCATTGACTTCAACAGGAGCAGGTCCATGAAGATGCAAAGAGGAAAAAAAAAAAGTTCTCCCCCCTTCCCATTAAATAATCCGTCTCTCTCTAAGGAAAGTGGCTGAAAACAGGTAACTGAAAGATAGACCGCTGTTAGAGGTCACATCCTACACAGCCCAGTGAGAGCAGAACTAATGCCAGCCCACTTCCAGCCCCATCATTCCTATTAGGACGGTGGTTTAAATGATACTGATACTTGTCTACGAGAGCCTGAACTGAAGTCATTGACTCATTTTCTACAGTTGTACATTCTGATTACAACAGTGAAAAAGCCTTTGGAGCTACCCAAGTTTTTCTACCAGAACCATCACCATGGTCTCTGAATGCATTCTTTCAGTGTAAGAGAAATTCTGAATTTAACTGGTTAAACCCCACTCTCGATAAATACACTTCCAAGGGCAAGTCTACACTACAAAATTAAGTTGACCTAAATTACGTCAACATACAGCCACTGCAGTAACTGAATCGTTTTACATGACTACACTATGCTTCTTGTGTCCTTTTAGTGCACGCCAGCATGGTCCACACAGGCCAGTTAGTGCACGGCACTCTAGTGTGCACTAGAATTTAACTGCCAGCATGGGGCATTGTGGAACCGTTTCTGAAAGGCAGAAACAGCCCATGTAAGCAACGCAGTGTCTACAATGACAACATGTTGACCTAACTACCTTGACTTAAGCACAATACCTCTTGCAGACGTGGAGTTAAATTGGTATAATGGGCGAATTACATCAGTGGTAGCTACATTTTAGTATAAACACTTACAGAGTTAGGTCAACATAAGCTGCCTTATGTGGACCTAACTCTGTAGCGTAGACGAGGCCTCAGTATCTCAAGGTGAAAGTTTGTTGGCATGGGTCAAGTTACACAGGGTCCAGAACAGGGGAGGAGAGAAACTTAGCTGAAAATCAAGTAGAAAGTAAGAATAAGAGAGGTGGAACAGTTGTAAAGGGAGCCGAGTCCTTATGGCTGGAAGACTAGTGGCAGCCGCACAGGGCCTCAAAGGAGGGAGGGGGTTGGTAGTGAGCAGAATTCATTGTTCAGAGGCTTCTGAAATGGGATGCAATGGAACAAAACAAGGGACCAAGACAAATGCAAATACGCAAGCATTCCAAATCAGGGTAATGCATGGAAAGGATGGGTACACCCGTGAGCAGAATTGACATAGCTGATAACACAAGCTGACACATCTGCTAATGTATTAGGCACAAACATACTTTCATTTAGCAGCAGATATGTATGACTTCTTATGCCATTGATATTTTTCTTTCTACAAGTTAGGGGTTTGATCCAAGACCTATTGCAGTCAATGGGGATCTTTCCATAGAATTTGGTGAGCTTTGGATCAGGCAATATTTATTATGGCTGATGTACAGTTGGCACCATATTATTTTTTCCACACACAGGAAAATATTTTAGTGTTTTGCAGCAGTTGTCTACTGGCAGAGATTAAAAAATGGAAAAGAAAGAAAGAGCAAGCTCCTGAGGAAGGTCCTCTAGCCATGCACTAATGAAGATGGAGTTAATAAAATGGTGCGCCATTTAGGGCGACAAGAACAGAGGCAAGAGCTCTAAGGCTATGTCTACACTAGCACTTTTGTTGGTAAATCTTTTGTTGCTTGGGGGTGTGAAACCCCCCCGCTCCTGACTGACACAGGTTACACTGACTGTTGGTGGGGAAGCTCTCCAACCAATACAGCTACTACCGCTTGTTGGGGGTGGTTTAATTATGCCGACGGGAGAGCTCTCTCCCATCAGCATAGAGTGGCTACACAGGAGACCTTACAGTGTCGCAGCTGCATCAGTACAGCTGTGCTGCTGTCAGGTCTCTAGTGTAGACATACCTTAATATTACCTGATTATTCAGCTTAAATATTTACTTTGTAAAACTGTTTTGATCGTCAAATTGTGACTAGCAATTTGTTTTACTTCCCACCGTGCCTCTGCTGACATCTTATCTGTGCACGTGTGGAACAGTGACTAACCTCCTGCTCTTTCCTTCTCTCTCAGTGATAAGTATTGTGTAAGTGATGCTTTGGCAACTACCATCTCCTGCTGACTTATCTCTCAAGGAGACATTGTAGGAAGATGAAAGATTTCTAATATTTACTGCTTTTTTCTTCTGCTACATACTCTGTGCGATATCTTACATTGACAAACCTGAGAAAGGCTACTTGTTCTTTGAGATGCATATGCCTTTCCCGTACACAGCCCAAAAGAAAATAAATCTCAAAATATTTCCTTAAGTCCATTTACCATAATTTACTTTTAGTTATGATTTTCATCAGATCTTTTTAGCTATAAAAACTGAAGGACCAGAAGTCACACCAAACTGTTCAATGTAAGGTTTCTCGTCCAATACCACATATCATTACCATTTGTATGAGCATCACACTCAGACCTGAAAAAGCTTATATTTTATAAGGCCTATTAAGATCATAGTACATGCACCTACACCCCTCTACCCTCCCCTCAGTCAAAGCTCTTCTTGAACTCACGTTCTTCATCAAAAATTCAACACCAAGTACAATTTTAAATACCTCTCTCAGACCCCAATCCTACAAATGGATCCACACACAGGTCCTTACTCCCAAGGTGCAGAATTCCATTGGCTTCAGTGGGTGTCCATGGTGAGGTACAGGCAGAAAAATGGGGATTTATCAGAGACCAACCAGCTGTAGCCACTTCTAAAGAAAATGCTTTTCCAGGTACAGTCAGGGAAGGTGAAAATAGAATGTTAGCTCACCCCACTGGGAGGAGAGACATGAAAAAAATAAAAACCCAACCACAAGGAAAGTTACTACGAACAAAGATATAAGGCTCTTGGCCCAGAATGATCACTGAACCAGAGCTTACCTAGTGAGGCACTTCTTCTTGAGGGTCCTGAATTTTCATTAAAAATGCTGTTTCTGTGTCCCAGGTTCCCATTTGCTTTTCTTCTGCACTTGTGCCTCCAGCCAGGCTTGACTAATCTGGCTCTTAATTATTAGAAGCCCAGTGACTGCCACCATTAGCTTCTACACAAGAACATGCATTTGCTTTGGCTCATTTCTCCTTTTTCTAAATTTTCTGGGAAGGAAGAGGAGAACGCTGCTACAGTTAAAGGAGAAAGAAAAAAATAAATGGAAGAATGTCTTTCACACTCAGTTATACCACACGAAATAGGAAAAAGAACTGATCCTTAAAGAGAAAAACAACAAAAACAGTCCCTCTTAAGGTCCGTCTACACAGCGAGTGGCAGCAAGTCTCAGAGTCTGAGTTGATAGACTTGGTCTTGCACTACAGCGCTCGCTCACTGACTCCGCCAGGTAGTCAATTATTTCTTGGTCAATGTATAGTCAAGGTCAAGACTCCAGAGTAAATAATAATGAAAAAGATGATGAAGATGAAGAAAATAAAAAGATTTCAGGGTTTATTCAAAAGCATCCGGCAGTCCAGATTTGGCCCATGGTCGCCTATTGACTACGTATCCAGTCATAGCTCACTTTCCCTGCACCACGACCCACCCCCAACGCCACTTCTAGCAATGTTTATAACATTTTAAATACAAGCCTGAGAACAGCTACTTTTTAAACCCACCCTCAGTCAGTCTGTCAGTCAATTATCCACCTACACCACAACTCCTTGAGCCATTCTCACTAATGTGCGTGAATCACAAGAACAGGTCTTATTATGCCATTTGAGAAAGACTGTATTACTTTATTATTTTAAAGATCACCTACAACGAGTTAGTTCTAAAGAGCTGTGCATAAACAAGTACTTTTAGATGATGCACAGTAATTTACAAACACTATTGAAATAATTTACGAAGTGTTTATAATATCAATCACCACTTGAAATGAATCATTTCTAAGGTAGCGCCTCTCACTGAAATGGTTTATATACACATGTTGAATAAGTCATTTACAATAAAGTGTGCAACCCTTACGATAAAATAAATGCAGTGAATTCATTTTTAAAGCAGTTATTGACCAACTGTTTAATAAAGCATTCATAACAGACTGGATGAAGATGCTATTTATAGTACCATACTTACTGAACTATTTGCCATGGCAATATGCAATCTTTATGGTAAAACACTGTGTATATAGTTCTAAAGATTGTTGACATGCCCTACTAGTTAAATAAAATCACTCATAATACAATATTTAATGAAACATTTATTCTGAATACACAGCCCTTAAAATAAATGCATTTTTAGGGTTGTCAAAGTGGCAGATGTCATTCTATGTTGTAAATATTTTGCAGGCTATTTGTAAATACATTAGCTCTGTGTAACCCATGAATCACTAACACAAAAAACACTGCAGTGTGCGCGCCCGGAGATAAAGTAGAACTGGACATTTAGGCCAGAGAACCAGAACAGGAGCAACTAGTAAATATGGAGACTCCGCTCTACAAGCTTCAAGCTTTTGGCTCTGAAGGGCACTTCTAGATTGGCTGTCTGGGTGTTGGTTCTCCTTACAAGTTTATGGGCACACATCTGAAACTGCCTAAAACTTACTGGTTTCACTTTGCAGGGGTACAAATGTTGCCTTCTGTTCTGATGTGGGTTCAGGCCCCACATGTTTTCTCTGAGTTCTGGGTGAAGGATGCAGTGTAGTCCAGTAGATAGCACACAGGACGAAGAATCAGGAGAACTACACCCTATCCCTGCTCTTCCACTGACTTGCTGCATGACCATGAGCAAGTCACTCCATCTCTTTGTTCATGCTTCACCATCTGTAATACGGAAGTAATGGCACTTACCATCCTGTTTTGTAAATCGTTTCAAGCTCTACAGATGAAAACTATCATAAATCAAAATTATGTAATGGTTAAAATCTACAAATCAAAAAACTGATAAAACTACCAGTGTCACTTTGTTTGGCACTGATAGCGTGAAAGCAAAATTTGTACATAATAGTGTAAAATCATAAGTCTTCCCATGTTCATGAAATTGACTGAATCCTTCAACAAAGATGGTCTGGATTTGAGGGCGTAATTAAACCTGGTACCAGGACAGATTTTGCATTTCTTTGCAAATATTTTGTGCAGGCCTATGCACATCATTTTGCTACTTTAGTCACCTACAGAGCTGGGATCAGCAACCTTCACACGCAGCCCGCCAGGGTAAGCCCCCCGGTAGTCTGGCCCCGTTTTTTTACCTGCCACATCCGCAGGTTCGGCTGATCGCAGCTCCCACTGGCTGCAGTTCACTGCTCCAGGCCAATAGGGGCTGCAGGAAGCAACGGAGGCCAAGGGATGTGCTGGCCGCCGCTTCCCGTCGCCAGGACCAGCTCTAGGTTTTTTGTCGCCCCAAGCAAAAGAATTGCTGTCCCAAGCTCCAAGGGCCCAACTGCCCTCTTCCCCTCCTCCCCCCCCCCAAAAAAAGAATGCCGCCCCTGGAATTGTGCCACCCCAAGCACGTGCTTGCTTTGCTGGTGCCTAGAGCCGGTCCCACTCGCCGCCCCCATTGGCCAGGGGCTTACCCTGGAGGGCCACGTGCCAAAGATTACCAATCCCTGCTACAGAGGGTCTGCAGGACCCAATTCTGCTCTCACTTACCATGGTGGAACCACACAGGCGTTGCACCAGTCCAGTCAGGAGTTTGACCCTCAGACTCCAGATACAAAAGAAAGAATTGAAAGCAAAGAGTTAGTTATCGGTTGGATTCTAAAAGCTCTGTTTGTTGCATTATTTATACTGTTGAAATGTGTTCCTGTTTATACAAATCTCCTAGTCCATTTGTAAAGCCTCAGCAGAGCTGGGTTGACTGCTTTGAATACCAAACACTCAACTACATTTTGTGCATATCCCCAGCACCACTCTCTTTTGTTCCTATTCCAAAAAGCTTTTTCACGCTCTTCTCCTGAGAACAAGTTTTACTTTCAAAAAGCAGCATTAGGGCATAAAATAGGTTCAGACTCTTTTTACAGCTAATAAAATGCTCAAAGCAAAGTGACTTCTCTGAGTCCTCAGGGATCTGGTTACTGAAGGGAAAGTAGCCCCTTTGTATGCCTACTTTGGAAAGCAATTGTGAACTCATGAGGTAAGATAATCCCCATGACTTGACAATTTTGTATTGGACTTCCCAGTCAGAGTGAAGACATTCTACTCTATGCAGGATACCTCATATTTTTTTTTGTAAAAGAAAAAAAATATCCCCTCCGTTATGTACTCTCACAAAAAGAAGTGCTTATTCTACAAGAAAAGCAATTCTCCCTTAAGGGCAAGACAGACAGAGCCTCACGGAAGACAGGCTAATTAATTTCATATGAGCACAGCCACAGTTAACTTGGAAGACCCACACACATAAGAGGACTAAGAATTGAGAGATGAGGGTTTTTAAAAACCATTTAGGAGAAAAAAATCATTTTATTCAGTCAGAAAAAATGCAAGAAAATACCTGAAGAGAATTTTCCAGACTACGAAATAAGACATCGCACTATTTGCACACACTACATTTATCTAGGTGGTTTGGAGCCAATGAACTATTCAAATAGAGCCATCAGAGAATCTGCCACTGATGACCTCACTGAGGAGGCTTACCCTTAGTCTGCTCAGTAAATGATTCCACTCTAGCTCCATCTAAAAACCAATGAACTAAACACACTAACAAATAAACTGGGATTAAGATCAGCTTGGCTGGTGTCAATTTCTTTGCTTATGGTGTTGGCAGTTTCTATAGCAGTTAACATTTAACAGAGCACAAGTTGATAAAGGAAGGGAAGAAAGCTAGACTGTTTGGGGCCAGTTCTCAGTTAGCGCAAACTGGCATAGCTTTATTAAAATTAGTGTAAATCAGTGTAGCACCATTATCTGAAGATCTGGCCCTTTATGATAAAGGGATTTAAAAAATGTTCTTCAGAGAGAAAAAAGAAGGCATCAAAATCTCTGAATATTGCAGGATAGGGTGACAAATACTTGTGCCTTGAATGCTGTGAACCAGAAGAGGAAAAAATAAATTCTGGTTCTCCCTGCATGTTATAGCAACTAAACCAGTAAAGCAAAAGCAGTGCTGTTTGTTTACAGCTTTTGACAGATGGGCCACAGATCCTTTCATTTGGAAAGCCAGAACATTTTGTTGCTTTTGAATATGGAGCTCCAAAGTGCAGTAAATGAAATCGTATTCTAGTCATGTACAGTAATCTGTTTATTGCCTGCAGTCTGTCTCAGACTCACCCCAAAGATATTAAAAAGTATTGCGTAAGTAGCAGATGATGTTAGACAGAAAATTAGGAACCGACAAAGAGGCAGGAAAGAAAGTGTATGTGAAAAAAAGAGGATTCAAGGTATATATAAAATCAATAGATATATACACACACTAGATAGGCCATTTATAATACTGACGAAACCCTGGTTAAAATAGTGTGCACTTGTAAATTATAGTGCATCTGGATAAATAATACCACAACCACCAGGAGGAGTCTACAATGGAGCCTAAAGCTGTGCGAATGAATACAATAAACCCCAGACACCGCATGAGACTTGCTGGGTTCAATCTTTGTAACAAAGAAGTAATTCTGACCATTTTCATTTGAGGATTCACAGAGCTGTGTGGGCAGGTGAACAGGGTCAATAATCTCACTTTGGACCAAAAGCACACAAAATCCATTGTTTCCACAGTTTGGCTGAGAATCTGGATTAATTGAGGTTTTGACTGCTTTTTGCCTTAAATCTCCAGATATTGAAAGCAAAAAGTCACAGGGTGGATAGGAGAAAGGAGGTCAGATTAATCTTCTTGGATGATCACTGGAGAAAAGCAACCAGTATAAAAGGAGAGCTAGGGAGTACTGAAAATTCGACAAGATTCTGTGATTTCAATGTTAGAATGAATTCCCTTTGCCAGTGTTAGTGCTCCTCACCTTCTGTGACTCTTTTAGACTGACTTATAAGCAGGCATTTTAGGAGAAACCATTTATTGTAAGCTATTGTTAATGAATATAAATTAGAAATACATTTTTAGAAATCAAAGACAAACATTTACCTCACCATCCTGATGTAATTTTTTCCAAAGGCATTCAATTTAATATTTGTTGCCATTGGTATCTAATCAAAGCATTCAAACATTTGCCTTTAGCCCTACTCAAGCAAGGTTTGTTGCATGTTGAACAAGGTATTACTTGTAGGTCTGCGGTTCGTGTTGTATGCGATCTCGTTCCAATGAAATCAGTGTTGTCAAACGGAAGCATCATAACCTTGTAGCACACATTATGTGCAGACCTCCAGGGGTTAAGGTGTGTAACAGAAAGGACTGTACTGGAGTGTAGCCCTTTCAAGAACAGAATAGGTATGGATGCCAACAGAGGCAGACAGATGGAGCTAATCATCCCCGTTCATCACACTGCTCTAATAAAGGCCTTATGCATCAGACATTCCCTCATCCATCTCTTAACATTTAATAAACATCATGGAATTTATGCAACAGTAATGAGCTACATACCCCACTGCAGCAAAGTCCCTATTGTATAATTTCATAGAACCTTATTCTCTTGGTGAGAAAGTTAATCATCCTGAATATGGACTTCAAATAGGGCCCTTGGGAAAGTCAGGGCAGTGCTATGAGTCAGAGAGCTGACTCAAAGAGGTATTCTCTGTGTTCACTGGATTATGCTCCAGAAAGGAAAACTATGAAAAGATACCTGGACCTTATACTTAGTTTGCAACATAACATCACATTATTTCAGATATGCAAACAAGCTATCAGAGTTTTCTGGCTGAAAATAAATGTGCACATTTGGAAATGTATGGAAGGTGAAGAGCTGCACTTCACAGTGGAAGACAACTATTAAACTGCTTCATGTGCTGTAAAAATAAGATGGTGCTAAATGATAAAAACCAGCTGCCGCTGAAAGTTTCCAGTGGAACACATTTCTGAGCCTTTTTCCAGGAATCACAAGCTGTAACTCTTCTCAACAGCTAGCCAGTATTGCCTCACATTTTATTGTAGAAACCTTGGTAAAATATCAATTGTTCCAGAGTCAAGAGCTGAACTACACAGTAGGCTATTCGTCTCCTTAACTTCAGGAGTCCCCATCAAGTTACTCTTCAGGAGCAGGCAACCCAGTTTCAATGGTTAAAGGGTACCCCCCATTCATAATCCTCCAATGCCATCACCTGCTGGGCATAACATTCAGTGTTCCATTTCAGCAAGTTTAGAAAAAGACACAAGAAGTTTGATCTGCTGTGACACTTCCCAGGGTATTCTGGATTGTAAGCACCTTATCCCTGGAGTGCCCAGTCGCTGTTCCACTGGCCACTCACAGCATTTACAGATTCACCATTCCCAAAGAAACAGTACACCTCAGTTTACCAGTTCCACCTCAGGATCATTATGCTACTTAACTCGCAGCACTTACATTTGTTTATAGTGAAACCAAATACACCGCTACCTCGATACAATGCCACCCGATATAACACGAATTTGGATATAACGCAGTAAAGCAGTGCTCTGGGGGGGCAGGGCTGCGCATTCCGGTGGATCAAAGCAAGTTCGATATAACACGGTTTCAGTGATAACACGGGTAAGATTTTTTGGCTCCCGAGGACAGCGTTATATCGAGGTAGAGGTGTATAGATTTATTTAATAAAGATCAAAGATTCAAGTAGACTGGACTTAACTAACAAGGCACTCTCCTCACATTCGATTACCCAAGTCTTTCTCCCAGTGTTTAACAGTCAGGCTGGCTGTGCCCCTTCATTCCTAAAACAAGCAGATGGGCAGCTTATTCCCTAGGGTGAAGGATATTATGGTTTGTCTCCTTGCATTCTCCTGATAAACCAGACTAGTTAACTAATCTTAGTCAAACAGGACACTCTCCTGCTGTATGCTCCTTCTTGTAGATTTTAGCATCTCCTGTCACTTTTGTGATCTTGATTAGCGGGTGGCTCCATGTGCAAATAGACTTACTTTGTACTGTGTCTTACAACAGTCAGCCAGGGAAATAGGTGTCTATTCCCCCCTGCCTAACCAGCACCTGTTCATCACCATCTGGTGACCTGCCTTAACGTACGTATCTTAAGAACGTAGCTTTCAGTAGATATACTTAACTTCTTAAATAATAGTCTTACATACATTTCACAGTCACTATGGTGACCAGCATGTCACTGGCTGTTGGTAGAGACCTCACACGCCACCCTTTGGTGCATTATTATGTTGACACCAGACCCAGGGGATCCTCTAAATCCCTAGGCACTCCTTATGCCCTCTGCCAGTTGCATCCAGGGATCCCAGGGTGTCAGGCAACAGGGAAGTTGGAGCAGGTGCTGGGAACCAAGGACTAAGGCCAGAGTCAGTAGTCAGGAGCTGAAGCCACAGGTCAAGCTGGGCAGGAACCGGAGCGAGCAGGGTAGCAGGCAAGGAAGGGTTTGGGGCAGGACAGAGGCAAGGCTGGGTTCAAGGCAGGAGCAGCAGGAACAAGGTAACACAGGAGCAGTCACAGTGGTGGACATGACCAGTGAGCAGCCAGCAAGCTGCTGTGGCCCTTGGCTTAAGAGCTCTCCTGCTGGCCCCTCCAGCCAATCAGGCAGTCTGCTGCAGGCCAGCTGTACTGATGAGGCTGCCTGGAGATTAACTCTGTGCGGGCTCTGATTCCTGACACTGGGTCACACGTGCATATTGCTATGTGAGATTCTACCTTAACACAGATGTTTGCTACCTCAGGAAATACACAGTCTGTGTCAGACTGCAGTAACCACTGTGGTTATCATCATCACACCACCACCGCTTCACTAAGCACCTTGTGTTTCTTGGAACTAGGATGTGTATTGTAGTGGGACGGGCATTCAGTAATTCTGTACTGTACAAAAGAAGCATCGCCAGGACTCCCCACCCCCAGCTCACTTATGATTTGGTTTTAAACTTTCATTTCATTTTTTTAAAGCACAAAAAACCCCACGAGACACAAAGTGACACTACTCTTGGAAGAGTCTGAGCCTTAGTTGTTCCCAATGGATCTTCTGATCTTGCACAGTTTATGAGAGATTACAAATCAACCCTTCTGCAGTAGGAGGTGGTAGAATGATGGCTCCCAAACCCACTGGAGAAGGCAAGACCTTGATGCCTACACAAATTTCCCTTTCCCAGAGCATTATTCAGGAAGAGACCAAGCTTAAAAAAAATACCATAACTAAAGAACTCTTGTTTTCAAGATTGTCCTTAATTAAGCCAAATGACAAGCTGCCTTAGGGCCAGTCACTTGTACGCTTAACCCAGGTGCAACCCATTGCTGGTATTTAGAGAGACAGTAATACCCACGCAGAGCTGGCGACCATAGCAAATCGACTCCCACTGTGCACAGTCCTGTACTCTTCCTCTTAGTGTTCAGGCAATGTTTGGAGCAATCAGGTCACACAACTGAGCCTCCCATTGAAACAATGTTTTCTTCAACTGAACAAAGAGTGAAATTGCATGAGTCAGTCCTGTCAACCAACATTTATAAACAGAAAAGCAAATGTTCCACCCTAGACAGCATGGGGGATGATTTTGTTTTTCTATTCTATAATCACAATCAAACTATTTAAGATGCATTAACCAGCGTTGATTCAAACAACATAAACAAGTCTGGGCTATACACATATTGTTTCAAAAAACTCTTGCCTGGAGGGTGAGATCCAGAGAGTTTAATATTTAAGTGAGCCCCAAGGACATATTCAGAGTGTGATCTCACTAACACAATTTTGCAGTGACACGCATCCCATTCATCCAAAATAGCAACCCTTAATCAGGTGCTTCCCCAGCAGAGGTAAGTGCTGTAAAGATCCTGAACAGAAGAGAGCCCATGCATCCTCTGGTGCCTCTGTCCATCCGTTGCAGTGGCAGACAAGACAGGCTGCTATTATCATATGTTGTTCCCATCCACACACCCTACTAGCAATAGCTTCTTACTCCCAGGGCTGCAGGAGTGGGGTGGAGGATAAGCAGACGGGCATGATAGTGGCTCCAGAATCTGTCACCTGCTTTTCTCATTTCCCTGCAGTGGAGGTAGGAAATTGGCAGCTTTCATACTAGACCACCCACCTATTCCTCAACCACTGGTTCCTCACAGGCCAAATCAGAGACAGGCAATCATTTGATCTGTGCCCTTTCCTCTGCGTAAAGATTCTTAAGCCCGCATCTCTCATTCAGCGAGGCTTTGCAAGAAAAGAATATGTCAAATGCTAGACTGCTAGCTCTTTCCAGGCAGTGTTCTTTGGTAATATAGCCAGAAACATTTCGTTGAGACACTTGACAACTTTTATATTTAACATTGCTGTGCAGGTAGAAATGAATTAGTCATTGGCATTCTGCAGCATTGGGAGGCACTTAAAGCAGGTAAACAGCTTTCAGATTTATACTGAAAGTATTCCTGTTTGAACCAGTTTTGCAGAGAAATATGGTATGAGTGAGCTGTGAAAACTCATAAGATGATGTAAAGTTAATGTGAATTTCATATTCAGTCTTTCACAAAAGAAATCCATACAGTATCCTGTTTATTGCAGAAGCAGAACTAATTTAATAGTCCTTGATATAAAACTGACAGAACCTCTCAACTCTCTGATATTCTTGTACACACACAAAAAAGCCTCTTTATACCTGTCAAGTAGCATTTGCTAAATATAAAGCAATTTGATTTCCTGACTTCATACTAATTATTGCAGATTTTGCTATCATTTACATGTGAAGATTTATCAGTGCAGATAATGAATTTGCTACCATGTGATATGTGATTCTTCTAGAAGAGCTGGAAGAATGTCTGCCTGAGCAGTCTGATCTAATTCCTGCCTCTGAAACAGATGTTTGGGATAAACCAAAGAAGGGAATTGCACTTCTTTTTCATTTCTGGCTACAATGTGTAATAAATCAGGAAATGCAAGTGAAACCCACTATAAGCCTAGAGACCCAGGAAACCAGAAATGCATTTGAGTAGGTTAAAAATTCATAAAACAAACAGATGCATTGAGGTATTTATTGTCACAGGAACTCAGGAATCAGAAGACAGTTTCAACAAGCCATTTTTAAAAACATGGTGTTAATTATGTGTTTCTAAACCAGCATCTCAAAACATGTGTTACTTAAACTTGTTCTGCTGCAGCACTATGAATCTGCTATTATACTTCAAAGACAAAGCTTCCATTAAGCTTAATTACGTCCTCCTGTGGCTTTGAACAAAGAGCAGCTCCTATTTTATTTCACTGCCTTCCCTTGTGGGTTGCATGGCAAAGACACATAGTAAAGGTATAAAAGACACAGCTACTACTAAACAAATAAGATATACATACCTGCTACGGCGTCTGATGAAGTGGGTATTCACCCACGAAAGTTTATGCTCCAATACGTCTGTTAGTCTATAAAGGTGCCACAGGACTCTTTGTCGCTTTATATATGCTAAAACTGAATATGTTTTATAATAATTTGGGGGCATCTCTCACTCCCTACAAACACATGAGCCATCCTTTTAATGTTCATGGGACTGTTTCCATGAGTAAGATGAGCAGAACTTGGCCCTTTGGGTCCCAGTTTATAAATAATGTTTTAAATTCCTGTGTGAAAACAAAACTACTGAACACCAGGATAACTTCTATTTTATATTCAAGAATAGTGCGCTAAAAGACAGCATCTGGACAATGAGCCTGTTGCCAGTTGTTATATTACTCTATCCGTTACTTATGGAAACATACAGTGCTGCTTTATGTTTAGTTTGTTTCCAGTTAACAGTGAGATTACAGCACCCATGCCTTAGTATCAATGAAGCCTGCAATCCTTGAGCTACTCCTATTGCCTAGAATCTGGAAGAAGGAAGATGAGGAAAGAGCAATGACAGAGCTACTTAAGCAGAACAGTTCTTCCCACTCCTTTTGGATCAAGAGGACTGCAGTCTCCCCTTGAAGCACAAAGCTTAATTCCCACTCATATTAAAATGCTAATAACCATTGTGGAGACAAGGTGGGTGAGGAAATCTCTTTTATTGGACCAACTTCTGTTGGTGAGCGGGACAAGTTTTTGAGCTACACAGAACTCTTCTTCAGGTCTGGGAAAGGTACTTAGTGTCCCAGCTAAATAAAAGATCCATAGATAGTTTAGCATAAGTAGTTAGCACACGTTCTAAGGGACCATTCAATATGTGAATATTGCTAACTACTTAATTTAGAACATGTGCTAAGTTAATTAAATTAGTTAGCAATATTCACAAACTGAATGGCCTCTTAGACCGTGTGCTAACAACTTATGCTAAACTATCTATATCTTATTTAGCTGGGACATTAAGTACCTTTCCCAGACTTGAGGTGTGGTCTACACTACAGAGTTAGGTCAACCTAAGGTAGCTTACATCGACCTAGTTATGGCAGAGTCTACACTACAGTGCTGCTTCTGCCGAAGTAAATGGCCTGCTACACAGACATAACTCCTCCTCCATGAGAGGCATAGGGCTTATGTCAGCGTAGTTCTGATGACACAGTGTCCATGTAGATACTGTATTACTTACATTTGTTGGTGGCTGTCAGTCCTGAGTGGAACTGACAGCTATAGCCCCCGCCCTCTCCTGGCGCTGATCACCCGAGCTATCAGCCAGGTACCAGGCTCACAGCTGGGTCCCCCCTTCCCCAGCTCTGACAGCCCCATGGCGGCAGGTCTCCAGCTGTCAGTGTCCCATAATGCCTCACATCCATCAGTGGAAGCGCTCCTGGCGAGAACACTCACCGCCACTGACAGAAGGAGCATAGCGTTTACATGAACCACCGCTTTAATTACTGAGGTGGCTGTACGTTGATTTTACGTAGGTCAACTTAATTTTGATGAGTAGACAAGCCCTGAAGAAGAGCTCTGCATAGCTCAAAAATCTGGTCTCTCTCATCAACAGAAGTTGGTCCAATAAAAGATATTACTTCACCCAACTTGTCTGTCTAGTATCCTGGGACCCACATAGCTATAATACTGCGTACATATTTACAAGGCTGTTGGAACCACAAAGATTCTTAGAAATTGCTGTTCAGTGTTACAAACTGCAAAACTCATTTTCTTCTGGCATCAGAAAACAAACTGTTTCCTCACAATATATCATTTTTACAGAAATTGGATAACTCCATGTTCAGATTTGTTTTATTTTTAAGACCTCCCCTGGTTACAGCTAAATTGCTGATGAGTTTTCTATTTTCCTCACTACTGAGATATTTATGGGAAAGTTTAATCCATTTATGAAAATAAACTACTTTAGAGCATCTTTCATGCAATGCTTCACAAGGCAATTTATAAATGAAGCTACAGTGGCCATAAGTGTTAATGGTGCCATTAGCAGGAGATGGCTAGTCATGGTAACTTCCATTTGGATGCATCAGTAGTTGTATACTATAGAACTTATTCACACAGGGCATGACTTTGCTTTTGAGAGTAAACCTTGACAAAAAGAGACAGAGAAGCCAGAAGGGAGGCCCCTCTATCAGGCTCCTTTTCTTTTCATTTTTGCTGAAAACATTTTCCTGAAGATTTCAAAGACAGCATAGCAGCTGCATTCCATTTCCTCACATCCGTGACCTGCTGGGCATACAGGCTTGAGGGAGTGACTCTTCATCATAGGATTTTTCCTCGGTGTCAGTTAATATATAGGTACTAAACATACTTTCAAAATTGAAGATTAGTGGTAAAAAGTGAAACAATAGGAGTATGTGACTCTTCCAGCGCTTGCAATTTGCATTCAAAATGGTTACTCTGAAGCCAGTCACTCCCACTGAAAGTAGCGAATGGCTCTTAGTAATAAGGCCCACCACCAGATTGCATGGAGAAAAGCACATTAAATCTGCTGTTAATTCACAAGCATCACCATATATAACATTGGTTCTAGCAGACCCTCGAGGCTAAACTTCCAGAGTTCTGTTTTTCATGAGCATCACATACACCACAGACACAAGATACACCAAGCAGCAAAATAATAAGCTACACAAGCAAAGTCTTTAAAAAAAACAAAACAAGCAGCTCACTTTCCCGTAGAGTGTCTCAGGTAAGAGCCTTCTGCAGGGAATGGCATATCAGCTCACCAGCTCCCACTCTCAGGGCCAAACTTTGAAATGATCTAGAGATTTACTTCAATATTTTTCAATGAAGTAGCCAGGCACTAAATATCTTCTGATGTCAGTAAGATATGACAGGTAAGAGCAGTTTTAAAATTCTTTCTGCATTTGACAGGCATCAATATCAGTCTCTCTGTACTATATAATCCCATTTTTCCTTCTTTTGTTAGGAATCTAGCAGCAAAAATTCCTTCAAGCCTTGTTTGGCCAGATCATCTAATAAATTAAAGTAGTGTGAATTTAAGATGACCATTTCAAGATCTAGTAATCAATATTTCTTATGTATTGAAAAGAGATCCAACCACAAAGCTCAAGTTTCACAAGAGAGAGTGTGGGATCTATTACCAAGGCAAGAAACAATTAGCTGACTGTTTCTTGATGGCAAAGATCCAGAAAAAGAGTTTAGATATAGAGAAATACACTGATGTTTCCAGAACAGAGAAAGTTTGAAGAACTACATGGACCAACATCCAAGACCAAAAATCCAGCACATATCATCAGTAGCACTGTACACTAAATTTAAAATGTTCAATTAGAATCTGGTTCTTTAGATATCATTGTAACGTAGCGTATGGGGAGATTTTGACAAACCAGTAAAGTGCCTAAAACCACTATTGTTTATTGCTAAAAGCAGCCATGTCAGCAGGCCGTAAAGTGGCCATGCTGCAGTCTTAGCTTAACCAAGGCAGGAGGGGAGGGGGTTTTGGGTGTCACAGAAAGGGCTGCTTGACCCCATGTCCTTCCTGATAAGAATTATGTTGAAATTCTGATACATGCATTTTAGGGACCTCAAGGCAAGCAAACTGAAAAAAACACACCTGGTTAATCGATGACCAGAAGGAACCTCTTGCTTGACCTTTGAAACTGCTTGCTTAACAAGTTTTATTTAAGTGACATGTCATTGTATTACTAATGTATAAATAAGAGGAAAAAGTTTGAGGCAGGAGACTCTCCCTCTGGATGCATCTTGTGTTCCCACCAGCAGACGCGCTGCCTCTGTGCCACTCGAAAACCACACTCAGCTTCAGTAATTATCAAAGGTTCGGGGTGTTTTACTAACCTGTTGTGGACGTGTATAAGTGCTTGAGACTAAGTAAAGTTTAGCTTTAAGTGAAAGCACTTTTGTGTTGTCCTGTTTGTGCCAGCAATCTATTTGTTGGACGGCCGTGTCACCCCTGATTTATTTCCTGACACCACCTTGCACAGAATAAAAGTTACCAAGAGCTTTGGGTTGAAAAAACCTTGGGTAACAGTAGCATTGTTGCTTCATAAATTTTTCAGATGTTCCTTTGCCTACAGTAAAGCATGCAAATGAGCTGTACAAATATTTTATATACATGTTGTCAGGGCAGGACAGGAGGGTGAGGAATGGACCTTTTTGGAGCACAAACATGCGGGGATGTGCCCTGGACAGGTTAGCTGGATAGCATGCAGCTAACTCAAGTGGAGGGTGGGATGGCGAGGAAGTGGGGGGCCTTCGCAGGGCAAGGTCCAACATGAAGCTTCACAGGAACATTCTCTCCAAAGGAATGCAAGAGAGGTAGAGGACTTCTTGAAACACAATGAGAGACATGGGCAGTCCCATGCACCTAGCAAGCATGCCTAGATCCATCCAGTCTCACTTCTCATAGTTCAGGTGACAACAGCCCGGACCAGATTCTGAAGCACAACACATTCAGTCATGAGAAACTGTACTGACTGTCCACATGGATGATCAGTAAGGCTGGAAAAGTGGACCTTTAGATCTACAGCACTGACCTCTATCACTTCAGCTAAGGAGCAACTGGCAGCAGAATGAGCTATTATCCCTTATATGGACCAGCTTCGAGAGGGAGACATGACATACTTTGCCAGTGGGTAACTATTTACGTGGATTCTATTGCTGGCTCTGGGCACAGAATACAGTCTAGTGGTTAGAGCAGTACTTACAGGCAGGATAGCAGAGTCCACAGATTTTGCACAGTCAGAAAGGTAGCGTGGCTAAGTGGATGGGACTTGGTTCTGTCATGTTAAAAATCCGGGTTCTCCACGGCCTGAAGTGACCCTGTGCAACCTCTAAGGGTAGCATCCATACAGCTGCACCAATTCAGCTGCGCTGCTGTAATGCTTTAATGATGCTCTACGCTGATGGGAGAGAGCTCTCCTGTTGGCATGGTTAATCCAGCTCCCTAGGAGGCCATAGCTATGTCACCACATCACTCGGGTGTGGATTTTGAGAACCACTGATCTTGACCAGAGAAGTGATACTAGTATAGCTATATTGAGTAGGCATATGATTTTTAAATAATATAATTATACTGGTAAGCTCTAGTTTGGATGCAGTTACTCTGGCCTAAAGGTGCCTTTTTCTAGTATAGTTTATTTCATTTCCTGAACCAGAATGAACTAGATCACCAAGCACTTTTATACTAGTATAACTATGACCACAGTAAAAGGGCTTTTACATTAACTTTACCAGAGTAGTTGAAACAGCAAAACTTCCTAGTGTAGACAAGCCCTGAGAACAAGCCCTGCAGAGAGGCAAAGTTCTTAGGAGTTTAAAGGTTCAGTACATAGGCAGCAAAGGCACCTATTTTCATAATAACACACATCACAAAAAGGTAACAGTTATTATTAAAATACTCCCAGTGTGAGTTTTAATGGTCCATTAATACAGGCCTTGAGTGGCTTCACAGTGCTACTAAAGCGTGCATTAATGAGCCAATAAAACACGCCCTGTCATTTCTTGATGCTCTATTATCCCATCATTTTGGTAATGAAATGCTCTTAAATCTGAATAT
The DNA here is from genome assembly GCF_007399415.2 of Gopherus evgoodei. Classification (NCBI taxonomy): domain Eukaryota; kingdom Metazoa; phylum Chordata; order Testudines; family Testudinidae; genus Gopherus; species Gopherus evgoodei. The sequence goes on from NC_044329.1 coordinate 89,013,809, forward strand.
ACCATAGGGATGGAAGGAGATAAAACCATTGGTAAGGAAAAGGTTGAGAAATGGCAAGAAACTAACATGAACTTTGGTTTCTCATTTTTCATATTAAGACTTCAACACCAATCACGGGGAATGAATTCTCATCTTAGCCCAACTCAGCAGGACATACCTTTGCTATAAACCTGCCAGGCTTTCCATAGCATAGGTGTAAGGTATCAAAGAGAATTTTAAAGAGGAAGAGATCCAAGACCCCTGTTCCTATACTATATCAACATGCAAGGAATGTGTCATTAAAAGAAGAAAGGGGGAGTATAAATATTTCACTCTGCATCCCTTCTTCACAGATCCCTGTGCCTATGAAGTAAACAACTTTTTCTAGTTTCTTCCAACTGCTTTTTGAGGCAAGTCTCTGAGTTTACACCCTGATTTTCGTTGAAGGCTCTAGGGTTCAGCCACCCATTGTTAATGCAATGAAAATGTGTCTGTCATAAGGAGTTACCCGCTTCATTTTATTGTTAGTGAGGGCACGGCTACACTTAAAAACGTTACATCGGCACAGCTGCACCAATGCAGGTGTGCTGCTGTAGCACATAAGTGAAGAAGCTCCTACGCAGATGGGAGAGTGTCTGCCATCAAAGTAGTTAACCCACCTCTGCAAGAGGCAGGGTAGCAATGTCAATGGGAGAAGCTCTCTGGCTAAAATAGCGTTGTCTACACTGGGGTTTAGGTTGGTATAACTATGTCTCTCAGGGATCTGGATTTTTCACACTCCTGTGCGACCCACTTATACTGATATAAATCTGTAACATAGACTGGGCCTAAGATTCTCTTCATGGTTGTCCCCATGTCACACTCAGCAGCACAACACGTGCACTGAGTTAAGTACGCAAAACTTACCCCCCTTTTAAAAGGGATTGCTTTTAATGGTAACAAAACAAAATAAAAAGCTCTGCAACTCAGCCAAAACTTTCTCCTCAGCTTTGCTTGTTCTTGGAGTCTCTCCCTGTCTCTGCCCCTACTTCCCTCTTTCTCCTCAAAGCGGGGCCCTAGGGATGAATGAAATGACTCAACAGATCAGAGGTGGGCAAACTTTTTGGCCTGATGGCCACTTTGGGCTTTGGAAATTGTATGGCGGGCTGGTTAGGGGAGGGGGTCATGGCCCAGACCCCACTCCCTATCTGCTCCCCTGGGACTCCTGCCCCATCCAACCACCCTTTCTCTCTGTCCCCTGATCGACCCGGAACCCCTGCCCCTGACTCTTCCATGCTAGCCTATCCAACCGCCCTCCTTCCTGACTGCCCCCCAGGAACCCCTGCCCCCATTCAATCCCCCTATTCCCTGCCCTGACAGCTCTGACTCCTATTCACACACCTGCCCCAGCCCACCTCCCCAAACTCCCCTGCTCTCTATCCAACCCCCCGGGCATCTTTCCCCCTTACCACGCTGCCTGGAGCACCGGTGGATGGCAGCGCTACAGCCACACCGCCCAGGTGGAGCCAGCCACACCATCGCCACTGCGCAGCACAGAGCACCAGGTCAGGCCGGGCTCTGCAGCTGCACTGCTCCAGGAGCTCACAGCCCCGCTGCCCAGAGCACTGCGTCAGCGGCAGAGCAAGCTGAGGCTGCAGGGGAGGGGCCAGGGCTAGCCTCCAGGGCCAGGAGCTCAGGGACCAGGCAGGAGGGTCCCGCAGGCCAGATGTGGCCCATGGGCCATAGTTTGCCCACCTCTGCAATAGATCATTTTCATTTTCAGGGTTCTACAACTACCCTGAATAAGCACGTTTGCCAAATACTTTTGCTAAAGTGATCTCTAGCAAAATAGTTATCAACATTTTAAATATAATTATACCTGGTCTCCACATAAATTTTGTGATGGTGTAACTATTTTGGTTAGGGCTGTAATTATTTAATCAAAACAGTCCTATCATTACAACTCCTAGGGTGGATAAAGGTTTACTGATGTAAAAGTAGCTTATACCAGCATAACTTATTTAAGAAAGGTTGCAGAAGCTCATCTGTCCCTCTGACCACTACCCTATGCCGCTCATCCACATGGGCACTAATGACTCTAAGCAGATCAGCAATGGCTACAGAGTTCTGGGAGAGAGGGTGAACGGGTCGGGGGTGCAAGTTGTCTTCTTGTCCATCCTCTCGGTTGAGAGTAAGGGCATCCTGGAGATGAATGCATGCCTGCACAGGTGGTGTCGACAAGAGGGCTTTGGCTTTCTTGACCATAGAAAAAGAGGTCTGCAAGGAAGAGATAGGATCCACCTGACAAAGAAAGGGAAAGAACATCCTCACACACCAACTTGCCAACCTAGTGAGAACGGCTTTAAACTAGGTTCAAAGTGGGAAGGTCAGAAAAGCCCACAGATAAATTCACCCTTTTTATGCTTAATAGGAGGAGGAGGACGACGAGGGCATGGAAAAATTACAACAGGGTCATAGGAACAACAAGAGTGAAATCAGCAGCGGAATCTGCTCAACAACCTAAATGTCCATAAACAAATGTAAGGAGTATGGGGAATAAACAGGAAGAACTGAAAGAGATTCATACATAAGCTAAATTATTATTGAATTGGCATCACAGAGACTTGGTGGGATAAATCTCATGACTGAAATATTGGTATAGAGGGATGTAGTTTATTCAGGAAGGACAAGTGGGGGCAGAGGGGGGAGGGAGTGTTGTATTATACATCAAGAATACACTTCTAATGTCCAGAAAGAGGTAAGAGGCGGATCAGTTGAAAGCCTCTGGGTGAACTCTCTAGATCCCTTCCAGCAATACATTTCTTTGATAACTCTTCTGAACAGTACAAATTCTTCCTACATTTTCTTCACATGATAATTTCTTCCACCCCTTATGCATTCCATTACAAAAAAATATAAATTAAAAGGAGTCTTACTGACCCCATCAAGTATGAAAAATGGCAGCTATAGCAACAGAAAACTCAGAAGACTGATCCTTTACATTTGTGTAGCACATTTCGTCCCTAAAGATGTAACATGGGAATAGCTTCATCCACCACTCAAGTACAGCAGACTGCCAAACTGCACATGATTTTAGGACAGACAGCTAGGGAGAATTACACACTAAATTAAACTGCAGGGACCACAGAGCTTGCTGAGAATCCTCTGTGCAGGATTAAACTGCTCAAATGGAAGGGAGCCACCAGCCCTGCTATGTTCTCTTCCCTCTGGATACTACACAGTCCTCTCCATGGGTTGAAGTGCCACATGGAGGAGGAAGCAGGCAGTAGGTGGGCCAGGATGGGCTGTAAGGCTTTTTCCCACAGAACCCTCTCCATTATGGGAAGTCCCCATCCCCTCCCTTTACAAACACGAATCCCAGGGGGATGCCAGGAACCCAGCATCAACATGGATTCACAGGTCTTCTACATGGATGGCTCAACCTCCTGCAGATCCCCAGGAGCTGGAGAGTGCATGGGCCAAACCTATGGCCTGTTCTGCATGGTGTAGGGGGAAAACAAACACCACACCTCAGATAATGCAGTAGTTTGGGAGGAAATATCTGTGAGCCTCCCCTTGCAGAGTTTTTCTCATGGAAGAGACAATCAGGCCCCTACTTAGAGAGGCAGTATTCTATCATCCAAATGGCAAAGACACCAGGACTTACTCCCTTGAATGAACGTCAGCTTTCTTGCCCAACAAACTTCTACAAAGTTGGGCAGTTCAGTAGAGTGAGTTTGGCTTTGTTTTTTCAGTCCCAGATACAGATTTAGCATTTACCTGCAGATATTAGCATTATTTATATTGCAACAGGATCTAGAGGCCTCAAACAGGTCCAGACCCCATTGTGCTAGGCACTGAACACACATGGTAAGAAGACAGTTCTGGCTCAAAGAGCTGACAGTCTAGGTTAAGAGGAGATTCAGCCTGGGGGTTTAACCCAATAGACTGAGGGGGCAGTGGTGATAGAAGAAGTTGGTTACAGAGCCTAGCTATGGCCCAATCCAGCAAAGCACTTGAACATGCTAGGCACATCCTTAAGAGCTTGTCTGAACTTACTGCACTGCACTGTAAGGGGCTTAGTGAAGACGCTACTTACACCAATGTAGGAGCTTCTCCCACCGGCATAGGTACCCCACTCACAGCTATGTGAACAGGAGAAGCCCACCCATCGACAGTGCTGTTTATATCAGGAGTTCAGTCGGTTTAACTGTGTCGGTCAGGGTTGCGGATTTTCCACACCTCTGAGAAACACGGTTACACTGACATAAATCCATAGCATAGACCAGGGCTAAATGTGCAAAATCTGACTTTTTAAATGAAGTTTTAAACAAAAGCTACGGATATCAGTAATCCCAGCTGGCCACTTGCTTAGCCTGCCTGAATGTACAGTGAGGGGATATGTACACTTAAAATCTGCCTTTGCACTATGTAGAAGTGATGGCCTCAGAAAATACAAATCCTTTTATAAATACAGGATTTTACTTGGGACAAGCTTCACTCTCAATTTCACATACGATCTCTGGGGCAGTATCGCCTTCCAGCAATCAAAAGACATTCATGAAATAACCTCTATTCACTGTATTGTAAATGTGCGTCATATATAAGTGGGGAGGATTCTGTACTTAGCTCTTTGCTGCATAGTTGTCCAGGACCAGAGCAGGTCCTAGACACACTGCCTGGGTACAGCTTTTTGACAAATTCTACCGTATCAGCCCTATGCACTAAAAATAATAATTGTACCATGAAGACAAAAACACACTCCCATGAAAAGAGAGAGTTTGGGGAGAGGAATAGCATAATCCATCAAAAATACCCAGTGATTCCCCCACTCCCCCTTCAACCAATCCGCCTACTCTTAGGCATGTAAAAGGCTAATGTTCACATTCAGTTATTTCTTAACTTGCTTTAAAATATTACAACTCAACATCCTTCGCAGGTGATGTCAATACAGGATGTAAATAGACTTCAGTAAACATACGTACAGTCATTCTTGTAGCACTTTCCGATACAAGGCAGGCTCATATGATGACCATTCTCAAAGTGAGCAGAAATTGGTGCTTGTCTGAAGTCATTTCCTTTATTTGTTTACAGGGCCGACCATTAAAAAGTCAGTATTTACTAACAGTTGACACAGCAGAAGCTAGGGACCTCCTAGGGACAAAGGGGACTTTTTAAATGGCAACTATTAAACTTATCCAGTGTTTATTGTTGTGGCATGTGGGATCCACAGTAACAATTAAACACAAGATAAACTGGTTATGTCCAAGACAGACCAGGTGAGTGAACTGTGAGTCTGCCATGGATTTTATTTAGAGACCTGCAAAAAACAAACATCCCTTGTGCTGTGCCCTACAACTCAGCAATTATGGACTCTGGCAGATCATTAGGAGGAGCTGTGTCCACTGAGATAGAATGCCCCACTGCTGATCTGAAGATAAAGTTTCAGAAACCCTCAGCCGAGGCAACCCACCAGATCTTAACTGATATGACAGGACAGACAAAGACATAACAAAATGGTGGCCACTCTCCTCACATAACTCACTCAGAAATATTTACACTTTGATAACCTCAACATTTGTAGCATTCCAGGTATTTCCTATAGTATGGATAGTAAGAAGGGGGGACTCGGTATCTTTTTAATGTATATGAAACTAGCCTATTTCTAATAGTCACCATTGTCCTTCGTGCTTATAAAGTAATTTGGATCAAAGGATCCCAATGCACTCTACAGACATTAACCAAACCTCCACACCCCTGTGAGACAGATGTTACTCCAGCCTTCCTACAAACTGAGGCAGACAGTTATGTGAGTTATTTGCGCAGTCACAATCTGCAGCATAGCTAACATTAGAACACAGGCATCCTGACTCCCAGTCCGCTGCTCTGCCTGTATACAGCTCTCTTTGAAAATCCACCCCCAGAGGACAAGCAAGCCTCCACCTACCGCCCCAGATGTCAGGGTACTGACTACAATGGAGCCAAAAGAGCTATATAACATGAAAACCAAACAGGCAGAGTACAAATGGGTGCAGGACAGGTGTAGTTTCAGGAAAGGGGTGTAGCTGAGTGCAACTCACAAGTTTGGTACATATTCTGAGTTTCATCATCATGTTAAAACAATTTGTGAAGTCCCTTTATGGTGTCTCCTGCTTTCCTTTTATGCTAGGTCTGAAAAGTCCTACCCATGTGATAAAGCAAGTGTTTATGATTTGGAGGTTGAATGAAAAACCTGTATGTTGAAGTGAATAATGAATTATTTCTCTCTCTAGGCAATTAGATTATTCACGTAGCTTGTCTGGCTGGAAAAGTCATGCCTGCTTTACTGCAATTCTAATCTCCACATATCTCTTTCACTTTTTAGCCTCACACCTGCCTCTTTTAACAAGATTAAGAATTAGACCAGTTGTCTGTTAGAGAGTACTAGCCGTTCTGTGGTAGCCATTGATTTAAATTTAAAGGATCAGACCCCCAGTGGAACTCTAGGGTTCTGGAAAAGCAGGATTATATGATAACAAGGAAGGTCCTGCAGAGATCAGATGTGTGCAGATTGGCCCTGCAGAAGGGGAAAGAATGCTGCCACCCAAGGTAAAAGACCTTAGATTCTTCCCGCAAAGGGGCCTGCCTATTCACGTTTCAGGCAAGAGAGAAAATTTCTGCAGAAGAACTTTCCTACTAGTAAGAAGTAGTAGTGAAGCTAGTGGTCTAAGATATACACCTCTACCCTGATATAATGCGACCTGATATAACACGAATTCGGATATAACGCGTAAAGCAGTGCTGGGGGGGGGCAGGGCTGTGCACTCCGGCACAAAGCAAGTTCGATATAACGCGGTTTCACCTATAATGCAGTAAGATTTTTTGGCTCCCGAGGACAGCGTTATATCAGGGTAGAGGTGTACATCCATATCCTATTCTGGATGGCTGGCAGATATGACTACCAGTGACATTTAAGAGCAAAATATATTTTTTTTATTTTAGTGAATCCAGGCCCAATTGCGAGAGCTTGTATTTCAGGTCCCACGTCTTAATTTATCATATCACTTGTTTCAACATTGCCTGCTCCTGGGAGTTAGTTACTGGGACACTTCAAGCAGGGATTTCTGCACCTGAGGCAACTTTCAACATATTTACTAATAAAAACTGCAATAAGCGACATGTGCATGAAAGCAAACGAAGACATGCACATACAGCTTTACAGAGGCACTGGGGCAGGAAAAAGGAGGCCAATAAGGGGGTTGTTTTTAAGAAAAAAGTTCAGATGAAAATCAAAAATCATCATACAAATGTCGTTCTTGGAGAAACAAGGATTGTTATTATTTGAAGAATACTGTAAATTCAGTATTTGCAGTTCAACAACTTTGCAGATATTTTGGAGAAGGCTGCAGTATCAGGCTGTCCCAAAGCTTGGAATATCAGTCCTTTGTTTGAAAACTAATCAAACTGAAAACAAGGGATCATTTGCAGTTAGGTCTGCATGCCATGCTTTATTTACTTGGTTGAACCGTGCCGGGCATGTGTTTAAAATATAGCTATGGAAAAAGGTGGCAGGTCTGCAGGTCAATCAGACCCTTCTTTACCTTTAAACCATGGAATAAAGAATACAAGTGTTTTGATAGTGATTCCCCGCTGGTGAAAATAATGTAATGAAACACAGATTCATTGGTTTTATCAGCTTGCACTTCCACCTCCTTCCATCTGATTCAGTTCTTCTATAGTGCTATAGAGATGCTCCCATCTACAAAATATATTGTTGTGAATACTTTTCTCTTAGTAAGGAAAGCAGCTGGGAAGAAGGTGTCCGACATGAAGATGTTAGTGCAAGATAAGTTTCTGTTCATATTTGTTGGCATAAAGGGGAAAATCCTTAAAATAGTGACCCTAATTAGTGCAATTTGGCTCTAAAACGTAGCAGCATATGGCTCTTATGTAAATTCAGAAGGGGAGTGTGCTTAAGGAGCAACTTGGTGCAGCTTTTGGAAGCCTGCAAGCTTTTCTTTAAAGCAGTAAGTGCTGCACGTTGGGGAAAGAAAACAGCTTCCCCGATTTTGTCTTTTGTATTGTAAGTCTGCTTCCCTAAAGCAATAGCTCCTGAAGGATTTCAGCTCAAAGTCAACTAAGACAAGACAGAGCCCTGCACCCCCTCCCTGCTTTCCTATTATTCTGCACACAGTCCCTTTTCCACTAGCTGATAGCCTGCAGTTCTGACAATGCAGGGAACAAGGAAAAGAATGGCAGAACAGAGAAGCAGAACACAGCTGTGCGTTTCAGAATCTCTCCATATTCATTTGCCAAACAAAACCAATACTCAAAGAGACAGCTAAGATTAAGATGCAATAGGAACACATTGAATTTGTGCCTCAGAGCAGCAAGGGGCTCCTTTTAACAATGCATTCAAGCAACAGATAGAGATTTACCTTCAAAATGCAGGCCATGTTCTTTTTCTATCCTTCCTATCACAAAGCAGCAGGATTCTGCTTTGTCAGAAACAGTTCCAGTGTGAGGCAAAAGGCTGGTAGAGCTGCAAAACTGCTATAGCCTACATTCCTGAAGATCCAAATAAGGGTACCACAATTCTAAGATCCGTTAGTCCTATTAGTCTTTTCATGCCCTGTTTGTTCCACCCATCAGCTTCTGCCACTGGCTAGAAGCCAGCTCAGCACCTCCCCTTAGTCACATGACTGAATTTGACTCATGACTCTAGCATGTATTTTTTTTAAGCTCTTGGATGCTTTCTATCATATGATATATACCAAATGGCAATTTTATAGCATGCAGATGTCTGAGGCATTTGAAAAGCAAGCTGCTCATTTACAGGGAATCCGGATTAGTCCCTCTAAATGGATCAACAGCAAATATTTCTCTCAGTCATGTCAGAAGAGTCCAAAGTGTATCTCTGTTATTAGGGCTGTAAAAATCTTTAGGTAGTTATGTAATGTTTGTTTGCATTCTCAACCCTCTTCATATTACTGAAATTTGCCTTTTTCTCAAACACTGTGACTATTTGTAAAAATGTGCCATTCACGAGGAGTAACCACCATAAATATCCCATGAGAAATCCTTCTATTGTACCATGTGTATCACTTTGTATTATAGACTCATATTACTGAAAGGAATAGGAAATGGTTTTCATTTGGGTAAGTCTGATGACAGCTCTTTGAACCATCTCTGGCATTTGTTTGAGCTTACCTGGACTGCAGAGAAATAAAATGAAAGCTGTTACTGAAGTCATCTTCCTCCATCTGGACACAGGCTATTTTTCTACCCTCTACCACATCAGATTCAGGCTCCTCTCTCACATGCAAAGCTCTACATAATATTGTCCCCACCTTCACGTTTGCTGTTTCTGCCCCCAATACTCCTCTCACTATTCATATTCTTCCCAGTATTTTTGCCTTACTTCTCCCTCTCTCAGTTTTGCACCTTTCATCTGGATTCCTCTACAGGTGGAACAGTCTCCATGTTCTTGTCGCCCAAGCAGCCTCATTCCCATTCTAATTCCTCGTTAAACACACCATTTGAGAAATCCCTCTGACTGGCTTCCTCGTCAGTCAGTAAATCCCATGTCTTCCATCACCTGAGCTTTAGTCCAATCTCATCTCACATTTGTCGAACACTGTAATAAGCCCTTCTGGGAGTTGATTCTGCTGGGGACCAGTAAGTGCAGACACAGGCAGGTAGCCCATTATTTCACCTGGATGAAAGTGAGCTGGGAATGTCTAGCTGGAGAGAAGATCTAGTGTGTGGACTGAGCAATCTGGATGGATGAATCTTAGGAGCAGCCAAGCCTGGGAGAAGATTCAAACTCAACTTTGTTGATGTGTTGATAATAAAACCCCAAGCCCCAACAAGGAAGCAAGTTTGGACTCTACACAGTGTGTGGAATGTGTCTGAGAACGGGTTGGGAAAACACCTGCTCATGTGTAACACAGACAGATCCCAGTCATCGGCAGGCAGAATCAAACCTGGGACCTATAGAGCTAAACGCATGAGCCTCTACTGCATGAACTAAATGCCACACAGCCCTTAATTAAGACCGTAGAGCAGACTCATTAATCTCTAAGTGGTCTTGGTGCCACTAAATGGGACAGAGCACCAAACCGGTTACGTATGCACAGAGAATAAGCTGTCTAGAGCAGAAACTACATAACCAAGTGTAGAAAGTTCTGTGTAAATGTATTACTGGAAGGGTCTGACAGTAACAGTTAATTGTTGAAATTCAAGGACCAAGTGTCCAAGAGAAAGGTGGTCAGAGCACTAATCCCACAATGCTGCATTTCAGCCTGCTAAAGCTACAGTAAAAAGTCAGTCAAAGGACAATGACAGTCTTCTGACATGTCCCTTTTGCTTTTAAAATCAACAAAGTGCCTGTTCGGTGTGGAAAGCAGAACTTCCAGCAGCTGTGAATACAGAAAGTGGAAGAACGTGTATGGAGATTCTGAGCCCAATAAAACAGGTTCGTTTTTCCAGCTAGCACTTTTGGGAATTTTTTTTTTTAAAGAAGAAGAGTGAAAAGGCCAGATAACCTGAACTATTTACATATAGCACAGAGCTAACAGGCTGCTGCATTATTCAGCTTTCACCTTGGTTCACAGGGCTCTGGTTTATAGCTTAGAGCAGGGACCAGCTGAGGGATACCTGGCCACCGCTTCCCGCAGCCCCCATTAGCCTGGAGCAGCGAACTGCGGCCAGTGGGAGCTGCGATCAGCCGAGCCTGCGGACGCTGCAGGTAAACAAACCATCCTGGCCCACCAGCGGATTTCCCTGACGGGCCACATGCCAAAGGTTGCCGATCCCTGGCTTAGAGTATTGGTATGGTGGGAGGGTCCTGGGCCAATTCCTGATCGCATTCTGCTCTTTGCTGTTATAACACCTGCTCTTCTCCAGCTCACAGTCCCTCATTCACCATGGAGCTGCCTTTCTATGTCTTCCCCAGGAGCACACCAATCTGCACTGACTTTCAAACCCCTTAGCCAGACTGCTCCAGTTCTATATGAGCCCTGCAGCTTCTCCCACTTGCAAACTCCCCAGCCTTTTTGTACCCTAACTAGCTACCCCCCTCCCCCACTTCTCTTTTTCTGACCATAATACAAGCATCTTTTGGCTGTAACTCTGTAAAGCTTTGATCCTTTGACAACACAAGTGTTTCATTCATTCTTTTCACATTTAATTGCCCATTTCCCTCTCCATCCTTCAAGCTTCCACTGGCTTCTGGTATAGAATAATTCTTTTGTTAGGCTCAGCTGAAGAAAGTCACATCTTCCAGAATCCCCTGGTGTGGGTAGGGCCCTCCTGTGTGTGTCTGGGCAAGAGGAAGAGTAGCAAGAGCCGTGTGGAGAGCTCCTCCATCATTTCATTCATTATTCCTGGCATCCTGGAAAGAAGAAGACCCTGCACAACACGAGACCTGTAAAATTTACCTTTGATATAAAAATGGCACTAAGGTGCTGCAGTCACTGTGCATTAGATATGGGAATATCTTCGCCCACACCATGGCTGGAATTGGTTTGGTTCAATGCTCACAAACAAGACAGCTCCACAAGTAAAGATTATTGACTTGTCAAAAAAAGCATGATTTTTCTGAGGACAGATACTATGTGGTACAAAGCACCAAAAACAATAATAATAATATCCATTTTAGAGCACATTCCATCAGAGGCTCTTCTAATGTACTGTGACAAAGCTCCGAGCCTGTATTGTATCTTCCTGGCAGATACAGTGGCCTCAGAAGCTCACTAAGGTCCTCAAGATGACCTCCCTCTGCCGATATGGTGGCAGAGGTTATAACTTACTGAGCTATATTCATCACAGGCAGGGGCGGCTCTAGACATTTCGCCGCCCCAAGGACGGCATCATGCCTCGGGGTCACTCTGCTGCTTGCCGGTCCCAACGAAGCCGTGGGACCAGTGGATCCTCTGCAGGCATGCCGCTGAAGGCACTCTCCCAGCAACCAGCAGAGCGCCCCCCGCGGCATGCTGCCCCAAGCATGCGCTTGGCGTGCTGGGGCCTGGAGCCGCTCCTGATCACAGACCAGTATGGGAGGTGGGAAGGTGGAATACCCACAGTCTTTGTTACTCCTTAGAGCTCCATAGGCACTGTTTGGTCTCCTGCCTGGACCAAAGTCTGTTTCCCCTTTCAAAGGGATCTCTGTAGATCACACGTGGGGGGAAGAGGGCGAACCCGGGCCCACCCTTTACTCCGGGTTCCATCTCTGGGACCCTAATGGGAGCAGCTGTTATTGGCTTAATACTTCACTGACACTGTTTTTATTCCCTTGGGCCACTTCCCTGTGCTCCCCTTTTCCAAGCTTCACCCTTACCTCAGGGTTCAGTAATGCTTCCTCTCCTCCTGCGGGGCCCGGGACGGAGGTGATGAATCCATCACTTTTGGGACAGGCCCATCATTTCCGGGACTGACTGTGCCAGCCAATAGCAGCAGCCCACGGGACCCCCCAAAGTGCGGAGCCCAGAGCAGTTGCCCTGATTCGCCATATCCAAGGGACACAGTGTCGGATCCATCAGAGTGGATAAACACAACAGGGCAATTATCAAGTGATCCATCTCATCATCCAGTCCCAGCTTCTGGCAGTCAGAGGTTTAGGAACATCCATAGCATTGGACTGCGTCCCAGACAGGGGCAGCTCTACGTTTTTTGCTGCCCCAAGCACGGCAAGCAGGCGACTTTCAGCAGCATGCCTGTGGGTGGTCCACTGGTCATGCGGATTCGTGGGCATGCCTGTGGGAGGTCTGCTGGTGCCACGCCACTGACATCCCCACTGCTGAATTGCCCCCAAAATTGCAGGATTGGTGGACCTCACGCGCTTGCTGTGCTGGTGCCTGGAGCCACCCCTGGTCCCAGACCATCTTGGGTAATAGCCATTGATGGACCTATCCTCCATAAACTTATCTAATTCTTTTTTGAACCCAGTTATAATTTTGGCCTTGACTACATCCCCTGGCAATGAGTTCCACAGATTGACCATGCATTGTGTTTGTTTTAAAATCTGCTGCCTATTAATTTCACCAATTGACTCCTAGATTTTTTTTATGTGAAGGGGTAGCTAACACTTCCCTATTCACTTTCTCTACAACATTCCTGATTTTATACACTTGGATCATATCCCCCTTAGTCATCTCTTTTCTAAGTTGAACAGACCCAGTATTTTTAAATCTTGCCTCGTATGGAAGTTGTTCCATACCCCAATCATTTTTGTTACACTTCTCTGTACTTTTTCCAATTCAAATATATCTTTTTTTGAGATGGGGTGACCAGAACTGCACCTAGTATTACAGGTGTAGGTGTGCCATGGATTTATCTAGTGGCATTATGATATTTTCTGTTGTATTAACTAACCTTTTCCTGAAGGTTCCTATGATTCTGTTAGCTGTTTGACTGCCACTGCACATTGAGTGGATGTTTTCAGAAAACTATCCACAACAACTCCAAGATCTTTCTTGAGTGATAACAGCTAATTTAGACTCCATCATTTTATATGTATAGTTGAGATTACGTTTTCCAGTGTGCATTACTTTGCATTTATCAACATTGAATTTCATCTGCCATTTTGTTGCCCAGTCACCCAGTTTTGAGAGAGTCTTTTGTAGTTCTTCACAGTCTGCCTAGGACTTAACTATCTTGAGTAGTTTTGTATCATCTGCAAATTCTACCACCTCACTGTTTACCCCTTTTTCCAGATCATTCATGAATATGTTGAATAGGACTAGGCCCAGTACACACCTCTAGAAGACACCACTGTTTACCATTCTGAGAGTAGATCATTTATTCCTACCCTTCATTTCCTATCTTTTAACCACTTACCAATCCATAAGAGGACCTTTCCTGTTATCCCATGACAGCTTACTTTGCTTAAGAGCCTTTGGTGAGGGACCTAGTCAAAGGCTTTCTGAAAATCTAAGCACACTATATCCACTGAATCCCCCTGGTCCACATACTTCTTGACCCCTCCCTCCCCCACCCCATAAAAATTCTAACAGATTGGGGAGGCATGATTTCCCTTTATAAAAGCCATGTTGACTCTTTCCCAACATATCATGTAAAAAGCAACAAAGAGTCGTGTGGTACTTTTAAGACTAACAGATGTGTTGAAGCACAAGCTTTCATGGGTGAATACCCACTTTGTCAGATGCATGTAAACCAGATGCAGACTAACACAGCTACCCCTTTGATACTTGCCAACATATCATGTTCATCTATGCATCTGATCATTCTATTTTTTTACTAAAAACAAACAAACAAACAAAAAACCCAAGGAGTCCTTGTGGCATGTTAGAGACTAAAAGATCTATTGTGCATAAGCTTTCATGGGCTATAATCCACTTCATCAGATGCATGGAGTGGAAAATACAGTAGGCAAGTATAAATACACAGCACATGAAAAGATGGAAGTTGCCTTACCAAATGCAGGGATCAGTGCTTATGAGGCCAATTCAGTTAGGGTGCATGTGGCCCATTTCCAACAGTTGACAAGAAGGTGTGAGTATCAGCAGAGGGAAAATGAGTTTTTGTAGTGACCCAGCCACTCTCAGTCTTTATTTAGGCCTAATTTGATGGTGTCAAGTTTGCAAATTAATTCCAGTTCTGCAGTTTCTCGTTGAAGTCTGTTTCTGAAGTTTTTTGTTGAGGAATTGCCACTTTTAAGTCTATTATTGAGTGTCCAGGGAGACTGAAGTGATCTCCTACTGGTTTTTGAATGTTACAGTTCTTGATATCTGATTTGTGTCCATAGAGACTTGTTTGCATAGAGACTGTCTGGTATGGCCAATGTACATGGCAGAGGGGCATTGTTGGCACGACGGCATATATCACATTGGCAGATGTGCAGGTGAATGAGCCCCTGATGAAAAGGCTGATGTGGTTAGGTCCTATGATGGTGTCCCTTGGATAGATATGTCCACTCCAGCTTGATGATCTTCTTTCCTGACACTTTCATCCTCCTCAATAGCACAGAGGCTGTCAGAAAGTGGGTGGGATTGCTCTGTTGTGTCCCTGAAAAATTTTGTCTTTGTTCCTCTTCATCTCCCTTAGCTATTCCAGTTCAGCCACTCTGGTCTCAAGGGGACTTGCTCTCTGAAGACCATGAGATGTTTGTACTGAATGCACACATACACTACCTGCCTTCAAGACAGGTAATCGCACATGCTGCATTCAGGGCAATAAAATTGATAGCCCCCACTGTGCTGCTGGACTTCTGCCTGCATTATTTTATTGTTGCAGGTATTTTGTTTGTTCATTCACTTATTTTTTGGCGGAGGGTGGGGGTGAGGACAGTTATTGGCTTAAGGTTCGGTCCATTACTTAGTGGAGAAGGAGAACTAATAACTGATAACATCAAGAAGGCAGGGGTGTTTCATGCCTGTTTTGCTTCAGTCTTCATTAAAAAGATTAATCATGATCAGATACTTAACACAATTAATATTAACAGCCGGGGGAAGGAACATAAGACAAAGTAGATAAAGAACAGTTAAAGAATATTTAGATAAGTTAGATGTAAATTTATCCAAGGGTGCTTAAGGAACTAGCTGACGCAATCTTGGAACCATTGGCAAGAGTTTTGTATGTAAGACACAGGAGGTAATTGTCACCTCTACTTGGCACTGGTGAAGCCTCAGCTGGAGTACTACGTCCAGGTCTGGGCAACCTACTTTAAGAAACATCTGGATAAATTGGAGAAAAATCAAAAGGAGAGGAACAAAAATGATAAAAGATTTAGAAAACTGACCTATGAGAAAAGGTTTAAATAACTGAGAAAAGAAGACTGAGGGAGGACCTAATAACAGTCTTCAAATATGTTAAGGGCTGTTATGTAAGCCACTTCATATTTCTACTATTAAACTGGGTATTGTGCAGTTAATCACTTTACATTTAGCTACAGATTTGGCTGTTGTAGAATAATGAGAAACCCTGTTTCACATCTCAGCTATTTGTAAATATACTTTATTAAGACAATTGTAATTTGAAAATGTAAGAAAGAAGCATGTTGCTCAGACAAAGAAAACATCGTCCATCTTCCCCAACAGCTTTTCTATTATTAAAAACAGACCACGCAGCTCTTCAGAGTGCTGTGCATGCCACCAGGTGTTTTGTCCTGCAGAAACACTAAGGAAAACCAAATGTGTAGCTTACTGTGGCCTCTTTTCTAGAAGGAAATGTAGTAAGATCCCTAAAGGGATTAAAAAGCCAAATTATCTCATTACCATTTCAAAAACCACAGCTACCTATATGATTTGGTTAGTAAACAGGTACCTCGTACAACCTCCGTAGCTAGAAATATGCAAGCGTTACTTTGTTTTTTAATAACTTGTTCTTTAATAACTTTTCACTTATTTCATCCTTAGAAACAGCTATACCTATTCATCCTTTGTTTAGATTTTATCTCAGGAAATAATACACTCTACATAAACTGGAGCTAAAAAAGCTATTGCAACCAAGTTATTTTCAATCCTAACAAAGAGGACCAAATTTAATTTTGTATTTCACACCTATTAATGAGAACTCTATCTATCTCCTGACTGGCCAGAAAGCACATGGGAATGACATTATAGGTCGGTAGTTGGGGCACTTGCCTGAGACTGTGGGAGACCACAAGTTCAAGGCTCTGTTCCAATGTTGATTTAATTACGTAGACAGAGTAGAATGGCTTCAATGGGAGAGACATTCATCCAGCAGGTGGAAGACCTAGGTCCAAAACAAGCAAAGGGGGACTTGAACTTGAGTCTGCCACATCCTGGATGAATGCTCTAACCCAGGGGTTCTCAAAGTTCATTGCAGCTTGACCCCCTTCTAACAAAAAAAATTACTACGCTACTCCAGAACAGGAGACCAAAGCCTGAGTCTGCCTGAGCCCTGCTGCTCTGGGTGAGGGGGCCAAAGCTGAAGCCCAAGGGTTTCAGCCCCAGGCAGGGGGCCTGTAACCTGAGCCCCACCACCCAGGGCTGAAGCCCTCAGTCTAACACCAGCCCTGGTGATGCCATTAAAATGGTGTTGTGACCTACTTTGGGATCCTGACCCACAGTTTGAGAACCACTGCTCAAACCACTGAGCTAAAGGTTACAAATGCAGCACAGGCATCACCTCCTCATCCAAATTTTGGGAGAAAGAACATAGGTGCCTAACTCCAGGAGAGGGTTAATGGCTGTGAATCCTGAGGGGAGATCAGGTGGGAGGGAGACACCTGGACTTTGGCATCCAACTCTCTTTGAGGGGTGGGCCTTTGGACCCACGCCTCTCCTCAGCATTTACTGAGGGATAGCTTTGGCAGCTCCCCACTCAGCTTGCTGGTTTCTATGAATTCCATTCTCAGATGCCCAGCTTCCCCTTGCACTGTGTAAGGGGCCTGGGCACCAAACTAAGAGCTGTTGATTCCATTAGGCAGCAAGGTGCCTGAAGTTGAGCGAGCCGCATGCCAGAGGTTGCCAACCCCTGTCATAGAGTACAAGTCTTTTGAATGTATAACGATATACTGTGCTGGATTCCTTATCTGAGCAATATAGACACAGACTCTGCCAACTATACACAAATTTGTTTACATTGAACTCAACTTTACCTCCATTAAAAGAAATGAAATTCAACCAAGATAACAGCATGTAGATACTTCACTTCATATTTTAAAACCCTGAACAGGCATGCTTAAAGCTGCTTCTCTTCACAGCTTACAGAACATTTGCAATAAAATAATGAATTCCAACCCATGCACTCAGTGTAAACATTGATACCTTTACTCCTTTCTGAGTCCTCCCACTTGGCCTGGGATAGATAATCCCCTTTAAATGTGTCCTAAGGGTTAATAGACTTTGCCTTCATTGGACCAAGACAGGTGGAAAGAAGCAATACTTTGTTATTAACACTGCCTTGCAAGTGTGACAATTGCTAATCACAAACAATGCCACACCTGAAAAGCCCATCTCATGAAGGCAGAAGATTGCTTTACATCTTCTGAAACATCTACCTTATACTGACCAATTTTTAACAAAAGGTGCTTCACACAATTCTTTTAATTAACAAAAACAAAATGTTAAATTTATGACTGACACTGTCTTCTGAATACTTTTTTACACCTCAGTATTTGTAGTGTTTGTCTATTTGTCTACATTGTTTATATTGTCTATTTATTATAGAATACACAGAGATTAATCAATCTGTTATTCAGTCCACATGGATTCACCATGGGCAAGTCAAGCCTGACCAAATTGATTGCCTTCTATGATGAGATAACGGGCTCTGTGGATATGGGACAAGTGGTGGACGTGATAGATCTTGACTTTAGCAAAGCATTTGATATGGTCTCTCACAGTGTTCTTGCCAGCAAGTTAAAAAAGTATGGATTGGATGAATGGACTATTAGGTGGATAGAAAGCTGGCTAGATTGTCAGGCTCAATATGTGGTGATCAATGGTTCGATGTCTAGTTGGCAGCTGGTATCAAGTGGAGTGCCTCAAGGATCGGTCCTAGGGCCAGTTTTGTTCAACATCTTCATTAATGGTCTCGATGATGGGATGGATTGCACCCTTGGCATGTTCGCGGATGACACTAAGCTGGGGGGATAGGTAGATACGCTGGAGGGTAGGGATAGGGTCCAGAGTGACCTAGACAAATTGGAGGATTGGGCCAAAAGAAATCTGATGAGGTTCAACAAGGGCAAGCGCCCTTTCTACAAGGTAAAATGGATTTATTTGGGTTTAGACCCCATTGGGAGTTGGGCATCTGAGTGTTAAAGACAAGAACACTTCTGTAAGCTGCTTTCAGTTAAGCCTGCACATGTTTGGGGCAAGTAATTCAGACCATGGGTCTGTGCTGGAGCAGACTGGCATGTCTGGCTCAACAAGACAGGGTGCTGGGGTCCCAGGCTGGCAGGGAAAGCAGGGGTAGTACTAGTCTTGCCACATCAGTTGGTAGTTCCCGAGGGGGTTTCTGTGATCCAACCCATCACACTATTAACCCCAAAATAAAAACGGATGGACTTGTATGTCTATACCTAGGGCTGTATTTGAGTTATAATCCCCTGCAGATGCTTTTTTTTGTAACTATGTTCTACCTCTGAACAAAATCATATACAAAAATAAAGATGGAAGACAGGTGAGATTCCTAATGAATTACAGGCATGTTTTGGTTACAAAAGGGAAGAGAAAGCAAGCACTGTATCTGTGTGTTAAGACAAACTTTATATTGGAGACTCTGCTTTTATGGTTCTAAAGCCAAGAAACCCCTTTCAAATGAAACACATTAAGAATGACTGTAGGAACTTACAGAAGACCAGTAGCAGCAACCAAAAGAGACCAAGCTAAATTTACCGTTTGAAATCCCCATCTTAATAAAAATAAACAATGCTTAAAGGATTCACTTTAAATAGGAAACTAGAGGCTTGACTTTTAAAGATGGCATAAACAATTGTGAGGCCATCGTTTAAAAAGACTAAGCACAGGATAAGGAGTCAAGACTATCAAGTTTTAACCACAGTTCTGCTACAGACTCCGGTGGCCTTGGACCATTCACTTAATCTTTGAGAACAGTAACACTTTCCTATCTACTGCTAAGGGGAGTAATGAGGATTAGGGAACATTTGTACTGTTCTTTGACCATGTGATGTTCCAAGCCTTAAGGTTGTGTAAGCATAAGCAATTAGTTGTCAAATGGGCACTGAATGTGCAAATTACCAGTTAGTTATATACAGTCATGGTATTTGCACAAATAAATTAAGTGCACACAATTGCAAGGGCCTACCATTGAAAAATCAGGCCTTTAAATGTGAAAAGTCTAAAATTTAGCTTAAGTAAGAGCAGGGTTTTAGTCATACTTCCTCCTTTTTGTCCTAGAAAAAGCCATAATACCCCAAACCTAAGAAGGCTGCAGTACAGGGAAGGTTTCAGCTACTTAGACCTAGAACAAGAAGCCTAAGGCATAATATCTCTGTGGCTATACACTCATCCAGACCCCATTCCATCATGCCGCTCTGCTGTGTTCTTACAAATTTTAGTAGTCTGGTCGCCAATGACAAAGCAAAGCAAAGATATAGCAAGATCAGTAACAAAACCTGGAAGGATGAACCAATGTTTACAGCATTCACCTGGAACACTGAAGACCAGGGTTCAATTCCCTGCCTCACCACAGACTTCTGGTGTGACCTCTGGCAAGTCACTTAGCCTGTATGCCTCAGTTCCCCATCTGTAAGATGGAGATAATAGCACTTTCCTACCTCTTGAAAGTTTTGTGAGGATCAATACATTAAAGATTGCAAAGCACTGAGACATACTGATGAGAGCTGGGTATTATTATTAACAAACCAGAATACAGCCATGTGGGTTTTAGCCCTACCAGACTTGTCAGAGTCACTTTTGGTGTATGTCTTCACTACCGGCCAGATCGGCAGGCAGCGATCGATCCAGCAGGGGTCGATTTATCGCGTCTAATCTAGATGCGATAAATTGACCCTTGAGCACTCTCCCGTCAACTCCTGTACTCTAGCTTGGCAAGAGGCGCAGGCAGAGTCGACAGGAGAGCGGCAGCAGTCGACTCACCGCAGTGAAGACACCATGGTAAGTTGATCTAAGTACATCAACTTCAGCTACGTTATTCACGTAGATGAAGTTGCGTAACTTAGATTGTTGCCCCCCGCCCCACCAGCATAGACCAGGCCTTACTGTCTCAAAGAAAATGCAGAATGATTAGTGTATCACTGAATGAGAGGAAGTGACGACAGTCCAGGAAAGTTTGTTGTAACTACAAGTTTTAACACATTTTGGTTGTTTATGGTGTTATTACCTCTGACTATTTTAAAATCTTACAGTACATTGTGTGAGCAATGTCAACAGTTTCTCCAAGGAGACACTGACTTCCTGGTGGAAAGGTAAACAGCACAAGGCCACTGATTGACATCTCACTTAAATAGAACGGCATCAGGATTGAGTCTGTAGCTGAGGACCTGACAGATGTGTGTCCAATCCCATTGGCAAACAGAGATGGAAATGGCAAGCACTTTCTTAAGGTGAAATTTTGTATTTTTAATGAGGCCCCCTGAGAATATGCCCTCAGTAGGCAAGCACAACTGCAAATCTTCAAAGCGGACTCTCAAACCCAGTAGAGATTTCAGTTACATTTACATTTCTATAGCATGTGTGCTTTGTTTCTGTTTGATTTTCAGAGACAGCCCTTCATTTGCATTGCTTGAAACATTTTATCTGCACAGTACAAATACTGTTAAAAAAGCCAAGCTTAATGCAGGGATAGGAGACTTTAGCTTTGAACATTTCATATACTAACTGTATTGAGAAGTTTCACTTTGAACCAAGCTTTTGTGAGTAGGATACTGTAGCACATGTCTCTTTTAGAATTGCTCTGAAACAATAAGTGGGATTACCACTCAGTTCCTTTCTCTCTAAACCAGCGCAAAGCAGAGGGAAGTGGTAAATTACAGGGTCAGGGTGAATTGCTCAGGTATAGAAGTAATGTTGGAAGTTGCATAAGCAAGCTATGGTAGTGCAGGGTACATATTCATGTTAATGTACTTATGTAAGATGGCATGCTGATAAAATAAAAATAAGAGAATGAAATGCTTGGAGATACCAAAAGCCTTGGCAGAAAGAGGTCCAGAAAGAGGAGTCCCGAGGAGAAAATGACTTCAAGGCACCCAGAGCAAGTGGTTTGAAAAGCAGACATGCTG
Organism: Gopherus evgoodei; assembly: GCF_007399415.2. Classification (NCBI taxonomy): domain Eukaryota; kingdom Metazoa; phylum Chordata; order Testudines; family Testudinidae; genus Gopherus; species Gopherus evgoodei. The sequence continues at coordinate 89,035,440 of NC_044329.1, forward strand.
GCAGTAGCAGTCCACAGGCACACAGAAAAAAAAGCTATAAGAGAATGAGACTATGAGATGAGAACATTAAAATCCTGAAAGAAAGATCTTTGAGAGAAGAGAGACCAAAAGAAGTGAGAGCAAACTGCTGGGTTCATACCCAGGAGACATGCCCAGATAACAGGAGTGAGAATCTAAAGCTTCTCTTTTCATTGACTTTTTCTTCTCTCTGCAAAGTTTTATTTACTTCACAGAGCAGCAGTGACTCTTTGTAAGCATTCCTCAGCCATTGGTAGAGAGCAAGCAGCTCACCGCAAGAACTTTCTGGAAATACTTGCTCAACATTGTAGATTCATTTACTGCATGATTTTATGTATTATTTTTGGAAAGTAAACAATGGAGTTTCACCAGTACAAATGTTTGCAAAAATGAGTTTCAAAAGTACACATGCAGTTATTCCCGGGAAGTATTCTGACTTCATACATGTAATCATTTGTGTTCAAAGTGCCAATTGTTTCCAACCAGGAAACAAACATTGCCTTATGATTTATCACACCAATCCTAACCACAAGTTTGAATACAGAATACTCAAGGACTGTTCTCCTGGGGGAGGGGGAGAAATAGCAGGGCAAGAACATTGCTAAAATATTGTAAGATAATTTTGAATTGTGACAATTAAATAAATTGGGATCTGCTCACAGATTATCTAGGAGCAGAAATAAAGAGGTTAATTCAGTGGTTAACTTTGTTGGAAACAATTCAGTCAGCTTGGGTCTTTTGGAACTCACTTCTAGGTTGGCTCTTCCATTTCTAGTTCTGTGCTTTATATTGGGCTTTATATTTATATTTCTATATTTGTACATTGTAGTAAGGCTGTAATTAATCGCAGTTAAATCATGCAATTAACTAAAAAAATTAATATCACAATTAAAAAATGAATTGCAATTAATTATACTGTTAAACAATAGAATACCAACTGAAATTTTATTAAATATTTTGGATTTTTTTCTACATTTTCAAATATATTGATTTTGATTATAACACAGAATACAAAGTGTACAGTGCTCACTTTATATTATTTGTATTACAAATATTTGCACTGTAAAAATGATAAACAAAAGAAATAGTATTTTTCAATTCACCTAATACAAGTACTGTAGTGCAATCTCTTTATCGTGAAAGTGTAACTTGCAAATAGAGATTTTTTTTGTTACATAACTGCACTTAAAAACAAAACAGTATAAAGCTTTAGAGCCCACACATCCACTCAGTCCTACTTCTTGTTCAGCCAATCGCTAAGAGAAACACATTTGTTTACATTTATGGGAAATAATGCTGCCCGCTTCTTATTTACAAGATTACCTGAAAGTGAGAACAGGCATCTGTATGGTACTATTGTAGCTGGCATTGCAAGGTATTTATGTGCCAGATGTGCTAAAGATTCATATATCCCTTCATGCTTCGGCCATCATTCCAGAGGGTGTGCTTCCATGCTGATGATGCTCGTTAAAAAAAAGATGCGTTACATTTGTGACTGAACTCCTCGGGGGAGAATTGTACATCTCCTGTTCCGTTTTACCTGCATTCTGACATATATTTCATGTTATAGCAGTCTTGGATGATGACCCAGCACATGTTGTTTTAAGAACATTTTAGCAGCAGTTTTGACAAAATGCAAAGAAGGTATCAATGTGAGATTTCTAAAGACAGCACAGCACTCAACCCAAGATTTAAGAATCTGAAGTGCCATCCAAAATCTGAGAGGGACGAGGTGTGGCGCATGCTTTCAGAAGTCTTAAAAGAGCAACACTCTGATGCTGAAACTAAAGAACCTGAACCATCTAAAAGGAAAATCAACCTTCTGCTGGTGGCATCTGACTCAGATGATGAAAATGAACATGCGGCGGTCCACACTGCTTGGATTGTTATCGAGCAGAACCTGTCATCAGCATGGATACATGCTCTCTGGAATGGTGGTTGAAACATGAAGAGACATGAATCTTTAGTGCATATCTTGCAACGCCGGCTACAACATTGCTATGTGAATGCCTGTTCTCACTTTCAAGTGATATTGTAAGCAAGAAGCAGGCAGAATCATCTCCTGCAAATTGTAACCAAACTTGTTTGTCTGATTGATTGGCTGAAGTAGGACTGAGTGGACTTGCAGGCTCTAAAGTTTTACATTGTTTTATTTTTGAATGCAAGTTTTTTTGTATATAATTCTACATTTGTAAGTCCATCTTTCATGATAAAGAGATTGCACTACAGTACTTGTATTAGGTGAATTGAAAAATACTATTTATTTGGTTTTTTATGGTGCAAATATTTGTAATAAAAAATAAATATAAAGTGAGTACTGTACACTTTGTATTCGGCGTTGTAACTGAAATCAATATATTAAAAAATGTAGAAAACATCCCAAAATATTTAAATAAATGGTATTCTATTATTGTTTAACAGTGCAATTAATTTTTTTAATCACTTGACAGCCCTACATTGTAGTGGTAACTTTTTAGATCAGACATTCCAAAACAACACATCTAAGTTAAAGAAACAAACAATCACTAGTCATGCCACTAAATTTTTTCTTAAGAATTTCTTTTGATCATGTTGCATGCATGACACTGACGTATCATATCCGTGAATAGGTTCAGCAGGAGTAAATGCATAATAAAAATAGCTATATAATAACTTTACTCCCAAAGCTGTTTTCTACAAAAGCTACTAATTGCATCATCCATCCCTGAAATGCAGTTCCCCTTGATTTAAAATGAAGCAACCGTTTAATAATGCAACACTATAGAACAGTTTGACAGAAAATGAAGATTAAGTTTCCGTAGAAGTAGAGTGGACTTTGTGCATGGAACATGAAAATTACAAAGTAGATATGCTGGCTGGAATAGCCTTTATTCATGGCTTCCAAGGCCAGAAATGACCACTGGGATCATCTAGTCTGACCTCCTGTTTAACACAGGCCATAGAACTTGCTCAAAATAATTTCTAGAGCAGATCTTTTAGAAAACATCCCAGTCTTGATTTTAAAATTGTCAGCAATGGAGAATCCACCATGACCTTTGGTAAATTGTTCCAATGGCTAATTACTCACTGTTAAAAATGTATGCCTTATTTCCAGTCTGAATATGTCTAGTTCCCACTTCCAGCCATTGGATCATGTTACAGCTTTCTTGAAGACTCTATTTTCATATATTTGTTCCACACATAGAGTACATATAGACCTTAATCAGGTCACCTCTTAATAATTTTTTGTTAAAATACATTGAGCTCCTTGAGTCTATCACTATAAGGCATATTGTCTAAACTTTTAATCATGCTCATGGCTCTTCTCTGAACCCTCTCCAATTTATCAACAACCTTCCTGAATTGTGGACACTAGAACTGGACCCAGGATTCTAGCAGTGGTCACACCAGTGCCAAATATAGAGGTAAAATAAGCTTTCTACTTCCACTGAAGATTCCCCTGTTTATGCATCCAAGGACAGCATTAGCTCTTTTGGCCACAGCATTTCACTGGAAGGTCATATTCAGCTGATTATGTACCATGATCCCGAAATCTTTTTCAGAGTCGCTCTTTCCCAGGATAGAGTCCCCCATCTTGTAAGTATGGCCTACATTCTTTGATCTTAGATTTACATTCAACCATATTAAAGCACATATTTTTTGCCCGAGCCCATCTTACCAAGCTATTCAGATGACTCTGTGTCAGTGACCTGTCCTCTTCATTATTTACCACTCTCCTAGTTTGTGTCATCTGGAAATTTTAATCGGCGATAATTTTGTTCATTAATAAAAACATTAAATAGCATAGGGCCCAAAACTGATCCCTGCAGGACCCTGCTAGAAACACAATGATGTATCCTCATTTACAATTACATTTTGAGATCTATCACTGAGCCAGCTTTTCTTTCATCTAATCCAGTGGTTCTCAAAGCCAGTCTGCCGCTTGTTTAGGGAAAACCCCTGGTGGGCCGGTTTGTTTACCTGCCGCGTCTTCAGGTTTGGCTGATCGAGGCTCCCACTGGCCGCAGTTTGCTGCTCCTGGCCAATGGGGGTTGTGGGAAGGGCGGCCAGCACATCCCTCGGCCTGTGCTGCTTCCCGCAAACCCCATTGGTCTGGAGTGGAGAATCACAGCCAGTGGGAGCCGCGATCGACCAAACCCTCAGATGTGGCAGGTAAACAAACCGGCCCACCATGGGGCTTTCCCTGAACAAGCGGCAGACCGGCTTTGAGAACCACTGATCTAATGTGCGCAGTGTTAATTTTATATTAGCCTGGTTTATGTTGCTGAATCCTCTTAATTAGATGGTCTTTGTGGACACGCCATTGTCCTAAGAAGCGAATACCCCAGTTAAGAAAAGATGTTTTTTGTAACCAAAATGATTCTGAAATTTGCATTGTCCCTACCTACATCCTCCAGGGGACACTGCTGTTTCTAAGGGCAGCAGAGCTCCTTATTCCTCTCTCCCTGGAGGCTCACAGACCCACTTAGGACAGTGAGCCCTATGTTCTTTGCATATGGTACCTCCACCTACTAGGCAGGTAAAGAAATGTTGTATTTGAGGAAAAGATAAGGGTAAATTAGAAGAAAGGAAGTGAAACAGGCACAGAAATCAAGGATATCAAATAAATGAGACCCATCCCGCAGCAACACCACATATTGCCTCCTTCAACAACCCAAAATCCCACAACCTCGGAAAGCCAAATTATACAATGGCATGATTGTAATACCACTGGGAGAATATAAATTGAAAGTAAAATACCAAGGAAAAGTACAGACACAAGAGCAACTAAAACAAGTTATTTTGTGAACCAAGCCTGGGGTTAAGAAAAAAAAATCCTACGATAGACACAAGCAAAACAAAAGACACATCCAGAGTAGACACCATACTGTGGAACCCTGCAGCAAAGATGTTAAAGATTACCAAGATGTTTCTGATGGACAGATGTCTTCCAGGGCTATGGCCCCTGAAAATAGATAAGACGACTCAGCCAATACAGCACCTACTTAAAAGGCTATCCATTACATCAAGAGAAAAAGTAATGGGTGCAAGAAAATAAATGGGAAAAGGCATCATAAATGGTAAAGTCACAATGCCCACAAGTTAGATAAGCAGCATAGTAGCCATTGAGAAACCCATCAAGCTGTGTATTTGCATAGACCCAAGGAACTTAGACAAAGCACTAAATGCTCCCTGCCAAATGCCTACAATTGAAGAAATATTGTTACTTGACTTGGCAAAAGCAAGTACTCAATGCCAGGGATAGATTTTAGCAAGTGCTGCTGCTACCTTAACACATTTTGGACACCAGCAGGTAGATAGAGAAGATTGAGAATGTCATTTGGGACAATATCAGTCCCAAATGTGGAAGAATATGAACACTGCCAACAAGACACAGTAACTGGATTCACAGGGATCTGTATCAGAGCTGATGACATTCTGGTGTATGGATGTGGAGACAGTATGGTGGAAGCTATGACAGATCATGACCACTGCCTCATCTGTCTGCTAGAAAGAGCCTCTGTGTTAATAAATACCTGCCCAATAGGGGTCCCTACAGCATGACTGCATCTAGTACCTGGAGAAATCTGCTTCCAGGAAATGCTTGATGAATGAGAACAGCATCGGCAGAGGAAAGAATAAAACCTGAATGTTGCACTGTCTTGGCTCAGATTTCAGAGTGGCAGCCATGTTAGTCTGTATCAGCAAAAACAACAAGGGGTCCTTGTGCCACCTTAGAGACTAACAAATTTGTATGGGCATAAGCTTTCGTGGGCTAGAACCCACTTCATCAGATGCATGGAGTGAAAAATACAGAAGCAGGTATAAATACATGAAAAGATGTGAGTTGCCTTATATTGGTAAGGCAACTCACATCTTTTCATGTATTTATACCTGCTTCTGTATTTTTCACTCCATGCATCTGATGAAGTGGGTTCTAGCCCACGAAAGCTTATGCCCATACAAATTTGTTAGTCTCTAAGGTGTCACAAGGACGCCTTGTTGTTTTTATCTTGGCTCACTCCCCTTTAATGCTTGAACACTGGACTCTGCAGCAGAGAGCACGGAGGAGTTGTGCCTTCTCCTGCTGCTGGAAGCTGGCTGCAGGAAGTTGGGTTCTCTCCCATACACTGTCCCACTCCTGCTCACCCATCAGGGTAGTCCCAGCCACACGCAGGCTATCTAGGGCCTGTTGTTGGTTGCCCTGCTTACAAGTTAGGCTCCTGGTCTGGCCCCACAGGCTGTTTGCATTCCTCAAGCACAGGCTAGTCAGGAAGCCTCAGTTTTAGTTGCTGTCTCTGTGAGCTGCTTCTTTCAAGCCCCGCCTGGCAAGAAGGCTACAATTATGTGATGGCTCAAAGAAAAAAAAAAAACCAACAAAAAATACAGATGCCAATCAGCTTTCTGGGAAGTCTTACAATCCTCCTATCCTGAAGAGAACGGACATCAAATAGTGTTTGAAAAGGTTTGTTAGCAGCATCAATGTCCAGTTCCTCTACTGATCTGGCAGGTGACCTGGGGACAGTCCCTTTACCACTCTATGCCTCCATTTCCCCATTCGCTCTTTCAGTCCCAATTGACAAGAAAGTTCTGCAGAGCAGGGGTTGTGTCTCACGATGTGTCTGCACTGTACAGAGGACAATGGGATTCTAAACTCAGCTGTGGCCCGAGGTACCATGTTACAAATACAAGTCCTAAAGAATTTTGCTTTGCTGAGCCGGTATTGACAGAAGGCTTTTGATGGAAGGTGAAGCATCAGCAGTGTCCAATCACCACCAAGGATGGCTATCCCAAGCTGAAAATCATTTACCATCTGCAAGCATCCCAGTTACTATTCCACTAAAACATCTGTCTGGGTTATTCAGTATTATTAGGGTTCATTGGCTTCCCGAGGTGACGTCCCAATTAAGTAAGTACTGATTAAATGGATTGTTTTGCCTTCTCTTTGTAAGCAGTTTAAAATGAAGCAGCCATTTGAAGGTTTCTCATAGAAACTTACTTTTATTGAGACTGTGCCACTCAGTAAAGTGTTGCCTTAGTAAGGCTTCACAGCAGGGCCTAGCCAGCAATGGGAGCCCCTGAGACAGTAGCAAGAGGCCTCATTTGCATCAATGAATAAGAACAACACTGGAACCCACAAATTAACATATTCCATGTGAGCCATAACTGAATGGGTGGTGGCTCACACAGAGTGCATTCCAACTGGAAACCGTTAGGAGCAATCCTGCTCCTAGAGAAGTCAAAGGCAAAGCCACTCGCTGGTTTGGTGGGGGGAGGTGCACAGAGCATTCAAAGAGGCTGGATGTGCATGCAAGAGGGTGAGTAAGCATACTCAGGTGCTCCTGGAGAATCAGGTTACTATTATCAGACCTTCCAAGTGTGCACAAAGTCAGCCCAGACACAGGAAAGAGTGCATGTGCATGACTGTGCTCAAACAGAACTGCACCCAGGTGCACCTCCCTTCACAGCCAACATACATTGAATAAATAGCGTGGTAAAAAAGTAAACAGATCACTGTAGTTCTTAAACATCCCTCCCACCTCCACCAATGCAATTCACTGCTTGTACTGAACAGTGACTCCTGTGAGAGGATAGGGTGACCTCAGAGTCAGCAGAATTTCTTTACCTACTCCTTCTCCATATACCAGGGGTGGCCAAACTGTGGCTTGAGAGCCACATGCGGCTCTTTTACCATTCAAGTGCAGCTCACAAGCCCCCTCCAACCCCCCATTCTCTATATGAAGGGGGATGTGAGCTAGGGACCTCTGCCTTGTAGTGGGGTGATTGGGTAGGAGCCTCTGTCCAGCTGGGTAGGAGTTTCTGACCAGTTGGATAGGAGGTGTACCCCGGCTCTCAAACTTCTGAAGATTGTTGTATGCGGCTTGGAGGGCCAGTAAGTTTGGTCACCCTTGCCATATACTCTTGCTACCCTCCTTTCCAGCCTGCCCTCAGGCCCATTTTCAGTCTGACAGAACTGAAATAGCGCATGCACTAGAAGGGGAGGGAAGGGCAGAGAAATGCTGTGCTGTTTCTGACTCAGCTGTACAGCAGTTTTCAGTTCCTATTGTGAATATTTCATCCACTGCTAGCAAAAGTTCACACCTCAGCTTACTGTGCTACATGCCAACTCACCACAAAGTGCTGAGTGAAAGACGAGTCAGTGTTACAACTTGGGAGTACTTTGTATTATCTTTTAATAAGGGAATAATGGTGTCCTGGGCTAAGAAATCAGACTTGGGATTGTTCAACCCATGATAGTTATTACTCCGTAAGCTGAAAACATCATCAAGCTGAGGATAGTACAATTTGATAGTTAGGAGTTGGACAAATGCTTTCAAGATGATACTCTACCCCCATCCCCCATGCAAACGTTGGCATCGCTAGAAAGAATGGGTCTGTGTTGGTAACAAAACAAGCTCACTGTTTGTTGGACATGGGCGGCATGTTGCACTTCCCAGAACAGGTCTGACCAATAAAAGAGCAGACTTTACAGGCCCACCAGCGAGGCCTAGAAGAAAATATCATGTTCTCCAGGTTTGCAGCAAGAGGAAGGGCCTGGGTAGGTCCAGGTGAGAAGCCTTGTTTTTTACAAACAAGGGGTGGGGGGCAGCGAGATGAAGGGGAGGATGCAAGCAGATAATGCTGAGTTGTAGCTAGGCTCTTTTAGTTCCTGTGAGCTGATAATTAGAAGGTGGGAGACAGGCTATGATTAAGGCTATGATTTTATCATGAAGGTTGCTGGAAGTCACAGAACCTGTGATTTCCAAAGACCTCCGTTACTTCAGCCCCCGCAGCTGGGAGCTGCAGGGTCCTGCTGCCTCCTGCAGTGGCAGGGAGCTGTGAGGTATCCCTGCTGCCTGAGGCAGTGGGCCCCCAAGCTCCCAGCCACCCTGGGCAGCAGAGGTACTCCACAGCTCCCCTCTGCTGGTGGGGACAGGGGAACCCCCACAGCTCCCCTTGCCCCCACCAGCGGAGGGGACCCTGGAGCTCTGAACATCCATGTGTGGTGGGGGCCCCAGAGCTCCCAGCCACCCTACAGCTGCCCAGTGCCTATTCATTTTTCATGGATATTTTTAGTAAGTCAGGGACAGGTCATGGGCTTCTGTGAATTTTTCTGTATTGCTCATGACCTGTCTGTGACTTTTACTAAAAATATCCATGACAAAATCTTAGCCCTAACTATGATTAAAGAAGAAAAAAAACCCACACACACACCCCAAAATCAGAGAGTGTGTTGGAAGCCCTGCTCAGAGCTGCATCCTTTAAAATATCCCAGTTTTTCTCCTTTGTAGATTTCTGCACCCAAACTAAATTTCTCACTCGAGGAAACTAATTCATATAATCCTTTGTCACCGTTATAGCCTTTTCAACACACTTAAAATTGCTCTCTTGGTTTTTCAAGGCTCTTTGGAGTTGCTCTACTCTGCCCCTCAGACATCGTATCTACTCACTCATTCAGACTTTATGCCCCAGCTGTCTCAGCACCCTCAAATAAATCTCTGTGGTGCAGTTATTTTCCTTGTATCCCAGACAAGCTGATCCCAGTTCCTCTTCTTGACTCGTGCCTTAACACCTTCTTTCTTAGCTTAGGACTGTCTATCAGTAAAGCAGTTTGCAATACTGTGTATAAGTATATAAGTGTATAATACTCTTAAGAAAGTAGATTGCAGTGTATTTCACATGGGTATATGTCAGTGGCTTGTTGGCTGTGTTCCTCATTGCACTAAAGTCTCTCAGTTTCAGAACTAACCAAGACTGGGCTCCTGGTTGTCACTATGAATAAGTTCCTTTTTCCATGGACAGCTAGAAAGAGAGGAAGATTTATTGTGAATTCCCTGCCTCAGTCTCCCCATTAAACCACCTCTTTTCATATACATTTAATTCTCATGAGTCTTCATAATACAAATTTCGAATGATTGTTTTTCTGACATGTACCACAATACAAATATTTGTACAAGTCAATCTAAATATCTGATATGGCTGTATTCTGAACCAGGTAATTCAATATTAACTGAATACTTATTAATGTAAACACAGATAGCTAAAACTCGTGTTTAGTAATTTAATGGTACAGTGGCTGTGAATTGGACATCCCCTGACAGTGCTGGGAAGCAGTTGAATAATGGCCTTGCATTGTAATAAGTAAATGAATGGAAGAAATATAAATTCATATCGTAGTCATATCTACTGTGCCTTCGTGCACAAATTACGGTGGTTGAACATAGCTATCTTCATATTTCTTCTGTGAATTACCATGTGAATGTCGTATGGTACCTACTTACCAAAGAGTTTGTTTGGGAGCCCTGCCTGCTTCTCTCTGGAGAGCCAGGGGACGACACATGTCAGGACAACCCCATATGTAGGGCCCTACCAAATTCACACTCCATTTTGGTCAATTTCACGATCATGAAATCATAAATGTTATCATTTCAGCTATTTAAATCTGAAATTTCACGGTGTTGTAATTGTAGGGATCCTGACCCAAAAAGGAGTTGTGGGGGTGTTGCAAGGTTATTGTAGGGGGGTTGCAGTACTGCTACCATTATTTCTGTGCTGCTGCTGGCGATGGCCTTCAGAGTCGGGCAGCCAGAGATCGGTGGCTGCTGGCTGGGAGCCCAGCTCTGAAGGCAGAGCCGCCACCAGCAGCAGCACAGAAGTAAGGATGGCAAAGGTTGCCACCCTTACTTCCACACTGCTGCCTGCAGTGCTGGGCCCTCAGTCAGCAGCCGCCACTCTCTGGCTGCCCAGCTCTGAAGACAGCAGCACAGAAGTAAGGGTTTCATGGTATGATATTGCCACCCTTACTTCTGCGCTGCTGCTGGCAGGGTGTTGCCTTCAGAGCTGGGTGCCTGGCCAACAGTCGCTGCTTTCCAGCCACCCAGCTCTGAAGGCAGCGCAGAAGGAAGGATGGCAATACCGTGAACCCCTAAAATAACTTCACAAACCCTCCTCCCCGGCCACAACTCCCTTTTGGGTCAGGACCCCCAATTTGAGAAACACTGGTCTCCCCTGTGAAATCAGTATAATATAGGGTAAAAGCACACAAAGGATCAAAATTCACGGGGGAGGGGAGACCAGATTTCATAGTCCATGACGCATTTTTTGTGACCATGAATTTGATAGCGCCCTACCCATGTGCAACAGTGACTCTAGGTCAGAAACTGCCACCCCCAAAGTCTTGCAACTGGAGCCTTGGTTTTGTGCTCCTATAGGCACAACAAGGAGAGCCCACCTGTCAGAAAGTACCCTATGGAGGATTTGGGCATGTTACATGTTTTGGAAGGTACTCAGGGTGTGTCTACACAGCAGCTGGGAGCAAGCCTCCCAGGCTGAGCAGATAGACTTGCAATAGCTCTGCTTGAGTGCACGTGCTAAAAATAGCAGTCTGGACACTGTGGCCAAGCCTGCCCAAGCCCCTGGGTTTGAGCTTGGGTGGCTAGCCCAACTGCCGCCCATCTGCTGCCCTTCCCACAATGTCGATACTGCTATTTTCAGCACACTAGCTAGAGCAGAATTAGCATGCATCTGTCTGCCTGGACTGAGAGGCACATTCCCAGCTGCAATGTTGACATACCTACAGATATGACAGTGGACTCCATACAGAAACCTGGATAAACAGAATTGTGGTTTTATCCATTTGGTACATTCAAAGCATGCCAAATTACTTAGCTTAAGAAAAATCTATCCTCAGAAGACATCCTCAAAGACTGAACAATTACAGTGATACAAGGTAATATAAGGACACTGAACCTCAATTGCTTCTCTTTATACTCAGTGTCATTTTGAACATCCAAAAATGTTAATATTTCATTAAATAAAAGTTAGCTCATTGTGGATTGTGAGCCATTGAAATTTCCACCCCGGTCTCAACAGAATATGCACAGAATATGCAGTCTAAACTTACCCCTTTTGAAGTCTGGCTTTTTTGGTAAACCTAACAGAACATAAAGCTCTCCTATGCTTTATCCTCAAGTTTGGCCATTCCTAGATTTTCCATGCAAGATCTTCCCCATTCCAGCCACTAGTTACCTATCCCATCTAACCGATGTCCTAGTTGGAACTAACATGATGCACATGCTACTATGACTTAGCAGTGAAAATAAGGTTTAAGTGGTATATAATCCTGTGCTAAGCCTTCAGAAAGCCTCTTTCCAACAGTGAAGATTTCATCCCTAGTTCACTTTATTTCAGAGTTTAAACAATCCTTGTACATAGAAAATACATGACCATTATTGACCGCTTCTCCACAAACCAATTAGAAGTCTGATAAGTAGCAAGCATTTTAGGTTTCATGCTGGTGACAATTACTGCATTTTCACTATATTTTACCAGAATTTGTATAAAATCCTTATCTTCAATCTCCAAAAATGTTGGCTTTGTAAGCAAGTTTCTGGTTTCTTTTACAATCCTTTTTTGACATTCCAGTCTCAGAATTTATTACAGGGATTATGCTAAATCAGTTTAATTGTGGTAAAATATTGTTATGGGAAGCAAGAAAAATGTCACTGTAACAGAACCAAAATATTTTTTCCAACCTCATAGTTAACCACAGAATCAAACAGGTATAAGATATCACATTTATGCTGTCTAATAACATGCAACATATCAGAGAAACAGAAACAGTGTCTGCTGATATCCATTTTGACCCATATTAAAATCCTTTTGTCTTTGTTAAAATATTACTGGTGATGAACTAATCATTTTCAGACAAGATCTACAGTAGAAAATATTCAGAAACAAACCAAAATATCCAATCACATTTACAACTTTGCGGTCATGAAGCTTTCCATCATATTTTCATTATGCACTATACTTGAACAGAAAACACAGCAAGATCAATGGCAAAGAAAAAAAACCCGCAAAGGTATTTTTAAGTGATGACCACTATATATAAAATGATAAATGCTAGGGTATTAACCTCCCCCACCAAAGACATTTCAGAATTAAAGTACCATGTTTTGTGATGACTCCGTGACATGTGATCACTACAGTAGGGTATTCTTTCTGTAGAAATTTTAAGTCATACTGTATGACCCCACTATAGAATTCTACCAAATTATACTGAAAGGTTATAATTCTCTATCAGACTTTTCCATAAGGATATGTTGCTCTGTGCTGTCTGGTCTTCTGTGTTTCAATGTAAAGAAATCATACTCTACTACACACTGTTCAATAATAAAAAATGATAGGTTAAATATGCTTAAGGTAGCATCAATGGTGTTAGAAACAGCAATCTCAGTCAGGAGTCAAATTAGGCTGGTTTACAGTGACCAAACAAGCCCCAGGCTGTGGCTTCTATCACAAACCCCAAGGTTTAAAAACTTCCGAAGGAAGTGCTTCATCCTGTATTGAGTTCTACAGATTTTTAGAGCAGAGCAATGTCTATGAAACAACAGTTTCTGCATATTAAGTTCTACAGGTTGCATTAAGTTTACTGTTAACATTTTGGGAAAGTTGAGTGTGACTTTCATTTTACCTTTGAACAACAGACTTAATATTATCTAACGTGTTGTCTCTAAAAATTCAATAAGTTGAATTTCCTTTGCAGTCTATCTTTGAATCTTGACATTTGCAGAGCATTTGATATCTCCAAAGCACTGTATAAACACTTAGCTAATCCCCAAACAATCTCAAGGCCCACAATTGTTCAGTAATTTGCAGCAAAGGAAAAGATATTTCTACTGGCAGGGACAGCCTTACAGGTAGGCGACATTGGTGACTGCCTAGGGTGCCATGGTCAGGGGGGTGCTATCTGAGTGCCGCAAGCTGGCAGGCCTGGGCTGATGGCAACAGGGGTGGACAATGCTTCCTGGAGCTGCCAGCTTGGTGGGGAGGTGCAGGCATCAGGGCTTGCCCCTACAGAGCCAGTTCGCCCAGGGAGCCATTTTCCCAAAAGCCGGCCCTGTCCATTGGATACAGAAAGCAAAACAGTTCTTGACAAATTGCAAAAAAAATACAGTATGTAGCACATTCACTAGGTTGAGGATCTCCATCAATTTTATTACAACAGTGGCAAGAGTACTGTCTGAGGGTGTGACTTCACAGCAGTTAGCTTGAGTTATAAAAAGTGGTGCCCTGGCTCATCCCAGGTCCACACACACAAGTCTCTAGCTTGAGTTAAGTGGTGCCTTAAACTCAAGCTACATAGCCTGTGGGGGTTGAAGCTCCATGAGCCAGTAGTGCTGTGGGGATGTGACAGTTCAAGTTACAGCTCAGCAGCAGCTAATCCAACCACTCTGTGCTACTAATCTAATCACTTTGTGCAATTCCAGTGTTGTTCTGAAGTGTGGTTGCTCTCCCTTGAGCTGGGCTGGCTCGAGTGTAGTAATTTGAACATACTAACCCGAGCTAAGTATTGCAGGGAAGACAAGCCCTGACTATAGCGATCACAAGTTAGTGGAGTTTGTGCTCTGGGTTTTCACTGGCGCTCCCTCTTATGATTGTGAAGATGAACTTTAAAATGGGAACTGAGTGTAAACAGGGTTCTCTCTGTCCGAATCTGCGGGCAGCCTGAAACAGTAGCATTGAGAGATCGGACCTTCCCTTGTGAACTTCAGTGGGGATGTTGGCACGAAAGCCTAAAAATACTAATTTAAAATATCCACAGTTAACTATTTCACTGCTGATCAAAATATACAGAAAGGAGGGGGCAATGATGCCCTGAAGATCTGCACGATATGCTATGAGTCTTTTCAAGAGAGCACAAAACTTATTGGAGGACTGAAACACATCTGAGGCCCACTGAGCCGGATCTGAGCCTTAGAAACCCAGCATAGCAAAACAATATTTTGAGAACTGCGGTGTTGAAAGTGGTGATGTGTTCTGGTGTCTCCAAGGAGCAGAGTTTGATTTGTGGCCAGAAGTGGAACAGCACTTACTGCTACTTCATTCTAATGGTTAGTCTCCACTTACAGAGCTGCACCGCTGTAGTACTTAGCAAAAAGGCTACTTATGCCAACAGGAGAGCTCCTGTTGGCACAGATACTCCCCCTCCTTGAAAGGCGGTAGTTATGTTGATGGGAGAAGCCTCCCATTGACATTGCATTATCTACACTGGGGGTTAGGTTCATATAACTACATCACTCAGGGGTGTGGGTTTTCCAACCAAGCCCTGTATCCCTCCAGGATACAGAATCAAGAGCTTGTCTGTCCCTCCTCTAGTAAAATGCTTTAGGGAATGAAATGCTAGTCTGGAAAGTACAGCGCTCATGTCTGGGAGTGGAGTAACATTAGAGACAATGATTGTAAAGTAGTTAGTAATAAAGAAACTGCAAAAACCCTTTTGGGTTGTGAGGAGGCAGCTGTGACCAGTTTTGTGAAAATTTGTTGTTCGGCAGCTGATTTGCCAAACTGGGAGCTTTGGGCAGGACTAATTTATCTCATTCTGCAGTAATAACTATACAAGATTCCCAAATCCTGCAACTGTTGTAAACATTTGAATACTTATGTGTTTGTGCTGGGAATCATTTCCCAGTTTCTCTCAGATTTCTTTTGGGGATTTTGGGCACAGGTTTCACTTTCTCATGTCAAGTCCTCAAATCAAACCTCTCTTTCCACTCCCCGATTCTCTCTGCACATTTTTATTTCCTCCTGCACTCACAGGAAATTCTTGGAATTTCATCTCCAGTTCAATCACAGGAAGCACCTTTAATATTTCATTGTTTAACTTCACTATAAACCAGAAGCTAGAAAACTAATCTGGACAGTAGGGATCTGATCCAGCCCTACAAACACTATATTTTGTAAAGTAACCAGACCTTGTAGGTAATGTTGTTAGCGCTCCATTACTTCAGAAATATTGTGAGTGCCTCACACTTCTAATTCACAAATATATGTGTAACCTTAGAACCTGCTAGACTACAGCAATGACTTTACTGTATATAGCAGGGCTTAGGAGCCACAACGGTGCCACAATGGGCCAGGAAGATCATTCTTCCAATACAGGAGCAGGGTAGGGTAGATGTAAGCTGGTCTACATGACCTCCTTCACAGACACTAGCATAAAGAGAGAAGACAGGGCTGGGGCAAAAGGGGGTTCTAATGAGCATTACAGGAATGGACCATGGTACAGCCCAGAGGCTGCCCTGTGTTAGAAAAGCATGGGGGCTGCTCTAACTTACACCAAAGGTAGTTTTGATACCTTCATCAGCCCAGAATGTGAGTGGTACAGACTAACTTAAGCCACCTTTGTCCTATGACCAGGCTGCACCTTCTGTGCTACATCTCTCAGGAATTGCAGCTCAGCCTGTGTCTTTTATACAAGCTGTATCTCCAAATTTGCAGAACTGAAAAAATAAAGGCAAAGAAAGGGTGGAAATGTAGGAGTCAGAAGGCAAAGAGATGTTTCTTAAAGGGGTCATAGAAGGGTCAAACAATTGCTTTTATAGCAGTCCAAAGATGTGAAATGTTAAGCTAGTGCCAAGTTGTATTCTTACCACCACAAATAAGAGTCATGCTAGCAAGACAACCAAGAAATAACCAGACCACTCTGCCTGCTCTATTGACTTCAGCTTATTGAGGCTTGAATGTTCTATAGATTTTTCTATCAGCTGATAGTCACAGGCCACACTCACTACTGCTAATACTACATTAGAAAACCCTTCTGATGTACATTAAAAAAATGACTCGGGAAAGAACAAAACATTTCTTCCCAAGACATTGCTACACCCTGGAAACCTCAGTCCACCTTGTATGTATTCAGCTGAATCAGTGCTGCTTTTATCCTGTCTGAAATTGTCTTGGTTCAGTTAGAAGACATGTTGCTCTCAATCAAAACAAATAAGCACAGAGGATAAGAGAGTAATTAAAGTTTTTAAAGCCTGTATGCACATAGTACACCCTTGCTGATGTTCGATCAGAGCACACTAGTGCCCTCTGTCTAGCTCAGTCATGCTTGCAGACAGGTTAAGAAGTCATCACAGTGAAAAGTTGGTGCAAGGAGGAATTATATTTGCATATACAAAGCAAGCATTCATTACTGCTATAATGCACCGCACCATCTCTTTTTTAGAACTCTTAACAGCTGGATAAGTCTCATTTTGCTGTGGTCTTCTGATTTCAGTAATATCTTATCTACAGAATGTCATACACCCTTAGGGTAGCTTCTCCATACTATGTGAATCACTCCTAATGTTCTCAGTGGGAGTGTGGAGGACACTATTGAACAACTGGTTTCTTACTAATGTATCAAGCTCCTCCTTGCACAATGATCCCATATCCAAGCATCCTGCCTTAATCTACCCCTGCCCAGTTTCAGAAGCGGAATAAAGTTTCATAACTAAAAACAGCAATTTACCAGGTTGGGATGGCATGTCCTCTGCAATATCCTCATTGACCTCTGTCTCCTGGAGAGGATAGGCCTGCATGTCTCCAAACAGGTCCTGAGACTGAGGGTGAAGTTCTATAGTCCAAGGCAGTGGCTTGGATCTTGCTGATCTCAGAGGTCATCTCCTCCCTGGACGCAGCAACAGTGGAGGCCAAGGCCATAGCCATTATGTATTCCCACCTTGCATTGGGGATGTCTTTCGTAATATGGCCCCTTTCCTTATAAAATGGACTATACATGGTGCCTTCCCAAGCTCACGGTCATCATCCTTGGACTTCCTGAGGCCTCTTTTAGCCCCTTGTGGGGTTTTTTCTTGACACTGTTTGTCAGTCTCCTGAATTTGCAGATTGATGAGAGGTGCCCAAGTTCTTCCATAAGCCTTGATGGCTACTGCCGGTCAGCTGGAAACCTCTGCTAACACTCGCCACCAGTCGAGATATTGATAGCTACATAGTAGGTAAATGCTCAGTTTTCAGATGGATCAAGGAATGGTTTGTCAAGCAAAGCTGGTCACCAGGGAAGCAGCTTACAAGTGGAGCTCCCAGAGTTGCACCATGAAATTTCAACTGGTACGAGGCTTCCAACAGGATTAAGCCTATTACAGACTCCTCTCTCAACTACATTGCCAGAGAGGCCACTCTTGCAGTGCAGGGGGCTTGCATGATACTAATCTTTGGACAGAGGACACGTTAGAGTCACACTAGAAGGTACACAATGTTAAATATGAGCAAGAAAATATCTCTGAAGAGAGACTAGTAGCCTGCAGCCCACCAGACTTAGGTCAATAGGGCTCTTTTTTATTATTATTAGTTTATTTGTTACCTTACTTCTTCTACAGGGTAGCTTCCCTTTGTCCTCAGCTCCCTGACTTGCAGGGGAGAGGGAAGGGCTGTTAAAAGCAGTTTAAACATTGCCTTTACACTTCCCCAAGTCAGGCCCCTTCCTATACAACACAAACCTCAATAGACAATTATTCCTGATGCACTAGTGTAGGACAGCCTGAGTGCCTGGCTATTAAAGCAGCAAATCAGTACAGGTGGGCTGGAGCCAGTGCTAACAAAGAGCATGTGTTACCAGTTAAATTCTTGGAAGCTGAGTTTCAGAAATGCTGAGTAGTCACAACTCCAACTGAAGCCAATCGGAGTTGTGGGTACTCAGCACTTCTGAAAATCTTTGATTTAAAGGGTTTCCTGAGCTGTGGAAAGCATAGGACTGGGGGACAACATTGGAAAAGGATGATTTTTCATTAAGAGTCAGGCATTCTGGGGAAGCCAGCTGAAGGCAATAAAAATAATCCCTGGGCGCCCCTGCTCAGAAAAGCAAAACTCAGCACTTTACAAATAGTGAAAAAAGATACACTTGTGGAGAGAGAAAGGTGATAAAAGTGGTGTGATCCAGTAACATTTTAGAGTGGACATTTAAGGGTGAGTTCTAAACATCTGTCTGACTGCAGTATCTCAGGGGAAGGCTATTATATGAGCCAAGTGGTAAGGCTCATTTCTGAAATAAGAAGTGTAATAATAACACTAAAAGGAGATAACAAATATAGCCAGATACACATGCACATAACACTATAGTTTGCCTGCTCTACCCTTTAGCAATATACAAATGTGCATAAATATATTTTACTATGAAAGATTTTCTGTTTATTGGTCATAATACAAGAGTTTATTACAGTCTTGATTAGATAAGACTTCAAGTCCCAGTATATGACCTGAATCAATAATTGTCTCACCCACTGATAACTACAATGCTGTTGAGAGGACCCTGGAGGTATCTATTATAGTAATTGTACAAAACCACAGTAGCCTCTTTAAACTAACTCCTAAACCAAATAAACTCTCCCACCCTACTCTCCCTGTAGCTGAAAAGTAAATCTGAATGCAAACGTGCAGCTCTTGTTGTTCAGTGGGCGTTGTGTAAGATGTCATTTACATTTGCACAATGAAATATTCTCATTTTTAAAAATTCAAAGGACTCTTTCTTCTTGCTACATTCCCAATTGTTTGTTGATGGTGGCACAATCAAAGTGAATCTTAGGCTCATGCAGTCGCTCACAGTGTCCCTACATTAATGTCAAAAAGGAAATTCCTTACTTGCTGCTGTATTGAGTAACTGGAGAGACACGATATTCAACTTATTTCTCTCCCATTCAGAAACCCTCCCACAATCTTAGAAGTGTTGCCAAAACTATCTCAGGCCTAGATAGCCATAGCCAATGCCCTTGCTGTAACCTTTTGCTGTTACTCCAAGTATCATTATACTTCCTATGTCCCATTTTTCCGGTTCACGCTAAAAAAGATATTGAACACACAAAAGAATACTATAGAATAGTTCTCTGAGTCTGAGAGCTTAACTGGACTGTAACAGGGGAGCAGCAGTATCCAAGGACCCAATTCTCCCCCATGCAGGTATAATTTGTAGAGGGAAAGGGAAATTGCAACTTGTAACTTGCAGAATTTCCTATGAGTTCTTTCTTTTTTGGTTTGAAAGACTAAGGCCTGGATCCTCCTCAATGGGAGTTAGGTGCGTAAATATCTTTGAGAATCAGGACCTAAGACCACACTCTGTTCCCATGACTTGGTAGAAATAAGTAGAAATTTTGCTGCCAGAAACCTGTGGATGTCAGAGAACCAAGCAGCATCCACCTGGAGACCCCTTGCTTCTATTCTGCAGCCCCATACCTGCTAGGTCTCTGAAACCTTTAGAAAAGCATGGCTCTTGCAAGATCCACATTTCCAGGTGCTTCCCTGACTGCAGCTGTTGTTTCCAAAACCAACCTAAAGGCAGGCTGTACATTATAGAGGGAGAAGCAGTACCAGCTAATACAGGATCAGGATCAGGACCCCCTTGAGGTCAGTAAAGCCCAGATCCTGCATACTGACTTCCTGGAGGTCAAGGGGAGAGGGGGACAAATGCCACTGGGGCAGAATATCCATTTTTCCTCAGGCTAAGCTCCCCCTCTGTGCATGGATACTGAGGGAAACCCTGTGGCCCCGAAAGAGTAAACAGAGTACTGAGAGCAAGAGACTTAAGAAAGCAAGTTGTGGAATTTGTCTTTTTCAATCAGTTCTATGGAGAAGTTAATCTGCAGAGGGAAAGATGGTTCCCTGACCACTGAATCCCTTGTACCAAATTAAATGAGTTGCTGCCAGATTAAATTCCTGATCTAGTGGTTCATCCGCATTCAGCAAATCACTTTAGCACATGCTCAAGTCCCATTGACTCCACTGGAATACGCTAAAAGTTAAGCATAGGCTTACGTTCTTTGCTGAATAGGGATGGAGTTAAGCACATGCTTAAATGCTTTGCTAAAGCAGGGTCTTAATGCTGGCTGTTAACACTTGTTACATGAACTCAACCCTTGGGGAATATATTTATCGTAAGACGTAGTAATAGTGCATCTCACATGTACTGACCTTTCTAAGGTGGGGATGTGCACCCCATACAGTCGCCTCAAATTCTGCCCACCTTTGTGCAATAAAGCTGCACTGCTTCTACTGCTAGGGAGCTTTCCATGGGGGTTGGCTAAGAAACAGAGAATTTCTTATTTATCTGAAAAAATGACACACAGCATTTTTCACTGTCATCTCTCAGATAAATTCCATTAAACTGCCTCACAAAATGCTTTTGGAAAGAAAAATGTGGGATGTGTCTGGCTTGTCACATTCTGGCTGACTGGTGCACTGAACAAGGGATGGGATAGCTGGTCAAACTACGTTACAAGCTGATTCAAATCAAACCCAAGTCTGCCACCAATTGGATGTCTGTAATTTAAATGCATGGCTAACAGTTTGTTGGCACTATCCGATCTGGAATTGAGAGCCATGAACTAGGTTCAGAGGAATGGCCACACTTGATCATTCCTACTGTCTACTCCAGAACTTCAGAACATTGCAAGAGTGGCCAGTATCAACTGCATCAGAAGAAAGTATAAGAAAGTTTAAAATGAGGAATTATGGTTGAACCTGCCCAGAGGAGTTTATTTTGGAGGCTGCCTTACACTCTGCAGGATGAGCATTCTGATGCTGTATTTGCAGCCTGACCAACTCCGGGAAATACCAGTAATCTCACAGGAAATCAGTTATGATAAGATTTCTAGGAATATTGTGCTCACTCAAGATCTCATTGCATGGTCCACTAGATCGTAAGCTTTTCAGGGCAGGGACTGTCCTTTGGGGTATGTCTACAGTTCAGGCTGGGAATCTCAGAGCCCAGGCTCCAGGCTGAGCAGGAACATCTACAGTGCTATTTTTAGCCCCATAGTTCAAGCCCCACAAGCCTGAATCAGTTGACCTTGGCCCTGAGGCACACTGCTGTGGGTTTGGGTTTTTTTTTGTTTTTGTTTGTTTGTTTGGGTTTTTTTGCAGTGTAGATGTGCCCTGAGAAACAGCCATTCTCACCATATGCTCTTGATGTCAGCTGAAGTGCTTTTTCTAACATACATGAAAGTCTGATGCTGGAGGTAGAGTGTTCTTAGCAGAGCATCTTCAATGTGGAAACTTCTTCCCTTGGAGCTCCCTGAATTGATTCACTTTAAGGCTTAGCATAAAGCGCAACTCATCTAAATTATACAGAGTGGTGACTGTGCTTTTGTGGCAGCTGCCCAGATTAGAAAGCAAGTCAACCAGGCAATGCGATTGTTTGCTGGTGTGGCTGGAGACCATACAGTAAGGCATGTGGTCACAGCTCCCCAAATTCTTGTGTCCGGTTGGTGTGCACTTATCAGGTGATGGAGTGGGTAAATTCAACCAGGATATTGTGACTGGAATCAAGAAATTGTTGTGTGACATATAGATGTCACACATTTGTGCTGGTAGTCCTGGCAGTAGGAGTGTGAGAACCCCTTTCCATCAGGATAGTTTTGGGGGAGTGGTCTCAAATCTGTAAGAGAGGTTTTCAGTGAAGCTCTTTTCCCTGTAAATCCTAGAAAAAAGGATGGGATTCCTAGGAAAGCCTGAGCCGCTTACAAAGCAGGCCCGTGGTTCTCAGTCCCTGAGCCACTTGCTGCTCAATCAGCACACAGCTGCGGCCCATGTGACATCCTCAGGGCCATACAAGTCGTATATGTATTGTGTGGAGGTGACCCACATAACACACAGAGAGCAGCATAAGTGGCCCACAAAGATGAATAGCAGAACCACTGCTGTAGGCTATTTTACATTACTGGTCAGGATAAGCTTTGGGTAAAGTAGGCTCTCATAAATCCTCCCTCTCTTTTTAAAAATTGCATTGTCACCAAATACAAGAAGCTGATGAAATTGAAGGTCAGTATATTTACACCAGACCAATGGAAATTCTCCTTTGCCTGGCAGATAGAGAATTTGGGGGATTTATTGCAGCCAAAGGTAGAAGACAAATCATTTGGATGGATTTTTAAGAGTGAGAGTTTTATAACTATTAATAAAAGTTTTAGCTGTACAAGCTGGGACAATGTTACAAGGATAATCCAACATTATACTTCAGGGCACCAGGTGGCTGCCTGAAGGGATCAGGAAGGAATACATTCATAATAACCTCCCCGCTTACCAGAGGGTAGTTCCTGATTGTCAGGAGTTAGGCACTGCCAGGGGCAAGAAGATATCAAACTTGCTGGTCTGATGCAGTACAAAGCCCTTCAAAAGCTAGACAACAATTCCAGATGCCCTAAAATTGCTCGGTCAGAAGAATTTGCATTTCATACAACATTTATTATGTCCTCCAGGCATTTCCACTTTACTTGTTTTATTTTACACTAGCATCTGTAAAGCTCCAGATGTGTCACACTCCCTGAAAGGGTATGAAGGAGCCCTGTGACAGAGGATTTGTAAGAAGCAGCTGAGGGCCAAATTAATGAAAACTGTCTGGTGTAGTGGGTCTGTGCTGAGAGTATAGGATGTTGTGAGTTACCTGTGTGCAAATTCCATGCTCAGTGCAAAAACAAAACAAAGCTGTAATATTGTATTCAGAAGCATTCTGGTGCATTGGTAGCTAATTGGTTGTTATTGTTTAGTAGATTTATAGCATGAAGCCAAATGTATCCATACGGGAACAGCATTTCAGTCCCTCATATGGATTGTGGGATTAATCACCCAATAGTGGAAATCTGCCTATATCTCATTTGGTAGATTGCAGAAGGGGCTTCCACCGTGACGTCATAGCTTATGCAGCTAAAATGAAGTAGGTGGTACACAGTGTTTGCCACTTTAAGATGAAAATACTAAGCAAGAATAGCTTGTCTTTAAGGAGACCACTTCCTAAGTCCTTATTCCAATTTAGAGCACTTTGGAGATAACAGATATTTCAGTTCTTTCAAAAAGTGAACAACTAGTGGCCTTTTCTTTAAACGGTTCAGTAATGTGGCCAGATCAATTCCTATGCCCCTTTGATGCAGCAACTTGGAATCTACATTTTACCTTCTGAACAGATTTTTCTACTAAAAGCATTATCTTCTAGCTTTTTTCCCTTAAAGTTGGTTGGAAAATCAGATGGGGAGGGGGGATATTGTGAAAAAAATTGTCCCTTTCTTTCCCCACAGGGAAATTTCTAAATTAGAATTTTTTTGACAAGCTGTTTTCCCCTGTAACATCAGAGGCACTTCTGATTTGTCTAGAAAAATAGTGACACTCTGGCCCCACACAAGAGAAGGACACAAACTGAAATGACTGATAGAGGTCTGCTAGATTAAGGAAAGAATTCACAGTTGATTTTTATCCCTGATTTCAATGGGCCAAAGATCAGACCTATATGAAATTGGTCTGGGAAGAAGGACTCTGGCCTATAACTACGTGGATGTGGGTGGCAGGGGTTGCCTCATCCCCTAGCTTGCTCCAATAGAGCAGGTCTACACTTAAAATGTTGCGCTGGTATTCACTGAAGAGCTTCTCCCACTGGTATAGTTAATCTACCTCTCAGAGGTTAGGTCAGTATAACTATGTAACTCAGTGGTGTGGATTTTTCACATACCCAAGCGACATAGTTATACCAATATCCGTTGGTAGTGTAGGCCCAGCCACCAGCTCCTCACACCAGGTCTTAGCAAATAGTTGTTCCTCAAACCCTGCGCAGATTGTCTCCTGCCAGCAGAGGGAGCAGGGATGCTGCCTTCTTTCTGCAGCCACTAGCAAATTATACTCCGCTGTCTCTGCTCCAGCTGGTCGCCCTGCTTCTGTCTGACCACCTCTCTGCAGAAAGCGGGGTGTGAGGAGACCATGCATAAAGGAGTAGCAATTACAGGAAACATGTAGTATGGGAAGGGTTAGAAAAATCACAGGATGAGCAGTAGAGAGGGGGAAGGGAATGGGGTAGGGTTGCCAGGTGTCCGGTTTTCAACCAGAACGCCTGGCCGAAAAGGGACCCTGGTGGCTCCAGTCAGCACCGCTGACCAGGCCGCTAAAAGTCTGGTTAGCAGTGCAGTGGGACTAAGGCAGACTCCCTGTCTGCCTTGGCTTCATACTGCTCCTGGAAGGGGCCACGGGATCTCTGTGCGCTGCCCCCACCCCGAGCGTCTGCGGGCACAAGCAGTGCACAGAGCCCCTGACCCCTCCACTTAGGGGTCGTAGGGACATGCCAGCCACTTCCAGGAGCCACCTGAGGTAAGTGCCGCCCAGCCGGAGCCCATAGCCCTCATCCCCTTCTGCACCCCAATCCCCTCCCCCAGCCCTGAGCCCCCTCCCACACCCAAACTCTCTCCCAGAGCCCACACTGCTCACCCCCTCTGCCACTCATCCCTGACCCCACTGCAGAGCCCACACTCCCAGCTAGAGCCCTTACCAACCCCTTGCCCCAGCCCAGAGCCCTCTCCTGCACCCTGAACCCCTCATTTCTGGCCCCACATCAGAGCCTGCACCCCCAGCTGGAGCCCTCACCCCCTTCCACACTCCAGCCCCCTGACTCAGCCTGGTCAAAGTGAGTGAAGGTGGGGGAGAGACAGCGATGGGAGGCGGGTCAGAACCTCAGAAAAGGGGTGGAGCCTCATGGAAGGGGGAGCAGGCTGGGGCAAAGGTATTTGGTTTTGTGCAGTTCAAAAGCTGGCAACCCTAGAATGGGGTTGTGATGTCAGAGAGACAGGAAACAATAAAAAGAGGGCAGAAAAGTTAATCAGAGGGAAGAAAAAGGCGGAGCTAGAAGGAAAGAAAGATGAGTGTCAGAGGAGATGGTAAACTACCGGCAAGGCAGACAAATGTTGTTCTATGCAAGTACAGGGATTAATGTCTTTGTGAACAATGATCCATAGATCATCTGAATAATACATCACTAGCCCTCACGAGGTTCCTGGCCCTCGGAAGTGGAATGTGCTACTTGTCTTTTGCTTTGGGTTTTGCTGTTTTTACAAGGCTGATTTTGGCATTTAATTTTACATGCACAAAATTTTCCAGTGCATCTGCGGGGAGATGCAGCCCACACTTGGGGAGCACTGAGAGTTGCCGTTTCATGTGCATTTCATTTCCTGGGATTCTAACAAGGCCTCACATGCCACAGGCAGTGTAGTATTATGTGCTTGGGTGTTTGGCAGGAATGCCTGGTTTTAAAGTTTTCTAAAATGCAGGGAATTCTTGGCACTTCCCCACATGGATGTGGTTTGCTCCAGATCTACATTTTAGTCTGTCTGGGGATCGGAGAAGACAATTTCTAATGCTCCTTGTTAGTAATTTCAAGGAAATTATGTTAATAGAGCAAGTACTTTGTTATAGGACTACATGAATGATTTAGTACAGATAACTATCAGGACGCTCAGTAGGATGAGAGAGTAACTCATTGCTTTTCTTTATTTTAACACTGGTTTGACTCCATTTGTTGATTAAATGGTTTTTTAGCTATAAAGAGGTTGAGCCCACTAATCTAGATCTTCAAATAGGAGCAGGGCCTGCTACAGAAACAGACCTGGAATGCCTGAGACAGATCATGCCACAACACACAAAATAACCTATGAGAAACAGGACAAGAAAAGCGTTCTGTACTAACTTTTAAAAACAGTCATATGAAACTACATTTCTTTCAGGCTGGCTGCTGCTTCCTTTTCAATAATGTTTTGATAGGTATCTAAATATTATACCATTAAACCAATCAATCAGCATCTTATAAAAACATTAAACAAAGGCTGTGTTTGTGATTTCCCCTTTCCTGAACGCTGCTGATCTTGTATTACATTTGTAAGTAGCCCCCAAAGGTACTTCAAGGACACCAATGTTAAAATTGGATTGTCATTTCTTTTGACAATACAGTTATTAAAACACATAAGAAGAAGCAGTCAATTTTTCATTGTTTGTTGACCTTGCAATTTTTTTGATGACCTCTGCAGCCCAAAGTATATTAAATGATTCTCTGTAACAGGGCACAATGTTGGAATTGCTCGTTCACTGGATAATTTTTATCCTTGTAATCATAAAACAACAAAGGCAGAGCATGTACAGTATTCCTCAAATCAGTTTTCTTTTAATTGACAGCCATCATTCTGGCTAATAAAAACACAAAGGAGATAAAAGTTTATGAAGTCTGCTATTATAACTTATTTGGGTCATTTTCTTTAGGGTTGTATATTAAAATATTCAGGGCTTGCCATCCGCTCAAGTAAAATGCATAAAACTATTTTTCTTGGCCACTCTATCTTTTTGGGAGGAGACATCATGAGGAACAGCTTATTTCAAAATCTGCTCTATAATTAAATGAGGGCGGTCAATCCTGCTTACTGAGGGCAGACATTGAAATTCTAGCAATTGCTAGAATATGTGGTGATGGTGGTAATCAAGACTCAAGTTACATTTCCACCAATATTTTTCTGGGTTTTTGTGTGGCAAAGTATCAGTGGAAATTATTTTGTATTAAAAAATGTAATACAGTAGCCCCCAGAGGCCCTAATTAGGATCAGGGCCCCACTTCTTCTTAGCATATGCACAATGTGCCTCAGGTGGCACGTGATTAGGATTCATCACTGAATTTGAGCTGCTGGGTGGATTATTAGCTTCCCTGCTTTGGCCAGGTACTGACAATGTGGTGTGACTGCTGACCCAACGCACTAACTCAGTGGTTTGAGCATTAGCCTGCTAAACCCAGGGTTGTGAGCTCAATTCTTGAGGGGGCCATTCAGGGAACTGGGGTTTTAAACAAAAAAAAATGTCTGGGGATTTGTCCTGCTTTGAGCAGTGGGTTGGACTAATGATCTCCTAAAGTCCCCTCCAACCCTGATATTCTATAATCCTGCACAAACTCATATGAAGACATTGCCCTTGCCTCAAGAGAGTTTACATGGCATTTTGATGGATTCTTGAAGGGACTATTAAATCCTCTTGATTAACATCCTCTATATCATAGGCTATTAAATTTTACCCTGTTACCATTGTATTAAACCCAATAACTTGTGTTTGGCTAAAGCATATCTTCCAGAATGGCATGCAGTTTTGAGGAAATCAGGGAGAATAAGAATCCGCCACTTGGTAGTTTGTTCCAAAGGTTGATCACCCTTGCTGTTAAAAAAATTTACAATTTGAATTTTTCTGGCATCAGCTTCCAACCACTGATTCTTGTTATACCATTCTCCACTAGATGAAAGAGCCCATTACTAACCAATAATTTCTCCCCATGAGGGTATTCATGCACTGTAATCAAGTCACCTCTAATTTCTTTTTGATAAAATAAACAGAGTAAGCTGTAAGTTTTTCACTATAAGGCATTTTCTCCAGCCCTTGAATAATTTTTGTGGCTCTTTCCTGCACCCCTCTAATTTTTCAACATACTTTTTAAAATGTGGACACCAAAACTACACAGTATTCCTGTATCCATCTCACCAAGCTCTACTTCCAAATGTCCCTTCCAAAATAGAGAAGAAACCCTTCTTTCATAAAAACCTGTCTTCTGCCAGGTGCTGAGCACATTGACCCTGCTCCTGCAAAACATTTAAGTGCATGCTTAACTCGAAGCACACAGGTAGTCTCAGTTAACTCAGTGGGACTACTCATATGCTTAAAATTAAAAGTTCAGTATGTTTTCTGGATTTTATTTTAATTTAAGATGTATGAAATAGAACCTGGGCTGGATGTCAGGTACTCAGATTAACAGCTGGCAAAATCCTCTGTAAGAAGTCTATGGTTCTCCCAGTGGTGACAATATATGTACTTAAAAGTAATAGCCACATCAAACTTATGAGTGGTCAGGTAGGCAGATGGAAGATGTGATTACTACATATACAGCTCAATGAAATAGACATATATATTTAGAATTTATAAACAAAAACCCCATTTATATGGGTAAAAATCTAATCAAGTTTCAACCAGAAGCAATTTTCATTATGGATCTGCAGCCTTAAAAACAAGCCTGTATAATAAAGTGTACCAGATATTTAGTATAGAAAAGGTTAAATCTGGAGTATTAAAGTCAACACTATACTAACTGTAATTTGAATTTGTTGAGCTATCTACAGTAAACAACTAAAAGCCAAGTTTAAGATGCCTATTTACCGTTAGTCTTGCTATCAGGCAAATTAATTTATGGATTTTTTGTTATACAGGCAAAATAAATATTGGTCAATAATTTCGCTAAAAAATTCTATCCAGGATCCTTGCAATTTGTAATAGAGGCAAGCATGAGATAATCAGACAGATAATGAGCAAATAGAGATCTTATGCTCCCTAAACAGAATCTAGTAATTTACATATTTTCTAATGCTAATAATCACTTAATTTTAGCAGTACAAGACAACCGCATTTCACACAGTAGCTTAATACAAAATGAGAAACTTTTAATGTCTGTATGAGAGATGGTATTATTAGCATTCATATCTGTAAGCCCATAATGTACCATATTGCCATTGCTTAAGATTGGTATTTGTTTAATCTATTCAATGTAAATGTGTTAGGGAGGGTCTGATCCATAAACACAACTACATGAACAAATTCAAGACCAACAAGGAAATTGTTCCCTTTCTCCATTCACCGCAGTACATCTGGGATGGTACAAATGCTATGAACACATTGCTATTTAATTATTATAAGAATGTCATATAAAAACTTGAAAGGAGTTAAATGCTGCACAGAGGAGTTAAGCTGGGAAGGTTTTAATAGCATTCTAAAATGTAACTTTATATTTCCATTAACATCAAATTGTATTATGCAACTTTACCTGTTAGGAAACACTTTCTTATAGTTTATCATATTTGAAAAGAACACTGCTTCATTTTGTGCTAACAGAAATACCAAGTATGACTCAAACTTACTGGCTTAATTGATTTAAATTACTCCTGAAGTTGCTAAATTAATAGCAAAAATCATGTTAAAATACCTTCCTCTTCTCTTTGTGAAAGTGGAGAGACAATAGTAATTATCTAATTTTTTCCTCAGCAAAATAATGAAATTACAACCATTCATTGTTGGAGGTGGATCCCCCTGCACCACAAAATCCTCAGGCTTCCCTTTCTCTCTCTTCTACCCCCTCTCACCATCCCACCCCTACACTACACTGCCGCATATCTCTTCTCCTCTCCCAACCTACCTCTTCATCCTGAGGCCCCATAACTTCCTTCTCAACTTCATTCCCTGCACCAGGACTCGAAGAGACCCTCCCTCTCTCCACCACACACACAAAGAGAACCCTCAGAGTCCACTCCCTTTACTATATCACCGGGCAGGCAGGAATGTTGGGCAGGCAGATTAGGTCAGAGTGCAGGGGTGCCCATTTTTCTAGGGGACCCCAACTGGCCAGAGGCCCTGGACATGGGCCCCATTGGCCCAATGGTTAATCCATCATTGCTAATACCAAACACATTTACCCTATGTCTAAAAATCCTGCATTTCATACTTTATCCCCACATTAAGGTTTCCAGATCCATCTTCAATTCTAAATTACAAGAAGTTGAAGAGAAATAACAGGTCAAATCATGGCTGGAATTTACACAGCACATACAGAACAGCTATGGTTAGTAGGAAATTGGAAAATGAATATAATCTTGATAAATTTCATTCACTTCTCAAGACCCCTAGAGGAGTCATTAAATAAAGGACAACTTGTCATTTCACATCAGGCCAAACTTTTTTTTCTCCTGTGTTGTACTCAAATTCCTGCTGTTAATTATGTGAATTAATCTGTATGCGCCAGACCTTCACCAGCATCAGTGCAGCTCCATCAGTGCAAAGCTGTCCTAATGCTGCCTTACTTGACTGCAAGAGGATCCTGCCAGCATAAGGGAAATAAATGAGTGTGGTAGATACACTACATCAGCTTGTAGAGTGCAAGGGGCTTGGCTAAGGCATCCTGAACCCTGGCAATTTTGGGCTGCCATAGTGGCTTTTTGAAGCAACAGGCAGCCAAAGCAATTAGAATAGGCTCTTCTTACATGTACCATGGGACTAGCCTGGCATAAAGCAGCCCCAGGACTGGGAGAGCACAGACTCAGAGCTACCTTTGTCCCTCTCCTGCAGCAGTGCTTAACACTCCTCATAGTTTCCTATTTGTGTATTTGATTTTAAAATGGTCTCTCCCTACCCCTGACCTTCCATAACACTTACCTACTGCACTACCTGGGCTACAGCTAGAGAGGGAACAAAAGCACCATTTCTCTCCCCTCTACCTACCTTCAACTGAGTTGCATGGAAATGGTGCAAAATGGCCGGAGATGGACCCCAGGAAATAATGGGCTTTTAATGCTACATTTCTATACATAAAACATGCACAAAGAAAGTGTTTTGGTACTTGGAGGGAGGGAAGAAGAAGGAAAAGGCTTAAATCATTCTCCTAAAAGAATGTCTGAACTTTGACCTGGGGTATAATTCCCAGCTTGAGGAGACATACTTGTGCTAGCTCTGATCAAGCTAGCATGCTAAGAACAGAGTGTGGTCATAGCAATCAGAGTGGCTAGCTACCTCAAGTAAGTTCCTGTCTAAGACACTAGGCACATTCTCATGGCAGCTAGGTCCTCTGTCTGCCGGTGCCATCATGGCTACACTCTATTGTTGGTATGGTAGCGCAGTGTAGTAAGGCTCATCATCTACTCATTTTTACCAACCAGATT
Organism: Gopherus evgoodei; assembly: GCF_007399415.2. Classification (NCBI taxonomy): domain Eukaryota; kingdom Metazoa; phylum Chordata; order Testudines; family Testudinidae; genus Gopherus; species Gopherus evgoodei. The sequence continues at coordinate 89,066,741 of NC_044329.1, forward strand.
TAAATGGGAGGTCTGGAAAGTCTTCTCCTGGGAATATTGTATGTCTAATTGGAAAACAATGTTTTAGAAACAAATTCAAAACAGTCCAAACATGGAAAAATCATGAGCGTAAAAGGGATGCTTTATTGGGAAAGCTGTGAGAGCAAACCTCCCCTTTTGAAAGAAACCTGTTTTAGGAGACTTTCTTTCCAGAAACAAAACATAAGTATTTTGATGATTCAAATCATAGTGTACAGCACAACATAGTTTCAAAGTACAAAATCTGTTTTAAAGCGGTGGTCTCTCCGTATGTATGAAGCACATGCAACTATTCAATCCTCCCACACAGATCAGCAGGGTATGAACTCACTGATCTTCAGATTCCTATCTTAGACCCTTACTGTTGAGCTACAGGAGTAACAACCCTTTTGCAGACCACCCAGTGAAGAAGGACTTAACATGCATTTTCCCAGTGGGTTATGCAACTATTTCCTAGTTAGCAATAGAATACTGGTGATCAGGAATCTTGGAGTCTATCTCCGGTTCTGGAAAAGGAGGGTGGCTTATAGTGGTTAGAGATAGGATTGACTAAAACCAGTTTTAATCATTCTGAAAGGCCACGGAGATAAGACTGGGTTTGTCATTTAGAGACCTTGACTCTGTGTCTGCAGTAACCTTTGCATAAACTGTCTGCTACATTATGAAAAAAAACAGATGTGGAGGTCAATAGCTCTTTCCTAATTGCCTTTTCCTTTCAATCTGTCCTCCGAGGAACTGAGTAATTTGCCATCAAATTCTGTGTGTTCAGCTTGGAATAAAAATGTTCAGTAATGGCTAAAAAGTTACACTCTATAGACTAACACTACCCATGAAACTGATATTCTAGGAATCAGCACATGAGGAAGCAATAACACAGGAACACTGCGAGTACAGGTGAGAGCATTTCCCTAGATTTCCGTTCCTGTGTGGTGCCATAGTGGATGCTGGCAGCCATGAGGCACAATTACAGAAAAGTTCTTCTCAGCCCCTGCTGCCCCAGGCTGCAGCATACTTGCAACAGATGGAATCTTTAGAGAATTTAGTTGCCAAAATTTAACAATTATCCACTGAGCATGTGTGAATTCTTGGTTTTTCGGAGACCTATAATTATGCCAAATTTGGGTATATTTTTATGGGTACAGAAAAATGCACTTCCCTGACATGCGGGCAACATTTGCCCCTTCAGCAAATTTCATGTCCCTGCTCTAAACCATGGAGATACTGAAGCTTCACACTGAAACAGTTGTAAGAATGTTTTTAATGAGGGCAAAACAATCTATATGTCCCTAACCTTGTTCTGAGAAACAGCTGAACTATTTTTGCCATAAAGATCCAAAAAGAATCAACCTGAGGCAGACATCCAGTATGAGAAATTTCAGCCTAAAGTTTGGCAAAGTTATAAGCAGCTGAAAAAAACAGGCTTATAATAGAAAGTGTTAAGCAGCCTTGCCTTGAAGCATCCCTACAATCTCCACATATAATAAGAGATTAAAAATGATAAGATAGAGAACAGTTCAGTGGGAATATTGTTGGGACAGGTGGGCAAGAATTAATTTTCTTTGTTACTTCCTTACTCTCATTTTTGTCTGCATCTTCAGTTTCAGTTGTAAACTCTTTGAAGCAGAGACCAATCATGTCTATGTAAAGTGTCTATCACATTTTGGGAGCTGTGTGAATAATAATAATCCATAAAAGAGAGGGAAAACATTGGAGAAAAAATGTATTGGCAGTGTTTTCAACTAATTTAAAAATCAATGTAAAATCATTGGAAGCCCCTGGGGATTGTGAAGTCTTTGCTGCAAACTGCCTTCAACCAAAATGCTGTGTCTTTCATTTCGTTTTGTAATTGACACAGCTACGGCAAGAGATACTCTTGAAAAGGAAACCTTGGAAACAGTTTTAAAAGTTTTTTCCCTTGATATTTTTTAAATATGTGAAAATAAAATATGCCCAAGAAAAAAGTAAATGACTGTAATTTAGAAAAGGCTATTTATTAAATTTATACAAACACTTAAATAAATCCTTAAAGTATGAATAGTTTAATTAACTTTTTATAGGCTAGTTTGTGCCCCCACTTGGTTGCTTAAAGAGAAGGTGGGCACAAGATTAAACAGAATCCCTCCTGGAGTTTCCACTAAGGTGGAGGGAGATCCTCACTGGTCCCAACTCAGAGCTGTGATTGGACCTTAAATTTGGCCACCTTCAGCCAAAATTATTTCCAGAGGTGTGGTAAATGCCCTGCCTCTGGCTAATAGGTGATGTCAATATATCACTGCATGAGACTAGACAGAAAAACTAGCCATTCGAGTGAAGTGACTAAAGTGTTGTCAAATGCACGAAAAAACAAACAGAAAAGACAGAGCTGAAATAATACTTTTTCTAGTCTTTGTCATAATTATAGAGAAGTAATCTTAGATGTTGCTTGTAACTGTAGTACATGAAAAGCATGTTCAGTCAAATGTAGTTTTAATGTTAATGAGATTCCTTTAATGTTTAGGCAACAGGAATGCTAAAAGCTTAACCATGTCAATGTATATGCAATTTTCTGTAAAAAGGCCAAGGATGCTGGCTTTGCTGTTGCCTGACCTATTCCACAGATAGGTATCATTTGGTGGAAGGCCAGAAAAACACCTCATTTTCCAGGGAGTTATATCCAGGAAGAGCAAATAAGTTGTCTGCCTACCACAACTCCCTTTCTTTGGTTTGATCCATTCCTTCTCTCCACACTGGGGCCATGCTTCTTAGAAGGATTTAATCCAGCTCCAGAAGGTGAAGAGATGTAGTGACAGACTCTGTAAAAGGGTTAATTTTCTATTTTGAAATAAACCTTTCACCATCCTCTGTTGCTAGAGAAGAGTTGGAGTAGTGTCTCCACCAATCGCTAGCAAAAAGGAGTGGGGCCCCCTACCCTCAGTCTCTTCAGAATCTCCTTGCTTTTGCTGTTTTTAAAATATAGGGACTTTTGGCCATCACTGACATATCAAGAGTCATATGGAAAAAAAATTGTTTCATAGTTATACTATTTATACAAAATAAATGCTTCTGTTTAAAATTTGCTCCAAAAAAAATTCTTCAGAGGAATAACTATTTATACCCACATACAGGGAATGTGATGCTTCAATAGTGAATATAATTTATGATGAGAATCAAAGATTTTAAAAAATAAAAAACATTACATGTCAGTGATACAGAAAATAAATATTTTGGCCCTCACCAAATAAATTAGTCCATCAGTGTAAGCTATAAATTACTGTCCATCTTCAGTTTGTGCTTGTCCAGACACAGGACAATCAGCTTCATACTTTTTTTTCAGGCCTTTCAAGAATATTCGCAAACTTTCTGGATCCAATTGAGAGTTCCTTGCAGTCTGAACCAGCCTTGTTGCTAGATGGTATACAGCCCTCTGTCTTAATGTCTCAGGAGTGGTTCTTTGCTTTTGCTGTTCTTAAAAATAAACACATACATTAAAATGTGAACACAGATATTCATTTATTGAAGTAGTAATGTTGGCTGTTTTCTGCCTGTCCTGTATCTGAGTCTGCTGATATACCATTTGCAGATTCTATCTAGGACTATGTCTCATACTTCATAATAGTAATGACAGTGCTCTTCAGTAAAACCCATTAAAACCGCTCCCAAAAACATAATGTCTAGTTTTTTGACCTAACACCAGAATGAACTGAGAAATCCGTTTGAAATCTATCCTACGAACAGCTTCTTAGTCTGTAAAATTCTGGTGAATTAAGGTTACAAGGATTATATAAATTACAGATTTATTTATTTTTCGCAACAGTTCATGGAATAAAGAAGCTTTTTGAAAATAAAATCCTTCTCTCTCTTTCTTGCAGTCATTTTATTAGCAAATTTGTTAAAAGTAAAACTGATTTTCTTTAAAAATTCTCAATAACCAGTAACACAGTTGCCCTGTATCATTAGATCTTATTTTTTTGTGCCATGCTTATGTACCTCTGTAATATATCATTGAGCTACTTACATTTTATCAAACAATAGACAATACATGAGAATATATTGAAGGTATGTGTTTTATAAGACTATAATTTAACTACTGCAAATTACTACTACATACCAAAATTTGTCTAGCAATATGAGTTGTGATCTCCTTTGCATCCAAAATTATTGATGGCGGTAGAGAAGAAACTTCTGCAGCTTTTAATCCTAAATATAAAAAAATATGAAGTAGTCCTTCGCCGTCTGTGCCAGAATGAATACTTACCTTAATCAAAATGTCACTCTAAAATGAAATTTTTCAAAAAGTATTTATATTTAATTCCCCTATACGTTTCCTCTCCTCTGTATCTGAACTCAATAATTTTCATAGCAGTCCGACTTATGGAGAGCAAAGATTAAATCAAGTTACTCAGGGTCTATAGTGATGCCTGCTCTAAAACATATATATTCTGTGTAATCACAATAGCTATTATGACACAAGCTAACTGCTGATGTCACTAACTGCTCATGCTCAAATGCGTCAGCTGTAATACTAGGGCTGTGAATAGGCAGCTCTTTTTCCATTACTGAAGGAGGGGCAAAGTCTACAGAGTAGGAAGAAGAATCCCCCAGTAAGAGGATTGGAGAACAAAAGTTGGGAAGTGGGTTTAGCAGCCTTCACTTAATTCTGATCCAACATGGAAGAGAGAAGAGCTGGGTGTGGAACAAAAGTAGGGTTGCCATCTGTCCAGATTTTCTCCGGTTCGTCCTTTCCTGAGATAATGTCCCAGGAAATCTGTAAGGGAGATCAATACATGCTGTCAGTCATACATTTTTATGGGCTCAGGACATCATCTTGGATGGCCTGTTTTTTTGTACTTCGGAGATGACAACCCTAGACAGAAGGAGCCTTACTCAGTGAGGAGAACGAGGTGGAGAGCAGAATTTGAGTGGCTGGTTTCCAGGATCAGTGAAAATGATTGAGACTCTGTGTGTTCCTGTCTCTCACCTGATGAGCCATTTGTCTTTGGGAAGAGGGACAGAGTATCACTGATGCCTGTCCTGCTCCCTAAAGTGTGATGTTTGATTCTTCCTCCATTCCTTAACTGGCCTAGGAGAACTTGAGACCTAACCCAATCTAACAGCTGCTGACCAGCTTCTCTTTTCAATAGCTGGGCTGCATGCTTCTGCCTCCCCTGAAAGCTGAAAGGAAACAGCAAGGCTCCTAGGAGTCCTTAAATCCTGCAGTAATGCTGGCAGACCAGGTTCCTCAACTGAACACTACTCCTGAGGGCATTCTGCACCAAAAAATTAAAAACTCTGCACATAGTTTAGAATTCTGCAAAAATTCTGCAAGTTTTGTCAATAAATAAATGCAGAGGCTACAGCATAGCAGTGGGGCTCACAAGCCACCAGCTGAAGGTGGGAGATCACTCTGCAGCCTCCCCACACCCCGGGACACAGACTCAGCGGTGAGGCTGCACCCGACCCTGACACAGCACAAGGCCTGGGCTTGCCACGGAAACACCCTGGGGCCCTGCCCTCTGCGCCAGGTGTGGGGCAGGCAGGCTCAACCAGGCAAGATCCAAGTGTGGAGAGACTCAGTGTGGGGGGGATCCAGGTGTGGAGTGAGAAGATTCTGTGTGGGACAATCTGGGTGCAGGCAGCTCAGTTGGGGGTCTAGGTGTGAGGGGATCTGGATGCACAGAGGCTCATTGGGGGGCTTCCATGTGCAGGGCAATGGGACTCTGCACGGGCTTCCAGATGAAAGTGGTTAGGGCTCAGCAGAGGGGTCTGGATGTGGGGAGGTCTCAGTAGGGGGGGTCTGGGTTCTGGAGGAGTAGGGCTTGGTGGAGTGGAGGTTTGGGTGCAGCTAGTTGGGGGCCAGAGGATGGGAGTTTGAGTGCAGAAAGCTCAGTGGGGGTGGTCTGGGTGCAGGGATGGGAGTCCAGAGGCAGAGGTTCTGGGTGCAGGGGGCCTCCTGATTCAGGGGTTGGGATGGGGTTCAGGTATGAAGGGCCAGGGGGGTTCTGGGTGAGGGTCAGGCTTGGCAGGGATGTCTGGGTACAGGAGGTCCAGACGCACGGGGGTTGGGTGGATGGGGAGCAGCTCCCTGTACAGTGACCCCTCCCCCCCAGCTGAGGAGTGATGGGAGCAGGAAGCAGGGGAGGATGCTGAGCTTCCTGCAGCTGAGGGAAGTTTCTGGGGAAGAGGAAGTCCCATCCTCTCCTGCTTCCTTCCAGCCCAGCCGGGACTAGCAGCTGATCCTGGTTTAGGGTAGAAGCCACTGGCTGGGGTGTCCCCAGTCCTGTGGTGATTTACCTCTCTGCCAGCTGCTCTGGGTGCCTGAAGCAATGTACCTGCACAGCTAGGGAGTGGTGTGTGACTGCTCTTCCCTGTCAGAAAGTCATTTTTATGTGGGGAAGCAAAGAAATCTGTGGGGGACATGAATTCTTGCAGTCCTATAAATAATCTATGTATAATTTTTCAGAATTCATTTTGTAAAAAATCCCCAAAACTGGCCTTGTGTTACCAATGTGAGGCAAATTAGCAGTGAAATTTTGATAAAGGCATAGAAGGAACATTTTATATTAAATTAATTCTAACTTTAACTCAAATAATTTATAGTCTTCTGCTATCTCAGACTTGTAAAAATTGTGTGTTGTGAGACAACTCCCTATTGATTAAATCAGCTAAATCAGGGATCAACTACAAAATCTAGCATTTATACCTAGTCTACACTAGAAGCACCACATCAGCGCAACTGCATTGATGCAGCTGCTCCACTGTAGCATGCCTGGTGAAGACACACTATGCCGACAGGAGAGAGCTCTCCCAGCAACATAATTACTCCACCTCCGCGAAAGGTGGTAACTATGTTGGCAGGAGAGCGTCTCCCACTGATGTACTGCTGCCCATATGACACTTGTGTCAATGTAACTTGCATCGCTCAGGGGGGATGTCTTTTTTACATCCCTGAGTGACATAAGTTATATCAACATAAGAGGTAGTGTAGACCAGCCCTCAGAAACATTATGTGGATTCTTTTCACTCCCTGAAGGATTATGGGTCTATAAAGAAATGAATGGATGACAATGAGACATAAATAAAATATTTTAATCTGTTACACAGTCTGCTTCACTACAGTTTATATTAAATTTAAAGGATAAATGAACCCACTTTCCCCAGAACACAGTTTTGACATTTCAAAGGATAAAAAGCACCTCTCTGCATAAATAAACTGAGGCACTCATCTATGAACACTAATTTATCATTTTTAATAAAACTTCATTCATTTAGGATGAGCCAAATGGGTACACTTTTAGCTAATTCTTTTATATCATCCTATATGAGCAAAGACAAAAGAGGCAGCTCTCAAATAAGTCTTGAATGTGCAGGCATCCATTTAAGATTATCTCACAGCCCCTTGAATTGCTCCCATAATCAAACAGGAAACCAATGCAGAGCACTCAGTACAGCTACTATGTGCTCAGAGTGACCCATTTAAAGTCACTGTGTTCTCAACCAGTTGAAGATTCCAGGTGAAGTCTTAGAGCAGAAAGATCATTTTATTAGACAATTAATTTTTTCATACTGTGGACACAAAATAACTACCTTATTACACAACTATTTAAAATACAAAAATAAATGGAACAGTATTTTAACCTGTTTATTTATTTAGCATGTGCATAGTCGTCTAGCCAAGCAATGGCATCTTGAGTGGCATGAGGAAGTTCTTCTAGGCCACCGCTGAACCTGCAACAGTTACTATGTAAAAAATTATTCACAAAATGGAGTGATCTGTCAGTGGATAGTAGGAATGTTAGACCCTAATAGTTTAATATAGCTTCTGTACTTTTTATTAATATCAATACTGAAGTCCATTACCATAGTTTTTTTCCTCTGTGTGTCCTTTCGAAAGTATGTAAGTATAAGTAATTTTTTCCTTATTTCCAGCACTGTTTCTCACGTGTTGCACTTCAAAATGATTGTTTTCCACATTGGGATATAAAGCATCTATGTGACACAGTTCCAGGAAATGTGTAGCAAATAGAGTAAATGCCTAAATTAGGCAACAGAAAAGGAAATATAATAACATATTAAGTAATCCTGCATAATTCATTATAATTAAGCAAAATAAGGTTAAAATATATATTTTCAAAGTGGGTATAGGGTTTAGCACTATGACTTTCATTGATGGCTAAATCTGTGTGCATTGCTTTGAAAAAATGCCCTGAAATTACTAAAAAATATTAAATTGAATGAAGAGATCTATTTCTTTGGTACTGTAAACATGGGCACGATTATAGCAAAATAGTAAAGAAAGCTCCAAATATAGGCAGTTTTAAAGCAGTTTCAAAAATATATTAAATGAGCCCTTTCATTTTTAAATTAAGTGATACTGTTTGCTGAACATAATACATTTAATCAACCTAATGATATAACAAAAATGGACCATTTAGACTGTATATCAGAAAAACACATGAGAGACCTTTTAGGCTATGGGACAATCTCATAAGAGGAGCAATGGAAGTCTCAATACATGCATCTGAGGAAGTGGGTATTCACCCACGAAAGCTCATGCTCCAAAACGTCTGTTAGTCTATAAGGTGCCACAGGATTCTTTGCTGCTTCAATACATGACATATTTTAAACTAGACTGGGAATAAACAGTAACATGAATTTAGGATACAATCCTTTACTGGCAGGAAGACGGACTGGATGACTCAACAGATCTTCCCAACCTGGATTATCTGACCCCTTTCCCAATGGAATATATAAATGTAGCCACTAATACAGAATTTCCTAACTTTCATACTATTTTATCAAAATTACTGTCTAGAATGTACACAAAATTGCCTGAACATTCTGATATTATATATTATCCTTCAGCTAAAACTATGAGAAATATTTGAACATTTCAAACCAATCTGCAAAAGTATTCCAAAATAAGCCCGGGTAAGAGTCCAGCCTATGTCCAGGTCTGCAAAAGTTTGACAACATGCTGAAGTTAATAGCTAGGAAATAATTGGAGTTTCCTCCCCACTTAAAGGCCATTTCTACTTCTCTTGATAAGCCACCTTATCTACGCACCTTTAAGTTCAGGAAGATTGGGGGTGGAAGATCCCAACAAATTATGGAAAGGGAGCAGCCAGTTGGGAGTTCCCTTTGGAGATTTAGGTATATAAACGCTAATCTCCAAGCAAAACCGAAGAGGTTAGTTAGTTTGCTTTCAACACAGAAAGACAAACAGAAGGGTTCATTTCATGAACCAAATACTGCAGGATTCTCCTAGAACCAATTACTATACAACTACTTTAGGGATATTGTCAGTCTCGTTCTTGGTATAGTCACTGCAAATTGTAAAAGTCAAGGCAGAGTCTTGGCCAAAGGAAAGAACAGGAAGGAACATGAATGGAGCCAAGGGTTAGAAGGAGTGTGTTCAAGGGATGATCGTGTGGTTAGAATGGGATGGGATAAGAATAGGACAAGTACTAGAAGGGCAGGAAGTATGGCATCCTTGTCCTTATTCTTATCTATTGATCAATCTCTTTTTTATCCGTAAATCCCAGTAAGTGTATCCGTATTATTTAGATCAGAATTGTCCATAAAATGAAGACTGGAGTATGAGAAAATGTTTTTATTTGGTACCATTTTAAGTCTGCGTGAGAAAAAAATTACAAATTTTAGAGACTAATGATTAAAAAATATTAAAAATACCTTTAAAGTCAGTAGATATTCACACACTGAATAACAAATGCCAATACCTTCTTCAGTGCTGGTACCTCTGCCAAGTTCATCAATTATGATGAGTGATTTGTCATTAGCATTTTGTATGATATATGTTATCTAAGAAAAAAAATACTTTGTTATCTCTAGCAGTATATTTTTCAATCTCTGCCCCCGCACCCGAAAAACCAAACAAACCAACAAAAAGTCCACTGATAATGTGAGTAAAGAACATAATCTTTCAGAAGATCCATGGCTTTCACCTCTGAGCAGCTTCCAAACAGCTGGCATTTTAAAACAAACAAAACATCTTGCCACAAAAGTGTTTGTCTCTTTCTCTCTAAATATGTAATTTTTCCTCAAAATGAAGTCTCAGGTGAAGTACTAGCAACAGTTAGATATGGTCCAACAATAATTTAAGGTACAATATCTAATGAAACATCAAGATGTCCAATGGAACAGTGATTTCTACTCCTGTTGGAATGGTTTCAGAGATACTGGACTTAAAACGGTGACATGATTTAGAGAAAAGCTATTATGAATAATTCTTAGAACTTCCTGCTCATCTCCAGCTTGCTGGTTGGGGAGCAGGTCTTAAAGTCCAAAACCCACACTGAAAATCTTGAAGAAAAAAAGAGAAGATGGCAGGCAAGATAGAAAGTTTGGAGGGCATTATAGAAAGGAGCTACAGGTAGAGAAAAGGATGGTTGTGGGGTTTTCTGCCTTATTTGATAGCAGGCCTATTTTAGAAAAGTTTTAAAAAATAACTTACTGGTATTATTTTTCTGCCCTGCTTCCTGAGAAGTCCAGTTGTCCTAGTTACTAACACCTGTTTGCAATATGGAGGTCTGGTTAAACTCTTCTTCTTTCATATGGCTTAAAAACAGTATCGTTAGCTGTCCAGATTTAAGTTGGCAATCCAATTGATTGCTTCAGGTGATGCAGAGTAGATGGAAGAAATACCACTGATATATGATCATTTGGGACATGAGTTGATAAGGTGTTTCATAGCTTGAAGTCTGTTTCTGCACTCACAAATAGAATTATGTATCATCACATTCAGTTCAAAGTGTAGCATATTTTCATGTGAGTGAAAAGCCAGTGGGTTGTTCAGTTGAGTCCTTGATGAGGTGTTTGCATGGAACAGTAGTGTCCTTTCACCTTGCTCGCCACAGACTTCATGGGAGAACCCCGAGTCTTCAAACTTTTGCGCTGCAAGCCAAAAAAGCTCTCTGGATTTGAGTTGGAATCTTGATATATTATTTAGGTATTCATATATTGGAAAATCCTTTTCCTTCAGGTAGCAATGAATTTGGAGTGGGCTGATGTGTGCCAGTATGGGAAGCCATGGTTGTGACATTGATTTTACTGTGTCTGTAATGACATGCATGATGGTGTTTAGTTGAGAATTGACAAATAGTGTGTCTAGAAAGGTCAGCAGTATTCTGTGGCAGAGTAGAAAAAGGCTAGTGAAGAGGTTTGTAGAGTTTCTGCATTGGCTCCCCAGGTTGCTGCTCACAGCTTATGGATGGGGTTTACACACATCTTTATTTTGTCATAGATATTTTTCAGATGCTAGTTCAGAGCTAGTGCTGACCCGGTCTCTGTGCTGCGTGGTGGCGGGGCTGGCTCCAACCCGTCCTGGTGCTCTGGGTGGCGTGGCTGGAGCACTGGTAAAGGGACAGGGAGTGAGGGGATTGGATAGAGGGCAGAGGAGTTTGGTGGGGTGGTGGTCAGGGGGCAAGGATGTGGATAGAGGTCAGGGCAGTTAGAGGGTGGGGACCATAAGGGTTGAATGGGGGCAGGGGTCTCGGGGGGGGCAGTCGGGAAGGAGGGGGTGGGTTGGATGGGCGGTGGAGGGCAGTCAGGGGCAGGGGTTCTGGGGGTGGTTGGATGGGGCAGGAGTCCTGGGGGACAGTCAGAAATGAGAGGAGGGGTTGGATGGGGCGGCGGGGGCAGTCAGGGGCAGGGATTCTGGGATCGGTCAGGGGACAGGGAGCAGGGTGGGGAATGGGGCAGGGGTGTCAGGGGGGGCCATCAGGGAATGGGGAAGTTGGATGGGGCAGGAGTCCGGGGGGGGGACGACATCAAGGGGTGAGAAGCAGGGGGGTTGGATAGGGGGCAGGGGCCAGGCCATGCCTGGCTGTTTGGGAAGGCACAGCCTCCCCTAACTTGCCCTCCACACAATTTCAGAAACCTGGTGTGGCCCTCAGGCCAAAATGTTTGCCCATCCCTGGGCTAGTGGAATGTGAGGCTTTGGTCTAACATCACATCAAGACATTTTGCAGTTTTATCTTCTAATCACAGACGTCCATGTGCAGCTCTGCCCTAGTTTTTCGATTGTTAGATGATATGCTGACACCACAGTTTTAGCCTCTGTCTACACTGCACACGACATGTTTAGTAGGTATAGCTCTCTGGTGCTGGAGTCTTAAATGGGGGGCAAAGGCTCCAGCAGCTCCTGTGGCAGGGAAGTCCTCCAGCAGTGGGAAGCTGCCAGAACCTTTTCCTGCTGCTGGAGAATTTTCCTGCAACTGGAAAAACTCCAGCAGTGGGGAGCCAGTTGCAGGACATTACACTGCTAAAAATAGCAGTATAGATGGGGGAGTCACTGCTTGGATGAGCAGAATGCCATGTAGGGTACAAGATTCAGGCATGTCTTTACTATACTCACCAAAACAATACCTTGCTGCAATTGGACCAGCTTTTGACGTTCCCCTGTGTTCGCCACCCCAAGCTGATGCAAAATTAGCCAAGCTTTGTGGCTGCAGTAAGTGATATCCTGATCTTCAACTGTCTTGAGTCATCTTTGATGGCATGCTAGAATCAGTGACTCTGCGAGGGATGTTGCGGTATTTATTTGGTTCTTCTTTACTTCTATTGCCATTTGGGCAATGACATGACTACTGGAGTTCAAACCCAATGTGGATTAACAGCAGTCGATGCCAGCTGTGTAGAAATTAGCAAAAGTAATGCTAGACGTATTCTGAGGGATTTCAACTGGTCTTCGGTGATGAAACAGAAATCTGGATTGCAGTATCTGTTCCAGGAGCAGAATGAAAAGTGCCTGTGTCTTTTGCATACAAAAGAAGGTATGTGTCTTCATTTGATGACAATTCCAAAAGTGCCTCATCCACAATATCGTTACTAGCATAGTCCTACATTGTGTGGTGGCGACTGTAATCAATGACATATATATAAGCCAGGCAACAGACTGTGGGTAATGAGGGAGAAGACAAGTCTGTATTCAGTGGTTTATGCACGTTAAACACTCTTCTCTTGATGATTCTTACTGAGATGGTGAAGGTTTCAGAGTTGCTCCTAGCAACTATCGTGTCATAATCCTCAGTGCTGTGCTTGATGCACGTCTCAAGGCTGTGTTTTGGGTGATGGAGGTAGGTGATGAGATTGTAGCCAGCAATATGGCAGCGTGGTTCTTGCATTTCTTGCAGGGCAATGATGTTAATCATGTTGTCTCATGTAACACTGAGCTAGCTGGTCGCTTTTAGGCTAGTAAATAACTTCAACATTCACACTGGCAAATTCTTAGAGCTGGGTCTACATTCTCTTAAGTGACTCTGGATGGAGTCACTTTTTGCAGAGTAACTATTTCCATTGCTGTTCAATCTGGGACTTCACTGGGTGATGTTCAGATGCCAATTTGACAATATTGGTTGTGCTTTAGCACATAACAATGGAGACCACATGGTAGAAGGTTGTCATCACCTGCCTCTGATTAGTCTCTGAACAGTAACTAATGGATCATATAGCAGCAACATCCAGACAGCTTTCTTTCGCTCTACAAACAGCCATCCGGTAGTTAACATTTCTTTCAGATGCATCACCTCAAGACTAGACTACTGTAATGAAGGGATGCATCTTAAATTCATGTGGCAACTGAAACTGATGCAAAATTCACTTGTTAAGTAAGGTTTGTTTCCCCATAATCAAATTAAGACTGTGATTCACAAAACACACTAAGACTATGTTAAGTTCTGTGCTTGACAGTGACAGCCAATTAGTTCCTGCGTTGATTTCTGATGCTGGTTTTGACCTGTAAATCCCTAAATGGCCTGGGACCTACCCTTTCTAAAAGATGCTTCTCTCCTCATGACGTACAATATGGAAGAGAGATACAGAAGCCAAGTTGTCTTGACTGCTTTGTTGTACACAGAATCATAGAATGTAGGTTTGGAAGGGACCTCAGAGGTCACCTAGCCCAGCCCCTGTGCTGAGCAGGCCAAGTACTCCTACACTATCCCTGACATGTGCTTGTCTAAAATAAAGTGCTTCATGCCAATGAAATATATCCATAAACCAATGTAAACTGTCCCAGCTTAATGTTAATCAGGGCCCTTGATACTAAAATAATTAAACTTGTACCTCTTTCATTTCCTTCATGAATGTCGATGAATTTGTTTCTATGTCATCATCCATACCAATTCTAGTGAAAATTTGCTCAGCAATTCTAAAAGAAGAATATTCTGCTGGGACATAAGAACCTGTAAAATAAAATAAAAGTACAAGTTACCTTATGTTATCACTGGTAGTAACACTATAGCTAAAAATTGGCCTTGTGTAATACACATAAAATCTCATCTTATTTTTAGAAACACATTTTTCCACTTAGTAAATAATGAAATTTTCAGTAGAAAACAATATGAGTAGTGCAAAAGAATACTTGTAAGGTAAACTGTTGCTCACCAATCTGTGCCATAATTTGACAGAGAGCAATCTGTTTCAGATAAGTTGATTTACCACTCATATTTGGTCCTGTAATAATGATAAAATTGCTGCCTTCTGTGATATACGTGTTATTAGAAATAGGTTTTTCCACAGATATCTTTTCAAGAATGGGATGCCATCCCTGCTTGATTGCTAAGGTATCAGTAAATTCTGGACGAACTAAACCAAGAAAAAATTGTAAGAAATGTTAAGCACTAAATACAAAATAAACCTATGACAATTATTAAAAAGCTAAATTTTTTAAATAAAATAAGAATGACTCATGCAGAGCTCTGAGTCTGTTACACTTTCTCTTGTTGAATAATATCTTGCTACTTGAGTTGGGGGCTTCACTCCTCTGCCAGACATAGCATGACAAGGTGCTGCCTCAGTTTCCCCCAACCTGTATCTACAGAATAAGTCAAAACAAGCTTGCCTTAAAGCATTTCCCTTTAATTAACAGAAACAAATATCCAAACAGGAAGACCTTCCACTCAAGCCTTTAATCCTACTCCTAGCTCCAGATTTGGGAGACCCCTCTTACATAGTTCTGTATTTTGACTGCATCATGAGGGCTCCTAGTCCTCCTCCCTGGAGCTGGAGTACTGTTCAGAACAGTCTTTCTACTGTTTACAGAAAATAACCCTCCATCCTCCTCCCCAGAGCTGGAGGTACCACCTTCACCTTCCCAGTTCTCACTGGAGCTTGGGTAGAACTCTTGCCATTGCTTTAGCTAACATGGCATAAAGATATGATCCAGTTCTTCTCCCTGGAACTGAGGTTCAGGTATCATTTGTCTATCCCATAACAGAGTGGGCACCCTCCCCTTTTCTATTGCCTGCTATCTCCTGTCATCAGGAGTCTTTTTTCCCCAACACTGCTCTTTGCTGACCTCCTCTCCATACTGAGTTCTGGTAATTTTATTAAAATCAGGTGATCCCCTAACTGAGCAGTAATCACCCACCTGGGCAATCAGTTAGCTCCCAATCCACCAATTAGTCACCAAGGCTGGCGTACCAACCTTAGTCATGGGTAGACTGTCCCTAATTCTCTAAAAGGTCAGTCACCCCGTGACAAGAACTATTCACAAAGAAGAGATTATTCAACATGAGCAAGAGTGGAAGAATCAGAAAGGATATTCCCATGTAGAAGACCTGACCTATAGCTATCAAATCAGCAAAGACAGTATACTTGGAGGAATTAATGGGCTGTTTTCAGGTAGAGACTACATCTTTTATACAAGTCCTCATGATCTTATTACAGAAAAATAACATCTTAGCCCTCCATTCTCAGATAACATGCCAAGATTGTGTTCAGAAGCAAGTGGAGGAATATGTGAATAAAAAGGGAAAGAAAAGTAGGAAAAGTGAAGCTATAAAAGTAATTCATACACTGAACTGAAATCCAATTTTAGTTCTATAGATGACTAATATATGAAGAGATAAATACAAGAGCCACAAACTAGACCTGGTACTATTATATAAATATTGGGGGACAGGGGTGTAGCTTTACCAGCATTTTTATTTATATTTACCATCTCTTAGAAAGACACTTACCGTAGTCAGAAAGAGTGCAGGCATGGGCAAATGACAGCAACATATCCAACATTGACACAGTGTCAGAGAGTTTGTATAGGCAATGGATATGTTCATAGATTTCACTCAGTAGTTTACACACTATCCTGCAAGCAGACTGCTCTGAATTAGTTACTGTACACTACTATATTTTATTGCTTTACACAGTTTACAGCAATAAAGCAATTATTAAGTTCATAATGTCAATATGGTACTTAGATACGAGGATGACAGGCATTACATAAATGCCATAGAGATTTGTAAACATGGGCAATTCTGTGAATTTCTAAAAAGCATAGTAAGTTATTGGGGAACAACTTCTAGGCCCAATTCTGCCATCAGCTTTGCAGATGCAACTTCCACTGCTTGAAAGGGAGCTGCATGTGCAAAATTCACTCTAAAAAACACAGTTTTGGAACCAATGTTGTTCTTTGTCCTCCAAAAAGTGTGACTCTTCAGTTTCTTGAGTCCTTCATATTTAAAATGGGTTCACATGATCTCCAAAAGAAGATGTAGCCAAAACTAGCCTATGTTAGCTTTTGTGATCTAGATTTAAAGAGAACAATATATGCCCTTGGATCCCTTTATAAGCATAATTTATGGAAAAACTGAAGGTTAAAATGAAAGGCATACTTAATAGAAATAATGGCTACAAATTGCCAAATTGCTATACTCATGGTGTCATTTTGTTTTGATAATATTCTACAAAAAGTTTAATAAATGTCATGGATACTCTTCTTTTTTATGAATAAATCCCTATACATTTTAATCATAATTCAGAATAATGTAGATTTAGCCTTTTAATGTGCTCTCTCATGAAGAACACTCACTCTCTACAATCTGGAGTGCTTTTATAAGACACCATTATTTACCAATGAAAATATATTAGAAAACCTCACAACTAGTTGTTAATATGGCAAATAAATCAAGTTAACACAAATATTAAAGAGTTTGAAATGTTCTTACAAGTAGGTCATGTGATAAATTTCTCTCAAAGACTCCTGGCTTCTTTCATTCATTTTAATTAAGTCTGCTGAAGTAAAGCTATATGCATTTTTCATTTTAGTGATCTGTAGGGAAATTAAAACTTTAAGTAACACATTTCAAATAAATGCACATAAAGAAAGATTTACAGAAAACAAAGTAAGAACAATCTGGAAAGCTAGTGACAAAACTGTTCCCTTATTTCACTTTTCCTAAATAAAATAGCATGAAAAAACAAGAAAACAAAATGCAAATATCAGAATGATAGAAACCTTATAACATTTCATATTATCTCACAAATAATATATCACATATTGACATTTAACACACTGTATAAAAGAATATGGGTTAAATAAATTCTATCCTCATTTATTATGTAATATCACTGAAGTCATTAATTTTATGACAAAACATGTCCAGAACACATACCTTTGTAAATTCTGAAGGAAGCTGACCATTAGGTAATACTGCACACTCTGCATTCATTTGGATAAAAAATCCACGAGCAGAACTGAAACTCAACTTCAAAGGTAGGTTGTATTTTTCTCCAAGCTGTGTTATCATTCCTAAGTAATATGAGGGGGGAAAATCAGCCATAATTGAAATATTTTCTAACATACTATAAAACTCATTGTGTTATCTGAGTAGGAAATTCATCATGCGGATATCTAGATACCAATTCCAGTAAATTAGACAGCCTTGTTAGGACCTTGAAACGAGGCTTGTGTGGAGGTGAAAGAGCTTGGTAAACCATTCAAATAAGAGCACTAGCTTTATAAAACTAGTGGACAAAAAGTGCCAGGTGAGAATAGGAGAATTCATAGGTTCTTTTAAAAGATATTCATACGTTGTTATAGGGATCTCAGGAGTGGGTTGTCCTTTTTCTGGAAAGGAAGATTTCTCAGAGAAGTAAGCTTTAGATGAATCCACTTTCATGCCAATGTGTTTCACCCTGCTTTCTCAACAGGTAACCGTAATGCTTAGATCTGGGGCTGTCAATCTTTTCCCACTCACTCCATAGTTCAGAATCCTTTGCATTTCTAAATCCTAACCCCAACCCACCCACCTGGGAGGGTGATAGATGCAGAGGACTATTAGGTGGCAGGAGGAAAGGTGCTGCTAAATTATAGGAATTCTGAATTTTGCTGAGTGGGGTACAGGCATGTGCGGGTGCTTGGGTGGATGAAAAAAAATACTGATGTTGTACTGCTGTGTGGGGAGAAAAGGAGGATGCTGCTGAACAAGGTTTCACTGGCATTCATACTCCTCACTGAGCTGGCTCAACCTCCCACTGTTGCTACCACCAGAGACACAGACCAGCAAATAGTTAGGTAGAGAAGATGGGCTCTGTTGGACACCTGGATCCAGGAGTCACTCAGTGCTCTAATGTCAGCATTTACTTCCTCAATGCTTAGCATGATAACAGGAAAAGGAGAAAAGAAGCTCTTCCGCTGTAAACATGTGGGCTGCCGTAAAACTGGACTGCAGTAACCATCAGGAGTGAGAGAGAGCTCCTCCTTGCCTACATCTCTCTGGGTCTTAGCAGCCATGTAAGGAAAATTTTGGAAAGCAAGGGAACAACTAAACTCTTGTGATGTTCACTCTTTGTGATGTCAACTGTAAGCTACAAAGCTAACAGGAACCTCAAGACAATCTATAGTATATTATTGGTGTTAAATATTCTATTATTCATGTGTGCTATTTGTCATTCTTTCCTGTTAAAGTGTGAACTAAAAGAATAATCTTGTCTGCTCAGAAACGTGATAGGAGCTATTCAGAAAAAGACAATTATTTTCATCAACTTTAGACACTTTATCTAAAACAGTTACATTCAAAGAATAGAGGCATTCTTCCAACATTGATTTTATTCATTTTGGCTTTAAAATAATATCAAGAAAGTGGTTTTACACAATTCTTAATAGCACACAGTTAAATCATAGCTCACAGACTCAAACTAGTTAAAATATTAAAAACAAAGTATTTGTGTTTGTAATGTGTCAGCAGATGATAAAACTAATTTTTTGTACCGGAAAATTTTATTTGAAATAATATTGTTTCAACACTTCAAACTGAATTTAGATGCACTGCATTGTAGGTGCAAACCATAGGTTTTAAATGGAAAGATTACTATATGTTTGATTCATATTAGCTTGTTTTTCTGTGGCAGAATAAACAAAGCAATCTTTTTACTTTTTAAAATCGCAAAATAATTATTCATCATTTCATTTTAATTACAGTTTTTATCTACAAATGGAAGATCTCTATGTAAATTTCAAATAGTGTTACCATATTTCAAATTCCCAAATAGAGGACACTGCAAGGGGGAAGGGTGAGATGGAGGGGGAGTGGAGCACAGTTTATTTCTACTTTGAATATCTAGCATTTATAAACAACAAGTGTAATATCCTCAAAATGTCCTGAAATAGGACAAGAAAGGAAATATCATGGACATTTGTTCATATTTAAAAAATCTGCCAGGACAGAGATTGGAGGACAAAAATAGGCTGTGTCTGGGAAAACCGAGACGTATGGCAATTCCAAATGTACCTCAACCATTTTTTTTAATCAATGACAAAATCAAATTACAATAAAAATACTTGCCTTCTCTTCATTAGAAAGTTAGCACTATATAATCTTCTACAATTTTATGGTGCTATATAACGGGTGCAATATATTTCTATTAGCAATCAATTATGAAATACCTGCTATGTCATCTACAATCTCTGTGTATGTTCTACGAGCTATATCAAGGAATTCATTGATATTTGGCCTGACTGCATAGCACTTCTGGGTCCTCATATTCAGGCATCCTTTTGTGTATCTTGTATCATCATTAATGACAGTTTTAATCTTTTCAAGTATGATTCCAAACCTACAACGGTAGTTATATCAGCTATCAGCTAGGTAATATTTTTCAACTTCATTATCAACATTATCTTCAATTACAAATAAAAATGACTGAAGCCAATAAACTAAAAACTTAACGTGATTTTTTTTTACCTTACGCATCATATGAACACACCTAACTTTAACCTAAATATTTCAATACCTTAAAGAATAGCAGACATTGCACACTGCTCAGATATCGGAAACAGCTACTTGTCCTCAGTCATTTTGGGTGATTCTAAGAAATCAAAGTATTCTCAATTTTTTTTGTCTTTTCAATAATATCTACTGGAGTATTTAATTTTTGTAAGAATTTAAATTATGTTTGTCATTCATAGCGATCAACTATTGTTAAAACCAATGTTCTTTTTATCTTTTTTCAAATTTCTCCTGCAATAGTTGAAAAACTGAATTCCTAAAAACTTCATAAGAAAGAATAAGTAAAATGAAGAGTTTCTAATGATAACACAAAAAACAGGAGCTATATATATAAATAATTCAAGAAGCAATATCTTAAAATCCTAGACATCCTCAGAAAAAAGGAGACAAGATATTCTAGCTATTAAAATATTATCACAGTACCTTTTGTCTTCCAGAGAACTGTAATATGCCTTTAATAGATGTGTCTTGCAGCTTTTCAAAGCAGTCTATTGAAAATTAAAATATAGATTAAAATTTAATCATGTTTTTATGATTAAATAATCATTTTAACAGTCCGTAAGACCTTAGATTCATCTGGGCTTATTTGAAATTGGGGTAATATAGAGAGCTTACTGGTTGGGCTGGCATCTATTTAAGTTAAATAATCATTATAAAATTAAGCTTTTAACTAGCATTCAGAATCCAGTTCTGAAAGTATTAGAGACTCAAATATGTTTATTTTTAAATCAACATCAAATTTAGCATAGGCCCTTGTCTTATTTTTAGAGGATGTTACTACAGTGACAATGTACAGTTCCATGAGCTATAAAGTAAATATAATGAACTGCACTGTGTGACAACAAAAATTAACTAGTTTGGGTTTTATATAGAAAAAGTAACAGATTACATTTCACCTTTAGAGGATCCACAAGTTCCAAAGTATGCTTCAGATAGATTAAATTAGTTATTTTTGATTCAGCAGCTTTAACCTGTTGAAAAAAAAATTACAAATACAGTACGTATAAATTTTTAAAATACATTTCAAAACAAGCATGTATTTTTACACACATATTCTGAATGTATCTTTCATGCATTATTAAGTGATTTATGAAAATTCATATGACTAATGACCAGCTTGACAATTTGTAAATTTGCTGGTTTTTTTTAATTTGACTATATATAGCTTGAGAAAACTCAAATTACAATACAATATTTTTAAAAATTTTCTTCAACTGACAGGAAGTCTAAAATATTTGTGCTTTCTTACAGAGAACAGAACATTTTCTATGTGCTGTTGCCTTATAAAGAAAGAATAGGTAGCAGTTCCATAAGGGAAAAAAAATCTAATTTTTGTGCGGCGAGTTTAAATCAATATTGGAAAATCAAAGGCTTCTGAAAATGAAACTGAAGAAAACTTTAGATTTGAAAAATGGAAAATTCTTATGTAGAAACTAAGGCAGATTTTCAAAGGCACAAATGAAAATCTTCCCTGTTTTTAAAGTCAAATTAATAGAAAATATAAACAAAAGTGAAGGCTCCTGTGTGGGAAATCTAAATAGTATTTTTATTTCAATTTTATGAAAAATTCAATTACACATAAAAATCTACTAAAAAGCCTTAGTTTACTTTAAAAATAATTATGCTACAAATTGTTGGAACAGAAACACCCCAACCCACCCAATTTCTAATGTTCTGAAGTTTCTTAGAAAGAAAAATGTGCTCACAGAACTCAATTAAATCCCTTTATATGTTGCTGAATTTTGCTGAATTTTCTTCTCAGAATGAAGCTTGGGAATCAGCCCAGATGGTGTCTTAGTGTAATTGAAGTATCAGGGATGACATTTACAGAAATATTCCTTAAGATGGAGCAATTTGATTGCCTGGAGTCACCTTAGCAAAGTGGAAGCAAGCAAGAGGAGCTGTTCCAATAACCATAGCAAGCTTCTGCCAAAATCTCCCCCACATACACACATTACCAATTACAAGTCCAAGAACTTAAGTGTGTCTTGCTTTTAAGAAAAAAAAAGCAGCATTCAACAGTTTTTTTATTCTATACCTGTTGGTAACATTATAACATGGTGTTTTAATTTATTTTTTAACATTTTAAAATAGACACATGGATGAGAGTAAAAAGAAAGATTTATTTCCTTTCTAACTTATTTTTTGTCTAAACTAGCATCCAGAAACACTAAGGAAAATTGTGATGTACTGGCTGTATTTTAAGTATACTGAATAAGAAAAGTTCTTTTGTTAACAATGAAGTCTAGGCAGCTGTATTGTTACTAAAGCACTTTCCTGACATACTTTTTTGCACTAGATGGATGCACTTAGTCATTGGTTAGTAATGTTTTGCAGTTTGCAAATAACGGAAGTGGTAACAGCCTACTCTGAGATGAGCTAATTGAAGCTGTCGAGGTCAGTGCTGAAGTCCAGGATTCAAATCTTGGTGTTGATGCATTGAGAATAGGGGCATGTAACAGATTTTTTAAAATTACATTTAAAACAAAATGGGTGGCAAAATCTGGACCTAAAAAATACCCTGATTTGAGACGTTGACTTGTATTTAAATATTCTCTGCATCCCTCTATCTCTAAAACAGCTTGCTAAATATGGCAGGTTCAAATTTTCAATATATTTTAATCCCCTTGAAAATTTGTGCATGTGCTATATTTGAAGAAAATGAGCTGTAATAAAACAAATATTAATAATTGCTGCATTTAATTGTACTGTCTATGTTATGTGTATTAATAGTTTGTACCTTGATCGCTGCTGAGAGAGAACTTATTTCATAGTTGTAAGAGACTTTCACTTGGTTTAAGCATGAAGGCCTGTGTATGGAAGCTAAAAGGAACAAGATTCTAAGTTCTGGCTTGACAGATTTGGAAGATTTATTCAGAAACTGAAACTAAACTAAAGAAGTTTGTTTTTTAGTAAATTTTTTGCAGCCCATTTATAAGGTACAATCTCAACTTCTTTATATTGCATAAGAGGCTCCTGAAGCTAAATAATAGACAAAGCAAAGTTAAGTGGGCAATCAATTTAAAAACTGTGAGTATATCACAAAAAGATTATTTCTATTATACAACTTTTAACATTAAAAGGTGTATTTTACCTTTCATGCTCATATGAAAATGCTTCTCTCTCCTACTCTCCAGAGATGTTAAGATGGAGGTGTGATTAGGATGAATAAGTAAGAGGATGGACATTTTAAAAGTACAGTGGCATTTGTGAAGGAACAACAATCACATTTTTTTAGTCATTCTCCACAAGAGTAACAGGGCCTCGCTTCCTCCCCAACTATTTAACAGCTTGAGCTTGTTAGCCTTGCTGCTTTGCCCACCTTTTCTCCCTCACTTGTGAAGAAGTGTGTTGGATTAGACTGGGTGTAGGAAATTGCAGATTGTGTGAGAGCAATTCACATCAGTCATGTATTTTGTTGTTGTGTGTTTGAGCTGATATGGGGGAACCAACAGGCCTGTTTCAGCGTATTTTTACAATATTGTCAAGGATGCCTAGAGCATTAGCTGGGTGCTCTTTTATTACTCTCTACATAAATCTAAATAAATAAATGAAATCACTTTGTGACTGGCTGAAATTCTTCACCTGTTACAAAGTAAAAATATGGTTTAGTTTAAGGGGTACGTACTTTCATCTTTCTGGGTGAGGAACAACATATATAAATCGCTGTATATCTTTAAAACCATGTTTCCATCCCTCTTTGATATACAATCTTTTTCTTACAATATAATACAATTGTACAGCTGTTATATGAAGTTTACATGTTGCATACTCTATTGAGATAACTGACAATTATTCATTATTTATGAGATAGATGCATTTATAAACCTACTGTATCTTGCTTTGGAAATTGTACTAAAATTGAAAGAAGTTGTTCAGTATCCAGGAATCTTGAAATCACTGTAAAACAAAATTAAACATAAATTAGAAACTGAGCTGAAATTTGCAATAATTTTAATAACAAATCTTTAACAAATAAGTGATTTCATTTTCCAAAAGAAAACAGGCACAGAAAACTATTTAGTACTTCTGTTTGTTAAGTCATTTTCTTCCCTCATCCAGTCACAGAAAAATCTTGACAAAGTATTGTAGCTTCAATTACCAGAAAGAAAACAGACAAAAGAACTACCTATTTATCTAGATTCTTATGTCACATCCGTAAGCATGGTATCTCAGCACTTATTGGTCATTGTATCATGATAGCTATAATGACATTAGCTCTCCCATATTCTCTTCAGTAAAGAAACTCACAGAATTTAAACAACCTAAAAGATATTGAACGGTAAGAACATTCCTATCCCCACAACAGGGTAGGAGGGCTGAAATATAAATGAGGGGAAAGCGGGAGACTATAACAAAAATGGCATTGTCAGTAAACTACTGTCCCTTGTCAAACGTCTCTACTTCCTATTTTATAACAGAAAATATGAGTCAGATTGCAGATGTAGCAGGCAGTCCTCAAGAGCAAACAGGCTATCTTAAAAATGATAGCAACATTTTCTGTTTGAAGATTCCCATCCAGTTATGACAATGAAAAGATTACTATGTATCTGCCCTGCAATTTCAAGAGTTGTAACCTGAGCCTGTGGTGGAATGACCTTATCAGAAGGAAGCCAGACAGAATATAGCGCTAACTATGCAACTACAATAGCTCAAGAAAGATGCTGGCTGGTGGGCACTACTGAACTATTTAAGGGGCAGCAGACCCCCATGCATCCTGCAGAGGAAAGATCCCCAAATCCAAAAAAAGCCCTGGTGTGTGGCAGTGCTTTAGTGGTGCTATAGCACTGATTGCTGAAGAGCTACACATATGGTCAATCCTCCTGTATGGATGTGAGAGCTGGACATTTAAAAAGGAGCCTGAGACACAACTCACAGCATTCACAATTTGGTATTACAGAAGGTTAAAAATTAGCTGGATAACCAAAATTATGAATGATCAGGTGATGAAAAGGAACAATTTAAAAAGAACAAAATTACTCGATATTGTAGGTAAGAAAATAAAATCTTTCTGTGGACAAATTGCTCGCCAGTCACCAGAGCAACTTGATTCCAGCTCTTATATTATCAGGCAAGAGGAAGAAAGAGAACCAGCTATGTTGGAAACATCACCAGGTGGACTGGTATCCAAAGGATACTAGAAGTTTTACAACTCTGTTGTGACTGTGAAAGATGGAAGGTGAAGGTTGACAACTTCCATATTAGAAATGTCATGGAAGGACACAGCTGAGGAATTAGCCTCCACTTGAATGGAGATAATGTACTGACCTTTCTCAGGTATTACCCTAGCTCCTGCTCCATTTCACACCTGGTCTTAAGGGCAAAGAATGAGAGATCACAATGGGAGAGCTACATTTCTGGCAAGGACCAGAGTGAAAATTTTTACAAATCATAAGGATCATCACCCAGATCAGAACTGTTCTAACAGTCACAAAGAAAATAATGAGAGTTGTATGGTTCATACATTTTAAGGCCAGATGGAACCATTAAAATTTAACTTCCTACACAACACAGGCTATAGAACCTCATCCAGTAATTTCTGCATCAAACCTATAATTTCTGTTTGAGCAATAGCATACTTTTTAAAAAGATGTCAAATCTTAAAAGTCCAATTGATGGAGAATCCACTATGTCCCTAGGTAAGTTGTTCCAATAGTTAATTACCCTTACTGTTAAAACTTTGTGCCTTATTTATAGTCTGAATTTCTTTTGCTTCAGTTTCTAACCATGGCCCTTTTCTATGCCTTTTTCTGGTAGATTAAAGAGCTATCTACTGGCAGATATCACATTGGAAACTGTAACCAAATCACCTCTTAACCTTCCCTTAGATAAACTAAATAGATTGAGCTTCTTTTAGTCTCTCACTATAAGGCTTGTTTTCCATAGTCTCAAATCTTTCTTGTAGTCCTTCTCTGAACCTTTTCCACTTCAAAAAGGATGTTGGAAAAATTGGAGACCCCAGAACTCAGTGCAGTACTCCAGTAATGGTCTCACTAATACAGTATACAGACATAATACCAACTCTCTACTCCTACTCAATATTCCCCTGGTTATGCACCTAAGGATCATGTACACCCTCTTAGCTACAGCATTACAGAGGAAGCTCAGAGTCAAATGGTTATCTGCCAATACATCCAAGTCTTTTCAGGATTGCTGCATTTCAGAATAGTGTGACCTACATTCTTTGTTTGTAGATGTATGATCTTACTTTTGGCTGTATTAAAATGCATATTGTTCACCATATTGAATGATCCCAGATTGCCTGTATAATTTATCTTTCCCTGTTATCATGCCACCAATTTGAGTGTCATCTGTAAATATTAATCCATTTAACATGGACTACATATAGTGCAAATTCTTAAAAAATCAGAATGCATGCTAGAGTCTTAAGTATATTATGCCAACACAGTAAACTTTATTAAACTTGTGATGTCAAAAAATACCAAATTTATTTGTCAAGACCTATTTTCCATAAAACAATGTTGATTGGCATTAATTATGCTAACATCCTTCAATTCTTCACTGATTGCATTCCATATCAACCTTTCCATGATTTTGTCAGGATAGAGGCCCACAGTTATCTGGGTCATTCCATTTACCCTCTTTAAATATTGAAATATTAGTAAATGGTGATTTTTTTCCAATCCTTCTTTGTTCCCAGATTTGTTATAAATCAAAATTAATGATTCTAGGAGTTCCTTGTCCTATTCTTTTAGTAGAAAGAAAGCAGCTGCTCCTCACAAGTTAGAGAGCTGATCACTAACAAGATCAAGAGACAATGTTTGACAAGTAGTCTTGTGGGAAAGCATATATTATAGTACACCTCTCCTACCTACCTCACTACCTTTGAGCTACAAGTGCCAAAACACAGTCTCCTCTGCTGCATCTTCACATGCATATTTCTGATCTATTGAAATGGGGTGGGTGCGCATGGATGAAGTTAAAGCTGGAGAAATACACTCCAAGTTTCCAGGGGAAAGGAAACAAAAATACTAAAGAAAAAGTGGGTGGGCTGGTATTTTTATACCAACATACACCTTTTGCCTCCTTACTTCTTGATAGGTGGAATATAAATATCAAAATATTTTCTATGATAGGATGGAGATAGAGAAAGAATGAGAAATTCCCATTCACTGTTTTAGGTAGTCGTGATGCAGTAACTTTTTTCCAAACTTTTATTTTAAAAATGCATATTTGTAATATTTAAGGTGTAAAAATAAAGGATAAACATACTATCTGAGCCACTCTGACAATCTGCAAAATTTGGTGGTATTTATATATTCACATCTGCTCTGCTGTTATAATATCAAGCTAAAAGAGTGTAGCTCTACAGACTACACGGCATCCATTTTCGTGTTGTGAAAGCCTTGGAAAGAGTTCCTGATCTGACCAAAAGTAGTTACTCATTTAGTTAAAAACCACAATAAGCCGTCCAAAACCAGGAAATAAAGATTTAGCAAATTTAATGTTAAGCTTAGTTGGACTAACTAACTTGTGCTCTTTAGCAGTGTGTGTGTATTCATATGTCTCATTACCTGTATCTTAGAAATCAAAAATGAGAAGCTGCATATTCATAACAGTATGCAAATTACATTACAGATGTTAGTGGTGTATATCTGGAAAGCTTGGCTCCAACACAAAATGCACTTGTTAAAGAGCTAGTGAGACTGTAAGGAGGCGCCCTGGCTCCCCGCCGTGCCTGAGAGGGACGAGCCAGAGCAGGTGCTTCAGTGGGCGGAGCCAGCACTGCCTGTCCCCGCCCCCCGGAAGTCAAGGGGCGGGACAGGAAATATAAAAGCCCGGCCCTAGCGCTCAGTTGGGCGCAGGCTGCTGGAGAGGACAGACGCTGGTGCCCAGGCTCCCGCCGGGCCTAGCCTGCCCCGCGCCCACTACCCAGAGGAGCGCTGGCCTGACTTGCCCCGCGCTCATTACCCGGAGGAGTGCTGGCCGGACCTGCCCCGCGCCCACTACCCAGAGGAGCGCTGGCTGGACTTGCCTCAGATCCGGTACCCGGAGGAACGTTGGCCTGACCTGCCATGTACCCGATACCCTGAGGAGTGGCCTGAGCTTCCCCACGACCGGTACCCGGAGGAGCCCATGGACTGGGACCCCCCCAGACAACACTGGCAAGGACCAGGTACCCAGAGAGGGGGAGGTTGGAAGTGGCCCGGGGGTAGCCGACCCTGGTTTGGCTCCTGAAGAGCCCGAACCCATGTCAGTGTGTTGCGGCCAGGATCCCCACTGACCGCAGCGGGTCTTGACCGCTGCTAGGGCCCCGGGCTGGAACGCAGTGGAGTGGGAGGGCCTGCGTTCCCCCTGCCACCCATAACCGGGTGGCAGACTCCCCCTCTTCCCGCCTATTGCCACTGCTCTGCCCTGATCCAGAGGGCCAGAGCTAACTAGACTTGTGTTTGGTGCCCTGTCCGAACCAAGGGCTGGGCACTTTTGACTTTGCCACTGCTCTGTCCTGATCCAGAGGGCCAGAGCTAACTAGACTTGTGTTTGGTGCCCCGCCCTGCAAAGGGCCTGGGGTGATACTGTGTTTGCTCAGCCCCTGCTAGAGGCCTGAGCTTGAACTGCTGGTGCCCCGCCCTGCCAAGGGCCTGGGCTGATACTGTGTTTGCTCAGGCCCCTGCTAGAGGCCTGAGCTTGAACTGTTACTGCCCCACCCTGTCCAAGGGCTGGGGCTTATTTACTTTGAGAGCCCCGACCCTGGCTAGAGGGCTGGGGCTCTACCTTGTTTGCAGACCCTGTACCCCCCTCAACACCTGCGGAGGGGCTAAGCCTACCCGGACTGCAGCGTGCTAGGAGGCGCCCTGGCTCCCCGCCGCGCCTGAGAGGGACGAGCCCCGACACGACCGGCTTACAGAGACCAATTCAAAATTCCTCTAAAGCACCATTCGCTGGTCTGCCTCATTTACTAAAAATTTTAGCAAAATGATCAAAAAAGAGGTAAAAAGTCAAATTAAATAATGACGGATTATGAACTATTGCTAGAAATCATAGCATTTTTAAAATCCACTATGAAATGTAATTTGACAAGTCAAAACATGTTTCATATCTATTTTATTAACACATGCTATGAATTTTCAGCTATTATAAAAACCAAAATATTTGAATGGATATTTTTAAGTGTTTTAAACATAAAACGAGCTATTACCTGCCTGAAGACTAAAAAAGAGCTCCTCATCCTGGAGTAGTTCCTGAACACAATCCAATCTTGTGTTAATTGTTTCAGCATCAACCAGAGGCTCCAGGATATTAGACCTAAGTCTTCGGCTTCCACCTGGAGTTTTAGTATAATTTAGAACGCCAAAAAGAGTGTGACCATTCCTTTGAAAATAACACAAATTTAAAAAAAAAAACCTCAAAAAAATCAAGCTGATACAAATCAAATGAAATTTTCTGATTAAATTAGCCTACAATTTACAGCTTGGTTGTCAGAAGTGCTGAGCACACACAAATTCCCTGGAACTCCATGTGAGCTCTGGGACCTCAGACAGAAATATCAGACTATGAGTAAGGCTACATTTTAGTCACGGGTATTTTTAGTAAAAGTCACAGACAGGTCAAGGGCAGTAAACAAAGGTCATGGGCCATAAATTTGTCCATGACTTTTACTAAAATTACCAGTGAATAAAACTTGTGGGGGTGGGGGGCTGCCCAGAACCACTACTGGTGCTGGGGGGGCACAGGCAGCAGCGCGCTGCCCGGGACTCCCACTGGTGCTGGTGTGGGCAGGACTGGCAGGCTCCCTACTTGGCCCAATGCCCTCCCCACCCTGAGCAGCAGCAGAGTTTGGGTATGGGAGGGGGCAGGAGGTTGGGGCATAGGATGGAGTGAGGCAGGCTCCGGCAGCGCTTACCCTCTTCTGAACTCCCCAGAAGTGGCAACATCCCCCTGGCTCAGCTGCTAGGTAGAGACATGGCCACACACAACTTGTGGGTCAGTTAAATAAGTCAAACCTGCTGACAGCAGGTTCATTTGTGACAGATACACTATACACCTTTACACAATTCTTATCTTTTCTTTTTTTCTTTCTTTCTTTCTAATCTCTTTTATTATTAGGGGTTTGCTGATGCACACAAAAAAATTCCAGGCTAGGACTACAAATTTTGCACTAAGTTGCAGTTCATTTGTCTTTTCAAATTATTTAAAAATCAGCTTTGCATACGATGTAATTACTATGACTAGATAGATTAGATACATGTGCATAGAACTTGGCGCATTGTAAATTTATAACAATGAAAAAAAATTGAATTTGTAAAAACAAAATAATCTTACCGAGAATCTCTATTGTTAGTTAACAATTCAAGATTTTGGGCTGATGATGAATCTATCATAGCAGTTTGCTCACTTCCCTGGAAACGAACCTTGAGCGACTTAGGAGCATAAACTGAATTTTGAATAAATTCAACATATTTTAGCAAAGCTGCAGCAGCTGCTAGACAGTAATACCTGTAAAGTAGTGATCACTTACTGAACATTAAATATTTCTCCTCATCCAGCGCAAAAACATTTACTGTACTAGGGAGAAGGTTTCTCTTAGCAATCTTATGCCAAGCTATAGAGTCATGTTCACACCTATTAGGGATTGGGAGCACTGTGTAAACTTGCTGATCCTCCGAACCATATATGACAATCTTCAGAAGTTTGAGAGCCAGGACATGCCTGCCAGGGCTCCGGGCTTCAGTCCCACTCCTGCTGATGCCCCAAGCCCCAGCAGATGACTACCGCAGGACTGAAGCCCCAAGACAATCCTTCCCATTATGCAGAAGTCAGAGGCAATGCGTGGTGGGGCACATGCAGTCACATGCCCCCCTCCAATTTTTCCCAGGGTTTGCTGGCCCTGCATGGTTACATGGTACCACTGGGCTTCTGCCCTCCACAGCAGCTGTTGGAGCCAACATGCTGGGAGTTTTGGCCATAGGGAGAGGCAGCAGCAAACAGCTGGGAGCTGTAGGGAGAGCCTCTGCTTTTGATGTTCCCTCTCCTTGCACTGTTAACACCTGGGAGATGCAGGGAGGGGTCACTGATAGTAAGAGGAGGAGGGTGACAAACTGTTGGGGGCGTGAACCTTTAAATTGCACACTCTCACTCTCAGCAAGCACCAGTTGTCTCTGGCAGAAACCTCTAGCCCTACCACCCCACCGCAAGGCACAAGCCTTGAGCTCCCTGCCATGCTCTGGTAGGCATGTGTGTACCACAGGGTTTCTCAAATAGGGGTCACTGCTTGTGTAAGGAAAGCCTCTGGTGGGCTGGGCCAGTGTGTTTACCTGCCCCGTCTGCAGGTCCGGCCGATCGCTGGCCATGGATCACTTCTCCGAGCCAATGGGAGCTGCTGGAAGCAGCATGGGACGAGGGACTTACTGGCTGCCGCTTCCAGCAGCTCCCATTGGCCTGGAGCAGCAATCCACGGCCAGTTGGACCTGCGGATGGGGCAGGTAAACACACCAGCCCGGCCCGCCAGGGGCTTTCCCTACACAAGCGACGATGCCTGTTCGAGAAACCCTGTTGTACCAATTAATGAGAAGCCACTGGCCAGTGTATTAAATCTGTACAAACTGTTAAAACCTTTTATCTGGAAACGCTACTTCTTTTTCTTACTTAGGTTAAACATACTTGGATTGAACCTCCATTAGGACAGTGCCGAATTCAGATGTACACAACTGTTCTATATATTCCAAGCCCTTTGTTTCATTGAAGTATTTTCTTTGGACAGTAGTAAAAGTCACATTCTAATAACAACAAAAACAAAAACAAAAACAGCAAAGGTTTCAAAATCTCATGGAAATGACCCGTAGTGTTGTGATGATTTGATCTCTGTATGTAAAAATGTGACACAGAGGTCCATTGGCAGTTCACAACTCTGGGTCAGCAAATTTTATCAGGCCTGACATACTCAGTGTACCCCCACTCACCGCTATTATGATCTGTATCTGGAAGGTGTCATGTAGGATATCATGAGCAAATTGGTGGCACACTGGTCCTGAAGCTCACTGCATGACTGGTCCTGAAGCTCACTGCATGGTGTATTATAGGTGTGTTCTGGAATTATGTTCTTAAACTGTGTTTGGTAACTAGTGCGTGGGCTCAGTCTGCCTTGGACAGGGGATGTATGTTTGCTTATCTGACTGGTCTGGTCATCAGGCAGAGATGATGAAGGTAAATAAAACCATCAAATGGGTGAGTGGGGGAGATAGCCTCTTAACTATCATGACAGGGGAACACAAAACTGCAAAAATTAACATGGTGTTGGCTCCCTGCAAGACACAGTAGACTGAGCCCTCAAGAGGGCTTCCTGAGCAAGTTCATAGATTATTAATGTTAGGAGGGACCTCAAGAGATCACCTAGTCCAACCCCCTGCTCAAAGCAGGACCAATCCCCCAAATAGCCTCCTCAAGGATTGAACTCACAACCCTGAGTTTAGCAGGCCAATGCTCAAACCACTGAGCTATGCCTCCCCCCAGGTGTTCATTGAACTTTAGAAGATATAAGCAAAGACAAGAAGCTATTTTGGCATCCATCACTTGAGGGACTAGAGCTCTTGAAATCACTGACTGTTGGATCCTTCAACTCAGGGGACTGAAATTTCTGGGAATGAATACAGATCAGAACCCTCCTTAGACAAAGCCTGTAACTTGCTTTAAAAATTAAGTTTTAGTCTTAGAAAGAGATTTTTACGTTAGTTTGCTTGTAACCATTCTTATCTTTATTCCTTATACACTTAAAGCTATGAGTTTTTATTTAATAAACTTGTTTTACTTAAACCAGTTCAATGCTTTGACTGAAAAAAGTGTTTGTCAACCCTCCATTAAATTAATGAGCTGTTGTTTACTGGCTCTTTAAAGGAGAAGCAAATTTAGCTTCTGTGAGTATTCCAGGACAAGACTAGACACTCCAGGGCAAACACTTTCAGGGAAATTCAGTATTGGGCACAGGTGTTGTGGTCAACCTGCAAAAAGCAATTGCATGGTGGAAGTCAGGATATGACCTGCATGCACGTAGGCTGGCTGTTGGTGTCAGAGTTGTGAGCCACACCAGCATCACATTTAAGGCATCAGAGTTGCAGGGCAGGCAGTTACATAACCCCTTATTGGTCCAGGCTGAACCCCAAATTGTCACAACTTATTAATTCTGGTTGATTCTATGAAGTTATTATAAAATTTTGCATCATAGAATGACTGTGTGTATGTGGAATCCATCAGCTGCTGACATGGACAGCTCTATACCTACCAGACCAGGGCCAATGGAGAGTTGTTAACTTTAATCACTGTGCCCTGGACCAAGCAATGAACATGCTAAGGAGATTGGCTGGAGCTGGGAGAAACTACTTCCTCCAACTTATCTGCAGAGAGGGGAAGTAGAGAGTGGAAAATTGCCAAACAGGACACAGAGACAGAGATGACAAAGCTAAGATTTTAAAATGACTCACAAGAAAAACAGTAAGCTTTGGTAAGAAGAGGGGAAGAGAAAGGCAAGCATTCATAGTGGGGGATCCAATTTAACTGCAGGACCAACAAATGTCAGAGAAGGCTAGATGGGCTGGAAAATCTCCATAATTCAGAAGACATGACGTGGAGCAGAAGACACCCCAGAGGACTCTGCCCAAGCCTAAAGAACTCTCCAGAATGGTGAGGAACTGAGGCAAGGAAATTGTATACATATGTTTATTATTTTATCTTGATCTATGCATTTCTCATTCTATTAAGTAAAGAGCAATACTACTTTAGAACTGTGAAAGTCTATTGATGTGTCTGTTGGCTTTCACTGTTGCATGTCCCTGAAAAGGCAAGCTGTAAGCCAGAAGGCTCACATCTTTGGAAGGATTCTGGAAAATGTGCAAGAGCTGCTGGGGATGCTTGCAGGAGATGGCATTACTTTTGGGACATAGGCAGTTGGACTGTGGGGTCACCACTGCCAAAAGAGGGTCAGACACAAGGTAACACCTGGAGTGTGTGTGCAGAGGCCAAAAGCCAGGAACACTGCATAAACTTTGCCCAGCCCCAGTGAACTAAGGGATTCAGTGTTTGGATCCCCTCATAAAGACGGTCACAAACCTGCAGCCATATAAAACAGTCAAATAGGAGCCCTATAAAAACTAAATGAAGTCTAAAAAAAAGATTACCTTGAAATTTTCTGTTATCAAACTGAACAATTTGGTTGTATTCCCTGTATCACAAGCGGTATTTGACATTATTATTTCTAATGGTGTTAAAATCTTGAGTTTTGTGATAACCTAAAAACAAAATTAAAACATAATTCATTAAAAATCATTTAGCAGTCTCAAAGTACATTTTCACAAATAAAATAGTCCAGAAATAACTGACAAATTCTATAATCTTTGTAAACACTTTTAAATCAATTAAAAATTCCACTTGAAGGGATGTGCACGCACAAAAATCAGGCAGACATCATCTATTCCCAGTCAGAACTAAAAACAGTAAGGTTTTTAATGGCTTTTTCACTTCCTGAGCTTTGAGCACTGGTAACAGGTGAGACTGCATCATTAGGAACTTTCTGTTGGCCAGATAATAAGTAAGTGTAGTACAGAAAGCAATAGGATAAATATAATGCAAAAAGAGAGGATTTAGTTACACCTATTGCACCACGCTCCAAAGAGAGTAGATGAAGATATATTATTATTTATTATTTGTAGCATGTAGAAATCTGTTAAATTTCTTTCCTCCTCTCCTTCCCTTTTATGCACTCTTGTCTCTCTAACTGCTGCATACAAGAACTAAAAAAGAAATAGCCTGTAGTAATAATTTTCCAAACAGAAGTGTCTGCAGATATCGCTCACTAATATAAAACAGAAAAATAGTTACAAAAATACCTAAAATTAAAGTAAAAGATTTGGATAATAATTTATCTTATGTCATGAATATATATATATATATATATATATATATATATATATATATATATATATATATATATATATATATATATATATAAAAATATGATGAAACACCCCTGCAAAAAAAAAGGTGGTTACTCACCTTTGTAACTGATGTTCTTTGAGATGTGTTGCTCATATTCACTCCAATTAGGTGTGTGCACGCTGCGTGCACCATCGTTGGGAGATTTTTACCCTAGCAACACTCGGTGGGTCAGCTGAGGCGTCCCCTGGAGTGGCGCCTTCATGGCACCGGATATATGCCCCGGCCGACCCAGCGCCCCCTCAGTTCCTTAATGCTGGCTACTCCGACAGAGGGGAAGGAGGGTGTGTTTGGAATGGATATGAACAACACATCTTGAAGAACAACAGTTACAAAGGTGAGTAACCGTCGTTTCTTCTTCGAGTACTTGCTCATATCAGTTCCAGTTAGGTAACTCCCAAGCCTTACCTAGGTGGTGGGGTTGGAGTGAGATGTTGCAGAGTGAAGAACCGCTGAACCAAACGCAGCATCACCCTTGGACTGTTGCATTATCACATAGTGGGGTGGCAAAGGTCTGCACTGATGACCAAGTCACTGCCCTACATATCTCCTGTATGGGTATGTGTGCCAGGAAAGCAGAGGATGAAGCCTGAGCCCGCATGGAGTGGGTGGTAAGGTGTATAGTTGGGACACCAGCCAAGTCACCATGCACAGATGTATGATGTGATCCAGGACGAGATGTGCTGGGAGGAGACTGGAAGGCCCTTCATCCAGTCTGCCACCGCAACAAACAGCTGCAACATTTTCCTGAAAGGTTTTGTTCACTCGATGTAGAAGGCCAGGGCCCTGCGAACGTCCAGGGAGAGCAGCTGCTGTTCCCGCTGAGAGGCAAGTGGCCGCGGGTAGAAGACAGGGAGGAAGATTGTCCTGGTTGACATGCAAGGCAGACACCACCTTAGGGAGGAAGGCCGGGTGAGGTCACAGCTGTACCTTGTCCCTATGGAACATCGTATATGGTGGTTCCAATGTGAGTGCCCTGAGTTCAGACATCCACCTCACCGAAGTGATAGCTATGAGGAAGGCTGTCTTACAGAAAAGGTACAGGAGCGAGCAGGTGCCCATCAGCTCGAATGGGGCACCCAGGAATCTGGATAGGACCAGGCTAAGATCCCATGTAGGGATCGGTTGTTGAATTCGTGGGAACAGGTACTCCAACCCCTTGAGAAAGATGCTGACCATGGGATTGGAGAAGACCAGATGCCCATTTTCGCCTGGGTGGAAAGCCGAAATAGCTGCTAGGTGCACTCTGATGGATGATATTGCCAAGCCCTGCTGTTTTAAGGACAGGAGGTAGTCCAAGATGATAGGTACTGATGCCTGTAAGGGGGCTGTATGACTCTGAGCTCACCAGCAGGAAAAACATTTCCACTTGGCTAAATATGTGGACCTGGTAGAGGGCTTCCTGCTACCCAAAAGGATTTGCTGAACCAACCGAGAGCAGCACAGCTCAGATTGATTTAGCCATGTAGCATCCACGCTGTGAGGTGGAGAGATTGCAGGTTGTGATGACAGAGTCGTCTGTGGTCCTGAGTAATCAGGTATGGCCACACCGGAAGTGGAATCAGAGTGTCCACCAACAGCTCTAGGAGAGTGATATACCATTGCTGTCTGGGCCACACTGGGATGACCAAAATCAGATGGGCTCTGTCCCTGCACAGCTTGATCAGGACCCAATGGACTAACGGGAATGGAGGAAAGGCATAGTGCAAGTGATTCTTCCATTGTATTAGGAAGGCGTCCGACAGGGAACCCGGAGAGCATCCTTGGAGAGAGCAGAACACCTGGCATTTCCAATTCTCGCGAGAGGCCAATAAGTCTATCAGAGGAAAGCCCTACTTCAGGAAGACAGAGTGGATGACGTCCAGGCTAACCAACCACTCATGAGCTGGAATGATCTGCTGAGGTGGTCCGCTAAGATGTTCTGAACTCCTGGGAGAAACAACGCCACCAGATGGATCGAGTCAGCTATGCAGAATTCTCACAGATGAGTGGCCTCCTGACAGAGGGGGGACAACCGGGATCTCCCTTGCTTGTTAATGTAAAACATGGCCATTGTGTTGTTTGTGAGGACTGCAACACAATGGCTTTGAATGCGCTCTCTGAATGCTTGACACACCAGGCGCACGGCTCTGAGTTCCTGTATGTTGATGTGGAGGGATAACTCTCCTGCAGACCATAGCACCTGTGTATGTAGATTCCCGAGGTGGGCTCCCCATCCCAGGGATGACACATCCATGACTAGGGACACAGAGGTCTGCAGGGTGTGCAATGGCAGCCCTTCGCACACTGATTTGAGATCCAGCCACCAGTCTAGAGAGGCTAGTATCCCTGGTGGGATGGTAACCACTGTGTTCAAACTGTCCCGACCTGGGCGGTATACTGTTGATAGCCAGGCTTGGAGTGGATGTAGTCACAGCCTGGTGTGCCTGGTCACATACGTGCAAGAGGCCATGCGTCCCAGGAGGCATAGGCATGTTTTCACGGTCGAGGTCGGGAAGCTTTGCAGGCTGTGGACAATGTTTGCCAGGGATTGGAAGTGGGCTTCCGGCTGAAGTGCCCAGGCTAGGCTTGAGTCTAAGACTGCTCCTACGAATTCTATCCTCTGGGTTGGTACCAGAATGGATTTCGTGACACTGAGCAGGAGGCCCAGTCGATTGAACATGTTCATGGTAAGCTGAACATGAGACTGTACCTGATCCCTGGAGCGACCCCGAATAAGCCAGTTGTCGAGATATGGGAACACTTGGATCCGTTGTCGATGAAGGGAGGCAGCCACAACAGCCATGCACTTAGTAAACACCCTGGGGTCTGTGGACAGGCCTAAAGGAAGGATGGTGAATTGAAAGTGCTGTTGATTGACCACAAAGTGAAGGAAGTATCTGTACGCTGGGTAGATTGCAATGTAGAAGTATGCGTCCTTCATGTCGAAGGCGGCGTGCCAGTGTCCAGGATCTAGGGAAGACCTAGTGAGACCATGCGGAACTCCAACTTTAGCATGAATTTGTTGAGTCCACATAGGTCCCGGATGGGCCAAAGCCCACCCTTGGCCTTGGGGATAAGGAAGTATCGGGAGTAAAAACCCCTGCCCCTTGACTCTCCCAAAACCTACTCTATCGCTCCCAAAGTTAGGAGTGATTGGACCTCCTGTAGAAAGAGGTGCTCGTGAGAAGGGTCCCTGAAGAGGGATGGGGAAGGAAGGGTGGGGGAGGAAAAGCAAATTCCGAACGTGATGCTGGACCAGTTGGTGCCGCAGGGGCACTCTGCACCAAGGACGACGGTGCCGAGTCTCGGTGCGCGGAGGAAGGGACCGGGCTAAGTGCTGCCTCCATAAGGAGCTGCTTCAGTCTAAAACCCCACTCCTTTTTGGTCCTCGGCTTGAAGGCTTTGCAAATGTGGCACTTGTCCGCTTGGTGGGATTCCCCCAGACACTTTAGGCAAGAGTCATGGGGGTCTCCCATTGGCATCGGCTTCAGGCAAGCCGAGCAGCATTTGAAGCCCAGAGACCCAGGCATGGAGAAGACCTCGTTCCCCCCCACTAAGTAAACTAAATCTAACTATACTAAGTAACTATTAACAACTATAAACAACTATTAACAACTAATCAGAAACTATTAACAGGTACTAAAGCAAATGCTCGGGAGAGTGGAGATCAGCTAAGCTGTGCTTCACAGTTCCAATGACCGTCACGGGCGGTAAGAAGGAACTGAGGGGGCGCTGGGTTGGCCGGGGCATATTTCCCATGCCATAAAGGCACCACTCCAGTGAGGGCCTCAGCCGACCCACCGAGTGTTGCTAGGGTAAAAATCTCCCCACAATCGTGCATGCGGCGCGCACACACCTAATTGGAATCTATATGAGCAAGCACTTGAAGAAGGAGGTTATGCCTAACATGGCATTCCATGGGTGTGACTGAGGCCTGATCTACACTACATGTTTATACCGAATTTAACAGTGTTAAATCGAATTAACCCTGAACCCGTCCACACAATGAAGCCCTTTATATCGATATAAAGGACTCTTAAAACCGATTTCTGTACTCCCCAACGAGGGGAGTAGCACTGAAATCGGTATTGCCATGTCGGACTAGGGTTAGTGTGGCCGCAAATCAACAGTATTGGCCTCTGGGTGGTATCCCACAGTGCACCACTGTGACCGCTCTGGAAAGCAATCTGAACTCGGATGCATTGGCCAGGTAGACAGGAAAAGCCCCGCGAACTTTTGAATTTCATTTCCTAACCCAGAGTGGAGCTCTGATTAGCATGGGTGGCGATGCAGTCCCA
The DNA here is from genome assembly GCF_007399415.2 of Gopherus evgoodei. NCBI lineage: Eukaryota > Metazoa > Chordata > Testudines > Testudinidae > Gopherus > Gopherus evgoodei. The sequence continues at coordinate 89,105,988 of NC_044329.1, forward strand.
AATCCAAAAAGCTCCAGCATGGACCGTACGGGAGATACTGGATCTGATCGCTGTATGGGGAGACAAATTTGTTCTATCACAGCTCCGTTACAGAAGACGAAACTACAAAGCATTTGAAAAAATCTCCAGGCTATGATAGACAGAGGCCACAGCAGGGACTCAGTACAGTGCTGCGTGACAAGTGTAATGGAAAGCCAAAGAATCAAATGGATGCTCATGGAGGGAGGGAGGGGGGTCTGAGGACTCCAGCTATCCCACAGTCCCCACAGTCTCCGAAAAGCATTTGCATTCTTGGTTGAGCTCCCAATGCCTGAAGGGTCAAAAACATTTTCCCGGGTGTTTCAGGGTATATGTCATCAATTTACCCCCTTCCCCACCCCGAAAGAAAAGGGGAAAAAATCGTTTCTCGCCTTTTTTCAATGTCACCCTATGTCTACTGCATGCTGCTGGTAGATGGGGTGCTGCAGCGCTGAACACTAGCATCCCCTTCCTGGTGGCAGACGGTGCAAAATGACTGATATCCATCCTCATCATCAGCCCGTGAGTGCTCCTGGCTGGCCTCGGTGAGGTCGGCCAGGGGCGCCTGGGCAACAATGGGAATGACTCCCAATCATTCCCGGTAGACGATACAAAATGCTTGATAACCGTCCTCATCATAGCAGCTGGAGGCTGAGTTCCATCAGTGCCCCCCACCCTTCATGTCTAAAGAAGATTCTGTGCTGCCTGCACTATCATAGCAGCTGGAGGCTGCCTCCCCCTCATTTTATCTCACTAAAAAGTCAGTGTTTCTTATTCCTGCATTCTTTATTACTTCATCACACAAATGGGGGGACACTGCCATGGCAGCCCAGGAGGGTTGGGGAAGGAGGGAAGCAACGGGTGGGGTTGTTGCAGGGGCACCCCCTAGAATGGCATGCAGCTCATTTCTGCGGGATCTCTGGGGCTCTGACCTCGAGCGGCTGTGCTCTCTGGTTCTCTAGTACACTTGCCCCATATTCTAGGCAGGACTAACTCTATTTTTAGACAAAACATAAAGAAGGGAATGACCTGGAGATTCATTCCCATTTTTGTCCATGTGCCCCCAGCCGACCTCAGTGAGGCCAGCCGGGCGCACCCATGACAGCAGCAGATGGTACAAAAGGATTGATAACCGTCATCGCCAATTTCCAATTGCAAATGGTGCAAAATGACTGATAACCGTCATCTCATTGCCAATTTCCAATTGCAGACAGTACTATAGCTGGTAACCATCTCTGCTCCCTTGCAAAGGCAAATGAATGCTGCTGTGTAGCACTGCAGTACCGCCTCTGTCAGCGGCATCCTGTACACATACGGTGACAGTGACGAAAGGCTAAACAGGCTCCATGGTTGCCATGCTATGGCGTCTGCCAGGGCAATCCAGGGGAAAAGGGCACGAAATGATTGTCTGCCGTTGCTTTCATGGAGGAAGGATTGAGTGACGATATTCACCCAGAATTACCCATGACACTGTTTTTGCATTGGGATCTCAACCCAGAATTCCAATGGGCGAAGGAGACAGCGGGAACTATGGGATCGCTACTCACAGTGCAACACTCCGGAAAGCGACGCTAGCCTCGGTACATGGACACACCACCGAATTAATGTGCTTAGTGTGGCCGCATGCACGCGACTTTATACAATCTGTTTTAAAAAACCGGTTTCTGTAAAATCGGAATAATTCCGTAGTGTAGACATACCCTGAGGAAGTACCTTTTCAATCAGAAGTAACTTTCTGGGTTTGCAGCTGCAGAAATTCATGGTGTTCCTGAAAGTCATGAGCTGCAGACTCACTTGGACTGTATAAGGCTCTTTGGATTAGGTCATATTTTAGACCTTGTAACTTATGCATACATGTTCATGCTACAGTCTAACCTGCATTATTTCTCTGTTTTGGTGGCTCAAAAGATACATATTTAAACTAGCTTTTCCTTTTCAATGAGATATTCATTGTGACAGGGTGTACCATGTGTTTGACGCCCTCCCACCTTGGCTAATCCTGCCCCAAGCAGGTTTCCTTCTGGTGGAAAAGAGCAGTGAGTTTAGATACTTCATTGGCTGCCAAGAGAGTCCACCAGGTTCAGCAGTTGGCAGAACCAACAAGAATTGGTCCTCAAGCAGCTAGAAGGATCAGGAGGAGAAAGTCAAGCAGGGCACAACAAACAAGGTAAAAAGAACTGTCTGCTTCCTCTGGGGAGAGGGGCTAGTTCTGGGTGAAGGTGAAAGAGGAGAGGACGGATGTCCCCTGTCTTGAGCCAAAAGTCTGTGCTGCCTGGTCAGGAGCCTAACTTTTATTTAAAGTACAACAGAATTTTGCTGCTAGTTTCTTATCTAGGAAAGGATTAACATCTACATATACCTAACAAGATCAATTATTATGTATTGTTTCTATTTGTATTATTTGCAATAATGCCCAAAGGCCCCAAATTAGGATTTGGGCTCCAGTATATAGGTGATAAAGTGCTGTACAAAAAAATAGAAAGACATAATCCCTGTCTAAAATCTCTTACAGTCTAAGACAAAATTTAACCAGTGTGACAAACAACTGAAGGGAGATGGTAGGGGGAATGGGAGTAACTATAATAAATTAATGAAACTACATAGACTCAATAGTTCAGAACCATCTAAAATATTTTTGTTTGGGCTGTGGCTGCCTAACCTATCCATCATTAGCTGCTTAGTTTTTTGGTGGCATTACAGCAAAAATAAGTCTTAAGGAGGGACTTATAGGAGAAGATAGTGGCCTTAAAATATTAATTCAGGGATGGTGTTCCATGCATAAGGGGTGGCATGGAAGAGTGCAACAATGGTTGAAGCAATATCATTGGCAAAGCAGAGGTCACAACCCAATAAGAGACAAGTATGGATAACAGAGGGGCATTGTAGTAAAGGGCATTGAAGACAATGGGGCCAGAAAATGGTAAGTTGATGGAAGGGTAAAATCAGAGTGACAGGTAAAGGGAGATGATCTTAACACATACGTTTTGTATGGACTGAAGGGTGAATGTGCTGTCAGAGAAGCCAGCAAAAAGGAGGTTACAGCAATCAATATGTGAGATAATGAGGAACAAGTTTTTGCAGTGTGTACAGAATGAAAAAGGGCAGATTTTAAAAACATTAGCACAAAACACAGCAGGAGTTGGACAGAGCTTGATGTGGGAGCATGGGAGAGGAAAGAATCAAAGACAAGTCAGGTTATGTTTGAGTGACAGGTAAGACAGTGATGTCAACAGTCAAGGAAAATGCAGGAAGGTCTTGAAAGGATTTCCATTTTTTATCATGTTAATTCTAAGATGGAGACAATTAAGAGGGGATGTCAGATTGAGAGAGAGATGGAAATACAGGATTGCATGGATGGAGACAAGTCAAAATTAGAAAGGTAACTTTGAGGATCAAGGCCAAGGACAGGGTCATAGTGGAACCCCAAAGGAGAGTGGGAAAAGGGAGGAGAAAGAATCCAGACACAAATAAATACACTATTGCTGAAGAGAAAACTTACTTGCTATCATGAGTTGATAGACTCTTTTAAGAGAGACAGCTTCAAAAATGAGTATCCAATGCACAAAAAAGCCAGCATAAATGATGTTACTCTTCACATTAACAATGCTACTTTATTTTTTTATTACTCTTGGTATGAACAAACTGCAGCTGTCAGTCAGGGATTTCCTGCTATTATTTATAAAAACTTCTGACAAAAAAAGGACATCTATAATAATCTTCAACATTATGTAAAATACAACCATATACAGCAACCAAAAGTATTCCAAATTACCTTAGCATAGGTTGTATTGTCCGCAAATTGGGATAATACCACTTCAGGGTTTTTTAAGTCAATACTAGCCATTCCTACTTCACCTCTGGCAAGTCCTCTCCCTTCTACTACAGCTACAATAACGGATGCAACCAAATGAGCAGAGACAGCAGATGAGGATGTAACTGTAAAACAGTAGTATACATTTATAGTTATCACCCAGTTCATGATAGAGTGAACAATGTATGTTCTTATATCCCCCACTCACAAAGAAGCAAAAGTCTAGCAATTGTCCAAATTTACTTAAAAATTCAAAGTACAAGTTGCTGGATTCTACATTTGATGTATTATGCAGAGAATGAACCATATTATCAATTATTTGAACACCACATATATATGTGAAAAAATAAGAACAGAGCACATGTACACAAATAGGGGATGAACACGAAGAATGACATTTTTAAAGGTGCAAATATGTGTAGAAAATACAGTGCAGGAGCACTATTTCTGCATTATGAAAAACAGGTAAAGAATAGAAGGGCTATTACGATCATTAAGCATTTGTAATTTTAAATACAAAACTGAGGGCAGCTATTATTGCTGGTCAAATTTAGACAAATTAAAATATGGAGAGAGACACTAAAATTGAAGGTAGTTTTCCATTAAAAGTGTAGTTCTGATGAGGTGTCCCTAACTTTGTAAAATACTAAGCCATCCTTTCTGAAATTTCATATCTGATCTTATGCTAAGAGAGATATTTTCTGATGTTTGAGGAAAATCAAACAATGCATTTGAGACAAATGATGTAGGTTTCACTTTGGTGAAATTTTCCTAAGCAATCTGGCTTAGAAATTCCATGTTTTGATCTCTTGGAGTTGGTAAGGAATCAATTAGTGAATATGGTTAATATGTACATCAGGAACTGCACAGAGTTCCATATATATGCACAGCACATATAAGTGCTTTACAAACTCCAACAGGAGCAAACCTCCAAAAGCATATAGGAGTTTTGTGGAAGTAGGAGTGGTGTTCCAGATGACACATGGTTTAGAGAGATAAGCACAGCGCTAAAAAGTCAGAAAAGCCTATCCTATTCCTACATCTGCTGAGGACTTACTCTTCTTTCCACTTATATAGAACTTCACAAATATGACTTGACTACACCTCAAAACATCACAGGAGATTAACATCATTATCTCCATCTTCCCACTAAAGAAACTGGGGCTTAAAGAAGTGATTTGCCCAGTATCAGACTGCAAGCAAATCGATGTCAGGACTTGGTTTAGAATACAGGTCTCCTGACTTCCACACTGAAGCCTAATCCTGTAGTGTAATAACCTAGTCCCAGATTTGGACCTTAGCGTCCAAAATATGGGGGTTAGCATGAAAACCTCCAAGCTTAGCTACCAGCTTGGACCTGGTACTTGCTGCCACCACCCAAAAAATTAGAGTGTTTTGGGGCACTCTGGTCCCCCTGAAAAACCTTCCCTGGGGACCCCAAGACCCAAATCCCTTGAGTCTCACAACAAAGGGAAATAATCCTTTTTCCCTTCCCCCCTCCAGGTGCTCCTGGAGAGATACACAGACACAAGCTCTGTGAATCCAAACAGAGTGACTCCCCCTCTCTGTTCCCAGTCCTGGAACAAAAAGTACTTTCCTCTTCACCCAGAGGGAATGCAAAATCAGGCTAGCCAATTCAACACACACAGATCTCCCCTGATTTCTTCCTCCCACCAATTCCCTGGTGAGTACAGACTCAATTTCCCTGAAGTAAAGAAAAACTCCAACAGGTCTTAAAAGAAAGCTTTATATAAAAAGAAAGAAAAAATACATACAAATGTTCTCTCTGTATTAAGGTGACACAACACAGGGTCGATTGCTTAAAAGAATATTGAATAAACAGCCTTATTCAAAAAGAATACAAATCAAAGCACTCCAGCACTTATATTCATGCAAATACCAAAGAAAAGAAACCATATAACTTACTATCTGATCTCTTTGTCCTTACACTTAGAAACAGAAGATTAGAAAACAGAACTACTTCTCCAAAGCTCAGAGAAAGCAGGCAGCCAGAAAACAAAGACTTAGACACAAACTTCCCTCCACCCAAAGTTGAAAAAATCCGGTTTCCTGATTGGTCCTCTGGTCAGGTGCTTCAGGTGAAAGAGACATTAACCCTTAGCTATCTGTTTATGACATGTAGACCAGAGGTTCTCAACCTATTTCCACTCAGAACCATTATAGCCACCTGACCAAAAGCATCCCATGTATTCACAGTCTGCACACTATTGTAATCATCTTTGTAAAAAATATGCCTTGTAACATATTTGAAAACAAATTACTGGTGAATAATATCATGGTGATATGTATATAGCAACATTATATGAAAGTTATGAATTCTCCCATATGATGTCATTAGCACATGTTCAAAACCAAACAGCCCTGCCTAGGCAAAAATTGTTACACAGGTCCATCCTAAACAAAGGAATGCATGTTTGCCTCAATTTCCATATAAGTAGTAGACAGAATCTTTAAGACAGCAGGGGGAAGAGATGGCAGGAAACAGAACAATCTGCATTTTAACAACACAAGTAGGGGCACGGAGCCTCCTTCGCCACCAGACTCCATGCTGCTTTTCTTACTGCTTGAATGAACTTTACTCTGAAGGGTAACCCTCAGAAGAATCCATTTAAAAGGTTCACTGGACTGTAAAAAAGGGGTAGAGAACCTGACATTCTCTTTCACCTAAGATAAAGGCACCAGAACCTTTGGGCCTTTGGGAGAGATCCTGATGAAGTAAAAGGTAATTCATGATTTTGCTGGAAAACCATGGGTGAGAAGGCCATCTTAAACAAAACCTTGAACCAAACCTTGATAGATTAAGTTTTAGACTTCTAGATGCATGTTTTCACTTTTATTTGTTTGTAACCATTTCTAACTGCTATCTCTTATACCTGAATTCACTTAAAATCCTATCTTCTTTTGTTAATAAACTTGTTTTGTTTTTAATCTAAACCAATCTAGTGCCGTGTTTAAACTGAACTGTTTGGTAACGCCATCTAAAGTAACAAACTATTGAATATTGATTTCTTACAGGGGCACTGTACCTTAATATCTGAACTACCCAGGAGAGGGCTGGTCATTGCAGAACACACGTTTTTGGGAAAATCTGGGACTGAGAGTGTGTTGGGGTCACCTTGCAAGTAGTAAACAAGGCTTGTGGAAGCCAGTGTGTGACTGGTGCATTGCTGGCAAGCTGCTAGGGTCAGAGCTTCAGCTATACACATACACTTAGGATATGACCTTTATGCTGGTAGCCTGGTTGTGCTGGGCCAGGTTGGGAGCTACAGCAGTAAAGCATTGTGAGGCACCCAGGAGGACAGAGCAGGCAGTGACACGACTCCTCACTGGTCTGGATTGTACCAGAGAATGTGACACCACCCCATCAGGTTTTTTTAAGTGGTCCACCCAAAAGGACTGTGGGATTGGGTAAATGGCAAAAATTCTCAAGGATTTTTGGGGATTCTAGTGAGCTGTTATTGGATAGGTAGAGCTGGAAATAGTAAGGGGGATTTGGTCTCTAGCTGTTGGTGCTTGGAGCGCCTGGGTTTGGGATTGGTCAGATGCTGGCTGATGCAAGTGCTTCCCTTCTCTCTCAACCCTTCCATACCCCCTCACACAGCTCTCAGACAGCATTACTTCAAGAGGCTATCAAGCCAGTTCAACAGCTTCTAGATGTCCTGTATTATCCTGCCTCAGAACTGAACACTGGGAAGGGGGAGAATCTCCACTGTGATTGAGTTTGGGGATGGAGCAGCAGTAGCAAAAAGGGGGAGGATTATTTGGGGGAAAAAGCTGCTACTTTCTTGCTCTCCCTTTGCTCCTGCTGGATCTTCACAGCTATAGGATTCTGCTAGGTGGCAAGGGGTGGGTTGTTCTCAGCTAGTGGAGTGCTAGCCAGCAGGCAACCCTCAGCAACACACCTGAAGGCATGGCTCCATCATTTGAGAAATATTGCTGTAGGTTACAGGGCACCATAGACAAGACACTTAACTAAACTGAGACACAGAGAAGTTTAGTTTGTATACCTATTCTTTGGCAAATTGATTCTAGGAATATTACATTTAGACAGTATTCTTTATTAAAAGGTACAAATGGCAAATCATAAGCACATTTAAATAGCTTTGTTTAGTGTCTGGGATTATTTGTTTCACAGTTAATGTTATGTATTTCCAAAGAACAGGCTAGTGGAGAAATTACTAATGACTTCTTTTCAAGAAAATTGTGGGTGAGGTAATATCTTTTACCCACCTTCTCTCTCTAATATCCTGGGATCAATACAGCTGCAACATTGCAAACAAGAAAACTGTGACCAATAACCAGAGTTCTTGACAGACCCTAATCCTGTTTGAAGCTACTATAAAACAATTGTCCAGAAAATATGTCATTAATTAGAAGATGATTCTGAAATGTAAAAGACCTCCAAATTAAGCTAAGAAAAATTCTTGCATAAGGTATATATCACATTCAAGCTTTATTTACAGCAGTTCCGCAGTATGTAGCTTTTATGGCACAGAGAGATTTACTGAGATATCAAACAATTTGAAACTGAAAGTGAATTACTGCCAAATCCCAAAAATGTTAAAAAGTCAATACATTAGATTCTTTGCTAGAAAGAAAGTTTCTTGCTCTGCCTTTGTGGTACCAGGCAGTGTTCTCATCAATCTTTTTCATTTTTTTAATCAAATACTCTTCTAGAAGGCAACATCTTCATCAATCTTTTTTCTTTTATCAGTCAAACTCACTATCACAGTTGTCAACCTCTTTATCAACTTGTCAGTTCTCCCTTTTGTCCACTTCGCTATTAACCTTCTATCAGTTTATCGCTAGATTTGGGTACAGTATAATAGTTTAAATCAAAGCTAATTCAAAATAAAAGCTAAATAAAAGTTACAATAATATTGCTACTTATTTTACAGATATAGTATATTTCATTCTGAAGGATCCCACAGCACTTCACATAGTAAGCCCTTACACTAGCTCTGAACTGAAGTCATCACTGGGATGGATGGTGTTAGCCAACTAATACAGAGCAATATGATATAACACGGTATGTGGCAGGGGACATTTTGGTCCAGATACTAAAGCAAACTTTAAAAAAAAAATACTCTCCCCATTTAGGGATTTATAACATGACCAAGTACTATCTGAATGCAACCCAAAATTCAAAAATCTAGCGGTCTGAAAGTCTAATATCCCCCATTTGCTTTGTGATGCGAATGTACGCAGATGTTCATGTCAATGTTTACTTTTTCCTCTCGTCCATCATCTTCATTTATTTTTCAATTTCAAGGAAGTTGTTGTGGGAAACCTCATGTAAATAAATGGGTTATATTTTATTCTGAAGGTGGTAAGATTTATGTTCTTTCTCAGAAGGGAGTTCCACAGCAGTGGGTCTACTGGAAAGAAGCCACAATCCGCTACATTTGTGAGTTTCATTCGGGGTGCAGTCACAACGCCAATGTTCCTGAGAAGCATAGCTCAGCCCACAAACAGCCTCAACGATCAAGATCAGAAATTTACATTGGATTAGTTATTGAACCAGGTGCCATTGTAGTGTCTGAGCACCACGGTGTTTTTGATGTGCAATGTTGATTAGAAGGTGGATTGCTTCATGTTATGCTATCTGGAACATCTTAACAAGCAAAAGTATGAGGCATTGCTGTAGCAGAGTGGAAGCAATAAATATTCAGATCATAAGTGGGAAAGCTGTCTTACATGAGGGAAATGCAGAGCTGGGAGTCATCAGGACACTACTGAAGCTGGAGTCTGTGGCAGTTCACAACCTACCCTGAGATTTAACATGTGTCAAATGGGGATGTGGGAAAGGAACTGAGCCTCCTGGAACTGTACAAGGGAGTGTCCTTGTGAATGAGAAGCTGATGCCCACCACAACTCCCTCTTCTGCCTGAGAGGAAGATTTGGAGCCAACATAGTGCAAAGTTTGTCCATCCTGCTAGATATCTCAGGCAACGAACCACATCTCATAGTCAAGTGTGTCAAATGTTGTGGACATATCTAGTTACATGAGCACTGATGTTTGTTGTCCACTGCTAAAAAAAAAGATCCAAACCTATGACCACCCTTGTCCCAGTGCTGTGTCCTGGGCCAAAATCCAATTGTGCGAGTCAAAGTTGCTGGTCAATTTGAGCTGCTGCTAGAAAGAGCTGTTCTCAAACTTCTTAACAACCTTCCTCAGAACTAGCAGATTTGATACTAGACAGGACAGGAACTGGCAAAGTCATGTCAAGAGATTTTTTTGAGCACTAGCTAGACAAAGCCTTTTTCAGGGTGGCTATTACATTGCAATCACCAAAGATGATGCTGAGAATCTCTGTCAACAGGGGGTTCAGGTTCTCATGACTGCTTTCACCAGCCATAAGAGATAGATAGCAGAGTCATAGGCTCAGATATCCTGCAGTAACTTTGAAAACTTCCAGCTGAATGAACAATCTTAATTCTATGAAGGATACATGTATTTGCACTCCTTTTGCATAAACCCCAATTCTTGGGGCCCAGAGCCTTTGTCCCAGATCCCAGCAATCTTATCTGCAAGGCAACTTTGTCATTTTTAAAGCACCGTCAGGGCTGGCGCTTCCATTTAGGCGACCTAGGCGATCGCCTAGGGCACCAGGATTTGGGAGGGTGGCAGGCGGCTCCGGTGGACCTCCCACAGGCGTGCCTGCGGACAGTCCGCTGGTCCCGCGGCTCCGGTGGAGCATCCGCAGGCACGCCTGCGGCAGGTCCACCGGAGCCGCAGGACCAGCGGACAGTCCACAGGAACGCCTGCGGGAGGTCCACTGGAGCCACGGGACTGGCGAGCTGGCCCTGCGCCTAGGGCACCAAAAACCCTGGCTCCGCTCCTGAGCACCATACAATATTATCCTGGTATCTAAGGACCATCACTGTGGTACTTAGGTAGAAAGCTAATCACAGGAAGAAACGCTGGTTCTGAGGATGACAGAAGTGAAGACAGTACAGCTTGACAAACTGGTTAACAAACAAGAATAGTTCTGCTGACTATAAAAAAGAGATTATCTTTTTGTGCTGTAGCTAATTGGTTTCCAATCTCATTTTGTGCCACTTACTTAAGTTCTGTAGGCAGTAGTATCCCATAGACTTGAAGAAGTCTGTCTTACTGACAATCTCCACTTCATCTAAGGTTTGAAAACCTTGTTGCTCCACCTCTCACCTAGCACAGTCAAAGTCTATGGAGCACTTGTTGGTTACAAGTGGGTTGCTAATTGATCACATTGAGCTACTATTTGTCATTTCCAGTCACTAAATCACATTAAAAGCAACTAAAAATATTTCCCAACAGTACTTTTCAGATAACACGTGCTGTAGTTCTCACAAGGATATTATTTGATCATCAGTAAGAGATGATGTGTTCCACACATTCACAATCTAAATAAGAAAGGAAGTAGTCTATGAAATACTCTGTTCAGATGTGATCCACATGATGAAAAAGTTTGAAAGCTGGTACATAGACTAGCCTGGGTGGGGGTGGTGGGGGTTGTGTAAATTGGACCATATAGTGGTGTAAATTTGACCTATATTGCACTATATGTGTCATTAAACCAGGTCTTAACTATGCAAGCCAGGTCAGACTTCTCATCAGAACAGGTCATGTTGAAAAGTTTATTGACCACTGATCTTGAACTGATTAGAATGAATCTGAGATCTAGTGTCTTTCCTTAGTTTGTGTTATCTCCTGTAGTCTCCAATGTCCACACTGAGCCTAGCTATAGATATATACCCTTGGGTCCTTGTATTTGAACTGATTTTAATTTGTCTACCTGTACCTGTAATGAATGGGAATGGGAACATTTAGCTGGACAACTGCTACCAGACATTTTTAGTTCAATAAATTCCAAGGTGCTGGCAAGTCTCCTCAACCCTAGCAGGGACAATACTGATGACATGGCGCATTTGAGATATCAATATACCAGAGTAGTTGATAGTAGGATGCATGAATATGCAAACATGATGTAACTGGGTGAGAGACTGTAAAGGTATGGGCCACCGTGTGCACCGCCTTGTGGCCAGGTGTGGCACTGTGGGTCAGCCCTGGATTACTAGAACACTCCTTCACTGGGACTTTGTATGTTTTGAAGTTTGCCCTATTGGAGCAGGGAAGGGCTGCTGTTGCTCAGTGCCTTTAAGAGCCAAAGATAGGCCCGTGAAGAGGTGGTTTCACTGGTGTGAATAACTGCAATGGAATCTTTAAAATGCATGCAGAAAATGCAGGGACTCAGTTCCGAATGTTGTATCCAAAAGATTTTCACATAGAAAACTACATGATACTCATTTAATCTAACTCTGAAGCCAAGAATGGCTAAATCCTCTACGTCAGCATTCAGACTTGAAGTTCATGGGAGTCTAGTAATTCCAAATCATGTGCTCAGACCACTGAGACACATCATTTAAGGAAAATTGCCAAAATATGTCTTTAAAAAGAAATGCACACGTCTAGAAGACACACTTCAGTGATGGTTCATAAATTATGCAAAGTCAAGCATCATCTTCTGGCCTTGTTCACCCTCATTCTCATATTTCACTATTGTTATCCTACATAAAGGTAAAATGTCTTACTTCCCCACCCCCGCACAGTTTGAATTATTCCGTCACTGTACAGTGCCTCTCTTACCAGAAGACAGAGAATGAACATTTAATTTTTTGACTACTGCCAGCTCACTGTTATCATAAACCTAGTCCCAGATTTGGACCTTAGTGTCCAAAATATGGGGGTTAGCATGAAAACCTCCAAGCTTAGTTACCAGCTTGGACCTGGTTAAGCTGCCACCACCCAAAAAATTAGAGTGTTTTGGGGCACTCTGGTCCCCCCAAAAACCTTCCCTGGGGAGCCCAAGACCCAAATCCCTTGAGTCTCACAACAAAGGGAAATAAACCTTTTCCCTTCCCCCCTCCAGGTGTTCCTGGAGAGATACACAGAAGCAAACTCCGTGAATCTAAACAGAGGGATTCCACCCTCGCCATTTCCAGCCTTGGAAAACAGAAGTACGGAGAGCTAATCTCTCTTCCCCCTCTCACCCAGAGGGAATGCAAAGTCAGGCTGGTAAATCTAACACACACAGATTTCCCCCTGACTTCTTCCTCCCACCAATTCCCTGGTGAGCACAGACTCAATTCCCTGGAGTTCCCCACTAAAGAAAAACTCCAACAGGTCTTAAAAAGAAAGCTTTATGTAAAAAGAAAGAAAAATACATAAAAATGGTCTCTCTGTATCAAGGTGACAAATACAGGGTCAATTGCTTAAAAGAAATATGAATAAACAGCCTTATTCAAAAAGAATACAATTCAAAACACTCCAGCAACTATACCAAGGTAAATACAAAAGAAAACAATAGAAACCTTACTGCCTTACTATATTTGTACTTACAACTGGGAAACAGAAGATTAGAAAGCAGGAAACAGAAATCCTCTCATAGCCGAGAGAGAGACAGACAGAAGACCAAGAACAAAGGACTCACACACAAACTTCTCTCCACCCAGACCTGAAAAAGTCTGGTTTCCTGATTGGTCCTCTGGTCAGGTGTTTCAGGTTACTTTTTTTCAAGTGAAAGAGACATTAACCCTTAGCTATCTGTTTATGACAACTGTACATACCTGTCCTGCCAGCTCAATGCTTTAGATGAAACTTAGAATGTAGAAATTATTCAAATATGCTAATTTAGCAGAAAATAAGGCACAACAGTCTTTAATTTACCAGAGCCAACTTGAAAAGGAGGTGGTCTGGATTTATATGAAGCACTTGAAGAAATTTTAAAGGAGTGAAACCCAACCTTTAACTTGCACATATGTCCAGATATTTACAACTTCCTACTACAATTTATGTAAAAAAAAAAAGGAATTAGTGTCTTACAGATACCAGCAGAATCCAATGAGAGAGGAAGTGGCCCACCCAAATGGAAGGCTACTGCACCTATTGAAAACTTAAGATATCCAACCTATAATGTTCTGTAAATTCTGGGGTCAAGGACTGGGACACCACCTTGCATATTTTAAGAAAGGACACCTCCACTCTCTTGGCCCAAGAGAGAGACAATGAGCTTTGAAAGAGACTGCTACTTCCTTGCCTCTCCTGATGCATATCTCTATCACAAATTTCTTAATCCAGACTGGTAAAGTAGACCTCAAAGCTATTTGTCCCTCTTGTGACATAAATGTGTCACAAAAAGCATTTCCAATTTCCTGAAGGTAACTGCTCTATTGTAAGGAATCCTGAGAAGCAATCCTTTTAAAAAGTAAAAAATAAGTTGCAGAAGTAAGGGAATTTGAAGTTTAGAGCTTCTAGTCATAATCATGCATATACAATTTGGATGGAGAAAATGCGTATTATAAATCTGAAAAGAACAGAATATTTGAGGTTATTGCCAGAAGAGGATGGAGCCAGCAGGACAGAAGCTGCAAAACTATGAGAAAACAATGCAACACACAAATAAGGCAAGGGATGAAGTTGCCCCATGCATAGACCTCTACTCTTAATGAGCTGATCCCCAAAATTCTTACCCAGAGAATCTCCTGAATTTCTTCTGTTCTGAAATAATCATTGCACACACAACAAAAGGTTTCCAACATATGCTGGAGAGGTGGTTCCTTTCTTGTAGTACATTATAGTACTAGTAGTATAGTAGTAGTTTCACACAGTCCAATTAACCATTTTTTCTGGAGTATGGGGAGCTCAACAGCTAAACAGTAAGTCTGAAGTACACTGCATTTTTACTGAGTATCAGACTTAACAGATTTTCTGACACTGGTAGTTTGAATTAATGAAAGAATAAATAGTGTAATTAGAAGAAATTAACAATGGAGCTAGGAGGACAGGAAGAAAAGGAAAAGTAAAAGATGGAGAGAAAAAAGAAACAGCTTTAGATTAGGAAATTTTATGCATTCATGGTATTAGATTTTAAAGTATTTCTTTCACAGGAATCCCACAGATCCATAAAACTGCAGAACAGTGTTACTGTATAAGGCAGAGGAGAGATTAGAATTGTTTTTTCTTTGTTTTAAATTACATGACACAGATCAAGTTCTAATTTGGAAAAAGGGAAAGAGTTCAAATAATTAAAATTAAATTAAGGGGATGCAGGGCTCAAATGTGCAGGATGTCAAGTGCCCTCACTTCCTTTGGACCACAATGGGTATTTAGAGCACTCCCTATTACACAGGATCAATCATTCAGAGAGGGAAACCAAGCAGTAATTGTTGAATGTATACACATACCATGTATGGGAGCATTAGTTCCTTGCTCAGAAAACTCCCTCAGGTGATCAACAGATGCAGTACAATTTTTCTTATCTTGGGAGACAAATTATAAATAATGTATTTTGTGTCAGGATAGTCAAAATCAGCTGACACACTACTGCTATCAGTTTCTGACCAAACTCTTTAGGAGCAGTTTTAGGCATACAGAGCTGTGGGCCTTTGCTCATGAAATTAATTTCCTCTGTTTGCGAATATATGACAAATTTCAGGATACAGCATAAGATATATCTCAGGAGGTTTGTTTTTAATCATGTGCCAGTGAAGCAAATATAGTTATTTTATGCAGGCAATGTTTTGAATTTTAACTGTATGTTTTTAATTCTGAGTTGCCCATGTGCTATAGCTATTATGTCATTTTTCCACATTTCAGAAGCAATCTCTGTTTGTCAAGCACTTTGTTTTCCCAATTAATTTGTGCAAAATTTAGTTCTAAACCTTACCATTTAATAATGTTTCTGGTGAGACTTAACCCTGTTTTGACAGATGTTATGCATTTTTTGAGTATGAGGGCATTCAAACCCGGCACTTCCCTGAGGCCAATTGCTTGCTACTTTTCAAATTATGCAAAAAGAACAGGAGTATTTGTGGCACCTTAGAGACTAACAAATTTATTTCAGCATGAGCTTTCCTGAGCTACAGCTCACTTCTTCGGATGCATAGAATAGAGCACACAGACAGGAGATATTTACAGACTAACACAGCTGCTACTCTGAAACTTTTCAAATTATGTCCTTAAACTAATATCAAGTGGAGGTACTTTTTATTTTGATAGAATACATTCTCTTTATATTTTATTGCCTTTTGGTTTCACTGGATGACAAAAAGGTAAACTATTCTATTTCTGTCATTAAATGTGAAGACAATACAAAAGGACTTAAAGCAATCTTCCTGGAAAACTAAAGCTGTTCATGTGTTCTATATCTCTCGGAACCATAACATAACTTTGCAGTGCCCTCTACTGTGCATCTCAGCAACTCCTTCTGATACCAAGAACCAGAGAGAAACACGTCCATGAAAACAAAGAAAGCCACCGCAGGTCAGAAGCAAGCAGCAAATTTGAAAATGCTGTGGAAATAAATAAATACACAAATTTGTGCACCTGCAATCAGACAATCTGTGCTTGGGATCAAGTTTTCTTTCATTTCTCATTGTTTCCTCTCCTCCAATGAGCCAAGAACTGTCGACCAAAACTGGAGAAACCAAGTGATACGACCTTGATACAGATTTGGGGAAAAATGGATCATTTTTTTAATAGGATCTCTTTACCTCTATGTTGTCTATTGAGGCTGTAAACTCTCAGGCATTAAGTAATAAGGATAACAAAAGCTATTCTATAACCATCCCCTAGCCTCAGATAAAAATTCCAAAGTCACAACCAAAAGTCTGTGCTTAAACTGTAAATGGGACAATTTGTGTTCTTCTGATTTAAACAAATGCTTGAAGAAGAGAAGAAAGCAAGCAACGTGTAGGCATATAAGTTGAACCAGATAGATTCTACCAAGAGCATGTAGTCGTACATAAGGCTATGATTTAGTCATGGGTATTTTTAGTAAAAGTCATGGACAGGTCATGGGCAATAAACAAAAATTTACAGCCTGTGACCTGTCCATGACTTTTACTAAAAATACTTGTGACTAAATCTTGGGGGGCGGGGCTGCTAGGGGAGGATGCTGGGGGGGCTGCCGCTGATGAGGGCAGGATGCCCAGGGCCAACAACACCAGCTGCCAGGGATGGCACAAGCAGTGCCTGATCCGGCCACCTGCCCAGAGACTGCTGCCGGGGGCCTCCCAAGCAGCGGTTGGTGTGGCTGTCCCTTGGGCCACTCCAGCAGTGGCTGGTGTGGCTGACCCAGGGCAACCTGAACAGCTGGCCCTAGAGTCAGCTGCTTGAGCGACCCTGGATCAGCCACACTGGCTGCCTGCAGAAGTCATGGAGGTCACAGAATCAGTGACTTCCGCAACCTCCATGAGAGACACAGATCCTTAATCATACAGCACAAAAATGGTGTCTTGCTCACAAAAGCAAAGCCATCCACCAGTACTTTCACTTACAAGGCAACACTTATAAACTCCATATACACCCCAAAACAATCTAAGCATATTATTTCAAAAAATAAAATATATTTAACTCCAAAAAAATCTAATTCTACTATTTCTCTTGAGTTTAACTCTATATAAAAAAGAAAAATACTGTCCCTAACTTTTCTCCTTGTTAAACAAATCTATCTTTCCTGAGAAGTATGCCGACTCCTCCTTTCTGACAATGCTTTGTCTTTATTTCTCACAAACTAATTTTCTCCCAAACAGCTTATCCTGTTTCCTCACATTATGAAACAGGCTATATTTCTGTGAAGCCTAGGTTGTCTCTCACAGGGATTGGCAATCTTTGGCACGCAGTCTGCCAGGGTAAGCACCGGAGGGAAGCAGCAGCCAGCACATCCCTTGCCCTGCGCCTCTTCCCGCAGCCCCTATTGGCCTGGAGCGACAAACTGTGGCCAGTGGGCACCGCGATCGGCCGAACCTGCAGACGGGACAGGTAAACAAACCGGCCCAGCCCACCAGGGTGCTTACCCTGGAGGGCCGCGTGCCAAAGGTTGCCGATCCCTGGTCTATCATAATGCATCTGCAAGACTGGATTGCTAAAGAATTACTTTTAAAATGTTACTCCTGAAGGAATTCTGCGCCAGAAAAGTAAAAATTGTGCGCACAATATTTTAAAATTATTCAAAATTCTGCATATTTTATTTGTCAATAAATAAATGTGGGGGTTCCAGCATGGCCACTGGCTGCATGGTAGTGGGAGATCACCTTGCAGCCCCTCCTCCCCTCCCCGGGACATGGACTTGGCAGTGAGGCTGCACCCAACCCTGACACAGCACAAGGGCTGGGCCTGCCCCAAAACACCCTAGGGCCCTGCCCCTCCATGCCAGGTGCACCAAAATAGCAAGCAATAGAGACAAAGCTGTCCTCCTATCTAGGTATGGGGCAAGCAGGTTCAGCCTGGCAGGATTGAAGTGTGAACAGGCTTAGTGTGGAGGGATACAGGAGGGGCTGAGAGAGTTCTGTGTGGTGCAATCTGGGTGTGGGCAGCTCTGCAGAGGGGCTCGTTGCGGGGTTTTGGATGTAGAGGGAATGGGACTCTGCAGAGGGATCCAGGTCAAATGGTTGGGGCTCAACAAGGGGAGCTCTGGGTGTGGAGAAATGGGGCTTGGCAGGGGGGTCTTGGTGTGGGGGGATTGGTGGGGTGAAAGTCTGGGTACATCTGGTTGGGGATCGAAGTGCGGGGAGCCTGACAGAGTGGTCCAGTGCAGGGAGGGAGGGCTCATCAGAGTGGGAGTTCAAGTGTGGGGGTCTCAGCCAGGGTGTGGTCTGGATGGAGGGGTGGGGGTCTGGATCCAGGGAACAGGGTCTCAGGAGGGAGTCTGGGTTCAGGGGGCCTGGGTATGGGGAGTCTGGATAAATAGGGGTTGGGCAGATGGGGGAGCAGCTCTTCCCCCGCAGCTGAGGAGTGATGGGGGTAGGAGTGGGGAGGGTGCAGAACTTCCTGCAGCTGGGTGGGTTTCTGGGAACAGGTCTGGCCTGCTCCTTGTAGGGGAAGAGGAAGTCATGTCCTCCCCTGCCTTCAGCCCATCTGGGACTAGTAGCTGAGCCCGGCAAAGAGTAAGAGCCATCGGCTGGGGCATCCTCAGGCCCGCCCCCCACCTTGCAGTGATTTACTTCTTCACTGGCTGCTCCGGATGCCAGAAAAGACACACCCAGGCTGCTGGGGAGGGGTACATGATCACTCTTGAAGCTTCCCTTTACTTCCCAGTCAGAAGTCATTTTTCTGAGAGGATGCCAAGAAATCTGCAGGGGACATGAATTCTGCATGTGTGTAGTGACACAGAATTCCCCCAAGAGTAATTTTAGTATCAGAAGACTCAACATCTAATATTAATGGAAACCCTGTCCAAGGGGCTGTCATGTTCTGGAGCGCAAACCAGGGCAGTGAGGGGTTATGTCACTGCTTGCCCTGTAACCGTGAGTGACTCAAAATGCTCTGCTGCTGAAGCTCCCTCATCTGGAGGCTTCCAACCAGCATATAAGCATGCACTGAATTTGTGTATGTTAAGCAGCCCTGGTTCAGCACTCTGATTCCAGCAGCCTCCTTGTTATACTACTGCCATACTCTTTGTTGTGAAATAACTCCTTGAGACGAACTAGAAGAATTCTGCTGCTAACTCCTTCACATGTTAGTGTGGTATCAGGTTCTGTGGTGGGGCAGAAGTTCAGTCCCTAGGAGAGTGCAGATACTTCAGTTCCAATTAGGGGTAATCTTCACAAGCTGATGATGTTGAGGTGTTGTGTAGCATCCATGTGGTGGGTCCTAGTGTCATGGTTTCTTCCAGAGGTGGTGTTTTAGTGGTTGTGTAGTTATTGTAGTTGGTTCCACCTTTATTTTTGTGTTGGATGCCTATCAGTTTTTTCTGATAGTTGTTTTAGGTTTCCTGCATGATCTCCAGATAGGTTTCCCGATTTTTTTTCTTCCAACAGATATGAGTATGTGATGATTTCCTGCTTGCAGTAGTCCCTTCTGGAGTATGTAAGGTACAGGAGATGGTTCCCTCTGTATTCTAAGGTGCTTCTGAAGAGCTGTTCAGCATATTTGGGGTTGTATGCGGTGGTCAGAGCATTATAAATGGTGAGTTCTTTGGAGATGATGATTTGTTTCTTACATCTGCTCAGAGCATAGATGTTGCTGCTCAGTCTGGCTTTCTTCTTCATGTTATGAACTTTCCATTTCTAAAAAATTATTCCTCTAAACAACTCTTCTTTTCCAAGAGTGAAGGAGCTCACAACATAAGCTGCACAAAACTGAAACCAAAAACTTTTAAAGTGGTCACTTTCACAATATATCAGAACAGCTGATATAACTATATATATACTGGAGCTGATTAGAGCCTGGATGAGAGCTTTGCACTAGCAAAATAAAAATTACTCTTCCTAAAAGTATGGGGACAAAGCTGATTTTGTTGTTTGTCTGACAAGATAAAAAAAATAGAGTACAAATTTAGGTAAAGTTACCTTAGTTAAAGTTACCATAGACTCACCAACATGTCCATATACTTACACCAAAACTGAATAATTGAGAGAATATTTGAGTTCCAATTTATATCAATTATTTTGAAGAAAGAATGCAAGGAAGCAAAAAGTTAGCTAATCAGTAACTAAAATAATATTTTTCTTAGGTACATATCCATCAATGTTAGGTAGCCTATACAATGCAATACCCCCCCAAAAATACATGAACATAAAAGTTAATGTTAAGTATGTTACTATGTAACATTAAATTGTTAAAATATATTTTAAAAAATAAGGCTACAGATTTAAAGAGAGCTACTCCTATAAAAATATCAACTCTACCTGAATATCCCATGAGAGGAGTCCTGCTTCTACAACCTGATCTACTAGAGAGAGGGGTGTTTTTCCTATCCAGAGCACTATTTAGTCCTCTTGCAGAAGAAGAGGCTTGTAAAATTCATTGTGCTAACATTTTCTGCATACGAACTCTTGTCCCAAAGTATGAATCTATGAAAAAAAGACAGAGCATCTCTTGAAAAGATAATGCATAGATCACTTTGCTGTTTAAGTCACACAAACGCCATAAAATAAAATTAACACAATCAGACATGAATTGTTTTGTTTGAAAAGCAATATAAATAAGGAAAAATAGTTAAAAGACTGTTAAGACATCTTAATGGAGAAAGGTTAATATATCCAGTTACAGAACCCAGGGGAGCTTTGCTGAATTGATATTAATATTTATATAATCCAAGTATAAAAAGAGAAAAAGTAAACTTCAGTAAGATGCTATTTTGGAAACCAACTCATATTGATATGATAATTTCTCCTTAATGCCATTACTTTATACTGACAGCAAATTCCCTGCTTAGGATATTATACTAATATTATGTGATAAAAAGCCAGATACAATGCATAATTTCATATTTGAGGGCTTTCTAGGCCTACAGAGGGGCTGCTCTATTTGTCAGATTTTCTACCTTCAGTTGCCTGTCAATTTCAATAATAATATCTGAAGTTGCACAAAGTGCTTAGGAAAATTCCCAAGTCTGAAAAGGGTCATAAAAAGAATGTATTTGCCTAATACTGAACACACATTTTAAAGGGTAATAAAAATGAAGAGAAAGAACCATATTCAAAAACTCATTCAGTTAAATTATCTTCTTCTGCCTATATGGTTCAACGCAAAGTCATACAATTTAAAATTTAAGAACTGGTGTGCTTCCTGGAATTTCTATTTTACTGATGAATTTGAAGATCTGCACTGTGAATTCTATGATGGTGCATTTACCTCAGAATCTGCTCTCATTTTAGTACATTAGAAACACTACAACAGCACAGACGCAGCATAGACACTACAACAAGAAAGGAGTTCTTTGGTTGCTATAGTAAATCCACTGCTCCAAGATAATTCTTTCATCGACCTAGCGAAGTCAACACAAGGGCTTAGTTCAGTTAAACTACATTACAAAGGGCATAAAATTTTTCACAGCTCAAAGTGATGTGTAACTTTGTAACAAAGAGCAGGCCATCTGTGTTTATTTAGATCTTAACTGGTTTTTAAATCGTTCTCTTGAGATAAAATGAATCAACGTATAGGAAAGTAAGAACCATCTGAATTAGATTTACATTTTTGATCCATCTTGTGTTAAATAAAGCAAGAATATGTTTTCTCATATCCAAAGACCGCATTAAATGTAAAAAAAAAAAAAGCGCATTAACATAACAGGGTCTGTAAAAGAAAACATTGTTGTATCCTATATTTTATGAAAATATGGTACATTGGTCTACAATACATTGCACTTAGAAATTGCTAAATGCCTAATGGATTTCTTGAAATTATCTCCAGATGGTTGGCACAAAAATACAGTTTACACCACCACCATTTATGTAATAGAAATTTGATCACAAAATACTATGACTGAAATACCATTAAAAGACTTGACATTCACTAGTCCTTACTCTCTGGAATAACCATATTTCCTATAAACAGTTGTTCCTGCAGTATACCAATTGCTGTATAGTGGCAGTTGATTTTTTAAATGGCACCCACAGTATTACTCATACAGGCTAGGGCCTTGAAGTAACAATATAAAAAAACATAACACTTACCCACTGCAGTATGTTAGTTATTTTCCTAATAATAAATGGAGAACACCTGCTGAGGGGAAGATGGCCAGTAAGTCCCAGTGGCAAAAGCCCTAAGTACCTCTGTACGATCTTTAACAGTTTCCATTAAATAATCTTTGACCCTAATGGCCTAATCTATTAACATAATCTTGCACATTGAAGCCAGGGGAAGTTTAGACAACACTAGAGCAGACTGTGTCATGGGCTCCTACACCTCCACCACACAAGCCAACACAACATTCCCATTCCACATACAAGAAAATATGCGAAGTACCTCAAATAGATATTAGGTAAATGTTGACTTTTTAATGATCCTCAATGTATATATATCAGCACTATTGCTTTCAACTTTGGCCACTGGTACTTGGCTGGCCATACACCTCCCCTTTAATGGTATATATCAGGGGTAGGCAACCTATGGCATGTGTGCTGAAGGCGGCACACGAGCTGATTTTCAGTGGCACTCAGACTGCCCAGGTCCTGCCCACCAGTCCAGGGGGGCTCTGCATTTTAATTTAATTTTAAATGAAGCTTCTTAAATATTTTTAAAACCTTATTTACTTTACATACAACAATAGTTTAGTTATATAATATAGACTTATAGAAAGAGACCTTCTAAAACGTTAAAGTGTATTACTGGCATGCGAAATCTTAAATTAGAGTGAATAAATGAAGACTCGGCAGAGCACTTCTGAAAGGTTGCCAACCCCTGGTATACACCATAACCCTCCTCCCGACCGGTGCTGAAACCAGGGCCTTGCCCCTGCTGAACACCTGCAAGCCGCCACATATTCAACTGTCAGCACTCTAACCCACAATACAGCTTGTGTGGCTCTAAGTCCAAACCTATTTTGTGTGTTCTTGTATGCTCCAGAATATGGAGTACTCCAAGCTTTACTATGTGCCAGAGGTTATACTAAATGAAAGTAATTAATTGAGGTGGGTGGGGGCTCAACACAGATGCTGGGCTCCACCTTGTTCAGCCTCAAGGACCAAAACCTGTACCATTGAAGCCAGGGAGTTTTATCATAGCTTTTATGGCCCTGTCTTGATGGCCAAAAAGAGTATAGTTTTCAACTGCATTAGCGGGAAGTAGCTTAACACAACTGCAAAATTATCAGAGGTGTCAATTAATTGCAGTTAACTCGTGATTAACTCAAAAAATTAATTGCGGTTAATAAAATTAATTGTGATTAATCGCAGTTTTAATCGCACTCAAACAATAGAAAATCAATTGAAATTTATGAGATATTTTGGATGTTTTTTCATATATATTGTATTCTGTGTTGTAACTGAAATCAAAGTGTATATTTTTTATTATAAATATTTGCACTGTAAAAATGATAAAATAGTATTTTTCAGTTCACTTCACACAAGTATTATAGTCCAGTCTTTGTCGTGATTTACAAATGTAGATTTTCTTACATAACTGCACTCAAAAACAAAACAATGTAAAACATCAGAGCCTACAAGTTCACTCAGTCCTACTTCTTTTTCAGACAATCACTAAGAGATAAGCAAGTTTATTTACATTTACAGGATAATGCTGCCCTCTTCTTATTTATGTCACAAGATATTGAGAACAGGCATTTGCTTGGCAGTTTTGTAGCTGGCATTAAAAGATATTTATGTGCCAGATATGCTAAACAAAAGTCTTAAAAGAGTAACACTGATGCGGCAACTACAGAACCCGAACCATGAAAAGAGAATAACAACCTTCTGCTGGTGGCATCTGACTCAGATAATGAAAATGAACATGCATCCGTCTGTACTGCTTTGGATTGTTATTGAGCAGAACCCGTCATCAGCATGGACCCATGTCCCCTGGAATGGTGGCTGAAGCATGAAGGGACACATGACTCTTTAGTGCAGTGGTCCCCAACATTGTTGGCTGGCGGGCACCAGCCGAAGGACCACTGCGGCAATGGAGCACTCGCCGAAATGCTGCTGAATTTCGGCGGCATTTCGGCGGCGACGCCTCTCGATGACATCGCTTGCCCTCGACAAGCGACGTCATCGAGAGGCATCCCTGACGAAATTCGGGAGCGACGCCTCTCGATGACATTGCTTGTCGATGGCAAGCAGTGTCATCGAGAGGCGTCCCTGCCAAAATTCGGGAGCGATGCCTCTCATTGACGTCACTTGTCAGCAACAAGTGTCATCGAGAGGCGTCCCTGCTGAAATGCCGCTGCGGCATTTCAGCGAGTGCTCTCCCAGGGGCGAGGACGCGGGTGCATTAAAAAGCCCCCGCGGGCGCCATGGTGCCTGCAGGCACCATGTTGGGGACCCCTGCTTTAGTGTATCTGGCACATAAACATCTTGCAGTGCCCGGCTACAACAGTGCCATGCAAACACCTGTTCTCACTTTCAGGTGACATTGTAACAAGAAGCGGGCAGCATTATCTCCTGCAAATGTAAATAAACTTGCTTGTCTGAGCAATTGGCTGAACAGGAAGTAGGACTAAGTGGACTTGCAGCCTCTAAAATTTTACATTGCTTTATTTTTGAATGCAGTTTTTTTATATAATTCTACATTTGTAGGTTTCATGATAAAGCAATTGCACTACAGTACTTGTACTTGGTGAATTGAAAAATCTTTTTAGTTTGTTTTTTTACAGTGCAAATATTAGTAATCAAAAATAAAGTGAGCACTGTACACTTTGTATTCTGTGTTGTAATTGAAATCAATGTATTATAAAATGTAGAAAATATCAAAAAATATTTAAACAGTATTCTATTAATGTTCAACAACGCAATTACTCACAATTTTTATTGCGTGATTAATGATTAATTTTTTTAATCCCTTGACAGCCCTAAAAATTGTTAGACTACATGTTTAAAAACATTAAAAGGTCTTTTCAATCATGTTAGATTTATTGAGCTAATACAACTGAAAACCACACCTTTTTGACCCATCAAGGTAGAGCTTGTGGGAACAGGATCTAAGTGCTTATCTACATAAAACTGTACCATTTTAACTATACTGGCATACCTAAAATAGTACCACCATCCCAGGTGTGGATATAGATACACTAGTATAAAATGTGCTTCCCTAAAGGAATGGAACTAAGCTCTACTGACATAACAGTATACTTTATACTGGTGTAAACAGTGCCCACAACCTAGAGCAGGGGTCAGCAACCTCTGGCACACAGTTCGCCAGGGTAAGCACCCTGGTGGACCAGGCCAGTTTGTTTACCTGCAGAGTCAGCAGATTTGGCCAATTGCGGCTCCCACTGCCCGCGGTGCACTGTCCCAGGCCAATGGGGGCGGCAGGAAGCCGCAGCCAGCACATCCCTCACCCGCGCCGCTCCCCGCAGCCCCTATTGGCCCGGAATGGAGAACTGCAGCCAGTGGGAGCCACGATCCCCCGAATCTGCTGACGTAGCAGGTAAACAAACTGGCTCGACCCGCCAAGATGCTTACCCTGGCGAGCCGTGTGCCAGAGAGTGCCGACCCCTGACCTAGAGATTGTGCAACTATTTTGATTTAAAAATTACACCTTTAACTAAAATAGATATATCAACACAGAAAGCATGCATAGACCTAGGGTGACCAGATGTCCCGATTTTATAGGGACAGTCCCAATATTTGGGGCTTTTTCTTACATAGGCTCCTATTACCCCCCACCCCCGTCCCGATTTTTCACACTCGCTGTCTGGTCACCCTACATAGACCAGATGCTTAAAATGATGAGGCTACTTCCTGCAAGGAAAGAGGTTTTATTGGTCAACTGAGGACTTCACCTGATACTGTTAACTCCTTCTTACCCCAACCATATTAAGTAATTTTTTTTAAAATAAACTGTGAAGCAAATTGTAAAGATGTGGAGGAATTTTTGATGGGTTTAGAGAGCAAATTGTTTTTTCTTATTTATATGTTTATTTTAACATTAGCAATATCACATCGCCCCACTTTCTTCCCATTATGGGAGATGTGAGTATTGCTGTCATAGGAAACTTTAATTTGAGCTGCAGTTCCAACTCCATCAAAAGGAGAAGAGCATCCTCCTCCTTACACAGACAGCCCATCTAACCGTTCAGGCCGATGGGCAGAGATTTGCTGGGACGGGATATACGTGGACGCTGGGCGCTGTGTAACACTGATCCCCTGGGGTGCACATTCCCGTTTCCCCTTCCCAGGAGCAGCAGTTGGCCTGGGTTGGCTGGTGGAACAGGGAGGGCACGGCGGACCTAGCTCCATCTAGGCTTCTAGGCTGCTCAGACCACTCCGTACACAGGGCCCGGCAGCTCGGGGGGTGGGCAGGGGGCGTGTCTGAGTTCGGCCAGCCGCCCTGCTCCCCACCTCCTGCTGCCGCAGAGAACAGCTGCGGCCCCGGCGCTGGGGTCACGCCCCTGCCGAGGGAGTTTGCCTCTCGCTGGGGGCCGGCCGGCTCCGCTCTGCCGCCAGCGCTGCCCGCCGTGCTCAGCGGGGTTTGCAACAGCCCGAAGTGGTAGCGGGGAAGGTGCTCCGCCCCGGACGAGGACGAACAACGGCCCGAATAGGAGGCCGAAGCCGAGGCTTCCTCTCGCGCTACCGGCCTCCTCTCGTCGCTTCCCCGCTGCATCCCCTCAGCGCAGGCACCAGAGGCCACACACAAAATGGCGGCGGCGCCGACGCTATGAAACCCGCGCATGCGCAAACAGGAAAGGGCGCCCTCCGACGCAATCCAGTATACCATGGCCACCTGGAAGCTGTTTTGTTTTGGGAATCGTAAGAGCCCTGCCGTTTGTCATGCGGCTGGCCCTATAAATCCCCGACATGGGAGGGGGCGTACAAAACAGCTGCTGCTGCACAGTGGGTTTGGTTCCCGTCTGCCCGAGCAGACAAGATGTAAAAGTCCCTTGGGGAGGCGCATGGAGGTTCCCCTTGTCCCACATGCTGTTCCTAGCTCAGGCCCTCCGCTCCGCTGTGCTACCCATATACCCTACGCTGCCACCCGCCAATCCTCTTCCCCTGCACCAGTATTTTCTCCAGGGGCTTCCCCTCACCCCATCTTCCTGAAGATTTCCTCCAGGGTGCCTGCCCTTCCCCTTCATTTAGCAAAGATAAGATTGAGGGTGACTGGAGCGCAGTCTATACCTATCTACATGGAGAACAGCTATTTAATAAGGGGCTCTTCAGTCTAGGGTTCAGTGAGGTTATAGTGCAGATACCCAAGAAAGAAACTCCCAGAGATTGGAGTAACTGGTGTGGTATCACTCTTTCATCCGTGCCATGCAATGTATTGTGTAAGAGCATAGTCCAGCATATATATATCAGAGGTAGTTGGTAGCATTCTCAGGAAAGAGCAGACCGGTTTTTGGAAAGGGCGTGGATGCACAGACCAGATCTTCACTCTATGAAAAGTAACAGAACAAAGGTTCAGAGAAGGGCAATTAAAGTGATTAGGGGTTTGGAACGGGTCCCATATGAGGAGAGATTAAAGAAGCTAGGACTTTTCAGGCATAAATAAATAAAAGGAAGTTCTTCACACAGTGCACAGTCAACCTGTGGAACTTCTTGTCTGAGGAGGTTGTGAAGGTTAGGATTGTAACAGTGTTTAAAAGAGAACTAGATAAATTCATGGAGGTTAAGTCCATTAATGGCTATTAGCCAGGATGGGTAAGGAATGGTGTTCTTAGCCTCTGTTTGTCAGAGGGTGGAGATGGATGGCAAGAGAAAGATCATTTGATCATTACCTGTTAGGTTCGCTCCCTCTGGGGCACCTGGCATTGGCCACTGTCAGTAGACAGGATACTGGGATGGATGGACCTTTGGCCATTCTTATCTTCTTATGCTTAGAATGGCAACGGCAGCTCTACATAAAATTCATAGACTTTGAGAAGGCTTTTGATTGCACCACAGGCTGATCCTGTGAATGCTTTCTGTGGGCATATGGAATCCCTCTCTATATAATCAACATCAAAAGCTTCTATTCCAACTTTATATACAGTGTTGATTACAGTGAGCTCAGTTTTGAAGTCAAAACAGGAATATGTCAGGGGTGTGTCATATCTGCAATCCTCTTCAACATTGCCATCGACTGGATAATGCTGCATACAACAGAAGACATGCCAAGAGGCATTAAGTGGACACCCTTCTCATCCCTTGAAGACCTGGCCTTCACAGATGATCTCGCTCTCCTATCACATACCTAACACCATATACAAGAAAAAACAACTTGACTCAACACATTCAGCCAGCAAATTGGACTGAAAATCAACCACAATAAGACAGATATTATGACCTTTAATATTGCCTCACTATCACCAGTATAGATAGAGGATCATGTTTTTACCAATGTAGAAACATTCACATACTTAGGCAGCACCATCAGCCAGGACGGTGGAACAAGCCAGGACATCCAGAACAGAATCATTAAAGCCAGGAACACCTTCAGGAATTTAAATGCTGTCTGGAAATCATCAAAATACAACACTAAAACCAAACTCAAGAAAAGCTGCATACTTTCAACACTACTTTATAGTGCAGAATTCTGGGGAATGAGAAAGTATGACATGTCCAAACTGTCTTCATTCCATACAGCCTGCCTCAGAAAAATCCTCCATATCTTTTGGCCCAGAATAATCTCAAACCAAGATCTATTCACACAGTGCAGCTAAGAAGATATGAGTACTATCATTGCCAGGAGATGGATTGGCCATGTGCTTTGAATGGAAACCGATCCCAACACCAGAATAGTAATGAGGGACACCTGAAAGCAAGCGAAAATGAGGTAGCCTGAAAATAACATGGCAAAGAGCTGTGGAAGCTGAGCTGAAAAAACTGGGGCACAGCTGAGGACCCATTGAAAAACTTGCCAGAAACAGACAGGAGTGGAGGAGCTTCATTACTGCCCTAAACGCTGGAGGCATAATGGGAACATGGTGATGATGATCTTCAATCTAACTGACAAAGATATAACACCATCCAATGGCTGGAAGTTAGTTAGACAAAATTGGACTGGACATAAGGTGCAAATTGTTGACAGTGAGAGTAATTAACTAAAGACCCTTGTAACAATTTACCAAGAGTCATGATGAGTATCCATCAATGACCATTTTAAAATCAAGACTAGATGTTTTTCATGAAACATACAGTCTAGGAGTTATTTTGAGGTGTTCTATGGTCTGTGCCATACTGGAGATTAGACTAAATGATAACAATGGCCCCTTCTGGTCTTGGACTCTGTGAATGCCTGGCCATCACAGACCAGGCCTCCTTTATTCCTCCCCTGCTTCCACAGCCCCCTTCTTCCATGCCCTTGGTACCCACAGGCTTCACTGTTGGTCTTCAAGGAGGCAAATGGCCTTTTTCCCTCAGCCTCCCCTCTGGAGGCTTTGGGGTCAACCAGCTGGCCAGCTCCCCATCTGCTTTCTACAGGGGGCCCTAAGAAGAGGCTATTGCTTTCCCAGTGAGACTACCCCATCTGGTTCTCAGGGAGTTAAAGACTCACTTCAGACAGGCAGCATCTGCTCCAGGAGAGCCCTCAGCAGCTCCTCCTTATTCCTGAAGGAATTGTGTGCCAAAAAAGTAAAAATTCTGCCCACAATATTTTTTAATTCTACAAAATTTATCAATAAGTGTGGAGACTCAAACATGGCAGTGGAGAGCACAGGCCACTGGCTGCATGCAGGTGAGAGAAATCACCCTGCAGCCCATCCCACACACAGGACAGGGACTCAGTGGTAAGGCTGCACCTCATCCTGACACAGCACAAGGGCTGGGCCTGCCTCTCTGTGCCAGGCGCACTGGGTGTGGATAGGGAGGCTGAGCCCAGCAGGATCCCCGTGTAGAGGGGATCCAGATCTGAAGCGAGAGGGTTCTGGATGGACAGGGGCTCATGGGGTGCAAAGAGTTCTGGGTTTGGGGGCAACAGGACTATGCAAGGGGATCCAGGTGAAGGTGGTTGGGGCTCAGCAGGAAAGGTCTGGTGGGGGGGGGGGCTCAGTGGTAAGTGTAGGTGCATCTGGTTGGGGCTTGGGGGGGGTAGGCATCTGCGTGGGGGAGGCTCATCAGCATGGTCCAGGTGCAGGGTGAGTGGGGTTCATTGGGGTGGGGGTTTGATGAGCCTGCTTAATGGAGCCCCTGCTGCTGAGGGGACACTGCATGCTGGTTCCCGCTTCTTCCCCTAGTCTGCTACCCCTTCCTCCTATCCCCTACCCCTCTCTCCCACATCCCCATCTGTCCAATCCCATCTGGCTTCCTTCCCAACTGCCTCTTCCCCTCACCCACCACGTGCACTCACCATTGTACAGAAAACAGGATGGCTCTCAGCACACATTAGAAGAGCCTAACGAGCACTAGGACCCATGAGTCCATCTTTTTAATCTCACCTCATAATGCTGTTCCATAACATTAATCATGTGTGTTGCCTGTCTGTCCAATTCTAATGCATCTTTGAGATAAGGCAAACAGTACTGCACCATATGCAAGGTGTAGGAAAACCATAGATTTATAAAGTGTCATATTTACTGTCTTATTTATCCATTTCCTAATGGTGCCTAACATTTTTTACTGCTGCTGCAGATGTTTTCAGAGAATTATCTATGACTCAAGATTAAATTAGCTGTTGCTAATCAAGAAGACACCATTATTTTGTATGTACAGCACTTAACACTGAATTCCATCTGCCTTTTTTTGCCCAGTCACTCAGTTTTGTGAGATCTCTTTGTAACTCTTCACTGTCAGCTTTGATCTTCACTATCTTGAGCAATTTTGTATTGTCTGCAAATTTTGGCACCTGTTTACCATTTCCTAGGTGATTTATTAAGACGTTGATCACCACTGGTCCCAATATAGATCCCTGAGGAATACCACTATTTCCCTTTCTACATTTTGAAAATGGCCATTTATCCAACCCTTTGGTTCTGGTGTTAACCAGTTACTGATCCATGAGAGAACCTTCCTTCTTACCACAAAATTGTTATTGCAGTTCTAGGACATTAGTAGCTATGCTGCAATGAATGATTGTGTGGTTTCAATACATGCACTGAAGAATATTTCAGTATGAAGTTGTGTAAAAATATCAATAAATTATAGAAACAAGTGTGTGAAAACATTTAATAAAGGATCTCTACATGCAAAGACAAGCTGTCACCAAAGACAGTACTAATATCTTACTGTAATTCCACAAAGTGAGCTGAAAATCTTAACATTTAACAAGATAAAATGAGGTAGTTAATGATACCAATGCACTCTGCTCTGAAACTAAGTACTTTAACTTCCACATGTTGTAAAGGCCAACTAATTTTCTTCAGTGGATGCTTTATTGATGGAAGATTATATCTCATTCAGTTTACAGATAAATGAATATGTGTAGTGATACACATTGCTTGATTAACTACAATATACAGTACCAGAATCTTTCCAAAAATTCTGTATAATATTGTAATTAAAATGGAAGAAAATATATTTAAACAATGACTAATTAGGATACTAGTTTGCTTTGTAATACATCTCTAACCAGTAGTCTTATCTAAAAGAAACATCCATTAATTTAGAAAAAAATAGTTTGACTGGCAAAAAGGCTTTTAAAGAAAAATAACCTTAAAATAAGGCAATTGAAGTAAGGACTAGTGCTCTGCATTGACCATTCTATTAAAAATGGAGAACTTTTGAAAAATCTTTTTAGGACATCTTTAACTATAAATAAGCTGGGGGACTGTTAAAGCCTACTTTTTCCTTCACAATTACCTTTAATATGATCCAACAGGAATTTCATTTAGTCCTTCTCAGTCAGAACATGGTGGGCAGATGCAAACGCACAATGCTACGGGATGTAAAATAGAGGCACTTTAAGCACTCCAAAGACAAAACGATTTCATCCTTCAGAAAAAATATTTCATAGCTACTTTTATTTGATATTATTTCTTTCACAACTATTTTCTCAAGTGCTAATGAAGTAGTAATTCATATCAATGACAAATTTTCAATTAGCAGCACATTTGGCAAGTCATACTACTGTAGAGAGGCGATCTGTAGAATGCTTATTACCTGCAAGTCTCAATCGACACTCAACACAAATGATATTGTATTTTCAGTAGTAAAAATATCTTCTTTAATAAAGGACTTTACTGGTGGCTAACAACTGTATTTGCTGAGAACAAAAACCTTTACACTTATCAATTGCTATGAGAAGAAAACTATCAGTATTGGATAAAAATGATGGAATATCCTAAACAGGATGTTTTAAATGCACACAGTTGTCCACTAACATCAAAGTGTTGTAACTACTAGTATCTTTTCTCTGCTTCTCTTAAATACAGTGCTCAGGGTAACTGACTGTCAATACATGCTTATATTATCAAGACAATGTTTTGTGACTGATGTAGGAAACAAAAAAAAAAATCAAGTCATTCAAGTACTCTATTACTGTGACTAATATGCTGTTGTTTTGAGTTAGTGTACAAACAGAGCCCACAGGTCCACATATTTAGATGCAGATAAAAATGTTTCTTCATCTGTTACAGAACCTGCAATACATATAACATCCACATAATTTATTTAAACAAGCCATTTTGACACAATCCACGGACAAAGTGACAAGGTTTATTGTACAGTGATAATTTTACTGTACTGATGTAAACACATTAAAATGAAAAATATATGCAAGTATGTTTGAGATGAGTTTCAACCAACAAAATCAAAGCAGCTGAGCATAGCAATTTTTTGCTTCTGTAAGGTCTAGCTCACAAGTTCAGGCTGTACATTTATTCTTTGAAGGATGTCTTCAGGCATACAGAAAACAGGACTGACAGGCTTAATTTGTTCATCTCCTAACAATGACAGACCAGCAATTCCAAATAAGGTGTGAAAAGGATCCACCTGGAAAAAAAATTAAGAATTTATACACACTGACAACTAAAACCCTTTGGATGAGTTTACAGCGAGACAGTAAGACGACTGAGTTGCTAGAAGAGACTGAGAAAGCTCAATGGTGGTTGAATATTTAATTTCAGAGAACAATGGAAGTGCACAACTTCCTGGTTTTTAGTATGCAATTACTTTAAAATATCAGAAGTAAATATTCACACACATTAAAAGGAAAAAAATAGCCAGCTTCAAATTATATACATTTAGGATACAACTTTGAGATGTTTGAATTAATGATGTTTGTTGCCACCAGAAATTTTTTTAAACCTGAACTCAACAGTACACATGCAGATAATGGAAAAAGTCTGACAGCTCTTTCCACCAATTCTTGTATGCATTATTACAACATGGTAAATCTAATTCCTCATGGTTTTACTATCTATAATGTAAAAGTTACATGCTAACCTGATGATCTAAAACCAACTCTGCCATAAACTCCATATTTTTTTTACTCAACATTATATTGCTCTTTGGCAATCTCTCTGAACTAGAGCTGTGCTGACAGGTCTTAGAGGGGGCCAAAGGGACCCAAATACACAACTGAAGGGAAAACAAGGAAAAATGGGGCATAGGAGAAGAGAAAACATAGGTAGGAGGCAATTCTCTCAGATTTAGAGATTCCTTCATGAGATAAGGAACAGATTTTCCAGAAGGCTGCTATACAGTTTGCATGTCCCTACACAGACAACATAGAAGGCTACTTAAACCTTTAGGCTGAAGGTATGTATGTCTTCAGTGATGTAGCCTGCATCCTCACTGCAAAGTGGGCATTGTCAGCCCTAATAAAAACAGAAACCAGGGCTCTAACCTATACCCCCAACTGTGCTAGCTAGCCCAAATAGAGAGCACCACTTAGCTCAGGTGATAAGATGATGTGTGTGGACAATAACCAAGTAGAAACCTGAGCTGACTCTACGCTAAAGACAAACCCTTACGACCTAGTTCACAGCTTACTAAAGCTCCTTACATTGCTCTGCAGCATAAATGAGCAATAAATTAGGTGGAAAAAGCCCCTTGCGTATACCATCTGCACAGGAGGCCTCATTGGCCAGTTTACAGCTGGCTTAAGGGCTCTACAATGATCCAGCTACCAGCCTCCCACATATTATTATTATATTGCCTAAAAGCCCAGCCTCAGACCAAGGCCCTAATGTACTGAACAAAACAATTAAAAGACTGCCCCTTCCTAAAGAGTTGGCATAGCAGGCACATCATAAGAATGTCCAGAATGCACAGCACTGACTATTCTCTGCTTTCTAAGGCCCACACATAGGCCATTAAAAGCCAAATGTAAGCTAAAGGAGCTCTTGAAGCTGCTCTAAATTTACACAGGGGGCTGGACAGGCCCCTGCATGGACCCAAAGTTAATGTTACTTTCTAATTCTCCTTAGAGACATAAAAAAAGCTTCCTGCTACACGTGTAGGGCTAACTTAGACATGGGCAGGCCCAAGTTAAGACAAGCCAAGCCTGAACAAGGAATTGCTGTAACAGCTAACCATTATGAATATATTTCTAGCAAATAAGGGAGAGAGAAACTAACTAAACTCACGATTGTGGATATTAGAGACACAAAGTGGGTAAGGCAATATAATTTATTGGACAAACTTCTGCTGGTGAGAGAGAAGCCTTCTAATTACAGAGCTCTTCCTCAGGTCTGGGAAAGGTCCTCAGTCTCACAGCTAAATACCAGGCGAACAGAGAATTTAGCTTTAGTAGCAGCAGTATTCAATTCTCACAATAACTGCCACAACACTTTTATTGATGATCAGATTGCAATTTGACCTTAAATATACTGATAATTTTAATGGGAAATCTTAAATGCTATTTTTACCTTCCGTTTTCATGTAGCTCACTTTCATCTTTAGTTTACCTAATAGTTTTTGTTTAAGCTGACACATTTGTCTTCACTAAATTCTAAGCCAGCGGTTCTCAAACTGTGAATTGGGACCACAAAGTGGGTCAAGACTTCATTTTACTGGGTCAGACTTGCTGGGGCCTGGAGCTGAAGCCCGAGCCCACCACCTGGGGCCAAAGCCCAAAGGCTTCAGCCATGAGTGATGGGACTCAAGCTTCAGCTTCACCCCTGATAGGTTGGGCTCAGGTTACAGGCCCCCTACCCGGGCTGAAGCCCTTGCGCCTTGGCCCCCCCTGCTGGGGTGGCGGGCCTCAGGCGGGCTCAGGCTTCAGTCCTCCCTCCTGGGGTCATGTAGTAATTTGATATCAGTAGGGGGCAATGAAGTCTGAGAACCCGTTCTAAGCTATAAATATCAAGAGCATACATTCTTAATGTTTTCCAACATCACTTTTAACTGAAAAAAATATCAAATTTAACTGGACAAGTCTATTTAAATGAAACATCTTTAACTTTTACTTCTCTTTTTACTGTAGCATTTTAAAATGTAACAGTCACAACTGCAATACAGTCTACAATCTTATTAGCCTGTCGCTTTTCAACAAAATGTTTTTTCAGCCATCTGCTGGGGCTTTAAACAGGGAAAGGGTCCTGAATTCTCAGCATGGGATAAGTCAGCAGATATTGAAAACCGTCACATGCTCCCTCAAGAAAACAGATATGCTAAGGTAGCATTACCTTGTTCATACTCATGTACTACCTTTCATATAAAATAAAGCCTTTTGCAAACCTGTAAACTTTGAATTTCAACCTAAAATGTACATTTAAATTAACTTGCCATATCTCCTGGTCTGTCTGCAAATCCTCCAGTCTCCTCATCCTGGCAAGCCAAGATAAAGCAGCGTAATTTCTCTCTGTCAATCCAATGTAGTCTACCAATTATCTTCAGGGATGCTAACACCCACCATGAATAACATACATCTGGTAACTGGCAAATAAATATATTAATAGAGTATTACGTTTTTTAAATGAGTTGCAGTAGTAACACTAGGTTTTGTGAAACCACTAGCCATATCAAAACATCACTGAGCAGAGTACAAATTTGGAGCACTGCCTCTTGGGCAGAGATCAGAGTTCCTCCACACACCTTATTTGCAGATGCCCTTCCTCCCCCGCCAGCAGGAGAATCACAAGTGTTCTGCTGCTTTTGAAACCTTGCCAGTCTCTGACAGGATTTTGGCTCTGAAGAAGAGACTCATTTAAATGGTATTTTCATTTTCATGGCTAAGAGGGACGAGAGACTATGAGAACAGTATCAACCACTAATTTAACAAAAAAACTCTTAAGTTTGAAAGCATTTGTCTGCTGCATCCATTAAGAAAACTAGTGCTAAGAAGTCTCCACTTGCAAGTCAGTCATACCAGACTACATTATTCAACTGTTGGACACACACAACACGAATCCTACAAAAATTATAAATCAAGTATTTTTCTGGTTACTTTATGAACAAACATTTATAAAACCTGTAGTATACAGCATTCCTAAGACATCACAATATATCCAGGCCCTGATTCAGCAAGGTATTTTGAAACCTTAAACTATGTTGAGAACATTGCATCTTCTAAAACAAGAACCAATAGTGGATGATACAGTGAAGGAATCAAGATTAAGAGTAAAAACATCTGAAGTTTTGCAACAGCATTTGAAAGTCCATATTTTCCAGAAATTAGAAAAATAATATTTCTGCTTCTACACTAAGCAGAGTAAAAGTTTTTTAAAAAGTGAATCAAATACCTTCTCTGGCCTTCCATTGAGACCCCCAGAGGGTAACTGACGTTCACAAAGCCACCAGCCCAGCAAGTCAGCATTTATTTGGTGCAACTGGCCTGTTATGGCCAGAAATCCTGTGCAACAATAGATCTAAAATTACAGACATAAAGTTCATGTGTATTTAAGAACTAAGTAGCATGTAATAGACTAAATGTAGGAGGATCACAAAGCAGGATTCCATTCTTTCACATCATGCTAATAGTTAAAATAAGCAAGTCAGAAGATTAAGTGTTCAGTTTACAAAGTGAACATACTACTCCACTGTTATGATTTTTTAAATTTTATCAGAAGATAACATCTTACTAATGTACTCCAGTTGTCATTAAAAGCAAAATGTAATTTGTAGTGTCCTAAAAAAAATCAGATTGAACGTTAAGGTATTTTCTTAATGTATGCAGGACCTTAGAGGAGATTTAGAATTAAAAAAAAAACCACCACTATTTTGAGGGGGGACTATGACACGTTTAGGTTGTATGTTTCATAAATAATTAAGTTTCTCTACATTGAATAGTTTTTATATTTTCATTTAAACAAGTAAAACCTTCCAAATTACAATACTCAGAACAATTGTGGAAAATGAACAGCTGATTATTGTGATTAGATCTATATTGAAATAGTACTAAAATGGGTTGAAGGTCATTTCTATCAACTGGAGGTTCGGAGTAAGTGTCGGTATGAACTTCATCCAAAGTTAAAGTTACATGTAAATTTTCTAGAGGAAGTCATACAGGTCATCTTCCTTGGCATTTATCTATTCTTAATGAGCTCTAGTACCCCTCCAGCTAGCTTGTCACCTTAAAAGAAATTCCACCAGCACCATCAAGAAGTTAACCAAGTTACCTCTGCAACATATCAGACTTTAGAATAAAAGGTAAGAGTGGAATCTACAGTAAATTCCACTTGAACTATAACTATAACTGGGCCCTGAACTATAATTATCATTGGGCCAAACAAGTATTTTTCCTACCAGAAGGCAAGACATTTGATCAACGTGCAATCCAGTGAAGTACAAAAAGTTCTGATATGCTTAACCTAACAGAGGAAAAAGTAGATGACGTCAAAATTGTATTCTAATCATATTACAAAATTTGAGATTTCCTCCCTAACAAATTTGAATGCTCACTACTTTTTGTCTCTCTTTTGGAACTTTAGCTACATTTTTAACTCATTCTTGTGATGTCTGAAACAAAAATTCACACTATGCAAAACTGTGGTTCTGATATGGATTTTTAGGGACAAAATCCAGCTCCTAGACCTCTTTACAGATCAATTCTGTACTTGTGTCATTTAAAGGAATAAAGTTCTTTACATACATTTAGGAAGTGACAAAACTGCTTCAGTCTGCATTGCTGACAGGTTTTAGAAACAGTTATAGAAACTAGATATTTGAGAATTTCTTGTTAATTTAAAATATTTCAATGTGCAAGCAACAGCACTTACCTGCCCTGCATGTGATTCAGAACCAGGTCTACAACCAAATCCTCCATCAAAGTTCATACAGGACAAAACAAATTCGACTGCTTTTTCCACATCAACAACATCTAGCTTTCCCTGCAAGTCAGAAAAGTCCCTTTAACATTTTATACTACCACCAAGTAAATTATGTACAGCTACTGTAGCATCATTCATCTGCCATCTACAGAAAACTTAAGTATTTGTATCTAATATCCACCCTTATTGCAGAACTTACCAAAAGAGCTAGTGTTGCTGCAGCACAGAAAGAGAATCTGGTATCTATTTCTCCTACAAAGAAGGGAGGGAAAATAGTATAACTGCAGAGAACTAATTTTGATATACATATGCACACAGATGATGCATGCTATTAAAAAGAACACAGTAAGTCACTAAACATGGGTGTTTCTCTGAATATTAAATAGAAAACACTCCAATACTTTATACCAATATTTTCCTCCACCAGCCAATAATTCACATTACTTCCCAATAGGATCACACTAAACAAATACAAAATGATCTCTATGTAACCATGAATTAATAATCCTTTGATTACTTAGTGGTTGCAAAACAAATATCCAGGCTTACTTCAGTTAAAAGAAATTTGTAAATATCTTATTTTTTAGTTTATAAAAAGTACCCAGTGCACATATTGTGCACTGAATAGAAAGAGAACTGGTTGAACAATGTTACCACAGAGATTCATTCACCAGTTAATTACCCACACTGCCCACTCTCAGCTCTTCACCATCATAATCTGAAGGCCACAAAGACTCACAACTTTGGACAAAACAAGTTAAAGGGCAGTGGACCCTCAAGAAAATATCAGCACCAGTCTCCACAATACTCAAGGTCTTCAGCTGGTGTGAAGGCATAGATCAAGAAAGAGGGTCTCTCAGGCAAGGTCTACACTAGAAACTTTTGCAAGTATAGTTTCATCAGTTAGAGGAGTGATTTTTATGACATTTCTATAGTGGCAAAAAAGCCCCAGTGTAAATACAGTTATATTGTTTTAAAAAGTTTGTTATTTTGCTAATGGAAAAGGATTACTACTTGGTATAGCGCGCGCACAAGATGCATGTGCGCGTACGCGTGTCTGTGTGCGCAGACACGCAGTTATACGAGCAACTGTGCATAAATGGGCAGTGTGTGTCATACACGTGTGCGTCTGCGTGTCTGTGCGCGCGCGCGCTATACCAAGTAGTAATCCTTTTCCCAGTGTTGATTAGACCTCAGTAATTAGAACTCAAGTCAACACTTTAAACTGTACCCCAGACGCAAATAGGGAATGAGTGCAGTTTTTCAGAAATGGTTTAATATCCTTGTTGTAGCTCATATCACCAATCAAGCAGCTAACCGCATTCTGTACTAGCTTTAGCTCCTGAATTTTCCTCAATGGTAGCCCCATTTATAGTGCATTTCAGTAATCCGGTCTGATAATTTACATTTTTGTTAGTATTTGTCATATCCCTGCCTGTGCATTTTATTACTATATTATGACAAACTGGCTGAAATGTAAAAGTTAGTGCTGAATACGGATGACCATTTTAATACCAACACGTAGCTTGTCAACTTCAAATTGATGTTTATGGATTTACATATGTTGAAATATCTCGATCAGTTCATTTTATTAACTGAAAAATGAAACAATGGCTCTGTTGTAACTGATATTCAACAGGATACAATACTGAAATATTAAAATATATTTCATAATAATAAATAATACTTTAAAATGTCAATAGAAGAAAAGGTGAACAAACATACCCTTTAAAAATAAAAATCAAACGAGATCAGTATTTTTAGAAGCTGTGAATGCAGACACAGATTGGTGTCATTACTATGCAGAGAGGTAATTCCCTTTACAAGCAATAAATATATACAATTTATAAATCACTAGATATTAAACTCAAAGATTAATATCTAGTACAAGTTACACTGAAATGAGAAGGCACTTTCCCATCACAAGCTCTAGCAAGTTTTCAGCTTTCAGAAGCTTCCATGAAGGTTGATCAGTTTTTGTTATTTATAATCAATTTTTCTCTAAGGGCTTGTCTACATCAGAAAGTTGCAGCGCTGGTGAGGGAGTTACAGCGCTGCAACTTTGAAGGTGTACACATCTGCAGGACATCACCAGCGCTGCAACTCCCTGTTTGCAGCGCTGGCCGTACTCCCGTTTTGTCTCGGGTGTAGAGGATCCAGCGCTGGTGATCCAGCGCTGGTAATCCAATGTAGACACTTACCAGCGCTTTTTTTGACCTCCGTGGAAGGAGGAAGCCTCTGGTAATCAAGCTGGTCTCCTTCCCCGGCTTGCTCTCGCGTTCCCGGAACCCCGAGCAAGCAGGTCTCCTTCCCTGCGGTTTGCAGGGTGGTTCGGGGAACGCGAGAGCAAACCGCGGCGAAGCTGGTCTCCTTTCCCGGTTTGCTCTCTCGTTCCCGGAACCCCGAGCAAGCAGGTCTCCTTCCCTGCGGTTTGCAGGGTGGTTCGGGGAACGCGAGAGCAAACCGCGGCGAAGCTGGTCTCCTTTCCCGGTTTGCTCTCGCGTTCCCGGAACCCCGAACAAGCAGGTCTCCTTCCCTGCGGTTTGCAGGGTGGTTCGGGGAACGCGAGAGCAAACCGCGGCGAAGCTGGTCTCCTTTCCCGGTTTGCTCTCGCGTTCCCGGAACCCCCCTTGAAGCCGCCCAACAGCGCTGCAGTGTGGCCACATCTAACACCACTTGCAGCGCTGGTTGCTGTAAGTGTGGCCACTCTGCAGCGCTGGCCCTATACAGCTGTACTAATACAGCTGTAACAACCAGCGCTGCAAAATTTTAGATGTAGACATGGCCTAAGTTGAGTCATCTAGAAAAGCAATGACGTGACTGGCTGTTACACAATGGCTCCTTTTTACAGCAAAGGTAATAAATGCAGTTCATGCATAAGACACAGTGAAAAAACATGCAGAGCGACTTATTCTTAACTGCTTCATTATACGTAAACCCATTCATGAGATTTTGAAGATATGTTACCCCATTTGTCTCCAGCAAATGATCCATCTTCTTTTTGCAGGCTCTTTACGTAGTCCACAATTTTATTTACATCAACAACATGGAGACTATCATATAAGGTAAGAATCTGCAAAACGAAAAGGACTCAAATCAATTACCAGAAGGGTAAAGTTTCCTAGAATTTACCAGAGCCCTAGTTTTCTTAAAAACACACAACTTCATTTTACTGATGATGAACATAAATCACTAAAATTTTTAACTACCATGAAAGCTTCAGCTAACTGCAACCTACCCAATGTTACAAGCTTGATTCCACAAAATTTTAAAATTCCCAAATTAAGGTGAAGATTTCCATGCATGGTCTCAACACAATCTCTTTCTCCACTGTAAAGTTTTAAGTAATCATTTGAGTTAAACTAGCATCATGGAACACGGTATTGATTTATTAGTGTCTGATTATGGTTGAATTTTGTTAGGAGAGAAGAATGTTCTGGGCTTGTACTAGTATGTATACCTAAGTAATGGAGAGGTGTAGAAAGCTTTTGGATGGGCACATTTTTACAAATATAAATTCAAAAAAGAAATCACAATTTAAGAACCATCAGACTTTAAAATTATAGACTAGTCCTCAATAAGAAGCACATGCTTGGTAATAGCGAGAAGAATTTTAAGTTATGAAATTTTTACTTAAATCATATTATAGGAAATAATGCAAGTGATTCATTCTATAGAGGTTTTTCCAAGAGCTTTTTTGAGTAGGATTATAAGTGTTGCAATATGCTTTTTAAATTGAAAAAAACAAACGGAACACAAGATGTCAATGTTAACATAATAGAGTTGGAGGACAGGAAAAGCAGAAATTAAGCTTCTGATGGTAATCTGCACTGATTTATCATTTTGGATTAGCAGTTTAGAATTCTTAATGTACAATATAAATGAATACAGCATGTACCAGGTGGATTAGTTTAGCATTGCTAAAAGAACCACAGATTTGCATTTCCTGACTATTTTAAATTTGCAAATTTAATTCTCAGTTTAGATTTTTATACTTAGGCTGCAATCTATTGTGGTTTTATTATCTTATAGTAACATCAATATTAAGCATAATGAGTCTAAATAAATTGGAAGAACCTCAAGACTTATTCCCTCTCTATACTGGGTTGGGAACCCTACACACAAATCTTTTGGCTGGCCTGCATGGATAGACCCAAAGTAGATCCAGAATGTGTCATAACCAATTAAGACAGTGAGAATAATTTGTGCCCAAATGTATGATAAGCAGAAGTGTAGTTCTCTACCCACAATAGCTGGTACTCACTCAAACTAAAAAGAGTGGGCATAGCAATTTCCTCAGGTCTCAGAGTAATTCTAGAGCTAAAGTGTGATAATCGTCAACTTTAGATTCAGGTAATACATGCCAAGACTCATCATTGACCTGCGAAACTCCTGGGCCCCATCTCTCACTACCAGACACATCTACTCTATATTTCATCCTATTCAAGGATTACAACCCACAACACTTCTTCCCTAGAAAATGATCTATGATGCAAGAGTATTTAAATGCCATTTAGATACATTTGGTCCCAGCTTGTCAAACTATTTTCCACTAACTTCATTCAGTTCTTGTAAGTGTTTAAAACTGGACTGGGTAACATTTTTTGGTATAGAGCAGAGGAAACTTGACTCTACAAGTAGTTAGAACCTAGATCTGTAATGGAGCTAGTGTGTAATCACGAGGATCTCTGTTGTACGGCTTCCTGTCTGCTGCAGATACATGACCACACTTTCACTTTGAAAGAAGGCTTTACATTATTAGCTGAATATGAGTAGGCAGGCAAGTTGGGACAATACTATGGTAGATGTTGGCTCAGAATGACAAGATGCACTTGGGTCAACCTCTGTGTGCAGGGTCCCAACACCACAAAAGAAAGTGTTTAATAGCTTACAATTAAAAAAAAAAATCTACATCAATG
The DNA here is from genome assembly GCF_007399415.2 of Gopherus evgoodei. NCBI lineage: Eukaryota > Metazoa > Chordata > Testudines > Testudinidae > Gopherus > Gopherus evgoodei. The sequence goes on from NC_044329.1 coordinate 89,149,247, forward strand.
TTTTACTTCTCAAATTTGTATTGCTGTACTAGTAAGCTTTAAAACAGAAGCTTCCCAATTCAAAGTTTCAATTCAGGCACTACACACAAAGGGGAAAAGGGAAACATTCATCTCTACTAGCTTTAAAGAAACTGGGTTTATATATCCTTATTATACACGTGCCTTCTTATTTTCCCCAAAAGAGGTTGATACAATTCAGCATCATTCTTGTAGCCTTTTTGAAAACTAGACAGACTATTCTATTTCTTTGGAAAATAAAACATTACTATAGTTAGAAGTGTGCACATGAAGCACATGATCACTGCCTGAAGGTGACAAGCTGCTGCATCTTGTGCTTTCCAACTTGGTGCATTATACATGTCTAACTTGCAATCAACTTATTAGAGAATTCACAGAATTAAATCTATAAGTTAACAATTTTTCTAATGAACAAATCAGGCTCAAATAAAGCCTTTCAATGTGCCAGCAGAAAAATGAAATACCTTGGTGGTATCTAGAATAGTCAAATAAATGTATTAAGTTAAGCAGCTGTTTTCACTTACTTCCAATATTTTCTTTTCAATATATTTACCTGGACAGCGCTAAGGGTATATAAAAGGTGAGGATCGTGACCTATACTGGCACTTATTCCACCGCACTCATGTTGACATGATTTGATGAACGCTAGAATTTCTTCTTTGGTCATTCGTTGCAGCTGTCCCATGAGATCCATTACAGTCAGTCCCCAGTAGACACCACTCATCCTCAAATATTCCGACATACAGTACTCCTAAGTAGTACAGAATTTTAGTTCTTAAGCAGACAAAGATATAGAAACAAGTAGAGCCCTGCCGGGATACAAAAATTTGGATCCGCAACCGATCTGCAAAGATGTTAACAATACAACTGCATCCACAGATAGAATGCAGGTATCTGTGGATTTGCAGGGCTCAGTGTAACGTACAGAATTGCAGAATTTACAATGTTTTCTGAACTAAAGATCTAGCCATTACCAAATCCTCCCCATTCAACCAACAAGCCAAGCTATACTTTATTCTAAGTTGTTTACTTAAGAAATATAAGCTTTCTAAGCTGGCTAAGATACTGCAACTGAGTCAGTGAATTTCTGCCTTTTACTTAATTTTTCCATCTTAGATGGCTGAGGCATAAGGTCAAGTTACTTGCCCACGTTTACGCAGCAAGATAGTAGCTCAGACCAGATTATGAGTTACCATCTTCTTGGTTCTGGTCCTTTGCTCAAGCTACTAAACCAAATGGTCCCCTCAAAGTAACAGCCTAACATTCAGTTAAGTACATAATTGCCATTTCCCAAAATCAAAGCAAAGCAACTTAGAGTAACAGGAAGAGAAAAACTCATTTATTGTAGCTTAACATATTGTTATAAAATCTTTACCTATGATTTTTCATATTGTATTATAAAATTCCACAGTAATTTATGTATTTTCTTGCTACAGGTGAGCAGGAGAGTGAGACCATACACATGGCAAAAGAGAAGGCAGGCTTCAGTCAGAGGCACCACACTTTAAAACGTAATTGAGATCATCTTGTTGGGAGACCTGTCGTATTTAAACGTCTAATTTTATTTTTCTGTACATTTTCTCTGTGTAGCCTTATGAATATAAATTATATACAGATATTTATAACTGGCTTAAAAAACCCCAAGCACAACTGCTACAGACTACTTTGGGAAAAGGTACTATCTGACTAAACTGTCCAATTCACTTAGTTCGTAATTCTATTAAAACTCATCTAAGCAGTTCTACTATGAGCAGGATACAAGATATTACTTTAATAAAGAATTATGCATTATATGCCCAGCTGAAGTCATAAGCCTGCCCAATATTGTAACACACATCACATGGCTAAACTATGTCATTTTCTACTTAAACGTTGCTCCAAGCACTGACCCCATAACATGTCAAGATATGCCTCCAGCATACTGAGGATTATTACAGAATATCTGTATTTGAAAGGATCTGCAAGTACTCATTCCCAAGAGAAAATTCCTCATGTCTTGGTATTTCTGGCACAAAGGTTAAGGCTAGACCATTGGGTGACTTGAAAGCGGACCACTAAAGTCAAGCCAGACCGAAACAAGGAAACATAAGAGGTCCAATAATTAGAGATGGTCAGGAATTTTCCAACAAAACAGTTCCATCAAAAAAAGCCAATTAACTGAACCAGACGTGTTTCAAAACAACAGTCTGCTTTGACAAACTTGCATCACAGACTTCCTAGTGGGTTGCTCTGGAGCCTAGGATCCCAGGGTCTGAGGATCTCGGGTAGGTAAGCCAAGCGGACTACTTGAGCTGCGAACCAGGTTCCCAGCACTCAAGGGCAGGCCCATTATGCAAGGCTTCCAGGGCTCCTTGCCATGGAGTCAGGACCTGAAAGCCCTGGCTCTAATAAGGGCTTCCCTGCTGCAGATACAGGAGGGAACCAGGGTTCTCAGGGCTTCCAGGATCCCTGCCACTGTATCCTGATCTCTCAAAGTTTATCTACACTGCAAACAAACAAAAAACCCAATCCACAGCTATAAATAGGGCCCTACCAAATTCACAGTCCATTCTGGTCAATGTCATGGCTACAGGGTTTGATCAATTTAAAGATTTTAGATGTTTATCTCTGAAAATTCAAGGTGTTGTAACTGTGGGGCTCCTGACTCAAAATGGGATAAGGTGTGGAGGGAGGGGGGCCATGCAGAGGCAGGGAGGTTTTGTAAAGCTGTTGTAGTGTTGTAGTGAGGTCCTGAAATTCCCATCCTTACTTCTGTGCTGCTGTTCTGAAGGCAGCACACACCCAGCTTCCTGCAGTTAGAGGAAGTTCCCAGAGCTGGAGGTGGGTAGGATCTCCCCCAGTGCTGCTGGGAGCACCCCAGCCAAGGGTTCCGAGCTGCTAGTCCACACCAGGGACAGATTAAGGCAGGGGGCCTGGCCAATTTAGGGATCCCCCCCGGAAAAAAAATCAGTGTCCCAGCCCCAGAAGAAGCCCCAGGTCAGAAGCCCCTATCAGCTCACCGTGAGCCCTGGAGGGAGCTGTAGGGGAAGAAGCCCCGAGCCTGGGATGCCCTGAAGCTCGGCAGGAGCGGCAGCAGGGGGGAAGCCCCAAGATAGAGCTGCCCAGAGGCCAATATGGCAGGAGCAAAAATCCTGAGCTCCACACCCAGAGGCACAGGAGAAGCCACGAGAAGTGTGTGTGTGCACATGTGTTATGGAAGCCCCGACCCCTGGCTGGAATGACAGGGGCCAGTAGCTCCAAGCCCAGGCTGTCTGTCCCCTCCACTGCCCTGGCTGCAGCCGTCAGGAGCAGAAGCCCAGAGAGGAGAAAGCCCTGGGCTTGGTGCCAGAGCCGTGTGCGGGGCAAACCCAGAAGCTGAGGCTGCCCCAGCTGCAGGTACCAGGAATGAAAACCCCCAGCCTGGCAAGAGACGCTGCAGGAGGAAGCCCCGAGCTTGGCACCTGGACGCAGAGCTGCAGCCTGGGGGAAGCAGAAAGGGAGAGAGAGAGAGAGCATGACAGCCAGTTCCTGGGCTTCTGCAGCAAAGAAGTGAGGGTGTATCACCCTCATTTCTGCACTGCCTCTGGAAATGGGTCTGATCTCCTCACCAAGAGCAGCCCTGCAGGGAAAGGACAACTCCTGTGCCTCCCAGCATGGACGGACTACCATCTAGGAGCTCTCAGCAGCAGGGGAGATCAGATTTTACCGTGACACATTTTTCACAGCCGTGAAATTGGTAGAGTCCTAACTAAGTCTCAGAGCTCAGGTTTGCAGACTCAGGCTTGTGTTAGAGTGCTAAAAACAGCTGTGCAGACATGGTCACGCAGGCTGTGAAACCCAGAGATAGGGGTGGGTCTCAGAGCCCAAGAGGGAACATTTTAGTACCACAGGACAAGCCTGAGCTTGTAGATCCAGACTCTTGAGACTTGCTGCCACAGATCTGTTTTTCTGCCGTGTATATATACCCTGAGGGCTTCCTGCGCACTCTGGCAGATCAAAGCAAGTTTGATCTAACACGGTTTCACCTATAACGCAGAGAGATTGTTTGGCTCCCGAGGATAGCGTTATATTGGAGTAGAGGTGTATTTTTATAGCTCTATTTTTTTTTTAACCTGTCTCTGTTTGTTTGTTAAAAGATATAACATGGAATTGTATTTGGAAATGCAGAGTGAAAGCCTGGCCCTAATGCCAAAGCTCCCAACGATTTCACTGGGACCAGAACGTCACTCCTTAGCTGGGAATTTTGCTGGATGATGAACTGAAAGAGGAAACAAGTATTTTGGCCACTTATGAGAAAGTAATAAAACAGTGATCTGGGTTCCATGTCAGCGACAGATAGTTGTGGTCATCTTCTCCTACAAAATTCTATAGGAGGGATGAATGACCAACCAAAAATATACCAAAAACAGTACCATTTCTCTTTCATAAAACCAGATAGGGTTTGTTGGCTAAGGTTCACTATTAACAAGACAGAAGTATATGCTGGTTGCCTAGAACAACTATATGGAAGAGAGAGGCGCAACTGCCTTGTGTTACCTGAATTCCAATGTAAGGGCCCTGTGGGAATTTCAGATGCTTTTGAATATACAAACAGCAGCAGCAGATAAGAGTGCTTCCTTTTGTCTATGTTTGGCAAGGATAGCTGCAACTTTGCCTCTTCGATGAACACCTCTGCAGTTATCTGTATCCTTTTTACCCTCAAACTAGATTATTAAGAACATAAGAACGGCCGTACTGGGTCAGACCAAAGGTCCATCTAGTCCATTATCTGTCTACAGACAGCAGAATGCCAGGTGCCCCAGAGGAAGTGAACCTAACAGGCAATGATCAAGTGATCTCTCTCCTGCCATCCATCTCCATCCTCTGACAAACAGTGGCTAGGGACACTACTCCTTACCCATCCTGGCTAATAGCCATTAATGGATTTAACCACCATGAATTTACCTAGTTCTCTTTTAAACACTGTTACAATCCTAGCCTTCACAACCTTCCCAGGCAAGGAATTCCACAGGTTGACTGTGTGCTGTGTGAAGAACTTTATCTGCCACCTATTAATTTCATTTGGTGACCCCTAGTTCTTGTATTATGGGAATGAGTAAATAACTTTTCCTTATCCACTTTCCCCACATCACTCATTATTTTATATACCTCTATCATATCCCCTCCCTTAGTCTCCTCTTTTCCAAGCTGCAGAGTCCTAACCTCTTCAATCTTTCCTCATATGGGACCCTCTCCAAACCCCTAATCATTTTAGTTGCCCTTTTCTGAACCTTTTCTAGTGCCAGAATATCTTTTTTGAGATGAGGAGACCACATCTGTACACAGTATTCGAGATGTGGGTGTACCATGGATTTATAGAAGGGCAATAATATATTCTCAGTCTTATTCTCTATCTCCTTTTTTAATGATTCCTAACATCCTGTTTGCTTTTTTGACCGCCTCTTCACGCTGCATGGACATCTTGAGAGAACTATCCACGATAACTCCAAGATCTTTTTCCTGACTCGTTGTAGCTAAATTAGCTCCCATCATATTGTATGTACAGTTGGGGTTATTTTTTCCAATGTGCATTACTTTACAAAACATCTGTTAGTCTATAAGGTGCCACAGGATTCTTTGCTGCTTTTACTTTACATTTATCCACATTAAATTTCATTTGCCATTTTGTTGTCCAATCACTTAGTTTTGAGAGATCTCTTTAAAGTTCTTCACAGCCTGCTTTGGTCTTAACTACCTTGAGCGGTATAATAGTGTAATACACTGACTTTAGGGCTACAGCTAAAATAATATGGAAGTCTCAAAATAGTACCTATTCTAGAATCCAGATTATATCCAGTGATGTTGAGGCTCATTATAGCAGGCAGAAAGGCAACTATGGGGCATACGTGGTATTTGGGAACACATAGCACTATAACACAAATTCATCTTAATAAACAAAAGATCACGTTTCCTAGGTCTCAGAGTAATTCTAGAGCTAAAGCAGTGATCTTCAACTTTAGAGTCAGATAATACATGCCAAGTCTCATCATTGACCTAGGAAAAGCACCATCGCCACCTCTCAGAACAACAGTATCTTTTCTTTTAACCCTTCCCTTTGCATTCAGCCAAAAAGATACCTAACTTCCTAACTCATCACCTGCCAACCTACTCCTATCAGTGCAGGAAAGGGCAAGATATATCGCTTATCAGAGTATTTTCAATAGTGAAATAAGCAAATACCTACATAATCGTCTTTCTTTGCACCATAAGAAGCTATGTAATCTGCATGTTTCTCCAAAAACAAGGTGCTTGGTGCATCAGGTTTTATAACGACATCCTTTTGTGGCGTTCCCTTTTTTAAAAAGAAACAAAAAGTTAAGTTGTATTATCAATCTAATGAGATCTCAGTACCTGATTTTTAATTAACCGATTATTGTTACAAGTAACACTTAAGTTGATTGTAACAGAACAGAGAACAATTAATTCATGTTATCTGTACCTGTCGAAGCTTCATTGTCAGTACTTCATTTCTTTTAAAACAGACATTACATCTGCTTTATTCTTTCCAGATAAAATTTATTTGACAGAGCAAAGTCTATAAGTAAATACTTCAGTAAGTTTACATTTTCACTAACCCAGATAAACATTAACCAAACTACAAGTTATTTTAAAAACCGACCTCCTCTCTTACCCCCCCTGGCAATCAAGGGGGCGCTCTGCAGCGAATCCACGCGGACGGGTTAATAGCGAGCCGCCTACGGTTCACGTGGCTGGGCCTGGGCCTCGTGCTCATCGCAGCCCCGATTCCAAGTCAGGATCGCTCAACTCAGCGCTCAGATTCCAGCCCCCAGCCTGCCCCTAATCCCTGCTGGCTCCGCAACGTCAGCCTGGGACCGCCCGGCACTGCCCAGTTACACATCCCGAGTCCCTCACAGGCCGGCACCGAGAACAATCCCCCCACCCCCGTCTCCATCTCCAGCCCAGGCCCCATCGCAGCCCGCAGCCCCCACCCCCGGGCCACGTTACTCCAACGGCCGCCGCCCCGCTATCCGCGCGCTTGGGCCCCGCTAGGCTGGCAGCGGGCGCCGGGCTCTACAACCGTTACCGCGGGGCGACGCCTCCCGCGCTCTGCAGCGAACCAACTGGTCCGGGAGCGACGGGAGCCAAGCGAGCTCGGCAGGCGCAGGCCGGTGGCCCGGCCGGACGCCGAGACCCGCCGAGCGGAAGCCGGCAGCAAAAGGGCGGCCCAGGCCAGCAGCGAGCGGACGCGGAGGGAGACCGCCCGGAGAAGGCCGCACCACGCGGCAGGAGCGAGCCACCCACCATGTTAGCAGCCTCCGCCGCACGCGCCACCAACCGTCTGTCCTACGGGCGGGGTCGCGACTAGTTGAGCGGGAGAAGGCGGTGCCCCGCCGGCCTCTCAAGACCCCGCCATAGCTGTCTATGGCGCTGCCTGCGCAACTGGTTACTCTGAGCAGAGCTCCTCGTAGCCCCAGCGGCGCAGTGCGGGCGCCCTGCCTAGCAACGAACCGACTCCGCTTAGGTGCGCACGCGCTGCCCGCCTCAGGAGGAGCCGGCTGACCGGCGCCGCCTGCACAACAGAGAGCGACCACGTGGGGCCCATGGGGGGTCTCGCGCAGTTGCGCAGGAGTCACCAAGAGACTGAGGCTGCGCCCAGCTGCAGCCACGTCAGGCATCGGCTTACGCCCCGCGCACGGCGTCGGCCGTCCTGACTCGACGGGGCCCAGGCCCATCGCGGGTCAGCGTCTGCGCTGTGCTCAGCGGCTTGTGGTGGGGTCAGCACACCGCCAGCAGTGCCACCTCGCCAGCCCGCTGCCCCAACGTTCCGTTAGCCACTTCTGCCCAGGGAGGGACACTGCTCAGCACTCCCGCAGTGTTAGAGAGAGGGAGACTTTTTCAGGGGAGGGTGTAAGGAACTGGGAAAGTTCTTAATGTTCTCTCTGAATACTGTGTTGGTGCCTCAGTGTCCCCATGGCCGTTCTTAAGTATCTGGCAGAGCAAAGGGCCAGTGCACCTAAATGCCTGACACTCTGTCTCTTAGCAACTGATGGCCTGGGCCCCTCCTCTGCAACAGTGCCAGCTGAAGGTATTGGAGACAAAGGGATCAGGTGACCTCCTGGCCCGGGGAAAGGGGCTGAGCAGAGAGGAGGGGCTGGGGGGGTTGTTAGTCTGGAGCTGGCTGAGGGCAGACATGGGGGTCTGGCTCACTGACCCCCAGAATGGACCCGGCCGAGGGGTCCAGTTCTCTGTACCTACAAGCTCTGTTTTAGACCCTGTTCCTGTCATTGAATATACCTCTGTTTTACTGGCTGGCTAAGAGTCACGTCTGACTGCAAAGTGGGGTTACAGGACCCGGTGGCTCCCCCAGGACCCTGCTGGGGTGGACTCGCAGTGGGAAGCGCACGGAGGGGCAGAGGATGCTGAATGCTCCAGGGAGAGACTCAGGAGGTGAAGACGTGTGAGCTTCTTGCCCTGAACAAGTCTGCTCCAAGGGAGAGGAGGCTCCCCAAAGTCCTGCCTGGCTTGGTGGGGAGGAGTTCCGGAACATCGCCCGGTGACTCCGTGACAGAGGGATTGTGGCTTCCTTGAGGCTTACAAATCTTTTTCGTTTTAATCTCTAATCCCCCACCCCACCCCACCCCACCCCACCCCGCTTTTTTATAAAGGTTGGGCCCTCCTCTGGGTTAACCTACCTAGGACTCTCCCCAGACCAAAGAGCAGATTGAGATGTAGCTTCTCCGACTGGGGCAGCACACCATACAGGAAAGAATGAACTAGATTAACTGCAAGAGTTAACTTAAAGCAAATTCAGGCTTGAAAGTTAATGCAGGTTCAGAGAGGGAATGAATGTAAAGCATAATAGCTGTGCTTGATAATTCCACCTGTGGAGGCGTTCTAGAAGAGTGCTTTGGGCAGCAGCTTAGTCCGCTTTAAGTAGGAACAAAACACGCTTAAGATTTTTCTTGTGTAGACCAGGCCTAACTGTTAACTACTGGAGGAATGTAAAAATTCACACCCTTGGAAAGAACAGTGAAGCCAACATAACCCCTAGCATAGCACTAGGTCAATGGAAGAATTCTTCATGACCTAGCTAATTTCCACCTCCAAGGGAGGCAGATTACTTACAGTAATGGGAAGAGTCCCTCCTGTTAGCAGAGGTAGTGTCTACACTGAAGCGTTAAGAGTGGAGCATCTGTGCTGCTGTAGCATTCCCTTAGGTCTAGTCTACAAGGTAGACCTCAGTACATCACTCAGACCTATGAAAAATTTTGCATCTTTAGGGCAGTAGCTAGTTCAACCTCACCAGCATGTAGAGAAAGCTAGCCTGACTGACAGCTGCTGCCCTGAACCTTAGAGACTTTACTATATGACTTGTAAATTGCATAATATGTATATACTTCATCCTTCCTCAGCGTGGGGCTCCTTTTCTGGCCTTATATTTCTATCGTTCTGTAATACACAAGCTATATGCACTTTCCAAGGCAGCCGTTGTTTGTTAAAGTCAGAATTCTAGGAGTGCAGTTATTGTTCTTTCAAACGTTGGTAGAGTTGTCGTTTTCTAACACCTGGCTGGCTTCAAAGACAGACTTTGGGCTTGTCTACATCACAAAGTTGCAGCGCTGGTGAGGGGGTTACAGCGCTGCAACTTAGGAGGTGTACACATCTGCAGGGCATCACCAGCGCTGCAACTCCCTGTTTGCAGCGCTGGCCGTACTCCCGTTTTGTCTCGGGTGTAGAGGATCCAGCGCTGGTGATCCAGCGCTGGTAATCAAGTGTAGACACTTACCAGCGCTTTTCTTGACCTCCGTGGAATAAGCAGGTATCCCAACATACCTGAGGAAGCCTCTGGTAATCAAGCTGGTCTCCTTCCCCGGTTTGCTCTCGCGTTCCCCGAACCCCGAGCAAGCAGGTCTCCTTCCCTGCGGTTTGCAGGGTGGTTCGGGGAACGCGAGAGCAAACCGCGGCGAAGCTGGTCTCCTTCCCTGGTTTGCTCTCGCGTTCCCCGAACAAGCAGGTCTCCTTCCCTGCGGTTTGCAGGGTGGTTCGGGGAACGCGAGAGCAAACCGCGGCGAAGCTGGTCTCCTTCCCTGGTTTGCTCTCGCGTTCCCCGAACAAGCAGGTCTCCTTCCCTGCGGTTTGCAGGGGGGTTTGGGGAACGCGAGAGCAAACCACGGCGAAGCTGGTCTCCTTCCCCGGTTTGCTCTCGCGTTCCCCGAACCCCCCTTGAAGCCGCCCAACAGCGCTGCAGTATGGCCACATCTAACACCACTTGCAGCGCTGGTTGCTGCAAGTGTGGCCACTCTGCAGCGCTGGCCCTATACAGCTGTACTAATACAGCTGTAACAACCAGCGCTGCAAAATTTTGGATGTAGACATACCTTTTATTTTTTCTTTCAAAGGGTGAGCAACAGAGAATCTAAAATGCATAAAGTACATAAAAAGAAAAAATTCAATTACACTCCATTCCAATATTATTACTTATAAGAAGTTCTGGAGATAAAATTTAGTATTCTGTTTTTGCAAGCTTTGAATAAAAATGTGTTCTGGAGCCACACTATTACAGATAATAAAAAGAGAATCCACAGTACTATTTCAAATACTACATGATATCATACCTAACTAGCGGGCTATAGCTATGCCAAACCATAGTCACTTAATTACTTTGGTATTCAGAGAATAGATTAAAGGATTTCCAAAAGCCCCCTGGAGTGTTCTACAACCAAGCCCTAAGAGTAAAGCGTCCTTCAAAATACAAACATTCCAGGAATTGGGTTCATCGGTTTCTGAGGGAATACCTTTACCAGGCTTTTAGAAACGTAGTCAAGTACCAACTAAAAGAGCCAAATACCACCCTGTAATTAGAGCAAATAGACAACTTCCAGTCTTTGAAATCTCTCTCCCATTATTTGTAATGTCTGTACTATTACCACATGCAATAGGTTTCCATTAGGGCCTCTGCAAAACCAACAATTTCTTGACAATACAGTTCATCAACCACCTGTACAGAAATATACAATTACAAATTTAGTTTTGGATGCTTGGGGGCAGGGGAACATGAAAACAGCATGCCAGCTCAGATGACCCATGGGAATCACTTTTTATGTGCGTGGGAGGTCTGAGGGAGCCGTACAAGTCATTCCATTCCTCAGACAGAAATGCCATGTAAGATAATATGTAGTGTTGGAGCCAAGATTGAGATAAATGTGTAAATATGCTATTTATTTTTCAGTTTATAAAAGGCACCCAGTACACAGTATGTGCACTGAATAGAAAGAACTGGTTGAAAAATGTCAAAACAGTGATTCATTCACCAGTTAATTACCCACATTGCCCACTCTCAACTCTTCAATATCATAATCTGAAGGCCAGAAAGACTCACAACTTTGGACAAAACAAGTTAAAGAGCAGTGGACCCTCAAGAATACATCAACACCAGTCTCCACAATGCTCAAGGTCTTGAGCTGGTATGAAGGCACAGATCGAGAAAGAAGGTCTCTCAGGCAAGGTCTACACTAGAAACTTTTGCAAGTATTAGTTTCATCAGTTAGAGGAGTGATTTTTATGACATTTCTATAGTGGCAAAAAAGCCTTAGTGTAGATAGTTATATTCTTTTAAAAAGTTTGTTATTTTGCTAATGGAATCAATAGTTATACCAGCAACTGTGCATACATGGGGGTGTGTGTGTGTCTGTGTGCGTGCTATACCAGTAATTCTTCTCCCAGTGTTGATTAGACCATAGTAATTATAACTCAAGTCAACACTTTAAACTGTACCCCAGATGCAAACAGGGAATGAGTGCAGTTTTTCAGAAATGGTTTAATATCCTTGTTGTAGCTCATATCACCAATCAAGCAGCTAACCGCATTCTGTACTAGCCTTTGCTCCTGAATTTTCCTCAATGGTAGCCCTATTTATCGTGCATTTCAGTAATCTGGTCTGATAATTTACATTCTTGTTAGTATTTGTCATATCCCTGCCTGTGCATGTTATTACTATATTATGACAAACTGGCTGAAATGTAAAAGTTGGTGCTGAATACGGATGACTATTTTAATACCAACACATAGCTTGTCAACTTCAAATAGATGTTTATGTATTTGCATATGTTGAAATATCTCGATCAGTTCATTTTATTAATTGAAAAATGAAACAATGGTTCTGTTGTAACTGATATTCAACAGGATACAATACTGAAATTTTAATATTTCATATAAAAAATACTTCAAAATGTCAATAGAAGAAAAGGTGAACATACCCACCCTTTAAAAATAAAAATCAAACGAGATCAGTATTTTAAGAAGCTGTGAATGCAGACACAGATTTGTGTCATTACTATGCAGAGAGGTAGTTCCTTTTACAAGCAATAAATATATACAACTTATAAATCACTAGATATTAAACTCAAAGATTAATATCTAGTACAAATTACACTGAAATGAGAAGGCACTTCCCCATCACAAGCTCTAACAAGTTTTCAGCTTTCAGAAGCTTCTATGAAGGTTGATCAGTTTGTTATTTATATCAATTTTTCTCTAAGTTGAGTCATCTAGAAAAGCCATGACGTGACTGGCTGTTACACAATGGCTCCTTTTTACAGTGAGGGAAATAAATGCAGTTCATGCATAATACATAGTGAAAAAACATGCAGAGCGACTTATTCTTAACTGCTTTATTATATGAAATGTGTCAACCCATCCATGCAATTTCAAAGATATGTTACCCCATTTGTCTCCGGCAAATGATCCATCTTCTTTTTGCAGGCTTTATACGTAGTCCACAATTTTATGACATCAACAACATAAGGTAAGAATCTGCAACACGAAAATGACTCAAATCAATTACTAAAAGGGTAAAGTTTCCTAGAATTTACCAGAGAACCACAGCCCTAGTTTTCTTAAAACAAAAACACACAACTTCATTTTATTGATAAACATAAATCACTACAAAAATTTTAACTACCATGAAAGCTTCAGCTAACTGCAACCTACCCAACGTTACAAACATGATTCCATAAAATTTTAAAATTCCCAAATTAAGGTGAAGATTTCCATGCATGGTCTCAACATAATCTCTTTCTCCACTTTAAAGTTGTAAGTAATCATTTGAGTTAAACTAGCATCATGGAACACGGTGTTGATTTATTAGTGTCTGATTATGGTTGAATTTTGTTAGGAGAGAAGAATGTTCTAAGCTTGTAGTAGCATGTATACCTAAGTAATGGAAAGGTGCAGAAAGCTTTTGGATGGGCACCTTTTTACAAATATAAATTCAAAAAAGAAATCACAATTTAAGAACCATCAGACTTTAAAATTATAGACTAGTCCTCAATAAGAAGCACATGCTTGGTAATAGCGAGAAGAATTTTAAGTTATGAAATTTTTAGTTAAATCATATTATAGGAAATCCTGTAAGTGATTCATTCTATAGAGGTTTTTCCAACAGCTATTTGAGCAGGATTATAAAGGGGGCGGTGGAAAGAAGGAGAATTTCAACAAAATTTTGAAAAATTTCATCCAAGTCTATGTTCTCTTTATCTGTTGATAGCAATTAAAGTCCTATGGAGTTCCAGAAAACAAAATTAGCAATGCCACAATTCCAGCTACAGTGTTTGCAGTAATCTATATTTTGCAGTTTACAGAGCATTGCATAATACTCCAGTGTTGTAATATGCTTTTTAAATTTAACAATAAAACAGGACACAAGACGTCAATGTTAACATAATAGACTTGGAGGACAGGAAAAGCAGAAATTAAGCTTCTGATGGTAATTTACATTTATTTTGGATTAGCAGTTTAGAATTCTTAATGTACAATATAAATGAATACAGCATGTGCAAGGTGGGTTAGCTTAGCATTGCTAAAAAGAACTGTTGATTTGCATTTCCTGACTCTTAAATTTTCAAATTTAATTCTCAGTTTATATTTAGGCTGCAATCTATTGTAGCTTTATCATCTTATAGTAACATCAATATTAAGCATAAGAAGTTTAAATAAATCGGAAGGACCTCAAGACTTATTCCCTCTCTATACTGGGCTGGGAACCCTACGTACAAATCTTTTGGCTGGTCAGCATGGATGGACCCAAACTAGGTCCAGAATGTATCATAACCAATTAAGACACTGAGAATAACTTGTACCCAAATTTATGATAAGCAGAAGTGTGGTTCTCTACCCACAATAGCTGGTACTCACTCAAACTAAAAAGAGTGGGCACAGCAATTTCCTCAGGTCTCAGAGTAATTCTAGAGCTAAAGTGTGATAATCATCAACTTTAGATTCATAATACATGCCAAGACTCATCATTGACCTGCGAAACTCCTAAGCCCCATCTCTCACTACCAGACACATCTACTTTATATTTCACCCTATTCAAGGATTACAACCCACAACACTTCTTCCCTAGAAAATGATCTATGATGCAAGAGTATTTAAATGCCATTTAGATAGTTTGACAAACTGGGACCAAATGTATTTTCCACTAACTTCATTCAGTTCTTGTAAGTGTTTAAAACTGGCCTGGGTAACTTTTTTTGGTATAGAGCAGAGGAAACTTGACTCTACAAGTAGTTAGAACCTAGATCTGTAATGGAGCTAGTGCATAATCACGAGGATCTCTGTTGTACGGCTTCCTGTCAGCTGCAGATTCATGACCACACCTTCACTTTGAAAGAATGCTCTACATTATTAGCTGAATATGAGTAGGCAGGCAAGTTGGGAAAATACTACAGTATAAGTTGGCTCAGAATGACAAGATGCACTTGAGTCAACCTCTGTGCGTGGGGCCCCAACACCACAGAAGAAAGTGTTTAATAGCTTACAATTAAAAAAAAATCTACATCAATGTTTTACTTCTCAAATTTGTATTGCTGTACTAGTAAGCTTTAAAACAGAAGCTTCTCAATTCAGAGTTTCAACTCAGGCACGATACACTATTAAGTTAAGCAGCTGTTTTCACTTACTTCCAATATTTTCTTTTCAATATATTTACCTGGACAGCACTAAGGGTATATAAAAGGTGAGATCGTGACCTATACTGGCACTTATTCCACCGCTCTCATGTTGACATGATTTCATGAATGCTAGATTTCTTCTTTGGTCATTCGTTGCAGCTGTCTCATGAGATCCATTATAGTCAGTCCCCAGTAGACACCACTCATCCTCAAATATTCCGACATACAGTACTCCTAAGTAGTACAGAATTTTAGTTCTTAAGCAGACAAAGATATAGAAACAAGTAGAGCCCTGCTTGGATACAAAAATTTGGATCAGCAGCCTATCTGCAAAGATGTTAACAATACAACTGCATCCACAGATGCATGTAGCCACAGATAGAATGCAGGTATCTGTGGATTTGCAGGGCTCAGTGTGACGTACAGAATTGCAGAATTTACCAAGTTCTCTGAACCAAATCCTCCCCATCCAACCAACAAGCCAAGTTATACTTTATTCTAAGTTGTTTACTTAAGAAATATAAGCTTTCTAAGCTGGTTAAGATACTGCAACTGAGTCAGTGAATTGCTGCCTTTTACTTAAATTTTTCCATCTTAGATGGCTGAGGCATAAGGTCAAGTTACTTGCCCACATTTACGCAGCAAGATAGTAGCTCAGACCAGATCATAAGTTACGATCTTCTTGGCTCTGGTCTTTTGCTCAAGTTACTAAACCAAATGGTCCCCTCAAAGTAACAGCCTAACATTCAGTTAAGTACATAATTGCCATTTCCCAAAATCAAAGCAAAGCAACTTAGAGTAACAGGAAGAGAAAAACTCATTTATTGTAGCTTAACATATTGTTATAAAATCTTTCTTGATCAGCATGACCTATGATTATTCATATTGTATTATAAAATTCCATAGTAATTTATGTATTTTCTTGCTACAGGTGAGCAGGAAAGCGAGACCATACACATGGCAAAAGAGAAGGCAGGCTTCAGTTAGAGACACCACACTTTAAAACGTAATTGAGACCAATTTCTTGGGAGACCTGTCATATTTAAATGTCTAATTTTATTTTTCTGTACATTTTCTCTGTGTAGCCTTATGAATATCAAATATATACAGATATTTATAACTGGCTTAAAAAACCCCATGCACAACTGCTACAGACTACTTTGGGAAAAGGTACTAACTGACTAGACTGTCCAATTCACTTAGTTTGTAATTCTATTAAAACGTTATCTAAGCAGTACTATTATGAGCAGGATACAAGAGATTAATTTAATAAAGAATTATGCATTATATGCCCAGCTGAAGTCATAAGCCTGCCCAATATTGTAATACACATCACATGGCTAAACTAACTATGTCATTTTCTACTTAAACGTTGCTCCCAGAACTGACCGCTAACATGCCAAGATATGCCTCCAGCATACTGAGGATTCCTAAAGAATATCTGTATTTGAAAGGATCTGCAAGTACTCATTCCCAAGAGAAAATTCCTCATGTTTTGGTATTTCTGGCACAAAGGTTAAGGCTAGACCATTGGGGGACTTGAAAGTGGACCACTAAAACCAAACCAGACCGAAACAAGGAAACATATGAGGTTCAATAATTAGAGATGGTCAGGAAATTTCCTACAAAACAGTTCCGTCGAAAAAGCCAATCAACTGAACCAGATGTGTTTCAAAACAGTCTGCTTTGACAAACTTGCATCACAGACTTCCTGGTGGGTTGCTGTGGAGCCTAGGGTCCCAGGATCTGAGGATCTCGGATAGGTAAGCCAAGTGGACTACTTGAGCTGGGAACCAGGTTCCCAACACTCAAAGGCAGTCCTATTATGCAAGGCTTCCAGGGCTTCTTGCCATGGAGTCAGGACCTGAAAGCCCTGGCTCTAATAAGGGCTTCCTTGCTGCAGATACAGGAGGGGAACCAGGGTTCTCAGAGCTTCCAGGATCCCTGCCATTGAAAACCCACTGCATCCTGACCTCTCAAAGCATATCTACACCGCAAACAAACAAACAAAAAAATCCCAATCCACAGCTATAAATAGGGCCCTACAAAATTCACAGTACATTGTGGTCAATTTCATGGCTAGAGGATTTTTGATCAATTTAAAGATTTTAGATGTTTATATCTGAAATTTCAGAATCTTGTAACTGTGGCGCTCCTGACTCAAAATGGGATAGAGTGTCCATGTGTGTGGGGCACGGGGGGGCGCGGAGGGGAATGAAGAGGCGGGGAGGTTTTGTAAAGTTGTTGTAGCGAGGTCCCGAAATTCCCACCCTTACTTCTGTGCTGCCTTCAGAGCTGGGTTCTGAAGGCAGCACACACCCAGCTTCCTGCAGTTAGAGGAAGATCCCAGAGGTGGATAGGATCTCCCCCAGTGCTGCTGGGAGCACCCCAGACAGGGGTTCCTAGCTGCTAGTCCACACCAGGGTCAGATTAAGGCAGGGCGCCTGGCCAATTTAGGAATCCCCCAGGAAAAAAAAAAAAAAAAGTCGGTGTCCCAGTCCCAGAAGAAGCCTCTACCAGGTTACCCTGAGCCCTGGAGGGAGCTGCAGGGGAAGGAGCCTTGAGCCTGGGATGCCCTGAAGCCTGGCAAGAGTGGCAGCAGGGGGGGAAGCCCCAAGACAGAGCTGCCCAGAGGCCAAGATGGCAGGAGCAAAAGTCCTGAGTTCCACACCCAGAGGCACAGCAGCAGCCCCGAGGAGTGTGTGTGCGCATGTGTTATGGAAGCCCCGACCCCTGGCTGGAGTGGCAGGGGCCAGAAGATCCAAGACCAGACTGTCTGTCCCCTCCTCCGCCCTGGCTGCAGCCGTCAGGAGCAGAAGCCCAGAGAGGAGGAAGCCCTGGGCTTGGTGCCAGAGCCAGGGGCGGGGCAAGCCCAGAAGCCGAGGCTGCCCCAGCTGCAGGTACCAGGAGTGAAAAACCCCAGCGAGGCGAGAGATGCTGCAGGAGGAAGCCCGGAGCTCAGCACTTGGACCCACAGCTGCGGCCGGGGGGGTGGGGGGGGTAGAAGGGGAGAGAGAGAGAGCCTGGAGCCCAGTTCCTGGGCTTCTGCAGCAAAGAAGTGAGGGTGTATCACCCTTATTTCTGCACTGCCTCTGGAGGTGGGTCTGATCTCCCCACCAGTAACAGTACTGTCTTTTATAAAACCAGACAAGGTTGGTTGGCTAAGGTTCACTATTAACAAGACATAAGGTACATGCTGGTTGGCTAGGAGAAATATATGGAAGAGACAGGCGCACCTGTCTTGTGTTACCTGAATTCCAATGTAAGGGTCCTGTGGGAATTTCACATGCTTTTGAATATATAAATAGCAGTAGCAGACAAGAGTGCTTCTTTTTGTCTCTGTTTGGCAAAGATAGCTGCAACTTTGCCTCTCAGATGAAGACCTCTGCAATTACCTGTATCCCTTTCACCCTTAGACTAGATTATTGTAATACACTGAATTTAGGGCTACACCTAAAATAATATGGAAGTCTCAAAATAGTACCTTTTCCAGTAGAATCCAGATTAAATCCAGTGATGTTGAGGCTTATTATAGCAGGCAGAAAGGCAACTATGGGGCATACGTGATGTTTGGGAAGACATAGCACTATAACACAAATTCATCTTAATAAACAAAAGATCACGTTTCCTAGGTCTCAGAGTAATTCTAGAGCTGAAGCAGTGATCTTCAACTTTAGAGTCAGATAATACATGCCAAGTCTCATCATTGACCTAGGAAAAGCACCATCGCCACCTCTCAGAACAGTATCTTTTCTTTTAACCCTTCCTTTTGCATTCAGCCAAAAAGATACCTAACTTCCTAACTCATCACCTGCCAACCTACTCCTATCAGTGCAGGAAAGGGCAAGCTATATCGCTTATCAGAGTATTTTCAATAGTGAAATAAGCAAATACCTACATAATCGTCTTTCTTTGCACCATAAGAAGCTATGTAATCTGCATGTTTCTCCAAAAACAAGGTGCTTGGTGCATCAGGTTTTATAACGACATCCTTTTGTGGCATTCCCTTTTTTAAAAAGAAACAAAAAGTTAAGTTGTATTATCAATCTAAAGAGACCTCCGTACCTGATTTTTAATTAACCGATTATTGTTACAAGTAACACTTAAGTTGATTGTAACAGAACAGAGAACAATTAATTCATGTTATGTGTACCTGTCGAAGCTCAATATTTGTCAGTATTTCTTTTCTTTTAAAACAGACATTACATCTGCTTTATTCTTTCCAGATAAAATTTGTCTGACAGAGCAAAGTCTATAAGTAAAACCTTCGATAAGTTTACATTTTCACTAATCCAGATAAACATTAACCAAACTACAAGTTATTTTAAAAACCAACCTCCTCTCTTACCCCCCGTGGCAATCAAGGGGGCGCTCTGCAGCGAATCCACGCGGACGGGTTAATAGCGAGCCGCCTACGGTTCACGTGGCTGGGCCTGTGGCTGGGCCTGGGCCTCGGCCTCATCGCAGCCCCGATTCCAAGTCAGGATCGCTCAGCTCAGCGCTCGGATTCCAGCCCCCAGCCTGCCCCTAATCCCTGCTGGCTCCGCAACGTCAGCCTGGGACCGCCCGGCACTGCCCAGTTACACATCCCGAGTCCCTCACAGGCCGGCACCGAGGACAATCCCCCCACCCCCGTCTCCATCTCCAGCCCAGGCCCCATCGCAGCCCCCACCCCCTGGCCACGTTACTCCAACGGCCGCCGCCCCGCGATCCGCGCGCTTGGGCCCCGCTAGGCTGGCAGCGGGCGCCGGGCTCTACAACCGTTACCGCGGGGCGACGCCTCCCGCGCTCTGCAGCGAACCAACTGGTCCGGGAGCGACGGGAGCCAAGCGAGCTCAGCAGGCGCAGGCCGGTGGCCCGGCCGGACGCCGAGACCCGACAGAGCGGAAGCCGGCAGCAAAAGGGCGGCCCAGGCCAGCAGCGAGCGGATGCGGAGGGAGACCGCCCGGAGAAGGCCGCACCACGCGGCAGGAGCGAGCCACCCACCATGTTAGCAGCCTCCACCGCACGCGCCACCAACCGTCTGTCCTACGGGCGGGGTCGCGACTAGTTGAGCGGGAGAAGGCGGTGCCCCGCCGGCCTGTCAAGACCCCGCCATAGCTGTCTATGGCGCTGCCTGCGCAGCTGGTTACTTTGAGCAGAGCTCCTCGTAGCCCCAGCGGCGCAGTGCGGGCACCCTGACTAGCAACAAACCGACTCCGCTTAGGTGCGCACGCGCTGCCCGCCTCAGGAGGAGCCGGCTGACCGGCGCCGCCTGCACAACAAAGAGCGACGACGTGGGGTCTCGCGGGAGTCACCAAGAGACTGAGGCTGCGCGCAGCTGCAGCCACGTCAGGCATCGGCTTGCGCCCCGCGCACGGCGTCAGCCGTCCTGACTCGACGGGGCCCAGGCTCATCGCGGGGCAGCGTCCGCGCTGTGCTCAGCGGCTTGTGGTGGGGTCAGCACACCGCCAGCAGTGCCACCTCGCCGGCCCGCTGCCCCAACGTTCCGTTAGCCCCTTCTGCCCAGGGAGGGACACTGCTCGGCACTCCCGCCGTGTTAGAGAGAGGGAGACTTTTTCGGGGGAGGGATTGTGGCTTCCTTCTCAGGCTTACAAATAGTTTTCGTTTCAATCTCTAATTCCCCCACACCCACACCGCTTTTTTATAAACGTTGTTCCTGCCTCTGGGTTATCCTACCTAGGACTCCCCCCAGACCAAAGAGCAGATTGAGATGTAGCTTCTCCCACTGTGGCAGCACACCATACAGGAAAGAATGAACTAGATTAACTGCAAGAGTGAACTTAAAGCAAATTCAGGCTTGAAAGTTAATGCAGGTTCAGAGAGGGAATGAATGTAAAGCATAATAGCTATGCTTGATAATTCCACCAGTGGAGGCGTTCTGGAAGAGTGCTTTGGTGATGGGCAGCTTAGTCCGCTTTAAGGGGGAACAAAACACGCTTTAGATTTTTCTCGTGTAGACCAGGCCTAACTGTTAACTACTGGAGGAGTGTAAAAATTCACACCCTTGTAAAGAACAGTGAAGCCAACATAAACCCTAGCATAGCACTAGGTCAATGGAAGAATTCTTCATGACCTAGCTAATTTCCACCTCCAAGGGAGGCAGATTACTTACAGTAATGGGAGAGGCCCTCCTGTTAGCAGAGGTAGTGTCTACACTGAAGCGTTAAGAGTGGAGGATCTGTGCTGCTGTAGCATTCCCTTAGGTCTGGTCTACAAGACAGACCTCAGTACATCACTCAGACCTATGAAAAATTTTGCATCTTTAGGGCTGTAGCTAGTTCAACCTCACCAGCAGTGTAGAGACAGCTAGGTTGACTGACAGCTGCTGCCATGAACCTTAGAGACTTTACTATATGACTTGTAAATTGCATAATATGTATATACTTCATCCTTCCTCAGCACGGGGCTCCTTTTCTGGCCCTATATTTCTATCATTCTGTAATACAAGCTATATGCACTTTCCAGGACAGCCTTTGTTTGTTAAAGTCAGAATTCTAGGAGTGCAGTTACTGTTCTTTCAAACGTTGGTAGAGTTGTCGTTTTCTAACACGTGGCTGGCTTCAAAGACAGACTTTGAAAGAAAAAATAAAAGGTGAGCAACAGAGAATCTAAAATGCATAAAGTACATAAAAGAAGAAAGAATTCAATTACACTCCTTTCCAATATTACTCCTTAGAAGAAGGTCTGGAGTTAAAATTAAGTGTTCTATTTTTGCAAGCTTTGATTAAAAATGTGTTCTGGAGCTACACTATTACAGATAATAAAAAGAGAATCCAGAGTACTATTTCAAATACTACATGATATACCTAACAAGCAGGCTATTGCTATGCTGAACTATAGTCACTTAATTACTATTCAGAGAATAGATTAAAGGATTTCCAAAAGCCCCCTGGAGTGTTCTACAACCAAGCCCTAAGAGTAAAGCATCCTTCAAAATACAAACATTCCAGGAATTGGGTTCATCGGTTTCTGAGGGAATACCTTTACCAGGCTTTTAGAAACGTAGTCAAGTACCAACTACAAGAGCCAAATACCACCCTGTAATTAGAGCAAATAGATCACTTCCTGTCTTTGAAATCTCTCTCTTCCATTATTTGTAACGTCTGTACTCCTATTACCACATGCAATAGATTTCCATTAGGGCCTCTGCAAAACCAACAATTTCTTGACAATACACTTCATTTGGGCTGCTGTACAACAATCAACCACCTATACAGAAATATAAAATTACAAATTTAATTTTGGATACTTGGGGGCAGGGGAACATAAAACAGCATGCCAGCTCAGATGACCCATGGGAATCACCTTTTATGTGCGTGGGAGGTCCGAGGGAGCCGCGCAAGTCATTCCATTCCTCACACAGAAATGCCATATAAGATAATATGTAGTGTTGGAGCCAAGCTTGAGATAAATTTGTAAATATGCTATTTATTTTTCAGTTTATAAAAGGCACCCAGTGCACAGTATGTGCACTGAATAGAAAGAACTAGTTGAAAAATGTCAACACTGATTCATTCACCAGTTAATTACCCACATTGCCCACTCTCAGCTCTTCAGTATCATAATCTGAAGGCCACAAAGACTCACAGCTTTGGACAAAACAAGTTAAAGAGCAGTGGACCCTCAAGAATACATCAACACCAGTCTCCACAATGCTCAAGGTCTTGAGCTGGTATGAAGGCACAGATCAAGAAAGAAGGTGTCTCAGGCAAGGTCTACACTAGAAATTTTTGCAAGTATTAGTTTCATCAGTTAGAGGAGTGATTTTTATGACATTTCTATAGTGACAAAAAAGCCTTAGTGTAGATAGTTATATTCTTTAAAAAAAATTGTTATTTTGCTAATGGAATCAATAGTTATACCAGCAACTATGCATACATGGGGGTGTGTGTGTCTGTGTGCGTGCTATACCAGTAATTCTTTTCCCAGTGTTGATTAGACCATAGTAATTATAACTCAAGTCAACACTTTAAACTGTACCCCAGATGCAAATAGGGAATGAGTGCAGTTTTTCAGAAATGGTTTAATATCCTTGTTGTAGCTCATATCACCAATCAAGCAGGTAACCGCATTCTGTACTAGCTTTTGCTCCTGAATTTTCCTCAATGGTAGCCCCATTTATAGTGTATTTCAGTAATCCAGTCTGAAAATTTACATTCTTGTTAGTATTGGTCATATCCCTGCCTGTGCATGTTATTACTATATTATGACAAATTGGCTGAAATGTAAAAGTTAGCGCTGAATACAGATGACTATTTTAATACCAACACATAGCTTGTCAACTTCAAATTGATGTTTATGTATTTACATATGTTGAAATATCTCGATCAGTTCATTTTATTAATTGAAAAATGAAACAATGGTTCTGTTGTAACTGATATTCAACAGGATACAATACTGAAATATTTTAATATTTCATATAAAAAATACTTTAAAATGTCAATAGAAAAGATGAACATACCCACCCTTTAAAAATAAAAATCAAACGAGATCAGTAGTTTTAGAAGCTGTGAATGCAGACACAGATTTGTGTCATTACTATGCAGAGAGGTAGTTCCTTTTATAAGCAATAAATATATACAACTTATAAATCACTAGATATTAAACTCAAAGATTAATATCTAGTACAAATTACACTGAAATGAGAAGGCACTTCCCCATCACAAGCTCTAACAAGTTTTCAGCTTTCAGAAGCTTCTATGAAGGTTGATCAGTTTGTTATTTATATCAATTTTTCTCTAAGTTGAGTCATCTAGAAAAGCAATGACGTGACTGGCTGTTACACAATGGCTCCTTTTTACAGTGAGGGACATAAATGCAGTTCATGCATAATACATAGTGAAAAAAACATGCAGAGCGACTTCTTCTTAACTGCTTTATTACATGAAATGTGTCAACCTATCCATGCGATTTCGAAGATATGTTACCCCATTTGTCTCCGGCAAATGATCCATCTTCTTTTTGCAGGCTTTTTACGTAGTCAACAATTTTATGACATCAACAACATAAGGTAAGAATCTGCAACATGAAAATGACTCAAATCAATTACTAGAAGGGTAAAGTTTCCTAGAATTTACCAGAAAACCACAGCCCTAGTTTTCTTAAAACAAAAACACACAACTTCATTTTACTGATAAACATAAATCACTAAAAAAAATTTAACTATCATGAAAGCTTCAGCTAACTGCAACCTACCCAACGTTACAAACTTGATTCCATAAAATTTTAAAATTCCCAAATTAAGGTGAAGATTTCCATGCATGGTCTCAACACAATCTCTTTCTCCACTTTAAAGTTTTAAGTAATCATTTGAGTTAAACTAGCATCATGGAACACGGTATTGATTTTTTAGTGTCTGATTATGGTTGAATTTTGTTAGGAGAGAAGAATGTTCTGGGCTTGTAGTAGAATGTATACCTAAGTAATGGAAAGGTGCAGAAAGCTTTTGGATGGGCACATTTTTACAAATATAAATTCAAAAAAGAAATCACAATTTAAGAACCATCAGACTTTAAAAGTATAGACTAGTCCTCAATAAGAAGCTCATGCTTGGTAATAGCGAGAAGAATTTTACGTTATGACATTTTTAGTTAAATCATATTATAGGAAATCATGTAAGTGATTCATTCTATAGAGGTATTTCCAAGAGCTTTTTTGAGCAGGATTATAAAGAGGGCGGTGGAAAGGAGGAGAATTTCAACAAAATTTTGAAAAATTTCATCCAAGTCTAAGTTCTCTTTATCTGGTGATTGCAATTTAAGTCCTATGGAGTTCCAGAAAACAAAAATTAGCAACGCCACAATTCCAGCTACAGTGTTTGCAGTAATCTATATTTTGCAGTTTACAGTGCATTTCATAATACTCCAGTGTTGTAATATGCTTTTTAAATTTAACAATAAAACAGGACACAAGATGTCAATGTTAACATAATAAACTCGGAGGACAGGAAAAGCAGAAATTAAGCTTCTGATGGTAATCTATATTTATTTTGGATTAGCAGTTTAGAATTCTTAAATGTACAATATAAATGAATACAGCATGTGGAAGGTGGGTTAGCTTAGCATTGCTAAAAGAACTGTTGATTTGCATTTCCTGACTCTTAAATTTGCAAATTTAATTCTCAGTTTATATTTAGGCTGCAATCTATTGTAGCTTTAACTTCTCTACCCACAATAGCTGGTACTCACTCAAACTAAAAAGAGTGGGCACACCAATTTCCTCAGATCTCAGAGTAATTCTAGAGCTAAAGTGTGATAATCATCAACTTTAGATTCATAATACATGCCAAGACTCATCATTGACCTGCGAAACTCCTAAGCCCCATCTCTCACTACCAGACATATCTACTTTATATTTCATCCTATTCAAGGATTACAACCCACAATACTTCTTCCCTAGAAAATAATCTATGATGCAAGAGTATTTAAATGCCATTTAGATAGTTTGACAAGCTGGGACCAAATGTATTTTCCACTAACTTCATTCAGTTCTTGTGTTTAAAACTGGACTGGGTAACATTTTTTTGTATAGAGCAGAGGAAACTTGACTCTACAAGTAGTTAGAGCCTAGATCTGTAATGGAGCTAGTGTGTAATCATGAGGATCTCTGTTGTACGGCTTCCTGTCATCTGCAGATATTAGCTGAATATGAGTAGGCAGGCAAGTTCTGACAATACTATGGTATATGTTGGCTCAGAATGACAAGATGCACTTGAGTCAACTTCTGTGCGTGGGGCCCCAACACCACAAAAGAAAGTGTTTAATAGCTTACAATTAAAAAAAAAATACATCAATGTTCTACTTCTCAAATTTGTATTGCTATACTAGTAAGCTTTAAAACAGAAGCTTCCCAATTCAGAGTTTCAACTCAGGCACTACATACTATTAAGTTAAGCAGCTGTTTTCACTTACTTCCAATATTTTATTTTCAATATATTTACCTGGACAGCACTAAGGGTATATAAAAGGTGAGATCGTGACCTATACTGGCACTTATTCCACCGCTCTCATGTTGACATGATTTCATGAATGCTAGATTTCTTCTTTGGTCATTCGTTGCAGCTGTCTCATGAGATCCATTATAGTCAGTCCCCAGTAGACACCACTCATCCTCAAATATTCTGACATACAGCACTCCTAAGTAGTACAGAATTTTAGTTCTTAAGCAGACAAAGATATATAAACAAGTAGAGCCCTGCTTGGATACAGAAATTTGGATCAGCAGCCTAACTGCATCCACAGATGCATATAGCCACAGATAGTATGCAGGTATCTGTGACGTACAGAATTGCAGAATTTACAAAGTTCTCTGAACTAAATCCTCCCCATCCAACCAACAAGCCAAGTTATACTTTATTCTAAATTGTTTACTTAAGAAATATAAGCTTTCTAAGCTGGCTAAGATACTGCAACTGAGTCAGTGAATTTCTGCCTTTTACTTAATGTTTCCATCTTAGATGGCTGAGGCATAAGGTCAAGTTACTTGCCCACATTTACGCAGCAAGATAGTAGCTCAGACCAGATCATAAGTTACGATCTACTTGGCTCTGGTCCTTTGCTCAAGTTACTAAACCAAATGGTCCCCTCAAAGTAACAGCCTAACATTCAGTTAAGTACATAATTGCCATTTCCCAAAATCAAAGCAAAGCAACTTAGAGTAACAGGAAGAGAAAAACTCATTTATTGTAGCTTAACATATTGTTATAAAATCTTTCTTGATCAGCATGACCTATGATTATTCATATTGTATTATAAAATTCCATAGTAATTTATGTATTTTCTTGCTACAGGTGAGCGAGACCATACACGTGGCAAAAGAGAAGGCAGGCTTCAGTTAGAGGCACCACACTTTAAAAGTAACTGAGACCAATTTCTTGGGAGACCTGTCGTATTTAAACGTCTAATTTTATTTTTCTGTACATTTTCTCTGTGTAGCCTTATGAATATAAAATATATACAGATATTTATAACTGGTTTAAAACACCCCACGCACAACTGCTACAGACTACTATGGGAAAAGGTACTAACTGACTAGACTGTCCAATTCACTTAAGTTTTAATAGAATTACAAACTATCTAAGCAGTACTACTATGAGCAGGATACAAGAGATTAATTTAATAAAGAATTATGCATTATATGCCCAGCTGAAGTCATAAGCCTGCCCAATATAGTAACACACATCACATGGCTAAACTAACTATGTAATTTTCTACTTAAACGTTGCACCCAGAACTGACCGCTAACATGCCAAGATATGCCTCCAGCATACTGAGGATTGCTAAAGAATATCTGTATTTGAAAGGATCTGCAAGTCCCATTCCCAAGAGAAAATTCCTCATGTTTTGGTATTTCTGTCACAAAGGTTAAGGCTAGACCATTGTGGGACTTGAAAGTGGACCACTAAAACCAAACCAGACCGAAACAAGGTAACCTATGAGGTTCAATAATTAGAGATGGTCAGGAAATTTCCTACAAAACAGTTCCATCGAAAAAGCCAATCAACTGAACCAGATGTTTTTCAAAACAGTCTGCTTTGACAAACTTGCATCACAGACTTCCTGGTGGGTTGCTGTGGAGCCTAGGGTCCCAGGATCTGAGGATCTCGGATAGGTAAGCCAAGTGGACTACTTGAGCTGGGAACCAGGTTCCCAGCACTCAAAGGCAGTCCCATCATGCAAGGCTTCCAGGGCTACTTGCCATAGAGCCAGGGCTTTCAGGTCCTGACTCCAATAAGGGCTTCCTTGCTGCAGATACAGGAGGGAACCAGGGTTCTCAGAGCTTCCAGGATCCCTGCCATTGAAACCCACTGCATCCTGACCTCTCAAAGCATATCTACACCACAGACAAAGAAGCAAAAAAAAATCCCAATCCACAGCTATAAATAGGGCCCTACAAAATTCACATTACATTGTGGTCAATTTCATGGCTAGAGGATTTTTGATCAATTTAAAGATTTTAGATGTTTGTATCTGAAATTTCAGGATGTTGTAACTGTGGGGCTCCTGACTCAAAATGGGATAGAGTGTGTATGTGTGTGGGGCTGGGAGGGGCGTGGAGGGGAATGAAGAGGCGGGGAAGTTTTGTAAAGTTGTTGTAGCGAGGTCCCGAAATTCCCACCCTTACTTCTGTACTGCCTTCAGAGCTGGGTTCTGACAGGGGTTCCTAGCTGCTAGTCCACACCAGGGTCAGATTAAGGCAGGGCGCCTGGCCAATTTAGGAATCCCCCAGGAAAAAAAAAAAAAAAAGTCGGTGTCCCAGCCCCAGAAGGAGCCTCTACCAGGTTACCCTGAGCCCTGGAGGGAGCTGCAGGGGAAGGAGCCCTGAGCCTGGGATGCCCCGAAGCCTGGCCAGAGTGGCAGCAGGGGGGAAGCCCCAAGACAGAGCTGCCCAGAGGCCAATATGGCAGGAGCAAAAGTCCTGAGTTCCACACCCAGAGGCACAGCAGCAGCCCCGAGGAGTGTGTGTGTGCGCATGTGTTATGGAAGCCCCGACCCCTGGCTGGAGTGGCAGGGGCCAGAAGATCCAAGACCAGACTGTCTGTCCCCTCCTCTGCCCTCCCTGGCTGCAACCGTCAGGAGCAGAAGCCCAGAGAGGAGGAAGCCCTGGGCTTGGTGCCAGAGCCATGGGCAGGGCAAGCCCAGAAGCCGAGGCTGCCCCAGCTGCAGGTACCAGGAGTGAAAAACCCCAGCGAGGCGAGAGATGCTGCAGGAGGAAGCCCGGAGCTCAGCACCTGGACCCAGAGCTGCGGCCGGGGGGAGGCAGAAGGGGAGAGAGAGAGAGAGCCTGGAGCCCAGTTCCTGGGCTTCTGCAGCAAAGAAGTGAGGGTGTATCACCCTTATTTCTGAACTGCCTCTGGAGGTGGGTCTGATCTCCCCACCAGTAACAGTACTGTCTTTTATAAAACCAGACAGGGTTGGTTGGCTAAGGTTCACTATTAACAAGACAGGAGGTACATGCTAGTTGGCTAAGAGAAATATATGGAAGAGACAGGCGCACCTCTCTTGTGTTACCTGAATTCCAATGTAAGGGTCCTGTGGGAATTTCAGATGCTTTTGAATATATAAGTAGCAGCAGCAGACAAGAGTGCTTCTTTTTGTCTCTGTTTGGCAAGGATAGCCGCAACTTTGCCTCTCCGATGAATACCTCTGCAATTACCTGTATCCCTTTCACCCTCAGACTAGATTATTGTAATACACTGAATTTAGGGCTACACCTAAAATAATATGGAAGTCTCAAAATAGTACCTTTTCCAGTAGAATCCAGATTAAATCCAGTGATGTTGAGGCTTATTATAGCAGGCAGAAAGGCAACTATGGGGCATACGTGATGTTTGGGAAGACATAGCACTATAATACAAATTCATCTTAATAAACAAAAGATCACGTTTCCTAGGTCTCAGAGTAATTCTAGAGCTGAAGCAGTGATCTTCAACTTTAAGAGTCAGATAATACATGCCAAGTCTCATCATTGACCTAGGAAAAGCACCATCGCCACCTCTCAGAACAACAGTATCTTTTCTTTTAACCCTTCCTTTTGCATTCAGCCAAAAATATACCTAACTTCCTAACTCATCACCTGCCAACCTACTCCTATCAGTGCAGGAAAGGGCAAGCTATATCACTTATCAGAGTATTTTCAATAGAGAAATAAGCAAATACCTACATAATCGTCTTTCTTTGCACCATAAGAAGCTATGTAATCTGCATGTTTCTCCAAAAACAAGGTGCTTGGTGCATCAGGTTTTATAACGACATCCTTTTGTGGCGTTCCCTTTTTTAAAAAGAAACAAAAAGTTAAGTTGTATTATCAATCTAAAGAGACCTCCGTACCTGATTTTTAATTAACCGATTATTGTTACAAGTAACACTTAAGTTGATTGTAACAGAACAGAGAACAATTAATTCATGTTATGTGTACCTGTCGAAGCTCAATATTTGTCAGTACTTCATTTCTTTTAAAACAGACATTACATCTGCTTTATTCTTTCCTGATAAAATTTATTTGACAGGGCAAAGTCTATAAGTAAAATCTTCGATAAGTTTACATTTTCACTAACCCAGATAAACATTAACCAAACTACAAGTTATTTTAAAACCCGACCTCCTCTCTTACCCCCCGTGGCAATCAAGGGGGCGCTCTGCAGCGAATCCACGCGGACGGGTTAATAGCGAGCCGCCTACGGTTCACGTGGCTGGGCCTGGGCCTCGTGCTCATCGCGGCCCCGATTCCAAGTCAGGATCGCTCAGCTCAGCGCTCGGATTCCAGCCCCCAGCCTGCCCCTAATCCCTGCTGGCTCCGCAACGTCAGCCTGGGACCGCCCGGCACTGCCCAGTTACACATCCCGAGTCCCTCACAGGCCGGCACCGAGGACAATCCCCCCACCCCCGTCTCCATCTCCAGCCCAGGCCCCATCGCAGCCCCCACCCCCGGGCCACGTTACTCCAACGGCCGCCGCCCCGCTATCCGCGCGCTTGGGCCCCGTTAGGCTGGCAGCGGGCGCCGGGCTCTACAACCGTTACCGCGGGGCGACGCCTCCCGCGCTCTGCAGCGAACCAACTGGTCCGGGAGCGACGGGAGCCAAGCGAGCTCGGCAGGCGCAGGCCGGTGGCCCGGCCGGACGCCGAGACCCGCCCGAGCGGAAGCCGGCAGCAAAAGGGCGGCCCAGGCCAGCAGCGAGCGGACGCGGAGGGAGACCGCCCGGAGAAGGCCGCACCACGCGGCAGGAGCGAGCCACCCACCATGTTAGCAGCCTCCGCCGCACGCGCCACCAACCGTCTGTCCTACGGGCGGGGTCGCGACTAGTTGAGCGGGAGAAGGCGGTGCCCCTGCCGGCCTCTCAAGACCCCGCCATAGCTGTCTATGGCGCTGCCTGCGCAGCTAGTTACTCTGAGCAGAGCTCCTCATAGCCCCAGCGGCGCAGTGCGGGCACCCTGACTAGCAACGAACCGACTCCGCTTAGGTGCGCACGCGCTGCCCGCCTCAGGAGGAGCCGGCTGACCGGCGCCGCCTGCACAACAGAGAGCGACCACGTGGGGCCCATGGGGGGTCTCGCGGGAGTCACCAAGAGACTGAGGCTGCGCGCAGATGCAGCCACATCAGGCATCGGCTTGAGCCCCGCGCACGGCGTCGGCCGTCCTGACTCGACGGGGCCCAGGCTCATCGCGGGTCAGCGTCCGCGCTGGGCTCAGCGGCTTGTGGTGGGGTCAGCGCACCGCCAGCAGTGCCACCTCGCCGGCCCGCTGCCCCAACGTTCCGTTAGCCCCTTCTGCCCAGGGAGGACACTGCTCGGCACTCCCGCCGTGTTAGAGAGAGGGAGACTTTTTCGGGGGAGGGATTGTGGCTTCCTTCTAAGGCCATGTCTACATCTAAAATTTTGCAGCGCTGGTTGTTACAGCTGTATTAGTACAGCTGTATAGGGCCAGCGCTGCAGAGTGGCCACACTTACAGCAACCAGCGCTGCAAGTGGTGTTAGATGTGGCCACACTGCAGCGCTGTTGGGCGGCTTCAAGGGGGGTTCGGGGAACGCGAGAGCAAACCGGGGAAGGAGACCAGCTTCGCCGCGGTTTGCTCTCGCGTTCCCCGAACCCCCTGCAAACCGCAGGGAAGGAGACCTGCTTGCTCGGGGTTCCGGGAATGAGAGAGAAAACCGGGAAAGGAGACCAGCTTCGCCGCGGTTTGCTCTCGCGTTCCCGGAGCCCCTGCAAACCGCAGGGAAGGAGACCTGCTTGCTCGGGGTTCCGGGAACGAGAGAGCAAACTGGGAAAGGAGACCCGCTTCACCGCGGTTTGCTCTCGCGTTCCCGAACCCCCTGCAAACCGCAGGGAAGGAGACCTGCTTGCTCGGGGAACGGGAGAGCAACCCGTGGCGAAGCTGGTCTCCTTTCCCGGTTTGCTCTCGCGTTCCCGGAGCCACCCAGCAAACCGCAGGGAAGGAGACCTGCTTGCTCGGGGCTCCGGGAACTAGAGAGCAAACCGGGAAAGGAGACCCACTTCGCCGCGGTTTGCTCTCGCGTTCCCGGAGCCACCCTGCAAACCGCAGGGAAGGAGACCTGCTTGCTCGGGGAACGGGAGAGCAAACCGCGGCGAAGCTGGTCTCCTTTCCCGGATTGCTCTCGCGTTCCCTGAGCCACCCAGCAAACCGCAGGGAAGGAGACCTGCTTGCTCGGGGCTCCGGGAACTAGAGAGCAAACCGGGAAAGGAGACCCGCTTCGCCGCGGTTTGCTCTCGCGTTCCCGGAGCCACCCTGCAAACCGCAGGGAAGGAGACCTGCTTGCTCGGGGAACAGGAGAGCAAACCGCGGCGAAGCTGGTCTCCTTTCCCGGTTTGCTCTCACGTTCCCGAACCCCCCTGCAAACCGCAGGGAAGGAGACCTGCTTGCTCGGGGTTCCGGGAACACGAGAGCAAGCTGGGGAAGGAGACCAGCTTGATTACCAGAGGCTTCCTCCTTCCACGGAGGTAAAGAAAAGCGCTGGTAAGTGTTTACATTGGATTACCAGCGCTGGATCACCAGCGCTGGATCCTCTACACTCGAGACAAAACGGGAGTACGGCCAGCGCTGCAAACAGGGAGTTGCAGCGCTGGTGATGCCCTGCAGATGTGTACACCTTCAAAGTTGCAGCGCTGTAACTCCCTCACCAGCGCTGCAACTTTCTGATGTAGACAAGCCCTAAGGCTTACAAATAGTTTTCGTTTCAATCTCTAATTCCCCCACACCCACATCGCTTTTTTATAAACGTTGGGCCTGCCTCTGGGTTATCCTACCTAGGACTCCCCCCAGACCAAAGAGCAGATTGAGATGTAGCTTCTCCTACTGTGGCAGCACACCATACAGGAAAGAATGAACTAGATTAACTGCAAGAGTGAACTTAAAGCAAATTCAGGCTTGAAAGTTAATGCAGGGTCAGAGAGGGAATGAATGTAAAGCATATTAGCTGTGCTTGATAATTCCACCAGTGGATGCGTTCTAGAAGAGTGCTTTGGTGATAGGCAGCTTAGTCTGCTTTAAGCAGGAACAAAACCTGCTTAAGATTTTTCTTGTGTAGACCAGGCCTAACTGTTAACTACTGGAGGAGTGTAAAAATTCTCACCCTTGTAAAGAACAGTGAAGCCAACATAATCCCTAGCATAGCACTAGGTCAA
The DNA here is from genome assembly GCF_007399415.2 of Gopherus evgoodei. Classification (NCBI taxonomy): domain Eukaryota; kingdom Metazoa; phylum Chordata; order Testudines; family Testudinidae; genus Gopherus; species Gopherus evgoodei. The sequence continues at coordinate 89,182,335 of NC_044329.1, forward strand.
TGGAATAATTCTTCATGACCTAGCTAATTTCCACCTCCAAGAGAGACAGATTACTTACAGTAATGGGAGAGTCCCTCCTGTTAGCATAGGTAGTGTCTACACTGAAGCATTAGAGTGGAGGATCTGTGCTGCTGTAGCATTCCCTTAGGTCTGGTCTACAAGACAGACCTCAGTACATCACTCAGACCTATGAAAAATTTTGCATCTTTAGGGCTGTAGCTAGTTCAACCTCACCAGCATTGTAGAGACAGCTAGGTTGACTGACAGCTGCTGCCACGAACCTTAGAGACTTTACTATATGACTTGTAAATTGCATAATATGTATATACTTCATCCTTCCTCAGCACGGGGCTCCTTTTCTGGCCCTATATTTCTATCATTCTGTAATACAAGCTATATGCACTTTCCAGGACAGCCTTTGTTTGTTAAAGTCAGAATTCTAGGAGTGCAGTTATTGTTCTTTCAAACGTTGGTAGAGTTGTAGTTTTCTAACACATGGCTGGCTTCAAAGACAGACTTTGAAAGAAAAAATAAAGGTGAGCAACAGAGAATCTAAAATGCATAAAGTACATAAAAGAAGAAAGAATTCAATTACGCTCCTTTCCAATATTACTACTTAGAAGAAGGTCTGGAGTTAAAATTAAGTGTTCTGTTTTTGCAAGCTTTGATTAAAAGTGTGTTCTGGAGCCACACTATTACAGATAATAAAAAGAGAATCCACAGTACTATTTCAAATACTACATGATATCATACCTAAGAAGCAGGCTATTGCTATGCTGAACTATAGTCACTTAATTACTATTCAGAGAATAGATTAAAGGATTTCCAAAAGCCCCCTGGAGTGTTCTACAACCAAGCCCTAAGAGTAAACATCCTTCAAAATACAAACATTCCAGGAATTGGGTTCATCGGTTTCTGAGGGAATACCTTTACCAGGCTTTTAGAAATGTAGTCAAGTACCAACTAAAAGAGCCAAATACCACCCTGTAATTAGAGCAAATAGATCACTTCCTGTCTTTGAAATCTCTCTCTTCCATTATTTGTAATGTCTGTACTCCTATTACCACATGCAATAGGTTTCCATTAGGGCCTCTGCAAAACCAACAATTTCTTGACAATACAGTTCATTTGGGCTGCTGTACAACAATCAACCACCTATACAGAAATATAAAATTACAAATTTAATTTTGGATGCTTGGGGGCAGGGGAACATAAAACAGCATGCCAGCTCAGATGACCCATGGGAATCACTTTTTATGTGCGTGGGAGGTCCGAGGGAGCCGCGCAAGTCATTCCATTCCTCACACAGAAATGCCATATAAGATAATATGTAGTGTTGGAGCCAAGCTTGAGATAAATTTGTAAATATGCTATTTATTTTTCAGTTTATAAAAGGCACCCAGTGCACAGTATGTGCACTGAATAGAAAGAACTAGTTGAAAAATGTCAACACTGATTCATTCACCAGTTAATTACCCACATTGCCCACTCTCAGCTCTTCAGTATCATAATCTGAAGGCCACAAAGACTCACAACTCTGGACAAAACAAGTTAAAGAGCAGTGGATCCTCAAGAATACATCAACACCAGTCTCAATGCTCAAGGTCTTGAGCTGGTATGAAGGCACAGATCAAGAAAGAAGGTCTCTCAGGCAAGGTCTACACTAGAAACTTTTGCAAGTATTAGTTTAATCAGTTAGAGGAGTGATTTTTATGACATTTCTATAGTGGCAAAAAAGCCTTAGTGTAGATAGTTATATTCTTTAAAAAAGTTTGTTATTTTGCTAATGGAATCAATAGTTATACCAGCAACTATGCATACATGGGGGTGTGTGTGTCTGTGTGCGTGCTATACCAGTAATTCTTTTCCCAGTGTTGATTAGACCATAGTAATTATAACTCAAGTCAACACTTTAAACTGTACCCCAGATGCAAATAGGGAATGAGTGCAGTTTTTCAGAAATGGTTTAATATCCTTGTTGTAGCTCATATCACCAATCAAGCAAGTAACCGCATTCTGTACTAGCTTTTGCTCCCGAATTTTCCTCAATGGTAGCCCCATTTATAGTGCATTTCAGTAATCCAGTCTGAAAATTTACATTCTTGTTAGTATTGGTCATATCCCTGCCTGTGCATGTTATTACTATATTATGACAAACTGGCTGAAATGTAAAAGTTGGTGCTGAATACGGAAGATTATTTTAATACCAACACATAGCTTGTCAACTTCAAATTGATGTTTATGTATTTACATATGTTGAAATATCTCGATCAGTTCATTTTATTAATTGAAAAATGAAACAATGGCTCTGTTGTAACTGATATTCAACAGGATACAATACTGAAATATTTTAATATTTCATATAAAAATACTTTAAAATGTCAATAGAAGAAAAGGTGAACATACCCACCCTTTAAAAATAAAAATCAAACGAGATCAGTAGTTTTAGAAGCTGTGAATGCAGACACAGATTTGTGTCATTACTATGCAGAGAGGTAGTTCCTTTTATAAGCAATAAATATATACAACTTATAAATCACTAGATATTAAACTCAAAGATTAATATCTAGTACAAATTACACTGAAATGAGAAGGCACTTCCCCATCACAAGCTCTAACAAGTTTTCAGCTTTCAGAAGCTTCTATGAAGGTTGATCAGTTTGTTATTTATATCAATTTTTCTCTAAGTTGAGTCATCTAGAAAAGCAATGACGTGACTGGCTGTTACACAATGGCTCCTTTTTACAGTGAGGGACATAAATGCAGTTCATGCATAATACATAGTGAAAAAAACATGCAGAGCGACTTATTCTTAACTGCTTTATTACATGAAATGTGTCAACCCATCCATGCGATTTCGAAGATATGTTACCCCATTTGTCTCCGGCAAATGATCCATCTTCTTTTTGCAGGCTTTTTACGTAGTCAACAATTTTATGACATCAACAACATAAGGTAAGAATCTGCAACACGAAAATGACTCAAATCAATTACTAGAAGGGTAAAGTTTCCTAGAATTTACCAGAGAACCACAGCCCTAGTTTTCTTAAAACAAAAAGACAACTTCATTTTATTGATAAACATAAATCACTACAAAAATTTTAACTACCATGAAAGCTTCAGCTAACTGCAACCTACCCAACGTTACAAACTTGATTCCATAAAATTTTAAAATTCCCAAATTAAGGTGAAGATTTCCATGCATGGTCTCAACACAATCTCTTTCTCCACTTTAAAGTTTTAAGTAATCATTTGAGTTAAACTAGCATCATGGAACACGGTATTGATTTTTTAGTGTCTGATTATGGTTGAATTTTCTTAGGAGAGAAGAATGTTCTGGGCTTGTAGTAGCATGTATACCTAAGTAATGGAAAGGTGCAGAAAGCTTTTGGATGGGCACATTTTTACAAATATAAATTCAAAAAAGAAATCACAATTTAAGAACCATCAGACTTTAAAAGTATAGACTAGTCCTCAATAAAGAAGCACATGCTTGGTAATAGCGAGAAGAATTTTACGTTATGACATTTTTAGTTAAATCATATTATAGGAAATCATGTAAGTGATTCATTCTATAGAGGTATTTCCAAGAGCTTTTTTGAGCAGGATTATAAAGGGGGCGGTGGAAAGGAGGAGAATTTCAACAAAATTTTGAAAAATTTCATCCAAGTCTAAGTTCTCTTTATCTGGTGATTGCAATTTAAGTCCTATGGAGTTCCAGAAAACAAAAATTAGCAACGCCACAATTCCAGCTACAGTGTTTGCAGTAATCTATATTTTGCAGTTTACAGAGCATTGCATAATACTCCAGTGTTGTAATATGCTTTTTAAATTTAACTATAAAACAGGACACAAGATGTCAATGTTAACATAATAAACTTGGAGGACAGGAAAAGCAGAAATTAAGCTTCTGATGGTAATCTACATTTATTTTGGATTAGCAGTTTAGAATTCTTAAATGTACAATATAAATGAATACAGCATGTGCAAGGTGGGTTAGCTTAGCATTGCTAAAAGAACTGTTGATTTGCATTTCCTGACTCTTTTAAATTTGCAAATATAATTCTCAGTTTATATTTAGGCTGCAATCTATTGTAGCTTTAACTTCTCTACCCACAATAGCTGGTACTCACTCAAACTAAAAAGAGTGGGCACAGCAATTTCCTCAGGTCTCAGAGTAATTCTAGAGCTAAAGTGTGATAATCATCAACTTTAGATTCATAATACATGCCAAGACTCATCATTGACCTGCGAAACTCCTAAGCCCCATCTCTCACTACCAGACATATCTACTTTATATTTCATCCTATTCAAGGATTACAACCCACAATACTTCTTCCCTAGAAAATAATCTATGATGCAAGAGTATTTAAATGCCATTTAGATAGTTTGACAAGCTGGGACCCAATGTATTTTCCACTAACTTCATTCAGTTCTTGTAAGTGTTTAAAACTGGACTGGGTAACATTTTTTTGTATAGAGCAGAGGAAACTTGACTCTACAAGTAGTTAGAGCCTAGATCTGTAATGGAGCTAGTGTGTAATCACGAGGATCTCTGTTGTACGGCTTCCTGTCAGCTGCAGATACATGACCACACCTTCACTTTGAAAGACGGCTCTACATTATTAGCTGTATGTGAGTAGGCAGGCAAGTTGGGACAATACTATGGTATATGTTGGCTCAGAATGACAAGATGCACTTGAGTCAACTTCTGTGCGTGGGGCCCCAACACCACAAAAGAAAGTGTTTAATAGCTTACAATTAAAAAAAAATCTACATCAATGTTTTACTTCTCAAATTTGTATTGCTATACTAGTAAGCTATAAAACAGAAGCTTCCCAATTCAGAGTTTCAACTCAGGCACTACATACCATTAAGTTAAGCAGCTGTTTTCACTTACTTCCAATATTTTATTTTCAATATATTTACCTGGACAGCACTAAGGGTATATAAAAGGTGAGATCGTGACCTATACTGGCACTTATTCCACTGCTCTCATGTTGACATGATTTGATGAACGCTAGAATTTCTTCTTTGGTCATTCGTTGCAGCTGTCTCATGAGATCCATTACAGTCAGTCCCCAGTAGACACCACTCATCCTCAAATATTCCGACATACAGTACTCCTAAGTAGTACAGAATTTTAGTTCTTAAGCAGACAAAGATATATAAACAAGTAGAGCCCTGCTTGGATACAGAAATTTGGATCAGCAGCCTAACTGCATCCACAGATGCATATAGCCACAGATAGTATGCAGGTATCTGTGACGTACAGAATTGCAGAATTTACAAAGTTCTCTGAACTAAATCCTCCCCATCCAACCAACAAGCCAAGTTATACTTTATTCTAAATTGTTTACTTAAGAAATATTAGCTTTCTAAGCTGGCTAAGATACTGCAACTGAGTCAGTGAATTTCTGCCTTTTACTTAATTTTTCCATCTTAGATGGCTGAGGCATAAGGTCAAGTTACTTGCCCACATTTACGCAGCAAGATAGTAGCTCAGACCAGATCATAAGTTACGATCTTCTTGGCTCTGGTCCTTTGCTCAAGTTACTAAACCAAATGGTCCCCTCAAAGTAACAGCCTAACATTCAGTTAAGTACATAATTGCCATTTCCCAAAAGCAAAGCAAAGCAACTTAGAGTAACAGGAAGAGAAAAACTCATTTATTGTAGCTTAACATATTGTTACAAAATCTTACTTGATCAGCATGACCTATGATTATTCATATTGTATTATAAAATTCCATAGTAATTTATGTATTTTCTTGCTACAGGTGAGCAGGAGAGCGAGACCATACACATGGCAAAAGAGAAGGCAGGCTTCGGTTAGAGGCACCACACTTTAAAAGTAACTAAGACCAATTTCTTGGGAGACCTGTCGTATTTAAACGTCTAATTTTATTTTTCTGTACATTTTCTCTGTGTAGCCTTATGAATATAAAATATATACAGATATTTATAACTGGTTTAAAACACCCCACGCACAACTGCTACAGACTACTTTGGGAAAAGGTACTAACTGACTAGACTGTCCAATTCACTTAAGTTTTAATAGAATTACAAACTATCTAAGCAGTACTACTATGAGCAGGATACAAGAGATTAATTTAATAAAGAATTATGCATTATATGCCCAGCTGAAGTCATAAGCCTGCCCAATATAGTAACACACATCACATGGCTAAACTAACTATGTCATTTTCTACTTAAACGTTGCTCCCAGAACTGACCGCTAACATGCCAAGATATGCCTCCAGCATACTGAGGATTGCTAAAGAATATCTGTATTTGAAAGGATCTGCAAGTACTCATTCCCAAGAGAAAATTCCTCATGTTTTGGTATTTCTGTCACAAAGGTTAAGGCTAGACCATTGTGGGACTTGAAAGTGGACCACTAAAACCAAACCAGACCGAAACAAGGTAACATATGAGGTTCAATAATTAGAGATGGTCAGGAAATTTCCTACAAAACAGTTCCGTCGAAAAAGCCAATCAACTGAACCAGATGTGTTTCAAAACAGTCTGCTTTGACAAACTTGCATCACAGACTTCCTGGTGGGTTGCTGTGGAGCCTAGGGTCCCAGGATCTGAGGATCTCGGATAGGTAAGCCAAGTGGACTACTTGAGCTGAGAACCAGGTTCCCAGCACTCAAAGGAAGTCCCATTATGCAAGGCTTCCAGGGCTACTTGCAATAGAGCCAGGGCTTTCAGGTCCTGACTCCAATAAGGGCTTCCTTGCTACAGATACAGGAGGGAACCAGGGTTCTCAGAACTTCCAGGATCCCTGCCATTGAAACCCACTGCATCCTGACCTCTCAAAGCATATCTACACCGCAGACAAAGAAACAAAAAAAATCCCAATCCACAGCTATAAATAGGGCCCTACAAAATTCACAGTACATTGTGGTCAATTTCATGGCTAGAGGATTTTTGATCAATTTATAGATTTTAGATGTTTATATCTGAAATTTCAGGATCTTGTAACTGTGGGGCTCCTGACTCAAAATGGGATAGAGTGTCTATGTGTGTGGGGCACGGGGGGGCGCAGAGGGGAATGAAGAGGCGGGGAGGTTTTGTAAAGTTGTTGTAGCGAGGTCCCGAAATTCCCACCCTTACTTCTGTGCTGCCTTCAGAGCTGGGTTCTGAAGGCAGCACACACCCAGCTTCCTGCAGTTAGACGAAGATCCCAGAGGTGGATAGGATCTCCCCAGTGCTGCTGGGTGCACCCCAGACAGGGGTTCCTAGCTGCTAGTCCACACCAGGGTCAGATTAAGGCAGGGCGCCTGGCCAATTTAGGAATCCCCCAGAAAAAAAAAAAAAGTCGGTGTCTCAGCCCCAGAAGAAGCCTCCACCAGGTTACCATGAGCCCTGGAGGGAGCTGCAGGGGAAGGAGCCTTGAGCCTGGGATGCCCTGAAGCCTGGCAAGAGTGGCAGCAGGGGGGAAGCCCCAAGACAGAGCTGCCCAGAGGCCAAGATGGCAGGAGCAAAAGTCCTGAGTTCCACACCCAGAGGCACAGCAGCAGCCCCGAGGAGTGTGCGTATGCGCATGTGTTATGGAAGCCCCGACCCCTGGCTGGAGTGGCAGGGGCCAGAAGCTCCAAGACCAGACTGTCTGTCCCCTCCTCCGCCCTGGCTGCAGCCGTCAGGAGCAGAAGCCCAGAGAGGAGGAAGCCCTGGGCTTGGTGCCAGAGCCAGGAGCGGGGCAAGCCCAGAAGCCGAGGCTGCCCCAGCTGCAGGTACCAGGAGTGAAAAACCCCAGCAAGGCGAGAGATGCTGCAGGAGGAAGCCCCGAGCTCAGCACTTGGACCCAGAGCTGCGGCCGGAGGGAGGCAGAAGGGGAGAGAGAGAGAGCCTGGAGCCCAGTTCCTGGGCTTCTGCAGCAAAGAAGTGAGGGTGTATCACCCTTATTTCTGCACTGCCTCTGGAGGTGGGTCTGATCTCCCCACCAGTAACAGTACTGTCTTTCATAAAACCAGACAGGGTTGGTTGGCTAAGGTTCACTATTAACAAGACACAAGGTACATGCTGGTTGGCTAGGAGAAATATATGGAAGAGACAGGCGCACCTGTCTTGTGTTACCTGAATTCCAATGTAAGGGTCCTGTGGGAATTTCACATGCTTTTGAATATATAAATAACAGTAGCAGACAAGAGTGCTTCTTTTTGTCTCTGTTTGGCAAAGATAGCTGCAACTTTGCCTCTCCGATGAAGACCTCTGCAATTACCTGTATCCCTTTCACCCTCAGGGCTTGTCTACATCAGAAAGTTGCAGCGCTGGTGAGGGAGTTACAGCGCTGCAACTTTGAGAGTGTCCACATCTGCAGGGCATCACCAGCGCTGCAACTCCCTCTTTGCAGCGCTGGCCGTACTCCCGTTTTGTCTCGGGTGTAGAGGATCCAGCGCTGGTGATCCAGCGCTGGTAATGCAATGTAGACACTCACCAGCGCTTTTCTTGACCTCCGTGGAAGGAGGAAGCCTCTGGTAATCAAGCTGGTTTCCTTTCCCGGTTTGCCCTCTCGGTCCCGGAGCCAGCCAGCAAACCGCAGGGAAGGAGACCTGCTTGCTCGGGGTTCCGGGACCGAGAGAGCAAACCGGGAACGCCGCGGTTTGCTCTCTCGGTCCCGGAGCCGGCCAGCAAACCGCGGGGAAGGAGACCTGCTTGCTCGGGGTTCCGGGACCGAGAGAGCAAACCGGGAACGCCGCGGTTTGCTCTCTCGGTCCCGGAGCCGGCCAGCAAACCGCGGGGAAGGAGACCTGCTTGCTCGGGGTTCCGGGACCGAGAGAGCAAACCGGGAACGCCGCGGTTTGCTCTCTCGGTCCCGGAGCCGGCCAGCAAACCGCGGGGAAGGAGACCTGCTTGCTCGGGGTTCCGGGACCGAGAGAGCAAACCGGGAACGCCGCGGTTTGCTCTCTCGGTCCCGGAGCCGGCCAGCAAACCGCGGGGAAGGAGACCTGCTTGCTCGGGGTTCCGGGACCGAGAGAGCAAACCGGGAAAGGAAACCAGCTTCGCCGCGGTTTGCTCTCTCGGTCCCGGAACCCCGAGCAAGCAGGTCTCCTTCCCCGCGGTTTGCTGGCCGGCTCCGGGACCGAGAGAGCAAACCGCGGCGTTCCCGGTTTGCTCTCTCGGTCCCGGAACCCCGAGCAAGCAGGTCTCCTTCCCCGCGGTTTGCTGGCCGGCTCCGGGACCGAGAGAGCAAACCGCGGCGTTCCCGGTTTGCTCTCTCGGTCCCGGAACCCGAGCAAGCAGGTCTCCTTCCCCGCGGTTTGCTGGCCGGCTCCGGGACCGAGAGAGCAAACCGCGGCGTTCCCGGTTTGCTCTCTCGGTCCCGGAACCCCGAGCAAGCAGGTCTCCTTCCCCGCGGTTTGCTGGCCGGCTCCGGGACCGAGAGAGCAAACCGCGGCGTTCCCGGTTTGCTCTCTCGGTCCCGGAACCCCGAGCAAGCAGGTCTCCTTCCCCGCGGTTTGCTGGCCGGCTCCGGCACCGAGAGAGCAAACCGCGGCGTTCCCGGTTTGCTCTCTCGGTCCCGGAACCCCGAGCAAGCAGGTCTCCTTCCCTGCGGTTTGCTGGCTGGCTCCGGGACCGAGAGAGCAAACCGCGGCGTTCCCGGTTTGCTCTCTCGGTCCCGGAACCCCGAGCAAGCAGGTCTCCTTCCCTGCGGTTTGCTGGCTGGCTCCGGGACCGAGAGAGCAAACCGCAGCGTTCCCGGTTTGCTCTCTCGGTCCCGGAACCCCGAGCAAGCAGGTCTCCTTCCCTGCGGTTTGCTGGCTGGCTCCGGGACCGAGAGAGCAAACCGCGGCGAAGCTGGTTTCCTTTCCCGGTTTGCTCTCTCGGTCCCGGAACCCCCCTTGAAGCCGCCCAACAGCGCTGCAGTGTGGCCACATCTAACACCACTTGCAGCGCTGGTTGCTGTAAGTGTGGCCACTCTGCAGCGCTGGCCCTATACAGCTGTACTAATACAGCTGTAACAACCAGCGCTGCAAAATTTTAGATGTAGACATGGCCTCAGACATATTATTGTAATACACTGAATTTAGGAATACACCTAAAATAATATGGAAGTCTCAAAATAGTACCTTTTCCAGTAGAATCCAGATTAAATCCAGTGATGTTGAGGCTTATTATAGCAGGCAGAAAGGCAACTATGGGGCATATGTGATATTTGGGAAGACATACCACTATAACACAAATTCATCTTAATAAACAAAAGATCACGTTTCCTAGGTCTCAGAGTAATTCTAGAGCTAAAGCAGTGATCTTCAACTTTAGAGTCAGATAATACATGCCAAGTCTCATCATTGACCTAGGAAAAGCACCATCGCCACCTCTCAGAACAACAGTATCTTTTCTTTTAACCCTTCCCTTTGCATTCAGCCAAAAAGATACCTAACTTCCTAACTCATCACCTGCCAACCTACTCCTATCAGTGCAGGAAAGGGCAAGATATATCGCTTATCAGAGTATTTTCAATAGTGAAATAAGCAAATACCTACATAATCATCTTTCTTTGCACCATAAGAAGCTATGTAATCTGCATGTTTCTCCAAAAACAAGGTGCTTGGTGCATCAGGTTTTATAACGACATCCTTTGTGGCGTTCCCTTTTTTAAAAAGAAACAAAAAGTTAAGTTGTATTATCAGTCTAAAGAGACCTCAGTACCTGATTTTCAATTAACCGATTATTATTACAAGCAACACTTAAGTTGATTGTAACAGAACAGAGAACAATTAATTCATGTTATCTGTACCTGTCGAAGCTCAATATTTGTCAGTACTTCATTTCTTTAAAACAGACATTACATCTGCTTTATTCTTTCCAGGTAATATTTATTTGACAAAGTCTATAAGTAAAAACTTCAGTAAGTTTACATTTTCACTAACCCAGATAAACATTAACCAAACTACAAGATATTTTAAAAACCGACCTCCTCTCTTACCCCCCATGGCAATCAAGGGGGCGCTCTGCAGCGAATCCACGCGGACGGGTTAATAGCGAGCCCCCTACGGTTCACGCGGCTGGGCCTGGGCCTCGGCCTCGTGCTCATCGCGGCCCCGATTCCAAGTCAGGATCGCTCAGCTCAGCGCTCAGATTCCAGCCCCCAGCCTGCCCCTAATCCCTGCTGGCTCCGCAACGTCAGCCTGGGATCGCCCGGCACTGCCCAGTTACACATCCCGAGTCCCTCACAGGCCGGCACCGAGGACAATCCCCCCACCCCCGTCTCCATCTCCAGCCCAGGCCCCATCGCAGCCCCCACCCCCGGGCCACGTTACTCCAACGGCCGCCGCCCCGCGATCCGCGCGCTTGGGCCCCGCTAGGCTGGCAGCGGGCGCCGGGCTCTACAACCGTTACCGCGGGGCGACGCCTCCCGCGCTCTGCAGCGAACCAACTGGTCCGGGAGCGACGGGAGCCAAGCGAGCTCAGCAGGCGCAGGCCGGTGGCCCGGCCGGACGCCGAGACCCGCCGAGCGGAAGCCGGCAGCAAAAGGGCGGCCCAGGCCAGCAGCGAGCGGATGCGGAGGGAGACCGCCCGGAGAAGGCCGCACCACGCGGCAGGAGCGAGCCACCCACCATGTTAGCAGCCTCCGCCGCACGCGCCACCAACCGTCTGTCCTACGGGCGGGGTCGCGACTAGTTGAGCGGGAGAAGGCGGTGCCCCGCCGGCCTCTCAAGACCCCGCCATAGCTGTCTATGGCGCTGCCTGCGCAACTGGTTACTCTGAGCAGAGCTCCTCGTAGCCCCAGCGGCGCAGTGCGGGCACCCTGACTAGCAACGAACCGACTCCGCTTAGGTGCGCACGCGCTGCCCGCCTCAGGAGGAGCCGGCTGACCGGCGCCGCCTGCACAACAGAGAGCGACCACGTGGGGCCCATGGGGGGTCTCGCGGGAGTCACCAAGAGACTGAGGCTGCGCGCAGCTGCAGCCACGTCAGGCATCGGCTTGCGCCCCGCGCACGGCGTCGGCCGTCCTGACTCGACGGGGCCCAGGCCCATCGCGGGTCAGCGTCCGCGCTGTGCTCAGCGGCTTGTGGTGGGGTCAGCGCACCGCCAGCAGTGCCACCTCGCCGGCCCGCTGCCCCAACGTTCCGTTAGCCCCTTCTGCCCAGGGAGGGACACTGCTCGGCACTGCCGCAGTGTTAGAGAGAGGGAGACTTTTTCGGGGGAGGGATTGTGGCTTCCTTCTAAGGCTTACAAATAGTTTTCATTTCAATCTCTAATCCCCCCCCCACCCGCTTTTTAAATTGTGGATGCTTGGGGGCAGGGGAACATTAAACAGGATGTCAGCTCACATGGTCCATGGGGAGTCACTTTTTATGTGCGTGGCAGGTAGGAGGGAGCCTCACGAGTCATTACGTTCGTCAGAGAGAAATGCCATATAAGGTAATATGTAGTGTTGGAGCCTTGTTTTTCCCAGGATATTAGGGAGACACAGTCAGTGAGCTAATATCTATTGAACCAACGTCTGTTGGTGAGAGAGTCAAGCTTTTGAGCTTTCACAGAGCTCATCTGCAGGTCTGGGAAATGTACTCAGAGCATAACAAGTAAATTGCTCCTAGGAGAATTCTGAGCTGCTCTGCAGACCAGAATTCAGGGCCCAAACAGTCCTTTTTTTTCGTCCACCAGGGGCTGCTGTGGCACCAGAAGAGAGAAGTCACTCCCAGGTGGGAGTAAAGATGGGAAAGAGAAGAGGCTGTGTTCCTCACAGTGCCCTGGCCATGGGTCCAGGTCAGGAGGCGCAGGAATTGGAGGGATGGATGAATGGATGGACAGCATAGGGCACATAGGTGGGTCATAGACTTGGGTTCAGAAGGATTACTGGGAGGGGAGAGAGGGGGATGCGCTGAATGGGAATGGGGGGTGCAGAGACACATGGGGAGGAGTGGTGTCTGACTGAATGAGAGAGACTAGGGGTCAGCCAGGGTTGACATGGGGCAGACTCCCTAACAATCCTTCCCCACTCCCAAAAAAACTTGTTCCGTACTTCTCCCACCCACACTCAACAACCCACCAGTCCTTCCCAGCAATTACTTCCCTCTCTCTCAGCTCCTCAATTATCCTAACTCTCCCAAGCCTTTGCACTGCTTCTGAGGAGTGCAGGAAATATGTTTCTGTATTGGTCTTTAAATTAATTATTACTCAAAGTTCTATATTACTATGCCTACTATGGAACTTATTTGTCCTGAATCTTTTTTGTTGTCTGTATTGTTACAGACATACATGTTGACAAGTATTTTGAAATAAATTACCAAAATAATTGAAACTAGTGTGATTATATTGTGTTATTTTTACAAATAAAATATGCAGAATTTTAAAATACTGTGCCCATAATTTTTAATTTTTTTGGCACAGAATTCCTCTAGGAGCACTAAATACAAGGTGGAACAGATTGTTTAGTATAAGTTAACATATCTCAAGGAACCAGACAAGGTGAAGTGACCTCTTAACACCTCTACCATCATGGGGCGGGAGGAAGGGAACGCAGCTGGTGGGTGTCTCTATTCAGTCCATGATTTTTACTATCTAGCTCTAAATCGCCTTCAGTGAACAAGGACACCCCACTAGAAGTAGATCACACCATGGAATGGGCCACACAAATACTCTGAGAAAACCTGCTTCAATAAATAAATAAAACCATTTCTGACTGCATACCCTTAGTTGTCACCTACCATTCCACTCTGGAACCCATATAGGGGACCATCAAACAACTACAACCTATACTTAATGGGGACCCTATTCTGAAAGAAATCTTTTCTGAACCTACTCTTTCATTAACCTAGGGCCCTGATTGTTGGCAAAACTAATACTTGTTAAATAACAGGCATCAAAAGGAGTAAGTCTTTCTCTTGGCTGTAGCTACTTAAAGGAACAGGAACTTGAGAAAACCTGCTGTCATTTTATGTGGTATTTCTAGCTGAGGAGTGGAATCAAATGAGAGGTGAGCATTTCTGTAAAGTACTGAAAATTTGAAGAGGACCTGCTGCTACAGTTTTTTCAAACTTGGCGTAGTCTGCTTGGAGATTGTTCTTCCCTAACAGAATATACTACTCAGCAAACTGTACAACTTGACATGTTTGTATTAGAATCTAGAACTCTAGATCAGAAAAGGTGCATACAGTAGGATTTGGCTCAAAACAAGATTAACTATATTCTCTCTGAAGCGTCAAATGGAAATGGTGTTCTGCCCTTCCTAACCTAAGCAGTTGTGTAGTCTGTGTGTTATTCAACACTCACTATTTTCTACATCTGAGGTGATTGCACTTCAGAACTGGGAGATGTGATCCTGTGCATGCCCAGCCATCCATGAATTCCACACAGGACACCCACGTATCCCTGAGTCCCAGCTCCCCCATCCCCACTCCAAATGTGCATCTTGTACTGTAGTAGCCCACTGGATTGTACAGGCTCATATTTAGTCTGTCATTCCAACAATGGGTAATTAATATATACCAGTCCTGTTGACCTGAGTAAAGATTTTTCAAACACACACACGGGTTTAGATAAAAAGTTTTTATTAAATGGGAAAAAAATAGATTTTAAGTGATTATAAGTGGAAAGGTGTAAAGTCAGAATTGGTTACAAAAGAAAAAAAGATAAAACTGCAAGCTAATTCCTAAACTTTACCAAGCTAAATAAGATTTGAAGCAAACATAATTGTCACCACACTAGATACTGCAGGCAATTCTCACTTCAGTGCTCCCGGTCTGGATTTCCTTTCAGCCTGGAGTATTCTCCTAAGTTTTGAGTTCTTTAGGTATTCATTGATGGTACGAGCAGAGCAATGTAATGCAGAGAGGAGAGATGAGGGTCCTGCGGAGGTCACTGTCTTTTATTTTTATACCCACGTCCTCTCTTTCTGGAATATCCCTGGCCCCTGCTGTGGGGTTGTCATAAACAGATAGCTAAGGGTTAATGTCTCTTTCACCTGGAGCACCTGACCAGAGGACCAATCAGGAAACCGGATTTTTTCAACTTTGGGTGGAGGGAATTGTGTGTCTGGGGTCTTTGTTTTCTGGCTGCCTGTTTTCTCTGAGCTTTGGAGAAGTAGTTCTGTTTTCTAATCTTCTGTTTCTAAGTGTAAGGACCAAGAGATCAGATAGTAAGTTATATGGTTTCTTTTCTTTGGTATTTGCATGAATCTAAGTGCTGGAGTGCTTTGATTTGTATTCTTTTTGAATAAGGCTGTTTATTCAATATTCTTTTAAGCAATTGACCCTGTATTGTATCATCTTAATACAGAGAGACCATTTGTATTTTTTCTTTCTTTTTTATATAAAGCTTTCTTTTAAGACCTGTTGGAGTTTTTCTTTACTTCAGGGAAATTGAGTCTGTACTCACCAGGGAATTGGTGGGAGGAAGAAATCAGGGGAGATCTGCGTGTGTTGAAGTGGCTAGCCTGATTTTGCATTCCCTCTGGGTGAAGAGGAAAGTACTTTTTGTTCCAGGACTGGGAACAGAGAGGGGGAGTCACTCTGTTTGGATTCACAGAGCTTGTGTCTGGGTATCTCTCCAGGAGCACCTGGAGGGGGGAAGGGAAAATGGATTATTTCCCTTTGTTGTGAGACTCAAGGGATCTGGGTCTTGGGGTACCCAGGGAAGGTTTTTCAGGGGGACCAGAGTGCCCCAAAACACTCTAATTTTTTGGGTGGTGGCAGCAGGTACCAGGTCCAAGCTGGTGACTAAGCTTGGAGGTTTTCATGCTAACCCCCATATTTTGGACGCTAAGGTCCAGATCTGGGACTAAGGTTATGATATGGTGTAGCAGCGGGTGGGATATAGATAGAATCCAGAAGCCAGTAGGAATATTATATTTTTCTTTTCTCTGCTAAGGGCTTTTTAGCAGAGAGAAACAGTTGGTTTTAAAAGGGAACCAGAGAGAATTTTTTTTTTCTGCTCTCTCTGGCAGTTTGTGGCTTGCATGTTAAGCAAGAAGCCATTAGCAGACTGTTAAGGGTCTTTTGTCACACAACAGCACTCCCATTGAGAGTCATACCAGCACTATATAAATGCAAATAAAGTGGTTTTTCAGGTTTACTTGACATTGAAGATTAGCTAAAGGCACTGTTGCTAGGCAGACTTCAGGAGGCAACAGAGCCTGCAGTTCAGAAGATAAACACCGGAGGGCACCCCAACACAAGAAAACAGGAATCATGACTTCTAAGGCAAAAATTAAGGCCGAAAAGCAATTCAAAGACGCTGAACACAGGCGACAAATGGAGATGAAAGAAAGAGAAGAACAAATCAAAGAGGCAGCACACAAAAGAAAACTAGAAGAGGCAGCCCACAGAAGACAGATAGAACTCCAGAGGGAAGCCCACCAACAGGCCATGGAATTAGAAAAGGCTAAGCAACAGACTCTAGCCAATCCTAACAACCCATCGCCCATTATTGCTCCACAGCACAGGAAATTTCCCACCTACAAGGCAGGTGATGACACCGAGGCCTTCTTGGAAAATTTTGAAAGAGCCTGTCTTGGGTACAGCATCCCCGAAGACCAGTACATGGTAGAATTAAGGCCACAACTCAGTGGATCTTTAGCAGAGATGGCAGCTGAAATGCCTAAGCAGCAAATGAATGACTATAAACTTTTTCAAACCAAGGCCAGATACAGGATGGGGATAACCCCAGATCATGCCCGTCGGCGCTTCAGAACCCAAAAGTGGAAACCAGAGGTGTCATTTCCCAAACACGCCTACTACATTGCAAAAAACTATGAGGCCTGGATAACAGGAAACAACATTCAAACCTTGGAAGAACTGAACCTCCTCATACAAATGGAGCAGTTCTTGGATGGTGTTCCTGAAGACATCACACGGTACATACAAGATGGAAATCCCAAAGATATCGCTGAGGCGGGGGAGATTGGAGCCAAATGGATGGAACTGGCAGAAAGCAAGAAAGCTATTGTCAAGGGGAACGATTACCCCAGGGGGCACACAGACCATAAACCCTACAACCGAGGACAGCCAAGACCCCACATACCACCCAAGTAAAGCCACAGACACCCTACCCTTCCACCTCACCAGTCTCCAGTAACTCACCTCGGCCCAGTGACCCATCAGATGGAAGATGCTTTAAGTGTAATGAACTGGGACATATCAAGGCCAACTGTCCAAAGAACACCATGCGAGTGCAATTCATTACACCCCCACCACACCAAAGATCCTCAGGCCCAGATGCCTCTCAAATACCCTTGGAGCGAAGGGAAAATTTGAGAGTGGGCGGAAAGAAGGTTACTGCGTGGAGAGACACGGGGGCACAAGTGTCAGCTATCCACCAATCCTTCGTTGACCCCAAATTCATCAACCCAAGGCCAAAGTTACAATTTACCCCTTCATGTCACAAGCTGTAGACTTGCCTACAGCTCAACTGCCTGTCCAGTACAAAGGCTGGTCAGGAATGTGGACTTTTGCAGTCTATGACAATTATCCTATCCCCATGCTACTGGGGGAAGACTTGGCCAACCAGGTGAGGAGGGCCAAGAGAGTGGGAATGGTTACACGTAGCCAAACCAGGCAAGCTTCCAGACCCATTCCTGTTCCTGAGCCGTCCACAGAGGCCCTGTCTGTGTTACCAGAGACCCAGACGGAGGTAGTGGACCCGGATTCCATGCCTACCACTGAAACAACCACAGCATCTCCAATCCCAGGCCCGGAACTGGAACAGCAACCAGCACCAGCAAGTGCAACCCCAGCTTCAATCTCAACGCCAGAGGGCGCCAGCGAGGCCAAACTGGCATAAGCAACAGACAGCCATACCCAAAAGGCTCCGCCAGAGCCTGAAATACCCTCAGGTGCACCAGCGGAGAGCGGTTCACCAGCAACGGAAACAACCCCATCACCTACATCGCTTCCAGAGGGACCAAGCCCAAGTCCACAGTCTGAGGAAGAACTGGTGACCCCAGCCTCAAGGGAACAGTTCCAGACTGAACAGGAAGCAGATGACAGCCTTCAGAAAGCGTGGGCGGCGGCACGGAGCACCCCACCGCCTCTCAGCTCTTCTAATCGATCCCGGTTTGTTATAGACCAAGGACTTTTATACAAGGAAATTCTTTCTGGTGGACACCGGGAAGAATGGCAGCCACAAAAACAGTTGGTGGTTCCAACTAAGTACCGGGGGAAGCTCTTAAGCTTCGCCCATGATCATCCCAGTGGCCATGCTGGGGTGAACCGAACCAAGGACCGGTTGGGGAAGTCCTTCCACTGGGAGGGGATGGGCAAGGATGTTGCCAAGTATGTCCGGTCTTGTGAGGTATGCCAAAGAGTGGGAAAGCCTCAAGACCAGGTCAAGGCCCCTCTCCAGCCACTCCCCATAATTGAGGTCCCATTTCAGCGAGTAGCTGTGGATATTCTGGGCCCTTTCCCAAAAGAGACGCCCAGAGGAAAGCAGTACATACTGACTTTAGTGGACTTTGCTACCCGATGGCCAGAAGCAGTAGCTCTAGGCAACACCAGGGCTAACACTGTGTGCCTGGCCCTAACAGACATCTTTGCCGGGGTAGGTTGGCCCTCCGACATCCTTACAGATTCAGGGTCTAATTTCCTGGCAGGGACCATGGAAAAACTGTGGGAAACTCATGGGGTGAATCACTTGGTTGCCACCCCGTACCACCATCAAACCAATGGCCTGGTGGAAAGGTTCAATGGAACTTTGGGGGCCATGATACGAAAATTCATCAATGAATTCTCCAATAATTGGGACCTAGTGTTGCAGCAGTTGCTGTTTGCCTACAGGGCTGTACCACATCCCAGTTTAGGGTTTTCACCATTTGAACTTGTGTATGGTCACGAGGTTAAGGGGCCATTACAGTTGGTGAAGCAGCAATGGGAGGGGTTTACGCCTTCTCCAGGAACTAACATTCTGGACTTTGTAAGCAACCTACAAAGCACCCTCCGACACTCTTTAGCCCTTGCTAGAGAGAACCTAAAGGATGCTCAGAAAGAGCAAAAGGCCTGGTATGACAGACATGCCAGAGAACGTTCTTTCAGGGTAGGAGACCAGGTTATGGTCTTGAAGGCGCAACAGGCCCATAAGATGGAAGCATCATGGGAAGGGCCATTCACAGTCCAAGAGCGCCTGGGAACTGTAAACTACCTCATAGCATTTCCCAATTCCTCACTAAAGCCTAAAGTGTACCATGTTAATTCTCTCAAGCCTTTCTATTCCAGAGATTTACAGGTTTGTCAGTTTACAGTCCAGGGAGATGATGCTGAGTGGCCTGATGGTGTCTACTACGACGGAAAAAAAGACGGTGGTGTGGAACAGGTAAACCTCTCAACCACCCTGGAACGTCTGCAGCGGCAACAAATCAAGGAGCTGTGCACTAGCTTCGCCCCATTGTTCTCAGCCACCCCAGGACGGACTGAACGGGCATACCACTCCATTGATACAGGTAATGCTCACCCAATCAGAACCCCACCCTACCGGGTGTCTCCTCATGCCCAAGCTGCTATAGAACGGGAGATCCAGAACATGCTACAGATGGGTATAATCCGCTCATCTACCAGTGCATGGGCATCTCCAGTGGTTCTGGTACCCAACCAGATGGGGAAATACGCTTTTGCGTGGACTACCGTAAGCTAAATGCTGTAACTCGTCCGGACAACTATCCAATGCCACGTACTGATGAGCTATTGGAAAAGTTGGGACGTGCCCAGTTCATCTCTACAATAGACTTAACCAAGGGGTACTGGCAAGTACCGCTAGATGAACCTGCCAAGGAGAGGTCAGCATTCGTCACCCATGCGGGGGTGTATGAATTCAATGTCCTTCCTTTCGGCCTTCGAAATGCACCCGCCACCTTCCAGAGGCTGCTAGATGGTCTACTAGCTGGACTGGGAGAATTTGCAGTTGCCTACCTCGATGATGTGGCCATTTTTTCAGACTCCTGGCCCGAACACCTACTCCACCTGGAAAAGGTCTTTGAGCGCATCAGGCAGGCAGGACTAACTGTTAAGGCCAAAAAGTGTCAAATAGGCCAAAACAGAGTGACTTACCTGGGGCACCAGGTGGGTCGAGGAACCATAAACCCCCTACAGGCCAAGGTGGATGCTATCCAAAAGTGGCCTGTCCCAAGGTCAAAGAAACAGGTCCAATCCTTCTTAGGCTTGGCCGGATACTACAGGCGATTTGTACCACACTACAGCCAAATCGCTGCCCCACTGACCGACCTGACCAAAAAAACCCAGCCGAATGCAGTTAAGTGGACTAATGAGTGTCAAAAGGCCTTTACCCAGCTTAAGGCGATGCTCATGTCTGACCCTGTGCTCAGGGCCCCGGACTTTGACAAGCCATTCCTAGTAACCACAGATGCATCTGAGCGTGGTATAGGAGCAGTGCTCATGCAGGAAGCAACAGATCACAACTTCCATCCTGTCGTGTTTCTCAGCAAGAAACTGTCTGAGAGGGAAAGTCACTGGTCAGTCAGTGAAAGGAATGCTATGCCATTGTGTACGCCCTGGAAAAGCTACGCCCATATGTTTGGGGACGGCGGTTCAAACTACAAACTGACCATGCTGCACTAAAGTGGCTTCATACTGCCAAGGGGAACAACAAGAAACTTCTTCGTTGGAGTTTAGCTCTCCAAGATTTTGATTTTGAAATTCAACACATCACAGGAGCTTCTAACAAAGTTGCGGATGCACTCTCCCGTGAGAGTTTCCCAGAATCCAGTAGTTAAAAAGTGTTCTTAAAATGTAACAGTCTGTTAGTTATATACTTAGTAGTATATGTAAAGGTGCATGTGTTGTATTAATCTGTTTATTTTCAAGTTCTAGAAGGAAATCGCCGCCAGTGAGCTTCCCCGCTGTCTGCAATTTGGGGGGCGTGTCATAAACAGATAGCTAAGGGTTAATGTCTCTTTCACCTGGAGCACCTGACCAGAGGACCAATCAGGAAACCGGATTTTTTCAACTTTGGGTGGAGGGAATTGTGTGTCTGGGGTCTTTGTTTTCTGGCTGCCTGCTTTCTCTGAGCTTTGGAGAAGTAGTTCTGTTTTCTAATCTTCTGTTTCTAAGTGCAAGGACCAAGAGATCAGATAGTAAGTTATATGGTTTCTTTTCTTTGGTATTTGCATGAATCTAAGTGCTGGAGTGCTTTGATTTGTATTCTTTTTGAATAAGGCTGTTTATTCAATATTCTTTTAAGCAATTGACCCTGTATTGTATCATCTTAATACAGAGAGACCATTTGTATTTTTCTTTCTTTTTTATATAAGCTTTCTTTTAAGACCTGTTGGAGTTTTTCTTTACTTCAGGGAAATCGAGTCTGTACTCACCAGGGAATTGGTGGGAGGAAGAAATCAGGGGAGATCTGTGTGTGTTGAAGTGGCTAGCCTGATTTTGCATTCCCTCTGGGTGAAGAGGAAAGTACTTTTTGTTCCAGGACTGGGAACAGAGAGGGGGAGTCACTCTGTTTGGATTCACAGAGCTTGTCTGGGTATCTCTCCAGGAGCACCTGGAGGGGGGAAGGGAAAAAGGATTATTTCCCTTTGTTGTGAGACTCAAGGGATCTGGGTCTTGGGGTCCCCAGGGAAGGTTTTTCAGGGGGACCAGAGTGCCCCAAAACACTCTAATTTTTTGGCTGGTGGCAGCAGGTACCAGGTCCAAGCTGGTGACTAAGCTTGGAGGTTTTCATGCTAACCCCCATATTTTGGACGCTAAGGTCCAGATCTGGGACTAAGGTTATGATAGGGGTAGATAAACAGTCCCCTTTATTTGTGAGATCTGCACCATATCTGGGAGGAAATGTGAATTTCTTGTTTACACTTCCCCATTGCTGAAGAATGGCAGTTTAAATGATAGCCCACTTGACTTTAATGACCCGTCTGGGGTTGCTGTGTGTTTTGTCTCTGAAAAACTAGTTTGTGGGTGTTACCCAGAACTACAACATATTTCAGTTACAGTGAAATAGCAAAATCTCATAATTTTACATCCAGTGATGTTACACACATCTTAATAGGACAATGATGTTCAGCAGATTGAGTTTCTAAATGATACCTCGCAAGTCATGCTTTGTACAAAACATAGCATAATCATATAAAAGTGAATATGGAGTACAGGGTGTCACAGTGTATAATTTATATTTGTTATTTTGATTTGTAAAATGTTTTGGAATTCTTAAGGATGAAATGTAGTGTATAACAATATGGTGTAAAATGGAGAAAATCCCTAGAAAAAGAGGATACTTGAATGTGAATTTTCAGTCTTATAGTTCTTTGTATACATCACCTGAATATGTTGCAGGATTGATGTTCTCCAAGTTAGCAAACTGGCAATTTACAATAACCACAGATTAAAAAGCTACAAGAAACAATAAATGGCCTGCATGCCAGACAGCCTTCCATCAAATGCTCCGGTCAATAATAGTAAAAAAAATAACCAAAGTCCTCTATAAGCACCAATCATGGGTTTGGATGTTAAATTTCAGATGGTGGCTTGCTACGAAAGAAAGAGGAATATATCAGAGAAACCAAGGAAAGGTGCATGGATATTGAGTTCTATCAGAACTCTTTCTTGGTGACAAAATCTCTCAGAAAATTGCCCTTTTCAGCAGTTCCCAGAGTTAAGTTATTTCTAAGTATAGACTGATAGAAATGCAGACAGAGAGCAGGGATTGACAAGGAGAGCAAGACCTAGGAGGGTTAAAGTGTAGAGAATGGTCTTCCACAACCACCATCTGATTTTCCTGTTCTGCTACCTAAGTTAAAAGTTGAATCAAGTCCCCATGGAAGAGATTCTCCCAGAAATGATAATGGAAATTTATTTTTTTTTTTGGGGGGGGGGGGGTTGGTTTGGTGAGAGGAAGCATTGTTTCGTGTATACTTGCCCGGGGGGGGTCCCTTTTTTCCCCCTTCTGCTCTTTTCCCTAGTAACATTTTTGCCATTTCCCTTTTTGAGCATGTCCTGTCCCCCCGAGGTTTTATAAAACAGCTAATAGGCCCCAGGTTCTGCGTGTTTATTATCCTAAGCAAAGCCACACGTAGGAAAGAGTGGTATTGAGCTAATAGTTCTCTATAGTTTTTCTTATTCTATTTCTTTCTTTGATTCTTACAATTTCTGCAAACTGAGAACACTTTAAAAAAATCCCAAGGATGCAGAAAGGTACAAAAAATATATACATTCTGGAGCAGTTCAACCACTGTAATGTAGAGATGGAGCCCAACTCTGTTACACTAAGGCTCCTTCTATATTACTCTGGTAGTGTAAAGGGGCCTTCAGGTGGGCAGAAACAGCTTCCTGAGAATAACCCCTATGCAGAGGGTCTCCCCAGCTGCTGTAGAGATAGCATAAGAGGTCTACATTGGTCTTGTTTCCAGCCACCACTGCAGGAGTTGGACTGGGAGCATGGCCAGAGCATGCTGCACTATGACTAGTCTCTGCTTCCCAAGGGCTTATTGGAAGCCATGGGAAAGAGCATAAATTAGAGCAGCCTTAGGGCAGGCAAGCTAAGCTCCTGCAGGATGCCAGAATGCAGGGAGCACAAACCTCCCTCAAATGCAATCAGAACTGCAAGTGCAGTTGACTGAGAAGAGGCCCATCACCTGATATGCTGAATTGGTGCATTTACTAATTACATCCTCTGAGAAGAGACTCTGAAGTTGCAAATATTTCATATGCATCCATATAGCTTGTTTCAGGAACCAAAACTTCCCATTTGCAAAAATTAGTGTTATAGTTTTATGAAAGCTAGGACTAGGAAATGAAGAAAAGCACAAAGGAATTAAGACATTGTCCACCTAATATTACAGTGGAAATCCTCTTTTAAGGCTGTCATAGTATAATTCCCAACTCTGGACCTTAGCGTCCAGGATATGAGTACTAGCCTAAAGTCCTCTAAGCTTAATTACCAGCTGAGATTCTGTAGCGCTGCCACTAATCAGGAATTCCAGGGCCTGATACCCTCTGGTCCCGCCAAACCCTTCCCTAGGGACCCCCAAGACCCAGATTCTTTGAGTCTCACAACAAAGGGGAATGAACCATTTCCCTTCCCCCTCCTTTTCTTCCTCCCAGCTCTTTCCCGCCCTGGGTACACTAGGAGACCACCGTGATTCAACTCCTTGAATCACTCCTTCCCCCTCCCTTCTTCCCCGGAGAGAGATACAGAGATAAAACGCAGAGAGCAGGTTTTTCTTCCCTCCTCCCTTTCCTTTTTCCCACCAATTCCCTGGTGAGTGCAGACTCCCTTCCCTGGAGTTTTACAAAAGACAACCAAAAAAAATCAATTAGATTCTAAAAAAAAAAAAAAAAGAGGAAAACTTTAATAAAGAAGGAAAACATAAAAATTGTTCTGTAATCAAGATGGTAAATATACAGAGTTTTTATAGCTTATAGACAATAGAAAGAAGCTTTCTCCAGCAGAAACACAATTTAAGTTACTTCCAGCAAGTACACATCTGCAAATAAGAAAAACAAGTTAAAAGACTATGACCGCCTTTTTACTTACTAACTATTCTGAATAGATAAGAGACTGTAACAGGGAGATTGGCAGAAACCTGGTTGCACCTCTAGTCCTGTCCAGGACCCCGAGAGAACAACGCACAAAACCAAAATCCACAAACAAAAGCTTCCCTTCACCTAGATTTGAAAATATCTTGTTTCCTGATTGGTCCTCTGGTCAGGTGTTTGGGTCCGTTTGTTAACCCTTTACAGGTAAAAGAGACATTAACTCTTAACTATTTGTTTATGACACACACCCCAAATCGCAGACAGTGGGGAACCTCACTGGCAGTGATTTCTTCCTAGAACTTTAGAATAAACAAACAGATTAATACAACACATGCACCTGTACATATACTAATACGTATGTAAACTACAAGACTTTCTACATTTCAAGGACAAATTTTAACCAGTGGATTCTGCGAAACTTTCACGAGAGTGCATCAGCTACTTTGTTAGAAGCTCCTGAAATGTGTCGAATTTCAAAATCAAAATCTTGGAGAGCTAAACTCCATCGAAGAAGTTTTTTGTTGTTCCCCTTGGCAGTATGAAGCCACTTTAGCGCAGCATGGTCGGTTTGTAGCTGGAACCGCTGTCCCCAAACGTATGGGCGTAGCTTTTCCAGGGTGTACACAATGGCGTAGCATTCCTTTTCATTGACTGACCAGTGACTTTCCCTCTCAGACAGTTTCTTGCTGAGAAACACGACAGGATGGAAGTTGTGATCTGGTCCTTCCTGCATGAGAACTGCTCTTATACCACGCTCAGATGCATCTGTGGCTATTAGGAATGGTTTGTCAAAGTCCGGGGCCCTTAGCACAGGGTCTGACATGAGCGCCACCTTAAGCTGGGTAAAGGCCTTCTGACACTCATTAGTCCACTTAACTGCATTCGGCTGGGTTTTTTTGGTCAGGTCGGTCAGTGGGGCAGCGATTTGGCTGTAGTGTGGTACAAATTGCCTGTAATACTCAGCCAAGCCTAAGAAGGATTGGACCTGTTTCTTGGACTTTGGGACAGGCCACTTTTGGATAGCATGCACCTTGGCCTGTAGGGGGTTTATGGTTCCTCGACCCACCTGGTGTCCCAGGTAAGTTACTCTGTTTTGGCCTATTTGACACTTTTTGGCCTTAACAGTTAGTCCTGCCTGCCTGATCCGCTCAAAGACTTTTTCCAGGTGTTCTAGGTGTTCGGGCCAGGAGTCAGAAAAAATAGGCACATCATCGAGGTAGGCAACTGCACATTCTCCCAGTCCTGCTAGTAGGCCATCTAGCAGCCTCTGGAAGGTGGCGGGTGCATTTCGCAGCCCGAAAGGAAGTACATTAAATTCATACACCCCTGCATGGGTGATGAATGCTGACCTTTCCTTGGCAGGTTCGTCTAGCGGTACTTGCCAGTACCCCTTGGTTAAGTCTATTGTAGATATGAATTGGGCACGTCCCAACTTTTCCAATAGCTCATCGGTGCGTGGCATTGGGTAGTTGTCTGGACGAGTTACCGCATTTAGCTTACGGTAGTCCACGCAAAAGTG
Organism: Gopherus evgoodei; assembly: GCF_007399415.2. NCBI lineage: Eukaryota > Metazoa > Chordata > Testudines > Testudinidae > Gopherus > Gopherus evgoodei. The sequence continues at coordinate 89,208,293 of NC_044329.1, forward strand.
TATTTCCCTATCTGGTTTGGGTACCAGAACCACTGGAGATGCCCATGCACTGGTAGATGAGCGGATTATACCCATCTGTAGTATGTTCTGGATCTCCCGTTCTATAGCAGCTTGGGCGTGACACTCGGTAGGGTGGGGTTCTAATTGGGTGAGCATTACCTGTGTCAATGGAGTGGTATGCCCGTTCAGTCTGTCCTGGGGTGGCTGAGAACAATGGGGCGAAGCGAGCGCACAGCTCCTTGATTTGTTGCCGCTGCAGATGTTCCAGGGTGGTGGAGAGGTTCATCTCTTCCATGCCACCGTCGGTTTTCCCTTCATAGTAGACACCATAAGGCCACTCAGCGTCATCTCCTCCCTGGACTGTAAACTGACAAACCTGTAAGTCTCTGGAATAAAAGGGCTTAAGAGAATTAACATGATACACTCTGGGCTTTAGGGAGGAACTGGGAAATGCTATGAGGTACTTAACAGCTCCCAGGCGCTCTTGGACCGTGAATGGCCCTTCCCATGATGCTTCCATTTTATGGGCCTGTTGCGCCTTCAAGACCATAACCTGGTCTCCTACCTTGAAGGAACGCTCTCTGGTATGTTTGTCATACCAGGTCTTTTGCTCTTTTTGAGCATCCGTTAGGTTTTCTTTAGCAAGGGCTAAAGAGTGTCGGAGGGTGTTTTGTAGGTTGCTTACAAAGTCCAGAATGTTAGTCCTTGGAGAAGGTGTAAACCCCTCCCATTGCTGCTTCACCAACTGTAATGGCCCCTTAACCTCGTGACCATACACAAGTTCGAACAGTGAAAACCCTAAACTGGGATGTGGTACAGTCCTGTAGGCAAAAAGTAACTGCTGCAACACTAGGTCCCAGTCATTGGAGTGTTCATTGACAAATTCACGTATCATGGCCCCCAAAGTTCCATTAAACCTTTCCACCAGGCCATTGGTTTGATGGTGGTACGGGGTGGCAACCAAGTGGTTCACCCTGTGAGTTTTCCACAGTTCTTTCATGGTCCCTGCCAGGAAATTAGATCCTGAATCCGTAAAGATGTCGGAGGGCCAACCTACCCTGGCAAAAATGTCTGTTAGGGCCAGCCACACAGCTTTAGCCCTGGTGTTGCCTAGAGCTACTGCTTCCGGCCATCAGGTAGAAAGTCCACGAAAGTCAGTATGTACTGCTTTCCTCTGGATGTCTTTTTTGGGAAAGGACACAGAATATCCACAGCTACTCGCTGAAATGGGACCTCAATTATGGGGAGTGGCTGGAGAGGGGCCTTGACCTGGTCTTGGGGTTTTCCCACTCTTTGGCACACCTCACAAGACCGGACATACTTGGCAACGTCCTTGCCCATCCCCTCCCAGTGGAAGAACTTCCCCAACCGGTCTTTGGGTCTGTTCACCCCAGCATGGCCACTAGGATGATCATGGGCTAAGTTTAAGAGCTTTTCCCGGTACTTGGTGATTCCAACTAACTGTTTTTGCGGGTGCCAGTCTTCCTGGTGTCCCCCCAAAAGAGTCTCCTTGCATAAAAGTCCTTGTTCTACAACAAACCGGGATCGATTAGAAGAGCTGAGAGGCGGTGGGGTGCTCCTTGCCGCCGCCCAAGCTTTCTGAAGGCTGTCATCTGCTTCCTGCTCAGTCTGGAACTGTTCCCTTGAAGCTGGAGACACCAGTTCTTCCTTAGACTGTGGACTTGGGGTTGTTTTCGTTGCTGGTGAGCTGCTCTCCGCTGGTGCACCAGGGGGTATTTCAGGCTCTGGCTGAGCCTCTTGGGTGTGGTTGTCTGCTGCTTCTGCCAGTTCAGGCTCGCTGGTGCCCTCTGGCGTTGGGGTTGAAGATGGATTTGCAAGCACTGTCGTCAGTGCTGGCACCGGTTCTGGTGCTGGCTGCTTTTCCAGTTCCTGGTCTGGGACTGGAGGCACTATGGCTGTTTCCGTTGTTGGCATGGGATCCGGGTCCACTACCTCTGTCTGGGTCTCTTAACACAGACAGGGCCTCTGTGGACAGCTCAGGAACAGGAATGGGTCTGGAAGCTTGCCTGGTTTGGCTACGTGTAACCATTCCCACTCTCTTGGCCCTCCTCACCTGGTTGGCCAAGTCTTCCCCCAGTAGCATGGGGATAGGATAATTGTCATAGACTGCAAAAGTCCACATTCCTGACCAGCCTTTGTACTGGACAGGCAGTTGAGCTGTAGGCAAGTCTACAGCTTGTGACATGAAGGGGTAAATTGTAACTTTGGCCTTTGGGTTGATGAATTTGGGGTCAACGAAGGATTGGTGGATAGCTGACACTTGTGCCCCCGTGTCTCTCCACGCAGTAGCCTTCTTTCCGCCCACTCTCAAAATTTCCCTTCACTCCAAGGGTATTTGAGAGGCAACTGGGCCTGGGGATCTTTGGTGTGATGGTGGTGTAATGAACTGCACTCGGTTTGGGTTCTTTGGGCAGTTGGCATTTATATGTCCCAGTTCATTACACTTGAAGCATCTTCCAGCTGACTGGTCACTGGGTCGAGGTGGGTTACTGGAGACTGGTGAGGTGGAAGAATAGGGTATCTGTGGCTTTCCTTGGGTTGTCGGTGGTGTCTTGTGCTGCCCTCGGTTATAGGGTTTATTGTCGGTGTGTCCCCTGGGATATTTGCTCCCCTTGACAGTAGCTTTTTTCTTTTCTGCCACTTCCATCCATTTGGCTCCAATCTCCCCCGCCTCAATTACTGTTTTGGGCTTTCCTTCTAGGATGTACCTTTCCATTTCCTCAGGAACACCATCTAAGAACTGCTCCATTTGTCTCAGGAGGTGCAGCTCGTCCAGATTGTTAACCTTTGTTCCTGATATCCAGGCTTCAAAATTCTTTGCAATGTGGTCGGCGTGTTGGGGTAATGACACATCTGTTTCCATTTTAGGGCTCTGAACCGCCGACGGGCATGTTCAGGTGTTATCCCCATTCTGTATTTGGCCTTGGTTTGAAAAAGTTTATAATCATTCATGTTCTCCTTAGGCATTTCAGCCGCCACCTCTGCTAAGGGTCCACTGAGCTGTGGCCTCAGTTCTACCATGTACTGGTCTTCAGAGATGCAGTACCCAAGGCAGGCCCTTTCAAAATTTTCTAAGAAGGCCTCAGTGTCATCAGCTGCCTTGTAGGTGGGAAATTTCTTGTGATGTGGACCAATCATTGGTGCAGGGTTGTTAGGACTGGCTGGAGCATCCTGCCTGGCACGCGTCCATTTCATGCTCTCTTTTTCCCTCTCTTCACTTTGTTTTTGTTGCTTTTCCATATCTCGTTGGTGGGCCGCATCTTTTGCTGCTTGCTGTCTTTTGTAGGCTGCCTCTCTTTCTCTCAGCTCCATCTCTTGTAGTTTTTTTTCCATGTCTTGCCTGTGGTCTGCATCTTTGATTTGTTCCTCTGCACCCAGTTTTACCTTGGAAGTCATGTTTCCTGCTTTCTTGTGTTGGGGTGCCCTCTGGTGTTTATTGCCTGAACTGCTGTTCCTCTGCTGCCTTCTCTGTTGCTAAGCAAGAGAGTCTTTTTTAACTTTTTCTAAGTAGCCTTCCCCTATAAAACTAGAACAAAAAAAACCAAACACCTTCATTTGCATGTGTGTTCTGCTGATGTAGCTGACTCACAGCTGGAGTTCTATTGTCTAACAAAAGACCCTTGTTAAAACTTAATGGCCTTTGCCTGAGGCAATATCTATGCACAGCGAGAATGGAGCAAGGAAAAAAAAAATCTCTGGCTGTAGTTTTGAAAACCCTCTCTCTGTTACAAGTAACTAGCAGAGAAAAAGAAAAATGATAATCTTACTGGCTTTTGGATTCTACTATCCCACACGCTGCCACCATGTCATAGTATAATTCCCAACTCTGGACCTTAGCGTCCAGGATATGGGTGCTAGCCTGCTGCGGGCAGCTCAGAGGCTTTTGAATCCCGGCCGCGGGCCGCACAGTGAGCCTTCGCGGGCCGCATGTGGCCCACATGTTGTGCAGGCCTGCCATAAACACTCAAAAATAGCTCAAACAGCATTCTCCAGATGAGAATTTGTTTTTAAATTGAGAGGGGAAGTGTTGACCCTTATTCTTTTCAAGTAGATCTGTGGATCTTTATCTTCAATTTGGACTAACAGTGATAGATAAAATATGCATGTGTCAGATTTTTTCACAAGTGAAGCCTGAGCAGCTGAGAACCCAGCATACATGTAAAAAGTGAAATTGTGCAAGTGACACTTTAGACCAGTACATTACAAGACAAGCAGCCTAATTCCTGGTGTTTTATCATTTACTTCAATAGGAGCAGAATCACAATATGAAAAATAAAGTTTTTTCAAGTGCATGTTTTTTTCAACAATACATGCCAGGTGCAGGCTTCCTTCATGTAGGCTACATAGTTATGGTTCTCCTTTCATGTGCACAAGCACTTCTGTTTTCCTTTAGCAAGACTTCTACGAGGATAAGCATTTTGCTAGTGCTACCCAAAAAACAGAATTTATGCCTCGTGGCACCTTAAATACAATAAGTTTAGACAAAAACCTCTCACTACAAAATGATTCAGTCTCAACTAGGAAACAGAACAGAGAGAATAAAACTTGAAATGTGAATTTAGTTCTCATGAAAGATTGACAGTCCTGGAAACTGACATGATATTTGTTCACTTCCAGTGGCTGGATACTGACTGCTGTTCAAGTAATGTCTGAGGTTAGTTGGATCCCCAAAACAGGTACATAGCATGCACAGTATCAGTGTAAATTTCCCCTCCTCAAAACCCACTAAGTATCAGTGATAATTTGGAAGAGAGATGAGTTAGTCCCTCTATGAGGGAGATTTCCATGGCCTCGACTGAGATGGTCCATTGCAGTGGTCTGTGGCATGGATAATGACCAGATAGGAATTAAAGTATAATTATTAACTCATTCACAAAGTGACTAAAAATGAATTGTCTAATTCTGAGCTGGACCTGATTTGAACAAGTAACTTAATGTCACATCTTACTATCCTATTACCAATCATACCACACAATGTTTCTACCATAATCTATTTGAAGGAAATTGGTCCCCATTTGAAAATAAAAATGAGTAGTGCACATCTGTTTTCTGAGAATAAGTAGTTTTTTTATTATTGCAATTCAGCACTAAGAAACAACTTTTCAATCATCTACTATTAAACATGACAGGAAAAACTTTGCATTGTGTGATTTACTGCTTCTATCAATCATCATACTTGAGTTTATGAGGTAATATTTATGTTTAATAGGGATACTATAACCAAAAATGTGTCACAGTAACCCTTATGGTGATTTTGAATGCATGCAGTTCAAAGAAACTAAAATAAATCTGAATCTGAATGGTCTATTAAAAAAAATATGTAGTTAATGAAACTACTACTGCGCATAGCATTAGTTCCCAAAAGTTGTTCACAGTATTTATCCATAAAATGAAGTCTTATTTTAGGAAGGAAAGAGAGAAAGAGGTTTGTTTTTTTTAAACTGTACACAATACGACAGCTTTTTTTTTTTTTTTTTTTAAAGGCACAGCAGGTAAAACATACATCCAAATAGACAGAACAAAAGAAAAATGTCATCAGCACTGGTTTCAGATGAGTAAGATGAAAGATGGTGCACAAGTAAACCAAATTTTATGTTATGCTATGCCACTGTAAACAAAAACAGGTTTTGTTCATACATGTATGGACAATTTACAAGTAAAGTAAAATAAAGTGATAATTCAGTGATAATTTCCTAAAACAATAATCCTTGTTTTGATGTCAAAACATAGTAATAATAATTTAGCAGGGCCTAAACATTCACCTATACTTAAATTTTAAATATTCTGAAAGTGCAAGTTTGTAGAACTCAAAGCTGTACGTACACAGAAGAAATTGAAACTTACTGATTTGGAGACCATATGAAGCAGAACATGATCTCTGAGGAAACAGAGTAATAGCTTTTTATTAAAGGTTTCGGTATTTTTTCTTTGCTTAGGTCCAAGTCTGCCTCCTACAGAATTCAATGATGAAACTACAGTGTACTCCAATGTGTGCAAGTTTGGACCCTTCTAAGGAGAAAAAAAAATGTACTATTGAAAAAAAAATGCATACCATATTGGAGGCCAAAGATATGCTTTAGAAAATACCAAATTTGTATTGGGATGGAGGGGGAAAAAAAGAAGTATAAAAGTAATGTTTAAGAAAGTACATAATACAAAAGTGTGAAGGAAGGTTCTTATATTTTTTTCTTTTTAAACTGCATTCAAGAAAAATATTAAAGCCCTCTTTTCCTTTATGAAGGAATTGACAGCCAACATCAATGCTTTTGCTTAACTTTTAAACTTGGCAACATGTTCACGTGCTATGATCAGCCTTTGGATCTGAGCTGTTCTCTAGATCTGAAAAGAATTATGACACCATTACATTACTGTGTTACATTGCCAGTTTTAAAATAGCCAGATCAGTTTCAATACAACATACAAAACGTTAAAACTTCACAAGTATGTAAAGCAGTACTATTCTTTTTAACCAAACTGCTCATGGCCACTTCCCCCCTTACTTTCTTAACAACTTTTGTTGTTTCTGTCTTCATTTATTCAGGTTTGCAATGCCTCTCCTCCCCCCCCCCCCCCCCGTAATACTGTGTTCTTCATCTCTCAGCCCACATTTTGTATCTTCTCTGGCACTGTGGTCTCTCATCTCCCCCCTTTACTCCTGTTGCTCAAACCACCCCTCTGTTTTAGCTGTGTGCTGGCACAAAATGAAACATTACTATGAAGCTCTTTGTGCTAGACTGAAATCAGGATTTTGGTCTTTATCCTTTTTGGCAGTACACAAAAGGAGAGTGGCATGATGGGAGGCATGAAGTATGATTCAGTGGTTAAAGTACAGAACTGAGTTAAGATTTCAGTTCCTAACTCTCCTAAAGACTTGTGCAGATTTGGTCAAGGTCTCACAGCTTCAGTTTCACCAACTGCATAATAGGGATAATTGTCTTCACCACCAGGTGTTTCAAGATTCCCAGAAGGAAGGCGGTATATAACTGCAAAGCATTATCCGAGCAATGAAAAACCTACAAGCCTTGTTAAGAAATATCACAAGACAGGATTCAGTTAACACTCCATGTTTGAAAACAGAACAAAGCTTCAGGCTCTTAAGAATTTTTGGGCACTTTAAGCATAAAAGTTTATATTTTAAGTTGTACAGAGAGAGCTTCTAAATAAGATCATGGTCATTGTTACTTAGATTTGTAATTGGGACTAAACGGAGAACAAGAAAGGGGGAAATAACTTTATCAGAACAGTCTATGGAAGAACGTGAGAAGTACTGAATGAAATCAAGTACAGAAAGGAACAAAAGACCGATGGGAAACAAAAGTTTTTGCAGATTGAAGCATATGACAAGAGCACATGCAGTCTGTCATCAGGCAGTGATACAATAGGGCAACAGTGCAAAAAGTAATCGAGAGCAAGGACACATGTGAGGTATCATGCATCAGACTGGAAGTATAGTATAAATCTGAAATAAACTCTCTTCAGAGGCTGGGATACTTACTTTAAAGTGACAGTGGATGAAACACAGTAAGGCATTTAAAGATCTCTTTACAGATAGATGAGGCAAACCACCGTAGATTATTCTTTTCCATAAACTTCCCACAAGATTCGGAATAGAAACCTAGAACTAGAGAAGTATGGTTAGATTGACTATTGAAGGAAATTAGAATCACTCCAAAACATGCGACCAATGATCAATGTCTGACGAATGAAAATTCTTCAGTCCAGACTTCAGAAGAATGTTGCAATCAATTCAGCAAATATATATTTTCTATTTATTATTTTTAAAGAAAGTTTAATAATGAAACACTGCTATAAATATCAATAACAGGAGACCAATCAAAACCACAAAAGAAAATATTTTGAGGCTCTCTTCTCTGTAATTCCTTAGAAATTAGCTGAGGTATCACAAATATAACTCCTGCAGAGAGATTAATGGGGATAATCATAACTAGGCTTGGAAGGATTAGATTTTTATCTGTAAATGTCAGTAAACATAGCTTTCACCATGCACAAACTGACAAAAATACATTTCCACCAAAATAACTGAAAATGTACAGATAAAGTAGGATAAACACTGCTAAAGATAAGATGAGAATTTATCAGAGTCAAAATCCAGCGATTTAAAATTAGTGTTTTACAAAGGGACTAGCAAATAAATAGTAAAACAGATACAATTTCTTGATTTACAGATATTTACTGTGTTTATTTTGACATGACATTAACAATTTATATATTAACAGTTTATAAAGCTTTAACTTTTTGAATCTCAATGTCTACTGTCATTAAATAATTGCCTGACCTCACCATAATTTCCTGCAATGGTGAAAATTTAATATAAATTTTAAAAATTCTTAAATAAGCACAGATATCATAATTATAAAAAAGATCAATCAAAATCAATAAGGTTCCAAGAAGATGAATGTAGAAAATGTAGAGATCTACTCAGTTTTTTTCCCCAAAATAAAAATCAATTACCATTCCTTTAGTCCCAAATAAAATTGATGATAAAAATCAACAATAATAAATCCAAGTTCCTAGAAGAAAGATTTAAATAAAAATACTTACAAGGCAATTACAGAACTAAAAGGCTCTGGACACTTTAGACAAGAAACTGTTACATACTGTGACTGTGGTTCTCTGAGATGTAATGCAGACATGTATTCCACTTAGATGTGTGTGATCACCACTCAGACGTGGAGATTTTCTTAACAGTCCCTCTAGGGGGTGGCACTCACACGTTGTGGCCATAGCCCCATCCCTGGCTATTGAGGTATTGCCACCCTGACCCCCCCTAAGTTTCTTTGCACTGAATGCTCAGAAACTAAACGCCTATGCAGAGGGGACAGAAGGTGGGCTGTGGAATACACATCTGTATCACGTCTCAAAAGAACTACAGTTACAGTAAGTAACCATTTCTCCTTCAAGTAATGCTGCTGGGTATTCCACTTAGGTGACTCAAGCAGTACCTGTAGGGGGCATTGCTCAAAGTCTATTTAAACAAGGACTGCACAACCACCTTCCCAAAGTTTGCATCTGCTCTGAATGCCATGGTAATGGCACAATGGTTTGTAATGTATGTATCAACCACCATGTGGCAGCCCTCCAAATATCCAATACTGAGATGTCACTTGGGAATGCTATTGATGTAGATTGCACGCTCATAGGATGAGCTCACACCCCGCAGAGGAAGCATAGCTAAAGCGATTTCATATGCAGTCATGATGCTGGAATTTATCCACTTAGAGATCATCTGTGAGGAAACTGCCTGCCCCTTCGTACTGCCTGCAGACTACACAAACACAGAGACGGCAAAGCCTCAAAGGGTGTAGTCCCGTCCAGATAGAAGGTCTGACATAGTCTGATGTCCAATGCGTGAAGACGCTGCTCCTCTGGAGATGAATGCTGCTTAGGAAAAAAAACAAGCAAATAAAACTGCTTAGTTTAAATTAAACACAGACCACTTGAGACACAAACTTTGTGTGCAGCCGAAACGTCACTTTGTCTTTGGAGAATTGTGTGTAAGGAGGCTCTGCCATCACAGGCAGGTTCTGCCTGCAATTCACACATTTTCCTTGAAGATATTATTGCCATGAGGAAGGCAGTTTTTTTACATGAGAGGACAGGGGCAGGATGCCAGAGGTTCAAACTGAGGTCCCATAGGAGTCACTAAAACGGTGGTAACATCCCACAAGGGAACCAGTTCCTGCACCAGTGGGTGGAGATTAAGGATTCCTTTCCACCATGGCTTTGGAAAACACCGATCTTCCATGAATGAGTGGCTGAGACTGCAGCTAGATGCACCCTCAATGACCTAAGTGTATGCCTGACAACTGAAGACGTGGCAAATAGTCCAAGGTGTCTTGGATACTAGCTAGTGTCAGCTGAACTCCGAAGGCCAATGACCACATTGAAAAACGCTTCCACTTTGCCGATAGGCCATCCTAGTAGACAGTTTTATACTACTGAGTAGGTCTATTGATCAGCTGCAGAACATCATTCTTCCTCATCATTCAACCAGAGCAGCCACATTATAAGATGCAGGGAGGGAGCTGAGTGCCGGATGCAAGGTGTGACCGTGGTTCTGCACGAGCAAATCAGGATGGAGAGGAAGGAATAAAAGAGGCCAAAGTGACAGTGCAAGAAGGTCGGAAAACCAGCACTGCCTCGGCCATGCCAAGGCAATGAGGATGAGCCTGGCCCAATCTGCTGTCAGCTTGAGGATGACTTGTGGAATGATCAAGATCAGAGGAAAAGCATGCAGGAAAGCCAATTGCCAAATGAGATGAAAGGTGTCCTTGAGGCCACCTTGAAAGCAGAAGAGACGGCATTTCCTGTTGTTCCTCGTAGCAAAACAGGTCAATCATTGGGAGGCCCCACGCTGCGAAGATGACATGCAGAACACAGGGTTCTAGAGACCACTCATGGTTCAAGGGAAAATTCCTGCTGAGATGGTCCACAAGATGATTCTGGACCCTAGGCAAGCGATTGCCTAGCAGAGTCAAAATGGGCACTTGGGGGGCACCAGCAGGAGGTGTGTCGATCGGTCAAACCATGGACTTGACTGCCTCCTCATCTGGGATCTATGACCCTTTCTGGGGTAATCCCACTGTCTCAAGGGAGCAAAAGGTTGCCCAAAGGTGCACTGCAGATAGTATTGTTGCTGTGGTTAACCACTGAAGCAACACCTCCTCACTGTTGGTGTCTACACCCCTCAAGAACATAGGGTAGCCTTAAAATCCTTGAAGGAGGGCAGGGTCTCATCTATTAGTGTGAAAACACCACCCAGCCATTGAAGGGCAAATCCCCTATGGCCTGCTGCATGTCAGGAACAATGCTGAATTCTGCAGCCAGGACATTCTTCTCATGGTCACCACAGAGGCCATAACTCTGGCCGAAGCATTTATGACATCCAGCATGGACTGCAATAAAATGTCTCGGCCACTAAATAGCCTTTAATGATAAATGCCCAAAATACTTCTCTGGAGATTTCAGGCATTAGAGGCTAGCAGGCACTGAGCCAGTGGCCCCTCTGCTAACTGCAAGACAAGTGCCACTCCTGGTGCCCATAGTGCTCCATAAATGGTCCCCAATGTGGGTCAGGTGATCGAGAGCAGGAGGACCAAGATCCCAACCTCGGTGCTGAGAAGCCTTGGGTGTCAGGTATAAAAATGGAGCCAATCCTGAGGGAGCGAGTAACCAGTCTAATTCATTTGTTGCCCAGAACGAGGCAGGGACCGGTGCCAATGAATGAAGCAGTATCAAAGGCACTGAGTATGCAAGTACTGGAAGGAGTGTCGACCCCGAAGTCAGTGGCAATACTGAAGCAGGTGATGATGATGAAGTGGAGGGTGGTGAGAGCTGCCACCGTAATGCTGACAGTGCCAAATGCAATGGTGCTGAGGAGTTTCCCAGTGCCAAGGACGTCCCTTGCACTGAACCTGGTGGAAGGGGAACATCGGGATGTGGTGGGAACAGACCTGAGGATTCAGCGGCCCATCCAGACAATGGAGCTATAAATGATGCAGTCTTAGCAATGTCCCTTTACCAAGGGAGCAGTCGGGATGGAAAGGCAGAGGTGGTCTGTGGCTTCCTGGTACGCTGCCAACATGGAAACAATCAATCACTGTTGGCATCGCCCTTGTCCATACTGGACTCAATGGATGCTGTGGATCCAGAACCAGAATTGATGGTACAGGATTTCTAACCTCCCTACTCAGCACCATGGATAGGTTAGAGCAGGGATTCTCAAACAGATTTTTTGGTGGCCTCAGAGTGCAGCCACCAACTCTTGCTGACAAATTTTTCCTACAATATTTAATTAACTTTAGGAAAAACAAATAAATATGCATATATACACGTCCAATTCATTGTAATTTATATAGGTTTTTTCCAGATTTAGTAATAAAAATAAATAAAATAAATGTACAGTGTTCTCTATCCTTTACTGGATCCTAACCAGAATAGAAACACAAATAAGATGCTTTGCATGTTCTTGTCTTTTTGTTGTTGTTTCCTTTGCCTTTTTGGTATTTTTTTTTTATTTTTTTTTTAGCTTGATAGATAGTAAGTCTGCTGCTGTGAAAAGTGATATTTGTATGTTTGTTAATATCACTTCTCACAGCAGACATACTCAGCCTTGGCAAATCCTGGGACAAATTAAGCCCTGGGGCCGAGGGATGATGGCGTGGGTGGTGAGCCTGGGACCAGAGCTTGAAACCAGAGCCTGCTACCACACAGATGAAGCCCAAAAGCCCTGCAGCTGAAGCCTGTCCCCCTGCCCTTGGGAAAGTGGGGAATGCACCAGCTGCCTGCACCTCCAACATTTGTGTCTCCAGAGGAGGGCAGGGCCCAACCCGGTGAGAGGGGCCACTGCTTCCCTCCTCCCCCATCACAGCACAGGAGGCTGTGGCCGCAAGAAAAGCCCCTGGTGGCTCCACATGGCCACAGTGGCTGCACTTGAGAAACGTTGGGTGAGAGGCACCTGCGCCATCCTGCGTGCCAGCACTAACCCTGTACTCTTCCTGAGGGAGGCAGAAGACTGCCCATGATACCTGGAATGGTCTTATGTAGTCTTTTCCTCGGTGCACTAAATGGGGAACAGCTCCTCAGTCTCTTTGGAGAGGCGCCTGCTCCAGAGCCTGCAGCACCAGCACTCTCAGAACTAGAGGGTGACCTCCAATATGGCTAGAGCCTCGGCACCAAAGCATGGCCTGTTCAAGTAGCTGCTGCTTTAGGCAAAGATCCCTAGACATCTGAGTCCATTTTGTGAATGATCTACAGATTGAATACTGCACCTTGATGTGGGCTTCACCCAAGCACAACATGTGGAGACTGCTGTTGAGAATCACTCCCCCTCATGACTGACAATGTTTAAACCCTGGTGAGGGCATCTCAGGGGAATACTTAACTAAATACAAATAATGTGAATTGAACACACACTAAGGATACGCCTAACAACTAGAAAAAAAATACTCTAATACAGTGAGAGATTGTGTAGTCTTAACTTCACAGAGCTCCAACTCCAGCCATAGGCGGTAAGAAGGAACTAAGGGGGCCAGGGCAATGCTGCCTCAACTTGGCCAGGGGAGGGGTTATGACTACAAGGTGCAAGCGCTGCCCCTCTATGGATACTGCTAGGCAAAATGTCTCTGATAAATTGAGCACACACACACACCCCTAAGTTGAATACATGGTTGCATCTATTTGAACAGCACCATAATTCCCTCTGAACCTTTCTATGAAATGAGCTTCTAGAATCTGATCCCTTTAAGAAACATCAAATCAAACATTTGGATAGATTTCTCAGATAAATGTTGTAACTGATATAAAAAGACATTACTCTGAAACTTAATAGGCCATTTGTAAATATGACAACCTAAAACCATTTTACAAACCCAAGGCATCCTAGTTACACAGTAAAAATATTTGAATAGCTTATGATGGACATGGATCTGCTCTATTAATATTGCATGTTGACCTAGTTACTGGCAACGTTTACTGTATGAATATGTTGGGTTAGTAATGGGGGAGGGGAGATGTCAGGAAAAACAAAGGAAAACAATGACTCAAAATAAGTCACTGTTTGGTAGCCACTTTGTGGTTGTTAAGAGACAATGCTAGACAGAAAAAGACTTGGGAACACAAGAAGATCAAAAGGTCAGTATCAGTTTATAAAGAGACTGGGGAAGCTGTCTGGGGAAAACCACACCAACATAGGCACCTGCTGGGGGTGTCTGAAGGTTGGTCTGCTTAGGTTATAAACAGAGGATGGTAAGATGTTATCTCAGGTAACTCAGATACATGGGTAGATTGTTTTAAAATCTTTTTTCTTTTATGCTTTGTTCCTACTGTTAGAAATAAACAATACTTTGTTTTTAGCCCACAAAAGCTTATGCTCAAATAAATTTGTTAGTCTCTAAGGTGATACAAGTACTCCTGTTCTTTTTGTGGATACAGACTAACACGGCTGCTACTCTGAAACCTGTTCTTTAACAAGCTGTCTGGTCACAATATTCACCACTGATCACAGACTCTCAAAGGGAAGAACTGTTAAACCCAGTCAGACCTGCTGGGTAAGCATAGCTTATACACAGGGCATCACAGGGTACAGTAGCCCAGGGCCCAGTCTAAGAGTGGGAAAATTGTGGGATTACAGTTCAGGAAAGGTAAAAGGAATGATGTCTGAACCTGAAGGGGTACACTCAGAGACCAGAGAGGGTACTGGGACAGAGCTTGAGTGGACTGTGCTTTTCTGTAGAGAAGGTAAAGAACTGGAAGGGAGGATGTTCTGTCTGAGACTTGTGTAATTGGGCTGGATTTTCAGAACTCTTTCCTGTTTCCTTCCAATAGATGGTCCCATAACACTATTTATAGATTCATTGGCAAAGGAAACACACACATATGGAATTGGAACAATATCTGGGCCCTAATCTTTGGCTGGCTGTGTGTGCCACAGCTAAACTTGGGGAATGCAAAGCCATAGTTGTGCTCCTCTTATCTTGAGCTGGTTCCCTGGTGAGAGTCAGAGAAGCTAAGAAGCTGCTCTAACTCTCACCAGCTGCCAATGGACCTGAAAGGCTGTTTGAGCAGCCAGAGGTCACAGGAAAGTCCCAGCCACATACCCTTTAGTCTAAACCTGCTTTTGTGCTGCTGGAGGATACTACTATGCTATGAAGCAGTCACACCACAGGGGAGAATCTGGACCATTACATGTATTTTGAATAGTACAAGACAAGACAGAATCTCTCTTTTTAAAAAAGCCTCGAGACACTAATCTCACTACCAGAGTAACACTTTTCTGAAGGATGTAGACCTTGTCTATCAGCTGTAGATGAATGCTGTCCATTTTCTGGATGAGAGAGTTAATGTTACACACTTCATGGACTGGCAAATAATCATGAGAGAAAGCTCAAGAGCATCACTGGAAGTTTAATTTCAGAGCCTAGGATTACAGACATCAGTTGTCTTATCCATTGCTTGCTTGTGGAAAAACTGAGTTGCCCAAGGGACACTGACAAAATGGCTCCTCAATCCAGACCAAGGAATAAACTCAAAGATGAAAGCCTCCCATTTCTTTCTTATTTTGCTTCCCTATATCAGAGAAAAATAAAGTAGAGGAAAAGTTAAAGAGGATTGCTGTCATGGGACAAGAGAACTAAACAGGATTCTACCTGAACACAAGTCTTCAGGTTTTGCAGAGGGTATAGGAATGTGCTGTACTAAACACAGAATAAGGTTGCAGCTTCCTTTCTTTTTTCTCATATAAAAAGGAGAAACCAGAACAGCTTCAGAACTACATTAATGAGAATAATAAAATAGTTTTATATCATTTATGTGAACCAAAAAAAAAAAAACCAGGAGGAGCAAAGAAAAGGTTTCCCACCAATTACATTGATAGTTAGTCACAGAACATGGTTTCTAAACTCTCTTTGCATCATTAGAACTTGCCAGCACCTTCACAGTTAGGTTGGATAAATATTTTGTGGCCTAGGAAACGCACTGCGTGGTGAAAGAACCAATTCCTTTTTAGAATTATTTAGTTGCTCCTATTCCTGCACGTGATAGTATTAGGAATAAAGTACTGTGCCCCCGTCTGTGCAAAGAATTCTTTTACAATCATTCCTTTAGAAGAGTAATTAGTACCAATAATGTTCCTGAGATAACTTCTGCTCAGCACTAGTACTGCAGCACTCTGAGTACTTGAAGTGGCTTTTAGTTTAAGTAATCATATAATGCTTTTATTATGAGTCCCTCCTTTCTGCCTATGTGACTTGGCAAATGAGTGAAGATTACCACCAGTTTTGCAACAGGGAAGTGCAGTGGATCATCATGTAAGGAAGAAGAAAATTCAATCTCCACTTCAGAAAGCCTTTTAAAATAGCCTGCAGGTTTGATTATTTATATTAACTGTTTTGTATAATTCAGTTTCCTTAAAAAGAGACTGTTACTCACCTTTGTAACTGTTGTTCTTCAAGATGTGTTGCTCATATCCATTCCAGTTAGGTGTGCGCGCGCCATGTACACGTTCGTCGGAAGATTTTTAGCCTAGCAACACTCGGAGGGTCGGCTGGGCACCCACTGGAGTGGCGCCGGATATATATTCCTGCCGACCCAACCGCCCCTCAGTTCCTTCTTGCCGGCTACTCCGACAGTGGGGAAGGGGGCCGGGTTTGGAATGGATATGACCAATACATCTTGAAGAACAACAGTTACAAAGGTGAGTAACCGTCTTTTCTTCTTCGAGTGATTGCTCATATCCATTCCAGTTAGGTGATTCCCAAGCCTTACCTACGCGGTGGGGTCGGAGTGAAATGTGGCAGAATGCAAAACTGCTGAGCCAAAGGCTGCATCATCTCTTGACTGTTGAACCAGAGCATAATGTGAAGCAAAGGTGTGGACCGAGGACCAGGTAGCTGCGCGACATATTTCTTGGATTGGTACATGAGCCAGAAAGGCAGCAGATGAAGCCTGAGCCCTGGTAGAATATGCGGTGAGATGGCCCAAGGGATCATAAGCCAAGTCATAGCAAGTGTGGATGCACGCCATCACCCAAGAGGAGATCCTCTGGGAGGAGACAGGTAGGCCCTTCATTCGGTCTGCCACTGCAACGAAGAGTTGGGGCAATTTATGAAAGGGCTTCGTCAGTTCGATATAAAATGCGAGCGCCCTACGGACATCTAGGAAGTGCAACTGTTGTTCCCGTCGTGATGAGTGCGGCTTCGGGAAGAAGACCGGAAGGAAGATGTCCTGATTGGTATGGAAGGCTGATACTACTTTAGGGAGGAACGCTGGGTGTGGTCGCAACTGCACCTTGTCTTTGTGAAAGACTGTATACGGAGGTTCCACCATGAGCGCCCAAAGCTCGGAAACTCATCTGGCCGATGTAATGGCTACGAGGAAAACTGTCTTCCAGGACAGGTATAGCAGCAAGCAAGTTACCAACGGCTCAAATGGTGGAGACATAAGTCTGGGTTGAGGTCCCAGGTAGGGGCAGGGTGGTGTACTTGAGGGTATAGGCGCTCCAAGCCCTTGAAGAACCTGGAAACCATAGGGTGTGAAAACACAGAGTGGCCACTTTCTCCTAGGTGGAAGGTAGAAATGGCCAAGTGCACCCTTAATGATGATACCGCTAGGCCCTGCTGTTTGAGAGACCAGAGGTAGTCCAGGATGGTGGGGATCGAGACCTCAATGGGAGTAACATTTTGCGTTTCGCACCAGCAGGAGAAACGCTTCCACTTGGCCAGATACGTAGATCGAGTGGAAGGTTTTCTGCTACCCAGGAGTACTTGTTGCACTGGGGCAGAGCAACGTAACTGACTGGGTTAACCACGCAGGAGCCATGCTGTGAGGTGAAGGGACTGCAGGTCTGGGTGGTGAAGTCTGCCGTGGTCCTGAGTTATGAGGTCTGGATGACAAGGCAGGGTGATTGGGTTGGCTATCAACAGGTCGAGCAACATGGTGTACCAGTGTTGCCTGGGCCACACAGGGCAATCATGATCAGGTGAGCTCTCTCCTTGCGGAGCTTTAGTAGGACCTTGTGAACCAACGGGAATGGTGGAAAGGCGTGAAGTAGTTGGCTCTTCCAAGGAATCAGGAAGGCGTCCGAGATCGAACCCTGGGAGAGACCTTGGAAGGAGCACTACCTCTAGCATTTCGTGGGAAGTGAAGAGGTCTATGTAGGGAAATCCCCACTTCCGGAAGACAGAATGTATAATGTCTGGACAAATCGGCCACTCATAAGACAGGAAGGATCTGCTGAGTTGATCTGCCAGAGTGTTCCGAACTCCTGGGAGAAAGGACGCTACCAGGTCTACCGAGCGGGCTATGCAAAAGTCTCATAGTTGGATCGCCTCCCGACAAAGGGGGGAGGATTGTGTCCCTCCCTGCTTGTTTATGTAGTACATGGCCGTTGTGTTGTCTGTAAACACTGAGACAACACGGCCCTATAGATGTTGCTGGAATGCCTGGCACGCCAAACGGACTGCTCTTAGTTCTCGGACATTTATGTGTAACGCCAGCTCCTGAGACGACCAAAGGCCTTGAGGGGGAAGATGTCCAAGGTGAGCACCCCAGCCGAGAGATGACGCGTCTGTCGTCAGGGACATGGAGGGCTGTGGCAGATGGAACGACAATCCTGCACACACCAGGGAGGCCGTCAGCCACCAGTCGAGGGAGCCTAGGATGCTCGGGGGAATGGTGACTACCATGTCTATGGCGTCCCTGCCTGGGCAGTAAACCGAGGCGAGCCAAGTTTGAAGGGGACGCAGATGTAGTCTGGCGTGCTTCGTCACGAACGTGCAGGCAGCCATGTGACCGAGGAGGCCGAGACAAGTGCGAGCCGAAGTTGTCGGGAAGTTTTGAAGACTTTGTATAATTGATACTATTGCCTGAAATCGGGGTCTTGGTAAACTGGCCCTTGCGAGATTGGAGTCCAGGATGGCCCCAATGAACTCTATTCTTTGTGTGGGCACTAGAGCAGATTTCTCTAGGTTGATCATCAGGCCTAGTCGCATGAAGAGGTCCTTGACGACGCCCACATGACTGGTGAATTGGGCCTCGGAGGTCCCCCGAATAAGCCAATCATCGAGGTACGGGAAGACGTGTATTTGACGACGACGGAGGGAGGCAACGACTACAGCCATGCACTTAGTGAATACCTGAGGGGCTGTAGAGAGGCCAAACGGAAGGACCGTAAACTGAAAATGCTGATGGTTGACCACAAACCAGAGGTACCGTCTGTGCGGAGGGTAAATGGCAATGTGGAAATATGCGTCCTTCATGTCGAGGGCGGCATACCAGTCTCCGGGATCCAAGGATGGGATGATTGTCCCCAGGGTTACCATGCGGAACTTCAACTTTTTCATGAACTTGTTCAGTCCTCGCAGGTCTAGGATAGGCCTGAGGCCTCCTGTCGCCTTGGGGATTAGGAAATACCGGGAATAGAACCTCTTACACCTTAAGTCCTTTGGTACCTCCTCTACAGCTCCCATGGCAAGAAGCGTCCGTACCTCTTGCAAGAGGAATTGCTCGTGAGAGGGGTCCCTGAAGAGGGATGAGGAGGGGGGTTGGGAGGGAGGGAGTGAAATAAACTGGAGGTGGTATCTGAATTCTACCGTGCGTAGGACCCAATGGTCTGAGGTTAATTGGGTCCACGCAGAGAGGAAAGGGCAAAGGCAGTTGTAAAAACTGAAAAGGATCCTAGGAGACAACTGGTACCACCGCCCTCGGGAGCACCTTCAAAAGTTCGGTTTGGATCCCATTGTTGGCTTGGAGGGACCATTATTCTGACCCCCTTGAGGTCCAGACTGTTGTCTGCGGTTGCCTCGACCTCTCCTCCTGCCAAAGTCCTGTCTTGGTCTAGGCAGAGGGTAAGGGCGTTGAGGTTGTGTGTGGAAGGATCTTCGTTGAGTCTGTGGTGTATGCATCCCAAGTGAATGCATAATCACCCGATTATCTTTCAGACTCTATAGCCTAGGGTCCGTCTTCTCGGAGAATAGACCCTGGCCACCGAATGGCAAGTCTTGCATAGTGTGCTGAAGTTCAGGCGGCAGACCTGACACCTGAAGCCATGATATACACCTCATGGCGATTCCAGAGGCCACAGTTCTGGCTGCCAAATCGGCAGCGTCCAGCGAGGCCTGGATAGAAGTTCTCGCACCTTCTTTCCTTCCTCCAATAGAGCCTTAAATTCTTGGCAGGAGTCTTGTGGGACCAGCTCTGTGAATTTCCCTACCACCTCCCAGGTGTTGTAATTATAACTGCTAAGTACGGCTTGCTGGTTCGCCATGCTGAGTTGGAGGCCTCCCGCGGAGTAGATTTTACGGCCCAACAAATCCATGCATCTAGCCTCCCTAGATTTTGGGGCAGAGGCTTGCTGGCCATGGTGCTCCCGTTCATTTACGGACTGTACGAGAAGTGAGCAGGCAGGAGGGTGCACGTATAAGTACTTGTACCCCTTAGAGGGCACCATGTACTTCCGTTCCACTCCTCTGGCCGTGGGCGGAATAGATGCCGGGGATTGCCAATGGTATCTGCCTTAGCTGATTGATCGAACGCACGGTAAAGGCCCACTCGAGTTGGTGCATCCGCCGACAATATATCTACCACGGGGTCCTCAACCTCCGGAACCTCCTCCACCTGCAGGTTTTATATTCAGGGCGATGTGCCTCAGGAGGGTCCTGGTGTGCCCTGAGATCAATTGGAGGCGGGCCCGATGAGGATGTCCTCGCTACCGCTTCATCCGGGGTAAGAGGAAGACGAAAGGCTCGGACGAGTGGGTTCCTGTATGTCTCCTGATCTAGGGTGACATCAGGGACCAGTGGGACCTGAGGGTCCGGTGCGTGGATGGAAGCTTCCTCCGTACCTGCAGGAGGGGGGGTGGCTGACAGTGGCCTCTGGCACCCGGTGTTCCGATGGAACGGAGCGTGACGTCACTGCGAGTCCACCTTGGGCTTGGTGATATGCCCAAGGTGTCCAGAAGGACCACTGATGAGGTCCCTTGTCTGCGCCATGGGTCTCTTGGAAAACTCGGCTGTGTGTATCCGAATCACAGTCGTGTGCGTAGGAAGCACTGTCCGCATGTGATGATATTGATGTATTGCGAGACGGCCACGGAGGAGCTGAAACCACTTGAGAAGGGTCTCTGCGTCTGGTTGATCTGTCTCCACGCGGCACTGAAGAACGGTACCGGGCGCCGTACCGGTACCAGGAATGAGACAGGGACCTGCGACCGGAGCGGTGCTGGGAGGTCGACCGGGACCTCGAAGCTCTACGTCGAGAGCGGCTGCGAGAGGTGTGGTGCTGTGAACGGTGCCGAGAGTATCGGGACAGCGAGCACGATCTCGAACGGTGCTGCGAGTATGACCGGTACCGAGATGGAGAGCGGTACCGGGACTGCGAGCGGCGTTGGGACCGGCGACGGGACCTCGATCGTGACAGGTGCCTTTCAGTGGTGCCAAGCGAGGATGATCTAAGCAGGGCAGGCTTGCCTACTGATTGGATAACCCGCACCGGCGGTGCCGGGGGTTGAGGCAGCGCAGGCTCTGTCAAGGCAATCAGATCCCTTGCCGTAGAGAATGTCTCCGGCGTGGAGGGAACAATAAGCTCAAGCACGGTTTGTGCTGGAGAGCTGTCAGGCACCGGACTCGACGGCTTTTGCGAGGCCGGAATCAACGGCGCTGAAGTTGTCGGTGCCGCGGCAGTTGTCAGTGCCGGCGGTCCGACTTAGGCGGGTGCTCTGACTGCGACGTAGGCACGGGAATCGCAGGAATCTTGTGCCTCTTGATCCGCGGGGAGAGAGAGCAGTGCCGGGCAGGCTTCTGGGCTGGTGACGGTTGGTGCTGAGGGGCCTTCGCGGTGCCGGTGCGCTCCACTGCTGAAGATGCACTCCCCCCCCCTGCAGACTGTCTGGCGCTCAGTGCCGAGGGCGGAGGAATAAGGGCTGCCTCCATCAGGAGCTGTTTGAGACGAAAGTCCCGCTCCTTTTTCGTCCGTGGCTTGAAGGCCTTGCAGATGCGGCACTTATCTGCGAGGTGGGATTCCCCCAGGCACTTAAGGTAGGAGTCGTGAGGATCTCCTGTCGGCATTGGCTTGCGACAAGCCGAGCACAGTTTGAAACCCAGTGAACCGGGCATGGGCCCCGGCACTGAATGAGGGTAAAGGGCTAATCCCCAACCCCTCTTAACTATATACAATAACTACGTTAAAGAACTAATGAAACTAAGTAGAAATATAGAAAATTGAACTATATACACAATAACAATGAAAGAACTACGAGAAGCTAGAGAGGTGGAGATCAGCTAAGCCGTGCTACCACTGTTCCACACGACCGACACAGGTGGTAAGAAGGAACTGAGGGGCGGTTGGGTCGGCAGGGGTATATATCCGGCGCCATGGCGGTGCCACTCCAGTGGGCACCCAGCCAACCCACTGAGTGTTGCTAGGTAAAAATCTTGACAAACGGCATGCAACGCGCGCGCACACCTAACTGGAAGGGATATGAGCAATCACTCGAAGAAGAACTGTTTGTTCTTAAGACTGAAGTGGGGGATTAAAGTCTATATTCTTCTCTACTTTTGATTTCTGGTCCTTTCAATCTCTGCTTCCTCTTACCTTGCTTAACCAGGTGCTGCTCCTGCTGTGAATTGAGCCTCACTGAACTTCCCACAGCAGCATTTTAGAGGAGCTTTCTAAGACAACACTGGATACCTGCTATACCAACAAGGTGCTATCAGAGGCAGCCTTCCTTTTACTACACACAGCCCTTTATGTTGCTGCTTAGTTTAAGAGTTATCTGAATTGGGCCGAGAACCATGTTTCATTAAAACTAAAACTAATTCAGGCTGCTTAAGTACTGGCCATGTAGAGTGGGTCAGGACAAAGCCTGTTTTAAGCCAAGTTAAGAATGGTGTTTTAGCCTACATGTGGACTTGCTATACCAACATTTCTGTATTTAGACTTAAGATAGCATTTAGAAGATGGCTCTTACTTGGAAAGAAACACTCAAGTTCCAGAATAAAAATATCCACATAATATCAGAGAGTGTTCTAAAACTGAAGGCACAAGTAGCACATCTCTCAGATTTCAAGAGTAATTTCTAAGAGCTAAAAAGAGTAGTGACTGCCATCAACTTTAGTTCAGATCATACATGCCAAGGCTCATCACTGATTTTCGAAGCTGCTTTGCCCTCTTTAAAAAGCCAAATAGCTCCCCTTCCTCCCTCCCCTTCCTCACTCCTGGGGTAGCCCAGAATTTTTTTTCCAATCCATCATCCCAGCTCCCTCCAAAATAGGGGCAAATGAAGTGAACGAAGCGCTACGACAACATGCTGCTTAACCTTGGCTAAAACAAGTTCAGTGACAGAGGCCTGGTCTACAGTACACACTTAAACCAAATTTAGCAGCGTTAAACCGAATTAACCCTGCACCCGGTCCACACAACAAAGCCCTTTATATCGATATAAAGGGCTCTTTAAACCGATTCTGTACTCTTTCCCGACAGGGTAAAGTAGCGCTGAAATCGGTATTGCCATGTTGGATTAGAGTTAGTGTGGCTGCAATTTGACAGTATTGGCCTCCAGGCGGTATCCCACAGTGCACCATTGTGACCGCTCTGGAAAGCGATCTGATTCAGATGCACTGGCCAGGTAGAACGGGAAAGCCCGCAAACTTTTGAATTTCATTCCTGTTTGTTCAGCATGGAGCTCTGATCAGCACGAGTGGCGATGCAGTCCCAAATCCAAAAAGAGCTCCAGCATGGACTGTACAGGAGATACTGGATCTGATCGCTGTATGGGCAGACAAATCTGTTCTATCAGAGCTCCGTTACAGAAAATGAAATGACAAAGCATTTGAAAAAATCTTCAGGCTATGATACAGAGTCCACAGCATAGTGCTGTGTGACAAGCGTAATGGAAAGCCAAAGAATCAAATGGACGCTCATGGAGGGAGGGGGTACTGAGGACTCCAGCTATCCCACAGTCCTTGCAGTCTCCAAAAAACATTTGCATTCTTGGCTGAGCTCCCAATGCCTGAAGAGTCAAAAACATTTTCCCGGGTGTTTCAGGCTGTATGTCGTCAATTTACACCCTTCTCCCGCCCCCAAAACAAAAGGGACAAAAATCATGTCTCGTCTTTTTTCAGTGTCAACCTATGTCTACTGCATGCTGCTGGTAGACGGGGTGCTGCAGCGCTGAACAACAGCATCCCCTTCCTGGTGGCAGATGGTGCAAAACGACTGGTAGCCATCATCATCATCAGCCCGTGAGTGCTCCTGGCTGGCCTCAGTGAGGTCAGCCGGGGTCACCTGGGTAAAATGAGAGAGTGACTTCCCGGTCATTCCCGGCAGATGATACAAAAGGCTTGGTAACGATCCTCATCATAGCAGCTGGAGGCTGAGCTCCAACAGCCCCCTCCCACCCCCCCGCCTTTCATGTCCAAAGAAGATTCTGTACTCCCTGGACTACCATAGCAGCCGAAGGCTGCGCTCCTCTCCCCACCACCCTTTAATGTCCTGCCTGCCCAATCAAAGCAGCTGGAGGCTGCCTCCCCCTCATTTTATCTCACTAAAAAGTCAGTGTTTCTTATTCCTGCATTCTTTATTACTTCATCACACAAATGAGGGGACACTGCCTTGGTAACCCAAGAGGGTTGGGGGAGGAGGGAAGCAACGGGTGGGGTTGTTGCAGGGGCACTCCCTAGAATGGCATGCAGCTAGGGCTCTGACCCGGAGCAGCTGTGTTCTCTGGTTCTCTAGTACACTTGCCCCATATTCTAGGCAGGACTGACTATTTTAGACAAAACATAAGAAGGGAATGACCCAGGGAGTCATTCCCATTTTTGTCCATGCACCCCCGGCTGACCTCATGACAGCAGCCATGACAGCAGCAGATGATACAAAAGGATTGATAATCGTCATCGCCAATTTCCAATTACAAACGGTGCAAAATGACTGATAACCATCATCTCATCACCAAATTACAATGGCAGACGGTGCAATAGGGATGGTAACCGTCTGCTACCTTGCGAAGGCAAATGAATGCTGCTGTGTAGCACTGCAGTACCGTGTCTGTCAGCAGCATCCAGTACACATATGGTGACAGTGACAAAAGGCAAAACAGGCTCCATGGTTGCCATGTTATGGCGTCTGCCAGAGCAATCCAGGGAAAAAGGGCGCAAAATGATTGTCTGCCGTTGCTTTCATGGAGGAAGGATTGATTGATGACATTTACCCAGAATCACCCGCGACACTGTTTTTGCCCCATCATGCATTAGGATCTCAATCCAGTATTCCAATGGGCAGGGGAGACTGCGGGAACTATGGGATACCCACAGTGCAACGCTCTGGAAAATCGACGCTAGCCTCGGTACATGGACACACACCGCCGAATTAATGTGCTTAGTGTGGCCGCGTGCACTCGACTTTATACAATCTTTTAAAAAACCGGTTTTTGTAAAACCAGAATAATCCCGTAGTGTAGACATACCCAGAGTCCCAAGCTGACTTCTTGGCCAGCCTCCTTCCTCAGTCTACCTAGAAGATGCATCCTACCTCCAAAGATGCAAAGCAAAACCTGAACACAAAAAAGTGAGGTGGGCAGGGAGAAAGCAGCTTTTCAAATATTTAGTAGTCAATTTTAAAAGCAAGCAACCACTAGCTTATTTTATAGACATAATACAACCCCTATAGTAATATTTTAGTTATTTGTTTTACTTACCTGATAGATTTTGGCATCTCTCATTAGTTTTTCTACAGGATATTCACTATTAAACCCATTTCCTCCAAAAATCTGGACTGCATCTGAAGCTAGCTGGTTTGCAATGTCACCAGCAAATGCCTTGGCAATGGATGCGAAGTAAGTATTTCTGCGACCCACATCAATCTCCCACGCAGCCCTTTGGCAAGCCAGTCTAGCTAGTTCCACTTTCATTGCCATTTCAGCCAGCATGAAGGACACTGCTTGGTGCTATGATTGTTAAAATAAGAGCAAGTTAATATTGCCTAGCTGGGATTCTACAGGGAATACAAAAGAAACAATGTAGCTTCTTTAATATTGTGGGCAAAGCAGTATATGGAATTAGTTCTGTTCAGAGATATGCTATGGGACGGCAGAATCTCACCCCTATAGCTCAGGACATAGTCCCAAGTAATTAAAAATTAAACCTATTTCATTACAAAATTTAGCTTTGAACTGCGCTGTTTAGCTACATTATTAATGGGGTCTGTATCCTGCTTTACATCAAAAAGAAAAGTTGGTATCAAATCTCTTCCCCGCAGCTCCCTGCCCAATAAGTAAGGAAACTGAAGTATCTGATTGATGTAATTCAGCCCCAGCACACTGCTTTCAAATGACCTATTACCATTTACCAATTCATTCTTTAAAGAAGTTTCTGGACTTAGAACCTGGTTAACTTTATTTATGGGTTTATATGGAGCGCTAAACTCTACCTTCCCATTTGAAAAAGCAGAGTGAGGGCAGAAGCATACTATAAAGCAGTCCTACGAAAGTAGAATATCTTAACAGCACGTGCTACAAAACTGTGCTTTGTAACTTTTTGCTTAACTTACCTCTATAATTGGTTTTCCAAAGGTTTTTCTTTCCAAAGCATACCTCGTAGCTTCATCTAATGCTCTCTGTGCTAGTCCAACAGCACCTGCTGCTACCTGTATAGTTCAAACAGTACATAGTAAAATCTGAATTGACCACTTCTACTTTAATTTTTTTTGTTTGTTTTTTTTAAAAAGCATCTTATTTCTGCTACTTACTGGAGGTCTAGTTTTATCAAAAGCTCCCATAGCAATTTTAAAACCAACTCCCTCAGCACCTTAGAACATTTTCTTTGGGCACTCTCACATCTTCAAAGACAATACCTCTGTATCTGAGCAGCGCTGACCCATATTCATCTCCTGAAAAGGAAGTTTACAAAAGGTATAACTGTAACTGAATACTTCCATGGCATGATGTTTTCTAAATTTTGATTTACTTGAAAAGAAATTGAAACAGATTTTTTAAAACCAGGTTTCAAAGTTAACACACCAGAGAGCACTTAGACATGCATATTGGGTAACGCCACCTACTTGCATTACAATTAACCACTGCCCTTTGTTTTATAAACCATATTTTTAAACAAAAGACAGATTAGCTCTTGAGAGCAAAAATTTAAACAGCCTTGATATAACTGCATTTGGTGGTTTTAATCCTGAAGAGTTACTTCTCATTGATAAACAAGCAACCAAAAACAATTTTTTTTTTTACTTACGCTAAAAACACTCAAGGAGTTTATTAAAACAATGATTTTTTTTAAAACAATCATTCTTTTCCTTATGCTTTTTATTCCTTTAATTTTTTCTAAGCACAATGAAAATCACTAGTTTCACCTTTTGCTTACAGTCATTTTCTAAAGTTGTTTCACTTTTTGGTTTTCATGCACTAGCAACAAAACATTTTAGTGACAAGCTCTGAGAGAAATTGTTCTTTCAGAAATAGAGTCTATTGAAATGTTACAAAGTCAAAAATGTTTCTATTGAAGTTTATTTTGTACAAGGTTGATTTAATTTTGGATTTATTTGAAAAAAATCAAAAAATATAAATGGCAGGTTAAGTTGATATGACAAAGTCCCTTGATCACCCCCAAGAATAGAGCAATCAGTAAACAAGCATTTAGGATACCGCTCCACAACGTAAAACAACAAATTTGATCTGTAGCATGGCTACACCTGCTGCATAGTGGTTGCTGTTCAAGAGATGGAACAGCCATGGCTGAAAGTCAGGAAGGGAAAGAAGACATATGTTCCTCTTCTAATTAATGGTCATTTCAAGTTGCCAATCAAGTTGGCAAAATGGTTTCAGGTACCACACTGGCCCATGAGTCATTCCCTTCCCCCCTATCTCCATCTCTTTGACAATTTTTGCAGGTGTGTAATCACATTTTTCTTTTTCTTTCCTGCTGCTTTTTAAACACCAACATAAATAAGAAAAAGACAGGCTCTCTATGCAGAGCATTCAATGAAACTGACTATACATGAAGTTATGCCAAATACACAACAGTAAAATATAGAGGAAAAGTAGTTTTTCATTTTCAATAGTTAGGTGTTACTTGAACCAATAGGTAACATCTTTTCAGACAGAACTCAAGGTGTGGAGTTTCGCAGATAAGCTGCTCCTTCCTTACTGCCACAGTTATGCTTCCTTGCAGAGACACACAGATCGGCCATCAAAACAAAGGAAGTCCTCTGATTGCAAGAAAAAGAGGTCTTAGGAGCAATTCTGATTTCACATATTTATGTACAGTGGTGTAACTCCATGGTTATTTATAGAGTTATATCAAATCAGGCTTTTTTTTTTCTTTTTTTTTTTTTAAAGTCATCCAGGGGACCAAGCCTCATGTTGACTTGAAATAAACCCATAAAACTAATATGATGGACCTAGTTAGTCACCATTAATTTATTTCAAACATCTTCAAAAATTAGTCAGAATATAGAAATAGCAATAAGTACAAAAAAGTTTTGTGCTAGGCATTTATGTTGTGTACCTAATACGTTAAAAAGCATTCAAGTCATAGTACTTTCTCCTTTAACATTACTGTTTTTGACCAGAGCAGTGCAATTCCTAGTACCCCAGGTAGCACGCTTATAAATATCTATGCATATACACTCCACCTTTCTTCCAATTTGGATTCCAGG
The DNA here is from genome assembly GCF_007399415.2 of Gopherus evgoodei. Taxonomy (NCBI): domain Eukaryota; kingdom Metazoa; phylum Chordata; order Testudines; family Testudinidae; genus Gopherus; species Gopherus evgoodei. The sequence continues at coordinate 89,236,490 of NC_044329.1, forward strand.
GCTGTCTGCTTCCACAATAAATCCAGTAAAGGCTTTGCTGGCAGGAGCTTTCAGATCAGGATTGGAACGAGCTAACAGAAAATACCTAGTGCAAACACATAGTAACTTGAGTGACTCAAACCTGTCTTCACGATTAAGAGCTAAACAGATAAGTTTTTTAAAGATAGATACTAAGTACCATATAATATTAACCCTATCAAGAGATTCTAAAACAGAAGCATTAAGTTCTTTTCTTCTGGTAGATGACATGAACAATAAACAGCCGGCTTTAAATTGGAAATATTTCTACTGAGGCACTTCCAGTACACCCACCACTGTGGTATCTAAGTGTTAACAAAATTACACAGGACAAATAGCTGATACAAAGGACCCTTTCCTCATAGTGTTATGTACATTTTTATTATATTAGTTACCATCTTTAGGAATGTTATGAAAAAGTTATTGCAGAGATGGGTCATTTCATAGCAGATCAAGGATTAGGGGAGCAGTGATTGTGTGAAACCCTTTAGAACTATCACATGATCCCATGGAGGGGATTAATTTTATTCTTCTAGGTCTAAGATGCAGCTCATTTCTAAAAGAAAAATGCAACAAATATAATAAGTCACCCTTGTAGTATTCATTGATGACATAAGACAGATGCTAGGTGCTATTAAATGGTTTCTCAAAGATCTTGAACCATTAAGCGGATTTCTTTGAAGCAGGTTGTACAGGATATTAAACCAAGGCAGGATGAGAGAACTGTACTTTTTTTTTTTTTTTAAATGCTCTTTTCAGACTTTAAGGCAACAACATCTAGATTTGGGGATAGCTCGGAAAGTATTCTCTTTAAGACACCACACAAATGTAATTGCTTTTTATAATCATCTGTGTGGGAAGTGACAAGTGTCTTCTAGCCGTATGTGGCTAGAAGAAAGAACTATGCTCAATGACCATGTATACAATCAAAGCAGAGTAACGAATAAGACAAGTTCTTTTGAGTACTGTGTAAGTAAGTCATCCTCTGTACTTTTCCTCCTTTTAAAAATAGATAGAATTGAGTGGTTTCTAAATCATGCTGCTATCAAACACATTTTCAGAAGTTTTGTTATCTGGTGGTTTCCTTAGTAGATCTTGTGGGGCACTAAAGTGTGTATTGTTAGCTGCAAAATTCTGTAATGATATATATTGATCATGGCTCAAAATATAATGTAATGAACATGAAGATTTAGAAGAGGGATTATAAAAGAGAGCCTAATACCTATTTTAGTCAGAGGAAATTTTGTTATATATAAAACATGGTGAAGGGCTGAACATAAAATTGAAACTGTACAGCAGATTAATAAGCAGTTAATGTACCAGTTAGCTTTGCCACCATTGGTGATCCACATCTTTTGACCATTTATGACATATTCATCTCCTTTCTTCTCAGCTCTCGTTTTTATACCTGCCACATCAGAGCCTGCTCCAGGTTCTGTTACACAGTAGGCCTAAAAGGGGGGGGGAGAGGGAAAAAGGCAAGGCATTGAGTAATAAAAATCACTTCATTTAACGAAGAGGACTGTATATATTATCATCACACTGTGGAGATACCAAACTATTACTTATAATGGTTTTGATTTTTTCATCTCACTCAACGTGTTTCCACAAATGAATTCAAAGAAGCCTTACCAAAAAAGGTAGATAAACAGCAAAAGTATGTTTAATAGGTTTAAACTTCCAGAGTGACTTACTAGATATTATGGAAAATATTGACAAGGCATATTGTGCAGTTTACTTTTTGAAGTAATAGGAAAGTAGTAAGTGATGTGGGCAGCAACTCAATTTATTTTTATTTTTTAAGTCTTCCCAGTTATCTTTATATCCTTGATTCACCACAATGTAAAAATTGTTAATAATTCAGTCTGTGTATAGTAATAGTGCTTTACTGGGGGTCTGAATGGCTCTTAAAATTATCAGAATAAAAACCACTTCACTTTTAAGCTGCTAATTTGAATCCAGCCCAGGCTGTATTTTCTTTTCTCTGGTCTTCCCATCCCCCTGTACGTAAATAGGGCTTGCGCTGTTTGACTGAGCCACGTTTAATTTACATAGGAGACATAGCTGCCTTCTCTCCTGTCTGGAAGAAAGCCTCTTTCTCCCTATTTGGCCACAGACTTTAAAGCATAATATCATTATGTACCCCTATCTCCTCATATAGTGTTACATTTCACAATGATATTAATCACTAGTGTGTCATTAGCTTTCAGAGAAGACCTCCACTCTATACCATCTTAAAATACAGTAGTATTGTATATTATCATTTATTCAATTGCTTACCATTTGAGGTTCAGCCCCCATCTTTACATACACAAGTAAATACATTGCAAATGTATTTTTTGAAAAGTAAAACCAGACCAAGCATCTCTCCTGTTGGGCAGAGACGCCATGCTATCCCCTCCTGCACTTGACTTGATAGCTTTGTTTACCAAACACGTACCTTCACTGTCTGCCTGAAGACCAGGCTGGCCAGAGAATCAAATACACATTGATTTGTCTAAGGCAGTCTGTGCTTATGCATTATGTGCAAACATTTTAAGAATATAATTCTGGTGCATATTCAGAATTTTTTATACACATACACTACATACATCATGCAAAAATGTTAATCATCGGTGAGTTATTATTTTCTAATGATAATTTACATGCCATCTTTCAGATACAGATATGACAATAGTGTGTTAGGTACAGTGAGTATGTCAGGCTTGACAAGGACTACTGACAGAGTGAAGCACAGATGAGCCTCTGTGTCACAATGAGGCATGTCTTGGTTTAGCTGTTAAAGAAATGCTGTCTTTCCACCCTCCACGTATCATAGTATCAGAAACAACACTGACTGAAATGGCATTCATACTTCTTGCCAAAAAACTAACTTATGCTCTGACAATCAGTCTATCATTACAAATACACACAACAACGAGTTGTCAAGTATGTAATACATACACACACACACACACACACACCATAAACACATGGAAACATATTACTCTCACATTCCACTCTCTACATGCAAAGTTAAACAGTTTTTCCTAATAGATCCCATCAAGGACCTGGTGAAGCCTTTACAAGGACGACTATTGATAAAGATCATCAGGAAAGTGGGGCTCACATATAAACTTTAGTCTTGTCTTTTGGATACAGTACAAAGCAAATCTTGATACTAAAGATGCCAGAACATTAGGGGTGCTCTATTCTATCTAGGATCTGACAGGGTGGAAGCTCACAACAAGCCACTATGATGAATAAGAATACTAAATACATGTATTGCAAACTTGTGATAAATGAGACACCACTGATAAAGCTAAATTACTTGGATCACCAAAACTAAAATTTCCACATTTGGGATTAGGATTTGAAAAGCTACTGACTAATGCTGTCCTCTAAGTATTTAAAACAAACACCACCACACAGGGTCAAATGAGGCCAACCGAGTGACTAATTGGCTTGCTACGCTGATAAAACTTCAATAATAGATAACATAAGAATGGCCATACTTTGGGTCAGACCAAAGGCCCATCTAGCCCAGTATTCTGTCTTCCGACAGTGGCCAATGCCAGGTGCCCCTGACTTAATGAACAGAACAGGTAATCATCAAGTGATCCATTCCCATTTTCTGGCAAACAGAGGCTAGGACACCATCCCTGCCCATCCTGGCTAATAGCGATTTATGGACCTAGCCTCCATGAATTTATCTAGTTCTTTTTTGACCCGTTATAGTATTATCCTTCACAACATTCTCTGGCAAAGAATTCCACAGGTTGGCTGTGTGTTGTGTGAAGAAATACTTCCTTTTGTTTGTTTTTAAAACCTGCTGCCTATTAATTTCATTTGGTGACCCCTGGGGTTCTTGTGTTATGAGGAGTAAATAACACTTCCTTATTTACTTTCTCCACACCAGTCATGATTTTACAGACTATCATATCCCCCGCTTAGTCCTCTTCCACCCCCAGTCCTCCCCCCCCCACAAGCAGAAAAGTCCCAGTCTTATTAATCTCTCCTCATATGGCAGCCGTTCCATACCTCTAATAATTTCTGTTGCCTTTTTCTGAACCTTTTCCAAGTCCCATTACATCTTTGTTGAGATGGGGCGACCACATCTGCATGCAGTCTTTAAGATGTGGGCGTACTATGAATTTATATAGAGGTGATATGATATTTCCTGTTTTATCTATCCCTGTCTTAATGATGTCCAACATTCTGTTCACTTTTTTGACTGCCGCTGTACATGGAGTGGATTTTTTCAGAGAACTGCTCACAATGACTCCAATATATCTTTCTTGAGTGGTAACAGCTAATCCAGATCCAATCATTTATATATATATATATAGTTGGGATTATGGTTTTCCAATGTACATTACTTTGCATTTATCAACACTGAATTTCATCTGCCATTTTGCTGCCCAGTCACCCAGTTTTGAGAGATCCTTAAGTAGCTCTTCGCAGCCTGCATGGTACTGAACTATCTTGAGTAGTTTTGTCTTTTTGTTTTTTTTAAATATCTGCAAATTTTACCACCTCACTGTTTACTCCTTTTTCCAGAGCATTTATGAAAATATTGAATAGGCCTGGCCTAATAAAGACCCTTGGTGGACACCACTATTTATCTCTCTCCATTCTGAAAACTGACCATTTATTCCTACCCTTTGTTTCTTATCTTTCAATCTGGTTTCTATACTTCAACTCTAATATGATACATGTGACCCTGGACAAGGGTCATGGACACATTCTTTGTGCCTTAATTTCCACATATGAGAGAGTGTGAAGTGCTTTGAAATCTAGAGCTAAAAGTGCCAAGGGATGTTTTATGTTTATTCTGTTCTTTTGTAATGCTCTATTTTTGGCTGCTTAGTTATGCAGCCTTTATTGAAGCAGACATCTGAATCTTCACTATCTTCAAGATACAGCAGCTACTGAGAGATTATAGTACTTCAGATTGTTTTTACGCCCGTAGGTGCTGGGACATATTTTTAATTTTCTGAAACCTGCCTCAATTTTTTTTTGAACATCCACCCACCACGCCTCTTCTTGAAAGATTGAGACAATTATGTTAGGATTCCTAGATGACTATACTCCAAATAACTTCTATTTGCTAACTGAATGTGTTCCACTTACTATCCCTGATATTACAGTAAATTGTGATGTCCACTTATATTTAAGTAACTATTTGGATTAAGTACATATCCCATTACATTTTCTTCAAAAGAAAGCAAAATAAGATATCATGAACCCTGAGCATTCTACAAAGTAGTAGCTACACTTACACACATTAATGGCTCCTCAGTCATTCTCCCCAAATATTTCTTCTGCTGTTGCTCATTTCCTGCAATGATGACTGGCATTTGCTACAAGAGAAGATTTATTCTTTTAAAATAGTGAATAGCATTCTATAAACTCTAGTCAAAAATAGTAGGAAAAAACAACAACAAGACTTACTCCCAAGGAATTCCCTTCAATAGCAGTTTGGACCCCTGTACATCCATAAGCTAGTTCTTCTGTAATAAGGCATGCTTCAAAAGTGCCAAGGCCCAGTCCACCTACAGTTAAACAGTTTATTTACCAAAAATAGCTTACAGCCAAAGCATGCAACAATTCTTAATACAGATAAATTCAAGGAAATATCCAAGGGGATATGTTTTTGAAATGTCTGTATTTATCACATTTTATCCAAATAGTGAATTCCCCAGGCTTGAGAATTTAGAGTTTTGTCAAATAAGACTATTTAAAAAAATTAAAATTTCACACTCTAGGGTTTCTGTGAGCGATCTGCTCGGCAAACTACTAAAAACCGAGACAAAAGTATTTTTGTACAAACTTCTTGTTGTCAATACTCTTGCTCTCCCCCTCCATACTGGATCCTTGTGCCTCCAGATTCTAGTTGTTATCCAACCAGCCAAGAATTTTCCTGAAGTATAAGAGTTCTGAGCTGAAAAGCTGGAAGTATGGAATCCTACCCCATTCCCCTTCTGGCCCAAATTTAAGGATGTGCTCCAAATAGTCTCCAATTGGCAAATGGTCCCTCTGGGGTCAGTCCTTGGGCTGTTCTAATTTCTGCCAGAGCATAGGCCAAGACAGGCAGAGAAATTGGGGAGTAATAATCAGTTCCCTGACATTTCCCCAACTAAACCAAACAGATGCCAGCCATAGCAGAGAATCTGGCCCTAAACTGATAGGTTTCAATCTAACCTCCAGTTTCCACAGTCAGCCTGAGTAGTCCTCTAAAGCCTACAGAGGTTAGTGCCTTTTTTTGTGATTGCATGGCATTGTTACCAGACTTGAGGCCTACAACAAAATTATTTTTTCTACAGTGATCACTCTTGATTAAGTCCATATCATATTTAGCCACTGTAGTGAGATTCCTTCGAAAATATAGTAGTTAAAAAAATAATCACTGAAGTTAACTGTGTACCTTCTTCTAAATCACACTACAAAAGAAAATCTGCTAGGAAGAGATGGGGTCCTCCTGACAGGGAAGGGGAAGAACATCTCCTAGTGAGGAGAGCTTTAAACTATGTTCAAAAGGTGGCAGGTGACCAAAGCCCATAGACAGGCATAAAGAAGGCAATCTTAAAAGAAAGGCTAGGTGTTGGGGGGGGGGGAGGTAGCAGGACATGGAAAATTACAGTAAGGTCATAGGAAGGACAAGAGAGAAATCAGTGGGGAAAACTGTTCAACATCTTAGAGTTCGATATATAAATGCAAGGAGATTGGGGAATAAACAGGAAGAAGTGGAAGAGAGTTGTACATAAGTTAAATGATGACTAAACTGCCATCACAGAAACTTGGTGGGATAAGTCTCATGACTGGAATATTGGTACAGAAAGGTAAACCTTGTTCAGGAAGGACAGGAAGGGGAAAAAGGGAGGAGGTGTTGCATTATACAACAAGAATATTATATATATACACGTTCTGAGGTTGAGGAATTAGTAAGAGGCAGACCAGCTGAAAAAGTTTCTGGGTAAAGACAAAAGTAGGAAAAAAGGGTCATGGTAGGGGTCTAATATAGGCCATCACATCAGGAAGAGGAAGTGGAGAACGCATTTCTAGAATGAACAGAAATATCCAAAAACACAAGACTTACTAGTAATAGAGAACTTTAACTTCCCAGACACCTGTTGGCTTTAAGTCTTGGAATGTATTGGGGAAAATTTTTTGCTCCAGAACGTGAAGGAGGTAACCAAGCGGACAGCCATTTTAGACTTGATGGGGAATTGGTTATGAATCTGAAGAGAGAAGGCAATTTGGGTGAAAGTGATCATGAGATCATAGATTTCCTGATTCTAAGGAAAGAAAGGAGCGAGAACAGCCAAATAAATGACAATGGACTTCAACAAAGCAGACAAACTCAGGAAACTGATAGGTAAGATCTCATGGGAAGAAAATGTAAGGGATAAAGGAGTTCAGGAGAGCTGGCAGTTTCTCAAGATGACAATATTAAAGGCACTACTGCAAACTATTCTGATGCAGAGGAAAGACAGAGCCATATCAGCCTCTTAACTATTTTTCCTAGCAGGAGCTGTTCAATTACCTGAAAATCAAAAAGGAATCCTACCAGAAGTGCAAAGGATGGAAAGGGGAGTACAAAAGAACAGCACAAGTATGAAGGGACAAAATCAGAAAGACTAAGTCACAAAATAAATTACATGTAGTAAGGGACCTAAAAGGCAATAAGAGGTTCCTTAAATACAGTAAAGAAAAAAAAAGAAAGAAAAGCTTAAATCCTCTAATTAACAGAGAAGGAGAGCTAATAACTGATGACATCAAGAAGGCTAGGTGTTTAATGCCTATTTTGCTTCAGTCTTCACTAAAACTGGTCATACTTCAACACAATAAATATTAACACGAAGGGTGAAGAAAAGCCAAAACAGGTTAAAGACTGTTTGAATAAACTAGAAGTATTCAAGTCCACAGGGCCTGATGAAATTCATCCTTGGGTACTTAAAGAACTAGCTGAAGCAATCTCAAACCCAGCAGCAATCATCATTAAGAACTCAAGAGGCCTGGAAAAGGGCAAACATAGCACCTATCTTTAAAAATGAGAATGACGACCTGGGAAATAATAGACCCATCAGCCTAACTCCAAAACCTGGAAAGATACTGCAATAAAGTATTAAACAATGAATTTGAAAGCACCTATAGGACAATAGGGTTATAAAAAATAGCCTGCATGGATTTGTCAAGACCAAATCATGTCAAACCAACCTAATTTTGTCTTTGACAGGGTTACTGACTTAGTGAATGAGGGGAAGTTGTAGACATAGTATCTCTTGATTTTAGTAAAGCTTCTGACACAGTTCCACAAGACATTTTCATAGGCCAACTAGGGAAATGTTGTCTAGATGAAATTACTATAAGGTTGATGCAAAACTGGAAAGACAGACTGTATTCAAAGAGTAGTTATCAAGGGTTCACTGTCAAACTGGGAGGACATATTTAGTGAAGTCCAACAGGGGTCAGTCCTGCATCTGATACTAGTCAATAATTTCTTTAAATGACTTGAATAATGGAGGGGAGGGGAGGGAATGATTACAAAATTTGCCAATGACAGAACTAATAGAGGTTGGAAGCACTTTGGAGGCCAGAATTAGAATTCAAAAGGACATTGAAAAATTGATCTGAATCAACAGGATGAAAGTCAGTAAAGACAAGCACAAAGTAATTAGGAAGGAAAATCAAATACATAACTACAAAAATGGGGAACACTTGGCTAGTTGATAGAACTGCTAAAAGAATCTGCGGCAGGGGAAATAGCTGATCACAAACTGAATTGGAGTCAACAATGTGATGCAGCTGCGAAAAAGGCTATCATTATATTAACAGAAGTGTCGAATATAAGACATGGAAAGTAACTGCCCAGCTCAGTCTGCACTGGTTAGACCCACGTTGGAGTACTGTACAAATCATGGGTACCACACTAGGAAAGACACAGATAAACTGGAGAGAGTTCAGAGTAATGTAACAAAAATGATAAGTTTAGAAAACTTGATTTATGATGAAATAAGAAAACTGAACACATTTAGTCTAGAGAAAAAACCTGGCAGTCTTCAAATGGTTACGGACTGCTATAAAGAAGACTGATCAACTTCTCTCCACATCCACTGAAAGTAGGACAGGAAGTAATGGGCTTAATTGGCAGCAAAGGAGAACTAGGTTAGATATTAGGAAAATCTTTCTAGCTGTAAGGGTAGTTAAGCTCTTGAATAGGCTTTCAGAGGAGGTTGTGGAATCCCCATCACTGGAGGTTTTTTAAAGCAGATTGGACAAACACTTGTCACGGATGTCAAAGTTTACTTGGCCCTGCTTCAGCATAGGCGGCTGGAGTTGATGACTCCAGCTCTACATTCTGTGATTCTATGATAATGCTGTATGTTTTTTCCAGTAGAAGCCCCCAGCCTCTAGTATGTTAGTGAACACTGTTGTATTCGTGTATTTTAACTTTTAAGATCTAGGGGTTTTTAATCATGCACAGAACAAGTCAGCCTGCCTATTGACTATACCTGTTACTACTTTACGTCTTCAAATTCGGAGTAGTTTACTTAGTACCAACCACATAACATTACCTTAAAAAAAACACCAGGGGGTCCTCTGTAGCATCATTCTTCATTTCTTTTATTTTATAAGCTTAAAAAAGTTAGTTACTCACCACAACTTTCTGGTATGTGTGAATTCATCAGACCAAGTTCCCATGCACGTTTTATAAGGGGAACAGGATACTGAAAAGAAAGTATTTTCACTCTCAGTCATTCAGTTAATTTCTGCAGAACTGGAAAATGTTGAATATCCACACCTATTTTCCCACAAAAATATGGCTAGCCTACCTCTCCAGTTTTGTCATACTGTGCAGCAACAGGGATGATTTCCTCTCTAGCAAATTTACGAGCAGTAGCTTGAAACTCTTTCTGTTCATCACTGAGCTCTAGAAAATAAACCATTTTAGTCACAAATTCTACACTTCAGTTAGTCTTACTGCTTGTTAGAACTACTGATCTACTCCAGTGTTCCTTCTAATTCATTCCATGTGCGGAATGAATATTGTTATGTGCACAATATGGAGCATATTCAGAGTGTGGGAGGGAACTCAGGGCTAGGGCTGAGGGTTGGGGTGCAGGGACTCCAGGGCTGAGGCTGCAGGATAGGTGCCCCTTCCCCAGCCGTGCCTGGGGGCACGCCGCAGCAGAGTTGGGGCTGGCAAGTCCCCAGGCAGGTTCCTTGAGCACCAGCACAGTGCTAAATAGGCTGCTGTGCAGCTTACAGGGAACCTAGATCTGCTCCCACCTGAAGGGCAGGGAAAAAAGAAAAAGAAAAGCTATTCTCAATTGTCAAAAAGGCTCAGTCTTCATCTATCTAAGAGCATAACACTCTACACTTTTCACCTAACAACATGTCCAATGCACTTATTTATTGATACAGTGATTTGCAGAACAGGCAACTCATCACCACCTGCCCTTAGTGTGAGGAAATCTTATTAGTTTCCATGTCAAGATCACCACTCTGCTTAACACAGATAGATTTACAGTAAAAACAAGAATAAGTTTAGTATCAAAGAACAGAGATTCAAATGAAAGCCAGTAAGAATATTGTAAACAAACAACTACATACAAAACAAAATCCTAACATGCTTTCTGGAGCCTAAACTTAACTCACAAGACATACCTGTGTTTCCTAAAGGACAGCATACCCCAAATTCCTTTCCCAGCATTTTCAACTAGTATGGCTCAGACCAGTGGTCTCCAACCTTTTTATGCACAAGATCACTTTTTGAATTTAAGTGCAACCCAGGATTTATTCCGCCCCTTTTCCGAAGTCCCACCCCACACACTCCATCCTGCCCTCGCTTCATCACTCTCTTTCCCCCACCCTCACTCACTTTCACCAGGCTGGGGCAGGTTTTGGGGTTCTGGAGAGTGCAGGCTCTGGGCTGAGACCAAGGGGTTTGGAGCATGGGAGGGGGTTCTGAGCTGTGGGCTGGGGCAGAGTGTCAGGGTGCAGTAGGGGGTATAGGGTGCAGGCTACGGGAGGTGACTCAGGGTTGGGTTGGTGTAGGCTTCTGCTGGGCGGCACTTCCCTCAGGAAGCTCCTGGTTGGCGGTGCAGCCGGGTTAAGGTAGGCTCCCTGCCTGCCCTAGCCCCGCACTGCTCCCTGAAGGGGCCGACATGCCCCAGCCTGGCCCCTGGGGATGACGAACGTGGCTCCACGCATTGCCCCTCTCTGCAGGCACCACTCCACAGCTCCCATTGGCCACAGTTCCCCATTTTCAGCCAATGGGAGCTGCAGGGGTGGTGCTTGCAGACAGAAGCAATGCACAGAGACCCCTCCCCACGGGGACATGCTGCACTGGCCACTTCTGGGAGCCGCGTGGAGCAGGCAGGAAGCCTGCCTTAGCGGAAGCCCCGCTTCACCACACAGCTGGACTTTTAGCAACCAGAGATTGTGATCAACTGGGAGAGAGTCCAGGATTGACCAGTCGATCGCAATCGACCGGTTGATGACCACTGGCTTAGACCCTCCTTTTGTAAGATCAGCTTTTCTTCCCAGACTGAAGGATGAAATCTAATCTCCTTTCTACTTCTTTTATGCCGTTACAGAATATGGTCCTTTAGCCCAGAAGGTCCCCTCTTCAGAGGCTTATCTTGGGGTTACTGTGTCTTTGTAAATCTCACGCCTGCATCTGGCCCAGACAGCAAACATAGCCTGTCTCCAAGTATGTCCATTGTTTTTTATGCTGATTGAATTGGCCCAGAGGCATACAATACACAGTAGACAAGCAGAAAGATAAGTGTTTACTACCCACTTTCTGCCTAGAATCTGTTTATCACCTTCAAGTGATCTGTCTTAACTTACATAATTTTCAATATACACAGAACACATTATCTTCACATACATTTCATAATGGCTATGATGACCAGTGTGAAATATGCTTTCAGCAAAGATTTTACATAACTCCTTTTGGAGAACCCAAGGGACCTATAATCCTATATACTGTGGTGCCCTCTGTCAGTTGGCACCAAGAGGTTTCTGAGTCACAGTGGAGGAGACATTAAAAAAAATAGTTTATAATCAAAATGAATAAGGAACACTGTACTGACTGGAATAGAGAAGGGGGATGAGGAAAGTGAGGGCTTAGTGGATTCCTGATCACTAGTTCCAAGGTTTCTGACATATTTCACAGAATACAGGGCCTTGTCTTTAAGCAACAGTCTGCTACACAGAAGATACAGACGTTCCAGGCATCTTTTCTTTGGCGCTTGCTCAACCAATTACTAAATAGTTATTGCAATTGCATCTACACAATCAAATCAAGTGTATTAGTCCAAATATCTTCAACATTTAATACCAGACAGAAAAACATTGTGCAAGTCCACAAGGGGCAGGCTTGCCAATGGATAAAGCCTGCAAGTATGTGGCCTACGTTTTCTAACTGACAATAGCAGCAAAGTGGGGAGTCACAAAGGAGCTACTTCTAGTCATTAGCAGCACATGTGATCACTCCACAGCTGAAGCAATTGAACTTTACCCAAAGATAACATGGAAAGTCAAAACCTGGGGACTGGAGTGTTGGATATCTCATGATATACGCACTGGCTATGTTTGAAGTTTGTCCTTGCCACCTAGTATGTGTCCTGAGGGTGATATTGAATTTCCTCAGGAGAATTGTCCAAATGGGATGCCATGGGCTAAGACACTGTTTCAAGGGATTAAATACATCTTTAAACAAGGGTAAATATGGCATGTCTTGCACCTTAAGGAGTAAATTCTGCAAGGCAACTTGTTGGCTGATGTTAGATAGAACCGGCAGCAAGGACAGGATGAGCAGTCTCATAGTACCTGTTATTACACCTATGGTTTCATTCTGTTGAGTGTCTATTAGTCCTGTGTGAAAAGAGCTGAGCCACATTGGGAGCAATATCCTGCTACAGAATAGCTCAAGCAAACCCAGAATTTTTTTAGTGGGGTATAATGCAGTTATGTTCTCATCATATACTCCCTATATGCCCTGATTTGGCAGGGGAAATCAAAGCTGCAACTATCAGGCCAAGTCTTTCAGACCCCAACATGGACCGTCGAGCTTTCTCAGAGAATCAAATACTGAACAGTCACAGTTCAGCTTAATGTTAACAATGCAGCAGAAATCCGGTATTTTCAAAGCTGTATATCTCATACGCTTCCAAATATCTAGCTACCGCCTCTCCAATTACGACACTTCAGTTATAATTATGTGCTCATATCAGGATGAACTCATACACCTGCTAAATTATTTGAATTTATTATGTCATTAGACTACAACATATCATAACCACTGGACAGACAGTAAGTTGAAAAGTTAAGATGGTTATACTGTTACAGGAAGCACTTGTGGAGTCGCCTTCATCTCAAGTTAAGGGATGCCTCTATTTAAAGAGTTCATATAAACTTGACGTATGACACTTTAAAGAGAGAAACTATGGGCCCAAAACATTGTCAGGAGGACAAAACCATTACTATATCTTTCTCATTACTAATGAAAAACTACACATAAACAGATGAAAGAATCACACTTCTGTATGTGGTTACAATTACAAAAAGCAACCTGAGCAGACTTTTGAAAATCTAAATTGTTATAACTTAAGTTACATCTAAACCATATTCTTTCAAATATAACAGTTTTCATGCTCCTTTAAGACTATTTGTATTTCAAAAGAAAGCCATTTGAGTTAGTTATTCAAGGACAGAAAGATTCCACCACTGAAGAATTCCAAAAGAAGTTGAGTTTTGTTTTGTTTTTTAAATCCAACTCTACACACACACACACACACACACACACACACACACACACACACACACACACACACACGGGTTTTCTGACCTGACCAAGAAAGGAATTTTGGCTCTGTGACAAAGTTCCTCCTCTACCTTAGTGGGTCCTGCGCTTATTGGCAGATTTGCTCACCTCAGTGATCTTCCCCACAGTCTGGCTCAACTCCTTCTGTGTCTGATCAGGAGTTGGGAGGAACCCGGGCCCACTCTCTACTCCGGGTTCCAACCCAGGCCCTGTGGATTGCAGCTGTCTATAGTGCCTCCTGTAACAGCTGCATGACAGCTACAACTCCCTGCACTACTTCCCCAAGGCCTCCTCCAAACACCTTCTTTATCCTCACCACAGGATCTTCCTCCTGGTGTCTGATAACGCTTGTACTCCTTAATCCTCCAGCAGCACACCCTCTCACTCTCAGCTCCTTGTGCCTCTTGCTCCCAGCTCCTCACATGCACTTCCTCTCCTCTGGCTCCTCCTCGCCTGACTGGAGTGAGCTCCTTTTTAAACCCAGGTGCCCTGATTAGCCTGCCTTGATTGGCTGCAGGTGATCTAATCAACCTGTATCTTAACTGGTTCTAGCAGGTTCCTGATTACTTTAGTGCAGCCCTTGCTCTGGTCATTCAGGGAACAGAAAACTACTCACCCAGTGACCAGTATATTTGCTCTCTACCAGATTCCTGTACCCCACTGGCCTGAGTCTGTCACAGCTCTTAAATATTTTTTAAAAGAAAGAGAATAATCAATAAAAATAGGGCTTTTGTATGGAAGTGTTTTCTCAACCTGAACTACAGGATCACTCTGCTTTGCAATAATATGGAACACACTCTTGAGCTATTAAAGGACAGTTACTTTCTCCAGAATGTAACAAATTTTAGATATAAACTGCTGAGCAACATTGCATCAGACCCACAGAGTACTTACCAAAACTAAAGCCAGCTCCAGATTTAATGTGATGAGACGCTTCAGCAGCTTGGCTAGATTGTGACCTCCAGCTACACTGAGCAATGCTTCGAAGAACCTGTTTAAAATAAAGGAATATGAAATTTAACATGCTCACAAGGCAAAGCTTCTTGGAGCCTTAAGAACTACTGAATTGGTTTATAACACATTAAAATTTAAATACAGACATACATTCATCTTTCTAAGCAAATACTGCATCCAGTGTTGCAAAATAATTACAAGTGTTTTTAAAAGTTTCGGCTATTTTAGGTCCTGATCCTGACAAGTGTAGCACGTGGGCAGACTGCTTGTCTGCATGGAAACCAAGACTTCAGCGGAGCTGCATGTGGGTTCAGCAGTCCAACTATGCACTACATGTTGCAGTACTGGGGCCTTGAAAAGGTGGTGGTGGGAGTGCAATATAAGCATTTTTTCCTCCTGTTTTAAATTAAGCTTTTACATGTATTTACAACCTTAATGCCAGTTTAATAACATTCTGCCTAGAAATCAGCATTTACCAGAATATATTGTTTGGAAAATCTCAATCTGAGAAATTCATGAAGCATGCATTATTTTCTGTTTGCTTTTTTTGTAAGGAATTACTGCCCCAGATGGCTAGTGATCTATGGTCACTTTGCTCCAGAAATTCATGACTCAGCAGTAAATATGTAGTTTATATTCCTCTCTAAAGTTGATCATTGACTTTTCCCCTTCCATTTTACTTCTGTGCTTCTTGCGTTCTTTGCTTCTTAAGTGGTGGCAGGTATACTGTTTATTATATCTTAAGGCATGCTGTGAAGAGAAGTACAGTGCTTAACCAACACAAGATTCCACTATGCAATTTCTGCTTAAGACTGATGAGATAGAGCCAACATTTCCCCAAAGAAAAAAAAAATTACGCAGATTTTTCAGGGGGGTTCTTTTTTTGGAGGGAGCCGGGGGTGAAGAGGGGAGAGCAGCAGTTAACTGGATCAAATGAAGCATGCACAGTGTAAATCAATTTGGTAAGTCCAGCAAAGTAAGTATGAGCTGGTCCTCAAACTGGTAATTTAGTGTTCAGACTTTGTGTAAAAGTCAACTGCATGAGACTTTTAAGAGCACACTTTGCAAACAGTATTAAACCCACTGATCATTCCCTTGAGAATACAGTTACATATGTGTCATGAACATACAGCTAAGGGTAGCATAAAATCCCTCCTTTACCAGTACAGGGTTAAGAAGCTCAAATAATCTGGTGTTCACCTGACCAAACGGACCAATAAAGGCAGAAGATACTTTCAAATCTGTGGGGGAAGGTTTCTGCTTGGTGCTGTTCTCTCTGAGGCTACGTCCAGACTACCCGCCGTATCGGTGGGTTAAAATCGATTGCTCGGGGATCGATATCGCGTCTCATCTAGACGCGATATATCAATCCCCGAGCGCGCTTATATCGATTCCGGAACACCATCAACCCCAACAGAGTTGCGGAATCGACAGGGAGAGCCGCAAACATCGATCTCGCGCGGTGAGGACGGGCGAGTAATCCGATCTTAGATATTCGACTTCAGCTACGTTATTCACGTAGCTGAAGTTGCGTATCTAAGATCGATTTCCCCCCGTAGTGTGGACCAGCCCTGAGACAAAGAGAGCAAGTAATTCAGCTCTTACAGAAATCATACTATTTCTGTAATATTAGATGTCAGTAATAGCAAGGAAATGCGTTAGAATATCTTTTGTTTTAGCTTGTGAATTTTCCCTATGCTAAGAGGGAGGTTTATTCCCTGTTTTTGTTTTTGTTTTTTTAATTTTAAAGTTTTGCCTATAGGGGAACCCTCTGTGTTTTAAAGCTTATTACCCTGTAAAATTGTGTTCCATCCTGATTTTACAGAGGTGCTTCTTTTATTTTTTTCCTTTATAATAAAGTTCTGTTTTTAAGAATCTGATTGGTTTTTTAGTGTCCTAGAAACCCAAGGGTCTGATCTGTGCTCACTTTGGTTACTTATTTAGTTGGTATATTATTCTCAAGTCTCCCCAGAAGAGGGGGTGAAGGGGCTTGGGGGGATATTTTGGGGAAACAGGAACTCCAAGTGGTCCATTTCCTGAATCTCTGTCTAACTCACTTGGTGGTGGCAGCAATGCATCCCAGGGCAAGGTATTTGTGTCTTGGGAAACTTTTTAACCTAAGCTGGTGGAATATAAGATTAGGAGGTCTTTCATTCGGGTCCCCACATCTGTACCTCAGAGTGGGGAGGGAACCCTGACAATATGGAACAACAAATTTGACCAAATGTAAGTTACTTTCAGCACAGCATTTCACCTTCCAAAGAGGTCTCTCCCTTCACTGATTTCTAAGATAAGATATCATAGTGTTTCAATAAATGACATAGTAATAACAAGTCATCTTTAAAGACTATATAATACCATAATTAGACACTTTCTTAGTAGCAAAGATTTTGTTTTGGCTAAAAGGTCTATCATTCTCTTGATAAGTATAGAAGATAACACATGATCTGATAGATGCCTGAAAACAGCATAACAGGCACATAGTATGCAGCATTAAAATGTTTGATTCATCAAACTAATGCAGAAAACACTACAATAAAGTCATTGGATACTATGGCAAACAATTGTCAAATGTCAGAAAGGAAGAAAGCAGATTGCTCGTTTGATGGAAGAAGAAACATGGTGGGACACAAAATTAGATTAACAATCAGACTGAAGATACAAAAAAAAAATTCCACTGGATCAAATTTTCTATAAAATCTGCCTCCCAAAACCTACAAGTTAAAATAAAATTGGTAGCTAGAGAGCAATTAAGAGTTATACACAAGGAAAAATTCTTTTCTGAAGTTTTTTTAAACTAGATGGACAGTTTTGAAGGTAAGTAGATACAGAAAGACAACTTCAGATGGCAAGAGAAGAAAAGCAAACTATAGTATACTTGAATGTTGCATAATCATCTTGAATTGGTAAGTAAGCAAGTTATTAATAGTTCCCTAATTCATTCCTCTGTAAGAAATTATTTGATTACATACGTTATAAGTCCTCACTCTAAGTAGGCAGTTATGAATTACTGGAGACTTTATCTTTTGGATAGTGTATTCAGTTAAAATGTGAGTTTATTACTTCACAAACAATCATGGAAAATTTTATTGAAAAACAATACTCTCTTATATTTCTGTCTGTATGCCAAATGACTGCTATGATTATTGATACAACATATAGAACCATGCAAAATTGTCTAAAAATGTCTAAGTGACAGATCTGAAACACGTTAGGGACTTGGATCCTTCAACTTTTCTTGATTTCAATGTCACTGACTAAGACAGTAAACTTCATTATATCAGGACAGCTGTTTTTGGAAAGGCTTCTTCTAATTTTCATCTTGCCAAGAGTTTGTAACCATTTTTTTGGATGCAGTCCTTGCGGCAGTCACTTATGCCTTAGGGGATCTAATGGCTTTGTTTAGGCTAGAAAAGGGATTAACTTCGAGTTGGTCTTAGATCTTACCTAGGCAATAACTCAACCTGCTAAAATCACGCTAAACACACTACCCTGCAGCGACACAAGGAAAAGCAGTTAACTTTAGTTTAGATTTACCAAAACTATCTTAGCTAAGCCCACCCTATACTCACCCCTTTTCCTAATCAAGACAAAGCTGAGTAGTGGAGTACTACAATGAATTTTATATAGAGGAATACCTTACGTCAACCAAGGGTATGTCTACACAACAACGTAAGCCCAGGCTCAGACTTCAGGTTGCTTCCAATCCCCTATTCCACCTACATACAAATCTCTCAGATGTAGACTCGGACCAAAACTTCTGGGACCAGGGAGGCGAGGGAAGAAGAGCAAACGATGGGCATGAGTCCCACGAGTGGCCTTAGTGCAGTCAGGAAACCCCATTCTCTCCAAGCCAGCAATTAGTTCAGGAATATTTTGATGCCTACCACCTTGCAGTAAACCAGGTGCCTCATTAACCTCCACCACTTTACTCATAGTCGACTTTCCAACATCAAACTGGTTGGCAACAGACCTGAGGCAGTATGGGGCAGCCAGATTCCAGACAGTTATAGCAACGTGCTATGGCAAGAGCTCCCTCATGCAGATGTCCTTACACCAGAGGGTCAGGGCAAGCTGCTCAAAAAGCTCCAGAAATGTAGCTTTCTTCATCTGAAAGTTCTGAACCCACTGCTGGTCATCCCAGATCTGCATGATGATGTGATCCCACCAGTCTGTGCTTGTGGCCCTACACCAGAAGCATGGTCTATGTAAGGAGCATAAGCAGCTATGCTTAGTGTACTGAGCAGTAACAGCTAATGCGAGTCTGCCATCCCAGCATACTCTTCCTCTTCTGCCTCCTTCTGCTCCATCATAAAATCTGTCACGTCTTTGGTGGGTCAGAAAATGCCACCAAAATGTCCACCAGCACCTCTTAGATGCTCCACCCTCTTCCTAACAAAAAGAGTAAAAGCGCATGTACTTGAAGTACTTGAAAAGTGGTCTCCTTCATGTTGCGAGGCAAGATATATTGATGGGCTGTTCAAATTTCCTGTAATGTGCAGGGTGGGCTGTAAAGTTTTCCCACAATGCACCACACACAAAGGGTTAGAGTGGCCACATTTTGGGAGGGCACTAGAGAGTCTGAAATATCATTGGTTTGACTCAGGTCTGTGAGTTGCAGAGTGGATGCTGGAGTCCAAGGTTTGAGCCCTGGCTAAAAAATTGTTAATGTGGGGTTAAGAATGACTATAGATGCTCAAGCCCCAGGTTCTCTATACAGGTTAGCTGACTCAAGTCCCACTAATCCTGGGTTTACATCGCAGCATAGACATACCCCTAGAAGCTGAAGCAGAATTGGCAGGTATCTTATTATGGGGCACCACGTGCTGCAAGTACAGGACATCAGCTTTCCATGATCCGCATTTGTTGCCTGTTAGCTTTGAGGTGAACTTTAAGATGTTAGGTTTGATCTGTAAAACACTAAATGGCATGGGACTTTTCTTCCTGCATGACACTGCCACAGCCACAGCCAGCAGAGGTGGTCAAGTTGGTATAAAAGAGAGTTGCGGCCAAGAGGGGAACTCATCTACAGAACTTGTTTACCTTGCTAACCCAGAATACCTACATTTCTTGATCACTGTAGTCAGCTGCAAGAACCATCTATTTACCTAGCATTTCAGAGTGGCAGGGCTATAATAAAGTCTGGTATTTGTGGTTAACAGGGTATTTTGACTCATTTTTGGAGTAACTATTTTCTGGCTTGAGGTTGGTAGGTAGCTGCTAGTTCAAGTACAATTTATTTTCTTGTACAGAACTGTATTTTTTACTTTCTACAGAAAGTGATTAGGACCTAGCATAAATTATTTTACAGCAGTATGACTCAAATTAAAATATATAATTAGAGATGTATATTTAAGGAGATACCTCCTTGTCAGATATTTTCAAAAATCCAAAGCTTTGTTCTCTTATTAGTGATCACTTCTGTTCAGTCTGAAGCAGAAGTTATGCTTATTCATTATTTTTTCCTCCATGAATTTAGTCTCTTGGACTCCTGTTGGTGGGGAAATGCTAGAGAAGAGCCCCCAGGTTGTGTAACACATGCTGGTAAACAATGAGCAAAAAGACAGAGAAACAGCATTTTAGAAGTTTAACACCTGAACTGTTCAAGCATTAATCTGTCTCAGAACACTGAAACACAGAACAGGGAAAGGACGCCAGAGGTCTGTATTTCTTTACTCTCTGAGGGCTTGTCTACATCAGAAAGTTGCAGCGCTGGTGAGGGAGTTACAGCGCTGCAACTTTGAAGGTGTACACATCTGCAGGGCATCACCAGCGCTGCAACTCCCTGTTTGCAGCGCTGGCCATACTCCCGTTTTGTCTCGGGTGTAGAGGATCCAGCGCTGGTGATCCAGTGCTGGTAATCCAATGTAGACACTTACCAGCGCTTTTCTTGACCTCCGTGGAAGGAGGAAGCCTCTGGTAATCAAGCTGGTCTCCTTCCCTGGCTTGCTCTCGCGTTCCCGGAACCCCGAGCAAGCAGGTCTCCTTCCCTGCGGTTTGCAGGGTGGTTCGGGGAACGCGAGAGCAAACCGCGGCGAAGCTGGTCTCCTTTCCCGGTTTGCTCTCTCGTTCCCGGAACCCCGAGCAAGCAGGTCTCCTTCCCTGCGGTTTGCAGGGTGGTTCGGGGAACGCGAGAGCAAACCGCGGCGAAGCTGGTCTCCTTTCCCGGTTTGCTCTCTCGTTCCCGGAACCCCGAGCAAGCAAGTCTCCTTCCCTGCGGTTTGCAGGGTGGTTCGGGGAACGCGAGAGCAAACCGCGGCGAAGCTGGTCTCCTTTTCCGGTTTGCTCTCTCGTTCCCCGAACCCCCGAGCAAGCAGGTCTCCTTCCCTGCGGTTTGCAGGGTGGTTCGGAGAACGCGAGAGCAAACCGCGGCGAAGCTGGTCTCCTTTCCCGGTTTGCTCTCGCGTTCCCCGAACCCCCCTTGAAGCCGCCCAACAGCGCTGCAGTGTGGCCACATCTAACACCACTTGCAGCGCTGGTTGCTGTAAGTGTGGCCACTCTGCAGCGCTGGCCCTATACAGCTGTACTAATACAGCTGTAACAACCAGCGCTGCAAAATTTTAGATGTAGACATGGCCATAGACTCATAGGTCAGAAGGGACCAATATGATCATCTAGTCTGACCTCCTGCACAAGGCAGGCCACAGAACCCTACCCATCCACTTTTATACAACCCCTAATCCAGGACTGAGTTATTGAAATCCTCAAAACTGGTTTGAAGACCTCAAACTGCAGAGAATCCACCAGCAAGCGACCCGTGCCCCAGCTGCAGAGGAAGGCGAAAAACCTCCAGGGCCCCTAAACCTCTCCAGTGCACCTGCTCCATAGGGCTTAGCTTTAGAAAACATTGTCATTTCTAAAAGCCACACTCCAGAGAAGAGCAAGAGGCCAGTTGACTGAAACCTTCTTGCAGAACTGATTAGAGCCAAGAGTAGAGGGGGAGAAGAATGACTTGGTCAAACAGCAGTGTACGTTCTATCAGGATGGCGCACAAATACACACACACAGCCTAAGCCTCAGCTCTGTCCTGTCTCCCCACACTCAGTGACTAATGATTCAATGAACTCCAGCATCTTCCACATTCCTCTCCACAGTTTTCCCCCTATATAGCCAGGACCTCAGCATCTCCTTTGCCTTGCCTTCCATCCCCCAACATGAGCCTTCCCTTGCCTGAACCTGACCATTCATTCAGCCCTGGTGGCTCTCCTACTTCAAGGTGTGGCCTCCCACCCCTCCCTGCCCCTGGTGTCACTCCAGCCCCCGCCTCGGCCCCAGAATCTTTTCCTCCCCCCTCCATTTCCTTCGATCCTAGGCTCTCATCACCGCCATCTGTACCCCCATGTGAGCCACAACATACATCTGCAGGGGCGGAGCTTCCACTTCAGGCTCTGACTCTGGCACCTTCCCTCAGAACCGATCACAGTGTGCGCATGCCTGAGCCTCAGGCGCTCCCCAGTGACCCCCATTTCCTGAGCCGCAATATAGCTCCCCTCAACGACCGCTTCTCCCGCGGCAGGGGAGACCCGCGTCCCCCCCAGGGCCACCCGCCTCTTCTCCTGCGGCCGGGGTGACCCACGTCCCCACCCAGCTTCTCCTGCGGCCGGGGTGACCCACGTCCCCACCCAGCTTCTCCCGCGGCCGGAGTCACCCGTGTCCCCCCCTTCTCCCGCGGCCGGGGTGACACATGTCCCTCCCGGGACCGTCCCGCTGCCGGGGCCCGCACTGCCCCAGTCCCACCTCCCCACCGCCAGGCCTGTTTCTCCTTCCCCGCCAGGTGAATTCCTCCTCCTCACCCGGGTGACCCTCAGCGCGGACATCTTGAGGGGCTCCGCCGAGCACTAGCCGACCCCGCCGGCAGCAGGCGAGTAGCAGTGTCCGCTGGGCCCCGCCTCCCGACGCACACCGAGGGCGCCAGCCAGCTTCTGGGCGGGGCTGAGAGAATGGGCCAGTTGAACAGCTCGGGGGCGGGCTGGGTTTGGGGTCGGGTCCGGGTCAGGGTCCGGGCTCGGAGTTCCGCGTTCAGCTTGCACCCGAGAGCCTGGGGGCCCGCCAGGGAGGACTCACCCTGGGGCCTGGGCGCGGAGAAAGGCAGTGTCCCGAGAGCGGTGCTGGGCAGAGGGGGGAAGAGGAGCCTGGGGTGAGAGGGTCAGGCTTGGGTGGGCAGGGATTTGGTTCGGGAGGGGCTTACTTTTTCGGGGGGGGGGTCTGAGCGCCCCCCCCCCGCATGTTAGCTCTGCCTGTGTTGAGTGAGGAGCTTAGAACAGGAACGCTTCGGAGCATGCACTCACTGCATGACTGCTTGGGGTGCGAAGCTGAGAACGGGTACGCTCAACACGCACACCTCAGACTCTCCTGAACTGGAGAGTGGCGAAGGGAACACCTGACTGGAGCAGTTCACACATCTCACAGCCATTGGTTCAGGCTGTATTCATCTCCATTGAGTATTCTCTTTCAGAGATGAAGCTCAGCCCTGTTGTTGAACTGATCCTTGCTGCTGTCAAGTTGCCCTGTGTATGGCTTCATAAGCCATTGCATTAAGGGGTAGGTCAGGTGATATCTCCCAGGATCACAAAGTGCATTTTGACTTCCCTTGCGGTGATCTTCTGGTTGGGGAAAGAAAGTCCCTGCTTGCAGTTTCCTGAACAGGCCAGTGTTCTGAAAGATGTGTGCATCATGCACCTTTCCAGACCAGCCTGCGTTAATGCCAGTGAAATGTCCACTGTGATCCACATGCTCCTGGAGAACCATTGAGAAATACCCCTTGCAATTAATGTACTTGGTGGCCAGGTGGTCTCGTGCCAGCATTGAAATATGCGTGCCATCTGTTGCCCCTCCACAGTTAGGGAAGTCCCTTTGTGCAAAGCCATCTACAATGTCACGTTGCCCAGAGTCATGGTCTTTTGAAACGATGCGATTAATGGCCCTGCAGACCTCCGTCAACACAAGTCCAATGGTAGACTTTCCCACTCCAAACTGGTGAGCGACCAATCTATAGCAGTCTGGAACAGCCAGTTTCCACAGTGCAATCGCCACACACTTCTCCAACGGCAAGGCAGCTGTCATTCTCGTGTCTTTGCACTGCAGGGCTGGGGCGAGCTCATCACACAGTCCCATGAATGTGACTTTCCTTATCCAAAAGTTCTGCAGCCACTGCTCATCATCCCAGACGTGCATGAGGATGTGATCCCACTACTCAGTGCTTGTTTCCTGAGCCCAAAAGCAGTGTTTCACTGTGGTCAGCACCTCTGTGAATGCCACAAGCAATCTTGTGTCGTAGCTACTACACATGACGAGATCAATGTTACACTCCTCTTGCCTTTGTAGTTTAAGGAATAACTCCACTGCCACTCGTGACGTGTTGGTCAGAGCGAGCAGCATACTGGTCAATAATTCGGGATCCATTTCTGCAGCCCAAAGAGGCAGGGTGCACAGTACACAAAATGTTGAAAGATGGCGCCAAATGCGGATGGAAGCACAGGGATTGCTGGCATGCAAAGCAATGCATAAAGGGGCATTGGGCCAGGACCTAGCATGCCTTGTGACCCCCTCTGCCTTCCCAGAACTCTTAGCAACAGAAGAGGTACTCTGTGGGATAGCTGCCCAGAGTGCAGCACTCCAAATACCGCTGCAAGTAACTTCCGGTGCTGTAACTCTGCCAGTGTAAACATGCCCTAAGTGACATAAATTACACTGACAGATGCGTCGGTGTTGACAGTGCTGTGTCGGCAGGAGATGCTCTTCTGCCAACATAGCTACCACTGCTGGTTGGAGGTGGTTAATTATGTAGCCAGCATAGAGCAACTGTAAGGGAGATCTTACAGTGGTGCAGCTGATCCATACAGCTGTGCTGCTTTAACATCTCTAGTCTAGACTGAGCAAGTACAGAATGACTTTTGAGTGTGCTTTGGCTATTTAAAAACCTGCTGGTGCTGCCTCTGTGGGAAGCTGCATCTGGCTGTTGACAATATTCCTACGCTTATAGTCGCAGGAAGGGAAGGGTGAAAGCTTTGTTCGGGGCTGGCCCACAGAGGCTTAGTGCCTGGAGGCTGAGTTTGAACAGCCAGAGACCAAGGCTATTAGGGGGCCCTTGAGGCAGCAATTTGAAGCTGAAAGCCACTAATATTTAAAAGCAGCAAAGAATCCTGTGGCACCTTATAGACTAACAGACGTTTTGGAGCATGAGCTTTCGTGGGTGAATACCCACTTCCTCAGATGTAGGTCTGTTAGTTTATAAGGTGCCACAGGATTCTTTGCTGCTTTTACAGATCCAGACTAACACGGCTACCCTGTGATACTTGCCACTAATATTTGTTGCTATGCTCAGGAATGCAGTGCTTGTAATGCTAGGAGATGATTGGTGCAGATGATACAATATTTGGCTTTAACATAATTGTATGTTGCTTTGCAGGGCTCTTTTTGCTTTCAATTAATAGAATAAAGATGGCTTTCAAACCAACACAGTTTATTAAAAAAACAACTGGAGGAGAGTCAAACAAAAAATACCCACATCAGCAGTGAGGGGGATGGGGGAAGGGATGGTCCCAGGAGGAGATGGGGTCCTGGGATGGCTAAAGATTTGTGGCTATCTAGGGATTATATCCAACCTTCTCCTTTGGAGTACAATGCAGGAGGTACTGTACTTCAGCAGGGCCAAACTGCAGAGGGATGAGTGTTGAGTGCAGTGAGTGGTGACAGTCCACAACCAAGAGCCAGCGGGCCTGGGTGGGGTGGGTGGGGGAGGAGTGGAATGCCACAGAATAGACTGGAACCAGGAGGTTGATAAGAGTGTGTTGGCAGTGTCTGGGGGAAAGAGTTTTGTGATAGCAGCTGCAGGGGAGGATGAGTGAGGAAATGCTCGGTTTGCAGAGCTAGTATCACCTGGAGCATGTCAGGTTGGCACTCCATAACCTTTAAGAGCCACTCCATGGCTTCATTTTGGCATGCCACATTCTCCTTTTGGTCCCTCTTCTCGCTGTCCTGCCACTCCTTCAGTTCCTGTTTCTCGGTGGCAGAGTGCATCATAACATCATGCAGAAAGTCCTCCCTAGTTCTTCTTGGCCGCTTTCTAATTCTGCGCAGCCGTTCAGCCCTCGATAACAAAGAGGGAGGCTGTACTCCCAAGGTCATCTCTGTGAAGTTTGAACACAACATTTTGCAGAAGCAGTATTGTTTGCAACACACACAACACTGATTCAGTGATTTAAAACACAGCCGGTACTCACTAACTGGCTGACCCCAGGCAAACACATGAGCCACAGGACTCCCAAAATGGTGAGTAGCCGTAGGGGCAAGGTAAATCACTGTTCCCAGACCCTGCTGTACACTGGACACGTGGCTCTTGGGGAGAGCCAGCACTGTAGCGAGGATCTGATAATCATTCCTGTCCCCACACTTTCCACAGAAGGCGATCATTATGGAAGATATATCGCTGCTGAGGGTGAGCAGGGAATCAAGGGAGGGTCTTCTCCAAGACTGTGGCTTACACCTTGGCCCTATGCGGCTCGCATGTGTGTAGCAATGGTTCCCACCCCCCGTGATGGCACAGTGACATAGGAAAGTTACTTTAAGTGGGGCAAGAAACAAAGCAGCTTTGCCGAAGAACCTGCAGCAGCAGATGGCACAGTATCTTCATGAGAGTTTCCTGGAGATCCGAGGAAGATTCCCGCAAAGTGAGGGAGTCAATCAACAGCCTGTTCCACCACTCAGACTAGGCATGCGGTGGGAGACAAGCCTGCTTTCTACAACAACTCGCTTCAGCAATTCCCCAAATCAAATCCACATACCAGGGGCCTCCTCTCTTGGTTGTGCTTTGCCAAGATCCAATAGCTGTGACTGGCTAGGCTCCTCCAGGGTAGAAAATTGCTCCTGGCTGCATGCATCTTTCACCTCCGAGTCATCCTCTTCCTCTGGGTTCCCCTCCACATCCTCATCCAAGATTTCCTCCTCCTGGCTCAGTCCACTCTCCACTGGCACGCAATCCACCAAAGTATCCACAGTGGTCTTCGCAGTGGAGATGGGGTCACTGCTGAGTATCACGTCCAGCTTTTTGTAGAACCAGCAACTCATGGGCACAGCTCGGGAGCGGCGGTTTGCCTCCCATGCCTTGTGGTAGGCATTCTGCAGCTCCTTCACTTTGACCCTGCACTGCAGTGAGTCCCAATCATGGCCCCTTTCTGTCATGCATCGTGAAATCTGTCTGTAGGTATCATAATTCCTACAGCTGAAACGCAGCTTTCTCTCTCCAAATGCTGATGAGGTCCAGCAGCTCAGCATTGCTTCAAGTGGGGGATCGCCTGGGGCGTGGAGCAGGCATAGCCACTTCAAAAAATG
Organism: Gopherus evgoodei; assembly: GCF_007399415.2. NCBI lineage: Eukaryota > Metazoa > Chordata > Testudines > Testudinidae > Gopherus > Gopherus evgoodei. The sequence goes on from NC_044329.1 coordinate 89,263,608, forward strand.
CTCTGAGACCACTGCATGCAGCACTGAGCAAACAGGAAGGGGACTTTCAAAATTCCGAAGGAATTTACAGGGTGGGGATGACGGTTGGTCACATGAGGGCAGGGCAGTAGAGTTCAAACCGGTGACCAGAGAGGTGAGAACAGGCATTGTGGGATACCTCCCGGAGGCCAGTCGTAGCACTGTAATTGACCACGGTGTCTACACTGGCACCACAGCGCTATAGCCCTTGCACAGAAAGCTGTATGCTTCTTGTTGGGGTGTTTTTTTTAAAGCGCTGCAACTGTGCAGTTTCTGAGTACGCAGTGGCTTGGCAGTGTGTACACCTCGTGAGTTACAGTGCAGAAAGCTGCTTTGCTATGCAGAGACTTGCTAATGTAGACAGGGTCTAAGGAGGGCATTTTTTCACACCACTGAGTGACATAAGTTATACTGACAAAAGTGCTAGTAGTCTACACTAGAAGTGCTATAGTGTGTCTGATGAAGATGCTCTCTGCTGATGGGAGAGAGCTCTCTTGTCAGCCTAATAAAATCACCTCCCTGAGAGGTGGGAGTCATGTCTGTGGGAGAAGCTCTCCCACCGACATAGCACTGTCTACACCAGCGCTTAGGTCACACCCCTGAGGGACATAAGTTATAACGACATATCCTGTAGTGTAGACAAGCCCCTAGTTATTTGGGGGAGATGTAATCCAAGTACAGCAGAATATTCAGAAGGTACTGAAACTGTTTTTGCTAAGAAAATAAATTACACGTGTGAATGCTCACCGGGAAGGGAGAGTGAGTAGGTGGGTGCAAGAGTAGGTAGTAATAGGGGTTGGGGTCTGCAGCAAGGGATGGGGTTGAGAAGGGGAATAAATGGGAATGAGTGGTAGGTGAGGGAAGAGGAACTGGGCTCAGGTAAGGAGGAATAGGGGAGAAGAGGAGGGATTGGAGAATATGAGGGTTAGCAGAGAAAGTTGAGGGTGAGCTGGGCTTGTCAGACTTGGATTCTCCCCTTCTGTATGTTTGCTAGGATCTAGAGGAGCCCTACCCCTCTTCAAGGGTCTGAGACCCTCTCCCTGCCCATTGTGTCTTCTGGAATCTGAGGGATCTTGCTCCCTGAGCTTCTGAGCTCCTCTCCCTGTGCCTCCCTGCGGGCTAGGATCTGGGGGTGGGGGAGTACTGAAGGTAATGCAGACTTACACATCTGAAATCCAGAAAATGAATAGTTAATACACCTCTCCCTTGATATAATGTGACCCGGTATAACACAAATTCGGATATAACATGGTAAAGCAGTGCGCACTCTGGTGGATCAAAGCAAGTTCGATATAACACGGTTTCACCTATAATGCGGTAAGATTTTTTGGCTCCCGAGGACAGCGTTATATCGAGGTAAAGGTGTATATACATTTTCCTGATGAGGAGTGGGGCTGGTCAGAGTCTGTGGGGAGGGGACCTGGGCTGGTTTGGAAGAGGGGGCCAGAGTGGATGGACCAGGGGCATGGCTTCCCAGCCTGACTAAAGCAGGGCCTGAGCCTGGGAATCCAAGCTGGAGGTGAGTAGTGGGAATGAGGGGCCCAGCTCAGAATGCAGCTCAGACTACAAAACCAAGGTAGCATGCAACCCCCACCCTAGTAAGACACTGCCCATGATATGTGTACACAGCAGCACAGGGCAGAAAATAGCAAGGAGCAATTTCTTACATGTTAATAGCTTCTCACTATCAGGGCCGGCTCCAGGTTTTTTAGCAAAAAAAAAAAAAAAAAGCCAGAGTGCTGCTGCCGAAGCAAAAAATATATAGATTGATAGATAGATAGATAGATAGATAGATAGGAGTGCCGCCCCTTGAGAAGTGCCACCCCAAACACTTGCGTGGAATGCTGGTGTCTAGAGCCAGCCCTGTCTGCTATGTCAGCTGGTGGCTTAATGAGAAGGGGAAAGGGGAGAGGGAGCTGGAAATGTTGGTGCGGGGAGGGGTACACATTGCAGGGAATGGTTGGGCAGCGGATGAAGAAGGTTTCTCTCATATACTTACAGTTATTATAAATGCCACGTGATAAAACTGTCACAGTTTTGGGACATAGATTGATGAGATTCTCTCATTGGCCCTGTTAGTAACTATGCATTGCAAACATTTCAGAGCAGCACCATTATCCTCATTCTGTTATAACAAAATGTAGAGGAGCGGAAAGGAACACAGAGGACATACATAGCAACTGGATGGCCTTGTGGATAGAACGCTGGATTAGAACTTTTCCTAGTCTTGCCACTGGCCTGGTGGGTGACTTTGGGCAGGTCACGTTATCTCTCTGTGCCTCAGTTTCCTTTCTGTAAAATGGGGATAATGATAGAAAGTTCTTTGAGATCTATTGCTGAAAAGTACTATATAAAAACTAGGTCTTTTCACTGTTATCTGGCCACAGTTGTGCATCAGCTGCAGACCTACATGAGGACTACAGCTGTCTAAATGAGCACTCACTTCTACCAACAGTTCTCTTTCTGTTTAAAAAAATAGGAAATTAAAGGGCAAAAACTCAAACATCTGAAAACTAGGAAATACAGAGTTAAGGGAAATTAAAAATACACTTATGTGCATCCTTAACTCTACTCTGTGTGATCAATGCACCCATATCACACATGTTCCCACTCTGCCTTTTCACTGTAATGGACAGGCACTACCTGCACTTGTCCTATGCTCCACAGGGGCGGCTCTAGGCACCAGCACACCAAGCACGTGCCTGGGGCGGCAAGCTGTGGGGGCGGTCTGCTGGTCGCTGTGAGGGCAGCAGTCATGCTGCCTTTGGCAGCATGCTTGCGGGAGGTCCGCTAGTCCTGTGGCTTCGGCGGTAATTCGGCTGTGGGTACGCCGAAGGTGTGGGACCAGCAGATCTCTTACAGGCATGCTGCCAAATCCGTGTTAACAGCAGACCTCCCACAGGCATGCTGCCGAATCTGCGTTACCAGTGGACCTCCAGCAGGCATGCCGCCAAAGGCTGCCTGATTGCCATGCTTGGGGCAGCAAAATACATAGAGCCGCCCCTCATGCTCCAACACTGAACCTGTCCCCCAACAGAATACCAAACTTGTAAAATTTAACAACCACTTTATACTCTTCTATCACCTCTTCACATTTGCTCACATGATATCACCTAAATCTGTTCTTTCCCTATCCATCATCATTAAATCCACAGACTGCTCTCATATCCCACCAATGGGAAGAAGACCCTAATGTCCTGATACTGACATATCCTACACAATTCTATATTGAAATGGTGCAGACTGAAATGAAACCTCTTTCCTTTGATAACATGGGAGGACTCAGACCCAGATCTCTTCATATCACAGTCACAACTCTCCCAAGCTTGTCTAATTTATTCCTCCACCATTTAAGACAATTACATTTAACAGTGAATGCAGCTGCAGTGCATGAAGATAATTCCCAGTGGCTATTGCTGCTCCTAGGAAGCAGAGCTAAGGTTGCATGGGCATTCTATATAATTGGTTTTCAGAAGGCTGAATTTTGTGAACTCCACATGCTGAAAGGGAACAAGCTATCAGCAGGCAACCTTAACACTGTGTTAACGTTTTTTGCCATTTAATTATATGATAGTTAGAAATGAAGAAGTGTGTAGGAACTTTGGTTTGTTAGATGAATTAAGAACAAGAAAAATGGCTAAATTTGTTGAATTGTGTTACAGGTATAAATGACAGTTATTATTAGTGTTGTGTCATTTTTGCTCATTACATAACAAAAATAATGCAAAGATACTACTTGGCCACAGTTGTCCGGAGGTGCTGGAACAATTTTTATAGTGGGGGTGCTGAGAGCCATTGAACCAAACTGTAAACCCTACATATAATGGAATCCACTTCAAGCCAGGTGACGCAGCAGCAGCAGCCCCAGCACCTCTAGTTCCAGCACCTATGCAGTTGACTCCCAGATAATTATGTTTATTAATTGTATGCAAACATGAAACACGGGGCTTAATGCATATTGCTGCTCTGAGTGATTTCTGATAGGGTATTTTAACCTGACGTTAATTTTCACATAAATTTCCCGGTAAATATGAGGCATTCAATATGAAAGTGGTGGATGCTCTATAGATAAAAAGACTTTGTAAGGATACCTACCTACCTTTGAGCTATATATTAGGAAAAATGGCCCACAGACATCATATCATCCTCTAATTACCTACAATTAATACATAATTTCTGAAAAAGGTTCTCCCAAAAAAGATTATTGGAGATTTGAATAAAAATGCTCACTAACCACTTTCAAAGGCAATATGCATAGTGAATTCAATTTCTGTATAAAAGGCCAAATCTAAAAATAATGTACCAAATAACCTGTTTCCCTCACTTTTTTTCCATAAATGTTTGACAGAATCTTCATTTTAAAGCAGTTTGCTAATCTGAAGACATATGCTGGACACCAGTTTAGATACAGTATCAAGTTTAATGGACAGGTATTTTAAAACTCCATGATTGCTTTGATGAGTTTGATAAGCCATGATTGTCAGTAATTTAAAAAAAGGCAATTTTAGGTAATAGCTTTGTATGGCCCCACATATCAGATTACTCTTGTGGTGTTTCCTTCATATTAAAATATTTTCTGTGTTATTTCTTGGAATATGTACTTACTGACTGATAGAGGCTGATTCTGATCTCACAAGGCTTTACATGAGTGTAACTCCTTTGACTTTATTGAGGTCATACCTGACTTGTACCAATATAGTTGGAATCAGAATCAGGTCCATAGTCTCATTAACTAGTATTCTATAACGACTTTTGATAGATGCAGTATTGTTGCAGTATAGCCATGTTGATCCTAGGATATTAGAGAGACAAGGTGGGTAAGATCAATTCTTTTATTGGACCAACTTCTGCTGGTGAGAGAGACAAGCTTTCAAGCCCCACAGAGCTCTTTTTCAGGAAGTTTCTCTCTCTCGCCAACAGAAGTTGGTCCAATAAAAGATATACCTCACCCACCTTGTCTCTTTACTTTTGATAGAGGCATTTTTCCAGGTGGAGACACTTTTGACAGATAGACAGCTGGTTTTAACTCCTTTATCATTACATGGTTCTGTTCTCACAAAAAACATATTTCAATAAAAGGTCTAGCCTCAATATAGGACTCTGTCTTGTTTAACTAAATCCTCAAGATTTTGGTGTATGCTAACTATATATTTCTAATGTGCTAATCACCATACTGCAGTATCTAGGTCACAAATAAAAAGATTCCAAGTTTCACTGTTCTCTTGGAATGGCTACATCCTAAATAGGGTGGTATCCCATAGGTCATCTTCAGGGGAGATATCTAAGTGAAGAAATTCATCAGTCAGTATATTATTGCCTCTATTGAGGCAATTTAACTACTTAATTTACTGAGCCGTCCACCTTTCTATCCATCTATCACCTATTTCTCTAGGTATTTATCATTGTAACATGTGAACACCTCTGAGTCAATTTAGCCTCACAACACCTCTGTGATATAGAGAATTATTATCCCCATTTTATAGTTTTGGTACTGAGGCACAGAACAAAATAATGGCCTGATTTTGATAGCCTTATTTCTACTGAATAGCACCTTACTTCATGTACAATTCAGCTGTGATTACTGGAGTAATCAACAGAAGTAAAGGTTTCAGAATCTGGCTATAAGGATGAGATTCACAAAGATATTTTGCACCTAATTTCAACTGAAATCAATAGGAAGTTAGGTGCCTTAATACTTTTGTGAATCGCACCCTAAGTAACTTTCTTAAGATGACACAGAAGTCTGTGGCAAAGCTGTGAATTGAACTCATGCTGTGCATGCCTTACATTGGGACAATTTCTATTTCGGTGATGTCTCTTTGATGTAGCACCCTTCCTTGACTGAGCATGGCCCAATGAAACTGTAGAAAGCTGCTCTAGAAGTAGAAAGAAAAGTTTTTCAAAAAGTGGTAGGACAGTCACGGTTTTCATAATCTGGCCCCACATCTTGCAGGCTTTTAAAAATCTTATATTTACTTTTGGTTTGACACAACAGCAGTTTGTGTTGCAATCTTTGAGTTGCAATATGGGGACAGGCTGATGCAAATATCTTGTCATGCAGATTAAAAATAAGCAGATGTCCTTACTGACAGTCACAACCTTAACATTACATAAAACTGAAATGAGAGAGCTGTACAGAAATCATTCTAGACAAAAGATACCTACAGCCTGTTACGGGTCCAAACCATTGTGTAATATCCACACTGAGTTGATTAAAGCACTCAATCCTAGTCTACACTAAATAGTTAGGTCGAAGTAAGCTGCCTTGTGTCAACCTAGCTGTGGAAGGGTCTTCAATTAAATTTGGCTCCCACTGAGGCCTGGTCTACACTATGCGTTTAAACCGAATTTAGCAGCGTTAAACCGATTTAACCCTGCACCCATCCACACAACGAGGCCCTTTATATCAATATAAAGGGCTCTTTAAACTGGTTTCTGTACTCCTCCCCTATGAGAGGAGTAGTGCTGAAATCAGTATTGCCGTGTCAGAATAGGGTTAGTGTGGCCGCAAATTGACGGTATTGGCCTCCGGGTGGTATCCCACAGTGCACCATTGTGACCGCTCTGGAAAGCAATCTGAACTCGGATGCACTGGCCAGGTAGACAGGTAAAGCCCCGTGAACTTTTGAATTTCATTTTCTGTTTGCCCAGCATGGAGCGCTGATCAGCACGGGTGGCGATCGCTGTATGGAGAGACAAATCTGTTCTATCAGAGCTCCGTTACAGAAGACTAAATGACAAAGCATTTGAAAAAATCTCCAGGCTATGATAGACAGAGACCACAGCATAGTGCTGTGTGACAAGCGTAACGGAGAGCCAAAGAATCAAATGGACGCTCATGGAGGGAGGGAGAGGGTACTGAGGATTCCAGCTATCCCACAGTCCCCGCAATCTCCGAAAAGCACTTGCATTCTTAGCTGAGATCCCAATGCCTGAAGGGTCAAAAACATTTTCCCGGGTGTTTCATGGTATATGTCGTCAATTTACACTCTTCTCCAGCCCCCGTGAAAGAAAAGGGAAAAAAAAGTTTTTCGCCTTTTTTCAGTGCATGCTGCTGGTAGACGGGGTGCTGCAGCGCTGAACACCAGTATCCCTTTTCCGGTGGATAGCAGTCATATTGTACCGTCTGCCATCGTCATCATCAGCCCGTGAGTGCTCCTGGCTGGCCTCGGTGTGGTTGGCCGGGGGCGCCTGGGTAAAATATGGGAATGACTCCCAGTCATTCCCAGAAGATGGTACCGAATGGCTGGTAACTGTCTTCATCATAGCAACTGGAGGCTGAGCTCTGTCAGCTCCCCCCTTTCATGTCTAAAGAAAAGATTCTGTACTGCCTGGACAATCATAGCAGCTGGAGGCTGCCTCCCCCTCATTTTATCTCACTAAAAAGTCAGTGTTTCTTATTCCTGCATTCTTTATTACTTCATCACACAAATGGGGGGACACTGCCACGGTAGCCCAAGAGGGTTGGGGAAGGAGGGAAGCAACAGGTGGGGTTGTTGCAGGGGCACCCCCTAGAATGGCATGCAGCTCATGATTTCTGCAGGATCTCTGGGGCTCTGATACGGAGAGTCTGTGCTCTCTGGTTCTCTAGTACACTTGCCCCATGTTCTAGGCAGGACTAACTCTATTTTTAGACAAAACATAAAGAAGGAAATGACCCGGGGAGTCATTCCCATTTTTGTCCATGCACCCCCGGCCAACCTCAGCGAGGCCAACCAGGAGCACCCATAACAGCAGCAGACGGTACAGAATAGCTGATAACCATCATCTCATTGCCAATTTACAATAGCATGGCAGATGGTGTAATAGGGATGGTAACAGTCTCTGCTACCTTGCAAAGACAAATGAATGCTGCTGTGTAGCACTGCAGTACCGCCTCTGTCAGCAGCATCCAGTACACATACGGTGACAGTGACAAAAGGCAAAACGGGCTCCATGGTTGCCATGCTATGTCATCTGCTAGGGCAATTCAGGAAAAAAGGGTGCGAAATGATTGTCTGCCGTTGCTTTCACGGAGGAAGGATTGAGTGACGACATTTACACAGAATTACCAGCGACACTGTTTTTGCATGGCGATCTCAACCCAGAATTCCAATGAGCGGGAGAGACTGCAGGAACTATGGGATAGCTACGGGATAGCTACCCACAGTGCAACGCTCTGGAAATCGACACTAGCCTTGGTACATGGACGCACACTGCCGAATTAATGTGCTTAGTGTGGCTGCGTGCACTCGACTTTATACAATCTGTTTTACAAAACCGGTTTCTGTAAAATTGGAATAATCCCGTAGTGTAGACATATCCTGACATAAGTGCCTCTCTACTCCAATTTAGTAACACCACCTACCAGAGCGGCACAGAGACATGGTCGATGTAATTAGGTCAACACAATGTCAGTGTAGACACTGTGCTGCTTACATTGACTCTTACTGGCTTTCGGGAGCCATCTCAGAAAGCCCCGCACTGACAATACAATCAATACAAGTGCTACTAGTGAGGATGCGCACCGCCAACACAAGGAGCCAAATGTGCGCGCACACAAATGATTTAATAACTGTGGTGGCTGTATGCTGATGTAAATTAGGTCGACATAATTTTGTAGTGTAGACATGGCCTCAGAATCTCCTATCCAGCAAGGGTCCTCTCCTGTTATTATTTACCCTGTCCTCCACACTTATAATTATTAAAGTAAAATGGTATGTTTGTGTTTTCCCTTATAGACAAATACTATAGAATTTCATAGGGATTAAACAGCTGAATTCTATAGAAATATAATTGGGTTCTATAGACATTACTTTAAAATGTCTGTAGATTTGAGTAGAAAAGGCTATACTTCCATTAGGTTTTAAGTCATTCTATAAAATTCTACAGCAGAAATATAATTTTTCAATACATTCTATAGCATGATCCAAAACCCCTGTAGATCAATGACTGTTTTCTATGACATTCAACATCCAGAAAGGTTTATGAATTAAACTGAACTAAAGCAATTGTTTTAATAAAATCCTGTGCAAACAGTAGCAGCTAACTAAGGCGCTATATATGCTGCAAAGTTAAAAAATGTTTTAAACATGGTTGTTACCCTACCATGTTATAGCAGTGTTGGTTTTGTTTTATTTTTTTTATCTTATCTGCGTGAAATAGAAAAAAAAATGTAACCCTGTTAGGCAGGAAACTTGTTTCACTCCTTCACTTCAATCCCTCATTTCTCTTTCTCAGCCGCAGTATCTTGGCTTCACCTTTGCTAGTGAGCCTACAGTACTTTTTACTTTTCTTCCTCCTGTGAGATTTTTTCCCCTCTATGCAGTGTCCATGCTGGCCAGAAAAAAAAAGTCAGATCCTGTTTAAATGTGGCTGTGATGCAGTTATTTTTGAAGTGTAGATGGCATGTAGAACAGTCCCATACCTCACTGTGGGGAGGAAGAGTGTAGGGGTAGGTTTGTTGAGGAGGATGCAAGTGGAGGCAGGGACAGACTGGCCAGCAGAGAGAGTAAGTACAGAGGCAAGATCTGGCTTGGGGAGGGATAGTCCTGCTGGAGAAGAAAGAAAAGCTGGCTGAGGGTAGGTAGAGTGGGAATAGGGACAGACTGGCTGGAAGGATAGAAGTGGAGATGGGGACTCCAGGATGCTGGCCAGGCGATAGTGCTGCTGAAAAGGATCTGTTAGTTTAAGTGGATCACAAATTGAATATGAGTCAACAATGTGATGCAGCTGTGAAAAAGACTTTTCTCATTCTGGAGCGTATTAACAGGAGTGTCAAATGTAAGACATGGGAAGTAATTATTCAGGTCAGTCTGCACTCTGCTGGAGTACTGTGCAAATCCTGAGTACCACACTTAGGAAAGACATGGACAAACTAGAGAGAGAGCAACAAAAATTATAAAAAGTTTAGAAAACTTTATCTATGAGGAAATGTTGAAAACCACAGGCATATTTAGTCTTGAGAAAAGAAGACTGAGGGAGAACCTGACAGGCTTCAAATATATTAAGGACTGTTATAAAGAGGACAGTGACTTATTGTTCTCCATGTTCACTGAAGGTAACAAGAAGTAGTAGGCTTAATCTGCAGCAATGGAGATTCAGGTTACATATTAGGAAAACCTTTCTAACTATAAATTAAGCTCTGGAATAGGCTTCCAAGGGAGGTTATGGAAACCTCATCGTTGAAGATTTTTAAGAGCAGGTTGAACAAACACTTGTCAGGGATGGTCTAGGTTTACTTGACTCTGCCTCAGCATGGAGTTGAATTTCATTACTTCTGGAGGTCCCTTCCAGTCCTACATTTCTATGATTTTATGAATAGGAGGCATCAGCAATAGCTGTGAGGGAGATTAGAAGAAGTCCCTAGTCAGGGGCAGTAGCAGGAGGCAAAGGCAACTCAAAGCTAGGACAGTAACCCTTTGCACCCCCAAATAATTGCTTCCCCACTGTTACTTCTCACGTCTCCTAGTGGCAGAGTGGGATGTTCCATGTCAGACTTCTCCAATGCCTCATGAAGACTCTGAGACACTCAAACTTTGAGGGCCCCAGAACAGGCTCGGCTTGTTCGTGTTGTGTATTGAGGACTGTGTTGGAATTGCAAGCTATCACTTTAAGAGTGGGGGTGTTTCCTGATCCTGCAGTCAGAGTCATCCTGGAATGAGCTAGTCTAGAACAAGCTAGAGTGAGTTACACCTCACTGCTTTATGGAGCAGCCTGCTTTGTCTCTCTCTGTTTTTGGTTACTGTGTGTTATTGTTCTGGATTATTGGAGTCAAAGTAGTGTTACACTGCAATCTTGCAGTAAGATTATTTTATATTTTTATCCAACTTCTCACTATGCATACCATGAACATAAGAGTTCACATGCAAATAATTTTCTACATCTCTGTTGGGCAGGGGTGTCGCATTTCCAACTGGAATCCTACCAGAATCATCACAGAAGAGAGAAAGATAATCTCTCTTCCTGCCTCCTTTTCCTCTGCCTGAGCAACCAGGCTACCCCTTTGCTAATAAGCCTGCAGTAATTTTACTTATTCCTCCTGTGAGAATTTTTTTCTGCAGTATAGCTTATATATTGCTCAGCCCAGTTCATTAATACAATAGAACATCCTATTTCATGCTAATGATCAGGAGACCCATTGATTATTGCTGAATTGTGTAACTTAGCAAGTAAACACAATACAAAAATAAGGATAATGTACTGCAAAATATACTCAGTTCATTTATTTTGACAGTTGCAGTCTAGGCCTAATTATGTATGTTAATATTTCATAAGATGTTATAGAAGTGCTAAGTATTTTTATTATTATTACTAGTTAATGTACTGCAGTGCATTTTTTATTTAATTAAGTCTTAGCAATATCAGACCTCACTACAGCATCTGCTATGAAATTTTTATTAGAAATTTTTCTGTGTGGCCATGTAGTGCAGATTAGTGAGGCTCTAATGCAAAAATAACAACAACAAAAAATACATTTTGTAGCATTGGTATCCTGAAGTCAAAACCTATAGACTAGAATAACTTCAGAATAGGGCAACCTAACAAGCATGGCAGTTTCCCTTTAATAAAATTACAGAATTTATTTTTTATAAAAAAAATATTAATCATTGAATGCACTATTACAGTAGTGACTATAGATAAGGCTGAGATAGAATCTTTATTTTAAGTGGCTGTTTACAGACTCTTGCAACTTTATCAAAAACAGTATTTTCTTTAACTGGATAACAGTTCGAAAGTGACATATGTATTTTGGAAAGTTTAGGAAAAAAGCCTACATGCCTTTTTTTTCATGTGAAACATATGCAAGGTTCAGTTATAAACATTTTCAGAAATTTGTTTTATTTTGTGCTTGGATAACTCAAATATTGCTTTGTTTCAAAACTTCAGTAAGGACGGATGATTGTGCCTCATTGTTATTACAAAGCCACATTTGTTCAGTCTTGAAGTTTTTTAGGCAGGACACTGGGCATGCCTGCACACAGAGTTTAATTTCTTGCTTTACCTTCAGAAAAAACACTGGGCTATGTTTATCTGAATATCTAACACACACATTTGAGAATAATGGATAGTAATGGAAACCAATTTAAAATATTCATATTGGATTTATAGAAAAAATCATACAATTAAAGAGACTCACCCTGCATTCCTGGCACACTCAAAACTTCCATTGACTCTTCACTGGGAATTTTGGATATAGAAAAATGCAGACTCAAGCCATAAATCTCAGAATTTTAATGACACACATAATGGTACCTTGCACTCCTTTAGCATCTGTCTACTGCAGATCTCAAAACACTTTATAAAATTTATGGAATTTAACCTCAAGTAAGTAGTGATTTTGGCATACATGATTGGCCCAAGCTAATACAGGATGTCAATGGTCTATCCAGGAAGAGTACTTATGCTTCATGCTTCAGTGATAAGACTATCCCATCCTAATTTGTTTTAAAATATTATGTATTCTCCTCTACGTTATGTGAATGGTAGATTCAAACCTAGCTTCTGAGGAATTTTTTTAGAAACAGTTTTAGTTGGACAACCATGGCTTTAATTTGCTCTGAGTGTAAAATATAGGCAGGTTAAAGACATAAAACCCCCAAACAAAACAAAATAACCATTGGGGGAAGGAACACTGCCTACCTCTAATCCAACCTAGATAATAATATTAAAATATTTGCTGCATTGAGCATTCTAGCAGCTGAAAAAAACTTTCAGATATGCTGCTCTTATTCCCTTTCTGCCTTGGAGAGCCATATTTTAAATATTTAATAGAGCTGCCTAGTTGCAATGAAAGCATCTACTTGTCAAAAATATTTAACATTTAGAGTAGCTCAGAAGCTGGAACAGTAACTTAATAAAAAGTATTTTATGGTTAGAGCTGCTGTGTGGGTAGGGTAAAACTACTTATAACTCTAATATTCATAGCCACTAAGTACATTTGAAAGGAACTCTTTGTTGAAAACATCCTGTGTTTTACCACTTAAATGTTTGAATAATGTGAAAAATATTGTGCACAGTGAAAGAAAGAGCATATTTATATACACGTATATGTTTTCAGTGGCCAGTTCTTTTGTACTGCGGAATTGAGAAATGTTTCTTAAATTTATTTCTAAACTGTTGTTAAAACTTTTTTTTAATTGCCTGACTTAAGAATGAGACAAAACCATGCTGAAACAAAGAGTTGCTTTGTGGGGAATTATATCTGAGGAAAGGGAGCCACTATATGGGATTATTTGAAGTGGAAGATGGTTTTCTTAAATTATACAGTTAAAAATATTGTGTGAACTACTGTTCATAAAAGTACGAAGTTGTAGTTGGAGTCCAAAGTAATCTCTGCCATAGAATAGTAGCAGAGCAAGCTTCTCTAAACTGTCTCACCAATGTACCTCAACCCTGCTCTGAAGTGTCACTGGGGTGAGAGGGGAGTTCAATATCCACTATCAGCGTGGAGGAAGATGATTGCCAGTTGTAGCGTTGATTTTTCCGCATGGATCTCTGTCCACAGCAAACTGAACTCAGACCACGAAACTCATTTCACATTGACTACAGAATAGTGATCAGATAGTGAGGACTTTTGGTCAGTAGTATCCAAGATTGTATTTGAAGTGGTAGCTTTGTAGATCAGTTTTGGAATCACTAGAAGGCTGAATGATGATCTGCATTGAATTATAGAAAAAACAAGGCAGCTTCCATTTTTATTGTATATCAATAAGACTAACTTGTGGTTTGTCCTATCCTGTCGCTGAAGTCATTATTTATCTACTTGTAATGTGTAAATTCAAATTCATATAAAATTCAAATTGCAAAGCAACAGTAGAGGGTGCTGTGGTAAGAGACTGCTGTCTGGATTTTTAATAAATGTTTGTATAGACATTGTCAGTAATTTTAAATAGATAAAGCAACAGAAATAGTCATCCAGTGATAAATAAAAGCTACATATTGAATAGCAAAGTATAAATGGATGTTAGCTTAAAAAGCAGTTTGAAGAATAATTATATAGTGAACCTCATTTATTTTTAGCAGCTGTAGCAAAGGACTGTATGCAATTTACACTTTAAAGCAAATTCTCCCCTCAGATACCTGGGTGCAATTCCCTTATGGTATGTCTACACTACCCCGGTCGATTTAGTATGTCTAGTCTAGACGCGATGAATCAATCCCCGAGCTCTCTTCCATCGACTCCTGTACTCCACCACCAGGAGAGGCGCAGGCAGAGTTGACAGGGGAGCAGTCAACGACACCACGGTAAGTTGATCTAAGTACATCGATTTCAGCTATGTTATTCACGTAGCTGAAGTTGCGTAACTTAGATTGATCCCCCCGCAGTGTAGACTAGGTCTTAGTAGTAGAGAGGAGTTGTGCCCATCTTTTCAGGGAAGAATGAGATGCTGATTATGCTGGTACTGGTGCTGATGATTATTGTTTTTAATTATAGACTCATAGACTCATAGACTCTAGGACTGGAAGGGACCTCGAGAGGTCATCGAGTCCAGTCCCCTGCCCTCATGGCAGGACCAAATACTGTCTAGACCATCCCTAATAGACATTTATCTAACCTACTCTTAAATATCTCCAGAGATGGAGATTCCACAACTTCCCTAGGCAATCTATTCCAGTGTTTAACTACCCTGACAGTTAGGAACTTTTTCCTAATGTCCAATCTAAATCTCCCTTGCTGCAGTTTAAGACCATTGCTTCTTGTTCTATCATTGGAGGCTAAAGTGAACAAGTTTTTTCCCTCCTCCTGATGACACCCTTTTAGATACCTGAAAACTGCTATCATGTCCCCTCTCAGTCTTCTCTTTTCGAAACTAAACAAACCCAATTCCTTCAGCCTTCCTCCATAGGTCATGTTCTCAAGACCTTTAATCATTCTTGTTGCTCTTCTCTGGACCCTCTCTGTCTAACAGTAGTACCTAGAGACTTTCACAGAGATTAAAGCCCCATAGCATTAGATGCTGTAAAAACACATAGAAATAAGCATTGTCCTAAAAAGAGTGGTTGTATATTTTTTTTTATGACAGACAATGAGTGTGAAGGAAGACATAGAGACAAAAAGGTGAAGGCTTTCAATAACTTGATATGGTGGTTGGGTGCCAGAATCCCTTAGATCCCTTTGACAGTCCCAGATTAAGCGATTGGGCCAAGTTCACACAGCACATGAGTTAAACTTGTTTTAATACTACAAATGATGCTGGGTTACTCTTTTGAGAAAATCATAGAAGCCCAATCATAATAGTTTAAAATTGGCAGTTTATTAAATAAACAACCAAACAACCCTAACCAAAACAATGCCTAGTGTGCATGGCTGTGTTTTTTCAAGAGAGATTTGAGAGATTAAACTACAGAGAGGTGCCTGGTTCTGGTAATTATGCTGACTGATATCCATAGGTGTCAGATTTTGATTTCACATTTCCCCTCCAGCTAGACATTGTTTTGGGTCACACTGATGCCCCATGGGTAGTGCTTTTCTGTAGAACTGGTTCCGTACATTCCATTACTTCTGGCTGTAACACTCCCTGAGAGTCAAGTCCCATGACCAGTCTGAGTAAGGGGTATCCACATGAGGGGAACAGCGAAAGGAATTTTCCCCCGTATTCTGACGTAGTGAAGTAGTAGTGGGAGCTGCTCCATGGAGACTATTTCAGCTCACTGGTTAATGTACCTCTTTCTACACCCAACGCTCCACCACTGCAATGTGGCGAGAGCCAGAGGATCATTTTGCCAAATCCTGGATTATATAGAACTGTCCCCCACATAGCCCCTCTCCCATATACAGCCCATCCCTTTGCACAGTGGATAGTTTCGCTCTCAGGGGGACCTCTGGTAGTGGGGTGGGCCAGGATTTGCCTTTAATCATCCAACTCTTCCTGGAGCAAGACTCTTGGATGAAATGGAGCCTTCTGTTTAAGCTGGTAAATATCTCTATCCCTTCATTTAAACCTCTCATGTACAATAAGGCTGAGAGCCTATATCCCCCTACATTCAATCTTACAACTGCAGCAACTATTCTCCATCCCTCTACAGTCGACACCATCTATTAATTTAGGAAAAAAGAGAAGAAGAAACATGAAAAGAAATCAATACAAGAAACAGATATGAAGAAATAGGGAGTTATGGTAGCTGGCCAGGCTCTCAACAAATGTAAGTTGTAAGTCACTTGTTCAGCAAGTACTGTCAGGGCAGCCATATCACTGAGAATTACTTACCAGGTGCCTGCTATATGCGGTCTGCCTGCCTTCCTACTATAGAATGATTGTGTTTGCAGTCTGAGTGTTAGCGGCACTGGAGTCATAGGTCTACATTGCCACTGCGAGTGAGTCTCCTCGCAGACACAGACAGACTCAAGCTAATTTGGCTCCGGTTTCTATAAATAGAAATGTAGGGGGACTGCAGTTCCTACTGGGACTGCAGTTCCTACTTTTAAGGCTCCCGATCTCCTGGGGTGAACTCAGGTGGCTAGCCTGAGTCTCAACTTCTACATGGCTATTTTTAGCATGTCAGCTCCAACAGAGCTACTGCCAATCTGTCTACCCAGCTGGGAGGCTGCTTCCAACTGCAGTGTACACATACACTTTCACATACCCACCCAGCTCAGGTGTAAAACACCACTATATTGGAGCAAGAGTTTTCTGAGTGTGGATGGGACTTAGGGGCAACACTCAAGTAAGAACCTCAGTTAACTTTGCATTGAAGACAAACACTCTCTGATTCAACAAACTCCTGATGCATGTACCCAAAGCTAAGTACACATTTACATACTTTGATGAAATGGGGTCACTTTGAGGCAGCGGTTCTTAACTTATTTACTATTGTGCGCTGCATATGCAACTCTTTATGTGTTATATGGGCTGCATCCACACAATATATATACTATGTCTATGGCCCTGAAGATGACACATGGGCCGCAGTTGTATGCTGAGGGGGCTGCAAATGCCCCATTGGCCACTGGTTGAGAACCACTGCTCTGAGGGAACATATTATCCCAACACATAGGGGTATCAATCCTTGCTAACTGACGCAGGAGGAAGGCAAATCTCCCCTCTTCCCCACCTCCCTACCTCATGTTCAGGGCCAGATTAACTCTCCTGTGGACCCAGGGATATTAGATTTTGTGGGGCCCCTGTATACAAATCTTTTTCCTAATTTAAAACAAAACAATCACAATTATGGCATCAAGGCTATTAATGCTTTACAAAACTTGCCTTTTAATTAACATAAAGCGTTCTGTGGTTACATTTCAGTCTTAAAACATGTGGGATATAGCTAAGTTAATTCAAAATAGCCTACTTCTTACCTCAGAACAGCTGTTATATTAGTTTTTTTCTGGGAGGGACATTGGGTGCAGGAGGGGGCTGCAGGTTGGTGCAGAGTGCTGGGGTGCAGGAGAGGGTGAGGATGTGGGCTCTGGGAGGGTGTTTGGTGCAGGAGCGGATTCTGACCTGAGGCATGGGGTTAAGATGCAGGAGGGGGTGTGAGATGGAGGCTCTGGCTGGGAGGCGCTTACCAAAGATGGCTCCTGGCCGGCGGTGCAGCAAGTCTCAGGCAACCTGCCTGCCT
Source organism: Gopherus evgoodei (assembly GCF_007399415.2). NCBI lineage: Eukaryota > Metazoa > Chordata > Testudines > Testudinidae > Gopherus > Gopherus evgoodei. Next base: position 89,281,167 of record NC_044329.1, read on the forward strand.
GCCATAACCTCACACCGCTCCTGGAAGTGGCTGGCTGCTGGCATGTCTCTGCGCGCCCCTGGGAAGAGGGGGACAGTGTTCTCTGTGCGCTGCCCGCACCTGCAAGCGCCACCCCAGCAGCTCCCATTGGCCAGTTCCTGGTCAATGGGGGTTTCAGGGACAGTGCTGAGGGTCGGGGCAGTGTGTGGAACTGTCTTCCCCCCCAGCCAGGGGCCACACAGACGTGCCAGCAGCTGTCTGCTTCCGGGAGCGATGTGGAACCATAGCATGCAGACAGCCTGCCTGAGCCTTGCTGTGCTGCTGGACTTTTAGTGGCCCAGAGATCACGATTGACTGGCAGAAGCTCCAGGATCGACCAGTCGATTGTGATCGATGGGGTAGTGACCACTGAATTGTATATAATTATGGATTTAGTTTTGCAAGGGCCCTCCTTAGTCTGAGGCCCTGGGCTGCAGCCCCTAAAGCCCCTGCGTTAATTTGGCCCTGCCCATGTTCTGGGCCCCTCTCCTTTGAGAGAAAAGTTCTTCACATTGCCAGATAAACCTGCCCTTGGCCTAAGCTAAATTCAGATTTTTGGAGCAGGAATTCAGCCCATCTCTAACCTACCCATTTTCTTACCATTAAAGGTGGTTATGCTCTGAAAAGTGACTTTATAAATGGTATTGCAGAGCTCCATGTTTACTGTCTCAGTGATATTCAGACCAGCCTTGCTCACTTTACTTGTAACAGGCACATCGACAACATTTTAATTAGAGGGAAGCAGAATTAATTAAAGGACACATAAGAATTGGAGAACAAATTGAAGCAACTGCAAATACTAAGACTAAGTGGATGCAGAATAAGTTGTGCAGAAGGAATCATCACTGTAAATGGGAAAGAAATTGAGACGGTCAACAAATATATTTATCTGGGTCAGCAGCTGAGCAGAGACAACTCATTCAAAGGGGAATGCAATAGGAAGTGAAAGGCGGGGTGGGCAAGTTTCAACAAAACAAAGGCGTCTCTAATGGATGATGAACTGCCCAGGAAGAAAAGGAAAGAACTGTTTAACTCTATGGTTCTGCCAGCAATGATATACAGAGCGGAAAGCTGGTTAATGATGAAAGCAGAGGAAGAAAATCTCGCTGTCACCCAGAGAGCAATGGAAAGGCAAATGTGTAAGATATTGCTCCGTGATCATATACTGAATGAGGAGATGAGAAGGCATACAGAGGTGACCAATTTGGTGCAGGCAATATACGACGCAAAGTAAAGATGGGCTGTTCATGTAGTCCACAGGCAAGACAATAGGTGAGCAATCAGTGACTGGATTCCCAGAGACCACAAGCCATTGCTGGGCAGACCAAAAATGTGCTGGGCCAATTCCATGACAAAATGCTTTGGCCAGAAATGGAAAGAATGTGCTTACAACAAAAAAGAATGGTGTGGTGTTGACTTGCATTCGTGGAGGGATGGACAAACAAAGGTGACAAAGGTGAGAATTAAAAATAATAAAATAATATCTGTTGAATCTCACTCTGAGTAGTTTTGTACCAGGATTAAAATTGTACCGGGATTAAATTTGCCACTTTTAATTAACAAGTTTATGTTCCAAACTCATGTTTCCTTTATTTATTAACACAATCCCTAATGGGCACTGTGTGTGTGTGTGGGGGGGTGCTTAGGCCCCCAAGCTCTCAGTTGTCTATGCCCATGTTGTAAATAGATGGGTTTTGTAATTGCTAGCCCAGAAATCTCAACCTAGAATCTGTAGGTTAGATTGTGTTCTCTTTCTGCCTTATACATCAGGCCACTTTGGCAACAGATTTAGTGAACAGATCTGTTGATGTTACCTGAGCCAAGGAAGAATCTTATTTGCTGTCCCAATGTTGCAGTGGCTCTGCGGTGCTAAAAAGTAGCAAAATCTTATTTTTGACAGCAATATAAAATGCTAGAATTCAGAATACACACAGGTATCAGAGCTGTTGAACAGTAACTCTTCTGGCTGCAAAGGCATTGCAAAGGGAAAACAAATGTTGCCATAACCTGGTGAAACTTGACTCCCTCAGAATGCACAGGGATGAATATATAGGAATGACTGATTGCAGCTATTACTTCAAAACTTGTAGGTAAAATAACTGAAAATCATGGCCTTCCTTTTGTGTTTTTATTCTGCTGTCTCAGTAGATGTATGTGAACAGCTTCCATAGTTTAGTTTTCACATGCACATCAGTATACTAATATTATTTGGCACTTATTAGCACCTTAATTTGAGGATCTCATCTTGCTTTTAAAAAAAAAGTATTGACATAGGCATTCTTTCATTCAGGCTTTTGGTAGTATCATTCCCCTAATGTCTTTTCTTTATATACTGACAACTATAAATCTAGGCAGGCTTGTGTCAAGAATTACATAGGGATATTGCAAAAGCAGGAAGGGGGACCAGCGATCACAAACGTACTGCTTAATCATCTTAATGGCATCGTGCTAACAATGGACTAAACTGTAAATCTGAGGCTGGTATTCGATTACAGGGCTCTTTTGCTGCAGCACTGACTGAGCCATACTGATTTTCAAAATGGAGTTTATCACTGGATTAAGCCTTCCCTGTTCTTCCGGAGTGATCCCTTAGCTGCTACAAGAGAAGGTTTCTATTGTCATAGGTAATGTACGCTGCTGCTGGGATGATGCATGGACTGAGATCGGTCTTGGCCCTTTACCTGATCATGAAATGCATTCAGATCAGGAGAATGACTAATCTCCACGTGCAAGTCTTGGGCCTGGTCTACACTACGCGTTTAAACCGATTTTAGCAGCGTTAAACCGATTTAACGCTGCACCGTCCACACAACGAGGCCCTTTATATCGATATAAAGGGCTCTTTAAACCGGTTTCTGTACTCCTCCCCGAAGAGAGGAGTAGTGCTGAAATCGGTATTACCATATCGGATTACGGTTAGTGTGGCTGCAAATCGACGGTATTGGCCTCCGGGCGGTATCCCACAGTGCACCGTTGTGACTGCTCTGGACAGCAATCCAAACTCGGATGCACTGGCCAGATAAACAGGAAAAGCCCCGCGAACTTTTAAATTTCATTTCCTGTTTGCTCAGCATGGAGCTCTGATCAGCACAGGTGGCAATGCAGTCCCAAATACAAAAAGAGCTCTAGCACGGGCCGTACGGGAGATACTGGATCTGATCGCTGTATGGGGAGACAAATCTGTTCTATCACAGCTCCGTTACAGAAGATGAAATGAGAAAGCATTTGAAAAAATCTCCAGGCTATGATAGACAGAGGCTACAGCACAGTGCTGTGTGACAAGTGTAACGGAAAGCCAAAGAATCAAATGGACACTCATGGAGGGAGGGAAGGAGCACTGAGGACTCCAGCTATCCCACAGTCCCCGCAGTCTCCGAAAAGCATTTGCATTCTTGGCTGAGCTCCCAGTGCCTGTAGGGTCAAAGACATTGTCCGGGGTGTTTCAGAGTATATGTCGTCAATTTACTCCCCTTTCCCCTCCGTAAAAGAAAAGGGAAAAAAATCATTTATTGACTTTTTTATATGTCACCCTATGTCTACTGCATGCTGCTGGTAGACACAGTGCTGTGGCAATGAATAGCAGCCTCCTCTCCCCTCCCCTCCCCGGTGGCAGACAGTACAATATGACTGCTATCCATCATTATCATCAGCCCATGAGTGCTCCTGGCTGGCCTCAGGTGAGGTCGGCCGGGGGCGCCTGGGTAAAAATAGGAATGACTCCCGGTCATTCCCGGTAGATGGTACAGAACGGCTGGTAACCGTCCTCATCATAGCAACTAGGGGCTGAGTTCCATCAACCCCCCCTCTCCCCTTTCATGTCTAAAGAAAAGATTCTATACTGCCTGCACTATCATAGAAGCGGGATGCTGGGCTCCTCTCCCCTCCACCGTTTAATGTCCTGCCTGGACTATCATAGTAGCTGGAGACTGCCTCCCTCTCATTTTATCTCACTAAAAAATCAGTGTTTCTTATTCCTGCATTCTTTATTACTTCATCACACAAATGGGGGGCACTGCCACTGTAGCCCAGAAAGGTTGGGGAAGAAGGGAATCAATGGATGGGGTTGTTGCAGGGGCACCCCCTGTGAATGGCATGCAGCTCATCACTTCTGCGGGATCTGACATGGAGCGGTTGTGCTCTCTGGTTCTCTGATACACTGGTTCTCTAGTATACTTGCCCCATATTCTAGGCAGGACTGACTCTATTTTTAGATAAACCATAAAGGAGGGATTGACTCGGGGAGTCATTCCTATTTTTGTCTTTGCGTCCCCGGCTGACCTCAGCTAAGGCCAGCCAGGAGCACCCATGACAGCAGCAGACTCATAGACTCATAGACTCTAGGACTGGAAGGGACCTCGAGAGGTCATCAAGTCCAGTCTCCTGCCCTCATGGCAGGACCAAATACTGTCTAGACCATCCCTGATAGACATTTATCTAACCTACTCTTAAATATCTCCAGAGACAGAGATTCCACAACTTCCCTAGGCAATCTATTCCAGTGTTTAACTACCCTGACAGTTAGGAACTTTTTCCTAATGTCCAATCTAAATCTCCCTTGCTGCAGTTTAAGACCATTGCTTCTTGTTCTATCATTGGAGGCTAAGGTGAACAAGTTTTCTCCCTCCTCCTGATGACACCCTTTTAGATACCTGAAAACTGCTATCATGTCCCCTCTCAGTCTTCTCTTTTCCAAACTAAACAAACCCAATTCCTTCAGCCTTCCTTCATAGGTCATGTTCTCAAGACCTTTAATCATTCTTGTTGCTCTTCTCTGGACCCTCTCCAATTTCTCCACATCTTTCTTGAAATGCGGTGCCCAGAACTGGACACAATACTCCAGTTGAGGCCTAATCAGCGCAGAGTAAAGCGGAAGAATGAGTTCTCGTGTCTTGTTTACAACACATCTGTTAATGCATCCCAGAATCACGTTTGCTTTTTTTGCAACAGCATCACACTGTTGACTCATATTAAGCTTGTGGTCTACTATGACCCCTAGATCTCTTTCTGCCAAGTCTCTTCCCATTCTGTATGTGTGAAACTGATTGTTCCTTCCTAGGTGGAGCACTTTGCATTTATCTTTATTGAACTTCATCCTGTTTACCTCAGACCGTTTCTCCAATTTGTCCAGATCATTTTGAATTTTGACCCTGTCCTCCAAAGCAGTTGCAATCCCTCCCAGTTTGGTATCGTCCGCAAACTTAATAAGCGTACTTTCTATGCCAACATCTAAATCGTTGATGAAGATATTGAACAGAGCCGGTCCCAAAACAGACCCCTGCGGAACCCCACTTGTTATACCTTTCCAGAAGGATTGGGAGCCATTAACAACTACTCTCTGAGTACGGTTATCCAGCCAGTTATGCACCCACCTTATAGTAGCCCCATCTAAATTGTACTTTCCTAGTTTATCTATAAGAATATCATGCGAGACTGTATCAAATGCCTTACTAAAGTCTAGGTATATCACATCCACCGCTTCTCCCTTATCCACAAGGCTCGTTATCCTATCAAAGAACGCTATCAGATTAGTTTGACACGATTTGTTCTTTACAAATCCATGCTGGCTATTCCCTATCACCTTACCACCTTACAAGTGTTTGCAGATGATTTCTTTAATTACTTGCTCCATTATCTTCCCTGGCACAGAAGTTAAACTAACTGGTCTGTAGTTTCGTGGGTTGTTTTTATGTCCCTTTTTATAGATGGGCACTATATTTGCCCCCTTCCAGTCTTCCGGAATCTCCCCTGTCTCCCATTATTTCCCAAAGATAATAGCTAGAGGCTCAGATACCTCTTCTATTAACTCCTATTCTATTAACGGTACAGAACGACTGATAACCGTCATCTCATCACCAATTTACAATGGCACAGCAGATGGCACGGAACGACTGGTAACCATCTCTGCTACCTTGCAATGGCAAAGGAATGCTGCTGTGTAGCACTGCAGTACTGGCTCTGTCAGCGGCATCCAGTACACACATGGTGACAGTGACAAAAGGCAAAACAGGCTCCATGGTTGCCATGCTATGGCATCTGCCAGGGCAATCCAGGGAAAAAGGGCGCAAAATGATTGTCTGCTGTTGCTTTCACGGAGGAAGGAATGAGTGACGACATTTATCCAGAATCACCCCTGACACTGTTTTTGCACCATCATGCATTGGGATCTCAACCCAGAATTCCAATGGGTGGGGGAGACTGCAGGAACTATGGGATAGCTACCCACAGTGCAACGCTCCGGAAATCGACGCTAGCCTCAGTACATGGACGCACACCGCCGAATTAATAGGCTTAGTGTGGCCGCGTGCACTCGACTTTATATAATCTATTTTACAAAACCAGTTTCTGTAAAATCGGAATAATCCCGTACTGTAGACATACCCTTGGAAAAGTTCCGCCTCGCTCATCCCAGAGGGCCATTGGGAAAGCATATGTTGGTGTCACTAAACATAACCCTAAGTAACTCGGGAGGGTGGAAGGCCACAAGGGTATGGAGCCTTCCTGGTTTTAGGCCTCAGCAGACAAGAGTCCCTCCATGTTTGAACTTTAATCGACCTAAAAGGCCAGGTGTAACAGCCGTTATCAGTTGCAACAGTTCTAACTGGTCTAAAGCAGAAATAATGAGGCCTGTGCACCTTTAGCAGAAGGACAAGATAACTTGCAGAAGGAAAAGTTACTAACGAGCTGCTGCGGCCAAGATTACTTAATGCACCTGCGCTGACGTAATTGCTACAGGGGGAGGAAGGGGGGGAGAAGAAAGAGAAAAAAAACTTATAAAAAGGGAAATGCCGCTTGTGTAGGGGTGCTGGATCTGAGGCATGCTAAGTCTCCCAGCACTGCTTTGAGCTCTCAAATAAACTTTGCTTGCTTCTCCACCCCGGTGTGTTTATTGGCACTAAGCACTCTGGGCACGAACCACTGTTGCTTGCCTCCGGCACCCTCTGTGCCTGCAACACATACAGAATGCCCCCTCTACCTTTCCGGACTCAAATGTCTGACTCCTGGTAAGACACAACCCAGCCCTCCCAGACACTCATCAGCAGGAGTAGAAAGAACAGCTCCATCATGGCATAACAAAATGGAAAGGAAACTTTCCAAGTCCAAGCGCCACTTGCCAAAGGCTCAAGCAACAAATCGCTGGTGACAAAATGCCTCAAGAAACAGTATGACCTCGTGGACACGACACAGCTTGCCAATCTTTCCAAAGAGGCGATCGCCCTCCCAGTGCTCTTCCGACGGAGAGAGCGCTCCTCGCTGTCCTCAGCTGGACCGATTCACCCCGCTCAGCGGCTCAGCTTCCTGCCTCCACCCTAGAAGCCAGATGGGCTTTGTAACTTCCATCTTCCTAGTGCAACCTCCCAAGCCAACAAGGTGCGTTAGAGTTACACCACTACCTTCCTATCCTCTCCCCCCCAGGGAAGGCCCCGCAGCCCTGCTCAGGAGTCGCCAAAGTTACTGTGCCAGCAGGGGCTAGGCTGCAGGAGAAGTTAGGGAGGCTGCTTTTTGGGGCGTGCAGCGCTCCCGGGCCGCCTGCGTGCTGCTGCTGCTGCATTGTGGGGGGAGGGGGGCTTTGCGCGCGGAGTGTGGGGTCCGTGCGCTGCAGGAGGTGTCACACGCAGCCCTTGGAAGGCCAGCCCGGGTTGGCTCCCTTAGAGCACACAGCTCCCCCGACTCCCCCTTTCCTGCCTGCCGCTGCCGAAACGCCCCCCCCCCTCGCCCGCGCCGATTCGGCGCAGTGGCTGGTTGGCGCCCAGACGGGACAAGAGGGGTCAGGGTTGGGCGCAGGAGCTGGGCTAAGAGCGGCGGCGGCGGCAGCAGAGCGGAGCCCAGCGCCAGCTGCCCGGCCGCTGCTGCCTCCCATGCCATCACAGCAACAAAGAGCGCGCTGAGGAGCGGGGAAGAGGCGCCCGGGCTCCAGGCGCCGCCAGCACGGAGAGCAGCGGGGGAAGATGGCCAGGAAGGGGGACGCCTCCGCCGATCCCTACGGTAAGTCCGCCAGGCTGAGCGGGTGCTCGGTGCATGCGGATGGGGCGAGCCGGAGCCGGAGCCTCCGTCTGGCCTGTTTACATCGCGGCTCCAGCAAGTGAACTGCCGCCGCCGCAGCAAGAGTTTGTTTCCCTCGGCAGCTCGGCCCCCCTCGACTCACCGCCCGGAGCGAAGGCGCTGGGACTCTCCTGCCTGCCCCGTGCGCGGGGGGACAGGTGCTTGGGAGCGGCTCCCTCCCCGCGGCGCGAGGCGCTGGCTGCTGCTGCCTCCTCGGGGAGCTGGCAAAGTTGGGGCTCAGTGGGCGCAGGGCTGCGGGCGAGCGGGGGCCAGAACTCGGAAAGCCGCCTGCTCCGCTGGGCCGGAGCAGGTGCATCGCCGGCGCCCGGCTCGGCTCTGGGGGGCTTGTCTGGGGCGGAGAAGTGCGAGCGCCTGCTGCAGGGAGCTGGCCTCGGGCAGGGGCGCTCGGACAGGGGTGCAGGCGGGGGCTGAGGCTAGAGGGGACCCGGAGCCCGGGATTGGGCCGCAGGGAACGGGAGTTGGCTTTGGGGAAGGTGGTGTGCTGGGGTGGGGAGCACGGAGCTGGGGCTTGCGCGTTGGAGTGTTGGGCGCGTGTAGACAGTATTTTGGAGCTGGGGGTTGTGTACACAGGGTGGGGGTGATGTGGCACTGGGCGGCTTCGCAGTGTTCTGATTTGGGGTGTAGGGGGAGTACTGGTCTGGCCAGGAGGTGCAGGGCTTGCAGCCAGTGTACTGGGACTCAGCGAGCAGCTTGTCTCCTTGCCCGAGTCCTGCCAGTCGAAACGTCGCTTCCTCCAGCAGAAGGTCACGGGGGGCACAACTTTATCTCCGTGCTTGAGCGCTGCTTTAATTGCTCCTGAGTAGCTAATTCATTTGCAGCAGAAGACAAGGTTTAGCAGGCTCCTTAATCTGTTTAAAGGCATCTCCATAAAACCAAGTGCAGTTTTCCTTTTACAGTTATGCGTGAGATTTCCATGGCAAAATATTTCCCTCTTTAATCTTCAGAATGAGCAGAAACCTCTTAGAAACAAGCCTCCTTTTCTCTGCATCCCAGCAGGCTGGTCATACTCACAGATAATTTACACTAAGGGGCATATATAGAAAATAAAACTGTTGCTTTGGTGTAATATGCATGTTGTTTGACATGGCTGTAACTCAGAAAACCCCATTTTATGATTTGAGAACATAAGAACCGCCATACTGGGTCAAACCAAAGATTCGTCCAGCCCAGTATCTTGTCTACCGACAGTGTCCGATGCCAGGTGTCCTAGGGGGAGTGAACCTAACAGGTAATTATCAAGTGATTTCTCTCCTGCCATCCATCTCCACCCTCTGACAAACAGAGGCTAGGGACACCATTCCTTACCCATCCTGGCTAATAGCCATTAATGGACTTAACCTCCATGAATTTATCTAGTTCTCTTTTAAATACTGTTACAGTCCTAGCCCTCACAACTGTTCCAGGCAAGGAGTTCCACATGTTGCCTGTGCGGTGTGTGAAGAAGAACTTCCTTTTATTTGTTTTAAACCTGCTGCCCATTAATTTCATTTGATGGTCCCTACTTCTTATATTATGCGAACAAGTACATAACTTTTCCTTATTCACTTTCTCCACACCACTCATGATTTTATGTACCTCTATCATATCCCCCTTAGTCTCCTCTTTTCCAAGCTGAAAAGTCCTAGCCTCTTTAATCTCTTCTCATATGGGACCCATTCCAAACCCCTAATCATTTTAGTTGCCCTTCTCTGAATCTTTTCTAATGCCAGTACAGACGCTCCCCAGGTTATGCAAGACCTGACTTACGCAAATTCGCACTTATGGAAAAAGTGCCATAAACCAGAAATAGGAAATTTTTGCATAACATATGAGTATACATTTCTGACTTACGCAGAATTTGAGTTACTCAAGGCTTTCCAGAATGGAATGATTGTGTGAGTCAGAGGGTGTCTGTATATCTTTTTTGAGATGAGGAGACTATATCTGTATGCAGTATTCAAGATGTGAGCATTCCACAGATTTACATAAGGGCAATAAAATATTCTCCGTCTTATTCTCTATCCCTTTTTTAATGATTCCTAACATCTTGTTTGCTTTTTTGACTGCCGCTGCACACTGCTTGGACGTCTTCAGAGAACTATCCATGATGAGTCCAAGATCTCGTTCTTGATTAGATGTAGGTAATTAGCCCACATTATATTGCATGTACAGTTGAGGTTATTTTTTCCAATGTGCATTACTTTACATTTATCCACAATAAATTTCATTTGCCATTTTCTTGCCCCATCACTTAGTTTTGTGAGATCTTTTTGAAGTTCTTTACAGTCTGCTTTGGTTTTAACTATCCTGAGCAGTTTAGTATCATCTGCAAACTTTGCCACCTCGCTGTTTACCCCTTTCTCCAGATCATTTATGAATAAGTTGAATAGGATTGGTCCTAGGACTGACCCTTGGGGAACACCACTAGTTACCCCCTCCATCCTGAAAATTTACCATTTATTCCTACCCTTTGTTCCCTGTCTTTTAACCAGTTCTCAGTCCATGAAAAGATCTTCCCTCTTATCCCATGACAACTTAATTTACATAAGAGCCTTTGATGAGGGACCTTGTCACAGGCTTTCTGGAAATCTAAGTACACTATGTCCACTGGATGCCCTTGTCCACGTTTGTTGACCCCTTCAAAGAACTCTAATAGATTAGTAAGACATGATTTCCCTTTACAGAAACCATGTTGCCCTTTGCCCAACAATTTATGTTTTATGTGTCTGACAATTTTATTCTTTCAGTTAATTTGGCTGGTACTGATGTTAGACTTACAGGTCTCTAATTTCTGGGATCACCTGTAGAGTGCTTTTTAAATATTGGCGTTACATTAGCTATCTTCCAGTCATTGGGTAGAGAAGCTGATTTAAAGGACAGGTTACAAACCATAGTTAATAGTTCTGCATTTTCACATTTGAGTTCTTTCAGAACTCTTGGGTGAATGCCATATGGTCCCAGTGACTTGTTACTGTTAAGTTTATCAATTAATTCCCAAAGCTCCTCTATGCATCTGATGAAGTGGGTATTCACCCATGAAAGCTCATGCTCCAATACGTCTGTTAGTCTGTAAGGTGCCACAGGACTCTTTGCTGCTTTTACAAAACCTCCTCTAGTGACACTTCAGTCTGTGACAATTCCTCAGATTTGTCACCTACAAAGGACGGCTCAGGTTTGGGAATCTCCCTAACATCCTCAGCTGTGAAGGCAAGCAAATAATTCATTTAGTTTCTCCGCAATGACTTTATCGTCTTTTAAGTGCTCCTTTTGTATCTCGATTGTACAGGGGCCCAACTGGTTGTTCAGCAGGCTTGCTGCTTCTGATGTACTTAAAAAACATTTTGTTATTACCTTTTGAGTTTTTGGCTAGCTGTTCTTCAAAGTCATTTTTGGCTTTTCTTATTACATTTTTACACTGGCAGTGTTTATGCTCCTTTCTATTTACCTCACTAGGATTTGACTTTCACTTTTTAAAGATGCCTTTTTATCTCTCATTGCTTCTTTTACATGGTTGTTAAGCCACGATGGCTCTTTTTTAGTTATTTTACTGTGTTTTTTAATTTAGGGTATACATTTAAGTTGGGCCTCTATTATGGTGTCTTTGAAAAATGTCTACGCAGCTTGCAGAGATTTCACTCTAGTCACTTACCTTTGTGGACTAAAACTTTATAACTGTATCTGTTTAATAAAAAATTGACAGTTTGAGTTATTCACACTGAGGCACTTAAGGACCACAGCTGGTTAGCTTTCCTTCATGGAAGTGAATGATAACCTGAACAAGCACTTGATCCATTAGTGCTTCCCCAGTAGAGGGTGTTTTGCCTGAGAAAGGATTGCAGAATGAGTCTAAGAAAACCAAGGAATTGTTTGCAGAAAGGGTAATATAAACAAACCAGGTGGGGGAAGGGTGGGGGTAGTGGAGAGAACACTCACCAGATATCAGAGAACTTCAGGGAAGAAATTTTATATGTTTCCAAAATAGTGACTAATGCCTCTGAAGTTATTTAACTACTCACAGAGCCTGATCCAGGGAAGTCAGTAGTTTTGCAGTTAACTTCAGTGGTAATAGTCTGCAATGCACAGAAAAGCAGATAGAAGAACACTCACCTCAAGGATCACAGAAACACAGTATTTAGACAGAATTCATACTCCTGTAAGTGCAGCATATAATTCCCTCACTTACAATTAGGAAAGCTCTGCTTTGGAAAGAAGACTTGGAAACTGTATTGTGTTATCACACAACATTATTTTAGCTTCATTTTTAAAATATGTTACTTTGGAACATCTACAGTCCGTTGGCATGATACTGTTACCTGTATTTACATGGAAAATGCATTTGGAAAAAATTCTTGTATTTCAACTTGTAATTTTTCAGAACTACAAGTTGAATATACTAACTAAAATATTTGCTATTTAAGCAATTTCACGTTCATTATCATTTTTTCTTTCTTTTATCTCTCCGTTTGCATGTGCTTTTTTTCTTATAGGTACTATTTAGCACAGGGGTCAGCAACCTTTCAGATGTGGTGTGCCGAATCTTCATTTATTCACTCTAATTTAAGGTTTTGCATGCCAGTAATACATTTTAATGTTTTTAGAAGGTCTCTTTCTATAAGTCTATAATATATAACTAAACTCTTGTTGCATGTAAAGTAAATAAGGTTTTTAAAATGTTTAAGAAGCTTCATTTAAAATTAAATTAAAATACAGAGGCCCACGGACTGGTGGCCAGGACCTGGGCAGTGTGAGTGCCACTGAAAATCAGCTCGCGTGCTGAAGGTGGCACCAGTGCCATAGGTTGCCTAATTTAGCATGTGCCTCCTAAGGGGTCATTGGAAATAGTTACTTTAGTCTTATAATGAAGAAAAGCAAATTTAAATTAATCTTTCTAACTTACTGGCCTTATACTATGAAATAGTGCAATACCTTCTAAATTCAGGGTCTGCAATACTGTATGGTTCTACATGAAATTGCTATAATAGTCACTCACCATTTTGATTGTTTTTTCTGACTCTGCTAATAGTTGGCTATTTACCTTCCCACTCATATTTTTTTTGAAGGAGTAGGTGTCCTTAGCCTCTCTTCTTGGAACCCTACTTCACCAGACCACTATTGGCTTTACTATTTTTAAATAACAGAGGCAAACCTTTCTCAAAAGCTTCAATCTATTGACTTCTGGCATCAATTGAATGCCTTTAAAGAGATCTCAAGTCAGATTCCTGGCTGACAGCAGACTACAGCCTCCCTGGACAGCTTATTAGCTGTCCCTCTCCCTCTGAGCTAACAAGTTCTCTAACTGATGCTGGGTTTCTAGATTTGGATTGGCTGATGGAAAGCCAAGATATTGGACATTATCTGGATGGCTATTGGTGTGAACATAGCTGGATAAAAGCCTTTAGTAAACATACAGACTTTTATTGGTAAGATTGGGATCATCCTCTTCTAAAAACTACAGTACATCTTTTTAGCCATATTGGTTCTCTTGCATGCACATGAAGGGACTAGAAGATCATCCTTGAGGCAAGCTGCTTATTGGCTTTCTAAATCTAGGTAATAGGATTCATTCTTCCCTAGAAGAGCTGTAAGCTTGCAACAGAGAAATGTGGTTTCTTGCCCCCAGAATAGAGAAAATAGGAAGGGTTTATCAAGAACAGTGATGCTGACTTTATCAGAGCTCTCTCTCCAGCAGAGACTTTTTTTCAGTGTGAAAGAGAAATAGCTGTTCCCTCAGGAAAAAAAAATTAAAATCTTTCAGTTGCTATCTTCCAGTGGAAAGATATCAAGATTAAATGGAATACAGGTTTTCCATGTGTAAAAGAGCAATTACCTGCCTGTGAGGCCCCCTCCCCCCATACTTTGGTTTGGTGTTGGACCATCTCAGTAGAGAAGATTGCCACTGCAAGTGAAAAACAACAAAATTCTTGAGCACTTGCTTTTCAATCATAGCTTAATATTGAGGTTTTTTAAAAAATAACAATGAGAGAGCTTTTATTTTTATAATAAGTCACTTACCTCTGTCACTTGATTAATTCTTGTTCTTGTTGAAACCAATAGCAAAATTGCCGCTGACCTAAGTGGTGCAGGACTAGGCCATTGGCAATGCCAAAATTATGTGTTTGTGCCGTCACAGTTATTTCCATAGTAACTAATAGTGAAATAAAACCTAGATTATAACATCACTGAAAAAATGGTGTGGGGGAGGAGGATACAGAATTTAAAAAAATCTTGTTTCAGACAATATTTTAGTAAATCGCACTGATGAGAGGAGATACGTATATAAGGGCCGATCTTTATTATTTTCAATTCACCTTGAGTTAGCCCTCTTTTCTTTTTTTTTTGTACCTGCGAATGGCAGGGAACAAGTCCTCTGTTGTCTTTGTTATTTGTATGTAGCCTAGCTCAACGTGTCCTTGATTGAGGTTCTTAGGTACAATCATAATGCAAATAAATATTAACAATAATTTAGGTTGGTTATATATGTAAAATCTGCTTGCTTCTCTAAATCAGTCATCTAAATTTCACTTTCAAAGTGCCTCTGCAGTTGTGTCTCAGAAACTGCAGGTGTAAAACAAGACACCGCTATTTGAAAATATGCACCAAAGGTACTGTACAATAAACATCACCATGTAGAATCTTACAAGACCTCTTAGGTCATCTGGGTCATTTCCCTGCCAATGCAAAATTGATCCTATTGTACATTTACTATTCTTTTCTCTGGTTTTAGAGTTCCAAAGACTAATAGACATCACTATCATTACTTTTTCTTGAGAGTCAGACTACATATTCTCTTTAATTTCATCCCATTACTAGTAATAATACCTGTGTACTACCCGAAACAATTCCTCTCCTTTTGTGGTATTTACACTTCAACAGGCAGGTGCCAGGCACTTCAAGGCGGAATCTCCCATCACCTCTTAATTCATGCTTGGCCAAATTCAAATATGATATAAGTGAGTGCAATTCCACTGACGTAAATGGATTTGAACCTTCTAAATTATCTAAATTTGGTCCATTTTATAAAGGGCTTCAACTGTACATGGTATATCAGATCAATCAATAACTCTTTGGACATCGCTGCAGTACATAAGTACAAAGAGTTCAGGTATGACTGAATTTTTCTAATCTGTATTGATTTAATAGAGGTTATGCACAATGGAATAAACTTGGGAGATGGGAGAAGAGAATTCTAAAGGTAGCAACTTACTTTGTGTCCTGTTGTTTAATTAGTTTATTATTGCAGATATTTCTTTTTGAATAAGAACATTCTCCCTTAGTACCTCACTTCATCTTCTGTTTGATCTTTTGGTGAAGTCTTGATCCTGCATGTGTTAACATTTCTCTTACTATCAAAATTAATTTAAGCGTTTAAACTTCACTGTAGGATCAAACAGGAGGAGCATATGGATTTTGAGGACACAAACGTTTGTTCAAACTGTCATTTCTTTTATCATTAATAAAAATAGCAAGGTAAATTATTAAAAAAACACATGAAAGATAACTAGATCCAAGACTTCTTATTGTTTTTCCCACTAGGAAATTCCACGATGAAGAATCTAAATGTTATTTTAGCATAATTATTTTTGGGTGGGAACATGAAAACATTATTTAATAAATACAATCATATTGAATAATTATTTGGTATCTCTGTTTATGTGTTACAAACTTTATTCATT
Source organism: Gopherus evgoodei (assembly GCF_007399415.2). Lineage (NCBI taxonomy): Eukaryota > Metazoa > Chordata > Testudines > Testudinidae > Gopherus > Gopherus evgoodei. The sequence goes on from NC_044329.1 coordinate 89,296,898, forward strand.
GTAATATTGTATTACAATGTATTCATGAGATAATTATAAGCAACCATTTAAAGCGCTCTCGCTCTCTCTCTCTCTCTCTGTGTATATATATATATATATATATATACACACACACATTTAGAAATCCATATAATACTAAAATGTCTGATCTGATTACAGTCTAGTGAGACTAACATTTATAGTAATCATTCAAAGAAGAGGAAATAAGTTGCAGTTTTAAGTGCCTTATTTTCAGCTATACCTTGTGTTTCAGAGAAGTTAGGAAAGATAACTTTACATTTTTACATAGCTCTTCCTCTTGGGGTCTTTCAAGAGAGAAATAACTGCATGGCAAATGCTGTTATATTTAGTGGACTGAAATATTTTGATGATTCTTGGCAGAGAAATACTCCCAAAGCCAAATCCTCATCTGGTGTAAATCAGAGTAGCTTCATTGAAATTTGGCCTCCCGGTCTTTATACATGTGAGCAGCTAATATCTTGAGATGTCCCTCTCTTTTCCTGCACTTGAAGTAATGTGGAAAGAAAGATTAAAGAGCAATCCAAGGAAAAAATATCATGGGCTGCATCTTTAGCAGACAGGGCATTACTGTAACATAATATTTAAAACATTCTGCTCACTGATTCTTAACGGGAGCTTTTCTGTACAGTTCCTCTAATTCCCATTAGCCAGTATTGTTTATGAAATGCCCAGGAAATCCATTCTGGTTGCAGAGTCAGGTGGTAATGTCAAAGCTTTGCTACTGTTGAGCCTGGTCCTACTCCCATTGAAGACAATGACAAACTCCCATTGGCTTAAATGGGAGCAGATTAGACCCATATTTCTCTCTTTTGGGGGGAAGATCATAAAGAAGGATTTTTGGTGAGTTTTTGAATAAATGTAACAAAATCAGCAATAGTTCTTCAACACCACAGAGTTGATTTCAGTAGTAGTGAGAATATCCTTTTTTATTTTTGTTTGTGTCCTGTGTAGTTTTAGTCCAGTTCATGACAATTTTGTTAATATTTTCAGAATACTATTACTTTAAAACTTTTCTGAATTTTACCAAATCTATCGATACCTTGGGATGAGTCATGCCATATGACACTTCAGGAAGATAGTTATGTTTGGGAAGTTGCGGGAATAGAAAGGGAGGGAATAGAAAATTGGACTCCTAGTATGGTATCATCAACTATTGAGCAGCTACTGCTATTCTGTAATGCTTTTGATAGATGGCTAGGGGACTTAACCATCTTAAGTCAGTGGGGATGGGGGAAGGATAGGGGAAAGGAGGTATATGTCGATGTTTGTATGTCCATGTTGTTCAAAAGCATTACAGTTTATCTCAAAGTTCTGTTACTTTTTGGAGAAAAAATGTTCTGTTCCTAGCTGACCATGTGTTTTTTATTATATACATTATCCATGTCTCTGTATTAATTCAACAATTAACCCAATTCATGCCTCGAAATGAGAGAGTTGTAGATCATGGAAGTTCTCACAATAGGAGGAAATATGGCAACAAAGTTAATATAGAAAAGTGGGAGACTACATGAAAGGAGAACTAACAGTTTAACAGGTGCCTAGGCAGTATCATGAATTAGTGTATTGACTTTCACCTCTGTGATGAAACTTTGGACAGTCACAAATGAAACTTTGATTTCCTATTGCAATTTTGCCTATTTTTTTTAAAAAAACCACAACAAAGTTGTGATATCTGCTCAGAAGAGTTTCCAGACTGGATTAATGGTGGTGGTGGAGTGCATGTCATAATTAAGGTACACGTGGAAGAGCTATGCAGGGACCCTCACACAGCACCTGCTCACACAATACACGGCTCTAGCTGGAAGTTGCTATCATTTTAGCTTCATAAGCATTAAATGAACTCTCACATTGGAGGGGAAAAATCACAAGGCCATAAATTATATTGGATGTGGGTTTGCTGATCCTTAAAATTAACATATGAGTAAGATCCCTATCTGTTATAAATATGAGAAATGCTTAATCTTGAACAGGATTAGGCCCTACATTAGGAGACTGACCCCCTAATTAAGACAAATTAACTATTAGCTGGCTGCAAATTCTGAGAGTACTAATTAATTTTCTTGTGCCATGGCTGTGTATCTGACAAATATATTAGACTATGAAAATTCTACCCTTAGTTGGTTTTCTTGTGCTTATGTATTCCGAAGTATAGAAGTATGGAGCATCATTCACTAAATAATCTATATTATCTAGAAAGATTGAAGACTTAAATATCAGTTTTTTCATGTTTTGAGATACAGTTTTGTGGCTCAAATTTGTACCCCTTAGAGTCAATAGGGAATTCTCAGAGGCTTCAATGAGAGCATTATTAGGCCATCAATTATCCTATTTTTTCCCCACGAGTTAAATTAAATGATAGTACTGAAAAAAGACAAAATTAAAGAGACAAATCCCTCACAGAAATGTGTGAGATTAGACACAATGGATTGCAATTGCTTTTTAGAGAGATTAGTCTATTGTGTAAATATGTATTTCAGGACTGTTTAAAGTATGGATTATGTAAATACATATTTAAGGACTTTAAAAATGCATCATATTGACAGAACCTATTATAATAGGGTATCATGTAAATATGCATCTAGGGAATTTTAAAGATGTATTATTATTGTTAGACTATTGTGAATATATGTATTTAGGATTTTTTTAAAATGCAGATTATTTACCCAATAGAATGTAGACACTTTTTCAAAGGCAATATTGTTTATCATGTAAATGCATAGTGAGGGCAATTTTTGAAACTTTGGTTACTTGATAACTGCAACCTTTTTAGTCTATTGGGCAATTGTGATATTTCAAGAATCTTTGTGTCACTGTCAGTGGTATCTTCATGGTCTTTATGGATACTCATTATGGCCTTGATCTTGTAAATGGTTAAACACATTGATAACTTTACTTGTGAATTTTCCCATAAACTTCAGTGAGACAACATCCCTGAGTAAAGCTATGTATATATGTAAGTGTTTGTAAGATCCAGGTGCAAAAGAATTCTTGATATGGTACAAATAATAGCCTAAATAACTTATTTGCCACATCAGACAGCATCTCAGACAGCAAACCTCTTAAGGCCAAATCCTGTTAGCTTTATTTATGACAACATGTCTGCTCATCTTGTTCACACAAATATCCTAGCTGAAGTCAATGTGACTTCTGATGGACCAAATCCTAAGAAGCACTAAGTATTGGATTAGGTCCCATGTAAGTAAGGAAAAAGGATTTGGCTCATATTGCAGAACTTATAATGAGCCCAAATGGATGTTTTGTTTTATTTACCTTTGTTTCTTGAGCCAAATTTCTTATGCTAAATTTCAGCCCAGATAAGTCATGAAAATTCTATGTGGAAACAACCTGGGCCTGATTCTGTCAGCTTTGCTCAGGTTGAGTAGAGAGCACTTTACTCCACAAGCAGTCTCAGTGAGGCCATTCACAGAGTAAAGCTACTCCCCAAACTGAAAAAGGGTGTCAGACTCAGAACCCCCTGGAAACTGGGATTTCCAAGTTGAAAAGTGGATGTAAACATCATTACAATACACTTGCCTTGATATACAGATAATGCATAATTTAGCGGTGGTGGGTTATTTGTTGCTTAGTGATTTGTCTCAGCAGAGTAAGCACAACACCATTGAAAGATCTCCAACAGGAAAAGAGAGTAATGAGCTAGATAACTTTCTGATGGAACTGACTTGTGTCAGAACTTGTTATATTAACATGCAGGTGTTAATACATATTGGGGGGGGGGAATTGAATTCTCCCCTCCAAAATACTATTTAGCTGTGATATACTGAAACAACAATCTAATATCTTTACTCCCATTCAGGTCTAATATATAGATTTGAGCAGTTGCTCTCCCTATACACTCCCCAGGGGTACATGATAATGTCAACACTCTGGAGGAAATTAACAAAATTGCAGCCTAAATGCAGCAGGCTCAGGCCTGCAGCATCTAATAGAACTCCTTGTATGATTAGCTCTTTGTATGGCATGTTTCAGCCTACAGTGGTGGTCTTTCTCTGAGCTGTATCCCTCTGAATATAAGGGAGCATACAGAAATGTCAATAGAGGCATAACTGTAGCAGAGTTATAGTTAGTGCTGTTTTAATAACCCAGTGGATTAATGGCAGTTCTGTCAAGCTTGGTGAATCCTTCCATTTAGCAATAGCTTGATTGTTCTCCCTAGACTCTTTTCTTAACCTCCTGCTGAGATTTCTCAACATGACTGTTAAACATTTTATAGATCAGCTCCTAGTGAATGAATCAGCATTTTGTTTGTTTCCAACAATATGATCACTTTTACTATTCAAGCCAATACAAGGAAACATACAGACAGATGTAATGACTGCCACTCAGACCAACATGATGATAATGCAGTAGTGTGACATACAGCCTGACTGATTACTGTTTGGCATGATTTTACTGTCTGCAGTGTTGATGTAACCCTGTTGATCCCAGGATATTAGAGGGACAAGGTGAGTGAGGTAATATCTTTCATTGGACCAACTTCTGTTGGTGAGGGAGGCAAGCAGAAGAGCTCTGTGTAGCTTGAAAGCTAGCCTCTCTCACCAACAGAAGTTGGTCCTATAAAATGTATTACTTCACCCACCTTGTCTCGCTATGATTTTACTGTGGTATACAGCCAGCTGTGGTTGTCTCCTAGATAGTATATCAATATCTTTGTTTCCTGTTTTCAAAACCAGCTACACGTTAAAATGCCTTTCACCGTCTCCCACTCCTACATGCAGTATACTTGTGTTGTACATCTTTAGAAGCCTGTTGGGAATCTCAAGACAGGTGAGGTGGCTCATTCATACAATGCACAGGGTGAAACTGACAGTGCATGATGTATGCATTTCTTCTATCTGAAACAGGCATTAAAAGAAGAATCACCTTTTTCCAGAATCAGTTTCTCCAGATAGACTCAGATTTTACTTTTATTTCCTGGGCAGAGAGTGAGTCCTCTGAACACCGTTTCTTCCCCTTTTATTCTATTTTCTGCCCGCATTTCATAAAGCCCCTGTCATAAACAGATAGCTAAGGGTTAATGTCTCTTTCACCTAAAACACCTGACCAGAAAACCAATCAGAAAACCGGATTTTTTCAACTTTGGGTGGAGGGAAGTGTGTGTCTGAGTCTTTTGTCTGTCTGCCTGTTTCCTCTGAGCTTTGGAGAAGTAGTTCTATTTTCTAGTCTTCTGTTTCTAAGTGTAAGGACAAAAAGATCAGATAGTAAGTTCTATGGTTTCTTTTCTTTGGTATTTGCATGAATATCAGTGCTGGAATGCTTTGATTTATATTCTTTTTGAATAAGGCTGTTTATTCAATATTCTTTTAAGCAATTGACCCTGTGTTGTATCATCTTAATACAGAGAGAACATTTGTATTTTTTCTTTCTTTTTTATATAAAGTTTTCTTTTAAGACCTGTTGGAGTTTTTCTTTACTTCAGGGAAATTAAGTCTGTACTCACCAGGGAATTGGTGGGAGGAAGAAATCAAGGGGAGAGCTGTGTGTTGGATTGCTAGCCTGATTTGGCATTTCCTCTGGGTGAAGAGGAAAGTGCTTTTGTTCCAGGATTGGGAACGGAGAGAGGGAATCACTCTGCGTAGTTTCACAGAGCTTGTGTCTGGGTATCTCTCCAGGAGCATCTGGAGGGGGGAAGGGAAAAAGGATTATTTCCCTTTGTTGTGAGACTCAAGGGATTTGGGTCTTGGGTCCCCAGGGAAGGTTTTTTCAGTGGGACCAGAGTGCCCCAAAACACTCTAATTTTTTGGGTGGTGGCAGCAGTACCAGGTCCAAGCTGGTAACTAAGCTTGGAGGTTTTCATGCTAACCCCCATATTTTGGACGCTAAGGTCCAGAATGTGGGAATAAGGTTATAACATGGTGTAGCAGCGGCGGGATATAGACAGAATCCAGAAGCCAGTAGGAATATTATATTTTTCTTTTCTCTGCTAAGGGCTTTTTAGCAGAGAGAAACAGTTTGGTTTTAAAAGGGAACCAGAGAGAATTTTTTTTTTTCTGCTCTCTAGCAGTTTGTGGTTTGCATATTAAGCGAGAAGACTGTTAAGGGTCTTTTGTCATGCAATAGCCCTCCCATTAGGAGGCAAGTATCAGCACTTATATGCATGCAGATAAAGTGGTTTTTCTGGTTTCCCTTAATTGAACATTAGCTAGAGAGAGAAAAGGAAAAAAGCACTGTTGCTAGGCAGACTTCAGGAGGCAACAGAGAGCCTGCAGTTCAGAAGATAAACATCGGAGGGCACCCCAACACAAGAAAACAGGAACCATGACTTCTAAGGCAAGGATTGACGCCGAAGAACAAATCAAAGACGCTGAACACAGGCGACAGATGGAGATGAAAGAAAAGGAAGAAAGCCTCAAACTGGCAGCCTTCCAAAGAGAACAGGCAGCCCAAGAGGCAGCACACAAAAGAAAACTAGAAGAAGAAGAGGTGGCCTACCGAAGGAAACAAGCAGAAGATGAGGCAGCCCACCGCCGAGAAATGGAAAAACAACAAAAAGAAATGGAAAAACAACAAAAAGAAATGGAAAAACAACAAAAAGAGAATGAAGAGAAGGAAAAACAGAGAAAACATGAACTGGAGATGGCAAAAGCTGGGCTGCATGTGCCAGCCAACCCTAACAACCCGGCGCCAATTATTGCTCCCCAGCACAGGAAATTTCCCACCTACAAGGCAGGTGATGACACCGAGGCCTTCTTGGAAAATTTTGAAAGAGCCTGTCTTGGGTACAGCATCCCCGAAGACCAGTACATGGTAGAATTAAGGCCACACCTCAGTGGACCTTTAGCAGAGGTGGCAGCTGAAATGCCCAAGCCGCAAATGAATGACTATAAACTTTTTCAAACCAAGGCCAGATACAGGATGGGGATAACCCCAGATCATGCCCGTCGGCGCTTCAGAACCCAAAAATGGAAACCAGAGGTGTCATTTCCCAAACACGCCTACTACATTGCAAAAAACTATGAGGCCTGGTTAACAGGAAACAACATTCAAACCTTGGAAGAAGTGAACCTCCTCATACAAATGGAGCAGTTCTTGGATGGTGTTCCTGAAGACATCACACGGTACATACAAGATAGAAATCCCAAAACTATCGCTGAGGCGGGGGAGATTGGAGCCAAATGGATGGAACTGGCAGAAAGCAAAAAAGCTACTGTCAAGGGGAACGATTACCCCAGGGGGCACACAGACCATAAACCCTACAACCGAGGACAGCCAAAGACCCTCCATACCACCCAAGTAAAGCCACAGATACCCTACTCTTCAACCTCACCAGTCTCCAGTAACTCACCTCGGCCCAGTGACCCATCAGATGGAAGATGCTTTAAGTGTAATGAACTGGGACATATCAAGGCCAACTGTCCCAAGAACACCATGCGAGTGCAATTCATTACACCACCATCACCCCAAAGATCCCCAGGCCCAGATGCCTCTCAAATACCCTTGGAGCGAAGGGAAAATTTGAGAGTGGGCGGAAAAAAGGTTACTGCGTGGAGAGACACGGGGGCACAAGTGTCAGCTATCCCCCAATCCTTCGTTGACCCCAAATTCATCAACCCAAAGGCCAAAGTTACCATTTACCCCTTCATGTCACAAGCTGTAGACTTGCCTACAGCTGAACTGCCTGTCCAGTACAAAGGCTGGTCAGGAATGTGGACTTTTGCAGTCTATGACAATTATCCTATCCCCATGCTACTGGGGGAAGACTTGGCCAACCAAGTGAAGCGGGCCAAGAGAGTGGGAATGGTTACCCGTAGCCAAACCAGGCAAGCTTCCAGACCCATTCCTGTTCCTGAGCCGTCCACAGACGCCCCGTCTGTGTTACCAGAGACCCAGACAGAGGTAGTGGACCCGGATTCCATGCCTACCACTGAAACAGCCACAGCATCTCCAGTACCAGGCCCGGAACTGGAACAGCAACCAGCACCAGCAAGTGCAACCACATCTTCAAACTCAACGCCAGAGGGCGCCAGCGCGCCAAAACTGGCAGAAGCACACGACAGCCATACCCAAAAGGCTCAGCCAGAGCCTGAAATACCCTCAGGTGCACCAGCGGAGAGCGGTTCACCAGCAACGGAAACAACCCCATCACCTACATCGCTTCCAGAGGGACCAAGCCCAAGTCCACAGTCTGAGGAGGAACTGGTGACCCCAGCCTCAAGGGAACAGTTCCAGGCTGAGCAGGAAGCAGATGACAGCCTTCAGAAAGCGTGGGCGGCGGCACGGAGCACCCCACCACCTCTCAGCTCTTCTAATCGATCCCGGTTTGTTATAGACCAAGGACTTTTATACAAGGAAATTCTTTCTGGTGGACACCGGGAAGAATGGCAGCCGCAAAAACAGTTGGTGGTCCCAACTAAGTACCGGGAGAAGCTCTTAAGCTTAGCCCATGATCATCCCAGTGGCTATGCTGGGGTGAACAGAACCAAGGACCGGTTGGGGAAATCCTTCCACTGGGAGGGGATGGGCAAGGATGTTGCCAAGTATGTCCGGTCTTGTGAGGTATGCCAAAGAGTAGGTAAGCCTCAAGACCAGGTCAAGGCCCCTCTCCAGCCACTCCCCATAATTGAGGTCCCATTTCAGCGAGTAGCTGTGGATATTCTGGGCCCTTTCCCAAAAAAGACGCCCAGAGGAAAGCAGTACGTACTGACTTTAGTGGACTTTGCTACCCGATGGCCAGAAGCAGTAGCTCTAGGCAACACCAGGGCTAACACTGTGTGCCTGGCCCTAACAGACATCTTTGCCAGGGTAGGTTGGCCCTCTGACATCCTTACAGATTCAGGGTCTAATTTCCTGGCAGGGACCATGGAAAAACTGTGGGAAACTCATGGGGTGAATCACTTGGTTGCCACCCCGTACCACCATCAAACCAATGGCCTGGTGGAAAGGTTCAATGGAACTTTGGGGGCCATGATAAGAAAATTCATCAACGAATTCTCCAATAATTGGGACCTAGTGTTGCAGCAGTTGCTGTTTGCCTACAGGGCTGTACCACATCCCAGTTTAGGGTTTTCACCATTTGAACTTGTGTATGGTCACGAGGTTAAGGGGCCATTACAGTTGGTGAAGCAGCAATGGGAGGGGTTTACGCCTTCTCCAGGAACTAACATTCTGGACTTTGTAAGCAACCTACAAAGCACCCTCCGACACTCTTTAGCCCTTGCTAGAGAGAACCTAAAGGATGCTCAAGAAGAGCAAAAGGCCTGGTATGACAGACATGCCAGAGAACGTTCCTTCAAGGTAGGAGACCAGGTTATGGTCTTGAAGGCGCAACAGGCCCATAAGATGGAAGCATCATGGGAAGGGCCATTCACGGTCCAAGAGCGCCTGGGAGCTGTAAACTACCTCATAGCATTTCCCAATTCCTCACTAAAGCCTAAAGTGTACCATGTTAATTCTCTCAAGCCTTTCTATTCCAGAGACTTACAGGTTTGTCAGTTTACAGTCCAGGGAGATGATGCTGAGTGGCCTGACGGTGTCTACTACGACGGGAAAAAAGACGGTGGCGTGGAAGAGGTGAACCTCTCAACCACCCTGGAACGTCTGCAGCGGCAACAAATCAAGGAGCTGTGCACTAGCTTCGCCCCATTGTTCTCAGCCACCCCAGGACGGACTGAACGGGCATACCACTCCATTGATACAGGTAATGCTCACCCAATCAGAACCCCACCCTACCGAGTGTCTCCTCATGCCCAAGCTGCTATAGAACGGGAGATCCAGAACATGCTACAGATGGGTATAATCCGCTCATCTACCAGTGCATGGGCATCTCCAGTGGTTCTAGTACCCAAACCAGATGGGGAAATACGCTTTTGCGTGGACTACCGTAAGCTAAATGCGGTAACTCGTCCGGACAACTATCCAATGCCACGCACTGATGAGCTATTGGAGAAGTTGGGACGTGCCCAGTTCATCTCTACAATAGACTTAACCAAGGGATACTGGCAAGTACCGCTAGATGAACCTGCCAAGGAGAGGTCAGCATTCGTCACCCATGCGGGGGTGTATGAATTCAATGTCCTTCCTTTCGGCCTTCGAAATGCACCCGCCACCTTCCAGAGGCTGGTAGACGGTCTACTAGCTGGACTGGGAGAATTTGCAGTTGCCTACCTCGATGATGTGGCCATTTTTTCAGACTCCTGGCCCGAACACCTACTCCACCTGGAAAAGGTCTTTGAGCGCATCAGGCAGGCAGGACTAACTGTTAAGGCCAAAAAGTGTCAAATAGGCCAAAACAGAGTGACTTACCTGGGGCACCAGGTGGGTCGAGGAACCATAAACCCCCTACAGGCCAAGGTGGATGCTATCCAAAAGTGGCCTGTCCCAAGGTCAAAGAAACAGGTCCAATCCTTCTTAGGCTTGGCCGGATACTACAGGCGATTTGTACCACACTACAGCCAAATCGCTGCCCCATTGACCGACCTAACCAAAAAGACCCAGCCAAATGCTGTTAAGTGGACTAATGAGTGTCAAAAAGCCTTTACCCAGCTTAAGGCAACGCTCATGTCTGACCCTGTGCTCAGGGCCCCGGACTTTAACAAGCCATTCCTAGTAACCACAGATGCATCTCAGCGTGGTATAGGAGCAGTGCTCATGCAGGAAGCAACAGATCACAACTTCCATCCTGTCGTGTTTCTCAGCAAGAAACTGTCTGAGAGGGAAAGTCACTGGTCAGTCAGTGAAAAGGAATGCTATGCCATTGTGTACGCCCTGGAAAAGCTACGCCCATATGTTTGGGGACGGCGGTTCCAACTACAAACTGACCATGCTGCACTAAAGTGGCTTCATACTGCCAAGGGGAACAACAAAAAACTTCTTCGTTGGAGTTTAGCTCTCCAAGATTTTGATTTTGACATTCAACACATCACAGGAGCTTCTAACAAAGTTGCTGATGCACTCTCCCGTGAGAGTTTCCCAGAATCCAGTAGTTAAAAAGTGTTCTTAACATGTAAAAGTCTGTTAGTTATATACTTAGTAGTATATGTAAAGGTGCATGTGTTGTATTAATCTGTTTATTTTCAAGTTCTAGAAGGAAATTGCCGCCAGTGAGCTTCCCCACTGTCTGCAATTTGGGGGGCGTGTCATAAACAGATAGCTAAGGGTTAATGTCTCTTTCACCTAAAACACCTGACCAGAAAACCAATCAGGAAACCGGATTTTTTCAACTTTGGGTGGAGGGAAGTGTGTGTCTGAGTCTTTTGTCTGTCTGCCTGTTTCCTCTGAGCTTTGGAGAAGTAGTTCTATTTTCTAGTCTTCTGTTTCTAAGTGTAAGGACAAAAAGATCAGATAGTAAGTTCTATGGTTTCTTTTCTTTGGTATTTGCATGAATATCAGTGCTGGAATGCTTTGATTTATATTCTTTTTGAATAAGGCTGTTTATTCAATATTCTTTTAAGCAATTGACCCTGTGTTGTATCATCTTAATACAGAGAGAACATTTGTATTTTTTCTTTCTTTTTTATATAAAGTTTTCTTTTAAGACCTGTTGGAGTTTTTCTTTACTTCAGGGAAATTAAGTCTGTACTCACCAGGGAATTGGTGGGAGGAAGAAATCAAGGGGAGAGCTGTGTGTTGGATTGCTAGCCTGATTTGGCATTTCCTCTGGGTGAAGAGGAAAGTGCTTTTGTTCCAGGATTGGGAACGGAGAGAGGGAATCACTCTGCGTAGTTTCACAGAGCTTGTGTCTGGGTATCTCTCCAGGAGCATCTGGAGGGGGGAAGGGAAAAAGGATTATTTCCCTTTGTTGTGAGACTCAAGGGATTTGGGTCTTGGGTCCCCAGGGAAGGTTTTTTCAGTGGGACCAGAGTGCCCCAAAACACTCTAATTTTTTGGGTGGTGGCAGCAGTACCAGGTCCAAGCTGGTAACTAAGCTTGGAGGTTTTCATGCTAACCCCCATATTTTGGACGCTAAGGTCCAGAATGTGGGAATAAGGTTATAACAGCCCCACTTAACATAAATTCTACTCTAAACAGAAGAGGGCTGGACAGTGGTCTCTTCAAAGTCCATCAGCTCAGCTCTCTGTATGACCCCAGGAGATGGGGAGCATTGTTAGAATGAGATTCTCCCTCTCAGTGCCTGAGCTGTCTGGCTTCAATAGCTTTCCTTGCCCCAGCCAGAGTGAGAAAAAGGGTTAATCTCTGGACATAAACTCTGATTCTGTGGGTAGCAGTGTGTCTTGTTACCACTAGACCACTGGACTGGCTTGCTGCTTAAAAACAACAACAAGCACACCACTGAAAGAGAGAAGAGGAAGCTGGGCCATAAATCCTCACAAATGGAATGCAGTCACTGTGGCATAAGGGGGCATCTTCAGGAATAATGGTGAATTTGTCTCATTTCCCTCTTCTGTTATCATATTTTAGTAGGTGGAAGGCAATGCTTATGCATGTCTAGGAAGCCAAGGTTTTGAAGCCTTACCTGAATTTACATGTGGCTCAGGTCTTGTGCCGTGGATGCACTCTTCTCTGCCTTCCACACCTAGCATTGCTAATAGTTTCAAAATGGAAGAATGCACTACTCTACTTGGGAAATGGATAAAGCAAATTTTTTCAGACACAGAGAATGTTTATTTCTTATCAGCGCCATTATAGATGCAAAGTGTTTTCTCACTAAGCTTTTGCAAAGTTTTGCATTTTTGAAATCTTTCTTGAAGACCCTGTCCTTTGAAGCAGTTGATGTGGTTTTAGCCATACCATCTTTTCAGTTTTCCTTTGTTGCTTATTTTTTGTTTCTGTGTCCTGTTACAAACATGCATTCTTAGAAATAATAATATATAGCATTTAGATGCTGTTTTTATGTTTAAACACACTGGCCAGATTCTGATCTTGATTACACTGGTGTAAATCTGGAATTACTCTCTTGAGTGACTTTAGGTTTACACCAGTCTAAATGAGGCCAGAATCTGGTTAATTATCTGGTTAATCTGAGGTGAGGGCAGGGGTTTGGGAATCAGGAGACTAGATTCTTTGTACTACTCTATTGGATTTCTGAGTGTGGATTTCCCCTCTGGTGATGTAGGGAAAGGAATATTTACCAAACTTTGTAAAATCAAGGAGGCCTGTGGAGGAAAGGTGCTGTGTACAGTAAATGCAAAACATTTTTTGAGTAGGATTTTCAAAATTATTCAGCATTGGCTTAACTCTGTTCCCATTGATAAAACTTCCATTGACTTCAATGGGAGCAGAGTTAGGCTAATGATGAGGGATTCTGAAAATCTCACCTAATGTATATAAGTCATATGAAACCACCCACTTCTCAGTTATTTCTGTATACATACAATGTAGTATCTATGTATTAAGCTCTCGCTGGTACAGCTGCATTCAGTTCAACTAATTCTGTTGTTGTAGCCCTAATGCTCTAAACAATTTGAGCCCAGGAATGTGAAAAAATCACATTACCTAGACTTTTTTCCTAGAAAATCTTGGTTTTTAATTTAATTATCTTTTCAAGGTTTGTTTTTAATGGTACTTTTTTGGAAAGGAGAGGCTGTTGATTGCAGTAGTTTTGATCATCTGTAAAATCAATTGTATAGCGTTAGCAAAAGTCCACACTTGCACCATCTTCAGTGGAACTCCTACATGTCCCCTTGGCTGTGAGCTAAGAGCCTGTTACTAATATTGTCACAAAAGCAACAAATATCTTTGAACACTAAGAATACCTAATGACTAATCAAAACATTTTGCAACAAGCTTACTCGCCATATATAGTAAACGTTCAAAATGAAATCCTGCATGATAGCTGTTATTGGAAATGTAGGGTATTAATTACTTTTTCAGAAACAGTGCACAGTTCATGGATGTTTCTATCTAAAGGCTGCTATTCAAGATAGGTTCAGAGATAAAACAATTTGTTTTATTTATGATAGGTAATTATAGCCCTTTTGTTTGATACTATTTTGAACTAATATGCTCAATTTAGTTGGTGTGCTGAACATCTCTTTCCAGTACTTTATTTCAGTTATAGTGATACTGTTAGTAAGCAAAACACTGTCTAGTTTCATGGTGGCCTGAACAAAATCCCAGGATTAGGAGTGTTCTGCTGGGGAAGTGTCTTGTGCTAGTTAAGAATCTGGATGTAGTGAAGTAGAATGAAAAGTCTGAATTGTTTTAGTGCATTATGATGGGGAAGTTGCAATTCTCTTTATAATGAACTTCAGCGTCTAATAAAGTTATCCTGTGGAGAAAAACTTAGCTTCACTTATGTAAGGGGTCTACTGAAGACCCACATCTCCAGGGTATCTACAAGACTAACTGGCTTACAATGGCAAGGCTGGGGGATACTTAAGGACAGTCTATATATATCTTTCTACTTTAAAAAGAGAGAACCCATTTTCAGGAAATGGCCAGTGATCACCATCTGGCTATTTTGCTTGTATGTTCTACCCTTTACTTCTCTCCTCTGTCCCTCTCCTTGTTTTGCCTTTTTAGTATATGAGCTTTTTGCAGCAGGGATTGTGTCTTCTCTTGTGTTTGTACAGTGACAGCAGATTATAGATGCTACTGGAAACAAATAACAAATACTACACTCAGATGTGAAATGCAGTTTGTTGCAATAAATTGGCTTTAAATGGCAAAAGCAAGTGCTGAATTACAACATGGAAGTGCTGCTGATCCAAGAAAAGTTGTTTTGAATAGACAACTAGGGCTAGATTGTGGTATTTAACTACAGTTCTGAGTTGCTGCAGAGTCCTGCTGCCCTAGAGGGAGATCCAAGAGGGATGAGGCCTCGAGGGAGTTTTCTTGCTACCTCACTAGGGCCAAGGACAGTCTGGTCCTAAGGTTTTCACTGAGGACAAATGTAACTAGATTTGAGCATCTCACCTATCAAAATGCAAACCTGTGTACTATCGAGAAAACAAATGAAACTGCATCATAAATAACCCACCTGTTGTATCATGTGTGCTGATGCCTCTTAGATTGGAAGCTGCTACGGGATGAGGCCTTTTCAATGCTTATGCCACTATGCAGATAAATAATGTCAAAACTGGAATGGACAGTATTTCTTGGAGATGGTTAAGGACAGGGAGGAATTAAATTTGTCTATTCTGCAGTGTGTTTCTGCCAGTCCAGTTCCCAGTATTTTCTAGCCTTTCTGTTTTCATTAGTTAATTGGCTTGCTTTCCTCCATGTTAGCCAGTTATGTGTCTTTATGCTTCAGTAGAAAGCATATAGAGTAAGAAGCACTGGGCTCTTATAGATGAATGTGGGTTGATTATGCTGCTTGCTCTTGTAATCAAATCATGCTCAGTAATCTATCTTCACTTGGATATGGAAGCACTCCATTTGCTGTGCACTCACTCCTGAAAGGTAAAGGCGCATAGCCATCCACAGCTGCTCAACAGTGAGTGTCTGTTTCTTCCTGTTTCTCTGGTACCTGTTCCAGAGACAGGCAGACATATAAAAACAATTGCCTAGAGTATATTAATTGGGTGGTTTTTTCCTATCTGGATATTATGCCAAAAAAAGCCAGGGAGGCTGAGTATGCTTGATGAAGACTGTTATCCTAATACAATCAAAACAGAAGCATTGATCAGGATAATATAGCTTGAATTGATTGGCAGGCTGGGTTTGAGGAAACATCATTATTCCTGAGCTTTTAGAAGTGAACACTAACTCTGTTCTCCAGTTCTTTACCTATTTTATTTGTGTTACAGCAAAGGCTAACCAAAGCGTAATATCTGATTTGGGCAATGCAATGGATTGGTGGTTCCTAAACTTGATCATACCATGGCTAGACATCCGCCACAAGCAACTGGTCTCCCTTAGCTGAACTGCAAATTCTTTTGCACTGGTTCCAATGGTACTTCAAAGAAGGTGCTGCTGGAATTGGAACCATGGCACATGGTGTATTATTGCTGTAGGAGCTGGTGATAAAATGGCTGATGAAAATCTTCGTGGGAGAAGGAGAGAATAGGACCATGATCACTTAGATAAATGAAGGTGACCTCCTTCAGGGTCATGGCCCACTACAACTATGAACTGCTACACTGGAAAAAAGCAAACTGAGAGAGATGAGGTAATAATCATATGCAGGCACTTTTTTAAGATTTCAGGATTACATACCATAAGTAATATTTTAATAAATAGATAATGGGAAAGACTGAAGTTCACCATAACCCACAAAGCCACTTCCTTCCCTACCCATAGTGGTGATTTCAGTCCACCTAATCCTAATAAATCACTCCTGTGCAATGCTCCACAGAAAGGTGAAAACCTGCAAGGCCCTTGCCAGGATACCAGACCGAGGACGTTCCTACAGAACTTCAGATTTAGCGATCAGTTTAATCCTGTAACAAGATTTATCATTATTAACCATCTAATCACACAAACTTCTAGATGCCTTAGTATTCAAGAAATGTCCTTCTTGCCTTCCTTCCATTGCACCGCTATAAAATGTATTTTGCCTTACCTCCATGGGCAACGGATTCCAAACACCAATTGATTACGTTCTGGGGAAAAAAGTCCCCCTGTAAATTTAATCTAAACATTTGTTTTAATTTTCTCGTACGTCCATTTGTTGTTTCCTGTCATCGTTCAATTTGAATATGTTGGTACCAAGCCTTTTGTGCTCTCCGTCTAGGTAGTTTATTCATTGCAAGAAAGCTTTTATCTTGCCTCTAGAATTTACCTTTTCTTATAACTACAACCCTTATGAAAAAACATAAGGCCACTGGGGAATATCTTTATCAGGGGAAATGCCAGCAGGGCACATAGCTGATGTAAAGGTTCTGTGTTGTTCCTCAACAGGTCCTGTCACAGTGGGTCAGGAGGGGGCATGAGTGAAGTGCTGACTTGCCCCAGCTAATTTGAGCTGTTGACCAAAGAATTCTTAGGCCATAGGCACCAAGTGCATCTAGGACAGCCCTGACTCTGCTCTAACTTTGACTTGTTCTAGGGATCAAAGCAGCCCCAACACCATCAAATGGTGGTGTTGCAGAGAGGCATAAAGTCATTTCTGCCCCCTTGGTACGTTGGCTGAGAAGAACTCAGATACAACAATGAATCAAGCCCCGTGAGATGATTCTGCCCGAACAGTCGCTTCGACATTTCAGTCCCACTCATGAAGCTAAACTGAAGACATTAAAATGTCCCTCCTCATTGACCACAGCCAATTGCTAAGTCAAGGAACCATGGCCCAAAGGGAACAAAAACAAAACAAATACACCACCAAACGTAGTATGTTGAGCTCTCCAAAGAAGAGAGAAATTCTCCCCTGACAAGAAGCCCAGTATATTGGGGACTGGTCCTGCTTTGAGCAGGGGGTTGGACTAGATGACCTCCTGAAGTCCCTTCCAACCCTAATAATCTCTGATTCTATATTTGTGCTTTTTTTGTTAAACAACCTTTAAAAAATAATTTATAGTTTGACTATCCAAGCACGTACTTCCAACATGGCCATGATGGGAATCTATTCCAGCCTGGGACTAAAATAACTTCCAGGACTGTAGCTGTGGATTAAACATAAATTCCACTGATCATGCTGTTGCCTGCGGGAAGGGGAGCTCTTATTTATATGAGCTTCCCAAGCTTAAGACCATAAGAACGACCATACTGGGTCAGACCGATGGTCCATCTAGCCCAGTATCCTGTTTTCCATCAGTGGCCAATGCCAAGTGCTTCAGAGGGAATGAACAGAACAGGTAATCAATAAGTGATCCATCCCCTGTTGACCATTCTGGCTAACAGAGGCAAGGGACCGTTCAAAGCATGGTTTTGCATTCCTGCCCTTCCTGGTTAATAGCCATTGATGGACCTGTTCTCCATGCACTTATCTAGTTCTTTTTTAACTCCTGTTATAGTCTTATCCTTCACAACATTCTGTAGCAAAGAATTCCACAGGTTGGCTATGTGTTGTGTGAAGAAATACTTTCTTTTTTTTTTGTTTTTTAAACCTGTTGCCTATTCATTTCGTGTGGTGACCCCTGGTTCTTGTGTTATGAGAAGGAGTAAATAACATTTCCTTATTTACTTTCTCCACACCAGTGATAATTTTATAGACCTCTATCATATTCCCCACTCCCCCCGAGTTGTCTCTTTTTGAAGCTGAAAAGTCATAGTCTTATTAATTTCTCCTCGTATGGAAGATGTTACATACCCCTAATAATTTTTGTTGTCCTTTTCTGAACCTTTTCCAATGCAATATAGATATATATTTTTTTGAGGTGGGGTAACCCAGATCTGCATGCAATATTCAAGATGTGGACGTACCATGGATTTATATGTAAGCTTCTACCCGATGTGGTGAGTGTGTGTTTTTCTGTACAGCTTGACATGCAAAAGGCTGGAGAGATCTTGCTGAATCAGGTGGCCCATTGCAGAACCAGTTGTGTGCAGTTCCTGTGGCCTTGTGCAAGGTTTTGTGCCATGAAGCCTAGAAATATTTTTAACTGAATTAGAGTCCTTCATAATCTATGTATTTTGAAATAATTTAATACCTTGAATAATAGCTCTGGTTCTTAATATTTGTACTGGATAGTACAGTACAACTAATTGGTTTTTCATCACTTTTAGTTTTCCATGAGAGTTAGGATTTCTTGGACGTGATCAGATTATTAAAAAGCAGCTGACTAACAAATAATGTAGTAATACAGTATTTATTTTTAGATTTTTGCAGCAGAATAAGTAGTTTTTGTGCCATTGCTTTGCTGGTAGCTGACAAAGGGCAACAAACTATGTCTGTGAATACCCTCTTCTGTTGGTTTCAGAACAATGTGATATCTGTGCTAGTATCTAGACAGCAGTTACAAATAGCAAGAAGATAATAAATGTTATGTCCTTGTGGCCAACACACTTAAACTCTTGTAATGTTTATCCCAGTAAATAATTTGAAAGAATGAGAGGGATTTGTGAAGTATTGCGGTTTGAATATAGATGGTATTATTTCTTAGGATCAAATGTTCTTCTTGGCATGCTCCCTTTAATTCTGGAAACAGAAAATTGCTCTTGGACATGAAAGTAAAGAAAAGTTATAATCATGAGAAGTAGTTTATAGGTGGAAAAAAGTGATATATGTATACAGTGTGCACGTACATATGCATACATCATCTGTATTTGCTTCCCATTTATGCAATTCACATCCAGTAGAACCTTGCTAATTCTTACTAATGGGTGGGAGACCTTTGTGAATTACTGAATGTTGTGACAAGTAGAACATAGCAAATATTCCAAGCGGCCTACTTACCTGCATTGTGGGAATCCCATCTGCAAGAGACTATTCCGTTCAGGTGTCTTAAAGCTCATTTTGCAATCACCAAGGCAAATTAGAAAAAAAACAGTGAACGTTGTGCTGGTGAAAGGCGCTCATCTGTTTGATTCCTATGTAATGAGAACAGGAAAGACCTCCCTTTCTACAGAGAGGAGAGATTAAAAAAACAACCGACAGGGATCAGCTGAATGGTTTGGGACAGTGAAAAACAAAACAGGAACAGGAGTGGGTCACAGTTCAAAAAAGGGATACAAAGGGGGATACTAAGCAGAGAACTCCAGACTGCAGCCACTGCTTAAAAAAGGTGAGAAGGGAGTCAGTAGACACTGCCAATGTTTAATTTGTAATGAAAACAGTGCTGGGGTTCAAGCAATTTTTTTACATTCATAACTGATGCAGCAAGCCCCAAGGTGCCAGGGCTATGAACTTCTAAGCCTAGAGGTGAGGAGGCTCAGCCCTGGCAAGCCCTGGCTCAAATTAAGCACTGGACACTGCCCAAATGAACTGTGCCTGGATATGTGAGTTGAAGAGTGGAAGTAAGTAGGCCCCACAATCAGAGCAAATCATACTGCCTCCATCCAGCTGCTTCGTTCTGGGCTGCTAGATGGCCACTTTGGCTGATGCAAGAGGAGGTTGATGAGGAAGTCTCTGGGTTTAGTAGGGCAATGGATAGGGTGTAGATAAACAAAAAGTGCGGGAAAGTACAGCTAGAACTTCAGCAAGATGTTCTGGAGGTGATGGAGAGGGGGGCTGCCATCTGGAGCACTGGAGATAAGTGTGCATCAGGATACCCCTCTGCAGGGGCGGGTCCAGGCACCAGTGCTCCAAGCGCCTGCCTGGGGCAGTAAGCCGTGTGTGGGGGGGTGCCCTGCCGGTCCCTGCGAGGGTGGCAGTCAGGTAGCCTTCGTTGGCTTGCCTGCGGGAGGTCTGCCGGTCCCGCGGATTCGGCGTCAATTTGGCGGCGGGTACACCGAATCTGCGGGACCAGCGGACCTCCTGCAGGCACGCCGCTGAAGGCAGCCTGCCTGCCGTGCTTGAGGCGGCAAAAAAGCTAGAGCCGCCCCTGCCCCTCTCACCAAAAATAAAGGCCAATATTGGCCCTAGGTGGAGGGAGGGAAATTACCCCAGAGGAGGTGAGTGAATCTCATGTTTTTTGGGGAGGAGAGAGTCATAGTTATTAAATGCTTGAGGATGCTGCTTTTCCAGTAGCAACCTGTGCAGGATGTGAAACAGATAAGGTAAAGGGCTCCTTATGCCATTGTCAATAGTGACCAAAATAAACAATATCTGCATACGCTTTTCCAAACAAAGCTTTTAAAGATTTAAAACAGCTCTGGGGACTCATTCTTTCTGATGAAGGAAGCCAAGAACCAGTATTGCAGGATTTTGCTGATCACTTGGTGTAAGTACCCTTGAGATCTGTGGATCCACTACAGTTACAAAGTGATGGATTGCGGCTCCAAAAACACTGTCTGTTTTAGGGTTTGGGAATGACTGAAGGGAAAATAAATGGGGGTTTATAAGGAGGAAGATGCTGATGGAATATGGAAAGGTATCTTAATACTTAATCCTGTGAATTGTTGAGCCAAAGAGGCATGCAACGAATTTGAAAGGTGGCCATTAACTTACTCACTTTGTTTTCTCAACCCTTTCTCTCCTTGAAAACAATCCACAGGCTTTTCTTGATATGTGAAGTATGCTCCTGCCAGGAGATCAACTATGATATAACAAAACAACATCATGCACTTAATTCCACAGTGAGATTTTCATTTATCTGCTCTAATGGGGTGTGTTTATATTTTCAGGATGGTGGTGTGATTTAGTTAAAATCATAGAATATCAGAGTTGGAAGGGACCTCAGGAGGTCATCTCATCCAACCCCCTGCTCAAAGCAGGACCTAATCCCCAATTAAATCATCCCAGCTAGGGCTTTGTCAAGCCTGACCTTAAAAACCTCTCAGGAAGGAGATTCCACCACCTTCCTTAGTAACCCATTCCAGTGCTTCAGCACCCTCCTAATGAAAAAGTTTTTCCTAATATCTAACCTAACCCCCACCCCCAACTGCTGCTTGAGACCATTACTCCTTGTTCTATCATCTGGTACCACTGAGAACAGTCTAGAGCCATCCTCTTTGGAACCCCATTTCAGGTAGTTGAAAGCAGCTATTAAATCCTCCCTCATTCTTCTCTTCTGTAAACTAACTAATCCCAGTTCCCTCAGCCTCTCCTCATAAATCATGTGCTCTAGCCCCCTAATAATTTTTGTTGCCCTCTGCTGGACTCTTTCCTATTTTTCTCATCCTTCTTGTAGTGTGGAGCCCAATGCATGAGACTGAATGAATTAACAAGTTAATACTTTTTAATTTCTCAGTTTGAAAGAAGAATGAAAAGAAACAGCCATTATTGGAATGTATTTTTATCAGAGTGGGTTAATAGGCTTTAAAAGAGCTGGAGATCGATAATAAAAGAAAACAAATCATTTGAGATCACACAGTTGCATACAATAATGAAATTTTTCCTTCATTATGCACTGTTATTGTTCGCATTAGAGGGCATCCTCGATTTCTGAAAAGTAAAGAACTCAAGAGGGGTATTCTTCAATGCCTGGATTATTAATTACCAGTATATTTTATTCTTCAAAAGAGGTTTTTTTCTTTTAAGTAATAAAACCCTTTTTCACAAAAGGGGAAAATGCTTATTCAGTCAACTGCAGCTTTATTGCATATTTTTCTGCAGAAATTTGAAACATCATCTGTGTGTCTGTGCACAACAATTGTTCTCTGTATGTATCTGGATACGAAGGAGGGATTTAGGTGAGGAAATGCATAAAACGTATAATGCCACCAGTCTGCGGGCAGATTCCTATTGTTGGCAATCTGTAGCCCGATTATGGAGTCAATAGCTGGTATTTGTGTGGGATGTTATCTTTATAAATGCACTGTGCACTGACTGTATGTCTGTTTGAAAGAGCAGTGAAATTTAAAGTTATAGATCCCAACCCTCCAAACGCTTCCACACGTGAAAACTGTGACTCAGCAGGACTTCTTACATGCATTACATTAAGTACATGTGGAGGTGTTTGTAGAATTGGGGCCACAGTAGCATAGTCTTTTGAAAGATTTGATTTTCTTTTCCAGTACATCAGCAGAATGGGAGCATAGTGAATTTAAATTTATTTCTAGCCTGAATACAAAACAGAATCAAAGATCAGAGCTGATAACACAACAGGAGGAGAGCAGAGGCAGCATTTTAGAGAAACAGATGCACTGTTCCCAAATTACTGCCTTTTTTTTTGTTTTTTTTTTAAATCTTTAGTCGATACTGACAGCAGTTCATTAACATTAAGCTAAAAAGAGAATGGGAAAATATATTCCACACAAAGGTTAAAAGCATAGTTTTAAGACTGCTGATTTGGAGTTACGTATTTTCAAGTAGTGGGTTATGGGAACAATAGAGACATAATGGAACAAGGAAAGTGAATAGGGGAATTTGAAAATCAAGGTTTGGAGTTTATCAGATGACGTGAAAGATAAACTGGGAGAAGGAATTGCAATTGGAGCTGAACCAAGAGTTCTAGGTTTTGCCTTGCAAAAAGTTGCCACAAAATGTTAAAAATTTCCATTGTGAAACTTTTCCTAACTTTGGCAAATGTCTTGAAGCATGCAAAACTCTTTATAAAACGTGTTAATAAACAAAATTTTGACCAACTAAAAATGCCATCATTATTAGTTTATCGCTTGTGAGCAGAACCAATGTCTAGTGCTCAGAGCAAGACAAGGAGCCAGGACTCTTAGGGCCTGTTGAAAGTTCTGCCATTATGACCAGAGACAGGTCATTCTTCTGTGCTTCTGTTTACAGATTTGCTTGTTGAGACTAACAATAGTCTGTTATCTTGCATAGTGTTGTAATTAAGCCTTGAAACACCTACCTGTAAAGTGCTCACATGAAATGCCCTATAGAAGTTTCAAGTATTATATTAACGATATATTTATTATATTAATATAACTATATAAATATTTATTAGTAGTATAACTACTTAAATTGTAAGCGCTCTGGAGTAAGGATCACCTTTTTATTGTGTTTTTGTAATGGAACCCTCATCCTCGATTGGGGCTTGCTGAAGTGACTGCTATGCAAATTATACAACTCCCAAGTATTAATAAAATAATAATCTATTAACTTCACTGACCAGTATTGGTAGGTATTGCATGGCAGTCATGATCTAGGCAGACATAAATATCAGTCCTGCAAACACATTAGTACATGCTTGATTTTATTACCATATGTAGTCATCGTAGTGAGGTTAAGCATGCACATCAGTGTGTGGGACCAGTTGTGATAATAAAGTTAAACATATGCATGAGTAGTACCAGGAACTTATGCACATGTGTGACTTTACTATTGTAACTATTCATGGTAGTAAAACATGTGCATTAGTGTTTGCAGGACTGGGGCCTTAGGTCATAGCACTGCCGCGCCCCCTCTACTCCCCCCCCCCCATAAAACAAACAAACCAATCCAGCAAGGGCACTGTGGTAGCAGAAAGTGCAGCTTGTAATGACGGGTATTACTGAGTTATGTAGCAAACAGAACTTTAGAATAGAAATGGAAGTTCCTCATATGCCTGTTATACTTCCACGTGCTGCTGTAAGCTGTGGGGGTGGGAGATGAGGTGGTCCATTGGCATGTTTGTTTGCTGTTTTTGGCTCAGTCTGTTAAATTGTTGGATCAATTCTGTGACTAATAGCTTTTTAAAAAATGTAAAAACTAAAATCCTGTAGACGTTTACTAATCCGTGCACTCTGTTATCTGCACTTTTCCACAAACCGGTGGTGTCACAATCTCTCGGCAAATATTTAAAAGAAGAGTGCTATAGTGATGTCTCATACTATTAAGGCTTCATTTATTAATACTTTTACAAGAGATCCCACAGTGCATTTACTAGCAAATGTTGAAGTTGCATGTATAGTTAATACTAAGTTATATTTGTCCAAATACATGAACAAGTACAACTTGTGATGTCTGCTCCTAACCTGTATTACTGAATTTTCTCACTTTGGCCAAAATCCTGTGCCCAGCAAAGTAACTGAGCTGGAATTACAAGAGGGCAGGATTTTACCACCTGCAGCCCAGATGACTCCTTCAGTCTAATTGCTGGTGTAGCCTCCAAGGTCTTTGAATCTCTCTGGGATACAGTGAGGAAAGAGTTGGACTAGGGATCTGCATAACTGCCCTCCTCTTGCCTGTCTGTTTGTTATTCTGCTCTGCCCTCACACAGCTGGGAGGCTCCCTCTAGTGCTAGAGCTGGGATAGGATTTCCAGTGAGTATTCCAGTTCCAGGCCAAGTACACAATAATTCTGGTTTTAGTAACTGATGTCAGAAGATGGAAGGACCATTTTTTCTATTCCTCCATGTCAGGAGGGATCAGGGCTGGATTTTCAATTAGGCACAGTAGGCACGTGCTGAGGGGTGCCGGCATTCTAGGGGCTCCTAAAAGTTAAGTGGGTTAAAAGTTTCATTTTTTTTACAGAAAACACAAAGGTCAGCTGTAGGCAGTGCAGGGCCGGGGGGCAGGCACTGAAGATGCTGTCCCTAGGGGCGTGTAAGGTGTATATCCAGGCCTGGGAGGGATACTGTCCATTATTACGTGATTTTCCTTTACAGTGTGTGGTTGCTTTGCTTTTAATCCCAGCCATAGGTGCTGACTTCATGGGTGATCTGGGGCTGGAGCACCCACGGGGAAAAATGGTGGATGCTCAGCACCCATCAGCAGCCCTGTCAAAACCTCTCCCCCTAGCGCCTTCTGCCCACTCATGGGCCCAGACGGTCAGTGCCTTCCTGCCCCTCCCCCACCTGCCACAGATCAGCTGTTTCATGGCATCAGGAGGCACTTGGGGGGAATGAGGAGGAGCGAGGGGGGAAGGGGAAACAGTGCGCTCGGGGAGGGGGCAGAACTGGCTGGGAAGAGGTGGAGTGGGGGCAGGAAGAGGTGGGGATGGGAAGAAGCAGGGATGGGAAGAAGCAGGGCAGGAGTGGGGCATTGCGGAAAGGGGTGGAGTGGGGGCAGGGCCTGGGCAGAGCTGGGGCACCCTCCGGCAGATTAGAAACTCAATGCCTATGATCTCTGCCCCTCACAAGTGCTTTTTAAAAAGACAACAGCAAAGCCAAACATTCAATCAGGAAGAGTGGACAGACTGACCTGCCTCTTTGGATGCTATATTTTACCCTCTGAATTGTAATTGCTCACGAACTGTCGTGTATCTTTCACTGATTCTTTAATTGCACTCCAGTGGTAGCAATAAGTCTCCCCTAACCATCTGAGGGAAAAAAAGCCTAGCTGGGTGCTGCTTGCACCACTGATATAGGGGTGTCTCAGTAACCCTGATGGAGAACTTATGCAAGAATAAAAAGAGGGGTAGGTGGAGATCTTAGTGGGGAGGACAAGTAGATTCTTGTACTGTAGTTGTTGCTATTAATGCATTTTTCTTTGCCTTTTTTGTTGTTGCTGCAGACTTTGCATCAGTAGTACCTCTGTGTTGCCTATTAGTCTTTTAAATAAAAAGGTGCTTGTCCAGATCCACAAAGGTATTTAGGCTTCTAATTTCCATTGGCATTAATAGAAGTTAAGAGCCTAAATACCTCTGTGGATCTGGGCCTTGGTGCTAATAAAAGAGATACATCCCACCTCCAGCTTTGGTTTATCCTCTTCTCTTTCTCTATCCTCTTTAATTTTGGGAAATTTGTACACTCCATTCCCGTTACTGTTTCCAGCTCTCCAAATCTGACACTATCTCCAGAACAAAAGCTAAATAAAAATAAAAGAGCTTGGGAGAGAATAAAGAAAAAAGATCTGGTGTCTTGTCCCATGTCCCTACCTCACACCCCCTCATCATCTGCTCAACATACTCACTGCCTGAGCTGTCACTGTTTTGTTTGTGATCACTGATGGTCACATGGGTAAAAACATAATTATATTTAGGGTACAAGTTTCATAACAAGCTGATTTTACTCTTTTACCTCTAGCTCTACATCCACTGTGATGCATAACTCTTATTTAAAGGGGAAACCACTTCTTGCTTATAACAAAACTTCACCAGTGAAAAATGGTTGTTGGTAGACTTCTGAGCTCTCTTTCTCTCTCTCTGTCTCTCGTTTTGTTTTGTGTCCTTCATAAAACTGGCAGAAAGCCACACTTTAGCAGATTTTCTTTACAGCTGAAAATTAATATTTACAAACCCTTCCAGGGTCTGTTGGTGAGTAGTGATATTTGAGTCTGCAGACAGAAATAATAAATATTTGGGTGAAAAAAATCTGAGTACAAAAGTAGGCATGTGACTAATGTCATCATAGACCTTGATGTGGGTTATAAAAAGTAGATCAGGAAATGTTTTCATAGATAAGGAAAGCTGCTGAGTTTGCTGGATTTCAGTGACTCCAAGTAGTGATCAGGACAACAAACTTACAGAATATATGGAGGAAAGATCGTGTTTCAAGAAATAGAACAGGCCTATTTTTTAAATTAGTTTGAGCAGAAAACACTCAATGCTATTCTAAACTGAATTCTAGGAATAGAATCAGTTATGACAAATAAGATTGAAATTGGGAGCATCTAGCTATTACCTGATGATCACAATACCACTTAATTTGATATATGGTACTTATTACTGGCTATGAAAACACCAACATTTTTGACATTGGGAAAGATGAGTAAGAGGGAATGTGAATTATGGTACAAAATCCTGCCTGAATTCTTTAACGAGTGGGACATATTTAAAGGGACAAAATCCAGACCTGGAGGTCCAAAATTCAATGTTGTGTCCTCGTATCTGCATGTTGATTTTTATATGTATTTTGAAAACATCACTGTTTCAGTACTCCAACACAGGTTGGATAGTGAGTAAGACAGGATTCAGCATGGAAGGTGGCTGGGTCTGGAGGTTCAATGAGTGAGGAAGAGAGTATATGGTAAGTATAGGGTGACCAGATGAGAGGAAGAAAATATTGGAAATATCGAAACACATGGGGGGGTGGTTGCGGCAGAGCAAAAAAAAATAGAAAAAGAAAAAGGGAGTACTGTGAAATATTGGGACAAATGCCTACATATTGGGATGGTCCCAATTTTATTGGGATGTCTGGTCACCCTAGGTAAATGAGACTGGGATGTTGGATGAGGGGGAAATAATACATGAACATATAATTAAAGACTGTACTGTGTCATAACATGTGCACAAGACTACAGAGTTCCTATTGGGAACCAGGAAGTGGGCAGGCAGGCAGTCTTAACTTAAAGATGCCCTGATTTCTGAGGGCTATATTCTGCAACTTTAACATTCCTTTTATGTAATTTTTAATTTAATTTAGCCAGGAGAAAGACTGATGGCTGGAGTTATTGATTAGACACGCTTCTGGGAGTCAAGCACTGGGTTTCTATACCTGTCTGCTACAGATTTCCTGTGTGACCTTGGCCGCTCTGTGTCTTAATATCCCCCATTTATAACCTTAATATATAATAATTTACCTACCTCCCAGGGAGTTAGGGCTAAATGTGGTGGTGGAGATCCTTGAATGGAAGGCATTGTTTAAGAGCGAGATATTTTTATTAATTCACTGTATTACTCAGCCCTTCTTGTTGTAAGTTTTAAAAATGAAAAAAGGAATATAAATGACTGTTGCTCAGTTCACTTATTTCTGCAATTAAAGAATTTCTTAAAGAATTGAGGTCTTATTTTCATTAACATCTTAACTCTGTGCAGTGCTAACAAATGCTATTCCTTATCCGTAAGAATCTGTTAGGAAATCACCTAGAGAATTGTATATTTCTTTGCAAACATTTAGAAATAATTTCATTAGTGTTTCTTTCCAGAAACCTGAACAAGTAATTATGCATTCTGTCAAATTCTCATAAATACTGAATTTACTGAGTTATAATGTGGCATAGTTGGATTCACTTGAGGGGAAAACAACCTTTAGATACAAAAAAGTAGTATTTACATAAGCATATATTCTTGTTAGAGATTATTACAGTTATGGCTAAGATCAAATAATATTATAGCTTGTCGTGAAATATATCTTCAAGTCATGCTTGGATTTGATATTCTCTCTTTCTTTGTAATTCATACCATCTGTATGCAGAAAATAGCAATTTTCTACATACAAAGCGTTAATCCAGAAATTGATCTTGGAATATTTAATCCTCTTCCTCAATATCATTTGCTGTCAGTATTGCAGAAATCCTATTTTAGTTTGATGCCACATGGTCACCTACTGAGGATAACTGGCGGGCAACTAATTTTTTTTGATGGACATATGGACAAGCCTGCTGTTGTTCTTGGCCACAAGATAACTCCTGTCTACCCTCCCACACTTACTTTGAAATGTGTCCCCAGTAGGTCCATAAAACAAGCCCTAACTGCACCATTCCATCCCCAGTTGGCTGCATGAATAGGTGTCTTAGTTTCTGGCCATGTTGAGGTGCGTCTAAAGCTCTTTGTGAGCACTATCTTCACTCCAATTAATCATGCTGCATTAATTGCAGTTTAAAGGAAGGTCCATGTTGTCTTTCCAGCCACAGGGTAAGTACTGTACTGCAGTTGCAGCTGCAGCAGGGGAGAGAGGCTGGGGAAATGTACTGAAACATGACAAGATACTGGCCGCAAGGGAAGGATTAATGTATAATAAAACACACATTAAAATGTTAAATGTTTAATTAAAAAATCTTAATATAATTAAAAAAAGAAGTGAAAAGGCCTGTCTGTGCCATTCTGTAAGCAGTAGGTCGGGAAGAACAGAAACACTACCATTGCATAGACTTAGGAAAAATGTCTGCCTTGTTAAGCTAATAGAGTAATCTGAATGGATGAGCATTTGTAGTTGCTTCACAAGGTTAAAATTCAAGTTGCATGAACTATGTCTTCTTCCCACAGCTAATACACCTAAACTATCTTAATCAGAGCATTTATTCCCCCATCTTTCCTGCAAAGTCTTAAATTCTAGACATAATTTGATCCCACTGTATATGTTTTTGATGTGTAGCTTCAATATCTTTCAAAGTACTTCAAATATCTTATTTATCTTCTTAAATAAGTGAATGGAGTTGCGGCTGGGTACCTGAGATGGACCATACTGATGATGCCACATTCAAGGCAGATTGCAAGAACTAGGGCAGACAATCCTCAAAGATGGTGGTTTACTCTATAATTAGATTCACCACGCCAGGCACAGATGAGCTTCCACAGTACCATACTAGTTAACCAGAAGCCAAAACACAGTTCGTTTTAGGCATTCCAGCCTTTGGCTCCCATCCAGACAACCCAATCTAATATAGTGAGAGGTTGCTGAAAACTCATTTCACCATGTGTGAGGTTCATTCTAATCCAAAAGGATGACACACATCCCAGATAAAACACTGCTTTTGAGAGGAGAGTGACAGTTTCAGAAAAGTGTTTTAGAAGTCCCACCTCCATATGTGTTCCTCAGTTTTTTGGATATCTATTATGATTCACAGAAAAGTTACTTCTTATTTGGGGCTATTTAGGATTATAGCCAAAGAAATTCCTTTATGTCATAAAGGATTCTTTAATTTGTACAGGATTCCCATAGTGAGTATTTATACTGATTTTGCAGTTAATAAATTAATCGAAGAAATTTCAGTAGTCAGCTGACAATTGCTTAGCCCTGTGGTTTTCAACCATTTTTCATTTGGGGACCCCTAAACATTTTTGAATGGAGATGCGGACCCCTTTGGAAATTCTGCCTGTGATCCGCAGACTCCTACATAGAAGTCTTAGATTGAAAACTGACTAAACAGAATTCAACTATAAATGTTGCACATACTTGGCATGGCATTTGACATAGTATGAGACAGGGCGCTAAGCTGTGAGCTTCTGTGGTAATGACAACACTTCTGGGTTTTGACCTGTAGGTTGGGGTATTCACATACACTTAATTGATCAGAAAAATCAAATGCCTATTCTGGGATCTGAAACTTTATTTTCATAGTCACCTTTTGCAGATCCCTTAGATATAGTCTTCAGACCCCCAAGGGTCCATGGACCACAGGTTGAAAATCACTGGCTTAGCATGTTTGCAATTGCTCTGGAACATTAATCATTATGTTTTGGTGCTGAGATCTACAAATATACAGATAATTGCTTTAAATCTTCAATCTGCATTGGAATTTATTGATTTAAATTTAGTATTAGTGTTTGTTTACTGTAACCTCTGTTTATCGTAAAACAAAATTCTTGTGGTCTCTGCTCAGATGTGACTAGAACTCACCAGACAATCTTGCCTAAAGATGGTTTCAAACCTAATCCATTTTCGGTGTGTTTTTGCTGAACCATTAAGCCATACTAATAATATTTGGTTTTGGACTGCTTTCCTGTTGCTCCACACTTTGGGGCAGTTTTGACCAGTGAGGGAGGCAACGAAGTACATACTCTTAGAACAAATGTGTTGTGAAATGTATAAGTCAAAATCCCCCTTTCCCCCTGACCCGACACCGCCCCCACAGATTATCTCAAATATCTAGCACTGTAATGGAGATACTATAGGCTGTATCCTCAGCTGAGCAGAACAGAAGGGGCAAAGATGCCTCTAAGGGCAGGTCCAAGGCCATCCCTAGCCATTTTGGTGCCCTACGCAACCCCCCCCCCCGAGCAACACAAGTTACAACACCGTAAGCGCTGTCCACACCAGCACTATGTCAGTGGGAAATGCTCTCCTGCCAGTATAGCTTCCACACCCGCGAGAGGTGGAGTAATTATGTCGATGGGAGAGCTCTCTCCCATTGGCATAGAACAGTGGTAGGCAACCTATGGCACGTGTGCCGAAGGTGGCACGCGAACTGACTTTCAGTGGCACTCACACTGCCTGGGTCCTGGCCACCGGTCTTGTGGGGGCTCTGCATTTTAATTTAATTTTAAATGCAGTGTCTTAATTTTAAAAACCTTATTTACTTTACAGTTTAGTTGTATATTATAGACATAGAAAGAGACCTTCTAAAAACATTAAAATGTATTACTGGCACGTGGAACCTTAAATTAGAGTGAATGAATGAAGACTTGGCACACCACTTCTGAAAGGTTGCTGACCCCTGGCATAGAATGTCTTCACCAGACATGTTACAGTGGCGCAGCTGTATCAATGCAGCTGTGCTGATGTAGCACTTCTAGTGTAGACTGGCCCTAAGTCATCTGTGTGCCTCCCCATTCCTGGGGCTGGCTGCATGCTAAACCAACCTCTGGCATAATTTAGAGAAGCTACAGTGCCTCCATCCTACTCCTGGGCCTGGCCTGCCCCAGAATGCCTTCTGCATAGATGGAGTGAGTGATGCAAGGGGCCATAGGGAATTTCCCTATCAGAAACTCTTTGGCTTCACTTGGGTGTCTGGAACCTGAGTGCACAGACCTAACAGCAGGGTAAGGGACAATTCATCCTAAGAAGAATTTACTAGGTCAATGGCTCTCAACCTTTCCAAACTACTGTACTCCTTTCAGGAGTCTGATTTGTCTTGTGTACCCCGAAGTTTCACCTCACTTAAAAACTACTTATATTTTTATATCTGATTTTGTAAACAAGAGTGTCACAGCAACTAATACTGAAAAAGTACTTACTTTCTCTTTTTTAACCATATCATTCTAAAATAAATCAATTGGAATATAAATACTGTACAGTAATTACATTTCAGTGTATGTAGAGTAGTATAAACAAGTCGCGTGAAATTTGTTTGTACAGACTTCACTAGTGCTTTTTGTGTAGCTTGCTGTAAAACTAGGCAAATATCTAGATGAGTTGATGTACCCCCAGAAGACCTCTGTGTACCCCTGGTTGAGAACCACTGTACTAGGTGATACCCAATGCTCACACACAGAACAGAACTGTTGAAGAGTGAAAGACACAATAGAAGCCTTGTTACCAGCTCCAGGATAGGCAGTCAAAGCTCACTTAATGAGAAGGAGGAAATGTATTGCTTAAGAGCATGAAGAAATAGATACCACAGCAGATATAGCTCTCTCTTTCCATATAGTTGTTTTTCTATTTTCAGGATTGTGATTTTTTCAAATTGTGGCTAGCAATATAGTATATTTATTTTTTTAAACTTTGCAAAAGGCATAGGCTATTGTTCTTGCAGTAAATACATAAAATAAACGAAGATTGCAGAAGAGTCATGAAAAATAGTGAGTAAGTTCCACAATAGCATGCCTACTTCTTTGTTTCTGGTTTGCACATCATAATAACTTTGCAAGAACCCTACTCAAGCACCATAACCCTTGCAATTAAAATTGCTCATAAATATTCCCTTGTTAAATTAAATTTCTTATTTCTTTATAGCACTGTTAGCTAGACAGGATACTTCATTGGTAAGAATATTGTGCTTTGCCATGCTAAAATCACATTGGTCCTGATGTTGATCCAACAGATTTTTTATTAGACTTTTGAGAGCACTGACTGTAGCTTAATATCTTTTTGGTATAAGAACCATCATTAATCTAAGAAACTCTAATTGCTGTATGAGATTAAAACTACAAGACTGAGACTTAATGCAAATTTCTTTCTTTCTTTCTCCAAGATGTTTTTGGGAATTTGCCTTTCTAGACAAAATGTTAGGAATTGTTGATACTGATTTTTATCTTTAAAGTTTTGCTTTCTGTTATGAATAGAATGTGATAGTTATTGATAAATGAAGAGAAAATAGAAAAAAGTCCCATTGGAAGGGTATGAGAGCCTGGGGTTGAACCCACTATGGCTACAGGATGAACCTCACCTGAGAGAGATCAGGTGATTCCCCTGTAAAGAGCAGCTGGAAACTACCAGGGAGGAGGGGGGAAAGGGATGCTTAGAGGGAACAGAGACTATGAGGAATGAGCGCAGGCTCTAGCGATGTCCTGGGATTAAGACTCTAGTGAGGAAGGGCTGCAAGTAGCCTGGTAATACAGGAGAGACCCTGAATAGATAAGGGAAAGAGTGCCAAAGCTCCTCAGGCGGGGAGACCTGGGAGTAGAAATGCTTGTGTGTGGGACTTTAATTTTGGACTCTGAGTTTTATTTTGAGTTATGTTCTGTTAATAAATGCAAACCTCAGTGAAATATTTTGACCTCAGAAAAAGTGTGGAATCTGAGTAATGAGCCTTTTGAGGGAGAAGTTATTAACAGGGTAGCCCAGAGACATTCCTGGCCAGGAGGGGGTGCATGGGAGGCAGCCAAATCCTGTTACACAGGGGAAAAGAGGATCATGGAAACTCTGTATCTCCTTGTGGCATTTCCATGTGTGCATCACAAGGTGAAGGATTTGTAGGGAGGGACCTTTGGAGGAGGCAGGGATGTGACTTTCCCTGGAAAAGAATCTGCAGCCCTGTGTATAATCTCTTCTTTTGTGTTGCCCTTCATGTTGACTGTATTCGTTCTACCCTATACAACAGCTACATGGCTCTCTGAAGAGCTGTACTACTAATGGCCAAAGCCTGCCCTGGCCTGATTGGCCCCATGGGGCAAGACTGTCTTTAATGATATAACATTTGGGAGTTCATATTTCTAGTGTTTCTACCTGCTCCAGCTCTGGAAAACTTTTTTTACATGGGCAGCTTGTGGTTCTCCCAGCATAAGTGTAGTTGATAGAAAATGTTCCACTTGCACTTCAAATCCATTGGGCCTATTTCTCTGCTCTCCTGCACTGGGTTTAGTCATTAGCACCTGTGATATATGCAATCATGTGCCAGCAGTGCTCCTCTGCCATGTACATTGGCCAGACCGGACAGTCTCTACACAAAAGAATAAATGGACACAAATCTGACATCGGGAATCATAACAATTAAAAACCAGTAGGAGAACATTTCAACCTCTCTGGTCACTCAGTTACAGACTTAAAGGTGGCAATTTTGTAACAGAAAAGCTTCAGAAACAGACTCCAGTGAGAAACTGCTGAACTTGAATTAATATGCAAACTAGATACCATCAGTTTAGGCTTGAATAGAGATGGAATGGCTGAGTCATTACACACATTGAATCTATTTCCCCATGTTAAATATCCTTACACCTTCTTGTCAAAATATCTGAAATGGGCTATCTTGATTATCACTACAAAAGTTTTTTCTCTTAATTAATTAGCCTCTTAGAGTTGGTAGGGCAGCTTCCACCTTTTCATGTTCTCTGTATGTGTATATATATATCTCCTTACTTTATGTTCCACTCTATGCATCCAATGAAGTGGGCTGTAGCCCACGAAAGCTTATGCTCAACTCTCTAGTCTCTAAGGTGCCACAAGTACTCCTGTTCTTTTTGCAGGTACAGACTAACATGGCTGCTACTCTGAGACCTGCGCAAAGGAGTGTAAAATGCTAACAAATCAAGATGGCAACAATTTCAACTTGGGGTAAATAACTTCTCAAGATGGTAAACACTGGAAAAACAGACCCATTATTGCTCATCATGTCATCTTTTAAGAATTGCTCCCTGTCATCTTGATAACATCCTTCTTTGTATTTGTAAATCACTATCATAGAATATCAGGGTTGAAAGGGACCTCAGGAGGTGTCATAAACAGATAGTTAAGGGTTAATATCTCTTTTACCTGTAAAGGGTTAACAAACAGGGAACCAAACACCTGACCAGAGGACCAACCAGGAGACAAGATACTTTCAAATCTCGGTGGAGGGAAGCCTTTGTTTGTGTTTTTTGGGGTTGTTTTTTTCTCTCTGGGCTCTGAGAGTGACCACACGTACCTACAGGCTCTCTAATCTTCTATTACAATTTTGTAAGTACAAAGGTAGAAAGGCGGTATAGTCTTTTTATTTGTTTTTCATTATTTGCAAATGTGTATTTGGCTGGAAGTATTTTAAATTGTATTTCTGCTGGAGGAGGCTGTTTCTCCAATTTCTAGAAGCTGACAGACCCTGTAATATTCCATCTTGAATTTACAGTGGTTTTTTTATTCTTTTTTTCTTTTATTAAAAGTTTTGCTTTTAAGACCTGTCTGATTTTTTCCCTTGTTAAGGCTCAAGGGAACTGAGTCTGTACTTAACAGGGAAGGAAAAGGGAGGGGGAGAGAAAGGGAGGGGAGCCCACCTGATTTCTCTGTGTTGTGATTCAAGGAGTTTGGATCACGGTGATCTCCTAGTGTACCCAGGGCGGGAAAGATCTGGGAGGAAGAAAGGAGAAGGGGGAATCCCTTTGTTTAGATTCACGGAGCTTGAATCTGTATATCTCTCCAGGAGCCCAGGGAGGGAACACCTGGAGGGGAGGAGGGGGAAGGGAAATGGTTTATTCCCCTTTGTTGTGAGACTCAAGGAATTTGGGTCGTGGGGGTCCCCAGGGAAGGTTTTGGGGGAGACCAGAGTTTATCAGGCACTCTAAGTCCTGATTGGTGGCAGCACTACAGGATCTAAGCTGGTAATTAAGCTTAGGGGAATTCATGCTAGTACCCATATTTTGGATGCTAAGGTTCAAAATTAGGAATTATACTATGACAGGAGGTCATCTAGTTCAATCCCCTGTTCAAAGCAGGACAAATCCCCAGAATTTATTTTTTAACCCCACTTTCCTAAATGGTCCCCTTGCGGATTGAGCTCACAACCCTGGGTTTAGCAGGCCAATGCTCAAACCACTGAGCTATCCCTCTATCTGCTGTGTTGCTGTTAGCTGTGCTCCAGTCTACACCTAGTTTAGCTCTCCTTGTCTATTTTATTTTCTGAATCTTTTATTCTGTTAGTTGCCCTTCTTTGAACTCTCTCTCCAGCTTGTGTGGGTAAGGAAGCCAACCTTGATAAGGTGCTTTCTTGCCAGAAATCTTATGTTGCCACAAATATTGTGGGCATCTAAAGACTTCCAGGAAAGATGATCAAAAATCAGTGAAGATAGGTCAGAACGAACATTTGAGGGAAGGAAAGAAAATTATTCAAAGATAAATGTATGTCCTCAAAGGAAAGGTATACTGAACAGCTATCAATACACCAGGATTATAAGAGGCTAGTCTGATGAACCAAAGATTAATACTCAATTATTTTTGGCAAAGAAATTACCAAAAGTACAGAAAAGTTAATAGGTTACATATGAATGGAAGAGAGGAAAAATGACAAGAAAAGCAAAGGTAGAGAAGAAGAAATGCAGATAACATTAAGAAAAAAGGCCTTTTAATATTACAAGTACATGAGGCATGAAAGGTCAGTGAATGTGGAAGAGAGGCCTCTAATGGATAGACAGGTAATTTATTGACAGGGTAATGAAGACATTGATTTGGAAAAAATTATTAAATGAATCCTTTGCCTCAGTGCTCACAAAGGAGAAGGAAGGAAGGGAGTAAAATGCCTAAAGCAAGGAGGGTTATAAAAGAATAGGTGGTCAGGAAATTAGAATGAAGATGCAGGGCCAGGTGGGATCCATTTAATAATTCTGAGGAAGGAATGAAAGAAATTAGAAGATTTAGAAGATATTCAGAATGTCTCATGACCACAAGGAGATAATAAGGGACTAGAAAGAAAATATCTATATTTCAGGCAGAGTCTAGGGAAGACCCATGAACTGCAGTTTTGTCGGGACATCTTTCAGGATTAGGACAATGAAAGCCCAATGGTGTCACAATGGATCCCAGGATCCCAGGAGAGGGCAGGGGTGATACCCATGATGGTGAAACTTTCTCTATGCCCTTCTTTCAGTTAGTGATTGTTGCATTTGCTTCTCCAAATTTTCCCATAATACTTTGATGGAGTGATGGACAGAACAGCTGGCTCCCTCATTATTTTGTTCACCACTTAGGCCTCATTTCCTATGAACCAATTCTGGTTTATTAATTTTTGGTCCCACACTTTTCTTGGTTACCAGGGATGATTTGTAAAAACAGTCCTTGAATTATACCAGTAAGCCGTTTTGTATGGATTAATTCAGTCTTTATCTTCCTTTTGCACCTTTTCCCATCAACACTTACTGTTATAGGTTATTGTGACATTTTATGAACTTTCAGTTCATAAAGCAGTTGAGCTCACAATTAGGGTAAATTTGTAGGCCCAATTATTACAACAGATCCCTCTGGCCAGTTAGGTGAGGTATTAATGGACTCCAAATTGTCCTTGGCCAGAATCATAGTGACCATAACAAGATGCTTCAAAGTTATTGGTGGGGCTTGTAAAATATAGAAAAAAGAATATAGAGCAATTGCAGAACTGCAACAGGAAATGTAAGGTTTTGCAGAGAAGTAAGGGGAAGGAAGTCAATGGGAGTTAGGTGCCTAAATGACTTTGAGGATTTGGGTGTAAGAGGTTAGATAAGTATTTAGAAAACAGATTGAGGAATACAACTGCCAAGTTTTTATAATAGATACATTTTATTGCTGAAAAGAATGACATAGAAAAGCAAGGCAGATGGGAAAAACCCATAACTGAGACATGATTTTAGTAGTTCTTTGTAAATGTTGGGCACTAGCCTTGTAAAAATCATTTCTCCTTGTTCTCACATGGCCTGTTTTTCGGGGGGCTAAGAACCCACAACTCCCATAGAAATCATTGGGAGCTGTAAATGCTCTATACCTCTGGAAATCAAGCCACTTGTCCCCAGATCAAACGTACAGCTTCACCTAGGATGGCATGAACTGTACTCTCAGCTGCTTCTGTTCTGAACTGAAAGCTCAACTCTGGAGAAATTTTGCTGAATCATCTTTTGCAGAATTTACTCCTTGGAATTTTTCCCATGCAGAGAGGAGCACTTCAAAGTAATCTTGGGCATGCAGCAGTATAGACTTCAAAGAGCACAGTTTAGGTGTTTTTGTTTTTTTTAATTTTTAAATATGGATAGTTGAGACTGTTAATTAATGCTACAAATGTAAAGGTTTTGTATCCTACTACTCTGATAAAATATTTCTGTGGTATTTGCATGAGGCTCAGAATGTTATAGATGCTAGAGGTAAGCACAGTGGTTTTCAAACTGTGGGTCGCGACTCGGAACTGGATTGCAGAATGGAAGGCACTGGGTCGTGGCAGCTCTGGTCATCACTGCTGACCAGGCTGCCCAGCTAAGGCAGGCTAGTTCTTACCTGTTCTGACACTGTGCTGCGCCCCAGAAGCGGCCAGCAGCAGGCCTGGCTCTTAGGCTGAGGGGTCACAGGGCTCCGTGCACTGTCCCGCGCACCGGTTCCACGTTCCCAGCCAATGGGAGCTGGGGGGAGGGGCGCGGTGCCTGTGGGTGAGAACCGCGTGTAGCCACTTGTGCGCCTTCACCTAGGAGCTGGATCTGCTACTGTCTGCTTCTGGGGTCCGTGGTGCCAGGACAGGCAGGAAGCCTGCCTCTGCACCTGTGCTGTGCCGCTGACCGGGAGCTGCCTGAGGTAACCGCACACCCCTGTCCCCACCCCAGAACCTGTACCCCCATCTCAGAGCCCTGACCCCCTACTGCACCTTACTGCCCAGCCCTGAGCCCCCTCAAACCCAGAGCCCCCTTCTGCACCCCAAACCCCTCATCCCCAGCTCCGTTGGGTTGCAGGCATCAACAGTTTTCTTCAACTGTGTCACCAGAAAAAAAGTTTGAAAGCCACTGGTATAGCACACACTTTTTTTTCCCTGTACCAACATTTCTTAGTTACAGTGGGCTAGGGAGCTTCGTATCTCTCAGCTGTGCCTTATTACTTGACCACACTATCTTCTGTGGGCTGAAGGCCAAGGGCTCTTGGAGTCTCATCAAGGTTCTGCCACTGACTCAGCACAGGCCTTGGGAAGACGCTTAATATCAATGTGTGTCTGCAAAATGAGGGTCATGGTAGTTACCTAATATGGACGTTGTGCGTATTAGTGAGTGCCAGATCCTGAGGTGAATTACGGTAGTGCAGCAGCACTAAAATGAATGAATCTACTCTGATTTACACCAGCAGAGGAGCTGGCCCAGAAGGTCTAAGTATACCATGTGTTAATTATTATTGTTGAACTAGATTTACCTCTATCCCAAACAAACCTGAAGTCAGAAAAGCTGGTGAATAGAGAAATAAATTATGCATTTGCAAACCTCTTGAGTCCAAAGGGCATTAATTCAGTGAGTTTAGGTGGCGTCAGTTGTTAAGGCAGATTGAACAAGAGGGTAGCCTGTACCAAGCCTGGGAGAGGAGAGACAGCTCTCCCTCCACATGTAGCAGAGAAGAGGGAGCTGTGCCCCTCCTCCCTTCCCTCCACACCTCATCCTTTTAAACTCTTGGCAGAGTTTCTGTTAACAAACGTCGCTTGGAATTTTCGCTGTAGAGCAGTTTTAACTTCTGTCAGACTCCAAAAGAGCTATGCTGAATGGAGCTAGCCATTAACGTTAGACTCACTCAGAGCTGGTGCAAGGATATTTTGCGCCCTAGGCGAAACTTCCATCTTGCGCGCGCCACCCCCCCCCCCAAAAAAAAATCACATACATTATACACAATACACGGTCACGAAATTGTGCCCCAGACCTTTTTTTTTTAATCTGCCATGAGGCTGCATCAACTGTAAACGAAAAAAAAAGAAATTTTATTCCTATCAGTCCTTTTTCTTGTTCACTATTAAAAGTAAAGGATAGAGAATGCATGTCACTTACTATAATTAACTATTTGAATTTCATCAACTGTTTGACGTAAATATTGATTAAGAGATCACGATGACTTTCAAGCTTAAGCCTGAGTATTCAAGCCTTGTTAGGTTTATGTTGCAACCATTACACTAAACAAAAGCACAGATGTAGGCAGATCTTATCCTACTGATGTAACAGCAACTGCTCTGGATAGGATCAAAAAGTTGTTCCATATTAGGGGTTGTCAGGTTTCTCAGAGGCATCGTGGTCCAGGTTTGTTTTAAAGAAATAGACCCCTATCCTGCAATCACTTATGCAGGAGGTATCTGTTAAGATGTTTTGCCTTGTTCTGCTTTACCTCACTTGAGATAGGTGCAATTCAAGCATCTGACAAAATAATAGGAGAGCAACCTTCCAAGTTAGTAAGGAAAACATCTGGCTAGTACAACCTAGGATCCCACTATTGTGCTGCTCTGCTAGAAAGAATGATAAAAGATTAAAGTTCACAGAAGGTACAACTCCAAGGTGCTCCGAGCTGTCCAGCTAATCCTTGAATGTTACATTGTAAGAATTCACATGCAAATCCCATTTGCTTGATTCGAAAGAGGAGGCCATCAATGGGAGAGGCCTGGGAGCTCTAGAGATATTAATAGTTCATGTCTGTTCCAGTATTTAGTATCAAATCAGGGCTTTACCTGTCAGCAAACAACCACCACACCTACTTATTTCTCAGCATCCTGCATGTTGTGGCTAGATGGTGATCCTGAGTCACTTGTTACCTTACACAAGAGAAACCTACATTTTAAAGAATTATTTCAAATGGGACAATAAAACAGGAGTAACAAACTTTCTGCTTTTCTGAGGTAATAGCCCCAGAAGTTCTTTATTATTTAACAGAGAGCCTGAGCTGAATGCTGGAACAGGAGGCAATATGATGTTGAAGGGCTTCTGTGAAGGAAGAGGAAGAAGTGGCTCTTGGAGCCTCTGGGCCTGATCTAAAACCAATTGAAATCAGTGGGAATTTTTCCACTGACTTCAATATCTGGGGATTGGTCCTGCTTTGAGCAGGGGTTGGACTAGATGACTTCCTGAGGTCCCTTCCAACCTTGATATTCTATGATTCTATGAAGGTGGATCAAGGCCTCTGATAACAAGAGTAACTTTTGTAAACTTCTCATTTCTGGGCAATGAAAATACTTACTTACTGAAATAAGGACATGATTGCTGGGGATGGAAGAGATGTGGAGATATCAGACGATGAAAGGCTTACAGTCACCTGGGTTGGGGATCTGGGCTAAGGGTGGTTGGTGGTGAAGTAAGATAGGAAATACGTGTAAACCAGCTCTTAAGCTAAGAAGTGGGGGCTTAGTAGGTTTTAACACATGCAATAGTTTAAAACAACACACAAGGGTGTATGGATTGTTTGTAAGGGGTCTGTTTAGTAATGAAATAGAAAATCACTTCAAGTTTAGAAAATGCAGGAACAGTAGGATACAAACAGGAAAGGGAATATAAAAAACTGTACAGATTTTGTAGAACATGATGTGAACCTAATAAGTAACTATGTCACCTGATTTTTGTATCCTCCTCTTCCCATTTCCTTATTTTGCTCCCATTGTTTGTCACTATCACTTGGTGTCATTTTTAATTTAGATCACAGGCTCTTTGGG
Organism: Gopherus evgoodei; assembly: GCF_007399415.2. Classification (NCBI taxonomy): domain Eukaryota; kingdom Metazoa; phylum Chordata; order Testudines; family Testudinidae; genus Gopherus; species Gopherus evgoodei. The sequence continues at coordinate 89,338,310 of NC_044329.1, forward strand.
CTAGTGAGTCTCTTTTATTTGTCTGCAGAGATCCTAGAACATTTTTGGACACAGAATACATAAGTAATAATATTCATAACAATAATTGCCAAGTGATATACAAACTTAAATGGGATAGAGCCCAGGGGATCCCCCGGGTCAGCGCGCCGCCGCGGCAGCCGGCAGCCCAGGGGATCCCCTGGTATAGGGAACCCCCTGGGCTCCGGGCTGCTGCGGTGGCGCACTGACCCGGGGGACACCCTGGGCTGCCAGCTGCCACGGCGGCACCCTGACCCGGGGGACACCCTGGGCTACCGGCTGCCCCGGCGGCACCGTGACCCAGGGGGCCCCTGGCCTGCCGGCTGCCGCGGCGGTGCACGCTGACTCAGGGTCAGTGTGCCTCCGCGGCAGCCGGCAGCCCAGGGTTTCCCTGGGCCAGGGGATCCCCTGGGCTGCTGCGGCGGCGCGCTGACCCGGGGGACACCCTGGGCTGCCGGGTGCCACGGCGGCGCACTGACACGGGGGACACCCTGGGCTGCCAGCTGCCGCGGCGGCGCACTGACCCGGGGGACACCCTGGGCTGCCGGCTGCCACGGCGGCGCACTGACACGGGGGACACCCTGGGCTGCCGGCTGCCACGGCGGCGCACTGACACGGGGGACACCCTGGGCTGCCGGCTGCCACGGCGGCGCACTGACACGGGACACCCTGGCCTGCCGGCTGCTGCGGCATCACCCTGACCCAGGGGGCCCCTGGCCTGCCGGCTGCCGCAGAGGTGCGTGCTGACCCAGGGTCAGTGCGCCTCCGTGACAGCTGGCAGCCCAGGGTTTCCCTGGGCCAGGGGATCCCCTGGGCTGCCGCGGCGGCGCGCTGACCCAGGGGATCCCCTGGGCTCTGGGCTGCTGCAGCGGCGCGCTGACCCAGGGGATCCCCTGGGCTCTGGGCTGCTGCGGCGGCGCGCTGACCCAGGGGACACCCTGGCCTGCCGGCTGCTGCGGTGGTGCGCGCTGACCCAGGGTCAGTGCGCCTCCGCTGCAGCCAGCAGCCCGGGGTTTCCCTGGGCCAGGGGATCCCCTGGGCTGCGGGCTGCCACGGCGGCGCTCTGACCGGGGGGACCCCCTGGGCTGCCGGCTGCCGCAGCTGCGCCCTGACCCAGGGGACACCCTGGGCAGCCGGCTGCCTCTCTGTCCCAGCAGCAGCGGCCGGTCAACCATTTAAAAAAAAATTTGGGGGTGCTTTTTGGCGCCCCCAAATCTCGGCGCCCTAGGCAACCGCCTAGTTCGCCTAAATGATTGCACTGGCCCTGCACTCACCACCTGTCCTGATCATTTGTCCTTCCTAATTTCAAAGTGACTCACTGCCCTCTCCCTTTCACCCAGTGAGCAACTGCATCCTGCTCCCATGGAGCACACTTTCCATCACCAGACCCCTCTGCCAAAGTAGGATTTTCAAAACACTTAACGGAGTTAGGTGCCCACCTCCCATTGAAAGACTATGGGAGTGAGATGTCCAGCTCGCTAAGGTGCTTTTGCAAATCTGAGTCTACACTAGCTTATGTAAGTGTAACGAGGCTGAATCTGACACTTGGTGTTTCTCGCTGTTAGTTACTATCTGCTGTTTAATGTCGGGGATAATAATAAACAATGTTAATAAATAAAAATCTAATGCTGTGGAGAACTTTAAACATATTACAAAAACTTAATTTACATATCACTTCAAGCTTCCTGCTCTCGCTCTCTAAGAATATTTTTGTGCTAAACTCTTTTTCATTCATTTTAAAGGGTAGCATCTCCCATTTGGGTTTTTACAGAGTGGGAGCTATGGAGAGGCTAGGTTAAATCACAAATGAACTAAATAAAGGGAGCAGGTTGTCTTTGTCACAATCACTTTTAGTGCTAATCACTGTCAGAGTGAGATTTAAAGAACCCTCATGAAATTCGGAAAAAAAAAATTCTGCTGCAGTAGCAGGTAATTTTAAAATTACACTGCCTGCCCCACTGACTTAGTTATATGGCAGAGAGAGTTAAACCAAGTCCAATTAGCAGCAGCACCAGATACTGTCCTAAATTAGCAGAACTGTGGGATATCTTTCAAGAACATATTGCAAAGATGTAAGAGGTAATATGTTTATGTTCAAACTCAGTAATTTAGAAGCGCTGTGTCTCCTTTATTTCCTTTTATTTTTTCTTTCTGGACCCAGCTTTCCTTTTTGTCTGTTCTCATTAATGTGTGCTTCTGTAGGTCTGCTTCTTTTATAGGGCAGCTACACCACTTTTACTGGTGCTCTCGTCACCTCTCATTTCTCCTTCTTTCATCCTGCTCTGCCACCCTTTTCTGGCTGGCTCTGTCTTTTACCCTTTCCCATTTTTTGGATCCTTGGCCCCCTCTATTCTTCTCTCATGTTGGCTCCTTTCTCTGTAGCTCTCCTGTTTCCTCACTTCCCTTCTCTGTTTATCTCTCATGCACCTCCCCCTCCTTTCTGAGTACACAGCTCTGTTGGGATAGCCAATAAGTTTCATTGTTCAACCACAATCCACTTACAGCAAGTGGCATTTGACAGCTAAAGAAGAGAGAGGAGACAGCTACTGATGGATCAGCAACCAGGAAAAGGTATACATGGTCGGGTGGGGGGGGCATGGGCAGGGTCTCCACAAAAAAAGAAAAAAGAAAAAAAAATCTCTGCTCAAGAAAGTCCGTGCCCTGGGTACCTTAACTGATAGGAACTTTGAGCTGTGAAAAGTGCCTGGACGTTTTAATATGTTCTGGCCAAAGATGGTAGGGTGGCTAGGGTTGATAGTTTGACCTTTCTATTTGCCTGGTACTAGCCTCATTTGTAACTAGGGTTATGAAAACCCTGCAGGGTTCAGTTTATGAAGAGGGTCAGGAGTGAGGGCAGCTGGTGCGGAGTTGGTGAGTCACTGAAACAGCCACAGATCATATGTGCCAAACCTTAGTAAGCCTGAGCTAAAGTTTGTGAAGTGACACAAGGCTCATTTTCAGTGGTTTTTCATCTGATGTGAATGTTTTTGCTTAGTACTGGATATGTCAACGGGTCTGATGAAAAACTCCTTTCAGAGGCTCACATTCTGATGGGCAGCAGCACACATTTCTTCCTTCCTATCCCCAAGTTTTCTTGTGGCTTCCAACCTCTACTAGCCTGGGGAACAAAGGACTTAAATTCTGATACACTGCATGGTACTGCAGGTCCTCAGTGTCAAGCCGCTGAACTGCATATTTCTTACTGAGAGACTGAAAAACTCATAATACTAACATGGGTTTGTTTTCCAGTTAGATCACTGCTCCTCTTCAGTCATGCAAAAGCTATTTTGCAGATGATGAAAACTGTAACTCTAATTCTCTTTGTCAAACTGTGCACATAAAATTTTCAGACCTACCCAATGTGCTGCCTCCAAGTTATTCTAATACTTTAGGCTCTTCTTCCTAGATTGATGCAGTTTGTTTGGTTCAGTATATTTACTTCAAGGCCAATCAGCCTTTATTCATAATCAGACAGTTAAATCAAAAGTCTAGTTGTTTTTGTCATACACATACTGAAATGAACTGCTTAGTTATTACAATCAGTGGTTTTTTTGCATTGATATATGAGCGTTTGCAAATACGAATTACCAAATTAGGTACTATAAAAACTAATCCATCTTCAAATCAAACTCTTGTTAGTAGAAGAAAAAGATTAATGTGATTATCTTACATCAGAGAGGAAGCAAAGGAGAGAGAGAGAATTCTTTTGCTATATTTTTAAGTATTGCTTTAGAGACTATGTGTCACATGATAATCGGTGTTGTTAATTCTTCACATGCCAGCTGCACTGACTCATCTTGAAATATAACACATCCATAGAGATATCTGTTACCCTCCAAGTCTTGGTGTGATGGACAGCTGTTGTCTGGAAAGCAAGCATGCGAAGAGCAGATCCGTCCCCCAAGTGCATGGAGATCTGCTTCTAGGCAGTATCAGGCAACCTGGGTATCCTCTAAAGAATTTCAGCTGCAAGCTTTCAGCTCTATCAAGGAAGAGGAAAACAGGCAGGACTAGAGAAGACAAACTAGTTCCAGTAAAATACCTCGGTATTACTTCTAATATGGAGCTGCGTGGTACAGCAGTTAGAAGAAGGAACGGTGTCTTTTTGACTCTGATCTCAGTCCAGCAGAGTATTTAAGCACATCTGTAATTTCAGTGGGACTACTCGTGCTTAAAGCTACATGCTTTACTGGAGCAGGATCTCAGTCACTCACCTGCTGCTAACCTTGGGCAAGTTCCTTGGTTTCTTTGTGCCTCAGTTTACCTGAAATGATAACAATGCTTATCTACCTGTGTGTATTCAGACCCTTTGAGACCCTATAACACAGGACTACACTGTGTTATAAGTGGAGTATACAAATGCAAATTATTATTATTATTATTATTAATAATAATAATAAATAATATCAGTTAAGAGCTTTTATTTGAATAAAATAAACTTCAGACTCTGAAGAATACCAGGGATTATTTTCATTTTATGAAAATACAGTAAAGGCAGAGAACCTTGTGGCGAAAATAATAATTTCCCCATGTTGGCCCTTTCGTATATATTTGATGGAAGATAACACTTGCTGCAGTGTTCTGAACTCACTTGTAAAATTTAGAAGGCATCCTTTAATACTAAGCGGATTCTTCCCTGAAGATTAAGATTTGTGAAAGCTCTGGGATTAATGAATGTTGTCAGCAGAGAAACAGACGCTAGAGATCGAGGAGTAACAACAAAAACAGGCTTATTTCGGTATGGTTTAGTTTATGTTGATTTAAGATAAACTGTAATAATCTACTCTTAAACCGGAGTAAGAATGAGTGTCCACACGGGATTTAACTAAATTGGTGTAAAAACTGATGTACATTAAACCAGTGCAACTTTCTTGTGCAGACAAGAGGAGGTGAGACTCTGTGCTTAGGTCATGGCTCCCCAGAAGGAACTGGCATTATGCTCACAGAACCAGAGGAAGAGATGCACAAAAAAGTCACAAAGGGGTTGGGCTCTAACAGAGAGAAACCCCAGACGGTACAGACAAGTAGACTGCAGTGAACGTTTGAATGAAGATAATGGTGCCATTTGAACGCACATGGACAATGACTAACACAACTTTAGGGTTAACAATGGGGTGCATTCACCACGATTCCTTGGGATATACTTGTTAATCACTTTTGTACTCCCTGACTAGCTCCAGTCGTTACCTAGGGTTTGAATATCACCATGTCAGTTGCTAACATGTTTCTTTTAAAAAAGCAAATATGCTAAAATATTTTATTCTACTACTGTCTAGGCTTCTCTGTCAATTGTAAAGCTGCATATTGCTGCTGTGTTAATGTTTCTATCCAAATTACACTGATAATCCAGTTGTTTGAACTGGGTGTAATGATCCGAAGGTGCACGTCTAGAAAGAACCCAGGGTTGTGGGAGTCCTGGATCTCTGACATTCCCTCCTCACCACCAAGGGAGATGTGCAAAGCACCATCTCACAAAACCTGGACAGTCAGGCCCCACAGGAAGTTGTATCAGCACACCCCAGGCTTGCGGCCATCTGAATGGCCCACACTGCTAGTTAAGCCAGGAAGTGACCTGGCTGGGCTGTCCGAACAACTCTGCAGACTTCCTCCTGCTGCTGCCGCCACCGTGTTGGACCTTGTTCTTGTCTGCCTCCTGCAATCGTAATCCCACCCTGTTCCTGATTCCTGTTCTGCTCCTGCTTCATGCCTGATCTTTACCCCTTTCCAGTTCCTGGCCTTTCACTTTGCCCCTATCAGCTCTGACTCTGGCTCAACCCTTGGCATTTGGTATCAGATCCAGGTGCCAATCCTTAGCTTCGATTCCTGGTCCTGACTCTAGCTCAGTCTCCTCGCTCTGGTACCTGGCAGCTGACTCTGGCCCTGATCCCTCCCTTTTGTTCCCTGACCTGCACCCCTGCACTGCCCACTAGATCAGACTTCCTACGTCCTGGTTTCTAATACTGAAATTGTATTAGACCATGCTCTGACCAAAGTGATCTACAGAGCTGGAAAAAACAAAAGATTTACACTCCAGTTTCAATTAATACCATTCCTTACAACCCACATGCACAGATTGGCAGGTCAGAGTTCTGGTGCTTTATATTTTAGCAGGAAATGAAAAGGAGTTTTGACTTGTATCAAACTTGTTTTCTTGGACATAGAAAATGTTTCTGTTGGGGAGTGACTTTGAGTGGTTTTATTCATTTATTAAGTCAAATCTTAATGGCCTAGATCTTTGACTGCAGCCAATAAGTGCAGAGCACAGCTCAAGCAGGACTGAAACAGAAATGTCTCTAAGCCACCACTGTGCCTCCACAATCCAAAGCAAGCTATGTACCAGCCTGGTCCCTCAGTGTAAGTAAGCCTACAGGCTGCTCTAACTTGTGCTGATTACAAGGGGCAGATACAGTGGTGGTTGATCACTGGGGTGTAGGGAAGTCCCTGTCATGACATTTTTCTCCTAGTCTTCCCCCTAGGATTGTTGCAGGGATAGGGGATGGCATAGCCATTGCAATATAGCTCTATGCCATTGGAGCATCCCCCTACAGTAAGGTTAATTTCCTGTCACTAGCATGCTTTAGGTCCGGTGTCTACTGATAGAACAGCACAAAGAGGCTGTAATATGGGGAGAATGTGATCTGAAATCTTTGAGAGAATATTCTTCTGATTGAGATGAGGGGCTTTGCATATGTGACTGTGAATTCTCCGTCTGCTCTCAAGTTTTTCTGAAAAACATTTTGTGCTCAGATACACTGCAATTCCTTCTGAAAAAGATAGAAACTGGCCTGGATATCTAAAGGCAGGATTGGCTCCTTAATGTACTGTACCTTGGTTGTAATATACACTTCAGCTTTTTAGTGTCTCTAAGATGCTGTTATGAAGCTAATTATGATACCTTATTTGGTTTTTTAGCTTCTTAAACTGATTACAGAGAGTATTACAAATAATCGAATGCTGGGTTTATTCATATACTGTACCATGTATTAAAGAAATGTGATTCTTGTGCATCTCCATGGGTGGATGGAATTGTGAAATCCTTTTAGCTTGAGGGCATGGACTCTGCTTTCCTTTGTGTTTGCACAACACATTTTGGGGGCTATAATTATACAAATCAATAACAATCCTGCTATCTATATACCATATTTTTAATTTAAAAATCTGTGTTAGTTTTCATAGAATGAGGTATCTACAGATGCTACAGACAACCACCATTCATTTATTTTCTTCCATCTTGAGCATCATGGAAGCTCTTCTTTCCTGGTTCCCTTCCTAGCTTGCTGATTACTCCTGTAGAGTTTTCTTTAGTGTAGACCTGGGCTTTCTCTCTGTGTTGCATCTAGATTTCCTGTCTTTGTCTCTTTCTCTAGGTCCACCAGGGCCTAGCTTGATCCTCTCAATTTCCGAGTGAGTTTATCTGGCCTTATGGTTTCATGAACCACTTTTAGTCTCTTGACTGTCACATCTAGATCTCTGCCATTGGGCCTAGATCCTCAGCCCAACTAAGGGCCTAATTCAAAGCCTATTCAAGTTAATAGACTCCAACTAATGTCAACGGACTATGGCTCAACCCCTCAGTCCACTTTGTGCCACTCTGCCTGCCTGGGGTAATGTGCTCTATGGAGGTGTGATTTCTAAAGCTTGCTAACATATTGCACATTAATTAGTTCAAAAAATGAACCCAATGATTGAAGCACCCCAAAATTAGTGGGCACTTTTGCATGTTTTATCCCTCATCTCGGTGTCTCTCTTCCCTCTCTATAAAATAGGAATATTGAAACCTCTCTGCCTCTTTGGCACTTGTGAAGATCTATTCACAAATGTTTGTGATGTACTCAGATAGCACTGTGAGGAGAGTCATGAGAAAGCCCATGAGGAAATTAGTAATTCAGTACAGCAGATAAGACTTGGGACCATGCATTTAGGACCCAGTTGAGAAACTTGTTTAAGTGCATGTTCAATTATGTACTTTTAGAATATACTTAATTTTAAAGTGCTTTCCTGAATTGCATCATAAATGAATATTGCAACAGTTGCCTCCTTTGCTTAGTACCATCCATCTGGTGAACTAAATGAAGCAGGGTCTTGTGGGGGAAAATGATATGTTAATATTATGTACTTAAAGATGGTATCAAATGCATATGCATAAGGGAGCCTACATTAAAATTGCAGAGACAACCTTAATTGCGGCATTCTCTAATTTTCAGTGCTTGGCTTTTTAACCTGAAGTGTGTTTTAGAGGGGAGGGGTTGGTATGGGATTTATATACATATGCATCTTATGTGTGTGTCTGTGTGTAAACATTATAAACAAGTCAATTGATTTTTCTTAGTAAGTCTAATTTTATTAAGCGTTCCTTCAGACACCAGCAGCATGATTCATTGGCATCTGTTTCTCGGAGCCATGGCCTCTGACTAAGACAACAATTGATCAGATGGGAGAATTATTTAACAGAGCCTTTACTTAAAAACTTACAGCAGAAGTTATCTCTTGCCAGAAGAGCCATGTTGTGCAGTGCAGCTGTATAACAGTTTCTTGGTTACTGTTGGAAATGTGCCTAGAGCCTGAATAACATTTAGGGAGCACTGATATAGCACACCCGTGCCATGCAGGGGGTCTAGTCATAACACAGGTTGGTGGTGCCTGCGTGACAGGACTACACTGTGTTATAATTGTGGGTGGTAACACTGTTCCATAATGAGATTATAACACGATTTGATCTTGCCTAGTGGGACAGGACCAAGTGAGGTTCCAAGACATACCTCAAGAGTAATGAAATCTGGGCCTTTGGGTTGAGGTTTTTGACTGAGACACCTAATACATTTTTCTACCTCGTATTTCACTTTAGATACAGATAGCTTCTGAAATATGTAAGTTTTTAAGTACATTTACCTTAAAATTTACAAATGAAGGAAAAGGAAAAGATGTGAAATGAGTTCAGGCAAGAATAGTAGTAATTAATAAAAGTGCTGATTTGAATTACTGCATAGAATTAATAAGCATAACAGGAAAAATTGACTATTTCTCTCTGTTTCTCATATTTTGGTGTTACAACTTTACTCCAAATGCTATTTAAATATGTACAGTATGTTGGAAATAGACATTAGACTTTGGCATACATTTGTCCAGATACAAAGGAAAATGTGTTTGTAATGTTTTAATTTGTGTGTATTTAGTTTAACAAAAACCAGACGTTTGGGGAAATATTTAAACTGGAAATAAATAAACATAAACAAACAGTATCATTCACAGCTATACTGAAGCTCTAACTTCAGCCCTCCTGCAAAAGAAAATCATGGGGTGTTAAAAGGAGTTGCCTGGAAGCAATCCATTTGGTGTGCTCACATAAATAAAGTTCCTCTTCTTCCCAAGTGGTGGCAGAATTGGGGATCTGGATATTTATCTGTTTCCTAAAGATAATATGCTTTTGTAGTATGCCACTGTGAAGATTCATGTTTATTGTATCTCAGTGACTTCCAGAGCAAATCTGCTTAGTTTAAAGAGGAAATATTTTGAAGGGATAGATATTTTATATCACTGACAGCCCTGATATAAATATATCACTGACAGAACTGTGATCTGAGAGTCAAGCTGGGTCCATTGCGTCCTGCAAATATTCATTAATAATAAAGTAGACCAGATTAGATCCTCCCTTACACTTGTGCAACTTTGTTTCTTTCTGTTAGGTCCCTAGTGATACCTGTGGCAGGTTTGCACATGTATAACTCATTGGCACTTAGTAAGCCATTCTCTTTGCATATACATCTGCCAAGTTTTATATTAGAATTGGAAAGGGTACAGAGAAGGTCAACAAAAATGATTAAGGGAAATGGAACAGCTTCCATATGAGGGGAGATTAAAAAGACTGGGACTGTTCAGCTTGGAAAAGAGACTACTAAGGGTGGGAGATATGATAGAGGTCTATAAAAATCATGATTGGTGTGGAGAAAGTTAATAAGGAAGTGTTATTTACCTCTTCCCATAACACAAAATTCATGGGGTCACCCAATGAAATTAATAGGCAGCAGGTTTGAAACAAATGAAAGTAAATACTTCATACAACACACAGTCAACCTGTGGAACTCATTCCGAGGTGATATTGTGAAGGCCAAAACAATAACTGGGTTCAAAGATGAATTAGATAAGTTTCTGGAGGATAGGTCTATCAAGGGCTATGAGCTTAGATGGTCAGAGATGCAACCCCATGCTCTGGGTGTCCTAAGCATCTCTCTCCCAGAAGCTGGGAGTGGACAGCGGGGGATGGATTACTTGATGTTTGACCTGTTCTATTTATTTCCTCTGAAGCTTCTGGCACCAGCTCTCCCAGAAGCCATTGGGACCATTGGTCCAACCCAGTATGGCCATTCTTATGTTCTTAAGAAAGATTAGCATCCGCCTTTCTTTCAGCTTGTCAGCGCTGACAGGAGTGAAAACTTACTGTTGTAACTGAAGTTGGTAGTTATGACTCTAATACACATTAGGTCTTGGGAACAGGTTTGTTGATTAAGAAAGCACTGTTTTTACACAGAGGATCCATGCTTTAAGATATAATTAAAAATCAATAAAATGCTGAGGACAGCAAAAGATTAAGCAACTTAGAGTTATATGCAATTATGTTAAAGTTTTATTCCTCCCACACATTTCCGTTTAGGAAGAATAGAATTGTAGTTAAAAAAGAAAAGAAAGGAAAAAGGCTGGCTGGTTGATCTAGTGTTCTCTAGATTGTAAAATTAAAACTGGATGGTCTTTAAATGTACAGGTAACTTTCAATTAAGTTATAGAATTTATGTTGCATACGTTTGTTGCTGATTCTTTATTTCAATATTTATTTTTCTGTTGCCAGGATTTCTGATAATCAGACTTGCATTGACTCTCTTAACCCCTCATATCTGGTACAAAATAGACCATCTCAGTGACTGTTCTGTCACTCCTTGTTTCCATGGATACTCTCTTTGAATGCAGTTATAATTAGCATGTTGCAGCCACAGTAGTTTGTCCTCTGAAAGAAAGAACAACATCCTAGGGAGGATACGCTAAACTGTCAGTGCCAGCACACTTCAACTTAAGTAATTTCTATGAACTATGAGGTCAAGCTAGTAAAAAGTGTTCTGGGGCTTAGGAATTTGGGTGAAATGTTAAACAAACCAGCTAGAGCCAGATGGACCGGCTGCAGTTGTTGGCAATACTTGTAAATGTGATTTGGTGCCTTACAAAAGATAGGATCAATCTGAACCCCAAGTTCCCCTTGTCCGTCCCCTGGACTCTGTGAATGGCAGTTTATGGGAATTATGTTCTGCTAGGGCTCCTGCAGTAGTGAAATAGTGATGAACAGTGCAAGACTACATTACAGTGTGGCTAGATCATTTAAACAATCTCAGCTGTTAAAATACATTATTGTTGCATGACTGCTGAAAGTTTCAGAAAGTATAATTTGCCTTAATATTTTATTTATAGGCAATTTCTGGGTGCTCAGCACCTCTCAGAGGTAAAGTATTATCTCTATCTGTTAAATAGGGAAATTGAGGCATGAGGCAATTAAGTGACTTATCCAGTTCATGCAGGGAAAGTGTGTGGCAGAGTAGGGAACAGATTCCAGATCTGTTGACTACTAGTCCTGTATCTTAACCATATGACAATCCTTCTGCACAGAAGGCTCAATACTGTAAGATTCTGAATGTTCTCGGGTCCCACTGGGATAAATGGTAGTGAAGGCCCTCAGAGGGCCAGTCCATAGCAGATCTGCTATAGTAGAGCAAAAGCTTTGGGAACCAGAAAAGGGCAAGCCTGAGTTTTACACTTCCTGAGTCATTTTCTTAAAGAGCAAATTCGATTTCTTCTAACACTAGGTATAATCAAAATTGGGGTTTTTTTTCTACACGGATCAGACATTTCTTACATCTTTCCTTGAAATTATCCCTGTGTATACTGATGGCTACATGCGTACAAGTTCCTCTCTAAGAACTCCCACTCTTTATTATAAAAAACAGCTGACAGAATGTGGGAGTTCGTGAGACAGCTGAAGTTTGTCAGCTATCATCTTGGGCCAAATTCAGCTCCCATTAAGTCAGTGGCATGGCTGTCGTTTACTCCAGTGGGAACAGATCTGCGCCCATTTTCTCATCTTTTAGAACTGAAGTAGAAATATATCCTTTACATTAAAGCCACCATCAGCTACAAAAGAAACGTGACCATTACTGCAGAATACATAGTATGCAAATATGTAAACAGCATTATCAAGAATAAAGCATATTAAACTAAAAAAAAGTGCTTATGACAATGGTCTGACTAACTTTTAAGGTCCAGATGCTCAGCCTATGTAAATCAGTGAAGCTCCATTGAACAAATGGATCTATGCTGACTTATACCAACTAGCTTCTCTATGGAGATTTAGGGCCAGATGCTTAAAGGCTGAATAGGCCTCAACTCTAGAGTGGTCATTGCAGATCATGTTGGGATCATATTGTTTGGACAGAGTGGGATAGCTTTCACTGCAGCTGCCTTTGTTGTCTCTCTTAAGTGGCTAACTAAAGGACTTCAGTCTCTAGGGCTTCCATAACCACTACATTTTTCTTTTTAAAGAAAGAAAAATAATTTAAAAATATTCAAGAGCACAGAATTATTTATTTTATATTCCCTCTCGCCGTTCTAATAGCAATAAAACTTCCTTAGTTTGCCAACCAGTCCTTAACGTACACTGACTCACCAGCTCTCTAAAATGTCAAGGGCTTTCCTTGCTATTTCCAAAGAATAATATTGTATTACATTATTAGAGTCATGAGGAACTGTAAAGATTCACTTTACTTAACACGTGCTGTAATTTCAAAAGGGCTTAGGTGGAAGTGATGTTTCAAAATATTGCAACACGAATGCGAAATAAAATAACTCACACGGGGAGATTTGAGTACACTGTTTCTAATAGTATACCAAGCTCGCTGGGACCTGAACTCACTGTGTGTGTTTTGAGCAATGAATCGCATAATGGGGCCTCCATCTTAGCTTGGGTCTCTAGGTACTTCCATAATAACATGAAATGAAGCAAAAATAACTAAATGAGCCAGAAAGTTTGTCCAAAGAGGGCGGAATTGGCTGGAACATTCTCATTTAATTAAGTCCTTAGTTATAACTGCCAAACTGATTTTAGATTATATTTTAAAATGTTGTATTGGGGGTTTGTTAATTAAAGGCTTTTGCTGTGAGCACTCGACTGAAGCAGTAAACAGATTGTATAATAAATATATATAATATAATATAACATTTGGTCTTAATGACATGGAGCAGCAATGAGCTAAGCTCTAATTCATACTACTCTATTTCTTCAGAAAAACTGAACAAGTCCTAGTTGATATTTCTGTAGAGATGACTATGTATAGTCTGTTTGAGTGAAATTACACAAACTTAATTAAACCAGTAGGCGTTTCATGAACAAATTAAACAAGTTTAGGGCCAAATTTTACTCTTAGATAAACAGGTTTAAATCTGTAGCAAGTCAATGGCATTCATGCATAACTATACTTAGAACAGAATCTAGTGTTAAAACTAGATTTGGGCTTGAATCTAAACACGACCTCATTTTAGGGTTGCCAACCCTCCAGAATTGTCCTGGAGTCTCCAGGAATTAAAGTTTAATCTTTAATGAAAGATTATGTCATGTGATGAAATCTCCAGGAATACATCCAACCAAAATTGGCAACCTGACCTCAGCTTTTGATATGGATTTAAAATTCAGTGGCTTGAAGCCCAGTGTTAGTCAAAACGTGATGAAGTGTGTATGAAGTGGGTCTTTGGCTGGCTGGAAGAAAAGTGTTTGATCCTTTAAGGGCTCCCTGTGCAACTGGTAGCAGAGAGGGAGGAAAGAGAAAGTTTACCTGGACAGAGTTGGGTAGGAGAAAGAAGCCGTTGGACCAGATTTGGGGGGGAGGGGCACTCCCCTGTGAGCTGACTGGAAGAGGGGATGGTATTTGTACCCTGTGCAGTCTCAGAGAAACCTCTTTCAGCTGGACCAGGTTGGCAGCACCCACCCTGCCACCCATGAAGTCTTAAAAAGGACTGGGTTCCTTCATGATCCACTATGGGTATCACGCTAGTCTCTTGTCCTTCCTTCAGGCCTGGGAAGGAATTCTGCCGTCACTGACAGAGTGAGTTTGGGACCCGGTGGCATGGGGCTGGGTTTTTAGGTTATAATGTTGCAATTTAGTACATAAAGCTCGTGGTGGCTGTCTAGTGCAGGCACTCGGTATGGAAGGGCTACCATCACCGGATATAATGGATTGGAAAAGTATATAAAGGAAAAGCATTCCCAAAGGGAGCTGAGGAAGGGGATTCAGGGCTCCTACATCTGGCACAGCAGGGAGCTGCCCCCTCCTTTTATAACCCCTGACCCCTCTTACGAGGAGGGGACAGCATGGTCCCAACTATGGGGTGGCTGGAACTAGAGGTGTAAATTAAGGAAGAAGTGATGACCTGCACTGTAGAATTTGTTGCTGGTTACTGGGTGCTCTCAGAATTCTCTCTCATTCAAGAACGTCTCTCAGAACACCAAGAATTCTGAAAACATCTCTCTCTCTCTCTCTCACACACACACACACACACACACACACACAGCATTATAGTCTGTATCCAAAGATGCTCTTCCACTTCCTAGATAGGAGGACTCCATTTCTGCTCTGCTGTCCTCAGAACACCATCCCGTGGTTGAGGAAGCAGAAGTCTTCCTAGCGGCACCATCCACATAGCCATGCATTCACCCTCAGGATATGTTTGTATTACTTCAAGAAATTTTATTTCATTTTCCTCGTCTCCCATAGTATAGAATCATAGGCCTCTTCACAAGGTCATTTCATCCCTCCCTTCCTCCCTCCGCCTGACAAGGCAGGATTACTCCCAACAGAACATTTTTCTAGTGCATTGTCCCTTTCTAGTTTCATATCCCAGATGCTTCTAATTATTGTTTTAAGTTTAACAATTAAACTGAGTTTCAAAAATGAAAGTATAATGTCAGAAGATAATGTACTCTGCACAAGGCATAAGCATTAAGAGTAGGGACCAATCTATGAAAATATTTTCAAAATATTTGAGGACCATATTTTAATCTATTTTTCAAATTAGGGAAAATGAGTTTTGCAGTAAGGCAACAAGCAAATTCAAGATTTAATGATTTCGTTCACTTGTTAGATCCATTTGTTTGCTCTAAATGTGCTAGGGTTGCCAGGTGTCCGGCTTTTGACCAAAATGCCTGGTCGAAAAGGGACCCTGGTGGCTCCGGTCTGCACTGCTGACTGGGCTGTTAAAAGTCTGTTCAGTGGTGCAGCAGGGTTCTATGCGGCTCCCAGAAGCAGCGGCATCTCCCTCCTCTGGCTCCTATGCATAGGGGTGGCCAGGGGGCTCCGCATGCTGCCCCCGCTCAAGCTCTGGCTCTGCAGCTCTCATTGGTCAGTAACCGTGGCCAGTGGGAGCTGTGGGGGTGGTGCCTGCAGATGAGGCAGTGCGCAGAGCCACCTGACCATGCTTCCATGTAGGAACCAGAGGGAGATGTGCCGCTGCTTCCGGGAGCTGCCTGAGGTAAGCGCATCCCGGAGCCTGCATCCCTAATCCTCTCCCACCTGCCGAACTCCTCGGTCCCAGCCCAGAGCCACCTCCTACACCCCAAACACCTCATCCCCAGCCTTACCCCAGAGCCCGCACCCCCAGCCCAGAGTCCCCCTGCACTCTGAACTCCTAAGCCCGGCCCAGAGTCCCCTCCTGCATCCCAAATCCTTCATCACTGGACCCACCCCAGAATCCACACATCCAGCCCAGAGCCTGTAACCCCTCCCACACCCCAACCCCCTGCCTCAGCCCAGAACTGGCACCCCCAGCTGGAGTCCTTACTCCCCTCCCACACCCCAAACCCTTCCCCCAGCCTGGTGAAAATGAGCAAGTGAGTGAGTGTGGGGCGAGCGAGTGACAGAAGGAGGGGGGATGGAGTGAGCAGGGGCAGAGCCTCAGAGAAGGGGCAGGGCAGGGGCGAGGCTTTGGTGGAGGGGTGGGGCAAGGGTTTTCAGTTATATATGTGAGTAGAAAGTTGGCAACCCTAAAATATGCCTTTTTAGGAAGTTGTTTAATTTCAGATTATTATACCTCTCTACTCTCTCCTTTTCATTGACAGAGTAGTTTTAAAAATACACAACCATATTAATTTAAAATTCTTAGTTTTGGTAGTATGCTTAAGGCAGTAATGACTCTTACAACACTTTGCCTATCACTGGTTTGTTGGGGCATGGTTCATTTTTCACTGCTCTGGAAGAAAGTGTAATAACAAAACTGAATGAGCTACATCCTATTCCTGTTGAAATCAGTGGTAAAACTCTCATTGTAGGTTATGTTGGGCTCCCACTAAAGAAATTTTTTACAGCCATATAGAACGTTATTTAGGACTTTTCCATTTAACAATGTATAATTTTCTTTTTTTAAAAAAGCCCTGTCCATTGTGTTACTACTTTACTATATGGCAGGATGTTGCTTCATTTAATGCTTTGCTATTAGCCTTGTTAAAATATTTTTTACACCTGTCATATCCAGCCTGAAGGGAATGTCATATTTAATAATCTATAGTTCCTGCTCCCTTGTCCTCATAGACTACTGTGATGGAAGTCATTAAAGTTCATACTCCTGATTAAGTTGATATGAATGGTTTGTATATTTATTACAGATGGGATCAGTTGTAACAATCATTGCTCTTAATTAATGTTTTAACTTTTTAAACTGTGATTTTTGCATTTTGAGGAGTAAAATCTACAGATGTAAAGAACAATTGTGGTGGTGTGGTGCATGCTCATACTGTTGAAATAATAGACCTTCCACAAATCCGACTTCTGAGGCAGTTTACTCTGGTGTGATAAAATTAAACCAGTTAGTATCACAGCTAATATATCTTATGGTTACAGCAGTATAGGAGCCCCAGAACAGAGAACATCAAAGAGGAAGTAACTCAAAGTTCCTCAAAGGCAGGTTTGTCTTAAGCATATGAGACAATACTAGAATCCTGCTTGGGTATCTCTGGAATTGGATTGGTCTGCAGTGTTTGCATCCTTAATAGACTTGCTAGAACAGTTTGTGAGTCAGCAAAATCAGTGCTGTAGGCTTGGTAGAGAGACAAGATGGGTGAGGTAATGTCTTTTTGTTGGACCAACTTCTGCTGATGAGAGAGACCTGCTTTCAAGCTGCACAGAGCTTTTCTTCAGGTCTGGAACATGTACTAAAAGTGTCTAGGCTTGGTAGTCAGCTATACTATGGCAGCTAGCTGGTATTGAGGGACTGAATTCCCATGGAAGATGATGTATTGATTTTCATGGGCTTAGTTTCAGTACTGTTTTTAAAAGCTACTTTTTATAAGGCTTTGATTCCAAATATTCCTCTCTGGTTATAAGAACTTTTGATATACCTTCTGTAAAGCACTACTGTTACTGTAAACTTCACATTATCTTGAATGTGCTGAAAAATGCTTATGAGTGATTTCCACACAGAATAAAGAAACACCAAATTGAATACAAAATAGTAATTCAATCAAGTGGTATTCTAAAGCTGAAAAGTACAGTTTGAATGGTTTATGAATAGCACCACAACAGACATTAAAT
Source organism: Gopherus evgoodei (assembly GCF_007399415.2). Taxonomy (NCBI): domain Eukaryota; kingdom Metazoa; phylum Chordata; order Testudines; family Testudinidae; genus Gopherus; species Gopherus evgoodei. The sequence goes on from NC_044329.1 coordinate 89,355,937, forward strand.
TACAGCCCATATAACCAGGAGGACTATGAATACTAGATACATAACACACTTTTATTACCAGTTACCTATAAGGTTGAGCAAAATGAAAATCCATGATGCAGGAGCATGTTATGCTATACAAAGCACACGGATATCTTAGAGAGGAGAAGCCAAAAACGCCGCATTTATTGAGAATACAGCAGTTAGCATATGCTTCACACACACACACACACACACACACACACACACACACACACACACACACACACACACACACACACACACACACACACACACACACACACCCCTGCCAGTTGATGTTTATAGTTACCAGTCCAGAGTCTGGATCAATCTAGTGGCCAGCCAGAGTCGTCACAGAGGGGAGACGGGCTCTGTCAGTCGCGATCCGATGCTCCTGGAGTGTGGCAAGACAAACCCAAACCCCATGGCAACGCACTCTGTACTTGTAGTCTATTTTTCTCTGAAGTCTATGGATTTTGCGTTGTCTGTCTCTGTTATCTTCTGATGTAAACGTTCCAGTACACCTCCGAGAGGGACATCCTGTCCTGGTTTTGATTCAGTTAATTTGTTTTGTCTTTAGGGGTGCCAGCCTTACCTCAGGGTTGTCAATCTGCCCTTCCTTCATTATGGATGTGCATTGATGGTGTCCTTATTCTCTTCACTCCTTCTTCCTTGACCATCTGGCTATAACAATGGCTTTCACACCTTATTTTTTCCTGATGCATACATTCCTCATTCACACAGTCTTTTACAGTTAATGGTATACAGCAATTTTTATGTTGAGCAAGAAAAGGCATTGTAGATTAAGCCTTCCTAAATCTTATAATCAGAACAATTTACATTGGAGGCCCAGGCCTTCAACGTTCCTCTAATCTCCTTAACATAAACACAATACAAGATTCTGTCTCTTACTTTCTAAAACTTAAAACCAAGAAATGTATATTTACCTAGAGTGCCTAATGCATATAGGAAACCGTAGTAGACATTATAATTTATCCTAAAACAAAAGGGTGACCATAATCAGTCATAAGGATTGTTCTGGTCTGTCATTCCTTTCTGCTATTCAGAAAGGGTGGCTGACAGGATAAAATCAAATCATACATTAATTCTCATAGAACAATTATAAAATTCTTCTCTTGCAAGCAGGCCTCCAGCACATATTGCACAGCAGGATTATAATATATATGTGGAGGAGAAGAGTTTGAGATTCAAAATGGAGGCAGATTTGAGGGCATATGATTTGGGAAAATGAGGAGGATTACAGGACATATGATACAGGAGGAAAGGGATTACAGTGCATGTGATGTTGGGAGACACAGATTACTGGAACATAAATTGTAAATCCTCACACATTTTATTTATATTTTCATCAGAGAAACTCCCTGGAGATCTGCTTTTTAACAAGGGAACGCATTCTTAACAGAACAGTCATTTGAGCAGAGTTAGAAAGGAAGCGTGTAGTCTGTAGCTAAGGTACAGATGATGGAAATGTTATCATGCAATAACACATGGACACATGTCACCCTGGGGTGTTAATATCTCATATTCCAGTGTAACAGCCAAGAAAATCCTGCTTGTTAATTGCAGTTGTAAAAAATATATATACAGAAACCAATTATGTTTGTAAAATAGGATGGCTGTAAAATTGTTAGCTAATAGTGGTTTTTTTTAAAGATTTGAATAGATTACTGAACGCTTTGCAATACTTAATGTCTGTCCAGAATGAGTTTTTGCTTTTCCTCTCCTTTTTAAAGAAAGTGGAATGATCAGAAAAGAAAGTGGAATGATCAGAAAGGAAAGCCTAGCATACACAGGCAATGTGGAAGCTTCCCCTCACCACATTGCCAACCCAAACTGGCAAAGCCCTTTGCTGTCTCAGCCCAGAGGCTTTTCAGAGCTGAGACTGCATTGTGATGATTTAGTAATGAAGACAAATTTTCACTTGAGGCTACCAAACTTTATTTTAATGTGCAACCTTCTCAAGATCCCAAGAGGTCAGGCTGAGGTAGTGAGCTACTGATCTCTCATTTACTTAAGTACTTATTTGGTGCCCAATCTTGCGGCTGTTACTGATCTGAGTAGCCCCGCTCTGACCTCAATAAAACCAGTCTGAGTCTGGGTTGCATGATCAGTCACTTAGGGTCCAATCTTGCGAGGTGCTGAGTGTCTCCTGAAAAGTGCTAAGGATGCAGGCACCCAGGATTGGGTCCTTTATTAGCAGTAACTTCAATTAAAGCTAAAATATCCTTTAGTTTATATCCCATAGGGCATCCTACATCTTACTCTTACAAATGCCAATCCTTCCAAGCACTTAAGTACATGCATAACTTTAAGTTACTCAGGTGCTTAAGTGCTTTGCTACATTTGTTTGGGGCTATAGGCAGATTCGGTCTCCCAGTTCACCTCGGTGTGACATTGGATAGGTCATAATGTACCGCAACCACTTGAGGAAGACGTCAGCCAAATTCAGCACTCGGAACAACCTGCTCAGAAAATTGGCTGGCAGGCTGAACCTGGGGTGTGAGCGCCTGGGCACTTAGAACATCAGCCTTTGCTCTCTGCTATTCAACAGCAAAATACTGCGCTCCTGTCTGGTGTCAGTCGTCCCACATGAGGCTGGTTGACGTAGAGCTCAACAAAGTGACGTGACTAGGACTTTGCATGCAACTCCATTGCTACCATGGCTGCCAATACTTAGTAATGTAGTACCTTGCCATATTCGCCATTAGAAGGCCTCTGTCATGCTGCTGTCCAAGATCCATGAGAACAGCAGCCAGCTACCACCTGTCTTCTAGATGCCCTTATGGTCATCTGGTTGGTACAACTAGTGGTTGGTAATGACAGTTGTTACTCACTTGCTCGTCACTGACCCAACCATCTGTCCCCCAGGTTTTGATCTGCCAAGGCATCTCTGAATTGGTTTCAAATAGGACAGGGCAACTGTGTGGCCAATCTGTATACATGATGTTTTCAAATGTCCCGTGATGCAGCTGTGGTCAACTTCAGACTGTCGCATATCCTTGACGAGTGTCCACTGGCTTATTTCGATGTAGGGCTACCAGCTCTCCATCTGGCTGATAATGATGCCATCAAATGCCTGGGAATATTGCATATGCTCTGAGAGAGATTCCTCCCCCTGATCTTGCAAACAAAGATGGAAATTACTTGGGTGCTGACATAACCCACTGTAATTACAGTTTTTCTTTGGGATATTTATCATATGCGACTAAAGAAGTTCTGTTTCTTAAAAATACCTTCGAAGGCAGGGCATTTCCAATGGAAAATATATGGTTGCAGATTCAGCAGACAGTTATAAGAGCCCATTTTGCTGCGTTTATTTCTGCTACTGATTTCTAGAAAATTCTCTTGCTAGTTTCAGTACTTTGGCACTGACTAGCAGCACTTCTCAGGTTTAAACCTGGTCAACTGTTGAGAGAGAGAGGAACTCAAGTTATACTTTTATCCTACCTGCCCATGAGATTCTGGTTTTTTTTTTAACTATGCACTAACATGAGCTTGGCCCATATCTCCATGTTCATGCTGCATACATGTGTATAATCTGCCAATTTAAAGGGAGAAGTTGGAGGTTAAAGTAGAACTTGATCTTTAGGTATCCCAAGCAAATATTAAGACTTTTAAGATAATAAAGTAGTCCTAGTAGTTTCAGCCAGCAGTCTCTTTTTTTTTGTTTTGTTTCAATCTTATCTTTTTGTAGCTCATTTAAAATATCTTTTAATTGTTGCATAAAAGAATAACTATTCTTAAAATCTCCTTCCCCACTCTAGATTTAACCTGTTGGTCTGTTCTCTGGAGGTTTCTTCCACTGCAAGTCTTGTCTTTGAGAAGTGTATCTTTACTCAGGCCACATCTCAAGCTGCTAACATTAATTCGAGTTTTGCCATTAGATTTCAGTGAGAGCGGGATTGGACTTTTCATGTCATTTGTGTACAAAGTTTGGAGAAGCTGTCAGAAGTGGTTATGGCAACTCGGAGAAAGACTTTCTTTGTGCCTAGATAATAGCAGTCATGAGCCTGAACCAGAACCTCAGATCTGACAAATTCCCACATTTTGGGTCTCTCAAACATCTGAATTAGGATCCCAGTTTTGCATTTTCATCCATTTCTGATCTGACTGTGTGTCCGATATCACTCCCACTAAAGTCAAAGCAGAAATCCCACAAAGGGAACAGAACTGGGCTGGATTTGTAGGCAGCTCTTTTGAACAGGATTTCTTTAGCTTTCCATTCGTTCCATAGTGTAGAAACAGCCAACATGGGCGGGTGTGTGTGAGTGTAATTTTCTCTTTACTAATTCCATGCAACTTTGGGCTGGACCACGTACAGTTTTGTTTTTTTTTAAAGTGTTCTTACTATATCAGTTTAGAATCCCATAAACTTTTGAGAATAAACTATACTGATATAAGCACCTTTAAACTGCAACAATACTAGGGCAGTGTATTGCTTTCAATCTCAGTTTTTAAACTATATAACAGTACAAAAACTGTGTTCAGACAAGCCCTATGTTGCACTAAGCAGACACTAATGTAATCTGCAAAGTGTTTTGCTTCCAAGAACACCTGAATATTATAAAATAGATGTAGTGTATCTACTCTGATGTCAAAAAGAAGATAGATCATCACCCAGCAATGAATGCTTAAATAAGTAACACAGCATCTGCTGTTAGAAGAGCAGCTGACTTTGTGTAAGATTATAGCTCACACAGTGAACTTGGTATGAGGTAATGTGGATCCTTCTGTGTGAGGTATGTGTGCACTGTATGCATTGAAAGGGCTCTATTAGTATTGAGTGCACCATTCATGAGCTTTTAAAGACTTTATGTATAATGACATTATTTCCTAAACGTCATGATATTGGTAATTTGGTAGTTGTTTCTGTTATAAAATGCTAAAATGTTCCTGTTCGGAAAGAAAACTTAAGCGATGTTGGAGTATTTATCTTTTAATATTCATATGCCACAGTCACTGAGCCTGGCTGAAAGTTGAATGGCTAACTACGCCATACAACTTTGTCTGAAACATCAATTACACTCTCAGGGGCTGCCTAGCCAGAGAATGGCAATTTTCACAAGCCGTGTCTCATTTCTAAAAACACACAGTTCTGTTTAAATTCAGGCTTCTGGTTCTGGGTGAATTTTTATAACAGGGAAAAGAAAAAGTAGATTGAAACTGTTTTTTGTTAGTGTTTAGTGAATGGAAAACCTTAGAATAAAGGCTCAGTTCTGAGCGTTACTCTAAAGGTTTTATTTGATCAAACAGATGTTTAATTCAAATCAGCCTGTGTTATCATTTTGTGAATATATTCACTGTTAGCCACATAGGGCTGCTATTAGTATAAGACTGCACAGAACATCCTACAATAAACGGCAATAGTTTCAGAGATGAAGGCAAAATAATTGTAGAGTGTGTTCTAACATGGCTGCCTATTAAAATATTAGAACAAATTAACATAATGTTACAAGCTCCACTTGTAACTACATGCCTAGCAGTTCAAGCACAACCATTCAGAGCTGGTGCACTGTTCATTGTAACAGACAATGTGCTGCACATGGACTATTCAGAAATGCTAGTGCTCATATTCATGCAGGTTGTATGTGTTATAGAGACATTAATTTTAATACAGTTGCCCTCACTTTTAAGAACATCTGTTAAAAGAACAATAGACTTAAGAATTCACACATCTCCAGGGAGCCATTATCTGCCTGTATGGTGGTAATTCTGTTTTTAAAGAACTCCACCTGCTTATAAAAATATCTTGAAATGGTAATTATCTAATAGTAGGTCATTTCCCCCCTCTTTTTTTTACCCTTTAAGATTGGTCCTTCGTTTTCTGAGCCTGATTTTGAAAATTGTGCACAGCTGTGGATAAAAATACATGTGCAATTGCATTCCTAATTTGCATGTACAATCACTGAGAGGGCACAAGCAGATTTATTTACATATGCAAATAGTCAGTACTATTGTAACAAATATTGTAACAAATAAGAGTAACCAGAAACAAAACTTGGCATACAGTTGTGCACATGTGAGTGCATATGAAATCGCATTTGCAAATTCAAAAAATCAGGCTCCCTAAGAAAAGTACAGGGATGATAAAGCATTTTAGATCGTCTGGGAAATCCTTCAGGCCATCAGCAAGACTTGTGCAATGTGAAAGCTGTCCAGACTGTTATGATGAATTTACTAGACACAGATCTGCATGCAAGATATAGTGGTATTTCGTAGCTATCCAGGCAAAGCAACAGTTCAAATGATTGTGTAGTTCAGGGGTAGGCAACCTATGGCATGTGTGCCAAAGGCAGCACATGAGCTGATTTTCAGTGGCACTCACGTTGCCTGGGTTCTGGCCACTGGTCCGGGGGGCTCTGCATTTTAATTTAATTTTAAATGAAGTTTCTTGAACATTTTAAAAATCTTATTTACTTTACGTGCAACAATAGTTTAGTTATATATTATAGACTTATAGAAAGAGACCTTCTAAAAACGTTAAAATGTATCACTGGCACACAAAACCTTAAATTAGAGTGAATAAACGAAGACTCAGCACACCGCTTCTGAAAGCTTGCGTCCCCTGGTGTAGCGTGTTAGAACATAAGAATGGCCATACTGGGTCAGACCAAGGTCCATCCAGCCCAGTATCCTGTCTGCTGACAGTGGCCAATGCCAGTTCCCAGAAGGAGTAAACCTAACAGGTAATGCCATCCATCTCCACCCTCTTACAATCAGAGGCTAGGGACCCCATTCCTTACCCATCCTGGCTAATAGCCATTAATGGATTTATCTAGTTCTCTTTTAAATCCTGTCATAGTCCCAGCCTTCACAACCTCCTCAGGCAAGGAGTTCCACAGGTTGACTGTGTGCTGTGTGAAGAACTTCCTTTTATTTGTTTTAAACCTGCTGCCCATTACTTTCATTTGATGCCCCCTAGTTCTTATATTATGGGAATAAATAAATAACTTTTTCTTATTCATTTTCTCCACACCTCTCATGATTTTATATACCACTATCATATCCCTCCTTAGTCTCCTCTTTTCCAAGCTGAAAAGTCCTAGCCTCTTTAATCTCTCCTCATATGGGACCCATTCTAAACCCCTAATCATTTTGGTTGCCCTTCTCTGAATCTTTTTCTAATAGTTTCTAGTATTCTTATAAGAGGATATAATTGTACTAACTTTAATTTAAATAAACTTGAGTTTTTATTTTGTAGTTCTATGGGAAGGATTAATTAGTCATTCTCTGTGTAATTGTTTTGCACTGCTTTTAGTCATGCTTGTGCGATAGGTTTAAGTAAGGGCAAAATTTGGCTTGTTCTATTTCTTCTCAACAAGTTTCCTTTTGAGAAGATTTCTACCCAGAAAGGCAAAATCTCTGAAGAAAAGAAAAGGAAGATGCAGAGGAATGCCAGCTAGCAGTACACATATGTGCTAATGCTGTGCAAGAGAATGATAGCAAGAACTGGCTGTTCGTATCATGTAATGCGAAGAAAGGAGTCTGAAATGTAGAGAGATTAAGATGTACAGATAAGAAGAATAAGTTGGTTGGTTTGAAACTTTTGGTTTTTGAGATTTCATTCTCAAACCAAGTATCAGAGGGGTAGCCGTGTTAGTCTGGATCTGTGAAAACAGCAAAGAATCCTGTTAGTCTGTAAGGTGCCACAGGATTCTTTGCTGCATTCTCAAACCAGTCACTGCGTTAAAAATGATTGGGGAAAAAATGGGTAAAAACATGTAGTCACTTTCATGTTTTCACTCCTATGAAGAGGGACATCAGTACTCAACTCGCACTCCCCATCAGTACCTGGCCTGAGCTGGGAAAGCTTATGATCCAACCAGTGGTCCAAATTCGGTAATGAATCTGGTCATATGCCACCTGCGGCACGTTGTGCATACGCTAAGACGAAGACTCCTATGAACTGGAAATGTAATCATTGTGGAAAATTAAACATTATCGGCATGTATTATGGAGTAACAGGATACAAATGATGATTATAACCATTCTGCATCAGACATTCATGCACCATTTATCTTTTATGATGTCTAAAGTCTAATTTTCACAAAGAATCCCTACTGCTACAGCTCAGTGAATAGGACCGAGGACAGGCAACATCAGGCATTCTTAGTCTAACTCACTTATCTTTAGAATAGCTGGACAAGGCATAGATGAGGTGTCAAGATTTTAGGATTTCATTCCCAGTTCTGCTAGCTACTTACTGTCTGATGCTGGGCAAGTGAGTGAGGGCCAGATATTCAAAATTGTGCATTCACATTTGTGCACCAGGCTTGTACATGTAATTACTGAGATGCACTTGTGAATCAGGTAATTGTGCATTCAAATAGTTATGGTTGTGGCTGGCCATTTGCTGGAACACTTTTTCATTGTACATGTGCAAGCACAGTAATGACATATACATTTTTGCACATTTAGTTGTGAAAATCTGGCACTGATGATACTCACATTCAGTATTCAATAGCATAAAATAAACAGGAAGAAATTACAGCACAGTAAGATATTGATCTGCATCTGTCAGCCATTACAACACAACCAGGGCTGGAAACTCAGATGAGGGGGAAAGGCAACAGCAGTCCCCCACCATTCCTTAAAATTAACCAAAGAAAAGAACCTGGACCCAGAAGGCTTCCCTGTTTTCTGATCCTGAGCTCCTTCCCAGTTTACTAGCAACTGTGTTCTAAATCGTATTCCAAAATCGTATTCTAATTCACGGGTCAGCACAGTCTAGCTTTCTGGAAGAGAAAGCACCTAAAACCTATACAAAGTGTGTATCAAAAACTGACATCCCTGTCCTGCTGGATTAACACTTAAATACAGTGTAACAAGGAGGAGATGTAAAGCAAGAAAACTTGTCTTGTAAAGCAAGAAAACACCACATATGATCAGTCTCCCACACAATTGCATATAACCAAGGCTCACACCTTTTGTAGAGTGGCAAAATCTAGAGAGACCTAATCCCGTTGCCCTCACTTTGGCTAAACTCCTGTTGATGTCTTTCATGTTCTACTGATGATCAATTAAATTTTTACTTCCATGAGTATTGTCCAAGGAAAGATGGTAAGAAGGGATCCAAAAAGAGAGCATTGGAACACGTGGAGATAATCTGGGCACTCTTTCCACCTCTGCAGAGGAACATATGGTTACATGCATTTTGGCTTATGTCAAATGCCTAATGCAGACTGGTGCAGGTTCATTAGCAGTATACTGGTAGCCATGCACTGCTCTGGAAATAGCTTGAATTGCTCCATGCTATAAATGAAGAATGGGAGCCTCTCCTGGGGCTTAGAGTAATTTATATCCCAGATCCTTTTTTCAGAGGGAGAGATGAGGCATTTCAAGATAACAAGGTTGTCAGGCACCCGCTGATTTTTTGGGAGACTTCTTTTGCTTGCTGTTACAATAATTTTTTAAACAAATTCCAGCTTTCATGGATCCACAAGGCCTTTTACCTTTACACAGTCTCTGGCGGTATACCCATGTAGTGCTAGACCCGCCACTTTGTGCAAGGAAGAGTCCTGCAGCTCCGCTGCTCCCAGGAGGACCTGCAACTCCATCCTTATCCTCCAAAATTCAGTTTCCATGGAGGGAGCCCCGTCCCTGTAAAGGTATCCCTTCTCCCACAGGAATCTTTCCTGCAGACCTTTGTATGAGGTTTATACTGCCAGAGCTAGCTATCATTCTTAGCTTCTCTGAGGATGACTCACTCTGATATTCTGTTTGAAATTGCTGCTGGGGCAGGGAGCGTAACCCGTCCATCCTCACTGGCTGGAATTTGAGTCACAGCACTTCTAAGATGTGCCTCGTTTTCCCTAATTCTGGGTGGAGTCTCAGTCCCAGCTCTGTCCAGCTCTGCCCCAGGGAGTGCGTTCTCCCAAGCCAAAAGCAGCAGCTTTCTAGCCCCATGAATGCTGGTCTGTGACCCTAGGTAAGGATGAGGTGATGTTCTCTGGCTCCTAATAAGAATCAAGATGCTTCGGTCTCTGCCAGGCTAGTCAGCCAAATCATTTCCCATCAGCACCTCCATAGGTAACTGGTCAAGCACCCAACCTCTTTGTGCCCCTTCTTGGTACCCCATTTCAAGTATATCTTTGGGACAGGCTGTCATAAACAGATAGTTAAGAGTTAATGTCTCTTTTACCTGTAAAGGGTTACAAGCAGTGAACCTGGACCACCTGACCAGAGGACCAATCAGAAGACAAGATACTTTCAAATCTCGGTGGAGGGAAGTCTTTGTTTTGTGTTGTTTGTTTGTCTGTTGTTCTCTCTGGGTTCTGAGAGTAACCAGATGTACCTACAGGCTCTCTAATTTTCTATTCAAATAGTAAGTACCAGTAGAAGGCGGTTTAGTCTTTTTGATTGTTTTCTTTATTTGCAAATGTGTATTTTGCTGGAAGGATTTTAAGTTGTATTTGTGCTGGGGGGAAGGCTTCTCTCTAGTGTCTATAAGCTAAAAGACCCTGCAATATTTACCATCTAAATTACAGAGACAACTTTTACTTTTTTCTTTCTTTTATTAAAAGCTTTTTCTTTTTTATGACCTGATTGATTTTTTCCCCTTGTTCAGGCTCAAGGGAACTGAGTCTGTACTCACCAGGGAATTGGTGGGAGACAGGGAGAGAGAAGGGAGTGGGGAAGGTGGAATCCCTCTGTTTTAGATTCACGGAGCTTGAATCTGTATTGCCTCTTGGGGAGGGGGAAAGAGGAGGGTGCAAGGTGCACTCCTCTCTGTTTTTAGATTCAAAGAGTTTGAATCACAGTGATCTTCCAGGGTAACCCAGGGAGGGAAAACTTGGGAGAGGCAACAGTGGGGGAAAGGGTTTTCTTTCCTTATGTAAGATCCAGGGGGTCTGGGTCTTGGTGTCCTCTGAGAAGGTTTTGGGGGAACCAGAGTGTACCAGGCACTGCAAGTCCTGTTTGGTGGCAGCGCTACAAGATCTAAGCTGGTAATTAAGCTTAGGGGGATTCATGCTGGTACCCCATCTTTTGGATGCTAAGGTTCATAGTGGGGATTTATACCATGACACAGGCACCTTAACTGGGGATCCACACACCCCCTCAGGGTTAGATACTCATTGGGTACAAACTTACTGGGGTCAGCTATGTCAGGGAGAACCAGAGTTACCTCAGCACTCATGTCCCGCAAGTCCTGGACCTTTATCCATTCATCTCTATGCCCTGACCCCCCTAAGCCTCCTGCCCACACCAACTACTTGACCTGAGGAAACCCTGTGAATTTGGTACACCAGAGCCCAAGGGTTAAACTCAGCAGTCTGAACATTGTATCTCCTAGAGGAGCTAGTGGAGAGGCCTTCTCCCTCTGGATCCTCCATTATACTGTTAGTACCAAAGACTTGAGGAGCTGACATTCCCTCCAGTTGTTTTTTCACTAGGTTAACCCTTTCAGGCCATGGCCAGACCCTGGAAACTGAGCCTCAGGCACTCTGCCCACTTATGACCAGGCCTATTACAGACATAATGTCTTGGGCCCTTGGGATCTCTCATTGGTGGTTTGCTTGAGTTGGCCAATACGTCCATTTTGGGTTTACCCAAATCCCATTTCTGAGAAACCCCTTTATGGGACCTCAACTTGGGCCAGTCCCATTTTGGGCTAAGTCTACTATCCATAAATTCACCTGCCAGTCGGGCTACACAATGCAACCCTTGGGTTCTGGACCTTTAGCCATGTTTTAAGGTTATGGGGGCACACCTCCAAAGTTGTTCAAACCCCACCAATCAGACAAGCATCCAGGATAGTAACTCCTATACCTTTTCCCCATTTGCAGAGGTGCTCCCGCATCTGAGTTGCAACCTCCATATATGTCACCCCCATATTCTTTTGCATGCCCCAAAACCGTCTTCTGTAAGCCTCAGGCATCAGTTCAAATTTAAGCAATAAGGCTTTTTCAAAAAGCTCACTCCTGGATTCAGTTCCATCCATTTGATTATACACACCTCTGTACTTTGGGCCTCAGAAAGGGAGTGAGACCTTGGAAGTTATCCACAGGGAGAAGCTGATTTAAATTGCAAGCTTTCTGAAAGGCAGTGGGGTAGACATCAATACCCCCCTTTAAACTGGGGCAATAATTTAGCAGCTGTGTTTCCTGTGATCTTTTCTTCCCATGGTTTCTCTCAGCTTACCATTGGTATGTGATCTCTTGCTCCTCAGGTTCTCAGTTTCCAAATTGCTTTCACTGCTGTTTCTCATGTTTGACTTACTTGGTTTTGTCTTTTCCTGATCAGTCAGCTTCTGACATTCTAGTTCCTGTTCCTCTTTTTTCAAGCTGCAATTTTTGCCACTCTAGCTGTTAGTTTGGGGAACTTGGTCTTGAGGGACACCCTGCGATTGTTTCAGCAGCTGCAGATACTGTGATTGCCCTGATTTGACTCTGTTTGTATCTGTCTTTATTCCCCCAGCCCAACCCTCTGGGTACCTTGTCGGGGTCTGGACTTTAATTCTTTGCCTGGTCGTTCTCATGTAGGTCAAACAGTTCTGCTTTGGTTCACTTTTACAGTTTAACTCTCCCTTTGCACAGCTCCGTTGTCTGCCTCTTAAGGAGTTGATTATATGTCATTTTCCTTATCTGTCTTTTCCTTCTGTCTACTCAGAACATAAACCACTTTCTCTGTACAGTAGGTTTTGACTAAGCTTGTTTTTACTGTTGCAGTCGCTTTTTGCAAAATACTATAATTGCAGACAGCGTCCCACTGCTACCACCAGCTGCCATTGATCCTCTGGGCGTGCTAGGCCTCTGACCTTTACACAGCCTCTCTAGGAGGATACTTCTAGACCTGACCCTAGACCTCCACTTTTGCAAGGAAGACCCTGCAGCTCCACTACTTCAAGACCGAGTCTTTGGATTCAGCACCTCTGTTTCTCAGTGTGGTTCCTCCAGCAGTTCCAAATGAGTCAGACTGTCAGAGACTTACCTATTCAGTGACACAGGACCCAGGGCAGCCTTTTCAAAAGAAGACAGCTTTTATTAGCCAACTGGAATACAGTATTTTAAGGCCCTTAGGTTAGACTTGAAAAGCAAGGTTTACATGCATGTCCATGATCGCAACATTACCTGCGTCTCTGACTCACAGATGTCCAGGATTCCATCTCTATCTGCCCTCTTGGCCGACACACCAGAGACTTTCAAAACTAAAAGCGTAAGCTGCTAACGCTCTGTAGCTCCTATTCTCTGTGTATTGGCACAGAGCGGGACTTGCAACTCTCAGTCACCAGAGTGTTACATAAGCATGGAGTATTATTTCATTTTCTTGTCCACCTTCTGTTGGAGAACCCTACTCGTTTACTAAGTTACTGACAATTTTAGGGCCTGGGGAATGTTAACCTAGCATGCTTGCAGCTGTAAATGCTGCCCCCAGCCCTTCCATGCAGCTGTGTCTCCTGTCTGGGGTCTATACAGCCCCACCATGGGGCGGTGGGGGTGGTACAGCTGTGCTGGAGGAGCTGCTGGTGTGGGGCACTGGCTCCTGGGAGCAGCGGCCTCATGTTCTGCTCCTTTCGCCGTTGCGGTTCCTGGAAGAGTCCTGCAGTTCAGCGGATGCCAATTTCTATCTGCGGATATCCACACTAGCAGGTATAAATTTGTATCCACACAGGGCTCTATAATTCGTTCTCGAAAATGTGTCTTTCTGTTACGGCATATCAGCAGTAAATGTCTTAATGGTATGGCATACCTGACCATACTGGCTTACTTTCACCACTGCTGTTGAAGTCAATGTTAGAACTCCAATTAATAATAAAATATATGGAGATATACCTATCTCATAGGACTGAGAAAGGTCATGAATTCCAGCTCCCCTCATTCACTAGCAGGACCAAGTGCTGATTTTTGCCCCAGATCCCTAAGTGGCCCCCTCAAAGATTGAGCTTACAGCCCTGGGTTTAGCAGACTAATGCTCAAACCACTGAGCTATCCCTCCCCTAATTTCCAGGATTTCACTTAGTGATTTTTGCACTGCTTTTGCTCAGTAAATTCCAAAGGTCAAAGATGGTTCCCCTGTCCAAAAGAAGGAGTGAATTCTGTGCTTATTTCATTCCCACTTTGTGCATTTGTAGTTGCAGATGCTCTTTCATGCTATTCTACATTTTCTCCTTAACCTTATAATTGTTTTAATGACAGCCATTTCTCTCTTTTGAACTGGAGAGCACAGACTATGAAGAAAGGTGGTACATATGGTAAAACTGATCAGGTCAGGTTTAACTAGACAACCGCCGCCCATTTTTTTGTTTGCTCTGTTCTGAAATATGTAAATTTTATATTTTTGGGCTAGTTCTTCCTTCTTCATGCAAATCACTTATGTCAGCATCTGCTGCCTTTAAATATGTACATTTAAATGACACATTTCTGAAAATTTACACTGCATTTCTAAGAAGGAAATGTAAGCAAGCCATATTGCACAAAGAGAGAGGACATGTGTGAGCATAGCCAGAATAGGCCCCTGAAATGTGCAGTCCTGATTAGCTTCCTCTGGCTAAATTCTCACAACAGTGACCCATCTCCATGCAATTGTTTGGCCTGGGCATGAAGGCAAGGGATCCATGTAAGAGGCCGAATAGAGCCTTACGTAATGAGTGACAAATGAGTGATAGTTGTGATACAAGCTGACATTGTACAACCTGAAATGTCTTTAAAACAGACTTGCTTTACCAGTTGAAACCATCCTAGTGGCCTTCAGTCTGAGTAATTGAAAGTTATTAGGGTACACCACAGGGCTAATTAGCCAGTTGCTTTACAACAGAGATGTGTATGTTGAAGATTAATGATTATTAACACTTTCATTCTGCAGTAGGCATGATTTTATTCTTTGAGTTGATAGGCAGAAAGAGACAGACTGTCCAGGAAATGCTTCACTACTGAAGAAGAATACGGGGGAACATCCGATAAGCAAGCTCAGAAGGAGTTCTAAGGAAACTCTGTGTATAACCCTTTCCGTAGTGTGTTATTGCAAACACTGTATCATTTCATGTCAAAAGGAATTTTGTAAAATCTGCGCTAGCTCTTGATGTTCTTGCCGGCCTTGTGGGATTACTATTCAGTGATCAGCTAAATTACAGTATATTAACTGCCTTAATATACAGTTCTGTGCTTCCCGTGGTAGCAGTATAAAAGGTAGCATGTTCAAAATCTCAGTGGTATCCCATGATGTCTTTAATTTCAGAAGAATTTTAGTGTGGAAACTTTGGAAATCTGGCCACACTGATGAGGCTGGAAACCTATTTGGTCTGATTTTTAAGAGAGCATAGACACAGTGTTAAGTACCCAGCAGCCACCCCAAGAAAACACTGCCTGCTCCTTATTTATGCATAACATAGTTAGTCGGGTGTGTGATTTGCTGTCATTCACTTTGCCTTGTGACTGAGATGCAGAGGACGACACAGCATATTGCAGACATATGATTAATGTAAGGCAATACAGTGAAATAAGGCTTAAGAGCCTGAGCCTGGGCCAGATTTTGCTACTCTTCTGCACAGCTTGGAGGGGAATCAGCATCCTCCATGGCAGCATGTCTGCCTTCCAAAGCCTCCCAGAGAGCTCTCTGTGGGGTTGAGTCTATGTGGAGGGAGTTTCAGAGGGTAGACAACCACAGCTTGGATGGGTGTATGGCTGAAGAAATATCAGCCTCTGAGTCCCCAGGGAAGGGACTATGTCTTCAGGCTGTATTACTTTGCATGTAGAGTCCCATCGGTGGCAGGGTGATATCTGAGGGCAGCAGTGCCTAGGAGGAGTTTCTGAAGCCATGATGCCAGGAAGCCCAGGGGGCTGCTCATGGTATAGAGCTGTCATGGAAGTACAGGACTTCAGTGCAGATGGCCCCTGGCCTCCTAAAAAGCCTGCTAGATCCTGGAACTTCATCTGGGATTTTCCTCCCTTACCATTCCTGCAGGTTTTATTGAAGAAAGTGCTATCTGGCCCTCTTAGAGATGACAAATACCCTTAGCTGCAACTAGAGTCACTGGGAGCAGCTGGGGTGCTCAGCATTTTTGAAAATCAGGTGCGAAGTATGGACATAGGAGCCTAATTTTAGGCACCTACATTTGAAAATGCTGGCCAAAATTTGTCAAAATGTACAGCTTGAACCTGAGGGGAACTGAGCACCTGTAACTGCTGATGTGGCAGGCACCTTAAAAATACCAGAAAGAATCAGCTCATCCTGAAATCAGCTGAAGTAGCAGATGGGCAACATCTCACAGTATCAAGCCCTCTGAATTTAAAGTAAACTCTGTTATGTATGTAATGTATTGCAAAATGTATTACATATAGCCCCTGTACAGAAATGAAAGCGAACCTGTGCTGGTTTTTTTTTGACATGCACAAATAATTATTGCAAAATGTTTTTCTGGGGACACTAGATGAGGCAGAGTATCGCGGGGGTAGCCGTGTTGGTCTGTATCCACAAAAACAACGAGGAGTCCAGTAGCACCTTAAAGACTAACAGATGTATTTGGGCATAAGCTTTTGTGGGTAAAAACCCCACTTCTTCAGATGCATGGAGTGCAAATTATAGATACAGGCATAGATATACTAGTACATGAAGAGAAAGGAGTTACCTTACAAGTGGAGAACTAGTGCTGACAAGGCCTGCTCAGTCAGGGTGGATGTGGTCCACTCCCAATAACTGATGACGAGGTGTCAATAGGAGGGAGGGATGAGGAGGGAAAATTGCTTTTGTAGTGAGCCAGCCACTCCCAGTCCCTATTCAAGCCCAAATTAATGGTGTTAAGTTTGCAAATGAATTGTAGTTCTGCAGTTTCTCTTTAAAGTCTGTTTTGAAGTTTTTTTATTGAAGGATGGCTACTTTTAAATCTCTTATTGAATGTTCAGGGAGACTGAAATGTTCTTCTACTGGCTTTTGTATGTTACCATTCCTGATGTCTGATTTGTGTCTATTTATTCTTTTACGTAGAGACTGTCCGGTTTGGCCAATATACATGGCAGAGGGGCATTACTGGCACATGATGGCATATATCAGATTAGTAGATGTGCAGGTGAATGAGCCCCTGATGATGTGGCTGATGTGGTTAGGTCCTGGTGGTCACCACTCCGTGTTGTTTTAGATGAGGCAACGTTGTCATAGGAAGGGGGTAAACAGCTTTAATTATTATTAAAAATTTACCCTTATACTTTGCTGTTCCATCTGCAGTGGCAGCCAGTTAGATCTTTTAAAAGCACTGCATTCTGGGAGCTTGCATCAAGAGGCTTAGGAGAAAGTGCTTTTGAGTAAATGTACAGCAATTGGAGGGAGCTCAGTGTTGAAAGGAAAACTTAACCTTGATATGTACTGCATTATGTAAATTCTTGCTTAAAAATTAAGAGGAGGGGAAAAGCTAGTTTTCACTGTTTGACAGAATTAGCTTGATATTGAACCATTTTGTGTCTGTCTGCATCTGACTATTATTTATACATGGACAAGTAAATGATGTAAAGTTTAGTAGTGTGGAAGAAGAGCTACTACTGTAATCGAATTTAAGATCTGAGAATTTTTTAGCAAATATTGTGCATTAAGCTACCTTTATTTTGTAAATAATTAAAATATTACACTACTGAACTGGGCCTTGATCTTGCAATGAGTTCTATGGGGGCAGACCCTCTACACCCACACAGATCTCATTGACATCACTTGATCACTAACTGCCATCTTGCCATTTTTGTTAACTGTTGTTTTTTTTTGCCACATCTTCACAAATCTTTCATATACCATTTGTTGAACCTAAATTAGTAACATTTCATCCATAACATGCAATGCTATTAACTGATGTAAAGGCAAACAGTATACAGTACTTCCTATCATATTTTTAAAAAGCTCAGTTTATTAATTCTTAGTGCATAAACCAGCCACAGTGCACAGGGACCGTGGGAGTATCAGGAAACTACTGAAGTACCTAATTAGCCACAGCAGCATTCTCTACAACAATTTTCAATTAACTTTTAAAGCAATAATTCAATGGTACCATTCCATAACAACCTATTGTAAATGATCTTATAAAGAATGTGTGGTATAGTCTGCCATATAATGAAGTACTGAGGTAGGAAACAAAGACCTCAGACATTCAGTGACTGCATAGATTGGATTACAAGTGGACTATGGCTTTTGCACCAAATTACAAACCTCTACTGCCATTGGCTCTGTTGGAAAATCGCCACTAGCTCTTTGTAGCATTAGGGCTGACATCTGTTTACTCCAGTAGAGGGAATCAGTGTATATACGTACAGGCTCCACTACAGTATTTGTTAATGTGTACTTAAAGGCGATATTTTTTTAGCCACATGATGGTGTCATTGTGGCTCAAACATCAACAAACCATAAGAAACTAATAATGTTTTAAATAGAAAACAGCAGTTCATTAGGGTTGAGTAATAGCTTGCTGGCAAAATTCTAAGCTAGTGTATATCTGTGTTTAGCAACGTCTGTTATGTGCTTTCTAATATGCCCTTCTGGACTCTAAATTTACTTTGACAGCTGGTAAATAGGTATGTGTTGTATGATAGTCCGATATAGGATTTGTTGAAGCAGACTTTAAGAGAGGCAGTGCAAATGGAGCCAGGCATATATAAAAACTGCAGTCATTTCGCTACTCTGCTTCTTTAATTCCATTCTCTTAAAGCATAGCGAAGAAGCAGGGAAATTGGGCACTTACAGTTGGTATAATGAAGAGAGCTCACTCGCAATGAGACTGGCTCACACACAGTGCTTAATATTTTAAAATAGGTAAAAATCTTAGAAAATCATAGTGTTCAGTAGTAGTTCAGATATGCTGGATATGATAAGTAGCTTGATTAGTAAATATTACAGTGATGCTTAATTTTGCAGTGGCAGAGTATGTGGTTTCATATGCAGACTGTGTAGAGCTTTATTCAGGCAGCTATAGTGTACTACTGGATGAGATGTTTTTGCATCATTGTGTACCACAGATTCAGGCAACAATATTGACCTTATTAAGCAGTCTGTTAACTTTTGTTGCTATATGGTTGTCATGAGAATCAGCAGTGCTGTGTGTGTGTGTGTGTTTTACAACTGACATTTCAGAATTGGTATTGTAATCATATTCACTACAAGTAACACTGAAACAAGATCCCAGCCAGGATTGCACATTGGGAATTTACTCTCAAATAGTGTACATGGCTAAAGGGAGGTGTGGCTAGATTATTTCATAAAAACAACTTCAAGCATTTAGATTTGACACAACAGCTGCAATTTCACACAACAGCTGCAATTTCTTTTGCTCACTTTCTAATGCAGATATCACGATACCTTGAGTAAACAAAGCAGACATGTTGGCACTGGCTGCTGTTCACAGTGCATTATGATAACATAATATGAACATTAACCCATTTTGTATATTTTTATTTGTTATCTTAGTTATCTTAGTTAATAGCTGTTGATGGACTTATTTTCCAGGAACTTATTTAATTCCTTTTTGAACCTGTTACAGTTTTGGCCTTCACAGCATTCCCTGGCAATGAGTTCCACAGGTTGACTGTGCATTGTGTAAAGCAGTACTTCGTTTTGTTTTAAAACTGCTGCCTATTAATTTCATTGGGTGACCCCTAGTGCTTGTGAAGAAAATAACACAAAGAAAAAATGTTCCTCTAGTTCTTAGCCCCGTGAGTCAAACCTGATGAATCTGTTAGAGAGGACATCCAAAAGTAGCCCCTTCTGGGAAAGCTCCTGAGTCTGTAGCTCTTTGCAGGCATCTTAGTATCTTGGCTTTGCATTTTCCAAAACCTGTTTGCTCTGCCTCCTTTCAGCTGCCTTCTTTCTTTTCACACGAAATGGGGAGGATGGGGAGAAGTCATTAAAAGACTGAGGTTTAGTGTTTTTCCCCCCTCATGTGAATAATCACACTGACTTAGGTGGAACTATTTGGATTTGGCCAGCCATGGGTTATGTTTTCTGCATAATAAAACTGGCTGCAAAAGCACAATTATTTTTCGGAATGTAGTATCTTGTTTTCAGTTAGTAAATAAACAATCAGTCCATTTCACAGACAGCAGAATGTGGTGCATGCACAAATACACCCAGACATTTTAGTCTGCTCCCAGATCACAACTACTAGCATCATGATCTAAGAGCTATTAATGTGGAAATATTTTGTAGGCCCTAGAATAAAACATCCAGTTTTGTTTCCAGCGTTCTTACATGCTGTACAGCTAGTTAAATAAATGAGAGTATTCAGGCCCTACAGCAGATAGGAATTTTAGAAGAAAAGTGGGTGTGTTTTGATGTGTTCATGTGGAAACCAATACCCAAATGTTTTTCTAGCTCACAGCTGGTTCGTAGCACTGTTGGTATTTTGAGTTTTGAGAGCAAAGCAAAACGTTTGTGTGGAGTTTTGAGTAAGCATAGTAAACTGTTAGGAGCCATTGCACTTGTGTGCTTACCTGGAAATAATCCAAACTTTTGTCAAACTTAAAAAAATAAAAAAGAGGAAGAATCCTTATATCCATATTTGACTTTCATGAATGTACATTGCTCTAAATCCAACTCATGCAAGTGTGTAACCATCCACAAGATTCTCCTTATGAATGGATATCTGGATTTGTAGATATAAAATCTGTAGAAACAGCTTAACTTAACTGTGTGAATAGTAATAATTATAGCTTATTTTTTAAGTTTATTTCAAGCCAAAGGATTCCAGAGTACTGTACAATCTATGGAGCTGATTTTCCTTTTGCTCACACTGAGGTAAGAGCCTGATACAAAGCCTGCTGAAATCAGTGGAAAGGACATAAGTCAGGAGTAATTCCAGTTAAGTCATTGGAATTTCAAAAATGTAAAAGAATTGCGACTCCACAGTCCGGATCCCTCTATTAATACACAAAAGGGTTGCCGCACATATAGCGTACCTAACACACCTCAAAGGCAAAGAAACTTAAATTAAGACTCCCCAAGAGTACGTACTTTCTCCTCCTCCACCCACCTATATCCATCTTAACATTGCCACAGCTACTGTACTGTATTCCACTTCCCATGCACCACAACCTTAACTTTGCCCCCCTTTTGCACATCTCCACATACTCTTTAGGAGACAGTTTTTTGTTTTCCCCCCAACTCTGGTATTTGTGGGTGTCCAGTGAAGCAGTTGGTTATGTTAGGAGAGGTTTGTTTAGCTAAAGGGTTATGTGGAGAAAGGCTGGCAACCCTAAAGGGCAGATTTATGTCACGTGCATAACAGTCCTCCACCTGTTTCCTGGGAAGGAATGCTGGAGGATTCCTGGCTCTTTCCCAGGCTTCCTCTCCACAGGGAAGCACTTCCCATATCAGCAAGCCACTGGTCCTGCTCTACAGACCTTGTCACTGATCTCCAGTGCCCTGTCTAGACTCCTGTCCACATCCTCCTTCTAGGTTCCTTACGGAGGCCAGGTTCTGGATGCCACGGCACTACATCATGTAACAGCAGAGAGCTAAAAAGAGATATGTTTTTAAAGTGCGCTTATACAGTGCTAGAAGTCTAAATAATAAAATGGGTGAAACAGAGTACCTTGTATTAAATGAGGATATTGATATAATAGTCATCACAGAAACTTGGTAGAATGAGGATAATCAATGGGACATAGTAATACCAGGATACAAAATATATTGTAAGGACACAACAGGTTGTGCTGGTGGGGGAGTAGCACTATATAGGAGAGAAAGCATAGAATCAAATGAAGTAAAAATCTTAAATTAACCAAACTGTACCATAGAATATCAATGGATAGTAATTCCATGCTCGAATAATAAGAATATTGCAGTAGGGATATTTTACTGACCACCTGACTATGAAATGCTCAGGGAGATTACAGAGGCTATTAATATAAAAATAATAATAATGGGGGATTTCAGCTATCCCCGTATTGACTGGGGACCTGTCACCTCAGGACAGAATGCAAAGATAAAGTTTCTTGACACTTTAAATAACTGGTCCTTGGAGCAGCTAGTCCTGGAACCCACAAGAGGAGAGGCAATTCTTGATTTACTCTTAAGTGGAGCACAGGATCAGGTCCAGGAGGTGAATTTAGCCAGACCGCATGGTAATAGTGACCACAATATAATTAGATTTAATACCCCTGTGGTGGGGAAAACACCATAGCAGCCCAACACTGTAGCATTTAATTTCAGAAAGGGGAACGACACAAAAATGAGGAGGTTAGTTAAACAGAAATTAAAAGGTACAGCACCAAAAATAAAATCCCTACAAGCTGCACGGAAACTTTTTAAAGACACCATAATAGAGGCTGAACTTAAATGTATACCCAAAATTTAAAAAACAGAGAACCAAAAAAGTGCCACTGTGGCTAAACAACAAAGTAAGAGAAGCAGTGAGAAGCAGAAAGTGGAAATTAAATCTGAGTGAGGAAAATAGAAAGGAGCATAAACTCTGGCAAATGAAGTGTAAAAATATAATTAGGAAGGTCAAAAAATAATTTGAAGAGCAGTTGGCCAAAGACTCAAAAAGTAATAGCACATTTTTTTTAAGTACATCAGAAGCAGGAAGCCTGCTAATAACAACCAGTGGGGCCCCTGGACAATCGAGATACAAAAGGAGCACTTAAAGACAATAAAGTCATTGCGGAGAAACTAAATGAATTCTGTTGGTCTTCATGGTTGAGGTGGTGAGCGAGATTCCCAAACCTGAGCCATTCTTTTTAGGTGACAAATCTGAGGACCTGTCCCAGATCGAGGTGTCATTAGAGGTGGTTTTGGAACAAACTGATAAACTAAACAGTAATAAGTCACCAGGACCACATGGTAGTCACCCAAGAGTTCTGAAGGAACTCAAATGTGAAATTGTTAGACTACTAGCTGTAGTCTGTAACCTATCATTTAAATCAGCTTCTGTACCAAATGACTGGAGGATAGCTAATGTGACGCCGTTTTTAAAAAGGGCTCCAGAGGTGAACCCAGCAATTACAGGCAAACTGGTTGAAACTATAGTAAAGAACAAAATTGTCAGACATGTAGATGAATATAATTTGTTGGGGAAGAGTCAACATGGTTTTTGTAAAGGCAAATCATGCCTCACCAATCTACTAGAATTCTTTGAGGAGATTAATAAGCATGTGGACAAGGGGGATCCAGTGGATATTTAGATTTTCAGAAAGCCTTTGACAAGGGCCCTCACCAAAGGCTCTTAAGCAAACTAAGCAGTTGTGGGATAGTGGGAAGGTTCTCTCGTGGCTTGGTAACTTGTTAAACGATAGGGAACAAAGGGTAGGAATAAATGATCGTTTTTTAGAATGGAGAGAGGTCAATAGTGGTGTCCCCCAGGGACCTGTTCTGGGCCCAGTCCTATTCAGCATATTCATAAATGATCTGGAAAAAGGGGTAAACTATGAAGTGGCAAAATTTGCAGATGATACAAAACTACTCAAGACAGTTAAATCCCAGGCAGACTGCAAAGAACTGCAAAAGGATCTCTCAAAACTGGGTGACTGGGTACTCACTGGCAGATAAAATTTAATGTTGATAAATGCAAAGTAATGCACAGTGGAAAACATAATCCCATATAAAATGATGGGGTCTAAATTATCTGTTACCACTAAAGAAAGAGATCTTGAAGTCACTGTGGATAGTTCTCTGAAAACATCCACTCAATGTGCGGCGGCAGTCAAAAAGTGAACAGAATGTTGGAAATAAATAAGATAGGGATAGGTAGTAAGATAGAAATATCATATTGCCTCTATATAAATCCATGGTATGCCCACATCTTGAATACTATATGCATATGTGGTCGCCCCATCTCAAAAAAGATATATTGGACTTGGAAAAGGTTTCGAAAAGGGCAACAAAAGTTATTAGGAGTATGGAACGGCTGCCATATGAGAAGAGATTAATAAGAGTGGGACTTTTCAGCTTGGAAAAGAGCCGACTAAGGGGGAATAGGATAGAAATCTATAAAATCATGACTGGTATGGAAAAAGTAAATAAGGAAGTGTTATTTACTCCTTCTCATAACACATGAACTAGGGGTCACCAAATGAAATTAATGGCCAGCAGGTTTAAAACAAACAAAAGGAAGTATTTTTTCACACCTTGCACAGTCAACCTGTGGAACTCCTTGCCAGAGGATGTTGTGAAGATCAAGACTATAAAAGGGTTCACAAAAGAACTAGATAAATTCATGGAGGCTAGGTCCATAAATGGCTATTAGCCAGGATGAGCAGGGATGGTGTCCCTAGCCTCTGTTTGCCAGAGGTTGGGAATGGGTGACGGGATGGTTCACTTGATGATTACCTGTTCTGTTCATTGAGTCAGGGGCACCTGGCATTGGCTGCTGTCGGAAGACAGGAAACTGGGCGAGATGGACCTTGATCTGACCCAGTATGGCCATTCTTATGTTTTTACTGGGTTTCCTGTCCAGGGTATGCAGGACCAGGCTTGCCCTTTAAAGTATTGTAAGTAATGTAGCAAGGAAAAACCAGGAGAAAATAAAACTAATATTAAGGAAGGCAAACCTTTCCTATGGGCTCAATGCCACCTTTCCATTGACCATTTTATTTCTGAAGTTTCGAAGGCCTTAGCCTTAGCCACTACTGAAACAAAAATAGATTTTTTTAAAGAAAAATTTAATTATTGACACTTACTTGCTTTTCATGAGGTCTCTGGAATTCCTCTAAGAATCTTTTCTTTTGGCTCCAAAGAGCTGCATTTGTGGAGCCAGCCAGAGGAGAGGTTTTCAGGTCTACACACTGCTCAAATACATTGTCACTGCTGAATCTGCTGGCCCGCAAGGAGGCTGGGGGAGGGAAGGACGCAGCCCACTGACAACTGTAAGAGTTATGCGTGCAAGGTGAAGACAATAAATGAAACTATGAGTTCAAATGTATCCATACCCTCAGGACCATTATCAAATCAGCGTATCTGAATCTCATCTGGTTTTCTGGGATATCAATTCAGTTAATCATGGCTTCATTTTAATATTCTCCATTAAAGTAGAGTAGTATCCATAGATCATTATCTTCGGGTTTTCTACTATTTTCCCATTCAGCCTCATAGTTATAAATAAAACTTGTTAACTTTTTGTAGCAATTACCACTTGACACATGTCCAGCTGCTCACTAATGTTTGCATAGTCCTATTAACTGTTGTCATGTCAGAAGTGAAATGTGCACCTTTGGGTACTTTGAGATTAAAAGCAGACAGATGTTCTGTGGTTGGGGCTGAGAATCACAAATTTCCACGGGACCCCAAATTAATTCTTGGTATTGCAGAGTATCTCCAACTCCCAGAAGTTAATAGTACTGTCTATTCCTCTGTGTTTGGGGAGTACCTTACACTTTCTGGCCACTGCCATCATATCAATAAATAATTAATATTAATAAAAAATATATTGCAATTAAAGGTATGGTATTTTCAAGCTGCTTCCAGAGTTAAAAACACAGTAATTTTTCAGCTCTAACAGCACCCCTAAAAAAAAGAAACAAAACTTCCCAAACAACCCTCCCAACATTAATTGCCATACATAAAAACCCTCCACACTTGCAAGTAGTTAACAGCAAAATTTTCTTTCTAAATCGATACAATTTTTACTGTATCAAAGCAAGACTAGTGAGCGGAATTAATTACTCCAGAAGATCTGAAAGCTTCTACTCTCCAGTCGCCTGGAATTGATGAAAATGAAAATTGTTCGAAATCCACAATAAATTGACATTGGCTCTCATCATAGAATTTTTTTCCACCAAATGTATGGGCTGTGTTTAACTGAGAGTCTCATTTTGACTTCCACTAACAAGCCCATAGCAATAAAAAAGACATCATGGAATTACAGCTGTTACAGAATTTAAAAAAAATCTGGAAGTGTTTGTGTATGTATGTACGTGTGTGTTAGAGTATGTGTGTTTATATAATACAGATTTGCATAGAGTATACATGTGTATGTAATAGCAAGAGAAGCGCGCGTGCACACACACACAGATTTACCCAAGAACAGCAGAATTTGCACCTTTAATGCCCTCCCTTACTCTTTCTTTGCTGGGCATGTCAATACGTATATCTTCCCAAAGACTTCTTATTTTCTAAGTGTTGCCATTTTTTGTCACTGATTCTTATTCTAGTTTGATAGAGGCTCCATAGTATTAGTTGTCAGTCTGTTGCTCTTATGTAGTAAGCCTGACTTTGATCCCCACTCTAATTTTCTCAGATGAACTCTCATTCGATGTTTTCCCCCTATAAAATATGGTAAACTTAATAAGAGATTTAACAGAGCTTCCCTTTACTCTGTGACATTTATAGCCCCAGACTGGTCTGGAGTAGGTAGGTGGAGCAGTGGGTGATATCATTTTTCTATTAGCAGAAAGCCCTGCCTCCTTTGTAAGTTTCCATTCCTACTGGAGGAGCCTATGCCACTCCAAGCAGCTTTATTTTTAAACCTGGTTGAATAGTACTTTTGTGGATTAAGCCTACTGGGGAAACTGCTTCCAGCACAGAAGTCTGCAGTTAATACCCCTCTTAGACATAGCTTGCTAAACTGATCAGGAAGCAGTAGTATGGCTAGGGAAGAAGAAAACTACTACGGGAAACATGGTAATTTACCTACCTCCTTGTGTTCTCAAAAAATGAAATGCTTCATAAGGGCTCTAGCCAATGCCCTTTGAAATCAACTAGAGTCTTTCCATTGACTTCAGTGGGTTTTGGATCAGGCCCTAAGTGGCTTTAGCTAACTTCTTCCATTATTTGCAAAATCATGTAATCTTTTCCAGTATGGAGCTTGCAGCTACAATTAATGGCATAGAAGGTAGAATTTGTGTAAATATAACTGATTTTCATTTTAGACAAATGATTTAACTTAAAAAATCACTGCAGTGTAATAAAGTGTGACAGAAGTAATTTTGTTTAGTATTTAGACTTTTTTTAGAGTTGGAATTGGGAAGTTAAATCTCATTTGATGTATTTATTGTAATGGAATAATAGTTCAACCTAAAATTCGTATTATGAAATAGATTATGAAATAGATCTGTCTAGTCTACGAAGAGTGATTATCATCTCCGTTTTTAATTCTAGCAAGAAAATGACTATGTAATTATTCCACGCCAGTGGCTACTTCCCCCATACCTCCCAAACTCCTAAAGGTTTTAATCAGCTTTCAGAATTAAATGTTTTGTTTTTGTTTTCAAAATGTTGCTGATATGACACTTAGCAAGTGACTTTTTTTTTTATTTAAAGAAAGGGTTACTTAGAACAACAATAGCAAACCCCTTCCTGCGTCTACTCTCTCTATTCCTTCTTTAGAGACAACTTCACTAATTGGGGAGGGGTTTTGATGTGTAACTTGGAGAAGGCTGAGAACAAGCAGTGTGTGCCCATTGTTAGTTGTTATGTGAAACTATAATCACAGATACTGTATATGTGTGTTTCAGTGAAGAAATTCCTATAATGCTGAAGCGTACTTTTGTCAAGGAATTTGATTGTGTGTTTGGCTTTTAATATATTTAGTGTTTCTTATGTAAACAACTGTATTCCATAATGGATTTGTGGCAAAGTTTAGAAAAAGAAAAACAAGACAGGCCGAGCACTGGTGTACTGCTCTGTGCCCCAATAAGCATGGTGACTTTGGTGGTGAGCTGTAGTCGTTGGAAGAAATTTGATGTAGTGCAGTGGCTTTATTTTTGTTAATCAGTGTCACTGTCGGATAAGATTCCAGTTTGTTTGATTGCTGGAGAAGAAAATCTCCATTTGAGTTAGAGATCATTTTCTGGAGCACTTTGTCTGTTTTTATCCTCTTGCCTATAAATTAGAAGGTATTGACTTTCATTGTAGAACTATTGTGGAGTTCGCTTCCACTCAGATGGGATCCACAAATGTATATATCTTCCAAGGTGCATTTTCTTTGCACCAAATCAGAATCTATGCAGGTATGCTGTAGCTATCTCAGCTGCAGCCTATTACCATATGGGTGTACTGTTAATAGAGATGATCTTGTTTGTAGAAAGTAGCCCACTTGCTGTTACACATTGTATTGTATCTTGCCCCACTGGCTATGCTATCAAACCGTTCCCCTGAATACAGACATCCTGAGAGCACAGGAAATTGCCCCTATTAACAAGCTTCATCAGTACAATGTAGGCCAAGTGGAGTAATGTCTGTAAGCAAAGTAAATCCCTACTGGAAATTTATTATGCCTTTGAAAACCTGGCCTGCTCCTATTTTCAAGGGCTGAGAAATCTTGCCTGCCTGCCTGATAGGTGGGGATGGGTGGGAAAACAGACCTGTTAAATATATTTATTAAGGGCTAGATCTTGGCTGATGTGTCAGTGCAGAGGAGGAAGGGAGAGAAAGACCTCATTTCCCATGCAAATTCCCAACATCTGGGTTCCAGCTGCCGGAAGAGGCAGAGACAGAGCAAGGGTTGATCATCTGGCACCCTACCCCAGCAGGTGGGTGGGTATTGGGCAGCTCCTAGTGGGTGGGGGGAGGAGGATGAGTAATCTGTACCTAGTAAAGTAGGGGGTACAGGTTTTCCACTTTCTAAGTCCCATTTCCTTTTGCTGGGATGCTCTGGGGTAGTGGGTGGTGGACACCGCCCTTTACACAGGACAATAAACTCGGTCTAGTATCCTGTAGGTAGTAAGCCACAGTGTGCTGGTATGTAGTAAAGTTACAGGTTCTAAATCATACCAGAAATAAGTTATTTTTTTAAAATGTTTAATTTATGGAAGGCCTTATGCCGTAAACTGAGGCAATACAGAGTGCAGGCCTCTCCACAGCACAAGTTATCAGGTTTCTTCTCAATTTGCCCTTACCTTCTGTTTTGGGCTCACTCTTGGTTTAAGTGGCTTGTGTGTGACAACATAATCTGTGTCCTGTACTCACCAGCAGTATTGCTACACACACAGCAGCTCCGGAGCTATAAGCTGCCAAAGTTCTTTTGTGGTAAAAATTATATTTTAGGGACTTACTGAGGTGGAAGAGAACAAACAGAGTCATGGGGTCTGCTGTGTTTATTGTACTGGGCCTGTGAATATTTTGATAAGGTTTTTCTAATATGAGGCATGAGACCAAAGTCTGAATTTAGTTAATGAGTAAAGGCAGTTTTTACAATGTATTTCTTTGAGCTCCTCTCTAACCATGGCTCTTTGTATTTAGCTTTTATTTTGTTAAAATTTCCCAAGAACTTGACAGTGTTTATTATAAAAAGTAAAATTAACGTCAGTTTCCAGGGTAAATATTGGGGGACAGAAGGACAGAAAAAAGCAACAATTAGATAAAATAAAAGCAGCAAAGAATCCTATGGCACCTTATAGACTAACAGACGTTTTGGAGCATGAGCTTTCGTGAGTGAATACCCACTTCGTCAGATGCATGCAGATGCACTAGATAAAATAAGAGTACGGAAAGTCAAAGCAGGTTTATTTCATGAACCGTGCATTAACAGTACATATCTTTCACTACATTGCTTTACTTAGACAGCCTTGCATTTATACTTGGACTAATGTATTATTAACATAAAGACATCTACCTAAAGTAACCGATTGGATTTTCTTAGTGTAATTGGTGCTTTTCAGGTACTTGACTGGTTCAAAATTGTGTGGAAATTGGTAAAATCTGAATAATACTTTTTGTAAAACCTGGGGACTGTTTGGTAAAAATGAAAACGAAGGGCATTATTTTTAGTCTAACTACATCAAAATGGGCACAACAGGTTTGTCCTGTCACATAGTCTCTCCTCCTTCACCTGGAGAATTCCCTCGCAAAACGTCCCTATTTGTTGCTCCTTTTCACTAGCCAGGGACATCTCCTTGGGAACAATGTGCTGCATATTGTCCCTGATGCCCATAAAAGTGCTGAGAAGCCAAGTTGAATGAAGAGCCTCCTGCCATTTGGGGAAAAGATATGACACAGTCAGTCTCAAAGTTGCCATTAGTAGGGAGCTCTGCTTCCTGTGGAGTGACCGCAGAGTGATCAGGAAGTAAACTCTTTGTGGGAAGGACTGTCTCATTGTTCTGTGTTTGTACAGCACCTAGCACCATAGGATCCTGGCCTGTGACTGGGGCTCCAGGGCACTACAGTAATACAATAATAAATACTAGCAATGATGACGATGAATTTGGACAGAAGGCTGATAGGAGAAAGACTGGTTACCAGGAATAGAGTGGACTTGATTTGTTAGAGGAGACTGCAGATGGGAACAAGGGGAGAGGAAAGAACAATAGGAACGGGGATGGAGAGGGAAGGCCAGCGAAAGAGCAAGCGGTTGATGTTAGAGGCAGTGTAAGAGCAGAACATCAGCAGGAGAAAGAGTGCAGAAATTGGGACAGTGTGACAGAGACTGAGGGCTGGTGTACATAAGCACCAACTTTCTCTGGAGCCAGTGCGTGCCCATGCCCGTGCCTTCTCCCCAACTCCACCCCATCCCGGCCCCAAAGTCACTGCCCTAACTCAGCACCTTCCCTGCTCCAGTTGGATCCCTTCCTGTAGCAGGGTGGTTACCCTGCTCCTGCTCTGACGGGCTTAAAACAGCCCTGGGGGAAGGTTGTGGCTGAGAGCTACTAAGCTGGGCCTGTATAAAAAGGCTGTGAGACAGGAGCCCAAAGAGTCTCCCTCTGCCTGTAGAGAGAGAAGGGCCTGGCTGCAGAGAGCTAGAGACAGGAAACCTGTGTGGGGCAGGGCTGGGGAAAGACAGAGGAACTGGGGAGCTCCAGCCTCGAAAGCCCCAAGCTGCGGCCTAGCATAAGGCCAACAGGCACTGCGAGTTGCAGAGGGCAACCCAGGGGCAGGCAAAGGCAGCAGGTCCAAACCCAACGTTGCCAGTGATGAGTAGCTGATACTGCAGTCTGCCCAGGGCTTAGGGGCTAGACGATGACTGGCAGTAGCCTGATACTGAGGCAAGGTGGGGATTCAACAGAAGAATTCTTCTCTGGCCCTAGCTGCCACTTCTCGGGGAGATGGCTTAATCACAGTGATGGGAGAACCTCTCCCATCATCATAGGTAATGTCTATACTGAAGCACTGACATTAAACTGATGGTTTCTAATTCATCTTTGGTTGTACAGCACTGCGGGATGCTCAGTGAATAGTGTTCTGTACAGCAGTACTGTAGTAGCAGCTTGCAGTGCAGTGCTCCCCATAGTCAACAGAAATATACGGGGCACTCACATTGACACAGTGCCATATCTGTAACTTGCCATGTCAGTGGGTTTGTTATAACACGCGAGGGGGCTCACAGTGTTGAGCACATGTTCTGATGAATAATGAATATTGCCTACATGCAGCAGGTATTTTTTCAAACTTGACTAATTAAAAGCTAAACGAGCAGATGGCGTCAGTCCATGCTAGGCCAGCTTTCCCCTCCACAAGATTTGTAGAGAATGATGGGAACCAGCTAATATTCTTGACATCCGTCCCAAGACTGGGGGAAACTTTGGAAAGGAGGAAAAAAGGTTAAATAGTACATTTCATTGTTATTGCCCCTTTGCCAAGACAAAGCACGTTTGGGAGCTTTGTTGGTCAGGTGCCTGTTTAGAGCAGAAGTTGGTGAAATGAAGTCAGACAAATTCTGCTAAGAAAACACCTATGTATAAAATATACGAGTCTGGTTCCCTTGACTAGCAGTGCCAGCAAACTGCACATGGGCTGCTCTCTTCTGCAGGAACGGCAGATCAGGCACTACTGCCTCGTTCCAAGAAGCAGCTGCCTTGGCCCCCATCTCTCTCTAAGATGCACACAGAACTCAAATAGAATCCAACTGCTTAAACATACTCTGGGCCCATTTTTCTCCTGCTGCCTCTTCACTTTACATCTAGTAAACCTCAGGTCCAAGGCTCCCCTCAAATGAATGGTCTGGAACAGGTGGCAAGCCATCAGCCCTCCTTTTGTGTAGCCACTTCTGCAAAACAAAGGTGTCTCATGCTATGTTTACAGTAGAAAAGGTGTGCTGGGATAGCTAAACTGATAGCGTGGTGTAGTACATTCCTAACGTAGGTGGAGTTTATACCAGCAGAAAAATGCTTTTGCCAGTATAGCTTATGCTACTTCCCCATGAGCAAAATAAGCTATAATGCACTAATATGCTGGTATAACTGTGTCTACATTAGGGCTTCTTCCAATACAGAAATATCTTAAAAATCACCACCCCTAGTGATTTTCCTGTATCAGCAAAAGTTTCTAGTGTAGAGCTGGCCTCAGAAAGGCCTAACAGACTATACAAAGAAAAGTGCTCTAACTCATGCAGTAGTACCATTAACAACAGTTAAGGGCAGGTACTGCATGGCATCTCAGATTCTTTCTGTGGATAGTTTCATGCTGTGTGCTTATGTATCAATGATCTCATGTGTGAGCCATTAGTACCTTTCACTATAACGTTTATTACTTTGCAGCTTGAGACTGCAAGGGGCTGATCAGCCTTTCTTCCCTGGTGAGAGAAAAGCATACTGTCTGTCATGGAAGATAATTTTTTATTATTTCCAGCATGATCTTATTTTATGGATACTTTATAAACCCAGATAATATTAATTCAGAGGTTTTAATGGAAACGCTGATGGAATCCTAACTTCATCAGCATTAATGGGTGGCACAGTATTTAAACATTACTGAGAAAACTAAAATGCACATGTTCACTAAAAGAATATACACTACTATTACATCCTGACTTTATCTTCATTATCTTCAAAAAGGAAGTTCGAAATCTGCCTTTTGCAGTGCCAGTCAAGTTTTTAAAATGCAAATGCAGCTGAACTTTTAAAGTTTTGACTCTGTTTGGGGAAAGAGCTCTGAAATACCTGAGTGAACAAAACTGTGTGGAAATGTAGCTTACAACATGTTGCTATGAAATGATTGACAAGATTGAGGCAGAACTGAACAAACAGTTTTCAAAGATGGGGGATTTACTGGCCCTGAGTCTGAAGAGTGGGGTCCATATAAAACCTCATTGCTTACATGATTTTAGGCAATGTTCGAAAAGAGAATATTTACACATATGCACACACAAGGCCAGCTCTTCAGTTGGTGTAAATTGGCATCACTCCATTGACTATACATATATATTATGTAATACAAATGTACGTGTAAATAATTCATTCCTTTTCGCGCTACAGCTACAATCATATGGACATAATGGTTGTAAATTTGAGCACTGTGTGGTCTTGATGCTGCCCCTTACCTATTTTATTAAGATAGATGGCTTATTTCTCTGTCACTTAGATGAATGTCATTGCTTATGGTTTAACTTACTGTAAGTGTTGTTTATTATAGGTGAGGTTTAACTTTCAGACTTGCATTTATTATCTTCTGTATTATCTCTTTTCACTGCTGCGGAGTCCCTCTGACACTGACATTCTCTGTGTTGGAACTTTGGTTTACTCTGTCCGACTGAGCAGGGCCGCCCAGAGGATTTCGGGGGCCTGGGGTCTTCGGCGGTGGGGGGCCTTCCGTTCTGGGACCCGCCAGGGAAGTGCCCCGGAGACCAGCAGCAGGGGACCCCGCCGCCGAATTACCACTGAAGCGGGACCTGCCGCAGAAGTTCAGCCGGGTCTTCGGTGGTAACTCGTCGGCGGGTCCTGGAACGGAAGGGCCCCCCGCCGCCAAATTACTGCCGAAGACTCGGTGGCAGGTCCCACTTCGGTGGTAATTTGCCGGCGGGGGGTCCTTCTGCCCAGGAGTGGAAGACCCCCCACCGGCGAAGACCGGGAGCAGAGGAAGCTCTGGCGGCCCGGGCCCCGCAAGAGTTTTCTGGGGCCCCAGAGTGAGTGAAGGACCCCACTCCAGGGGCCCCGAAAGACTCTCATGGAGGCCCCTGTGGGACCCGGGGCCTGGGGCAAATGCCCCTCTTGCCCCCCCCCGGGCGGCCCTCCGACTAAGTATCACAGGCAACAAAGTAAAGACTATTTGACAGGCAGCACCAGAAATGTGCACTATCCTACATTTCCTGTCTGTAATACCTGTTGCAGAAACAGTGATGTTTTCAGGGTTTTTTTATTTTACATCTTTTCTGAATTGTTGAGAGAGGCAGAACTGATAAACTGGTTTAATTTAGTTCTCGTCATTAACCTGTAGAAGATAGGAGATTTCTGGAAAGTTATCATCACTGGTCACAGAACTGCTTTGCGAACTTGTGATAAATTGACTTATCCTAAGCATTGTTCTCTAGTGACTCTTTTGCATATAGGTGTTATGACGAAGTGGGAATGTTCATGCTGTGTTATGTGAATGCACAGTGGGGAGCGTTGACCTGGGCAGTTTGGAGGGGGTTGTGCTGGGACTGCCTTGGGGAAGGAAGCATACCTGAGCATGTAACCTGAGAACCCAGGAGGGTTGAAGGCCAGATGAGACCTCTGTCCAGACACTGAACAAAGGACACAAAGGCTGGGAGAGGCTGGGCGGAGTTTTCAGTTTGAAGCTGGCTGGGGAATGCAGAGGCTGGCTGGGGAATGCAGAATGATGTGGCTTGGGCTTCCCAACAGGATTGTGGGCTCCCTGGGGGCCCCAGCTATACCTAACTAAAGGGGGTCCAGTTGTCTGTACCGACAAGACCTGTTTTGGACTGTGCTCCTGTCATCTAAATAAACCTCTGTTTTACTGGCTGGCTGAGAGTCATGTCTGACTGCGAAGTGAGGGTGCAGGATCCTCTGGCATCCCCAGGACCCCGCCGAGGCGGGCTCGCTGTGGGAAGCGCACAGAGGGGCAGAGGATGCGAATGCTCCAAGGAGAGACCCAGGAGTTGAAGACGTGTGAGCTTCTTGCCCTGAAGACAGTCTGCTTCAAGGGAGAGGAGGCTCCCCAAAGTCCTGTGTGGCTTTGTGGGGAGCAGTTCCAGAGCATCACCCGGGGACTCCGTGACAACAGTAAATGGAAGAATTTTACTTTTAGCATAGTTATTTTAAAAGCGGCCCTAAAAACAAGTAAGCTAGGTGAACAAACTGCCTATTGAACTCACATTTTTTCCCTCAATAGTTTCTTATGTTATTGCCAACACATTACATCCCAAGAGGTACACCAGAAACCATTAGCTTTGCTATGCTTGGGATGGCTAAAAGATGTTATTTACGTACTGGTTTACACCAGTGAAATTAGCATTTGCTATATATACTAGTTTTTAAAACATTATTAATAATAAAAAATAGTCTCTAAAATGAGATCTAGTCATGTTACATTAACTTTTTTTGGTAGAATAAAAATATAGATGACATATGTTTAATATTGGGTTTCTTAGGATCTGCCCCCTTAAAAGCAGGCTCAGATTACATTGTAAATTGGATACAACAGGAGTTGTGTGTGTGCTTATTTTAGAGTAGAATTTGTCAGAAAGTTAAAACAAACATTTCTGAACATAGGTCATACAAAACCACAATCAATACTGTTATAGTGCTTATTAGGAAATAATGTTAAGTTTTGCACATCCAAATCCACACTGTATGTCTCCATTTATACCCATATGTGTTCCCCTCATAGATCAACAATGAGTCAGCTCTACTTGTTTGAAGAAAAAATAAGTTACCTGCTCCAAAAGCTCATGCCCTTTCGTATTGGAAGAATCGTTATAATTTTTAAATACATCTGTAAGATTCCCTACATTTAAAAAACAAAATATTGACTGCAAAACGTGCCTCTCTTTTCAGTTACATGAACTGAAATGTATATGGTTTTCTTTGTATTAACAGTGGTTACTGCTTTCATTTTTTATGTATTCTCAGCTGACAGTAAAGCAAGAAGTCACTGTAGACATGTATAAGTCTGCAGTTATTATTGAAGTCTTATATAGGTGTATATGTATGCTTTGAAATATACAAACAGTTCACAATGTCTCTTTTGGAAATCCCTAATCTCTATACTGACAAAAATTACCCACTAGAAACTTCTGAATGAAACCAGCAAACTTTAGGTGTGCTTCATACTCAGCAGACTAGGGTAGCTTCAATGGGCCTAGTCACAGTACTAAGTACCTACCCCTGTAGCAAGAGCCTCGGACTGGACCATGTGACAGAATGTATATAATCTAATGCAATGAGAAGGTCTGTTCTGTAACTGGGGCATGAGAAATTTCTCATAATGACTTGTCTACACTACAATGTCTACACTATCCCCAAACCAACGCGGGGTTGTCATCTGAAGTGCTACGCCTCTTGTGGAGGTGGAGTACAGAAGTTGACTTTACAAGCCCTTTGGGTCAGCGGAAGGGACTCGATAGTGTAGACACAGGTTGAGTTAATAATATGTAACACGGTTTTGTCAACCTAACTTTGTCGTGTAGACCAGGCCTCACAGTACATTGTTTCACACTTCTCTCATAATAAGCTGTGCCATACAGAGAGAAAACATAATTTTCTAGCTGTCATCGTAAGGAAACAGCAAAATCTACCAGGCTAAATTAATCCTTAATTTTAGTCCAGGTAAGTGAATGGAATTTTATTGGGACAAATTTGTCCCCAATCATTTTACCAGGATTATAGTGTGGAATGCAGACTGAGGTCCTGATGCTGCATACGTTTACACATTTTTATAGCTTTCGGCACAAAAACCTAATGGAACTACTCACATGCAAAGTTCCTTGGATACATTAGGGTTTGCAGAATTAAGGCCTAAGGAACTTGGGTCTGTACACACAAGGGACTTAGCCTGACCACTTTTACCGCATTTTAGACCCCTAGAAATCATTGGAATAACAATGGGATTCACAAAGCCCGGAGCTCCAGGCGGGAGCTGGAGCCCCAAGTCTATATTTGAAAATATAGAAAAGTCCAAAAATATTTAAGTAAATGGTATTCTATTATTGTGTAACCGGGTGATTAAAACTGCGAATAATTGCGATTAATTTTTTTAATCACTCGACAGCCCTATTTATAAGATGACCACAACTTCTTCCCCCACTTCCAGGATTTTGAATAGGGTCTGATCTGGTAGGTATGATCCGAGGACTCTTACCAGATCAGGCCCTGCAGAGAAAATAGGCAGGCGAACACCTAACTTCTCCTGTTGCTGGATTGTGCTAGGCTTAGGTGTCTGGATGCCAGAGTGAAGTAGCAGCACTCATGTGCCCGGAGGCAGAAAGGTAGGCACCTTAAGAACTCTTAGCCTGCAAATTTTTGTGCTGTCAGTTTAGGTGTTTACAGAATTAGGAAGTAGCTGAGGTGGGGATTTGTTGGTCTCAGGGAGGGTTACTTAAAACTGGGATTTAGGTGCCTAAATTTGGGGTTTAGGTTGATGCTTTACATCTGTGGATCTGGCCCTTGAGAGTTGAAGTTGTCAGGTAGATTTGACAATGGCACTAATTGAATTTATTACTAATGTTTCACATGGCTCGTTTACATCAGCAATGGGAAGTCAGCCAATAGAATTATTACAAATCTTCAAATTTTTGTTAAAGAACATAGCAGTTAAAATTAACTCTGAATAAAATATAATGTTGGGTTAAAATAGTACTGGTAACTTTTTTAGCTGTTAAATTAAAACATTGGAAAACAGATAAATACCATCTCTTATGGTGCTGTTTTGGAGAAGGTGTATAAACTTGGGGATTGGTAACCTGTTTTGAAAATACAAACTGCTTATATTGGGTATTCCGGCAGAGAGAGAGAGAGGAAATACAATTAAATGTCTTTGGGAAAAGAAATTTTGAAAAGACAGTTGTGAATCTTATGTACATTGTATTTTTATATATTCATTTTTTTTTCATTTGTATGAGGCAGACCTGTTTGGCGATGGATATAATCTTATTATAATGGATTAGATAGATATGGGAATTTGTGCTGTAGTAATATACACCTCTACCTCGATATAACGCTGTCCTTGGGAGCCAAAAAATCTTACCGCGTTGTAGGTGAAACCGTGTTATATTGAACTTGCTTTGATCCACCGGAGTGTGCAACCTCCCCCTCCCCCAGAGCACTGCTTTACCACGTTATATCCAACTTTGTGTTATGTTGGGTGGCGTTATATCGAAGTAGCTGTGTATATATTGATAGTATTGTGTACAGAAGTTGTATTTTGCGTCTTTCTGCATGGAAAAATGAGCAGTAATGTATTTTAAAAAATATTTTAACATTTTAGAGAGAAGTAGGCAATCTTTCAGATAGCACAAGACCAGGCTGCTTGGGGATTTTGAATGTCCCATTATGTCTTGGAGTGGCTGAGCTCAGGTAATCAAGACAGGTGCTGATAGAGGGAGGAGAAGCAAAGAGAGACCAGGAAAGCTAGCAGAACTGCTTTTGTGGGAATTTTCTACTGACCTTAATAGACAATGAGATTCTTTCTAGGTAATGTTTCAGTGGCCCTATAGAATTCTATGGCAGGGATATGATTTTCTATTAGAATGTATAGATTGGTTTGCATATTTCTTGAAATAGATCTTATTATCTATTATATTCTGTGGGTTTTAGAATGAATTTTGTAGGAGTCTATCTATAGAACTTTGTTGAGTTCATTCCTATGAAATTCTATAGGTGGGTTTTTTTTGGGGGGGGGCGGGGGGAGGAGGGGTGAGAGGAGGAAAGAGGTCCAGAGAAATTGGTACATTTACTATAACATTCAGAATGAGCCTTGATAAAATAGTAGTGAACCAGTAGAAAAGAGAAAGCTTTGGAGGTCATGAGGAAGATGCTAAATTTTTCAGTGAGAGATTTTAAATTAAGGTTCTAGCAGTTGAGGTGTGAAAACCAAGAGAGGAGAAACTGGTTCTGTAGTTGGTAAGCCATTCACAATCTTTGTTCAATCCTGAGCTGATGGTGTCAAATTTGCAGATGAACTGAAGCTCAGCAGTTTCTCTTTGAAGTCTGGTGCTGAAGTTTTTTTGCTGCAGGATGGCCACCTTAAGGTCTGCTTTAGTGTGGCCAGGGAGGTTGAAGTGCTTTCCTACAGGTTTTTGTATATTGCCATTCCTAATGTCTGATTTGTGTCCATTTATCCTTTTCCGTAGAGACTGTCCAGTTTGGCCGATGTACATAGCAGAGGGGCATTGCTGGCATATGATGGCGTATATTACGTTGGTGGATGTGCAGGTGAATGGACCAGTGATGGTGTGGCTGATCTGGTTAGGTCCTGTGATGGTGTCGCTGGTGTAGATATGTGGGCAGAGTTGGCATCGAGGTTTGTTGCATGGATTGGTTCCTGAGCTAGAGTTATTATGGTGCCGTGTGCAGTTACTGGTGAGAATATGTTTCAGGTTGGCAGGTTGTCTGTGGGCAAGGACTGGCCTGCCACCCAAGGCCTGTGAAAGTGTGGGATTGTTGTCCAGGATGGGTTGTAGATCCCTGATGATGCGTTGGAGGGGTTTTAGCTGGGAGCTGTATGTGATGGCCAGTGGAGTCCTGTTGGTTTCTTTCTTGGGTTTGTCTTGCAGTAGGAGGCTTCTGGGTACACGTCTGGCTCTGTTGATCTGTTTCCTTCACCCACGAAAGCTCATGCTCCAAAACGTCTGTTAGTCTATAAGGTGCCACAGGATTCTTTGCTGCTTTTACAGATCCAGACTAACACGGCTACCCCTCTGATAATAAAATAACAGAAATTCCAGCCTGTGTCATCACTTCACTCCTGTATGAGGTTTGTCATCTTTCTTACTCCAGAATAAGGGTGCTGGAACAATTTGTATACTGGGTGTGCTGAGATCCATTGAACCAAATTGTAAACCCTGTATATGATAGAAAACAATTTAGGCCCCTGGGGTGACAACACCCCTAGTTCCAGCACCCATTCTGCAGAATGTCCTCTCCTTCTGTGTTTCAAGATCCAGGCCCGATTCATCATTGCTTGACACCCAGTGAAGTCATGCAGTGCAAATGCTACCTGTTTCAAGTAGCAGGATGGAATGTTCCATTCACTTTGCAGTGGTATAAATGATTACAGAAGATGCAGGGCAATGGTAAATCAGACCTATAGAGGTTTCCTTCCTGCCTACTGGACAACTTGACTGGCCTGGAGTCTCCAGGATTGCCTCATTATCTCCTGTGAGCACCTGTGCAAAGGAACGGCAAACTGAGCTAACGTTAATCCCCTTGTAGGCTAATGACCATATATTACCCCTGCATACTGCCACGATGTGGCACTGGCTCCTGTAAAAGCTATTGATTCTAAGCAGCATGGTGCAAGACCCTGGAGTGAGCATAGTTCTGTTAGCCTCTATATAGATTCTGTAGTTTCATGGGAGCTGCAGACATGGCTCCAAATCATTCACTTTCTTGAAGGGTGATCCAGTGGTTAGGGCATTCCCTTTTTATTCAGGAGACACAAGTTCAATGTTCAGTTCTCTGTTCTGCCACAGTCTCCCTGTGTGACCTTGGGCAGATCAGACTCTCTCTGCCATATTCTTATCTATAAAATGGGGTAACAGGACTTCCCTACCTCACAAGAGTCTTTTGAGATTGAATACATTTAAGATTGTTTGGTACTAAAGTAATGATGGCTATATAAGTACCTAAGATAGATAGATACCCAAAGCTCTGACCTCTTCTTCAATCACAGAGCAGGTCAAAGTAAGCAATGAGATACTGGTATCACTCCTAAGAATTAATTTACTAGAACGGGTTACACTGGGCATCTTGGAAAGATGTTCCTGAAGGACTCCTGTTAAAAGAACATAATTCATATTTTTACGAGGATCTGTTTTTTATAATATCTTATTTTAAATGCAGGTGAACCAAGGAAATTTGACCCAAAGTTCAGAGGACCTATTCACAACAGGTAAATATTTTCATTTAGTATATTAATACTCTGATTAGTTTTTCTGTAAATAGAGAATTAAGAATGCCATTAATGGAGAAATGATGTTTGATTTGGCTCAGATGTCTTTTTTTTAACCGGGAGAAAGTGCTGGAGGTTATTCTTGCTATAATTCAGGACTTCCAATTGCTAGGGGGAGTCAGTGGGTGTACACCTTGGGAACTTCCAACACCACCCCCATATCCAGGGCCAGCCCTTCTTTGTGCAATACCTTCCTTATAATGTTACATTGATTTTAATTTGACTATTCCTGAGTTTTACTTGGCATGAATCTGGCTCATAATCATTGGACTGGTACCAGGGCCCAATCTTGCAGCTCTTACTCACCTGAATATTCCTTAACTCACATGTGACATTCTAAAGCTGGTAACCAAGGAAAAAAGCAGTGTTACAGGCTTTGAGCTTGATCCTGCAGTGCTGACTGAGGTGAAATTTCCATTAGAGCTAATAGATGCTCAACATCTGTCAGGATCAGACCTCGCTGCTTTGCAACAGTTCTTGGGCAGCCTAACAAATTAACTTACAATGCTTGGTTTTATCAACCTGTTTGCTCTGTGATTCACTATTAAACAAATATGCAGTTACCATGACAATCTCTGCCACACCAGGTATTTATGCTATTCTACTTGTAAGTTTTACTGCAGCTTTTTAGAGAAACCATTATGTCATGTAAGCTCAATTGATTTTATAATGCTCTGGGGAGAAATGCTATCTAGGGACTTGATATTTTTTCCTGATGTCTTACAGACTTTTTTGTTGTTGTTAAAATTAATGTGTAATTTATGGAATTTTACTTTTTTCCTAATCTTTATTTTTTCTGAGTAAACAAGCAACAAGTGAGAGGAGAGATTCTCCTTGGCAGTTTTTTCCGCCTTCTGTTCCTGATCATCTTTTAACAGTAATGCCCTATGATATCAAAGAAGCATCCCTATAATTCCAGATTCTGGACATATTTTTTAATAATTTATATAACTAAAAAGTTTCCAGTGGCCACATTGGTATTACTTTTGGTTAAAATTGTTCCTGACCCCAAATCATCCGCTTGTGATTAAGTGGTTAGTGTGAATGTGTGAGATTGTCTCCTATTGGATGAAATCAGAATAATTAAACTGTGTCCTAGGACCTATTCTTCTGACAGCTATATGAAACACACGCACAGGATGGTCCAGTGCAGTGGTTCTCAAACTTTTGTAGCGGTGACTCCTTTCACACAGCAAGCCTCTATGTGAGACCCCCCTTTGTAAATTAAAAAAACTTTTTTATATTTAACACTATTACAAATGCTGGAGGTGAAGCGGGGTTTGGGGTTGAACCTGACAGCTTGCAACCCCCCAAGTAATAACCTCGCGACCCCCTGAGGGGTCACAACCCCCAGTTTGAGAACCCCTGGTATAGTGGTTAGAGTACTAGCTTAGCACTTGGAAGACCCAAATTTAGTTCCATGCTCTGTCACAGACTTCCTGTGTGCAAGTCAATGAGCCAGTCAGTGCCTCAATTCCCAGCTATAAAATAGGGATGGAGCACTTCTCTATCAGGAGGACTTGTGAGGATAAATATATTAAAGGCTGAAGTGCTCAGATACTTACCTGGTGCCCATCATTGCAGTAACTTTGATAGACAATATACATAACAGGAAAATAGTAGAAAACTTAATTATGTTACAGAAAATGTCCTCTAAGATACTTCCCTTCTAAAGGAGTGTAAGACACTTGTTAAAGTGCTATGAGCCATAACAGGCAATAGAAGTTCCCCAAATATGGAGCTGGACCTAACATCCTGCACCAAAATTCCAAGCTAATGCAATCCAGCTAGTGGCTCCAGTGAACCAAGTGCATCTTCAGAGGAACTCCCTGCAGAGTCGACAGCAGTCAGAGGGGCTTGCTCTGGCCTCTGTTTGTGGCCCAGGGACTTCAGAAGCCTTCTACTTCCTGTAGGAGAAGGAGAGTAACAAAGGAGGTATAGACATACTTTTTGCCTATATGAGCAAGAATTCTAAAAATATGTGTGCAGGGCAAATCTGGTCTCCATTTGTACACACTTGGCCACAGGACATGTAAATCTGTATGTATATAGTGGGTGGGGGAAAATATGTCTCTAGTCTCTTCTGATAAACAGACTGACCTGGTCCTAATTTCATAGGTAATCTGTTTCTATTGATAGGAGAATAAAGCTGTGTTCTTTTTTGCATATGGGAGGTACATGAGACTCCCAGGTGCCAAGTTGTTATTGTCAGTATCTGAAGGTGTGGTTGCAGAAATAATTGTAGTAATGCACATCTTATGATGGCTCCAGCAGAAGCTGATAACTCGCTGATAGAGAGGGCTGTAGACTATTTTATATGTATTCCTGCATCCGCCTTAACTAGTCACCCTAAATATCAGTTTGCAATACATTAGTTCTTCTAAGTTCTCAGTTGGGAAAAGGGATCTGCAATGTGGCGCTCCATTGAAGTCCATTGGACTCTGGGCAAAGGAGCCTAAAACGGAGGCGTTGGAAGATTTCTTCCTCTAGTACTCCATCTAAGTTTCAAGAGTGGTTCTTCTCTCCATGATAATTATACAAAATTGGCACTGTGAGGTTTCATGTTCATTGTGTTTCTGTGATTCCATATAAAATGTACTCAGTTCACAATAAAAATATTTCGTTTTGAGTCTAATTGCTAGGGGACTATCAGATTTGCAGATGTGAAAATCGCATCATGGACTGTGAAATCTGGTCTCTGGCCGACCAGCTTGGAAGGCAGAGTGGAGAGCAGCAGCTGCTGGCCAAGTGTCAAGCTCTGAAGACAGTGCTGCTGCCAGCAGCAGCACAGAAGTAAGAATGACATGGTATGGTATTGCCACCCTTACTTCTGTGCTGCTGATGTGGCAGCCCTGCTTTCAGAGCTTGGCACCGCGCAAGCAGCCGCTGTTTTCCTGCCTCCCAGCTTCAGGCATCTCTGCCAACAGGAGCTACACAGAAGTAAGGAGTGGCAATACCGGGACCCCCCTTCAATAAGCTTATGACCCCCTTTGGGGTTGGGGACCCCAGTTTGTGAAATGCTGCAGAGAAATCACACATTTTTTGTGGGTTGATCACGCATAAATACACATATGCGAAATTTATGCTGTGACCAACCAGCCAAAAAATGGATGATTTCTCTGCTAGTTAAGTAGACCCCTACTAATTGCCAGTTCTGTAAATGCTATCTGAAATCTGAGAGTGTCATAAACAGATAAGAAAAGTTAATAGCACAGAAGTACTTTATATCTCTTTGACTGTAAAGGATTAACAAGTTCAGTAAGCCTGGCTGTCACCTGACCAGAGGACCAATCAGAGGACAGGGTACTTTCAAATCTTGAGGGAGGGAAGTTTTTGGGTGTGCTGTTAGTTTTGGTTGTTGTTCACTCTGGGTTCTGAGAGTGACCAGAAGTGCAACCAGGTTTCTCTCCAATCTCCCTGATACAGGTTCTTATAGATCCAGAATAGTGAGTACGAGGTAGATAAAGCGAGTTAGGCTTATGTTTGTTTTCTTTATTTGCAAATGTGTATTTGGTTGGAAGGAGTTCATATGTGCATTTGGCTGAAAGGAGTTCAAATTGGTATTTTGCTGAAAAGATTTTAATTTGTACTTGTATACTTAGGCTGGGAGAGTATTCCCGGTGTCTATAGCTGAAAGACCCTGTACCTATTCCATTTTTTTTAAATTTACAAAGATAATTTTTA
Source organism: Gopherus evgoodei (assembly GCF_007399415.2). NCBI lineage: Eukaryota > Metazoa > Chordata > Testudines > Testudinidae > Gopherus > Gopherus evgoodei. The sequence continues at coordinate 89,400,301 of NC_044329.1, forward strand.
CTGTTTTTTCTTTCTTTAATTAAAAGCTTTTCTTGTTTAAGAACCTAATTGTTTTTTTTATTCTGGTGAGACCCCAGGGGACTGGGTCTGGATTCACCAGGGAATTGGTGGGGAGAAAGGAGGGAAGAGGGAGAGAGCGGCTGATTTCTCTCTGTGCCAGGATTACTTTCTCTCAGGAAGAGTCTGGGAGGGGGAAAGAGAAGGAGGGGGGAAGGTACATTTTCCTCTCTGTTTTAAGATTCAAGGAGTTTGAATCACACAGTGATCTTCCAGGGTTACCCAGGGAGGGGAAGCCTGGGAGAGGCAACAGTGAGGGAAAGGGTTTACTTTCCTTGTGTTGAGATCCAGAGGGTCTGGGTCTTGGGGGTCCCCGGGCAAGGTTTTTGGGGGGACCAGAGTGTACCAGGCACTGGAATTCCTGGTTGGTGGCAGCACTACAGGTTCTAAGCTGGTAATTGAGCTTAGAGGAACTCATGCTGGTACTCCATCTTTTGGACGCTAAGGTTCAGAGTGGGGATTATACCATGACAGAGAGTCAAGCTGATTTCTTAGTAATTTGTGCTTCATCATCATAAATACCGGGTGGGCTGAGCTGGGAAGTGCCTGTTTTCTGCTGCATGCTTTCCTGGGGATTAGATGGATGTGCAGTGAGAAGTGGCTGCTGATAGAACCAGCAATAACTCTCCTCTGCACCTGCTATCCTACCCACATCTTTTAATAATAAGGGGTTTAGGACACAGCATGGCAACAGGGGAAAGGAGGCAATGAAAATCTTCCAAGGCTTCCAAGTAATCCAACTGCTGGGGGAGGAGGGTGTAGGTTGAGAAGAGGTGAGGCTGCTTCATTGACCTGGGTCCATTTCCTTTACCACACTCATTACCTCTGTACTGGGACATTTGTTTTACCATCCTGTGGCTTTATCTTCAGGAGAGCAGCATATGGCCCAGAGACTATGGTACAGATTTTTCCACCATTGGTTAGTTAGTGGTGATGATTCCTATATTTTCATTTATTTTTGTCCCTTTTAAAAGGAGAGAGAGTGATTTGGCAATCACTGATTGCACATATTTAAAATGTTAAACAGCAGTGGATGGAATGGAATGTTAAAGTAGCTTAAGGGCAAGTCTACACTACAAACTTAAGTCAACCTAACATATGTTGGCATAGAGCCACCAAAGTAATTAAACTGCTTTTGCATATCCACACTATGCTCCTTGTGTCAGCGGTGTGTGTCCTCGCCATGAGCACTCGCACCGATTCAGCTTGGGGCATTGTGGAATGGCTTCTGAAAGCCAGCAACAGTGTGTACAGTGACACTGGTTTGACCTGGTTACATCAACCTAAGTGCTATGCCTCTCGCGGAGGTGGAGTTATTGAGTTGGTGTAGCGGGTGAGTTACAGCAGTGGGAGCTGCATTTTAGTGTAGCTACTTGACGAGTTGGGTTAAGGTAAACTGCCTTACGTTGACCTAACTCTGTAGTGTAGACCAGGGCTAAGTGTCTAGGCTTTGCTAATACTGTTATTTTTGGGGATGTTGTATGGGGATTTTGTTGTGTTTAATGAAAAAGCTGTTTGAATTAAAAGGATTAAAATGTATTGGCTGTGCTGAGTGACTCTCAGCCAAACAACTCATGCTAATCCCAAAATGATGTTATCAAAAAGACATCTTTAATTGCTGTGATAACACACTGCAGTTCTCTCAATTTATTCAGTTCTCATTCTGCTCTTTCTGAGACTGCCTGCCTGCCTCTGTCCTCGGTCAAAATGTGCAGCATAATATGGAAATGTCAGGAAAAAGACAAGGGTAGTATCCATCCTATAACTAGAAGATATAGATTCGTTCTGAAACATTTTCCCCTTTGTTTCAAAATCTCCCGTCAGTACAATCTAATCCCAATGCATTTAGGGGTCAGTGTTGCAGGGGAAAGCATGTCTGTTAACACTCAAATGGGTTGAGTAGGTTACAGCGAAAGTAAAAGTGGGCAGAATACAGCAAAGAGATTATGTGGAATAGCTAATTTTTTTTCTGAATACAATTTCAACATTGAGAATGTATTTGACACTGGCATTTACCATCCTCTTGGTGAACATGGTAAATAACAGAAAGACATCAATTATTTATCAGTTTTATTTTTCTCAGCAGAAAAATGATGGCAAAGATGAAAACTGCAGCATAGTTATATTCAAAGCTGTCCCTTAAACACACACCATTCTTTTTCACCCACACATGTATTTCTTCTTTTCCTTTCCTTTCCAAAAATGGATAGTTTGGAAATAAATGGAAAATCATTAATGTTAGTTTAGGGAATAAATCCTAATATAAGATCTCTGTTCGCAAATTTGGCAATGAGACTTTATAAGTCTGTGTCTGTGTATGTACAGAGGAATTTAAGTGTTCGCTTTTGGAATGTTTTACTGTATTAAGTGCTGCACATATTACTACCAAAATATATTCTTGTAAGGATTTAAGTATCACTTCGCAAGGGTTAGTAAAATCCCACGGTGTAGCAAAATAACCTTGTGTATCTAGGTTCAAGGGCTTGAATTGAGGACAGCAGTAGCCTTCAATCTCCGTTTCCTGGATTTTTATCATCATCCTGTTTGATTGCTCATCCTGATAGATTGCTCATAGAATGGTAATGATGTGTAAACATGCATTTACATAGGGGATATATTTGTAATGTAAATGTTGGATTTGAGAGTTTCATAAGAGAGAGTTTGGATGGAGTCAAGAAAGGTTGCATAAGAGGGACTTGGCCACTGGGGGAGGTAAAAGAGGAAGTTGACTGCTTCTCTATCTCATGTTTTCTGTGCTTTTATCATTTTATTGTTTTCCTCAATTCTCTTCTGCCCCACTCACTTTCTCTCCCTTCCCCAGTCTGTCAGTCTTCTCCTCCTTTCTCTCCTCTCTTGAGCACTCAACTTCCTGCCTCCCACTTTTCTGCTGCCATAATCTCCCTCTTGCATTCACTCTGAGTCCTCTGTGTCCTTCCTGTCAAGCCCTGCCACAATCTAGTGCCGTGGTGCAGCAGAGGTGAGCACAAGCATGGATAGCAGCCAAGGGTGATAGACAGCCACCTATATATAGTAATACTGGTAAAAAATGAGTTGTCTGCAAGCTCATCGTTCATAGCATTGTCTAGACTGACAGGATATGGATCTGACTTTGCCTGCAGGGGAAGGTGCAGTTGGAGGTGGGTGCTCATTCTGAGATTTCTCAGTGGGCAGAGTGGAGTGTGCTTGTGGTGGGGTGGTCCTTAGAGTGCATAAGCATTTACCCAGCATGGCGTCAGTTCCACCAACTCAGCTGGCTGGCAGCTCTTTCTCATGAACAGTATGTTGGGGGATTTACAGGGTTCCTGGTGAAACACAGAGGCAAGCTGTGAAAATAGGGACGGTCCCCATGTTCAGGGACCACCCTATACATTCTTTAAATGGGTATGTGGTTCTTTGTCACAATGCTAACCAGATTTTTCACTGATGGAATTAAGCAGAGAAGTGCTTCTGTAGATGCTCTGCTTAAACAGTGTGCCCAGCAGGAACACATGGCTAAAGGTAAATAGCTGTACATTAATTCTTCCTCATAGTTATAATGGATGATAAATGAGGAAATTAGTATTGACATTTGTGCATACTTAGATTCATGTGGTGTGTGTTAAATAGTGGGATGCTGAGTTTGACTGCTCTCTTTGTAGGGCTAAAAACCTGATCTAAAGAGTGTGGCTGTTTTGCCCTGTACCATGCTGTGTTCATAAGAAGTTCAGTAATCCATGCTGTAATTGTTTAGGAATAAGTTTCATTAATGCCATTTTAAGATATTTTAATAGGTTACTAAATATAACCTTGATGACGATGCTGTTAGGTGCAAAACCACAAACTTCTCCAGTTTTTCTTCCAGCACTTAGACTATTTTCTTGTATGAAATTCACTGTCTTCTTTCCATCCAGATTTTCTTTAAACTGCAGCAAGAGAATATTCACATATATCATAGAATATCAGGGTTGGAAGGGACCTCAGGAAATCATCTAGTCCAACCCCCTACTCAAAGGGGGACCAATCCCCAGACAGATTTTTGCTCCAGATCTCTAGATGGCTCCCTCAAGGATTGAATTCACAGTGTTGGGTTTAACAGGCCAATGCTCAAACCACTGAGCTATCCTTCCCCCCTCTCTAATGTCATAGCACATTTTTGAAACTGCTGTTATATAGCTGAATCATAAAGCTACTTTTGAATGTCTCTCATTTTGGAGTTGGTCTGAACTATTCCCCTGTCCTTCTTGGTTATTTTTCCTCCCTCTTTTATGTAGTTTCTTTTTTTTTTCTCATGAGTTCATTCTGGAGTTTCTTTATTTTTCTTATGCGTTCCTCTTTGCTTGGTGGTATTCCCTGTTATGTCTTGAAGGACACAATTTCTCTTTGGGGTGGTTGCTAGCTCTTGCTATCCTTTAAAGCAACTTTAAATTTAAAACCCACAGTTCAGCTGACTGAAAATTGTAAGACTCAGCTACTTGGTTTTTCGGCATATTTAACTTGGTAACATGTTTACAGTTCATGAACCCATTTGCCTTTGTGCATAAATGAATGTCTCCTGGCTATACACTCTTAGGGTCATAGAACTTCAAAGAAGAGCTGAGGTCTGGTGAGAAAGGGGACTCTCAGCTTGGGAATCAGGAGCAAAACTTTAGCATACTGTATCCACAATAAAGTGGAGAGGATCGACAATAAAGTCTTTGATGTGTAACTGTTTTCTTCTTTTTCTTCCTGCCTATCCCCTAGTAAATTCCACTAGCTGTGATTTTATTACATTTCCTCTATAGCAATGCCTCCTCATGGACTCTTCTTTCCTTCCCTACCACAATGCTCTAGGAAAATGGTGATTTCCTTTTCTTCAGAACTCTTTATGTTCCTTCTTTACTTATCTCAAGCAGACTTAAGAAGGGTCGTTTCATGACTAAAGCACAAGACTAGTTGCTAGAAGATCTGGATTCTGTCCTTGTCTCTGCCTCAATTTTCCCATATGTGAGATAGGAACAATAGTACTTGACTACTTTATAAGGTTTATAAAGCACTTTTGAGATGCTATAGAAGAAAGACAAAGTTCAGACCTTGGCATGGAGCCTTGTGTGCAGTAGAATTTTACCTTTGCTGCTTTCTGCAAGGACAGGTGGCCTGACCCACTCCTATTCCTTCTTGGATTTAAATGAGAGCTAAATTTGGGGACCGAGCTGAAAAAGGAAAAAAGCAAATCCAGCTGGATCTGACCCGAAACCCTTTTTTTCAAGATTTTTCATTAAATTGAAAAACACAAAAAATAATTTTGAGTCAACAGCGATTTGACCTTTTTTGGTGTTTTTCACCCTTATTTGTGAGAGGTTTTTTATTTTGACCACATTTCAAAATACATGTTGTTTTGAAATGAAAAACGCAAGCCAATTTTTTTTTTTTGTGGCCCACACAAGCCGCACCCTGGCAGAGTCCTGCCCCCCAAGCAAGAGGCATGCCATGAAGAGACAATCAGAATTTTAAATCCACAGCCTATTTTGGAGCAGCTGTTCTGAAACTGAAAACAAGTAACTAGATATCATTATTGATGTTTGTCAGTGTTTAAAAACAAAACCTTTAAATGCTTGTGCTGGATAGTTAAAGGAGGAAGAGACTGCATCAGGAAAGATTCGGGATGAGAGTACATGTTTTTTACGTGTGGCCACATAGAGGCATGTTCTTACTAGTCTTATTTCCTTTCTTCTTTTACTACTGATTTAATAAGGATTTGTAAACAGCAGTTGAAAGCTGTAGAGTGCTGTGTTTAGGGCTCTGGGACAGCTTTGTCCTTTTGTTACATTTTAGTTGGCAGCAGGTAGTGCCTATATATGTTGCTGTTCAGTAAAGGTAACCAATAAATCCCATATCAATCAATCAATCAATAAATAAAATTTCACTTTCAGACTCAGTTTGCTTCCTTCTGTCTCCTCCCCTTTTCGCTGATTGTTCTGTAAACTGATTGATTTTAAGACCACTAAGATCATATAGTCTGACCTTCTGCATAATACAAACCATAGAACCTTGCCCCTTAATTTCTGCATAAAGCCTGTAACTTCCGTTTGATCTATAGCATATCTTCTAAAAATATTTCCAGTCTTGACTTAATGACTTCAAGTGATGAAGAATCTACCACATCTCTAGGTAAGTTGTTCCAACACTTAACTACCCTTAGTGTTAATTTTTTGTGTGTGCCCTATTTCTAGTCTGAATTTGTGTAGCTTCAGGTTCCTCTTAACAGATCTCATTACACCTCTTTCTGCTAAATTGGACCATTACCTTCTATGAGAAATCTTGTCCCCATTTGAGTGCTTGTGCACTGTGTTCACCTCTTATCCTTTTCTTGGATAAACTAAATAGATTGCGTTCTGAAATCTCTCACTACAAGGCATGTTTCTCTGGTATTTGAATCATTCTTGTAGCTCTTTTCTGAACCCTTTCCAATATGTCAATGTTCTCTTTGAAGTGTGGGCACCAATAATGGGCTCATTAATGCCCTCTCTCTCTACAACATTCCTGTCTTCGCCTTTGATCCACCTAGGGTGCCCAGAGATCCCGATTTTATAGGGACAGTCCTGATATTTGGGCTTTTTCTTATATAGGGACCTATTACTCCCCACCCCCGTCCTTATTTTTCACACTTGCTATTTGGTCACCCTAGATCCATCTGTGGAGAGCTGGCTGAGACTGAAAATATATCCCATTAAAATGCTGCAGACATTTTCCTTAATACACAAATCATAGTCCCCAGCAGTGATGTTCTGAATCAATTATATTTCAGTATGCTTATGGCTCTGATTTGAATTTGGAGTGAAATCCTGGCCCCACTGAAGTCAATGGAAAAATTCCTGTTAGCTTCAATGAAACCAGGATTTCACTTCAAGATGCTGTTTTCCTGCATCCCACTTATCTGACTGCACTTATAAAATAGACAGGAATTTTTTCTTCTCTTTATCTGTGTAACCATCTAGAAAATAAATTTAGGATCATATGATATGTGAATGACCTTCATGATGATTAGATTTGCAGGCAGATTTGGTGATGGTTTTTATTGTAGCTTCAGACAGAAAATATGTCTCTAGACTAAAATGCCTGTTTTAATATATATTATGTTACACTACAAGATAGTTTTCAGAACTGGGTTTAATATTCAGACATCTTTTGGTTGAACTAGACTGTGTAAAAATATTTAAAGATCAGAATATGACATTTGTTATTACCTTCTGATAAGATCCAACAACTTACTGTTTTGTTTAGAATTTATATCCACTCAATCTCAGGCTCTGCTGGAAAATGAATCTTAGTTTGGTGTGCACTTGCGCTGTACAAGGTTTATACAGCGTTCAGCCTCCCTACGTTAATCTTTTGGGATATGTTTAATATTTAATACTGGTAGTTGCTGAGAAAATGGAGTTTTTTGACATAATCCATTTCAGTCTGCTGATGAGTAGCACAGACGTGAACATAAAATGGGGAAATGAGATGCATTGGACTTGTGGTGATTACAATATTTTATTAGAATTGCCTCCAATTTTTTAAACTTCTCAGAAAATATAAAAGCAAATGTTAGCAATAGACGAGAAGATTGCATGGTGTGTCAGTCAGTGTCACAGCCTCTCCCTCTGGAAACTTAAATTTCAGTCCAGAAATTAGGTCACAAGTCAAATGAATTCCATGGTCCCAGCCTATTTAGTTCTCATGAACGTTTATCCACATTACACAAAATGCTGCACTTCAGCACAGTGGGCTTCCTAATGGAATAAGTGGGGTCTTGCAGGTCAGAACAGGGGTGCATTTGCAGAGCTGTAGGAGGAAGCTTGTACAAAGCATGGCCACACTATGCTTGTCTCTAGCCAACTGTTTTCAGTTCCCCTTTTCACTGAGCATTAAAATTTCACACACACTAGAAGACTGAGGGAAAACAGCATGATTATGTACCTTGTCTGCAAGCATGGACTTTAAAATATTAAGGATCACGTTTTACCCATAATTTTAAAATAAGCTAACAATAGAGACACTAATTTTGTAGCAAGACATGAACAGATACAAATGCTTCAGGTCTTAACCCTTTGTATACACTTATTTATCTGTGTAGAAACACATCTGGTCATACATATGTACACATACACAATTGCACTGAAAATAATATTGAAAATCATCTTCCAAACAGATGGGTAGAATCGTTCCCATTCAATGGGTCTGGTTTCCTTTTTTATCTCTAATTTAAATATAGGAATATCTCTTGAGCATGTATTTCTGATGTGCTCAGAGTCAAAAAACCTAACTGAAACAAGCTAAAAGCTCTCTGTCCTCAGGATAACACTCCAGCTAGCAGATTAATCCAGGGAGTGTTTGACTGAAGTGGTACGGTTGATTTCAGTCCTCAGTCTTTCTTTCCACAATAATTTTGGGCAAGATCCTCAGCTGGTATAAATCAGTGTCTCTCCATTGACTTCAGTGGAGCTATATTGATTTACACCAGCTGAGGAGCTGGCGCAGTGATTATTTCTGGATCTTTTAGACAGACCCAATAAACAGTGTGAAAACCACAGAGAGCTGTTCAGCATTTTCATAAATAGTGTATTTCATATTCTGGGGGGCAGTCCAGACCAGCTGAAGGTTTGTGTCGTTGCCTACCCTGTAACCTTGAGTGCCTCAAAATGCTTTGCTGTTTGTAGCTCCCAACCTGGGCTGCTTACAACCAGCCTGCCTGCGTGCAGGTCACACTCTGATGGTCTATGTGCTGGTTCAGCATCTCTGACTCCAGCAGCTGTTCTGCAGACCCACTTTGGCTTCTACCAGCCTGGGTTGCTATTTGCAGGGTGACCCCAACATGCTTTCAGTCCCAAATTTCCCTAAAACGGTGTGTGCTCTGCAGTGTCCAGCCTTCTCGTTAACAAATCAGGAGGTAATAAGGTTTGTTTGTTCCTCTAAAGAGACACAAATACATGACAGCTTATTAACTTAAGTAAGGCTAAATAACCCCTCCCTTTAAATACCACACTGAGTTGGTTTATAGTAAAACGAAATATAGGTTAAGTCATGCTGAATAAAAGGAATAAAGTTAGAAAGGGGTACTAGCAAATAAAAATGAAAGCACTAAAAGTCTAAAACAATCTAGCAAGATACAGGCGTTGTTCAAGATGGTTTCACTCACCAGTCATTCTTCTTCCCAGTCATGGCTGACTTTCTCCTTTCCATAGAAGCACAAGGGACGAGCTTCTTTTCTTCTTAGTGAAAAATCTTTGCCTAAGCGGATTTCTCACCTATGTTCAATTCCAGAGACTTCAACCCCACCTTGGTTGAAGGACCCATCTTTCTCAGCTAGCAAGAGCTCTGGCCTATTGGCTGTGGAGTGGTGTGCCAAAAATGGCTTCTGTCCTTGCTTGTATCTTCCAAGTTCAAAGAACTGGTTTCAAGAGGCAGGATGACCTTATGCTGTCCTTCTCTTCTTGTGGGCTTCCCATCCTCCTGTATGATTTCTATGTAAATGGTGCTTCCATTGTTTCTGATTCCACCATGCTTAATTTGCAAAGGAGACAGGTAGATAGCTGGGACATTCCCTCCTATATGGGAAGACTACTTAGCCTAATATCAGTGAGTATCCATAATGCCTTATATAAAGTTAATACATACAGTTCACAATTATATGAATCACCCATGTGTCATTAGCTTTCAGAAAAGACCTCACTCTGTACACTTTTATAATACAGCAATATTGTATACAATCAGTTGTTTCGATTGCTTATCATTTGAGGTTCAGCATCCCTGTCTTTATAGACCAGTAAGCCTTTGAATTGGATTCTTCTGAAAAAGTAAATCCCAGACGTAGCTCTCTCCTGCTGGGTGTAGACCAGTGTTTCTCAACCTTTTGATACCAGGGACCAGCTTGCTGCCTTCCTAAACTGTGTCAGGGAGATCTCAGGGACTGGAGCCAGTCCACAGACTGGTAATTCAGAAACACTGGTGTAAACAACATGCTGTCTTCTCCTCCACTTGTTAATGTGAGGTTTGCGTCCACTTCTTGTTACCTTGATAAGTCTGTTTACTGCTTATATGTATATTGAGGTAAACACAGATTCCTTGGTTTAGGGTAGACCTGTTTAACAACTCCCCCTCAAATACCTGATTTGTATGCAGTTTGGTGTTGCAGCCCAGAGAATGACAAGTGGGTGAGGTAGTATCTGAAAAGAGCTATGTAAGCTTGTCTCTCTCATCAACAGAAGTTGGTCCAATGAAAGATATTACCTCACCCACCTTGTCTCTCTAAATTCTTGGTTTGAACACATTTTAGTTATAATTCCAGTATACCCATTGTGTACATACAACACGCAAGAATATTAATGATCAGTGACTTACTAGTTTTCAAATGATACCTCACAAGACATATTTTGTACAAAGATTTTTATATAGTGTGTAGGGTGTGGATAGAAGGATGCTTAGTGTCACAGTGTATAATAGGTATTTTCATTCGTGTGAAGTGTTTGTAGCAATGAAGGAAGTGACCTATATTGGAAAAGTCGCATAAGTGTGTATTAGCATAAAATCATGATTAATAAAGGTTTCAAGGGTGACAGTCAAGAAATGCTTCAGGCCAAAGCCACACATTTTTTAGTCTTGACTCTGCCACAACCAAGAATATAATATAAATCATGGTGAAGTTTATAAAACACAGTATTACATCTGTGGGGGTGATTGCTGCTTAGATACCTAGGTGATAGTTGCCTTTGACTCTACCTTGGATATTCACATCCCCTTCCTCTTTCCCCACTAGATCTTGTGTGTGCGTGTGTGTGTGTGGGGGGGGGTGTTCTCAGAGTTCTGTGCTTAATCTGCTCTCCTTCTCTCTTTGCCCCCTTTTTCTAAATGATCTTGTCCATTCACACAGCTTCAACTACCATCTTTACACCAATGACTCTCAAATCAGCCTTGCTACTCCCGACCTCTGTTGTCCATTTGTTCCCACATCTCAATCTGTCTTTCTGATGGTCTGAAAACTTGAACTTTATAAAACTATGCACTCACGGGGGCAAAGCCTGTGTCTTCTGCTGTGATTGGAAAGTGCTTAGCAGTTTATGGGTGCTTATGCAATATAAATATTTACTTTCAGTGATCTTGTGGCTATCTTCCTTAGGCTGAGGAAAAAAACATAAGTGTTAGTCATTTCCTGAGCTCCATCCACAACATAAACTCTGCCCACTCACGACTCTAAAATGAGGTGCTGCTCACAGTTAGATTATGCTGATCTTCTTGATAGGATCATCTCACTCCTTTCTTGGGAACTGTGGTCAGTACTGAAACAGTTGACAATTTAAATGTCAACATCATTATTATCAGGCTTTAGAGTCCATAACCTGAAAGAGTCTGACGCAGAGGAGTGCTGGCAAGAAACAGATTATTTCTTATTGCTAATGGAATTTTAATCAGTGCCTGTATCTTTGGCAGCACACTGCGATCTATATTGTTGTAGTATATTATACACCCCACTGAGATGAATGGGCAGTTTTACTTTTATTAGAGCTCTTGTTGCAGGATCTCAAGAGACATCACTTCATGGCTTTCTTCTGGTTCACATTTTGCAGATTTCCTTCACAGCCATAAAGGCTAGAGACTTAATTTTTTAAAATTAAAGCTTTCTGGCACACAATAGTCAGCCACCAGGAAGAAGTACACCTCAGTGAGACAACATGGGCTAGCTCATTTCAACCCCTCTCATTAAAGATTCTCTGAAGAAAACTTAAAAAAATCTAGTGTTTAGGTTGATAGATTAAGAAAGTGCCGTTTGCATTAAAATTTTATTAGTACCTTTCTTGTGGGCTTTCTAGTCTCCATAATAGCAGCATGTGCTCAAAGGACAGTATCCCTGAACACACTGAATCTGCCACCAACTCCAATGTTTATTCAGCTTTGCTGAATAGTGCCCTTTGGTCTGGCCACACTATTTGATGAAAGTACCAGCCACTCTATTTAAATCCATAAGAGCTGAGATGATCTCTCAGTTCAGGCTACAATCAAGTAGGAGATCCTGAGTTCTGTTCATAGACCACAAAACAGACAGAAATTCTTTTTCCTACAGCATGGTTTCTTGGAGTGATTTCAAAACATAGGCATCAGTCCTGCAGAGAATTCTGTGTGAGCAGACCTCGGCACTCAGGCAGAGCTCCATTAACACTGAGCTCTGAGCAGCATAGATGCCTTAACAGTCAGCTTCAAGTTTGTCCACAAAGGAGTGATGTCTCCCATTGTCTATATCAGGGGTAGGCAACCTATGGCACGCATGCCAAAGGCGGCACGCAAGCTGATTTTCAGTGGCTCTCACACTGCCCAGGTCCTGGCCACCGGTTCTGGGGGCTCTGCATTTTAATTTAATTTTAAATGAAGTGTCTTAAACATTTTAAAAACCTTATTTACTTTACATACAAAAATAGTTCAGTTATATATATAGACTTATAGAAAGAGACTTTCTAAAAATGTTAAAATGTATTACTGGCACGTGGAAACTTTAAATTAGAGTGAATAAATGAAGACTCAGCACACCACTTCTGAAAGGTTGCCGACCCCTGGTCTATATTCATACATGTGGATGGTGAAATCTGTGGGGCAGAGGCTGTCTTTTTGTTATGTGTTTGCACAGGGCCAGGGATCCAGGTCTGTAAGTGCTCTTGTAATACTGGTACAACTCTAATATTAAGAATAATGGTTTGTTGGTAGTGTAACATCTTGGAGAGAATTGCACATGTGAGACATTATGAACTGTAAAAACAATGAGGAGTCCCTGAGGCACCTAAATTTATTAGCCTCTAAGGTGCCACAAGGACTCCTTGTTGTTTTTGCTGATACAGACTAACATTGCTACCACTCTGACACCTGTCATTATGAACTGTAGAATTGGAGGATGAAGCCAGCAGAAGCAAGTAGTCCCCAAGAAGAATCATTAGCCATGCAATGCGTGGTTTGTACGTGAATAAGTACTTCCAATCTCTGATACTCAGTATTCATAGTCATTATTTATTTATCTGAATTCCGTTAACATCTCCTATGTACTATGTAACCTCTATGAAGACACAGGAACAAAGTGTTTTTTTACTTTGTGCTGCCACATATAACAAAGCGAGTAAGCCAATCCATTTCTGAAAGGTGGTAGAAAGCAAAGCGGTACCCATAAACTAAACAAAATGACAACAGTAGGCAATACAATCTGGCATGGGGGCCAGAAATGTGCACTTATCAAATGAGATTATTTTATTACTTCACCTGGCTAAAATGAATCTGATGTTTTTATCAGTGATTTATTTCTATGGAGACGGCAATTTCAAGTAGAATAGTTAGGCTAACAACAAAATTTGGGCAAGATCTTGGGGTGCAACTGAACTGCGAAAAGGCAAAAGAATATTGCAGATTTCAAATACAGCCATACTTTCACAATGACTTCCATGTTGTCCAGTGCATTTTAGTTCATGACACAAATTAATCATTATAAATATAGTCTACATGCATTATCATACTCTATTACAATATCCTGTTGTCTGTGCAGTCATTGCTGCTGGGAAAAGGTTGGGGGTGTGTGTGAAAAAATGGTTATATTTTTCCTCATGTAATTTTTGCATCATGTATCCCATGAGGATGATGGGCATCTTTGTGTGTATGTACAGGTATATTATAAAAACATGGCAGTGATATCCATGTGAAAGAGTGCAGGGGCCATATGATAAATTACATTTATCATGCACTCTCTCCTCAACACTCTGCCCACTAATCTATCCCCCCTAGCATTTATTCACCCTCTGAGAAGCTTCCTGCAATTTTCTTGTCTTGAATACAAATACATCAGCAAAGTCAATTCATCATCAAAATGTTTCTATTTTCCCCCTAAATGTGAGCATTTCTGCTTCAAAACAAAACCAGTTCAAAGCCCAGCACAGGCAATGCTCAATCCTGGTTACAGCAATAAAGGTAATATCCCAATATCTTATGACCCTTCAGGGCTAGAAATGGGAGCCTAATCCGTTTGGGGAGGGGAGATTCCCAGCATTCCATTTGCTCCAGTTTTGAAAACTCCCAGTGACTTTAAAGGCGTAAAATGGTACGTGTGGAACAGTTATTTTAGGTCATTTGGTGAGGTATCTTATATATTTTTTTAAATTTTTCTCTCCTGCTGGGCCTAAGGTGAAATCCTGGCCCCACAAAGTCAGCAAGACTTTTACCATTGATTTCAATGGAGCCAGGATTTTACCCATGGTAACAAGGCACCTGGCTGCACAGGCAGAGGGGTGCAAGAAATAGTCCCAATAAATCTATTTTAAAACTCTCCAAACCATGCCCAAATAGTTTCTGTGCAATTATTGTAATTATTTAATATTTATATTATAGCAGCACCCAGAGGCCAGGATCAGTTGTGCTCGACACTATAGAATCTGTGTCATACCCAGAGCAGAAAATGATGTGAAGTGGTAGAAATATTGACACTTGAGTAACTGCAAAACTTTAAGGGATGAACTGGCACAAATGGGTATGGGCTCTGATCATACATAATCATAAATACCACGTGTACAAGAGGGTTCTGACAACAAGAGACTTATAATTAAAGTATTGCAGTGTCCAGTTCACCTCCCATTAGTATTTTTACCTGAGTTATCTTTTATTAAACACTGCACCATTTAACAGTCACTTTGGAGGGTGAGAAACTGAGCCTGAGTAAAGTATCAGAATTAGTGTGAAACAGATGTTAGCCTTCCTTTTAAAAAGGCTTAGTGCTTCTGCTGGTGTTAAGCAAAGGAACCAGGTGACCCCATTTCCATTCATTATTTATCCATTTTGAGATACCAAATAAAATCTAAAACTTTAGATTAAAGCTCTCCTCAGAACTGTAACATGCTGTCATCTATTCTCTGGGCAGACACTCATTACAGGGCACTTGAGAAAAGCTTCATGTGTGACAACTGCAGCAAATGATAGGTTAAAGCAGTGGTTCTTAACCAGGGGTCCAGGGCTCCCTGGGGGGCCATGAGCAGGTTTCAGGGGGTCTGCCAAAATAAACCAGAGAGCAGGGCCAGCATTAAACTCACTGGGGCCCAGAGTAGAAAGCTGAATCCCGAGCCCAAGCCCCTTCTCTCTAGGCTGAAGCGGAAGCCTGAGCAATTTACCTTTGTGGGGCGCCCTGTGGCATAAAGCCCTGGGCAATTGCTCCGCTTGCTACCCCCTAACATTGGCTCTGGCTTTTAATCTACTGGAAAACAGTTGTTGTGGACATGGGTGGGCTGTGGAATTTTTATAGCATGTTGGGGGAGGGGGGGGGCTGAAGGAAAAAGGTTGAGACCTCTCTGGCTTAAAGAACAAGCAGAGCTCCATTGTCAGTTCTTTCAGTTTAACAAACTCTCGTTCATTAGATTGCCTCTGCACATCCCGATAGTCACACAGACCTGCAACCTAGTGCTGAGATTGTTTCTCTGTGGAAAGGCACATGGGTCATTCATGCTTAATTTCTTTTTCACACTTAGAAATGTCTCTCCAAGTTTTGCAATTGTTTAAAAGTTGTGTAATCTTTTCCCCTCTTCCCATCACTGGGATCTGGATCTACTCTTCACCCTCTCCTTTCAGACCCATAACTAAGTGTCCCCTATCCTTCATATCTCTCAGATTTCCCTCTCTAGTGAGGATCACTTTGGCCAGAAGAATCCGAGAGCTATAAGCCCTTATGTCTAATTCTCCATTCTTAATTTTTAAGGACAGTATTTCTGGGCTTTCTTTTTATATGTCATGCTGATTGCAGCTGAATGATGGGACTTTTAATAAAACTCTAGCAAGATCTCTTCTGCTATTTTGGGGGTTTCAGGGCAGGGATGCTGGAACAATTTGTATAGTGAGGGTGCTGAGAGCCATTGAACCAAACTGTTAGCCCTGTATATAATGGAAACCACTTCAAGTCAAGGGGTATACCCTCAGCACTCCTAGTTCCAGCACCTATGTTTCATGGTGGATCCTCCCTACACACACACATACACACACTTTATCCACTTTAAAAAAGAAACTTTAATTGATCCTTTCTAGATGGGACTATGGCAAAAATAGATGTTTGAAACTTGAAACTCACCATGTCTAAACCTCTGATTGAGGAGTAATGCCTCTTCCTGTGCTTGAAAAAAAATGGTTTTAGTTTTAAACAGACTGACTTTAAGGGTCAGAGCCTCAGCTTGGCCTTGACCAGCATTGGCTTCAGTGGAACTATGCCAATTTACAGCAACTGGTAGCTATTGGGACATTTATTCACGTCTGCTTGTTTAGACTGCTAGGCCGGGTTGGAGGTAGTTTAGTTTGGTATGGCAATCCTTTACTTTCTTTTTAACGAGTGTCATAAACAGATGGTTAAAGGTTAATGTCTCTTTTACCTGTAAAGGGTTAAAAAGTTCACCTAGCCTAGCTAACACCTGACCAGAGGAACCAATGGGGGAACAGGATGTTTCAAAAGGAAGGAGGGAAGTTTTTCCTTTTCTTAGAGTTTCAGTTTCAGCCGGAGTGAAAAAGATCAAGGAACCAGCCTCTTATCAGAGTAGTAAGTTTTAGAAAGGGATAAATAGGTTTATGTTCATTTCTTTGTAACCTGTCTTATGCAATTAGAGGTAGAATCAAACTGGTTATTTTTTTGTGTAACTAAATTTGTGCCCAGGAGAACATCCTCTGTGTTTTGAATCTGTTGTCTGTGAGAGTAGCTGGTATACTAATCTCTCCCAGAGGGTTTTCTTTTACCTTTCTTTTCTGTAATTAAAAGCCTTTTTCTTAAGGCTTGATTGATTTTTCCTTGTTTTTAAATCCAAGGAGATTGGATCTGGACTCACCAGGGATTGGTGGGAGAAAGGAGGGGGGATGGTTAATTTCTCCTTGTTTTAAGATCCAAGGGATTGGATCTGGACTCACCAGGGAATTGGTGAAGGAGTCTCTCAGGGCTACCCAGGGAGGAGAAGGTTTTGGGGGGAAAGGGAGTGATCCAGACACTGAAAATTCTGAATGGTGGCAGTGATACCAGATCTAAGCTAGTAATTGAGCTTAGAAATGTCCATGCAGGTCCCCACATCTGTACCTTAAATTTCAGAGTGGAGAAGGAACCTTGACATGACTAGAAACACTCCTTAGCCAGGGACGGCTCCAGGCACCAGCGGAGCAAGCGAGGGACGGACAGACGGACGGTCACTGTGAGGGCGGCAGTCAGGCAGCCTTCGGTGGCGCACCTGTGGGAGGTCCACCGGTCCTGCTGCTTCGACGGCAATTCAGTGGCGGGTACGCCGAAGGCGTGAGACTGGCAGATCACCCACAGAAACGCCGCTGAATCCACGTGACCAGTGGGCCACCTGCAGGCGTGCCGCCGAAGACCTCCTGACTGCCATGTTTGGGGAGGCAAAAAACATAGAGCTGCCCCTGTTCTTAGCCCACTTCTAGAGTGATTGTTGTTTAGCAGTCATCTAAAGCAAGGACTTGTGAATATAAATTTATGAAGGAGAAGCAGAAGCCAGATAAGTTCAGACTAGTAATAAGGCACAGATTTTTAATGATGAGGGTAAATAACCATTGTTAAAACTTATTTGGTGTCGAGGTGGATTGTCAGTCGTTGACAATTTTTAAATCAAGATTGGATATTTTTCTAAAAGGTATGGTATACTTGAAAAACAAATTAATTAAGGAAAGTCCTGTGGCTGGTGTAATTCAGGAGGTTAGACTATATGATGTCTGTAGTCACGTCTGATCTTATAATGTATGAATCAATAATTTACAAAGGAAGAGTTATTTTCGACACCTTTCTAATTCTTCAAAATGTTCCCTTCTGTCTTTAGGCACTGTACGGATGTTCTGTGCTGTGTAATCTTCATAGTCGTCATTCTGGGTTACATTGCATTAGGAATTCTGGGTAAGTAAACATAGGTACAGTAGTGGCTTCTCTTGCAGGGGGAGTAAATAAGTGTCATTATTTTAATTAAAGAGTCCATTTAACTTTAAACTTTCTAATCAATGAGCCATATGTTTCCTAGAAACAAATCGTAAATGATTTGCTCACATTAAATGTCTGTTATTGTGATGTTGCAGTCTATATGGTTTTATAAATATATGCTAATGAATGAATGTAACTGGAATATGCTTCAGGCGAAAGCTCTCTTGTAAGGTATCATTACAAAGCTTATAATCTACTGAGTATGATCATCCTATTTGTATAAATGTACCACTCTTGTACCTGAAACTAGAAATATGAAATATAACTCTGAGTGCCTATTGTAATTATGCAAAGTGTGGGCCATTAATGGTGGTTTGGAATCTTGATGACTCCCATTAACCAGGACAATTGTCTGCAGATGGGTGTGTTTACCTGTAAGTCTTCCTGTATAGTGTGTGTTGGCAAGTGGGCAATGAAGTCTTGCAGTGACATGTGATCATGTCACCTGAACTGGAATCCATCTTTAACCTGGTGTCTTTCCATTGAGAAGGAGGGGGTGGGAACTCAGAGAGGGACAAAGGATTCCTGCCTTATGCAAAAGATATATAAAGGGGTGGAACAGAACGAAGAGGAGAGAGGAGCCATCATGAAGAATCCCCCAGCTACCACCTGAGCTGGAACAAGAGCTGTACCAAGGGAAAAAATTTTGCCAAGGCCTGGAATGTGTCCAGTCTGAGGAAAAAACTACTGAAGCATATCTAAGGGTGAGATTATCTGTATTCAGTTTGATTAGACATAGATTTGCGCGTTCTAGTTTGTTTTGCTTGGAGACTTACTTTGTTCTGTCTGTTACTACTTGGAACCACTTAAATCCTACGTTCATATTTAATCAAATCACTTTTTACTTAATACATATTCTGAATTAATTAATAATACCTGGAGGAGCAAGCAACTGTGCATATCTCACTATAAGCTTTATACAGGGTAAAAGAGATTTAGTTGGGTTTAGACCCCATTGGGAGTTGGGCATCTGAGTGTTAAAGGCAGGAGCACTTCTGTTAGCTGCTTTCAGGTAAACCTGCAGCTTTGGGGCAAGTAATTCAGACCCTGGGTCTGTGTGGGAGCAGATGGGCGTGTCTGACTCAGCAAGACAGGATGCTGGGGTCCTGAGCTGGCAGGGAAAGCAGGGATAGTAGTAGTCTTGGCACAAGAGGTGGCAGCTCCCAAGAGGGTTTCTGTGATCCAACCCGTCACAGTTATAGTCAGGGAGAGGTTGAAAATGATGTGTTTATTGATGGAAAAACCCAAAGTAAAATATATGCAGGTAAAAATGCCATTGTTCAATCATTTTGCTATCATTAACTTTAATTGAGACAGGAAAATCTTGGCACTTGTCACTCATCAAAAAACAAAAGCTAGAGAAAAACATTAATTTTTAAGAGGCTTTGCATTCTTTAAAACATTAGCAAGAGCCTCTATGGGAGCAATGAATGGAGCAGAAAAAAAATCATTTAATTGTGGGACATGGAGCTGTTTGCTTATCAGGATATTCCGTGGTAACCGTTTAGTTTGCTTGTCTGAGAGAACTTCACTGAGTGAGGGCAAATGCCAGCTACCATAAAAGTACAGTTAATATGTGTTTGCATATTTGACTGAACTTAATTTCCTGATAAAAGACCACATGGCCCTGGCTTAGACACATGAAATGTCATCACTCTTTTTAATTCTGTGTTAGTATTTTCTCTACTGTACAAAACTACACTATGTGTAGTGTCAGAAGATGACAATAAGCAAGGTTGATTTTACACAACCAGTAGAAATCAGTAAGTATATGGGAATGTACATCATCCTCTCATTAGAATATACTGTTGGCACAGCATCCCAAAAGTCATAATTCGTTCTCTGTCTCTCTTCAGCTCTCTGTCTCTCTCACTTTACCTTGTAGTAGTTAAGATTTTGCTGCTTCTCTCTCCAGGTGCTCCTGTGTGCATGTGTTGTTCATTCCCTTGTTTACACATAGTAGTTGTCCCTTCATGGAACATCCTACTTTCAGAAAGGGGGAAAGGGAAGGAAATAAAGTGAATACACTTGCAAGAAATAACAATCAAGGGAGTCATTGCAGTTGAAAAATAGCACCACACACTGACCCCATAACAGGCAGTTGTTGTCTAAGAAATGGTGCATGATGCTGGCAGGCAGGAGACCTATGTTCCACTCATGACTATGTCACTAAGTTGCTGTGCCGTGTCAGACAAATAACGTAACTGCTCTATGCCTCAGTTTCTCTATCTGTAAAACCGAGATAATATCTACCTTTGTAAAGCTCTTTGAGATCCATGGACGGAAAAAAATCTGCATAAGGGCAAAGACTTAACTAATAAGCTACTAATAAAGGTCCTATGCCTGTGTGCCATACATGGATCCAGTACTTTAATGGTTTCATTAGCTGTGGGATTCTTCCTGAGGACAGTAGTGGGTAGAGGGCGAGGGAGAAGGGTGTCTCTAACTGTACTTCATGCATTATTTAGTCACAGTCAGACTAGCTTGTATGCTGTCCTTTAGCTTCCTTGCACAGCTCAGACTCTGATGCTTCCTTAACATTGATGGCATCCTACTTGGGGATGGGGATCTGTCTGGTCTGTATCTGCTGCTGCTACTGGAGTGCATATGAATGAAATTTTGCATTTGCTCTCTCATCTCTGCCTCCTCTTTTGATCTTGCTGCTTGTACTATTTGCTGCAGAGTGATGCTACATCTGAGTTGCCCCTACTTCAATTGCCCAGTTACATTGTCTGTACCTCACTGGCCTCTTGTTTCATTCCAAGCTGGTACTAGCACTCATTTGACATGTGTGTATGTGTGTGTGTGTGAGAGAGAGAGAGAGAGAGAGAAAAACTCCACTCAGAGTTACAATAGACATGAGGAACAGTTGTCAGAGCGTGGACACTATATGTGTCATCACCCACTGGGTCAGAAAAAGGCAGAAGGAGATGGCTTAGTCCTGGCACAGCGACAGGACTTCATGCTGCATATGCACATCTGCGAAGCCTCCCACCTGAAGCAGGAGTATCCCACATTTGGAATATTTTGCTTCCCTGTTCCCCTGTAATGTTCCATCAGCTCTTCCTGCTCCCTGTTCACTCAGCTGTGTGTTACTGTTCTGTTCCTGTCCTTTCACTGTTCAAACACACAGCCCAAGTGGAGGAGCTGGGCTCAGATCTTGGGAGCATTCCGTGTTCTCTTTAATACGTGAACACTTCCCTGGCAGGTGAGTGACCTCTACTCTGGATGTTGTCGGACAGAGTATTGGCTCACTGGTGATTTGTAGTTGTGCAGCATTCTTGTGCATTCAGATCTTCCTGCCAGCCTGTACAATCTCCCTCCAGCACTGCACAAATCTCCCTTAATCCTTTGGCTAGACTTCCATGGCAGCTTTGCATGTGCTGTTTCCAAACATCATGTTCTGCATGAAATACGTCGCACAGGCCCAGGGAGGCAAAAGATGAGTGGTTGGCGAAATTCCGCTCTTCCCTGACTCTGTGGTCTCAGACAATGGGATCAGTGTGGTGTGTGGTGGTGAATTTGTCCAAATAGGGTACATTTGCACATGCCTTGGAATCCCATTATGAAAAAAAACTTCTAACCAAACACTTAGGTATAAAACATTGAGGGTTTGGAATCCAACCCTGGATCCAGATCCAAATTTTGTGGCTGGCCACTGTTTTTATCTGTTATGGGTGGATCCAAATTTTTGCATCTGAACACCCCTATTAAATATCCAAATCTAAACCCCGTATGGTGCCTGCTTTTTCTTTGTCCTCAGATTGTGATTCATCCTTCTTATTTTAAATGAAAGATGAAATCAGCATGGGTCAGCCCTGCTCCAAATGCATGAGTGTCAATAAAGTTAATATGAAGAGAAAATAGATTATAAATCAATTCTCCGTCATGAGTTATGCCTTAAGCATCTCCTGTTCTTTGGCTTACTATAGAAATAAAAAAGTTGATTTCCCTGGTTTCTTGACTATGTGAGAATATCTTCCTCATTTCACGTGTCATTTGGCTGGATAAAGAAAGGAAATACTCAAACTAGAGCTGTTGATTAATCGCAGTTAACTCACACGATTAACTAAAAAAAATCAATCGCGATTAAAAAAATAATCATGATTCATCACACTGTTAAACAATACAATATCAATTGCAATTTATTAAATATTTTTGGATGTTTTTCTACATTTTCAAATATATTGATTTCAGTTACAACACAGAATACAAAGTGTACAGTGCTCACTTTATATTTATTTTTTATTACAAATATTTGCACTGTACTGTAGTGCAGCCTCTTTATCATGAAAGTGTAACTTACGAATGTAGGTTTTTTTGTTACGTAACTGCACTCAAAAACAAAACAGTGTAAATCTTTAGAGCCTACAAGTCCAATTGGTTCTACTTCTTGTTCAGCCAATCGCTCAGACAAACAAGTTTGTTTACATTTGCAGAAGATAATACTGCCCACTTCTTAATTACAATGTCACCTGAAAGTGAGAACAGGCATTTGCATGGCACTGTTGTAGCCGGTGTCGCAAGATATATACGTTGCAGATACGCTAAAGATTCATATATCCCTTAATGCTTCAACCCATTCCAGAGGACATGCGTCCATGCTGATGACGAGTTCTCCTCGATAACGATCCAAAGCAGTGTGGACGGACACATGTTCATTTTCATCATCTGAATCAGATACTGCCACCAGAAGGCTGATTTTCTTTTTAGGTGGCTTGGGTTCTGTAGTTTCTGCATCAGAGTGTTGCTCTTTTAAGACTTCTGAAAGCATGCTACACACCTCATCCCTCTCAGATTTTGGAAAGTACTTCAGATTCTTAAGCTTTGGGTCGGGTGCTGTAGTTATTTTTAGAAATCTCACATTGGTACCTTCTTTGCGTTTTGTCACATCTGTAGTGAAAGTGTTCTTAAAATGAACAACATGTGCTGGTTTATCATTGGAGACTGCTATAACATGAAATATATGGCAGAATGCGGGAAAACAGAGCAGGAGACATACAATTCTCCCCCAAGGAGTTCAGTCACAAATTTAATTAACACTTTTTTTTTAAAACGAGCGTCATCAGCATGGAAGCATGTCGTCTGATGACTGAAGCATGAAGAGGTATATGAATCTTTAGCACATCCAGCCGTAAATATCTACCGATGCCAGCTACAACAGTGCCATGTGAAAGTCTGTTCTCACTTTCAGGTGACATTGTAATTAAGAAGCGGACAGCATTATCTCCCGTAAATTTAAACAAACTTGTTTCTCTTAGAGATTGGCTAAACAAGAAGTAGGACTGAGTGGACTTGTAAGCTCTAAAGTTTTACATTCTTTTGTTTTTGAGTGCAGTTCTGTAACAAAAAAACCTACATTCGTAAGTTGCACTTTCCTGATAAAGAGATTGCACTACAGTACTTGTATGAGGTGAAATGAAAAATACTATTTCTTCTGTTTTTTATAGTGCTAATATTTGTAATAAAATAAATATAAAGTGAGCACTGTACACTTTGTATTCTGTGTTGTAACTGAAATCAATATATTTGAAAATGTAGAACTTCTAAAATTATTTAAATAAATGGTATTCTATTATTGTTTAATAGTGTGATTAATCGCAATTAATTTTTTTAATCGCTTGACAACCCTAACTCAAACCCATCACTTGAAGCTGCTATTGGCTGAAAATCTGTGGCTCACTTTCTACCCTTTGCTGTGTGTGCACACCTCCCACTGGCCTCAGCTGGACATGCACTTACGTAACCACAGGTATAATTTGTCTTGGTGTGTGTTTCAAGAGGGCTGAAGTGGGGTCTGGGAAAAAGGTAATCAAATCTCCTTGAAAGATCAAACTCAAAGATTTATGATAATAGTCTATCTCCATCCTGGTTCAGTGATGGTTGCTGTTAAATTATTATACTGAACAGAAATATTTATTACATGAGTTATTCCTTGCCATAATTGTGTTACCTTTATAGATGATATGATAAATGAAAGAAGGGCAACTCCCTTTTATGGACACCCAGCCAGCCAGTTAGCTATAAAATCCCTCTTGGTAGCTGTTCTCTATTTGCTTTATGTGTAAAGGGTTAAAAAGTCTGACTGCATGCATAGGTAAAAGGAAGGGAGTGGGCAACTGACCAAAAGAGCCAATGGGAAAGCTAGAACTTTTTAAAATTGGGGAGGAAAAAAACCTTTTCCCTTTATCTGTCTGTCTGTTCTCTGGAGAGAGGGGACAGAGCAGAGACAGGGCTGGGACAATGCTGTAAAAAGCTTTAAAACCAGGTATAACAAATCATCAAATCATACCTTGAACCTACTTATCTGAAACCCCAGATATGTAAGTAGATCAGGGAATATCTAGGAAGTCAAAATTAGATTTATTTCTTTTATTTCTTATTGGCTTATGGACTCCTCTGTGCTAACTCCCAAATGTGTTTGTTTTGCTTGTAACCTTTAAGGTGAACCTCAAGAGAGCTATCTTGATGCTTAAGTTTTGTAATTTTTTTTTTTAAATCTAGCAAAAAGCCTAAGTTCCAAGTGTATTTTCTTTCTCTTTGTTTTTAATAAAATTTACCTTTTTTAAGAACAGGATCTGTTTTTTGTGGCCTAAGAGGTTTGTGCATGTTGTTTAATTAGCTGGTGGCAACAGCTAATTTCCTTTGTTTCTGTCTCAGCTCTTCCCCAGAGGGTGTGTGTGAAAGGGCTTGAAGTAATTCTCAAGTACATCTTTCTGGGTTCCAACAAGGGTTTTTTTATGCATTTGGGTGGTGGCAGCATCTACCCATCCAAGGTCAGAGAGAAGCTGTAATCTTGAGACTTTAATACAAGCCTGGAGTGGCCAGTATTAATTTTTAGAATCCTTGCGGCCCGCAACTTCAGCTACGTGAATAACGTAGCTGAAGTCAAAGAATCTAAGATCAAATTACTCACCGTCCTCACGGTGCAGGATCAATGTCCGTGGCTCCCCCTGTCGATTCCGCAACTCAGTTCAGGTTGGTGGAGTTACGGAATCGATATAAGCGCTTTTGGGGATCGATATATTGCGTCTAGATGAGACGCGATATATCAATCCCCGAGCAATCGATTGCTACCTGCCGATACGGCGGGTAGTGAAGACGTACCCATAGAAAGAGCTCAAGGCTTCAAAGGATGGAGTAATTCAAAAGGAACAAAACTAAGTATGATTTAGATTTACTTCTGAACTGTGGTTCATATACTAACCTGATCACAGCCTCCTGAAGAGTTTCTGGTACAAAGAGAAATCATTTCTCCTCCCTCCACCCCCAACCTGCAGTCAATAGTTTCACCATGAGTAGTTCAGATCCTCTTAGAGCAACATTATTATTTGCAATAGCAAATTTCTCCAGATGTCTCTCTTACATTAAAGGAACAATGGTGCTTTTATCCTTTATTGCACTTACACAATCATAACTCGTAGCTTGGCTATCAAAGTTTTAACATAATTTTGTCTTCTAGTAAAGGATTGATGGATTTAGAGTCTAAATGGGAACTTAAGATCATCATGCTTGTTCTGCATCTAAGGTGCGCCTTGCTCTTCATTTAGTTTCCCTCCCCCAGTGTCTATAGCTCCAGCTATGAAAGACTTATTTTTCTAGAACAGAATTCTTCTGATTTGTGTTCAGGGCATAACTGGGGACTAACCACTGAGCTGGTTGGTCACCTGTGAAGTAGTGAACAATATGTTGCTTATGTAGTAGTCCTGCTTCTAAGACTGTTTATGCAACAGTGGTGTCATCAGCATGGGTTTACAAATTCAGTATCATATGTCCTATTATCTGCTTCACTGCATTTGTAAATTGTTTGTGTTAAAAAGCCATAAGCACAGTTGGGTAGGCCTGTTCTTCCACATATTAAAACATTAAAAGCATACCTTTAAGGGAAACAAAATAATGATATGAAAGTCTGTATTCCCAAGAAGCACACTGTTGAGGGAATGACTCAGATAAGAAGTTAAACAGAGCTGCAGTTATTTTTCAAGTGTCAGTGGAAGCTATTGTTCTAATCACAGTTTCTCCTTGACAAGGAGTTTTCCAGTATTTGCATCCACTGGCTCAACCATACATCCAAAAAAAAAAAAGTATTTGATAAACATTTAAAATGATAGACTGTAGCCGTTTCTGATATCATTCTTGTGTACTTGTGTACATCAGTGACAGGATAATGACATAACTTCAGCAGTTCCGAATGTGGATCCCTGTCTGTCAACTGCTTTGCCTGTGTCATACGCTGCCCCACTGCTACGCTAACAGCTGACTCAGCTGGGTTGGTTGATGTATTTGTTTCAGCCCAGCTGAGTCAAATTCAAACTGATGTTATAAGCATCAGACCACGCACAACCTTTTGCTGGCATGAAAGTTCTATATACTTGGGTTCCATTTCATTGGGTCACCAATAGGGCAGTGAAACAAAGTCTCAAACACTGCTCTTTGAGGCTAATTGTGATGATAACCTTCCATTGTCAATGGGGGCTGCTGATTTAGGTACAATTCTACACTGAATAGGCTAGGAAATAGAAAATTTATCATATGGGATTCTTTTCCCAACATTATTCTAACTCACAAAGAAAGTAATAGTTGATTTTTCTTTCCTGTTTTCTGTTGCAATATTAATCAAATGCTAAATCTCCATCCTCTATAACGGACCAATTCTTCTCCGTTTCTCTCTGAAAATTAGTTGAGATGTACTTTCCCAACTTCCACCCAGCAGATGTGATTTCAAACTAAAGGAAACCAATTTGATAGCAAACCCATATTCTTCTGTTTTCTAAAGCTGTTTTCTAGATAAGAGGCCCAGTTTTGATTCCAGTAAAGTTGACAAGAGCAAGTGTTGACATAGAAAAGCTTGTTTACCATATTTTTTAAACCAGGTTCATCCAACACTGGTTTAGTGCCCCAGGCTTGTAGGAAAGCTACAACCAAGAATCAGTAGGTATGGGCAATTGGAGGAAGGCAACTGGACAAGAGTCCCCAAAGACTGGAAATACTGTTCAGAATACTTCACAAAAACAAAAGTATGAGCAAAATGTTCCAGCACTTGTACCTCACTAATTCCCACTAATGCCCAGGAAGCCCACTGCAAAGGATCACGTTTGGAGAATTAGTGAGTTAATGGCCTATTCCAGGGGTAGGCAACCTATGATACGTGTGCCAAAGCACACTGTCTGGGTCCTGGCCACCAGTCCCGGGGAGAGGAGTGGCTGCATTTTAAATAAATTTTAAATGAAGCTTCTTGAACATTTTAAAAACCTTATTTACTTTACATACAACAATAGTTTAGTTATATATTATAGACTTATAGAAAGAGACCTTCTAAAAATGTTAAAATTATGGAGATATCCTATCTCCTAGAACTGGAAGGGATCAAAGGTCATTGAGTCCAGCCCCCTGCCTTCACTAGCAGGACCAAGTACTGATTGTGCCCCAGATTCCTAAGTGGCCCGCTGAAAAATTGAACTCTCAACCCTAGGGTTTAGCAGACCAGTGCTCAAACCACTGAGCTATCCCTCCCCTGGTATTACTGATATGTGCATAACTGGCTGGATAACCGTACTCAGAGAGTAGTTATTAATGGCTCCCAATCCTGCTGGAAAGGTATAACAAGTGGGGTTCCGCAGAGGTCTGTTTTGGGACCGGCTCTGTTCAATATCTTCATCAACGATTTAGATGTTGGCATAGAAAGTACGCTTATTAAGTTTGCAGACGATACCAGACTGGGAGGGATTGCAACTGCTTTGGAGGACAGGGTCAAAATTCAAAATGATCTGGACAAATTGGAGAAACGGTCTGAGGTAAACAGGATGAAGTTCAATAAAGATAAATGCAAAGTGCTCCACTTAGGAAGGAACAATCAGTTTCACACATACAGAATGGGAAGAGACTGTCTAGGAAGGACTATGGCAGAAAGAGATCTAGGGGTCCTAGTGGACCACAAGCTTAATATGAGTCAACAGTGTGATACTGTTGCAAAAAAAGCAAACGTGATTCTGGGATGCATTAACAGGTGTGTTGTAAACAAGACACGAGAAGTCATTCTTCCGCTTTACTCTGCTCTGGTTAGGCCTCAACTGGAGTATTGTGTCC
This sequence comes from Gopherus evgoodei, assembly GCF_007399415.2. Lineage (NCBI taxonomy): Eukaryota > Metazoa > Chordata > Testudines > Testudinidae > Gopherus > Gopherus evgoodei. The sequence continues at coordinate 89,428,403 of NC_044329.1, forward strand.
AGTTCTGGGCACCGCATTTCAAGAAAGATGTGGAGAAATTGGAGAGGGTCCAGAGAAGAGCAACGAGAATGATTAAAGGTCTTGAGAACATGACCTATGAAGGAAGGCTGAAGGAATTGGGTTTGTTTAGTTTGGAAAAGAGAAGACTGAGAGGGGACATGATAGCAGTTTTCAGGTATCTAAAAGGGTGTCATCAGGAGGAAGGAGAAAACTTGTTCACCTTAGCCTCCAATGATAGAACAAGAAGCAATGGTCTTAAACTGCAGCAAGGGAGATTTAGGTTGGACATTAGGAAAAAGTTCCTAACTGTCAGGGTAGTTAAACACTGGAATAGATTGCTTAGGGAAGTTGTGGAATCTCCATCTCTGGAGATATTTAGGAGTAGGTTAGATAAATGTCTATTAGGGATGGTCTAGACAATATTTGGTTCTGCCATGAGGGCAGGGGACTGGACTCGATGACCTCTCGAGGTCCCTTCCAGTCCTAGAGTCTATGAGTCTATGAATCTATAAATTAGAATGAATAAATGAAGACTCGACACAGCGCTTCTGAAAGGTTGCCGATCCCTGGCCTAATCCAAACCTTCATTCCAATGACTTTAATGGGCATTGGATGGTGAGTAATGAGAAATGATAAAACAGTAAGGTTACATAACAAAATGTACTTCGTTTATCTGTATATAATTGTATTGCCAATGACGTTTCAGTGCATACAAGCATCCAATTTTTGTCCTCTGCAAGCTCAATTAGATGATACAAAATCCTCACTGATGAAATTTGGAGATGACACAAAAAATGGGGGCGTCGCAAATAATGAAGAGGACAGGTTACTGATACAGAGCCTTCTGGATTGCTTGGTTAGCTGGATGCAAGCAAGCAATAAGCTGGTTTGATACAGCTAAATGTAAATGTATACAACTAGAAACAAAAAATGTAGGCCATGCTTACAGGATGGGGGATTCTATCCTAGGAAACAGCGACTTTGAAAAATATTTGGGGGTTGCAGTGGATAATCAGCTGAACATGAGCTCCCAGTGTGACACTGTGGCCAAAAGGTGCAATCCTTGGATGCATAAACAGGGGAATCTCATGTAGAAATACAGAGGTTATTTTACCTCTATATTTGGCGCTACTGTGATGACTTACTGTGTCCAGTTCTGGTGTCCACAATTCAAAAAGGATGTTGATAAAGAGGAGATGGTTAAGAGGAGAGCTACGAGGATTAAAGGAGTAGAAAACAGGCATATAGTGATAGACTCACAGAGCTCAAATGTGGGTGTCTTGATCACAGTTTATAAACACCTACCTGTAGAAGAAATATTTTATAATGGTATCTTCACTGTAGCATACAAAGGTGCAACGTGATCCAGTGGCTGTAAGTTGAAGCTAGAAAAATTGACACTGGAAATTAGAGGCACATTTTTAACAGTAAGGGTAAGTAACTATTGGAACAATTTACCAGGGATTGTGGTGGATTCTCCATTACTGGATATTTGTCTAAAAGCTCTGCTCTAGGAATTATTTGGGGCAAGTTCTCTGTCCTGCATTATACAGGAGGTCAGGGTAGCTGATCACAATGATCTGGCCTTGGAATCTATGAATCAATTCTTTGTAAAAGTAAGAAACAGCCTTAAGGCAAGAAGAACAAAGAATGATCTGTTGCAGGATGCAGGAGCTGCCATCACAGAGACCACTTATGATGGAGTCAAACATTTTGCTTTTGGACAGACAGCGGTGGGGAAAATGGGTTGCCTCATGGGCCACTAGACACAGGAGATTCTGGATATGTCTACACAGCAAAGAAAAACCTGTGGGCTGGCCTATGCCAGTCGACTCAGGCTTGTGAGGCTCGGGCTGTGGGGCTGTTTCATTGCTGTGTAGACTTCTGGACTCTCATCCAGTCCCTGCTATCACAGGCAGTCTCCTTACAGCACTCTGGTCTTTGCTGAGCAGTGCTGAGAAGGTTGATTTGTGTGTGTAAATGGTGTTCTGAGATGATTAGCAAAGTTATACTGCAATTTTTGTCTTTTTTCCTAATTGTGATTGATTGGGGCAGGGTGGGGAGACAGTTGTAGATAAAATATCCTACATAGAAAGGGGATATTGTTGGCAGTAGCAGATAATTATCTATACCCTGCAGAAGATGTTTTGCTACTGAAAGCTCAGCACTACTTTGAATCTGATGTGACAGACTTTATCCATGCTGCCTTCTGCTATGCTAGTGTGAGGGGAAATACAGTCAGGAAGGGAACAAATGGTTTATTTTAGTAATTTTCAAATACTTTTAAAAACTAATTTTTGGCAGTGGAAACGTTGATAAGAAAGCCTGTCTAAGAGCATACTCATAAGGGATTAAACCTATTTGGTGTCAGCAGCGAAACTGATTCATTTGGCCTTGTCTTTTAACTGCATGAGATACAGGAAAATATTAAAGAACACTCCCTATTGTCATACAGTCACAAAGGAGGAAAGCATACAATAGAACACAGAAGCAGCCCACTCACTCACCATTTAGATTATTTCATAAACCAAATTTACATATGTCTAAAGACCGACTGTATGGATTCATATAAGGAAGATCGTGTCTAATCCATTGGGTCAGTGCTTCTCAAAGTTGGGCTACCGCTTGTTCAGGGAAAGCCCCTGGTGGTCCGGACTGGTTTGTTTACCTGCAGCGTCCGAAGCTTTGGCCGATGGCATCTCCCACTGGCCACAGTTCTCTGCTCCAGGCCAATGAGGGCTGCAGGAAGCGGCGCGGGCCAAGGGATGTGCTGGCCACCCTTCCCACAGCCCCCCATTGGCCTAGAGCGGCGAACCGTGGCCAGTGGGAGCCGCGATCAGCCGAACCTGCGGACGCGGCAGGTAAAAAAAAACGGCCAGGACTGCCAGGGGCTTTCCTGAACAAGCGGCGGACTGGCTTTGAGAAGCACTGCATTAGGTTGCTTTACTGAGTGAAGTCAATGGGACTTCTGACAGGTGCAGAATTTCCATACATTGCAGAATCTGGGTCTTAATAGATAAGGGAGAAAATGGAATTTATATTAATGTCTAGAACTTATTTGAAACCAACTAGCTGATTATTTTACAAACTAAAAAGCATGATGTAATTGAGACATATTAAAATGAATTAAAAACTAGCATAAGATCCAGAAACCAAGCGTGCCAGAAAAATAAAACCATTGAGAGTGAAAAATAACATACCAAATTCTGAGTTGGTATGCAGTGGTGCAGCTATATTAAAGTCGATGGAGGGTATGTTGCAGTTCCGGCCCATAGTCTGCAAGGATAAGTATTACATCTACCATTCTGTGCTTTACAGAGATTCTCTCTCCATACCACCCATCACTGTAGTATCTAAGTACCCCTGCTACTGTAATGACCTTAAGGAAGATTCAGTTTCTAGTATGACTAAATTTAGCACCATAAAATCAACAGAAAAGTGGGGCAATTATAGAGGAACAAGTTCAAAGTAATTTGTATAGATCAGGGCCTAACATAGCTTCCGACATTCAGTGTACACTCTGAGAGAAAGAAACTAGGGGCTAAAAATAATTATAATGGCTATAGCCTCCTCTACACACTACAGAGCAAAGAAAAGGCTAGGGAATGATCACAGTTAATAAAACTAAATCCAGCCACATTTTGCAGCAGTTGTATTAGAAAGCCAGATCTAGGGATGTACGGGTATAGGACATACTGTGTGAGCTAATATGCTGGTACCATCCTGCACATGTGAGGTGAAGGTCTGATTATTTTGTTATGGGGAGGATATAGATAGAAATTGTGATAGTCAAGGGCAGTCAAAATTATTCAGAACTTACTGGGAGTTGTGAAGATTTGTCAGGTCTGACCTCTGTAGCTTAGGAAAAAATGATACTAATGATGATTTCCTAGTGATGTACTAGATCCTGAATGAGAATGGAAATAAGCAGTTTGAGAAAATGAGATTTTTCAGGAGCAAGAAATCCTCGCCTGAAGTTGAGGAAGGAATAGAAGCAGCATCCTCCAGTCCAGGCTGAGGTTCTGTACTCGTACAGTTGTGTCTCTACTTCTATGAACAAATCAGCATAGCCAGCTACTGTGCTAAGAGCTGAGCAAGTGGTTTTATATCTTGAAATGGAGGAGTTGCATCCCTTGTTAATGTGACTCGATGGCTGCTAGATTGTCATTGCCAAATCTTGCCTTCTCGCACACCATGTAACCCCATTCGTTTCAGTGGGGTCGTGGGTATAAGCAAAGGCTCAGTTTGGTCTGTAAGGTTTAGCTCCAGAACACAGTGTGGCTTTAAGCCAGCAAAGCTTTTGCAATGCCTCCTCTTTCTCCTTTTAATACCCATTATTTTCTAAGTGCATTACCTCATATTTTGGCCACAACCCAGGCGTGTGTGTCCTGAAGGAAAAAAAGAGAAATGTTTTACTGTCTGACTGATTCATCCATTTTTTTTTTCATTAAGAAATCTACTGTTTAAGGAAAATCAATTCTCTTCAGAAGCTATTGGGAGAGGTTAAAATAGTACATGACAGATGGTGCATTTTAATTGCTAGAGAACTTGAACTATTAGCAGGTTACTGCTGGACATGTGTTAAAAGATCTGCCTATCTCTTTATATATTTGCAGCTTGGGTGCATGGTGACCCCAGGAAGGTGGTCTATCCGACTGACAGCTATGGGCAGTTCTGCGGCCAGAAGGACACCATAAATGAGTGAGTACTCAGAGGATTCATCTGCCTTTATTTCTCATGAGGCATGCATGAGAAATGAGTTATCAGCCCTCGGCCTCCTGGGAATTAAATTGGGAGGCTGCAGAAGAAGCAACCTGCGCCCCCACTTTACTGTATTTATGCCAGTTAAAGTTTCTGAAAAGCTCAGTTGATCAGTGGAAATTTAGACCTGAGTTATTCCTGTAATGCAGCTGTTTACATAGTATGGAGACTGTGACTAGTAAAATACCATTATAAAGTATGGCTTGTGCCATTAAATGCAAAGAGATCCATATTTTAAAGTATTTTTATAAGAAGTGAAAACTCTGATTAGGTGCCACTGGTTTTGACTGCTCGGGTTAGGATATTTAACTAATACGCCCTCTGAGAAATCATTATGTTCATCTCTGGGGAGGAATCACCAAAAGTATGGCAGACTGCTTCTCACTTTGTGCAAACCAGCATTTCATGCTCAGCGGGTACTAAGTGCCAAACAGCCGCTCTCACTGTCTGCTGCTAGCTCCTGCTGCCTTGATGCTACTAGAGAGAGAGATGTGTGGTCTGAGCTCCAGTCTGGGGGGACAGACAGCTCTGACACTGACTCCCTCTTTGGTCTTGGTCTTGTGTCTTAACCCAACTTTATTTTCCAATCTCTTAAATGTGGGTGACAATTCCTAGCTCATCTGGGGAGCTGCAGGGATTAATTAATCTGTTAGTATCTGTGAAGTACTTGCAGATGAAAAGAGCTATATGGATCGAAACATTATTTCTATGAAAACTGAAGCTGGAGCCATGAAATCACATTACAGGAAAGTTTTTTTCCTTCTTTTAAAGTCTGCATTAAACACCCCTCACTTCATTATCACTGATATTAAATCCAGTTCCATGCAAGCAGCAACCAAAAGCCCACAATTGATAGCTCTTCTGCTGCCTCTTATTCCTCTTCCCATTCCGCTTGCAGGGATGGAATAGAGGAAACAAGTGTCCAGAGCCACAGTGAGAGGGGCTTCCACCAGGCTCCTTGCATGGAGGTAGGGAGTAGTGTGAAGGAACACCCAAGGTGGTGTCCCCTCCCAAGGCAGGGAAAGGAGCAGAGGAGAAGTCTGGAAACAGTCTGTGCCACTTGCTCTTGCAGATTCCTGCATGGAGCTGGAGAGAGCGGCAGAGAAGTGGCCGGAAGAGTTCCACCTTCCCCTGCATAGGGAGGCAGAACTGTCAGGAGGAATTGCCCCAGGTCAGAGTCCTAGGGGGATCAGGAGCCAACCCTTCTGCGGGCCTGTGCAAAGCACTCTCTCTCTCTCACATACACACACGACCCATCGCAGGGCTTGGAGAAGCAGAAACAGGTAGTGACATTGGTGGCTGTGGGCTTCCCACCCCTTGGGGGAAGCAGAAGGATTCTTTTGCATTCACCTCATTTTCTGTTGTCCATTGTGCATGTTCTGTCTCTCTATCTCTGTTCCTTGCTCACTTATTTTCTCTCTCTCTCTGTTACTTGGCTCTTCCTCTTTACTTTTCCCTGGTATGTCATCTTCCTTTCCCTGGTTCAAACAAACACAAATCCTCTTTCCCTCTCTCCTCCCTTGCTGGGGAGGTTGGGGGGTGGGAAATTGCTGCTGAGGTTGGGAATTGGCACTCAGTTTCCATGTTGAGGAGCTTGCTATAAATGGAGAAGCCAGAAGTGACATAGGAATATTTGGCCAGTGCCTCCAACAGAGCTTATGGCAGCTCTAGCATCAGAAGCAGCCCAGGGAGCCCCTCTAAACAATCACAGACTAGCTCTTCTTGACTCCTAAAACTCTAAGGTGGAGAGGATTTGGCTATGTGCTTCACAAGCCCCAAAGACCAGTCCTGGACAGCTGTAGTGTCAAGCATGAGTAATGAGGGGAATCCCTGATAAACTTTTATCCCTAATGAGAAGCTGCCAAAAACCAGGAGTCCTGCAATGCCTTCATTGTTCCCGCTGAAGTTCCCACCTAGCCCCATGGGGGATGGGGTTTGCAGACCCCAAAAGGCTGACCTGGGACTGTGGGTTTGTGGGCCTCCAAAACGGGCTTTGACACCTATGTGCCAGTTTCCTGTGGAGAGTGGTAGCAATCTCTTTATTGTGACTCTCGCACGTATATTAATAGCTTCAAACATACTCGCAATATTTGTGGAGAAAGTCGTATTTCAGAAACCGTGACATGTGAAACCAGGCCTGGATCCATAGATATCTGAAAAAAGAATTGTGCAGCAATGAATTCCATACAATCAAATTAATTCCACCTTGTGCTGCCTTTCAGAATCCCTCTAGAGGAATTCTGCACCTTAGCATCTCATTGTAATCCACCCATTGATCTCTCCATATAATCTCTAAATTTGTTTTGCCTTATATAGAACAACATGCAAGCACAGAATACAATTTATTTTAAAGGATGCAAACCTAACTCTATGTGGCCCCTTTCCTTTGCCATACACATTTAATCTTTGTTGTCTCCTGTTAATGCCAGCAGCCATCAAACACATCAACATGAGAGTAAAACAATGTGTTAATGACATGGGCTGTGCTGAGTTGCTCACAAAGGGTACATACACCGGGAACTCTTACAGAGCAGTGATATTTCAGCCCAAAATGTTACTCAGTTGATTTGAAGAACTAACAGCTAAGGATTGCAAGGAGTGTATGACTATTTCACTCGGTCCTGGGATAGAGGTTGTTATAAAATTGGATGGGTGGGGTTCTGTGGCCTGCCTTGTGCAGGAGGTCAGACTAGATGATCAGATTGGTCCCTTCTGACCTATGAGTCTATGAGTCTATTTCCTTAACTAGTACATGACTGAACGTGTGAGAGTGAAAACATCCCGACCTTTTAAAACATCAGGCCAGATGAGCTACTCCCAGTTGCACAGAGAGTTACGGTTTGCAGCACTTACATGTTATGCGCCAGAGTGGGCCTTGAAGGTACAGCCATGCAGTGGGGTGGGAGGCAGCTGTGTTGCAGTGGGGGTTCTGGGGGAATCACATGCTGCAGGGGATTTGCCATTACGTTTTGCAAGGCTGAAGCATGCAGTCCTCTCACACCCAGCTAACTTTGCTGCCTAGTGTGGAGGGGGCAGGACCATGGCCTTGTCCATACCTGCTCCCTTTGAGGAGGTCTCCACTAGAGCTGACCGCAGGGCAACAATTCCGTTTCACAGCAACTTTTGAGATTTAAAAAATTGTTTTCATTCCGCATTGGAATGAAGATATTCTAACCAGCTCTAGTCTCCACTGCTGCTGATGCAAGTCTACTGCAGGAGCTGCATGCCCTGGCCACTTTTTGCCTGGCCTTGGTGTAAGGGTGAAGGGTCAGAAGGCTTTTTCCCCTTCCCTTCCCCCTCATGCATTGCCAGACACAGTCTTGCCCTTACTTCTGACCAGTACTTGGGTTTGTGAAAGTCCCTTTCAGGTGCTGTGTGCCTGTTTTCCCAGGCAGCTGCTTCAGGTTTTGAGCAACAAAAAAAACTCTTGTTTGATTTTTGGTGCCACCTTCTGATTAACACAAAAACATCAGCTGATATAGCTTGCTGAGTGCTGGTAGTAACTTCATATGCTGTATCTACAAAATAGGTTCTGCATATGCAGGTGAACTACAGCGCATGAAAAGGTGGTTTGCCATGTAGCGTGCTAGCCTTCCAGTTCTCAAACCAGGTTCTGGGCCATCTCTAAGAACAAGTGGATGTCAGCTAAGGCTCCTGTGCAGGAAAACTCTCCTCAGAATGACGACTCATCAAACAAAGCAGTTTGACTTAACATACATTTAAGCTTGCGCAAGTCAGTTTCTGCTTGATTTTCATTTCTCACCTGAGATTTGCAGTACTCTTTTAGGATAACAATATTTAAAATTGATAGTGTACATTGTAAATCCATATATGGTATGTGAGTACTGTAGTCATAAACATAGTATATAAACATCTATACATATTAAATAGTTATTTTTATTCCTGTTTCTCTATAGGAACAAGACTAGTTTGTTTTACTTTAACATTCTGAAATGTGCAAGCCCAATAGTGCTAATAAACCTACAGTGCCCTACAACACAGGTAAGTGAAATACAGGAAGAAAACATCTCACTGCCTCTTGCTTATTGGTGCTTAAAACTTGACAGAAGTTATTTGATCAACTAGTTGCATTTTGTAGAACATAGTTTAATCATATTGTAGAGTGCTGTGTGTGTATAGCATGTATCTGAGTATACAGTGTAGCAGAGTCCGTGTCTATTGTTAACAGGGCAGGAGAAAATAAATAGAAATGCATAGAACTGTTTGTTTTGGATTTAGAGTTGAAAAAATTCCCAGTGTGAGTGTGACTGGATTTGGCTAATTGTCTGTCATGAATATAGCACGGTGACTGTGCAGCAATGTAGTTTGTGCACATTATTATAGCCATTTTTTAGAAAATCATTTTGACTGGAACACAGATTTTTCCAAACCAGCCATTTTAAAAAAATGCATATTTTCTTGTTTACAACTGACAATAGTGTTCGTTTGTCCAGACACGTTACATGCCTTCTGAGGAATTGGTAGTGATCAATGCGATTGTTTAATGTTAAATAACCCTTAGGTTTGGCTAATCACTTGTTGAATGCTCACTAATCAGTATCCCAGTAGAAGAGAGGCATACATAATTTGTGTAGACAGAGACTGAGGGCTTGTCAACACTTACAGCATTGCAGCTGTGCCACTGCAGCGCTTCGTGAAGATGCTACCTATGCAGATGGGTGAGCGTGTGTAGGAACTCCACCTCCCCAAGAGACGATAGCTATGCCGATGGCAAAAGCCTTCCTGTTGACATAACGCTGTCTACACTGGGGATTAGATTGGTATAACTACATTGCTCAGGGGTGTTGAAAATCCCTCAGCGATGTAATTACACCAGCATAAATTTCTAGTGTAAACCAAGTAATATAGTCTGGTCCTGTCACTTTGGTAGAATATTAAATGAATCTCTGTGTTGATTTGTGCTGCTGTGGTCTTGACTTTTTACCTAGCCACTGTGCCACAGCCTCTTATGTTCAAGGAACACTGCATAATGTTAACAAATATATAGGTCAATGATATTGCTGTTGTGCAGTGCACTCTTAGATTGGGGTTTGTTCTATAATAAAGTAATCACTATTGTGAGGCAAGCAAGGTGGAATATTAGTCACAAACAGGCTGTGTTTTAATTTGTCTGTTTTCAGGTTCACAACAGATCTGTGAAACTAGAGGGTGTTTTTTCGACCTTTTCTAGTCTTTGGATGATAATTCAGATTAAAGGTTTTAACTCTCTGGCTGTTGTGAAAATGCTGAAGAGCCACTTTGGCTTGATACTTCACACTGTGACTTTTAGAGGTTGTGGTGGTCCCCCAAGCCAGATCATTTACCTGAGTGAGCACAGGCCTGAGAATCAGAGAGGGCCTGAGTTCTGCTGCCAGTGAAGAGGCCTTGCTAATACTATGGATTTTAGAGGCCTGTACAGACAATGTTGAAATGTTGCCTTGCAACACCCATGCATGGCAAATATCAGTGCCAGTTTTACAGATGGGGAAACGGAGGTTATAGTAAGTGATGTGCAGACAACAATTCATTGTCAGAACAAGGATAGAATTCAGATTTCCTCATTCCCTGATCCATGGCTAGTCCACTAGACTCTTGCACCCACCAGGTCCTGGCCTATGAAATAAGATTCCTTTCTGGTATGGACATTCCCGCAAATGTGAAATAATTATTTAGAGCACTTGTACACTATGCCATTGAGGGGAAATTCACTTCCTACTATGGTAAGCCTCTGCGGAGGAGAGGGTCCAGACAGGGTAGCTTTGCAGGATGAAGCCTCTCTAATACCACTCTGTGCCACAGAGGCAGGCTCACAGAAACATTGAGGAGGGCAGAACATGATCATGGACCCAGTGATCAGGAAGGCCTGCTTAGAGTATGTGCTGGAGCAACAGTCACTGTTCCACACAGGAATCTGAATAGCAGCCTACCTGTGGGTGGATCCTACCTGTGGGTGGATCCAGTCATTCCCAGCTCTTAGTTTCTCAGACACATCTTTAGTTGGGGAGATGTGAATTTCGCCCTTGGTATGTGCACCTGACTTACTTTAACACCTGTGGGAACTCTGTCATGGGTAAAAGGCAATTTACAGTCTTAATTTGGTACACCCCCTTAGAGGCATGTAAACCTAACTTCATTTAGCCCAGCATCATTGAAAGCAGATTTGACTGAAACTACTGTATAAGAGGGTGAAGCAATTTTTAGCTTCATCAGATTTTATTGATCAAAGTTGTCTTGTGTCTTGTGCCATGCCACATGTCTTGTGCTGCTGCACTAGCATATTCATATACACAGCTGTCTGTGCTTTGGGGGTTAGATCAAGGCCTTTCTGAGGATTTTTTCATGTGTATGTTCAATAAAAAGTTTTAAAAAACAAACTTAAAACTGTACATGTGTCTCAGAACGTATGGAGACCACTAAGATATGTGGAGGCAGAACAATTGAGGGGTACAGAATTTGGGGAGAGATTTGAAAAGGTCTGTCAAAAGCTCTGAAAACTGTTTTCATCCAGAGATTCTAACAATAGACACTGTCCCTTTCTAAAGCCTACAGTAAGCATTGCTCCAGGCAATCTGATAAAACGGGGCACTTTTATAGATGACCATTTATTCTCTTGCTGTTTTGATAGCATGAGTGGGTTGTTTTGGCAGGGTTTTGGTTTCTTTTTTTTTTTTTTTCCAATTTATAATTATGCATTTATTCTTTCCTTACAGCTTTGTGTCTCAAAGTGCCCAGACAGGTTTGCAACATACATAGACATGCAAGGTTCCTACAGACATAACAAAAGTTATTGGGAATACTACAGGCAGTTCTGCAAACCTGGTTTTAATAAGCCTTGGAAGGTGCGTATATATACATACATAAGTATAGATGGGATACATTCTGCTTTAAACTATACATGAGCCTTGATGTGTGTAAATCAGTCTAATTCCATCAAAATCAATGGAGCTGTGCCAAATTATCTCAACTGAGGAGCTCTTCTGTAAGTGTACTTCAGCTCTGAGTTTGTCAAGAGTTAACTTCTGCTAGCCAGACAAAATCCCCAAATCTTTAAGTGATTACTGAAGGCTTCAGTTCAATGGAAAATATCTGCAGACTTCCGTGCTGTGGATTGTTGGTTCTATAGGGTATGTCTACACTGCAGTGTAAGCCCAGGATTTCTGGGACTCAAGTCAGCTGACCCTGGTTTCGAGAACCCAGGGTTTGAACGCTGACTGTTATCTCTACATTAAGGATTTTCCAACTTGGGCTTAAACCTGTGGCTCTGGCATCCACACTCCAGTGCACAGACCTGAGTCAAACCATGCATATACCAGACTCCCTAGCACCCTCCCAAAATGTGGCTGCTCTAGCCCTTTGACCATGGTGAACTGTCCACCTTGCACATTACAGCAAGCTTGAACAGCTTACCAACACATCCTTCCTAGCTGTCTTTTTGGTGTGTGTGCGCCCAGGTATTTAGCCAGCAACATTCAGGAGACACATTTTCAAGAAATTCTCTTGCATGCACTTTCACTGTCATGTCAGAAAACTGGCAAAGCTTCTGTGAGATGCCAGTGGACACTTTGGTGGCATTTCCTGACCCACCAAAAGCACCTGACAGAGCTTATAGTGGCGCAGTAGGAGGAGGAGGATACCCAGGCATGACAGACTCGCACTGGCTGGTGCTGCTCAGTACATTCAGTATAGCCACTGATAACCTGTACATCAGGGGTCGGCAACCTTTCAGAAGTGGTGTATCGAGTCTTCATTTATTCACTCTAATATAGGGTTTCGGGTTCCAGTAATATATTTTAACGTTTTTAGAAGCTCTCTTTTTATGTCTATAATATATAACTAAACTACTGTTGTATGTAAAGTGAGTAAGGTTTTTAAAATGTTTAAGAAGCTTAATTTAAAATTAAATTAAAATGCAGAGCCCTCCGGTCCGGTAGCCAGGACCCGGGCAGTGTGAGTGCCACTGAAAATCAACTTGTGTGCCACCTTTGGCCCCAGTGCCATAGGTTGCCTACCCCTGGTCTACGTAGACCATCACTCTGGCACAGGGCCACAAGCACAGACTGGTGGGATCACATCATCATACAGACCTGGGATGGTCAGTAGTGGATCCAGAATTTTCACATGAGGAAATCTATCTTTCTGGAGCTTAATGGGCAGCTTGCCCGAAGACCCCAGCATAAAGATACCTGCATGAGGTCAGCCTGTCTGGAAGCTGGTTGCTATAACCGTCTGTAACCTCGCTAACCCAGACAGCTACAGGTTGGTTTCCAGCCAATTTGGTGATGGAAAGTCGACTGTGGATAAATTGGTGGCAGAGGTTTCTGAGGCAGTCAGGCATGTGGTTTACCCCAAGGTGGCAGGCATAAAATATATTCCTGAAGTAACTGCTGTCTTAGGGAGAATGGGGTTTCCTAATTGTGTGAGGACCATTGATGAGACTCATGTGCCCATCGTTGGCCCTCCTCAAGGAGCATGAATACATAAACACAAAAGGTGCCACTCCATTGTTATATAGACCCTCTGGACCACAGAGGTTGATTTATGAATGCCATTTTGGGTTGCACTGGAAAAGTTCTGGATGCCAGTGTTTTTTGACAATTGGGAGTCCATATTCACAGACAAGCTGGGATACTATTCCCACCAAATGACACTGTCATAACGGGAGTTACTGGCCTCATATTATTCTGGGGGACTCCGCATACCTCCTTTTGCCTTGATTTATGAAACCCTACCATGATTTAAGGGGACTTGGCAAAAGATGGTTTAATTATGCCATCAGCAGGTCTAGAATGGTTGCTGAATGTGGTTTTGGCAGATTGAAATCCCATTGGAAACAGTGTATGCAGCCGAAGCATTCAAATGTATAGTAACTGATCAGCACATGTTTGAATGCAGTGGGCTGACTGGCTGGCTACCAAGATAGCCCTGGAAAATACGTCCTTCCCTGAAATGTGACTACCTGTCTGGAATTCTTGCTCAGGAAAAGTTTGTAGCTATCAGCATCCAGGATTGGGTCAGAATCCATGAGGGAATCAGTAGGATGCCGTGTCAGCTTCCACATGGCTTACCCTGTTATGGCTGCATGCAAACACACAGAACTTAACAGCCTTCCTCCTCTGTCCCCGGCACATTTCTGGACAAAAATTCAAACCCAGGTTGACTTTGGCACAATTGATTTTGTCACCTGTGGACTGCATGGACTGTCTCTAATTGAAATGGACTGGATGGGAGTCAAGCTACTGGCATACAGTCCACCATTAACAGGATACATTGTGCTAACAGTTACGTCCAATAGTTTTTGCGTTGGTTCATAGAATGGAAATTCCTCCTATTACCGTATTAATAAAATTAAAATGGAGCCAGAAACTCACTGTGCTCAGGGACCGCTTCTGTCCCTGGTGCATGCTGTGCAGTGGGCTGTTTGTCGGGGGACGGGGCATCAAGCAGCCCCACAGAGTATGGCCCAGGTGTGCAGCTGCTCCAGCTCCAAAACCTCTTTTGGGATGGGTTTCAGCAACAGACTTCACTGTCCTCACTCAGCACCTGCTGCTGACTCCCATCAGTCCCCATCAGCCATCCCAGCTGACCAGGTCATTGTGCACCACCGTTGGCTCCGTGCTCAGAGCAGTGCCTACCACCTGGTCCAACTCCACATAAAATGGGCGTGATGTCGGTGAGTTGCCCGAGGTGCAGTTCTGGTCCCTGATTTTCCTGTACTCAGTCTTGAGCCACTCAGTCCACTCCATGCACTGGTCACTAGTGCAGTAAAGTTGCTACAGTGCCAGTTTCTTTGCTGGTGTGCATGATCATTCCTGATACTCTTACTAACGCCCACTGTTGTGCTGGACTCTCAGCAGAGAGTTAATCAAAATCTGGCTGTGCTCCTGTGACCATAAAGCTGTGTGCTGTGCAAAAGGCTGTTTCTGTTCGGTCTCATTGCAAGCACAGAAGGCTTTCCGATGACGTGATTGCAGCTTGCTGGTCAGAAGTGGATAGAAGGGTTAACACTGACTCACCAACCTCCAGGAGTGCACCAAGGGGGGTGGGGGATTGCTTCTATTTTCACTGGAGTCAGCTGGAGATTCTTGGGGTAGAGGAGAAAGGAAGTTGGTCCATGACATTGTGGGATACTTTTGGCAGATTCCCAGGACCTGGGTCGGGGGGGCTGCATCTATACTGCAGAGCAAAAGGGGTCAAACTCTGGGTCCTGGCTTGACTGGGCTTGATCCCTCCACCCCCACAGGGTCTTAAGACCCTTGGTCCGAGCCCAAGGCTGACAGATTTGTGTGTAGACGGAAGGAGGGGTTTGGGCTCAAGCCTGACTCTAAGCCCGAGCTTACATTACAGTATGGATGTACCTGGAGAAGCTAATTTTCTCCGGTATATAGGTTTAGGCTGCACTGATCCACAGTGGAGAAGGAGAGCTCAGACTAGTACAAACAAATTCCCCTTCATCTTAGAGAGTTTTATATCTGAATCAGCAGGCATTGTAGTAAGTCACCTGCATCTTCTCACTCCATTGTTTTAGCCAGGGAATTACTCCAGCTTTGCAATAAGATGACCATTTTGAAATACCATGGGTTTGCATTTGAATATGCCTTAATATTCCTCCCACAATAAGAACACTTGCAACTCTAACATCAGCCTGAAGTTAAATGTACTAATTATGTTATAACAAACTTTTTTTTTCTATGAGAGACAAAAACATCTGCCCAAGCACCACTAGTTCGTAGCCAGGTTTGATGCCTTCTGTTTTTATCTTATTACCATTAGAAAAGCCAGAAGCATATTTTATTCCTCATCCATGACTGTCCAGGGATGCTTAGGTCTTTTGCTTCCATTCTGTGAGTGTCAGGCAGATGCACCAGTCAAATCATACCAAGAGATTAAGATACAAATGAGGGAAAATGGAACATTTTCTTGATTGTAAAGATTTCTCAAGTTGAGCAGGTTTTATTTGTTCTGCATTGTATTCCCCAGTTCTTCTTTGGGTTTATTTTCTTTCAGTCTGTTGCTCAAGTGATCCGTGATGAAGATTGCCCTTCGATGATCATTCCAAGCAGGCCTTGTGAGTAGTTATACTTTTTGCACGTCTCAGCAGAGGATTGGTGTGTATGTTATTAAAGTGCAGCTCCACTCTGAAAGGAGATCCTGACGTTGTCATGATGGGGCTCTGCATTGGTTGTCAGACACGGCCAAATCAATGTTACACCATGTAAAAGTATAAAGATGTTTTTTTGAACTTCTAGCTGTGAAAACGCAGTCTGAGATCAAGTCAAGCTGGGGTCTTTCTGCCTCATGAATCATCCCCAGTACTGAGGACTCTGCAGACTAAATTACACCTTCAGAAGCATGAGGGCAAGCAACCCTATTGTCTTTGGTTAATGGCATAGCTGCAGAAGGGGCATAACATGGCTCTGTATTTGGAGTTTAGATGAGTCCAATTAGGATCTAACCTTCTATAGCTGTACAGGCTCTGCAGGGCTGAGAGGTAAAAAGGAAGCATTGTGTCTCTGAATACATACACTGAGTTCTGGTGCTAACCTCAGTTACAGGAGTGTTTAATTATTTAGCCACAATGGAACAGCTTCAAGAGGAGACTGAGAAAGCCCCACATCAGAATATTGCTTAGCTGAGTAGTTAGAGCACTTTTCTGATCCCTCTTCAAATCCTTTCTTCATGTCAGGCAACTGTGGGAATTTAACCTGAGTCTCCCACATCCCAGTGAGTGCTCTAACCTTTGGGCTAGAAGTCATGGCGTGGGCAGCAATAGCAGCGCCACCACCTGCTCCTCCTCTGGCCTGATCTGGTAGATGGCCTCTGAGCACACTGGCCCCCCAAGGTAAGATAGGCAGGGGAGTGCCTACCTTTATTGGATTGGGCTGGGGCTTAGGTGTCTGGACACCTACAGGGAGATGACAGTGCACATGACCAGAGGCAGAAATTTAGACACAGAAGGAGTTTTTATAACGGAAAATTTAGGAGCTAAGTGAGTGAAGGCTACAAGGTTAAGCAGCAGTCAAGTGAGGATTTTTTGGATTGCAGTGGTGCCTAAAACTGTGACTTAGGCGCCTAGGTCTGGGGTTTAGGTGACTGAATACCTTTGTGGATCTGGGCCTCACTGCTGATCTGAAATGATTTTCACACACTTAGTACGAATTTGATGGCCAAAACCCATAATTTTAAAATGGAGTTTAATAATAAATAAATGTATGTTATTACCCACCTTTTTCATTACTTAACAGTTCTTAAAAGATGCTTTCCTGACTTCTCCACGAAGAATGGAATTCTGACAGTGGCAAATCAGACGACATTCAAAGATGGAAGAGGGAAAACAAGAAATGTAACTGATCTCAGGGAAGCTGCAAAGTAGGTTTTTCCTTCCTCTTGTTCTTTTTCTTTTGTGTGATACCTTTTGTGTCTGTTCCAGGTCAATATATTAATGTATAGGTAGAAAAGAAATCAAAATCAGTTATAGCAAAGAATTGATATTAACCAACTGAGACATTGTAATGAAGTGACAGAGTTGTACTTCAGTGTTTTTAAAATTCTATACCAGGAAACTAGCAAAGGATTTTTTCGTAGAGTGCTTTTCCGTATAATTTGGAGGTGTGTTGTTTGTGACTGATTGTCAGCTTGATTTTGTTATTTTATTAGTTCTCTCTGTGAAAGGTTAGCTTCACACATAGCAAAGAGTATAAATTCTAACGCTTCAGGGGACAAGCTATCCACTAAGGCTACCTGTCATAACCTATTCCCAGATTTGGACCTTAGCGTCCAAAATATGGGGGTTAGCATGAAAACCTCCAAGCTTAGTTACCAGCTTGGACCTGGTAAAGCTGCCACCACCCAAAAAATTAGAGAGTTTTGAGGCACTCTGGTCCCCCCCAAAAACCTTCCGTGGGGACCCCAAGACCCAAATTCCTTGAGTCTCACAACAAAGGGGATAAACCATTTCCCTTCCCTTCTCCCTTCCAGGTGTTCCCTCCCTGGGTTCCTGGAGAGATACACAGAAGCAAGCTCCGTGAATCTAAACAGAGGGATTCCACCCTCTCTATTTCCAGTCCTGGAAACAGAAGTACTTCCCTCTTCACCCAGAGGGTATGCAAAGTCAGGCTAGGAAATCTAACACACACAGATTTCCCCCTGACTTCTTCCTCCCACCAATTCCCTGGTGAGCTACAGACTCAGTTCCCTGGAGTTCCCCACCAAAGAAAAACTCCAACAGGTCTTAAAAAGAAAGCTTTATGTAAAAAGAAAGAAAAGTACATAAAAATGGTCTCTCTGTATTAAGGTGACAAATACAGGGTCAATTGCTTAAAAGAAAAATGAATAAACAGCCTTATTCAAAAAGAATACAATTCAAAACACTCCAGCAACTACACACATGTAAATACAAAAAAAAAACCATATAAATCACTATCTTATCTTTTGTACTTACAACTGGGAAACAGAAGGTTAGAAAAGCAGGAGGCAGAAAAATCTTCTCATAGCCGAGAGAGTGTACAGGCAGAAGACAAAGGACTCACACACAAACTTCCCTCCACCCAGATTTGAAAAAGTCTTGTTTCCTGATTGGTCCTCTGGTCAGGTGTTTCAGGTTACTCCTTTCCAGGTAAAAGAACATTAACCCTTAGCTATCTGTTTATCACACTGCCCCGGCCAACAGTCCTGGGAGCAGATCCTCACTGACATCAATGGAGCTTTGACATTTTACACCAGCTGAAGATCTGTTCTTTGGTTTTTAATACCTGTCCCAAGGAGTGGGTATCCTAGCCAATGTTGTGGGACTGGTGGCTTGTGGGAACCTCTCAAGCCTCTCCAGATA
The DNA here is from genome assembly GCF_007399415.2 of Gopherus evgoodei. Classification (NCBI taxonomy): domain Eukaryota; kingdom Metazoa; phylum Chordata; order Testudines; family Testudinidae; genus Gopherus; species Gopherus evgoodei. The sequence goes on from NC_044329.1 coordinate 89,446,989, forward strand.
AAAAACTAGCATCTCCCACGCTGGGCCTGAGCCAGGAGGAGAGGGAACTGCTGGCCAAGAGCAACTTCTCTAGCCTCCGTCAAGTCCCCATTCAGACTGGGACCAGAAAGCACCTCCGCTTCCCTTCCCTCAAACCTAGCAGTGCCCCCTCTCTTGCCTCACCAATGCTGACTCCAGACCCCACAATTTGTCAAAGCCCCCCTACTCCAGCTGTCCCCAGCTATCTTAAAGCCTTAGCTTTATTTCTTCCTAGCATTGTCCTAGGAAAATGTTTTAATGTTGGCAGCTATTCTGGGATTAGGAAAAAACCTCCCCTACGGGCAGGTTATTGTTTTACTGTTTGCTGTGCAGGGTTTTTTTGTGACTTTGGTACTGGTAATGTTAGAGCCACTATTGTATGGCTTCTGGAGGTTTATGGCAGATCTTACTACCAGCTGACTTTATTTTTGTAACGTAATAAGTGAGTGCATCTTGTGATACTAATGTTACTTAGAGTTTTTTATTATATTTTTTTTCCAGAGCTGTACGAGTGTTAACACTTTGGGGGGCCTTTCACCCTCAGTGGAATTTCCTTCCCTTAATATTACTGTAACTGATGTTCATTTGTGAACAAAACCTGAGCTACAACATTGTAATGTAACTTTATTACTGGCAATGACATTTCAAACTCTGTTTTGCTGAAAAACCAAATGTTACAAATAAATGCATGTTCTAAAAATGCTTTGTGGCATAACTTATATTTTGTTAGTACATTAAGTACCTATTTGCTGCTTAAGTAAGATGTGCAGTATCCCATATAAACCAAACTTTTTTTCTCTTATGTTTAAGTGGTATCAATAATGTCCTTGATGCAAGATCAGTTGGGATGAAAATTTTTGAAGACTATGCCAGTTCCTGGCATTGGATTTTAATGTAAGTTTATTTACAAATATTGCTGGCTCCTACACTTTGTATCTTCCCAGATGTGAATGGAAAAGAACTATTAATTTATGTGTATGTTGACATCCTACTGTTAAACTCCAGGAGTCTCCTCTTATCACATACTTGTATCAGGGACTTTTCATAGATCTTATACACGATGTGAGGCTAATCCAGTATCCTGCTATGTCATCCATAACTACAGCCTCACATCAGTCTGTGGTAGATCTACAAAAGATGTGGGCATCTTCCTACACACAAAAATGATGTGGATTCTTCTCTCTCTTCATGGCCCATCTATTTTGTTATTCCAAACCCAAGAATCCTTATGTAAAAAAACAGTTTAGTTTGCTAAGTGACAGCAGTGTAGTTACCTGTCATGTCATTTACAAAACAAAGCAAATGATCAGTTAAGGCCATCATAAATCTTACTGCTAACATAGGTGAATTTATTGTATAAAAGAAATGCACTGCTTATCAACTCTTAATTTGCACCTGAAATAAATTCTTCCTGTACTAATCTCGCAATATATATTGAACACTAAAATGTTAAAGTAAAAAGAATTACTCTGAAGCTGAAAACTCAAGCACACGCTTAACCTTAAGCCAACAACATGGAAGTCAATGGAACTACTCACAGCATGGACGGTTAAACATGTGAGAGTCTTTGCAGGATCAGTGCCTATATAATATGCATATTAATGACATCTTGTCAGGATCAGTGCCTATATAATATGCATATTAATGACAACTTGAATGCAGTTCTATGGACAGATATTTGTGTTAAGAACTGATAACATACTACATATATCAGATTATTCTAAGAACAGCAATTACAAGTAGTTTCTACAGTCAGTTGATAAATATACTGATAAGTGTACTCATTTTTCAGAATGATCTGTACTTCTGAAACTGTTGGATGAATTTTCTTTATACTTTGCCAAAACTTCCTTGTTTGGTTTCAGAGTAGATCTCGCAGTTTTCAGGCTGAACACATTTTCCAGCTATAGAAGATGTCTTAAGGTATGTCTGCACAGCAGTTAAATACCCGTGGCTGGCCTGGGTCAGCTGATTCTGGTTGTGGGGCCATAAAATTGGGGTGCAGATGTTTGGGCTAAGTCCTGAGCTCTGGGACCCTCCTCCACCCCTGCATCGGGTCCCAGAGCTCAGGGGCCAGCCTGAACATCTACGCTGCAGTTTTAAGCCCCGCAGCCCAAGCTCCATGAGCCTGAGTCAGCTGACCTGGGCCAGCCATGGGTGTGTAATTGCTATGTAGCCATACTCTAAGCTTCTTTGTACACTGCCCCAGCCAGTAAAGGGCAACTTCCTCACATACTCAGTGCTTGATTTTGCTCCCACCGAAGCCAATGGCAAGAAACCCCCACTGATGTCGTAGGGGCAGGATTCGGTCCATAACTCCCACTGAAGTAAATGGGAGCAAGATTGGGTACAAAATTATCCACACTGTGGTATCTCATGCGGAGCGAAGAAAATTCACACAGTCAACACAGCTGCAAACAAGTCAGGAATCTCTTTTATTCTTTTCCACTACCCCCTTATATAGTTAAGTCTGGTTACATAAGAACCAATCATGTGGGCTAACATCATACATGCTAGCAAGCTAATTGGACAAAAAGAAAAATCACGCGCTTACCATGCCTCTAATCACGCGATTGGCCAACCGCAACAACGCAATCCCCGACCACACAAAGAACGATCTACAGCCTCCTCCCCTTTCCTCTCCTGAACCAATCGCTCCGTGTGAAACACAGAAAACAAGCGGATCGGACCAGCCCCCCCAGCCACAGCCACAGGACTCCAGCTGAGGAGGCAACGGACACTCACGTGTGGCAGCTGCCGCCCACCTCTGCCTGCGGAGCGCCCCGCGCAGAGACCCACACATACCCGAGACCAGAGCGGGAGCGGCGCCGAGCCCAGCCGCCTGGGCTCCCCGCGCTGCCCGGCCGGGGCCCCAGCAGCGCCCGGCATCCGAGCGCATGAGAGGGAGCGAGGAGCGGGGGCCGCGGCCCGAGCCGCTCGCCTCCTCTCCCGGACGGCGGCAGCAGAGAGACTGGCCCGGGGGGAAGCAAGGGGGCAGCGAGGAGGCGGCGGCTCCACGCGAAGAGCCCGGACACAACCCCGGTCCAGCACCGCACTCCATCTACCTAGATCAGAGTAGGGAGGATAAGTCCCCACACCTCCCCCTTTCTTTTCAAACAAGGCCGTGGCAATGCGCATAAGACTTTATCATAATATATAAACAAAACAAGGAGCAAAACAAGAAAAGCAATACAATCATTAATAGATACAATTTTAGCATGTAATAGTGAAGTAAACCAAGTTGGTTAACCAAAACTATTAAGCCAATCCCAGGGAGGATTCTATCCCTGGGTAAGGTTATACACATTATTCTATAATCAATAGTTGCTCGATTTTACAAAACTGCACAACGTATACTATCTGCATCTTACAACTTAACTAATAATTACAAGTTTCTAATTAAAGTCAGGAAAGAGGAAGCGTAGATCCGGGATGGTATCGTCGTTTGCCGCTTCTATATCGGGATCGTGTGGTTGCTTATCACGTCGCTGGGTGAGCCACGGTCGAACCCACTTCGCGGGGATCCATCTGGGACCTGTAGTAGTAGAAACACAGGCATAGCCCCTTCCCCATGTTAATAAATCCACAGGACCTTGCCACTTTTGATCTGTATAATTAAACCATCGGACATGTGGGCGGGGCAATTGGCAATCTTGGCCCATAGCACCAGCGATATGTCGCGTAACTGGTGGGACATTATGGGTTCCTACCTGTAACCAATTAAGCACATATAGAGCCGTTGAAAGGCGAGCATGGGGCGTACGGGACAATGGATCAGCATCGGGGGCAACTCTCCCTTTTTGTTTTAACAAAAGAAGCTTTAATGAGGCATGAGAGCGTTCCACAATAGCTTGGCCGGTGGAATTGCCAGGGACACCGGTAACATGAGAAATTCCCCATAAGGAAAGAAAGCGAGCTGTACGACGAGAAATATATCCAGCGCCATTGTCCGTTTTTATGGAAGCAGGAATGCCCATAACAGCAAAGCTGACCTGCCAATGTTTAATAACATCCCGAGAAGCAGTACTGGCTAACGCTGTAGCCCACAAAAGTCCTGAAAAGGTGTCCACCGTGACGTGAATATATTTAAGGGAGCCAAACTCAGGAAAAAGGGTAATATCTGTTTGCCAAATTTGTAAGGAGGACAAACCACGAGGGTTAACACCAGAGGCAAGGGAAGGGGGTACAACATGCTGTTGACAACTAGGACATGAGGCCACAAGGGCACAAGTGGTAGCCAAAGGGAGCTTAAACTGTCGGGCTAAGGCACGGGCAGATTGGTGGAAAAAATCGTGCGAAAGGCGAGCCTGAGCAAAGGAGTCAGGGACATGAACTGAACCAACCAATTGGTCAACGATGGCGTTGCCCTGGGCAAGACCATCAACAATACCAGAATGACTGCGAATATGAGTAATAAAATAGGGGCAGGAACGGGCATCAAGTAAATGCCAAAGTCGCAAAAGGGCTTGCCACAGCACAGAATTAGACACTTGTCTCAGAAGAGAACGTTCCAAGCGACATGTCACACCCACAGCATAAAGAGAATCACTAACAATATTAAGAGGGGTGGTGGGCCACTTGACAAAGGCACGAATAATGGCTTGAAATTCCAAAACTTGGAGAGATCCCTCAGCTATGACCAGCTCGTGATGCCAAGCACCGGCCGTATGCCACAGAAGGCCGGCGCGGGCCATCTTGCCACTGGCATCAGTAAATACAGTAAGTCCTTGCACAGGGGAAGATTGTCGCATGACCACCTTTTCTAAGGGAATTGTTACTGACAAAAGGCAATGAGAGGGATAATGATTGGTAAGACGACCAGTATAACTTAACAAAGCAACAGCAAAAGAAACATCATTAGCAAGAATGTGGGAAAGTAACAAAGCATTAAAAGGCACATAAATAACATCAGGGTCAGCGCCCGTAATTGCAACAGTACGGGAACGGGCTGTCACAATAAGTGATGCAATGGCTTCCAATCGAGTGGTAACTGTTTTGGAAAATTGAGAAGATTGAAAAATCCATTCAAGTCTGACGAGAGGATCAGGTAAATCCGGGAGCCATTGAAAAAGTAGCGCCTCCAGGGAGGTATCTCTAGAAAGAATTGCTAGGGATACAGGTGAACCCGGGAGAACACGGCCGGAATACCGAAGCGTGACCTTACTGGCAATAGTGCGAAGGGCAACTTCATGTTGTGGTTGCAAGGAGCGAGGTTCAGCTGGATCACGGCCTCCTTTGAGAAGTTGAAGAAGAGGAGCAAGGTCCTCATTAGAAATGCCACAAAGCCCACGGACCCACTGTAGGTCTCCAACCAGGCGTTGGACGTCATGTAAATTGCGAACAGTAAGATTAATAGTTAATTTCTGAGGTCGCACAATAGAGTTAGTAATGCACATGCCCAGATAAAAATAAGGCGCCTGTCATTGAATTTTATCCGGGGCTATTGTGAGGCCAGCAGATTGTAACACAGAAGCAATTTCCAAGATGGCCATTTCAGTATTAAGAGTTGCTCCAGCAAAAAGAATGTCATCCATGTAATGGTAGATAAGCCATTCGGGATGTGCATGACGGAGCGGCCGCAACGCCCAGGCCACATAAAGCTGGCAGATGGTGGGTGAGTTTTTCATGCCTTGGGGAAGCACTGTCCATTGATATCGTTGAGCGGGCTCGGCCTTGTTCACAGAAGGGACCGAGAAAGCAAATTTATCCTTATCATCAGGATGAAGAGGAATTGTAAAGAAACAATCCTTTAAATCAATGACAAGTAGAGGCCAATCACGTGGGAGCATCGTAGGGGTAGGCAAGCCTGGCTGAAGGGCTCCCATGTCTTTCATAACCACATTTATTGCCCGCAGATCATGCAAGAGACGCCATTTTCCCGATTTTTTGGGAATAGTGAAAATTGGAGTGTTCCAGGGGCTTAAAGAAGGTTCGAGGTGGCCCTTTTCGAGCTGTTCTTGGACCAATTCTTGTACACGGGCGAGCTTGTGAGCTGGTAACGGCCATTGAGCGACCCACACCGGAGTAGAAGTTAACCATTCCAACTGTAGGATCGGCCACCCCTCAATGGCCGCTAAGCAAAAGGGGAGTTTTGTAAAACAACCCCCCACTGACTTAAACAATCACGGCCTAACAGCCAGACGGGAGCAGAAAGAACGTAAGGACGCACCTTTGCTGTTGTAGCAGGGTCCTCGTCATCACAGATTGTAATATAGTACGTACTGATGCGAGTGGGTTGGGTCCCTCCAATACCTCTAACCGAGGTCATAGCATCCTGCAGGGGCCAGGTATCAGGCCAAAATTGAATCGGAACAACAGTGACATCGGCCCCAGTGTCTAAAAGGGCTTCATGTCGGATCTGGCGGCCATCCGGGCCCTGTAGATGCACCATCCGTGAAGGTTTACGTTGGGTTACTGTCATGGCAAAGGCTACCTGTGGAGAATCTGTAGAGCCAAAACCATGGGACCCACGCTCTGTCAGTTTAGTTTTTGGAACGGAGCTTTGGAATGGAATTAACTGGGCAATACGAGTGCTGGCTGCAATATTGACTGGAGGGAAGAGGGCACGGACCATTATTCCGATATTCCCAGTATAATCTGCATCGATAAGACCAGGTAGCACAAAAAGCCCTTGCTTGGACATAGAAGAGCGGCCAATTAAGAGAGCACTAAGTCCGTACCCCAAGGGGCCATTTACTACCGATGGAACAATTTGTACTTTGTCATCTTCTAATGTTACATCTGCTGCGGTGGCCAAGTCCACTCCGGCACTTCCTCGGGTGGCTCCTGTAAGGTATTCCAAACAACCGGCTTGGGGTTGGGGGACTCTTGTGTCTTCGCGCCCCCCCCGGCGGGCGCTCCGCGTCCCGTTTCCCTGAAGCGGTGTGCCATCCTTTTTAAAACGAGATCGACATTCAGACGCACGGTGTCCAAACTTATCACAGCGGTTACAAGTTCCTGCAAAAGCCTTCATTGCATTTTCGGTTCCTGCCCGTACATTTTTACTTGGGCAGTCCTTTTTCATATGCCCCGGCTTTCCGCACGCAAAACAAACCCCCGACGGGTGGGAAGGCTTACTGGGCCTCACCAAAGGTCGTAGGGCCACTGCCAACGCTGATGCATGAGCCTTTGCATGTATTTCCGCTTTATCAGTTTCCTCGTACACCGACGCTCTGTTACAAGCTTCCACCATTTCTGTCAGGGAAGCAGTTTTTGGCAAGGTAGCCAAGATACGACGACAAACAGCATTGGCATTTTGTGTAGCAAGATCGAGCCCAACAGCTGTCTTCGCTTCGGCCGTCAAATTAGGGGAGCGGTCTATTGCTTCTCTAAGTCGATCAAGAAATGTTGAATAAGGCTCTGAGGGATCCTGGACAATTTTTGCGTACGGTGGGATCGGTTTACCCATTTGAGGTACATCCTTAAAAGCGGCCAAGGCCAATCCCTGCGACTGTTGTAAAATCCGAGGATCAAGACGAGCTTGCCGTTGCGGGTCCGCATAAACTCCAGTTCCCATAAGCATATCCTGAGTGGCATAACGCAGCGGATTGTCCTCAGACAAATCAATATTGCGTATGAGAGCCATTTCCACACGCTTTGACCAATTATCCTTCCACAATAGCCTTTGAGTGGGTGTTAGAAGCATGTCAGCAAACTTTAACGAATCATAAGGGCACATAGCTTGTCCAATGAACACCTGCTCTATGAGGGACTGTACATATGGATTATTCATGCCGTAGGACATTATTGATTTTTGTGCCTCACGGACAAGTTTCCAGTCCAATGGTGCCCACTGTCGCCTAGCAGGGTTATTCGGGTCTGGTGTAATAACCGGGAAGGCATTAGGTAAGAATTCTCCTTCTATGTGGGCTTCCTTGATAAGCCCATGCCACCGCCGCACCGGATCCGGAGACCCTGGACCCAAATCATCAGAAGAATATGTTGGTGGCTTATTAATAAAGGGATGGCCAAGTTCCCGCGGTTTTCCCACAAAGGGGTTATCCCGCTCAGTACATTCCACATTACACCCCCAACGCCCACAGCGACGACAGGGGGTGACAACATCACTCGAGGGTGGGGTTTTATTGGGCGGTTTAGTCTTATAGGCTCTCTGAAAATTAGACAAACCCGGCTCAGACATTTCGTGCCGAGTCTTTAATGTATGAGATTGCGGAGGATGGTCCTCCCCGACCATCTGGGACAATTTATTTAACATTTCTTGCAATTGATAACCCTGCCTTCTGATCTCCTCCTGGAATTCAACCGTCCCTGCATTGATGGCTTCCATTTTTTCCAAGGATTCATCTGAATCCTGAGGGAGCGGGACAGTGCTAGGATCGACTTCAGGCGCACTGGGGGCTAGAGGAATTACAGTCTCTTCTCCCCCAAAGAACTCTCGGGCGCCAACCGGCAACACACAGGGCGGCTCCTCTTTCCGCCGAAAAATATTATTAACCGCCGCCTGCACTTCTGCCTCCGCGGCGAGTGTCTCTACAACCCTTTTTGTTTTGCGCCATATTTGGCTCAGGGATGGGGCTTCTTTGTCGCCATGCGAGACAGACTCCCATAGTTCAGATCCCACCTGTTCCCAAACGGCTGTATCTAAAACAGTACTTGGGGTAATAAAAAACCCACACCTTTGTCCCCACTTCAACAACTGGGACAGCGCGTCAGAGGGAATCTTTTCTCCCTGCTTCTCAGCAGTGCATAACAAAAAGTCATGCACCGTTTTTTCCTCCGCTGACAAAGCGGAACCCATATTTCCTTTTATAATATGCTCGGCCGCTCACCTGTGAGCTCACAACCGTCTCTCTCGGACGACCAGGAGCCGATCTTCCTTCGGTACCTCCTTCCGCGGCCGCTACCTCCGCTTTTCTTCTCTCGAGTGCGCCGACCAGGTCCTGCCGGATCGGATCACGTCGGGGTCACCAATTGTGGTATCTCATGCGGAGCGAAGAAAATTCACACAGTCAACACAGCTGCAAACAAGTCAGGAATCTCTTTTATTCTTTTCCACTACCCCCTTATATAGTTAAGTCTGGTTACATAAGAACCAATCATGTGGGCTAACATCATACATGCTAGCAATCTAATTGGACAAAAAGAAAAATCACGCACTTACCATGCCTCTAATCACGCGATTGGCCAACCGCAACAACGCAATCCCCGACCACACAAAGAACAATCTACAGCCTCCTCCCCTCTCCTCTCCTGAACCAATCGCTCCGTGTGAAACACAGAAAACAAGCGGCTCGGACCAGCCCCCCCCAGCCACAGCCACAGGACTCCAGCTGAGGAGGCAACGGACACTCACGTGTGGCAGCTGTCGCCCACCTCTGCCTGCAGAGCGCCCCGCGCAGAGACCCACACATACCCGAGACCAGAGCGGAAGCGGCGCCGAGCCCGGCCGCCTGGGCTCCCCGCGCTGCCCGGCCGGGGCCCCAGCAGCGCCCGGCATCCGAGCGCATGAGAGGGAGCGAGGAGCGGGGGCCGCGGCCCGAGCCGCTCGCCTCCTCTCCCGGACGGCGGCAGCAGAGAGACTGGCCCAGGGGGAAGCAAGGGGGCAGCGAGGAGGCGGCGGCTCCACGCGAAGAGCCCAGACACAACCCCGGTCCAGCGCCGCACTCCATCTACCTAGATCAGAGTAGGGAGGATAAGTCCCCACACCACACCTAAAATCATTAATTTATTTTGTACGTCTATAGCTGGGCCATGAGTTTACAAGGAGACTTAACTATGCAAGAAGTTTGAAGCTAGAGGGAGACAAAGTAACGTTACACAATAGTCAACGTTTCTAATATGGTCATTCTTCAGAGTGACCTGTACTGTTGAAACTATCAGATGGATTTTCTTCGTACTTTATCAAAACTTCCTCCTTTGGTTTCAGAGTAAATCTGGCAGTGTCCAAACAGAATACGGTTTCCAGGCCAAAGTTATGGGTATGATACTGTAGGGGTTTATAGTGGAAGCTGGTTGGTTACAACCTAAACTATGGAGAGACACCTGCTTTTCCAGAATACTCAGGAAGATCTGCAGCTTTCAGTTCTCAGACTCTAATTCAAGAAAGCATGTCTATTCACAGCAGTTCTGAAGGAAGTGATTCACTTCAGCCACATGCATGAGTACTACTGAAGACAGTGAAACTAGTTAAGCATGTACTTAGGTTAAGCACGTACTGAAGTATTTTCCAGAATCAGGGCCCCAATCGCCAAATAGTCCAGCTATTTTTGAGGAGGAAAGTTTTGAATGATGAACCATTCAGTGAGAAGGCAGGAGATGCCCTTGAATGAATTTTGGAAAGGGAGTAACCACACAGAGCAGAGAGGAGATTTATGAATGTCTTGTGCAGGTTATGGTGAAGAGATCTCCAAAGCAAGTTGTGGCTCTTTCTTTTTCACTGTCTGCTGCACAGTTGTAAGGTTTACAAGCCTAAAGAGATAGCTTACCCATCACAGTCATGTGGTCCTGAGTCTGATCAGTGTCACCTCTTTGAACCAACTAGGTGAGGGGGACATTTCAGAGAGTGATCACTAAACAAACTCTAAATTAATGGCTATGGATTTTGTATTTCAGTGGGTACGTCTTCAAAGTCCAGGGTTCATATCATTTATTTTGTTTTGGCCTCTGCTAACGTCATCCTGAAATTAAATGAAATATTTTACTGGTGTGTTCCACTTGACTGCGTGTTGGGATTATATGTGAGAGGAGACTGGCTATTATCTCCTATTGCTGTACATTCAGATACCTGTATGCGTGTAAAGGGTTTACACAGCTATCACTGGGTTTTTTTCTTTGTGACTTTCATGCTGGGAATGAAACCAGAATTCACACTGCCTTAGCACTGATTTGAGTAGGCTAAAGGAAGACACTCACTGGGTAGCTGTATTTTTTCCAGTTGCACTGCTGGTATGTCATTGCCAATGTCAGCTTTTTTCTCTTTCTTTTTAATGCACATTTTCTTCCCAACTCCGATGCACTGCACATAACTTGTTTAGAAGGATAGAAAGGAAAATGTTTTATTCTCAAATTCAAAGTTCCTATCTACTTTTTCAAATGATGTTCTTATTTAAGAACCTAAATTAAACTAACCACACATGTACACATCCTTCCAGTTTGACACTTCTCTACCCTTGCCTACCCATGGCCTGAAGACGTCACTGACTCAGAACCTCAGCTGATGTAAATCAGCACAGTTACGGCAATGAAGCTATACCATTTTACACCAGCTAAGGAGATGGCCCATCATTTATAAATGTCTATGTCTATGAAATGTAATCAGACTGCCTAGAAACTTATTGCCCAACAGACTGGTTTCCAATAGTTGATGGTATCCAAACTTTAAAACACTCCCCACTTATTAGACTTTCAAAAGGAGATTTGGAATAAAATTTTAGACTTGTCATTCTGACCTCATTTAGACCTTTCACAGTAAATAGAATATGCAAGGAGCAGGGATGCTCATGTCTGTTTCTCTTATGTTCATGTCATCTCCTGTCTTTCCAGTGGTCTGTTCATTGCAATGGTTGTGAGCCTGCTCTTCCTTGTGCTCCTGAGGTTCACGGCGGGGGTCCTCTTCTGGATTTTCATCCTTGGTGTGATTGGAATTATAGGATATGGTAAGTGTTAGCACCAACACTCTCTAATGAGGAACTGCAGAGAGATTTTGTTCTTACTGCTGATGTTTGTACAAAGAAATCTGTAATTACTGCCAATTAAGTTTGACTTAATCAGGTGAAATATTGCATAGGTTTGAAAGGGTATTGAGAGTTTTGGTTTTTTTTGAAGAAACTGCTACTGTGGCCCCGATCTTGCAAACATTTACCATCACGTGTACACCCACATGTAAGCGCTTGCAGGATTAGACCTTCTATATTTGCACCACCTATAGTTTTTGCCTGTGTGGAATGTTGAAGGCAAAAAAACCAAAGGCTCGTTCATGTTTACAGCATCTTTAGAAACACTCAGCTCTTACTGGTTTGTTTTTCCAAAGGTGTCTGGCATTGTTACTGGGAGTATGATCATCTTCAGGGAACACCTGGATCTGACCTCACGATCTATGATATTGGCTTCCAGACTGACTTCAGAGTGTACCTGCAGCTGAGGCAAACATGGTTAGCATTTAGTAAGTGCCGTTTAAAATTAGTCTCTGTTAATGCTTAACCTGGAGAACGAATCATCAGCTGGTTGGTGCAACCTATGAAGTACCCCTTGTTACAGATGCTGAACAAATGTCTTCCTTTACATAAGTTTCTGGGATCTCAGTGCAGTGAAGGCTTTTATTATATTGTGCAGTTTTCAGGATTACTAGTTTATCTGGCCTTGAAGTTGGTCTAATCACATTACTAATAAATGTGGAAAACATGCACAACTGGTAGAACACTACTCTTACTGTGATGCCCCTCTTTGTCTTATTGGTGGTGGTGAGGGAGAGGGTTTGACTTGATTATCAGAGAGTGAGACACTCCCTGGGGTCCTGGCCAGGTTGCAGGGGAGAGGGGATTTGCCTTTCCCCATTCATCCATGTATCATTCCTTTCTTATGGGCACCACATGCAGTGTGAAGGGAGGAAGAGATGGGGTGTTAGATGGGGACCGAGTGGGCCATTGTCTGCATGACTGGCCAGTTCAGGAGAGGTGGCTGACCAGGATTGGTCAGCTGCACTCCACCCCACTGGCAACTGCCCAAGCAACACCCACTCTTTGAGAGTTATTGGGGCCTAAGGGTAGCAGAACTGGGTCTCCTGCATGCTGTGGGCCTAGCCAGATCAGCCCTCACGGGAAATAATTTTTCCTCTGGACAAAATTGGCTGATCCAAAAAAAAGTTTGTTTTTTTTAACTTCCTCACAGCATGCGGGAGGCCTGGTTTGGTGGGCACAGCATTTATGGTGTTGCAGCTTTGTGGTCAGTGTCAAGCGTGGGGTATCTCCAGGGGTTGGGGTGGTCTCTTAGGTCTAGTGCAGATTGAGGCATTTCCCATCTCTGCTGTCATGCTTTTGAGCCAGCAGGATGATAGGAGATCTCATCAACTGACTGGATACCAGGGATGATTTAGGCACTGTCTCCCTTACCTCCCTGACTCCAGGTTTTGTGGCCTTGGCATAAGGCTGTGTCCTCCCACATTGGACCCTTTGCTTCCTAGGCCTTTGGGTACCACTGACCCCATTGTTAAGATGATTTAACAAAGCTGCAGTCTGCTGCACAAAACCTATGTGCTGTGTCTCTGTTTACTTGCATGTCTGAGTCAGTGAGCTAATGGGGGCCACTCACCACGGTTGCTGAGGTGATTCTCTTTCAAGTAATGCCCCTAGAGAATATTAGTGTTGGATTATCATGTGTCCCTATTCTCTCCTTGTACCTTGCTGCGATCTTGGCTTGCCCTGTATAAAACTGGGCCATTGACTTCAGTGGAATTACTTCTGCATGACACCAGTGTAATGGAAATCAGAATCAAGCTCTCTTAATTAAAAGGCTGAATGTCCATCTATGTTTTATTCTTTTTCCTATGTCCAGAGACTACAAATTAGCAGCAATATAGTATAACCATTTAAAAATGCGTTTCTGAATAACCCAAAGTTTACTTTAATGGAGTGCATTAAGGATAAATGATATTTTATGCTAAGTGCTACAAACATATGTTTTTAAATAGATTACTATATTTGTGAACTGCCTGACATTGCAATGCTCCACTTTCCTTTGTAAATTACAAAAACTAATGTCATCTGTCAAGGCTAGCAGTTTCTGTGGGATTTCCCAAGAATGTATTAAATGGGGATTGAAAGTTGGCCTTCGCAGTTAGAGAGAGAGCAAGCATGTTCTAACATAGGTTTCTTGGCATTCATGACTAGGATTGTAAAGTACAAGGTGGAAACCACCTATGTAGAAAGGCAGTGTATTGGTTTGATTTTTGAGAAGTTTAATTTTCATGCTTGCAGTGATAATACTTTGTATTGTGGAAGTCTTCATCATACTGATGCTGATCTTCCTGAGGAATCGGATCCGGATTGCTATTGCACTCTTGCAGGAAGGGAGTAGGTACGTTTCTCTGATTTATTGATTTTTTTAAAAAATTGTAATACCCAACTTGTAATACTCTGGTAGGACTTGATCCTGCAATGCCGGGGGCAGAGTACAGTGGATAGAAGCACAAGGGAAAAAGTGCTAAACAGCCCAGGGAGTTCAGAGGGGCCTGATCCAGCATGAATGAGAGTGTGGCTTTATGGCTGCTAGGTTATGACTAGTAGAAGTAGGAGGGGCTCATAGAAGAAAGAGTAGCTAGGCACATCATTTGCATGCTGAGGGAGTGCACTTAAGCCCTTATATTCTCAGACACACCTATTCTCTGCCCCCACCTTTTCCCATTTTAAGGTACCAGACATACAAAGGTCTTCAAACATATGTTCATTCAGCACAGAAGACTACATCTAGTGCTGAATCTTGCTTGTGCCAACATGGGGCTTCCTTTTATACTTGCAAAGGGAGCATAAAAATCTTGTGTGGCCTGCTGTGCACCAGACAAGGCCTTGTAGGGTCCAGACCTTGGCATCCATCATAAATAGGGTCAAGTCTCACTAGCAACTAGCAGTAGGATTTTCAAAAGTATTGCAGTGACTTAGGAGCCCAGTCCTGTTGATTGAGGCACTTTTGAAAATTCCACACTCAAAAACCTTCTGAAAATTTGATTATGCAGAGGAAGTACCATTTGAGAGTAAATATCTTTTAAATGTCTCCTTTAAACATTGGGATGGTAACTGTGAGGGGTTTAACTGTATTTTTTAGAGTGAGGTATGTGTGCGATGGAGCTTGATATAATCCATTTGGAAGGCTTAGATCCACTCTGCAATTTAGCTGACTGTCATATGGTGAAAAAAGTAACTAAACCAGGGTCAAATTTTGCCTTCAGATCCAGGTGTGTTATACGTATTGATTTCAGTTATTGCTCAGATGAATTAGTGCCAGCGATGATATGATGTGCAGTAACAGAGTAGTTAACACTTCTTCCTGTTAACAGTCTCACAGGCAGTCTTCAGGTAGCAATTTATAACTTCCCTGTATATACTTGGTTCTTCTAGTAAACACAGTGCATCAAATTCTCTCTGTTGCACCAATGCAAGCCAATTGATTTGATGGTGTTGTGCCAGGGTAAATGAGGACAGATTTTTGGGTCACGTGGTAGTTTACACATGTGTACCCAAGAACAGAATTTAGTATAGAGAGCTAGTAGATGGTTGGTAGTCACGGTGCTACCAAATTTATCAGAGCAGTGCCGAATCTGAATTGTGACCTCTTTCCATCCCTGATTTTTCTCTTTTACATTCATTGGCATCCCAGTGCCTATAGTATCAGGATTTAGGGAGTCTTTTGTGGAATTAGGGAAAGCCGAAGTTCCATAATCAACCTACTTAGTCCCCTTTCTACAGCTGTGCATGCAGGAAATAGCAGTCAATTTTAGCAGCACTGCACTTTATCCTTTGGATCCTGTTCATTATAATTCAGAAACATTTTACACACTCAGACACTTTTATTCAAAAGTGTGACAGATAGAAACACTTCAGAAATTTCATAAACTTCCTGCTGGGAGGTAATAACATCCTCTAGGTTTTTTAGCTACATTGAAAGGTCACTTGAGGGCAGTACTTTTACACTCATGTATAACGCATGAGGTGAAACGCTGTAAGTAATTACTGTACACCTAACAGACCATGCCCTGTATTCAGGATGATGGAAAATAAGTTGCTAATGACTGGCAATCAAATTATTTTTTTCAGTACAGTTTAACTATTCTTTCAGTAAAATTACAATTTATAATAGTAATAAGCTGTTTGGAATCCATTGATAGAATAGTTAACAAGCACTTTGTTAGAGTAAACTGTCTGTAGCTTCACTGTTAACTAACAAGCCTATCATTAACTGCTGAAAAGTACTGATTCGTGATTATTTCTTAAATAGCATAAAAGTGTGCATGTCTGCATGACTCATAATGCCTTTATTGTGCCTGCAGATCCAGGTATGGTTTGGCAATAGGAAAACACTACTAGAATGTTGCATTGACCTCGTTGTCGCACAAAACAGATTAACTTATCCCTAGGGTCTTCTTATTTAACAGAAGGAGTGGAATACATTTGTCTTCCATTTGCTTTCTGGGAACTGGCTCCTGGAAGGCAGCTGGTAGCAGGAGTGAACAAGTCAGGGGAGAAGCACAATGTGGGAAGGAAAGGCAGAGGGAGAAGAGAGAGTGGAATGGTCAGAGGAGCGCATCAGGGGGCTGTGGAAGGAGAGGTTCAGAAGGAATGGGATGAGGTAGATTGGGGGAATGTAAAGGAAAATAGGAGAGCACTGTAATCAATCCACATGCTTTAGACAACAGGCACTCTTTTTATAAGTCACATGCAGTGAGCTGTCTGTACAATTATTTCCTGTGCCATCACCACAGTATCTAAGAACTAATCATTCTCATTATTCCCCTGTGAGATAAGTGCACTCATTTTCTAGAGAGGCACTGATGGCTTAAGTAATGTATTTAATGCCACAGAGGGAATCCTTGTCAGAGCAGGGATTAGAACGCTCAGGTTCCTAGTTACCTCTGTCCATGCTCTGACCACACCTTTTACTCACTGGGACTAGTGTCTGGTTTGTCAGCTACTAAAGCACAGGCTTCTGTCTCATGAACAAAAGAAGAGCTTCCTTAGCTGGCAGTAGTAGAAAACCCTTTATCCTTTCTGTGGGCCAGCACATTTAGGCAACATCACATACACACACACTCTTACACAGAAAAATTATAAATACATTACAGTGGTGAGGTAGCAAAATGGACTGTGACTCAAGAGAAAAGGAGAATGTCAAGGGTCCAGAGCATGCAGTACTCAGTAGAGGAGAAGGCCCCGGAGCAGACTGGATCTGTGAACACGAGGAGGAAGGCAGAAGTGAGCATGTACAGGGGAGTTCTAGGATATACAGGGGCCCAGGGGAAAGAGCAGGTCTAGGAGTTGAGTAGTTTGGGGACATGGAGAAGAGCGGCAGTGTCTGAGGCAGACAGCAGCTGGGGGGATGTGGGAGCAGAATGGGTTTATGACCCGGGATTGAAGGAAGGTAGCAGGGATAGGATCAGGGAGGGCAAAATCAGTGGAAAGAAGGGGACTGGGAACAAAATATAGCAGAGATTTGAGGAGGGCAGCCAGATGAAGGAGGGGGAGGAGAACAGACAAAATGAGATGGTGACAGAAGTGAGGCAGTAAGGAGATGGTACTGGCAGTGCTCTGGGATCCCAGCACTAGGTGACACCACCAGTATCAGTGAAGAAAGAAGTAAAAGGGTTAATGCTAAAGGGATAAGAAAAAGTAATTTTGTGTTTTATCGTTCTAGATTTCAACCTTATTTTGTTTCCTTTGTAGGGCTATTGGCTATATAATGTCCACATTATTCTACCCCATTATCACCTTCGTTCTCATTGCAATCTGTATTTCCTATTGGGCAGTGACAGCTGTGTATCCTTCTATATGTCTAAGTATTTGTACCTCATTATTGCAGTAGTATCTGAATAGCTCGCCAAATAACTGTAAATGTTCACATCGGCCTTCACTCTCAACGAGCAGTACATTGGAGGTAGAGGCAAAATCCTTACGTAACTGTTTCCATTAAGGTTCTTCTCTTGATAGCTGATGTGGGATGAAGCCACTGTAGAAACCCTCACTTTGCAATATTGAAATCCCTTTGTGCTTTCTTACGAGACTCTGAAGAAGACTAACACCAACAGATTGTATTTCTCACAGACATCATCACCTGGAGACATACTTCACACCCACCCTATGTGCCCTACTATTTACACAAGGAATAAATAAATGCACTTTTCTTCTGCCTTGCTTCTCCCAAAATGGCTGGCGTGGCTGTGCAGGGCGAGACGCAGAATTGGGGATGGCAGAGATGTTCACGCACCTGACGTGTTAGTGTGTTTGTAGATCCAGTGGACAATGCAGTGGGAAATGTCCTGCATCTGGATGTATTGTATTTCTTTCCCTCTCATATCTTATCAAGTGGGTGCATGAGGTACTGTACGTAGCTCCTGTCTCATTGAGCTGTTCTGTTCCATCATGCTGGCTGAGACTATATTATAACACCTTCAAAGAATGACAGATGTTAGAGCAAGTAATTAGGTCACCTAGTCCATCTCCCCATCAATAAAGGATTCTGTACACTGGGTTATGGTGTACATGCAGGACTTTATATTTTATTTAAAAAAAAAGACTCTGGGAAAAATTCTCCCCAGTGGGCTCAAACAAGGCCCTGTGCACTATTTAAGCCCCATTTAAGTCCTTAATATGGGTCTTAAATGGTACATAGGGCTTTGGGTGAGCCCACTGCACAGGGCTTATTCACCATAGAGCATATGGCCTGCACAAGACTTCACGTTTCTTAGCCCGGCATTCATTGTTTCTTAGTTACTTTGGGAGCTCTTATTTGCTCCCTTGCACTTTACCATGTTTTTCACTGGCAGCTGCAGAGCCTGTTCTGCTCCCCACCCTGCATAACCACCAACAACCTCTCTGTAAAACTGCCTGCTACACAGAGGGTTGCGAAGCAGAAGAGGGAGGAGTCAGGAAGCCTTCACTGGATGAAGAAGAGTCTATTATTTCTGTTCTGAGCAGTATTAACTCATCCTCTCTGTTCCCCACTGCAGCAATCATGAGCACGGGAGCTGGCCAAGAGCCACTGGCAGTAGGGTCACCAACTAGTGCATGCTGCCATAGTGATGTGTGCAGAGGGGACTAAGAGCAATGTGGAGGTAGCTCCTTCCCTGAGTCTAGGAAGTGTGCAGACTCAGGGCAGGGTTTTCCACAGTTCTCTAGCTTCTGAGGAAAATTTAGATGTTACTTGTTAGCCCTTCTGCTTATATGCTGGCCACATGCATAAGAAGAGGCGGTGCTCTAAAACTGAATCTCTCATCAACCTTCACAGGTTTCAAGGTTAGTGATCCCCTATTATATTGTTTAATGTGTGATGAAATTTACGGACCTGTGATTCTGTGAGTTCCTCCTTAATACAATTCACTCAGTTTCCTGTCTACCTCAGGGGAACCTGTATATAAAGTAATGGCTAATCAAACACTGTGCAAGTATGCAAACCTGACCTGTGACCCAGAGGTAAGCATAACTAATAACTGCCTAGGAGGGGAAAAAGAGAGGGCATGCTAATTATATTAATTTATTGACATTCAATATATGTGTAGTGCGTGTTTAAAGACCATGCATACTTGTATTCCACTCATACTTTGTGTTAGGTCACAGAATACTTAGCACTAGGTAGCACTATGCATGTTCAAAGCACTTTACAAGCACCAGGTAATTAATTCTCACAACACCCCAGTGAGGAGGATAAGTATGAATAGCCCTGTTCTACAGGTGAAAAAACAGAGACAAAGGTAAAGGCTTAAATTTTCAGAAGTGTCCACTCATTTTTGGTGCTTCTGTTTTTGGATGCTCAGTTTAAGAGATGCCAAAAGGCACCCACAATCAGTGGCCAGTTTTCAAAATTTGGGCCTTAAAGACTTTTTCCAAGGCTGCTGAGCAAGTTAATGGCAGAAACCCAACTGGGTACCACATCTCTCAGCTTGCAGTCATATGCTCTTGCTACTAGACAATACTGCCTACCATAGCAATGAGGATAAGTTAAGAAAAATTACAAAATGCTTAGCAAATCTTTTGGCATTTATTGGGAGCAGTTAGGTCACGTTGGGCTCTGACTTTTGTTTTGGGAGTTCTTCCAACACAAAAAATGTTTATGAAGCCTAACATCAGTAGAAATGTTTCCAGATATTTTAAATGCCAATGGAAACAGCTTGTTTTAAGTAATAGATATCGTTCCCGTGAAATGCATGCCTTCCAAACACTACAGCTCTGCTGTTGTCTGTGAACCAAAGGAGAAAGATTCAGTCTGACCATTCTGTTTTCATTGTCCAAGCTGGGCAAATGGACAGAGTAAACAGCACAAATTGAGAAACGTAAATTCAATTCTAAAATTTTTTATTGTTATTATAATCTAAGGGGAGACAGATAAGAAATTCTGTGACCGGATCCTCAGCTGGTGTAAAAAGTCATAGCTCCATTGATTTCTCTTGAGCTAGTGATTTACACAAATTGAGGATCTGGCCATGAGTTTTAAATAAATATGACCAGCTGCTCTGTAAGGAAACTGAACAAGTTGTGTATCAGGAGAGGGGATTTGTGTAATTCAGATTCTGAATCGCTAAGCCCCAGTCATGTAAAGACTTGTGTTTGTGCTTACGTTTGTGCATAGTGAACGGCCCATTCACTAATCACAGAGCATTAAGTTAAGTATATATCTTAGTCTTTTTTAATATTGAGTTTTTAATAACGCCCTACTTGAATCATGGAATGATTGTCAAATAATTGCAGCTGAGTTGCAGACAAGACATGGAAAATCATGGAAAAGTAATAAGGGATCTTTATTAATTATGGTAATTTGGAAAAGCCAGAGAAAACCTACTTGTTTAAGAAAATGTTGCTGAAACAATATAAAACTCAAGTATTATGTTATATCTGCTAATTTTTCTGATAACTGGACATTTTGCTGCAACTACATGAGAGTCATTAATGCGTGGGGCTAATGGTGCTGTCAGCCCTGGGCGGCCGAGGCTCCCACTGTCAGCCCAGACTGCTAACGAAATTGCGGTGAAAGTCTAATATTGTGGGATCCACAATTTCCACAATATCACAAATTAAGTAGGGCTTTAGTTTTGAATTATTTAAATGAATTAAAAAACATTTACATTGAAGTTAGACTTCCACTTGTAGCTCAGGATTGAATGAGTTAGTGAAACATCTAGCAGAATATATGAATTTTTGTGCTCAGCCATTTAATTTCAGAAATTGTCCTGACACATCCTGTTCATGCTTATGATTATTTTTGTTGTTTTTCTTTCTAAACAGACTTTTAACACAACCAATGTGACCAAATTATGTGTTAGTGCTCAGTGTACTTTTGCTTTCTATGGGGGAGAAGGCTTCTATCACAAATACATCTTCATCTTTCAACTCTCCAATGCTTTTGTCTTTCTGTGGCTGGTAAACTTTGCAATTGCACTGGGTCAGTGTACCCTTGCTGGTGCCTTTGCCTCTTACTACTGGGCCTTTAGAAAGCCTGCTGATATTCCAACATGCCCACTCTTTTCTTCATTTGGACGAGCAATACGGTAAGGATAAAAATCTGGAGTTTAATCTCTTTGTGTTTCCTAGCGCTGCTCATAACTCATAAGGAAACAATTTAATTATGCTTAGAGTATCAAAGGAGAACAATTATGTAGAAAAGCTTAGTCATTAAGGGCTCATTCATCCTAGTCATTACGGGCCTGGATTTTGCATTTGACTTCAGTGGTGTGACGAGCAGATCCAAATTAATTAAGTGCCTGAATTTCAAAAGAGTAGAAGCTCTGAGAAATTGCATGCCTAACTTATACAAGCAATTACTGCACCTGCATATGCAAATCTGTTATAGCAACCCTCTAATGGCTGTTAGATACCTAAAAAATACAAATGATCTCACTGCAAACACAATATTGATGTGTGGATGTACACATTTTTGTGCATGGGTCTGGGCTTTTGCTTTATTGAAAAATCAGGAGCATATTGACCTATTGTGTAATTATTAAAAGCACTGTACAGTTTAAACTTACACCCAATATTTAAATTTGTACATTTAAATTATATCACTAATAATCTTTAGTTAAAATTAGCAACGGAAATCACATTATGGATACGAACACTTTTTTACTACAACACAATTTATAGGCCTTTTGTAATTGTAGTATCTTTTATTCATGTTGCATCTAGCAGGGCAAATTGTTCAGCTAACACTAGGGTTATTCAGAACCATTTAGTAGAGGCAACATTTCACAATCTTTCATCAGCATCCAAGTTCTTAGCAAATTTTGCATTGTTGTTAATCTTTTTCAAAAGACTATTTGCAGATTTCACAGTCCATAAGATAGTTTATTGTGATATTTGTGAAGGTCAGTTCAGATACCTGTTGCTGTTGTCTCCTGTAACATGGTAAAATACCTCTTTGTTTTGTATTAGATATCACACAGGTTCACTAGCATTTGGATCATTAATTCTTGCAATAGTCCAGTTGATTAGAATAATGTTGGAGTACCTGGATCACAAGCTGAAAGGTGAGATTTCTGAACTTGCTGTAGAATATTAAGAATTCATCTTGTTTTCCTTCCTTTTCCAAGATGGTTCTTCAGCTATAAAACATCTAAGAGGCAAATCGTGGGCTGGTATAAATCACTGTAGTGCCATTTGAAGTCAATGAATCTATGCTGATTTACCCCAGCTGAGTGTTTGTCCTTGAAAGTTTAATATAAGAATTTAGGTATGAGGTGGATGTGCTATAATGTAGGGCTAGTGGGCTAGATTCACTCTGGAAGGGAGAAAATTGCAACTCCTTTCTCCAGTGATGGAACAGGATTCTATCCTGTGGGAGAGCTGGCAACATTTCAACTACTGACCAATCTCCGGGGATCCAGCCATTGTGGGCAGCCTCTCATATTTTAAAGACCGCTCATCATGTGTCCGCATGTTCTGCTCTCCCTCCTTGTCTGCAGGTACACAGAACTCCTTTACGAGATTTCTGCTCTGTTGCCTCAAATGCTGTTTTTGGTGTTTGGAAAAATTCATAAAGTTCATAAACAGAAATGCCTACATCATGGTGCGTATTTTCTCTCTCAGCGTGTTCTAGCATCATGCCTGGGCCACTACAATCAGTACCTTAGATATAAGCCTCAAGGCACGGCGCCAACTCCATGGCTGCTCCAGGGTTGGAGCACCCACAGGGAAAAATTAGTGGGTGCTCTGCACCCATCGGCAGCCAAGCTCCCCGCCTCACCTCACCTCCTCCTCCACTTACGCCTTGTCCCCTAAGCATGCCACGTTCCCGCTCCTCCGCCTATCTCCCAGCGCTTCCCATTGTCAAACAGCTGTTTGGCAGTGCTTAGGACTTTTCAAGGGGGCGGGGAGAAGCAGAGATGAGGCGCATTCAGGGGAGGAGGTGGAGAAGAGGTGGGCTGGGCTGGGGACTTGGGGGAAGGGGGTGGAATGGGGGCGGGAAGGGAGCGGGGAATTGGGAGAAGGGATGGAATGGGGTGGTGCGAGGGTGGTGCAGGGGCAGGGCTGGGGTAGAGCACCCACCGGGAACAGTGGGAGTCAGCACCTATGCCTTAATGTATGCCTACACTGCACACCAGTGGTGGGGATATGTAGGGTACATGTAGCTGCATGCTGCAGTGACAGGTAGGCTGTTTCCACACTTAGGTATAACTACATGGAGCAGTGAAAGGCTCTGGCAGCTCCCCGTTGCCAGAGCCTTTCCCTGTTGCTGGAGCCTTTCACTGCAGTAGGGAAAGTCTTCAGCAGCAGGAAGGCAGCAGGACACTACACTGCTAAAAATAGCCTAAACTGTGCCTCGCCATCTAAACTGCTGTTTATACCTGTGTTAGGGGGGCGTGCAGTGTCTGTACTCTACAAGCCTCCATAAGGAGTGTGCAATATAGATGTATCTGCAGTCATCAAAACTTTAATATTTTGCTCTTTAGCTATGCCAGGCTTAACTTTGGAAACAGTCTGTCACTGTTTGACTCTAGAAGGTAAAGAATTGGATTTTAGTGACTTTGGGGGAATTCATATGTCCCTGCCTCCCAAAACGATAGTATCCTTTTTCCCTTTCTCCATCCCTCTTTTTTTCCCCCTACCAGTACCCATCAGAAGTGGAGATACAGTATGACTGGTTAATTTCACCCCCCACCTGCAATTCAAACACTGATTCAATAGGAATGTCACCACATCCTGCAAACACTGTATATTACATATCTACGTGATGTTTTTGTTAAAATGTGCTGCTGTGAATAAGAAAGCTACAGAACACTCAGCACTTGTACTTGCCTGTAAAATCATAGAGCCAGATTCTGCTCTCAGTTCCAGTGGTATAATTCCAGAGGAGCTGCATTGCTGTCAGGGGAGAGATTTCAGATTTACCCCATTGTAAATAAGAGCAGAATTCACCCATGTTGTCTTATTTTGACCTGAAACAATTTCAGTAAAAGTGTTTTGCAGTTTAAGAGCTGTTATCTCAGAGGAAGTGACTCTAATGCTTTCATTAAAACCTCATTTGCTCCAAAGGGATCTCAGAATTAGTGCAGTCTTCAAGGGAGGAAATTTTTCTTTCTACAGCCTTATCTGCATGGGGAAAATTGACCAGCATAGCTATTGTGGTATAATTTAACTATTCCAGAACATCTCCCCCACGTGGAGACACCGTTCTGGAAAGAAAGTGAATTTATTAAACTGCGTGAGCTGGAAAATTACTCTGGAATAAAGTCACTTTTATTCGAGTCTCCACTCAGGCAGCTATTCTACAACAGCTAGTACAGAATAGCTTATTCTGCAGTAGCTATGCCAGTCAGTTTTCCAACACAAACAAAGTCTTGACTTTTGTGGTTTTTTTTAAAAGCATTTAATAACCTATATTAAAATAATACTGAGATTGTCCAGGAAAAGCCAGGCATGTCCCTATTAAAGCTGATGCCCTTCTTTTTGGGTACACTGTGCATTTAGACATGTAAATGTAAATCCAAATTAACTCAACTAAAGCTAATTAGAAATAGCGGTGAGCAGAATCTGGTCCCTGATAATGCGGCAGTTTTGCGAGTTCTGAACAAGTAGGGCCTGTTTTGATCTGTTCCAATCTTACCCTGATGTAACTCCATTGACTTCAGTGGAGTTACTCCTGATCTGCTTTGGTGTGAGATCTGAATCATGGTCAGGGCATCTGATCTGTGTAATAAGCAGCATTAAGAGATGGGGGACAGCCTTAGATGGATTTTGTTAGTTTGTGCCTCCACTAGGAAACCACTAGGAAAAGGCCTGAGCTGCAGAGTTGAGATCTGGACTGAATTTCCCCAAAGGTCAGGGGCATTTGGAGCCTGGGTTTTGCTTAAGGCTCATCTGTAGCCTTAATCTTATTTTAAAGTGGCTTTTTTGTATTCAGTTATTGTGCCTAATCCCTGCACAAATCCCAGTAGTGGCTTTAAGCTTGTTTGTGGATGGATAGACCACAACGCTTCTCCCTATATACCCCTCAACTTGCCATCCTCAATTCCTCAGCTATAGGTAAGCTGTCGCAGAGACTGTGGCCATGTCTACATCTAAAATTTTGCAGCGCTGGTTGTTACAGCTGTATTAGTACAGCTGTATAGGGCCAGCGCTGCAGAGTGGCCACACTTACAGCAACCAGCGCTGCAAGTGGTGTTAGATGTGGCCACACTGCAGCGCTGTTGGGCGGCTTCAAGGGGGGTTCCGGGACGAGAGAGCAAACCGGGAAAGGAAACCAGCTTCGCCGCGGTTTGCTCTCTCGGTCCCGGAGCCACCCAGCAAACCGCAGGGAAAGAGACCTGCTTGCTCGGGGTTCCGGGACCGAGAGAGCAAACCGGGAACGCCGCGGTTTGCTCTCTCGGTCCCGGAGCCAGCCAGCAAACCGCAGGGAAGGAGACCTGCTTGCTCGGGGTTCCGGGACCGAGAGAGCAAACCGGGAACGCCGCGGTTTGCTCTCTCGGTCCCGGAGCCAGCCAGCAAACCGCAGGGAAGGAGACCTGCTTGCTCGTGGTTCCGGGACCGAGAGAGCAAACCGGGAACGCCGCGGTTTGCTCTCTCGGTCCCGGAGCCAGCCAGCAAACCGCAGGGAAGGAGACCTGCTTGCTCGGGGTTCCGGGACCGAGAGAGCAAACCGGGAACGCCGCGGTTTGCTCTCTCGGTCCCGGAGCCAGCCAGCAAACCGCAGGGAAGGAGACCTGCTTGCTCGGGGTTCCGGGACCGAGAGAGCAAACCGGGAACGCCGCGGTTTGCTCTCGCGTTCCCGGAGCCAGCCAGCAAACCGCAGGGAAGGAGACCTGCTTGCTCGGGGTTCCGGGACCGAGAGAGCAAACCGGGAACGCCGCGGTTTGCTCTCTCGGTCCCGGAGCCAGCCAGCAAACCGCAGGGAAGGAGACCTGCTTGCTCGGGGTTCCGGGACCGAGAGAGCAAACCGCGGCGAAGCTGGTTTCCTTTCCCGGTTTGCTCTCTCGGTCCCGGAACCCCGAGCAAGCAGGTCTCCTTCCCTGCGGTTTGCTGGGTGGCTCCGGGACCGAGAGAGCAAACCGCGGCGTTCCCGGTTTGCTCTCTCGGTCCCGGAACCCCGAGCAAGCAGGTCTCCTTCCCTGCGGTTTGCTGGCTGGCTCCGGGACCGAGAGAGCAAACCGCGGCGTTCCCGGTTTGCTCTCTCGGTCCCGGAACCCCGAGCAAGCAGGTCTCCTTCCCTGCGGTTTGCTGGGTGGCTCCGGGACCGAGAGAGCAAACCGGGAAAGGAAACCAGCTTGATTACCAGAGGCTTCCTCCTTCCACGGAGGTCAAGAAAAGCGCTGGTAACTGTCTACATTGGATTACCAGCGCTGGATCACCAGCGCTGGATCCTCTACACCCGAGACAAAACGGGAGTACGGCCAGCGCTGCAAACAGGGAGTTGCAGCGCTGGTGGTGCCCTGCAGATGTGTACACCTTCAAAGTTGCAGCGCTGTAACTCCCTCACCAGCGCTGCAACTTTCTGATGTAGACAAGCCCTGAGTTCCCCAGCTGCTCTATTTGGAAACCTAAGTATTGTCTCCACCTCCTGCCTTTCCCTCCTGCAAGCAGGTCACCAGAGGCTGCAGAGCCTCACAAACAGATGATTTGGAGAGGTGGGTGGGCTGAGAGATATTCTGCCACAGTCTGGTGAGAAGTAACAGGAAGCAGGAAGTGTATTGTGGGGCAGTTTATGGATATGTGGAGGTGGGTGGGTTTGGTCACATGTGGGAAAGAACTATGTAGGGCCCTAGATGTGTTTATTTGCATAGGGCCCCAGAAAACTTATGGCTGTCCTTGATTAGCTATATAGTTAACAATCAACTCTTACTGTTATACAGATTGCGATATATGGAAAAAACTTCTGCACCTCAGCAAAGGAAGCGTTCTTTCTGCTAATGCGGAACGTGGTGAGGTAAGAGGCCATTGTTCCTGTTGCTGCTATTACACTCTGAAAACTCACTTTCCCCCCTAGAAAATTAATTGTAATGAGTCCTGCCTTCACACATTGCTCTCCCTTTTAGCAGCTCCTCGTGCATCTGGCAAGCCATAGAGCTAGTCAGTAGCCTGAGATAGGATGATTTTATTGAACCTGACAGACAGCTTTGCTGCGGGTTAATTGGTTGACATTGTAGGTGGCTAGGCATCCCTGGTAGCAGCAGCAGGGCTGTCAAGAAAGACAACATTTCTATCGATTTATTACACACATCATAAGGCACCTATCACCGTGGTATGCAGGTGTAGCTTGCAAGGCTTGAGGTTGGGTTCACATTTTCTAATAAGAGTAACAGCTAGATGTAAGCCTCAAAATTCCTGGAAGGAAACTTGGGGAGAGGGAGAGGGAGAGGGAGGGGGGCTGGGAGGGTGACAAGGAGGGAGGGAATATTTTTGCTTTTAAAACTTAACTCTATAATAGGTATCTCTCCTAGTGTTGAACCACTGCCCCCAGCCCCCTCGCTCCATTGCTAGGGCCGCTGCTGAACTCCTTATGCTAATCAACACTTCTCTTCAGCGCTCCTGGCTCTTCCTGTAATATCTGAAGATCAGACAGAATGGGAGCAGGTTGCTGATTAGAACAAGCCCTTAGGAGGAGGCCATGTTGGAGCAATAGGAGGTAGCCTAATTACCAGCAAGAGGCACATTTAAGGAGGTTAGGTAGTTTAAATTATTCAGGAAAGGATAAGAGGACCTCGATGGTGAGGAGCAGGAAGGGAGAGACACTGGCTGAGAAGAGAATGCGGACAAAGACTGCGGGAGGAGAGGACTGAGCTGTATGTAAAGGTTCCAGGACTTCCTTGTGGGTGCAGCTATTCAGTTAAGCACCCCTGCCCATTGCATACCAGAGTTAGACAAAGGGCTGCTTGCTGAGGAGCCTCTACTCCTGTTATCAAGTGTAAATACCAGAACAATGTCACTTCCAATTTGCAGTCCCCATGCCACAAGGGTGCTGTAATGGTTCCTCGCTCTCCCATGGGGAGGGAGGCCACTCAGTCCAGTCCCGTCTGGCCAGAACCAGAATCCACAGGACAGTCAAGAGCCCACAATAGGGCTGGGCAACCAACAGGCACAGTCAGACTTTAGCCTGGGTTTGGGCGGCACATTCTGCCAGCCCTTAAACAGAGTCTATACCTGAGCTGAGGCGTGGGCTTGAGGAAGCTCAGGCTGCCAGCAGTAAAACAGGTTCAAGTCTGGCTTTAGCCTGGGCGGGGTTCAGGCAGCCAGCCAAGCAACCGTCTGTAGGTGGGGGTGGGGGGGCACTCCTTCTTCAGAGCTGGAGCTTCCTTGCACAGTGTAGGGCTTCGGCCACCCCGGGGTGGAGTGGCAAGGGAATGCGGGCCCACCCTACTCCACCGCATCCCAGCCCAGGGCCCTGGCAGGGGCAGGATTAGCTGCCCCTACGTTGATGGGGATCCAGCCCCAACATGCCCACGGAGCCACCTCTGGCTCTGCAGCCAGCTGCTCCATGATTGCCCCGGACCACTTCCTGCCTCCCCGGGGTTCAGTAACTGTGGCCTCCAGGCCTCTTCCGGCTCCTTGGGGTATACAGTGGCAGGCATTCCGAGCCAGTCCTCGTTGGCATCTGGAGATCAGGAACAGCCAGGTGTAGGTTCCCCTCTGGGACGCTGCAGAACAGGCGGAGTGTCTCCTCCGCAGGCTCTGCCACAACTGTGCTGCCAGGCCTGCCTTTTATACTTCCGGCCATGCCCCAGTACTTCCGGCGAGGGGGGCAGGGCGATCTAGGCTCTGCCCTCCAAGGGGAATGTAATGGTCCCTTGCTCTCCCGCTCGGAGGGAGGCCATTCGGCCTCACTACAGGCTCCCGCAAAGCTAAGTTCAGCTTCAGTCCTGGGTGTCAGGACTTAGGGCCCCAGAGTTCAGCCCCCTGTGGTGGGGCGTTGGCTTTCTTCCCTGGGCCCCAGTGAATCTAACACGAGCCCTGCTTGGTGGACCCCCTGAAATCTGCTTGCAGCCCCCAGGTTGAGAACCAGTGTCTTACAGTACATGTTAACTATGTGTGCTAAACAATCTATATTTAGCTGTGACACTCTGAGTACCTTCCCGAGAGCTCTGTGGGCAATGTCTGCATTACAAATTTTGGGCAATGCAAGTTACATCGGTATAAAGCTGCTGCAGATAGTATATCACTTCTGCGCATGCATATTTGGCTCCTTGTGCAAGTGCTGCATGTACTCACTGGGGTACTTGTATCGATGCATAATGCAATGCACCATGGGTAGGTATCCCAATGTGCAGCCCACCACCATCCAGCACACTGTCTTTTGGGGAAATTAGGCAATGCAGGGTTGGGCAGACATGGGTGATTGGGGCCACGGGTCAAGTTCCCAGTGTGTAGCTGTCTCCATCCCATAATGTCACTTGTATCCCATAATTTTCTTGCCCCTTTTTAAAATTTCCACAAACTTGTGCAGCCCTCCTCTCAGTTTGCCCTCTCTGATGGCAGCATGGAGCCTAAACAGCTCTGCACTATTGTCATAAGCATTGCAAGCATAGGATGCACGATCCTCCAGCATTTGCAGAGCCATAAGAATAACCAAATCAGGGCAGAACATGACAATTTCTTGGAGGACAGGTTGCTGTGAGACATAGCAAGAACCATTTCAGGGTTGTTGGTGGCATTCATGGAGGAGCTGCAGATGGTGGAGTGCCACTTCTGAGCTTGAGAAACTGGCACTGACTGGTGGGATAGCATCATAATGCAGGCTTAGGATGATGAGCAGTGGCTGCAGAGCTTTTGGATGCACAAGGCCACATTCTTGGATCTGTGTGCTGAGCTGACCCCAGCACTCCAGCGCAGGGACATCAAAATGAAAGCTACGCTGACAGTGAAGAAGTGAGTGGCAATGGCACTGTGGAAATTTGCAATACTGGATTGCTCAGTGGGAAATCATTTCAGAGTTGGCAAATCGATCATGGGGGACATTGTCATGCAAGTATGCAGGGCCATTAATTGTCTTCTCCTGGCAATATGCAGGACATAGTGGATGGATCTGCAGCAAAGGGGTTCCTGAACTGCAGTGGAGCAATAGATGGCACACATGTCCCTATTTGGCACCAGACCACCTTGCCACAGGGCACATCAACAGAAAGGGCTACTTTTCTATAGTTATGCACGCATTGGTTAATCACCAGGGATGCTTCACTGACATCAGTGTGGGCTGATCAGGGAAGATGCATGACACTAGCATCTTTCAGAGCACAGGACTGTTCAGAAAGCTAGAAGCAGGGACTTTCTCTCCTGACCAGCAGATTACGATTGACAATATTGAAATACTTGTAGTGATCCTGAGGTACCCAGCCTATCCCTTGCTCCCCTTGGTAGCACCAAGGAAAGATTCAACTACTGGCTCAGCAGGTGCAGAATGACGGTAGAAGGCACTTTTGGTAGATTGAAAGGATGCTGGCATTGTTTACTCATACTGTTGAATCTCAGTGGAAAAAACCCATCCCAGTGGTTTTAGCTGCCTGTGGTGTCCTACATAATATCTGTGAAGAAAAGTGGAAAAGTTGCCACCAGGGTGGAGAGCAGAGGTGGAGCAGCTGTCTGCTGAGTTTGAACAGCCAGACACAAGGGCTATTAGAAAAGCTCAGCATGGAGCTATAGGGCTCAGGGAAGCTTGGAAGAGCACTTTAACAGCAACCAACAATGATGGGTTGTGGTGTACTGTGCTCTACCTGGCCCTGCTGTTCTGAGGCCTGTTAAGAGTTGTATGGTGCTTGGTGCACATCTATGAATATAACACTGTCAATGCACCTATTAATTTTTACAGTGTACATTTGTGATTATTAGCCTGTGTATGTCACTGGTCCTAAGAGTTGTATCACACTATACAACAAGTGGCTGCTTTCAGAACTCCTAGGCACTCTGCAGCATATGCTGTGAACTAATAAAGATTAATTGTTTTCCAGTTTTGTTTAGTAACAAAAGTAGTGCAAAGAAAAATCTGTGCAATCTAACTGCAAATACATTAAGAACTCAATAAATTAATGGATCAGAACTTAACAAGGGGAAAGAACATTCATGTCCATTTTACCTACACATACAGCAACTGTGGATTTCACAGGTCAGTTTATGTGATGCTGTGGTTGTCCTTAATGTCCCCTGGGGTGAAGTGATGGGGTAGAGATATGGCCCCTGACACTACCTGGAATGTTGAGGGGAATATAGGGAGATGCTGTAATGGAGTTCTCTGGACTGCCATTATGTCCTGGTGAATCTCCCTCTCCTGGGACTCTTGGCCCAAAACCCTGTATGATCTTTCCTTCTCCAGGCTGTCTGCCATGTTTACCTTCCAGGCCCTTTGCCATGATATGATTCAGCACTGACTTGCAGGATCTCACTGAACATGTCATCCCTAGTCCTCTTCTTTCTCTTCTATAAGTGGCTCAGGCATTCCATGGGGATGGAAGGGGAAACCCCTCAAGACCACAACAGCAGTAGCTGCAGATAAAACATACAGAGGTACCATTGTCAATATAGTCACAATGGAAAGCGAAAGTTAAGAGTCAGAACTTCCCCCTTTCCTTGTTAAACCAGACATGCTTGTGCACACTTCTGCTGTAGGGTACTTGTGCATGGCACCACTCACAGCACTGGCCAGAGTGAGTAAGGCCCACAAGGGTGAGGGAAATGAGGAGGAAATTTCTCGGTTGCATGAAACTATACTTACAGGGCAATAGCACACTTACCTGAGGTTCTTTCCCCTGCATTGGGCTCGTCCATGCTCAACTGCCAGAACTGACAGATGAGTGGAGTCTCAAACAGGTCCTGGCTTGTGCCATAGCTGGATCTCCTGGTCACATGTCCCCCATCCTCCTCCATCTCCTCCTCACTGTTCATGCCAGAATCCCATGACTTGGGCTCCTTGGAGGTATCCACAAGGTGTTCTGCAGGGTGGTAGTGGAGTCTTTGCCAAGCTCAGCATGCAGCTCTTTGTAAAAATGGCAGGTCTGTGGCTCAGCACCAGATGGACAGTTTGTCTCCCTGGCCTTCTGATATGCCTGCTGCAGTTCCTTTGCTTTCACAAGGCACTGCGGCTGATCACTGTTGTACCCCTTCTCCTGCATCCCCTGAGCAATCTGCTGATAGATATCCATGTTTCTGTGACTGGTCCATAGCTGTGCTTGCACAGCATCTTCTTCCTACAGGCCAGGAGATCCAATATCTCCTGTCTACTCCAAGCCTGAGCGCATCTGTAGTGTGTAGCCAGCATGGCCAGCTGGGCAGTTGCACACAACAATGGAGAACTGCTAGGTGTGCTCACCAGGCTGGATAATCAGGAAAACGCATTTCAAAAATGTGCAGGATTTTAAAGGGGAAGGAGACCTTCAATGATCCTGGGCAATGGAGCTATCAGTTGTGACCCGAGCAGTCAGTGTCTGGCATTGTGATACAGCTGCTGGAGGTCTGTTGTTTGACATAAGTAACAGTCGCATTGTATGAACCTCAGTACATTGACCATGGCTCAACACTGCTCATTGCTGTAACAAGCCACTTAGATCAGTGGGAGACAAATTTAAATCTAGATACATGCACAAACTAGGTCAATGCAAGGTGGCTTATGTCAGCCTAACTATGTAGTGTGGACAAGGCCTGTAGCTTGAAAGCTTGTCTCTTTCACCAACAGAAGTTGGTGCAATAAAAGATATTACCTCACCCACCTTGTCTCTTTAGTAAATTTCGTGGCAGAGATCTGAGATCAGATCAGCGATCTAATGTATTTTTCACAAGTGTACAGTGCGGGATGCTGAAAGGTAGCCCCAGAGGTATGTGTCTCCGAGGGAGTTTGGAGAGCAAGCCTGACTTGCAGGGCTGGTGCAACCCATTAGGCAACCTAGGCGGTTGCCTAGGGTGCTAACATTTGGGGTGCGGTGACCGCGGTGGCAGGATCTTCAGCCGCCCCAGTCGTCGGCAGTATTTTGAGGGCAGGACCTTCTGCCGCCTCTGTCGGGGGCGTCATTTTGGGGGCAGGACCTTCCACTGCCGAGTGCACCAAAAAAGCTGGTGGTGCTCCTGCTGACTTGTACTTACCCTGCAGCAGCTCTTGTCTGCAGAACTGGGCATTACAACCTGGCACACAGGGTTGCTGCACTATTTAAGTTTAGCCTGTCTACTTCTCTGTAGATGAAGGCAGATGGGCCCAACCTGATTGGTACTGTGATGCCGTGCACCAGGTTGCAACACTACTTGATTTGGGGCCTAATCAAATATGTTTTTACAGCCATTTCCAAGACTTCACAGACTTTACTTAAATTCATGATTACCATGACCTCCATGACAAAATAATAGCCCTGGCTATTGCTTCCACTCCTCTCCCTTATGCTGTTGCTCTTAATCACCAAGAGCAATAGCTAGAAGCCAGGCAAATCTTGTATTATTTTGAATTAGGATTTTCTACTCTGTATAGTCTAGCTCTGATTCCTAACTCTGACAGGCTAATGATGGTTTGTTTTCTTTAATTTGATTGTTGAATGTTTATTTCATGCTGGTACATTACATTACCATATACATAGCCCTCGTTGTTGTCAAGTGTCTCACGATACAAGTCTCAATTCCATGCCATGAGTCAGGTAGGATTTTGATCAGAGGCTCCCTGCAATAAGCCCCTATTCTGGCTTCCTTTCCTTCCTGTTATTTTCAGTCTGATTACAAGGAAGACTGAGCAATGCAGACTTACTGTCAATTTTTCTGATTGGGTCTGGGTCTGATTCCCTGCTTTGAGATTGCCCCCTGCTGTACTGAGACACCTCAACAAAGCCTTGAGGTTTCAGTGCATTCAGAAAGCAGAGACCATGTGGCTAGCAAAGAGTGAATGAAATGGACAAAAGTCTACTGGCAGCATGTACGAATGCTGGGTCTCCTACGTTTTGGTGCCCAGTTCACCTTCTACTAGGGCCTGCCCACCCAGGATTCTGCTATGAAGAAAGGAGAAATATGCTAATTTCTGAAATAGAGAAATATGGTAATTTCTTTATCAACAAGAGCAACACCCAATTAATAGCTTTCAAATGCTGTCAGCAGTTTTGCTGTCATATGGCCCTGTTCAGCAATGTGCTGAGTGCTCCCACCTCTCATTGATTTCATTAAAAGTCAAAGGTCCTTAGCCCCTCACAAGACTGGGCATTTAATAACCAGAATTCTAAAATGCCACCCTCCTGTATCGTCTCCATGTTGGTTTCTTGCATTGTTATATTGTTGGCCAAAGGACCAGTTCAAGACAATGACCTTTCTGAGCCAATTTCATCAGCTTTCCATGGATTTCATGGAATATGAAAAGAGTAGAGATGTTCTATTTTGAGGTGCTCAAACACCGTTTTTCCCTCTGTTGAATAGAGTTGCTGTGCTGGACAAAGTTACAGATTTCTTATTGTTCCTTGGGAAACTTCTCGTTGCTGGTGGTGTAGGTAAGTCAGTTATGTCAATGTAATGTTGATTCTTATTCCCCACTAGCCTAGAATGTGCCAAACTTCTGTGCTCAGACAACACGTCAAGGACTTGCTCTTGCAAACCTTGATACCATAAGCACTAATCACATGAGCAAAGAACTGTAGGATTGAGCCCAAAGAAGCATGTTTTCCCTCTCTTTTTTCATCTTAGTTTGTGCGTTTGACAGTATTTTTTGTATAGTCACTTCCACTGTTCTCGTGTGGGTGTGTGATGGCTGCCATCTTAGTTGACACACTGGGGATTGAACTGGGGAACCTTCAGAACTAAAAGCCTAAGCCTCTACACCTTGAACTAAAGTAGTTCGCCTTGGACTGTAACAGACTCATATCCTCTGTGGATCTGGCAGAGAGGGGAACCTGTAGTATACCATCCCCAGTGTGTTACAGGTGCACATTCTTCCTCAGACCGTGCAAGAGGGTATTTATCAACAGCAACAGCGGCACTGTAACTGAAACTGAACTGTCAGCAAGCTGCATGCAGGTGTGTGTACGGAGAGATGGGGTGGGCCTGAGCATCTTTTGTAGTGTTGCATTCAGGCCTGTTCAAACGACTTTTCCAAACACAAGCCGGGGAGCAGACAAAACCTAACGTTTTTACAGTTTTTCCTTTCATACTAATAAAGGTCAGTACATACTGTTCAGTGTGCTGCGGCAGAAAACTGATATTTTTTTAATTGGTCCATTTCAAAAATTCAGGTTGACTGTGTCCCCTTCAAGCCTTTTAAACTTTTCATGTTTCAAAACATGATTTCATTGATGCCCATCTTTTATATTTTGTGTATTTTTTTTTAAAAATCCTAAATGGATTATTTTTTTACCAGCAGATGAAAATTAGAATTGAGACCAAATCTACAATGTTTTTGTCATTACTATAGACTGACTTTCAAAATGGGAAGGCAGATGTGATTTGAAACTGTCTCTGAAATGTAAAAAGCAGCTAAGAGTCCTGTGGCACCTTATAGACTAACAGATGTATTGGGGCATAAGCTTTCGTGGGTAAATACCGTGTCTGATGAAGAGGGTATTCACCCACGAAAGCTTATACCCCAGTACATCTGTTAGTCTATAAGGTGCCACAGGACTCTTTGTTGCTTTTTACAGATCCGGACTAACACGGCTACCCCTCTGATACTTGTCTCTGAAATGGGAGCCATGAAATGCTGAAATCGATTCATGTTTTCCTCCTCCTTAAGGATACATTCTGTAGGATAATTCATTAACATGCCTTTTCTGTTCTGCATAACACAGATATGATGATGAATGAATGTATGTAGCTCTAGATTTATCATTAAGTGTATTTATCAATAGCTATGCCATTTCTATTTTTAATCTCAAATAGTTAAATATTCATCCAAGAGGTGAAAGCTAAAGCCACAGGCTTTTGCTCACATATGTCTTTTAATTTATTTTTTTTCAAGATCAGTCTGATGGTCTTTTTTATGATCATATATTTTATTGTATCATATATTCTTATTTAATAGTTTTCAATATAAAACCCAGTCTGACTCATGAAATAAAACAATTGAGTCAAGTCTTCCTGGCCCCACAAGTATCTTTATGATAAGGCATTTATATGCCATTTCTGTTCTAATCAGAATACAGATCCTGGGGATAATTGATATCTAGAGATTTATTGCTCAGAACCTCCTGAGCCTGTTTTCAGCTGTTCTTGTCTTACCCATTCCTCATGAGTGTTGAAGTCCCAGATAGTTTTGTGAATAAGTAATGGCCTGTGGTCTGTGCTTCTTACAGGTGTTCTAGCCTTCTTTTTCTTCACACACAGAATACCAGTGTTCACACAAGAAACACCAACATTAAATTACTACTGGGTACCCCTGTTGGTAAGGATGCAGTTTACATTCTTAGGACACTGTGGGAGTTTTGGGTCAGTTCTTGGGGAGCACTTACTGGCAAGTGCATCTCCACCATCC
Source organism: Gopherus evgoodei (assembly GCF_007399415.2). NCBI lineage: Eukaryota > Metazoa > Chordata > Testudines > Testudinidae > Gopherus > Gopherus evgoodei. The sequence goes on from NC_044329.1 coordinate 89,483,559, forward strand.
TGTCAATGGGCGCAGCATCCTCTTCTGTGGCTAGCCAGCTCTGCCAAACTCCATCCCTCCTTGACTCAGTTCAGGTAGCTTTGTACCATTATGGTGCTGCAGTGAGCCTCAAGGGACTTACACCTTCTGTGTGCAGGAGAATTAGGTTCCATGCCAGCTCTGCACAAACCTCCACACACAGCACTGGGGTAGACAATGGGGAACCAATTGCAGCATGTCTTCCTAAAGAATGAGGTCTACAGAGCAAAGAGAAAGCACTTACTTGGCTCCTATGTAGGGTGACCAGATGTCCCAATTTTATAGGGACAGTCCCGATTTTTGAGTCTCTTTTTCTTATATAGGCTCCTATTACCCCCCACCCCCTGTCCCGATTTTAAACATTTGCTATCTGGTCACCCTACTCCTATGTAAATCCTTTCCCTGTGGATTCCCTCATAGATCTGGGGATTGCTGCAGGTTGGGTGGTGGGCCCTCTTTCTTGAAGGGGCAATCTGAGAGAACTCCATGAACTGAAACAGAGTTTCTTAGCCCTTTTGTGGGTTTTCCTGCACTGGGAACAACATGATTCCAAATTGCCATCTTAGAAATTGGTAACAGGTATATGTCACCACACAGTGACTTTAATCTGTGATCTTTTGCCTCAGCAGCAAGATTACTGCAGAATTATGGAACTGTAAATAAATCCTTTCCTGTTGGTTTAACAGACTAAGTTTTTGTTTGTTCTTGTTCTTTGAGATGATGTTGCCATGATGGTGTCAAATGTATGTGTTTGGGTTTTTTTGCAGACTGTCATTATTGGCTCTTACCTAATTGCACATGGGTTCTTCAGTGTCTATGCAATGTGCGTTGATACGCTTTTCCTCTGCTTTTGTAAGTATTGAGTTCTCTTTCATTGACACTCTTCTTCTGATGACATGCAGGTAAAGAGTCATCTTGTCAATGTCCTTACAAAATTCATGTGACATGCTGGCATATTGTGGGAACAAGGAATTCCTGCTGTTCTTAATACAGGCGGTTTAATTTTAGTACCGAGGGGCTTGTAAAGCTCAGTGATCAGATATACATTCATTAGCCTATTTGCCAAGCTAATGAAATGTATCTGGGGCTCACTGGGTCATCCAGCTTTTTGTTTATTAAATGTTTCCTAATATTTACTAACACTTTGCTTCTGGGTGTTTTTTAACCAGACATGTCCAGCGACAATTCACTCACATGTCTTACTAATGCCAATGGTCTTGCACTCAGGTGTTCTTCTCCAGCAAATGCTTTAGGTGGCTGATAACGTCACTGTCCTTTTGGTTTCATACTAATAACAATGACAAAAGCTTCATGCTGACTTAACATGAAATTACCGTAAAATACCATTTTAAAACTGTCAGTCCCTTGTGACTCCATAACAAACAGTTGCTGACTCTTGAAAGGGAGAGGGTTCGGGGCATGTTTGATTTCTTGTTCAGAAGATGCTCAAATTACCAGAGAAATCAATTGGTCTCAGTTTAGACCCTAATTATAAGAACAAGGTGTGCTCACTAAAGGCAACTCATTTCATTTGCAAGACTTAATAAAATTTTGGATTCTACTGTAATGGGAGAGTAGAGTAGCCCTTGGCAGGTCAGAGCAGGAGTACATTGCATTGATCAACATTGCATCTGGTTGTATTATTTGACTGTGCTAACTAATCAAATAGTCCCTATGACCAAGGGTTCATAAGTGCACATTGTGGCAGTGGGACCTTGAGGCAGGTAAGCACGACTAAATCAAGAATAATCCACTGATGTGAGAGAGGAATCAGAGGGGAGGCGTTTAGAGGCTCACAAGAATCAATCAGTTTCCTTCTCCATTTGATCACAAGACTTAGATGCACTAGCAGTTTGTCTTGGAGCAGAGAATTAGATGTCAGGAGACATGATTTTTTTTATTTTGAGCTGTGCCAGTGATTCATTGTATGACATTTAGGCTGAATCCTGCAAAATGATCTGCACAAGCAGCCCCATGCAGATCACACAGCTCGACGTCTCATTTTCCCTATCAGTAAAATGTTCATCTATCTTTGCAAACTGTTTGGGATCCTTGCATGAAAGCATCTGTACATACATGCAAAAGATTACAGTTTACTAGTGCAATCGAGGCACAGCAAATCTATTCATTACTTGAGCATTCTTTAGAAGAGTACAAATCATTCTTTTATAATCTGAGGTATAATATTAATAACCACTAGTAACTCATGTCACAGCTCTGAAGATATCTCCTAGTTTTCACTAGTTCATTCACTGTTTAATGTCTCTTTTGGGGGAGAGGGAAAGTAGAAAGAAATGCATTAAAATTAATGGGAAAATTAATATTTTCTTGTAGGTTTCTTTCCTTGTATGGCAAAACTCTGAGTCTCCATGCCATTATTCAAATCTTACATTCCACTCTGCTTCCCATGTCATATGCAGCTGTGTATTATGAGAGCAAAGCTGTGCACTTATGGGGTCAGATTTTCAAAAGAGCTCTGCTTCCTTTTAGGGATGGATTTTCAAAAGTGCTCAAAACCCATTAGTTTCTTGTATGACACTTTTGGCCAGATTTTCAAAAAACTAAACACCCACAATACCAGGCTCTTCTGGCCCTAGTTGTGTGTGCTGAGCCCTTCTGAAAATTCCAGTGCAATTTTTAAACAAAAGAACTGGAAGAATTAAAAGGATTGATGTGCATAACTTTAGAATGTCAGTGTAGCCATCCACTGATGTTTGTCTGTTTTGGTGTAAAACCTCCTCTGATTTGGAAAAAAGTGGAACTTGGTGCTTTTTCCAGTGTGCACCAGCAACCTAACAGCGCAGCTAAATTGTCTGGTATCAGATTTTCTAATGTTGTTTTTTCTGCTTTTTCCCTTGTTCAATTCTCTACCCTTTTATGTTTGTTCATTTTTTGTTTGATTGCACTGCTGCTTGCTGCTTTGGCTGCTTTTGCTGATGCAAATTCAGGTGAAGATTTGGAAAGAAATGATGGATCCACAGCAAAACCATACTACATGTCAGCTAGCCTGCACCGAATTCTGGGAAAGAAGGAACTAAGCCCTAAGAAGGCAATGGGATAACTTAAAAAAATTGCTGGAAATCAAAACAATGTCACTTTTAAGTGGGATATGTATAAACTAGGCAAAAGTTAAAACTGTAAATGATGCTTCTGGTTGTGGGTGATTCTTTTTCTTTTTGCTTGTATCTAAAATCATTAGCAATTTGGTAACATCTAACTAGATAGGGAAATGCTTAAACTAAGAGCTGTGAAACAAGGCCACGTTTTAGTTTATAGAGTGCCTATGAAAAAGGAAAATGTAAATTTGAATAATTTTTTATCCATAGCTAATGGTGTTTTAATAACTTTTGTAACACAGGTTGCTGTTTCAAATGACAGCTGTTTTGATAACATTTCTTTTTTTATAAGTGTATCTTTGTAAACGATATTCAGGCAATTTTTGAAAGCACTACAATGTAACCTAATTAGCCATAAAAATAGATCAAGAGACTCTAGCAAACCAGCAGATGGTACTAAATTTGTAAATATGGTGCTATGGTTGTATTTTTACTGTACAAGCTGGTTGACAGCTATTTAAACTGTGATTATATATGTACTAATAGTTCCCTACATAGATCTTTTGATCACCTCCATTACAAATTGTATAGGTTAATAAATGAGAAAGAGTATCACACAGGTTCAGTCTCAAAGAAAGTAGCTAAAGTAGACTACAGATAAAACTGCTTTATAGTGAAATATGTTATAACAAAACTCCTATTAGAACAGAAATTGGGTTAAACATTAACCTCCATTGAAGGAGTGTTCTACTGTACTTGAAGAACATGGTTTGTGGTTCCCGCAAACTTTCTATTTCCATCTGGTGCAAGATGAAATATGTATAGCTCTCAGCTGATGTGAATGGGAGATGCCCTTGGATTAGTATCCCCTGTGCCTAATGGTTCTATGATTTTATTCTACATGATTTTGAGGTTGAGCTCCACCTGCAGTATGAAAAGGAAAAACTGAAATGCAGCCATTTTCCTTAGAGGCAGGTCTTCCTGGCTCTATATAAGCTCCAATTAATTCTGATTTCCTGTGTCCACCCAGGTGGGCTTCCTCCCTATTTCCACAGGCTGAATGCATTGTCTCTGTGAGACTCTCAGCTCCGGTTAGCCCATGGAGTAAGTGGCCAGGGCTAGAAATAAAATCTGAGTCTCTCACCTGATAAAGCAGAGCACTAACTATTTAGACCAAGGAGCCAGGGTTTGTTTAGTGTATGTTTAAATCATTAAAATTGCATGGTTATAAATGCAAAGACTAGTAGTAGCTTTATACTGTTGGTGTAATACATATTAGTATTACACTAAGGGCTTATCTACATGGTGCCAGCAAAGCACACTAGAGGGGTGTGATTTGTAAAGCATTTTAATGTGTTGCACCCTAACTGCCCTGTGTAGACCTGCTGATACACTCTAAAAGGACTATGTTAAGGCAAACTAGATACCTTTTAGAGCACACCAGCAGGGTCTACACAGGGCTGTTAGAGTGTAATACGTTAGAGGGTTTTATAAATCACACCCATCTGGTGCTGTGTAGGCAAGCCCTAAAACCCAAATTCTGCAAGCCTTCTGTGCATGGAACTACCACTGAAGTCAATGACAGTTCCACTTGTGCAGGGCTCACAGGATCAACCCTACGTTTTTTCTGAGCATAATGAAGAGTAATACAAAGAATACATGATAACTGTAAGTAGGTGGAATGGGGTAACCTTTCAAGGTGATGTTACTTTTGTGAATGGGGATAAAAATGCTTTAACCTATTTAAATACTAATGTAGAATAATTATTGTAAAGTTTAAAGGGGCTCAATGGGCCAGTGTCCCATGAGCATCCAGAGATCCAAACCCAGTGAGGCTACGTTCTAGCTTTCATGGGCTACAGAATTTTGAATTAAATATTCCATGGCAGTCCATGGCAGGGGTAGAATTGGCAACATCATCCAGCTTTGTTGCTATTACAGAAATTGAGCTCCTGGAGTTCAATGAGAACCTCAGCATCTGAACACAGGAGCAAGTTCTTTTCCAGTTTGCTGAAGATTCACTCATATGGGAAAGAATTTTTAAGAGCCTATACTTTGCTCTTTGGAGGACAGCTCCATTCGGAAGGTCAACCAAGAAACAAGAGTTGGTATAATACAACAGAGATTAAAGGAGGGCCTTCCTCCATCCTGCACTTGGGTGAATGGGAGGGCAGCAGCAAGTTCCCATCATGCCTAAGTAATTTTGTTTATTAATACTAGCCATAGGTTGAATCAGTTGACTACAGGTGAGTTATTCCACCCATATGTTTGGAGCAACTCCTGGGGAATGGAAGGATCTTGAGATCACGTGGCCTATACTTTCAAAAGTGACTAGCGCTTTTGAAGGCCTTAATTTTTGAGTGTCCATCTTGAGATACTTTAAAGGAGCCTGGCTTTCAGAAAGTGCTGAACACCCGCTTTTTGAAAACCAGGCTCTTTTACAAGGCTTTTCAGATTGGGTATCCAAAAATTGAGAAGCAAAAATACAAGGCTCTTTTGAAAATTTAGGCTAGAATGAACTGTTTGGGCTGTGTGCAATCATTCCATCACCTGCTGATCTGCTATTCTGGATCAGGCCCCAATGTAATATAGGATGGTACTGTAATTAGTTCATTAATTGGCACCTAGAAAGGCTGAGCAGAATCATCTATAGTTCTGCAGTGGACTGAAGAGTTTTACTGAGTGCTCTACTGAAAAAGCGTATTTCTGAGTACAATGTGCTTTTTGCCATATGAATGTAACTGTAGAGTTTAATATGACATAATAAAATATGAATATGACATAATAGAAATAGTAATAATAGTCATATGATTAGTTTTTTTAATAAACCTATGCATTTGCTAGAAGAATTTCTAAAAGTTTTAAACTGAATTGTTTATATACCATATATATATATATAAAGTTCCTCCATTCATTACTATTTTGTGAGAATTAATTTAGACTATAAATGAACAGTGTTTATGAGAAGAGCATTTAAAAGCCATTTTTTAAAATGAAGCATTTAAGAGAACTATGAAAATGCAAAGCAATATCGGTTAAATTCTGCAGTCAATCAGCTGAAATACTTTTTTAAATTATTTAAAATTAAAATTGGTAAAAGAGAACTGAATATTTTGGAATTATGTAGGCAGAAATTAATACAAATATTAATTTGCAAATTAAATCATGCTTTTAAAAGAATGTTTAAGGTGGATTATTATAATGATTCCTAACTAATCCTTTAGGCCAAATTCTGCCAATTTATGACCTACACAGTCCCAGTGAATTCAGAGAATTTGGCACTTTACTCTATTATTTGCTTTAACATGAAGATAAAACTTAATTACAATGTATTTCCTCACTTTAGGGAAGTGGAATATTGGGCTAAGTTTGGTATGTTAAGATTGTTTATTATATAGGTTTTGATCCTACAGCCACTGAAGTCAGTGGAAAAATTCCCATTGATTTTCAAAGGGTAGAGACAGACGCGTATAGTGACAAAAGGCTGATTATTATTCCAGCTGTTTACAGTGTAACAAATGCCAAAACATCAAGTATTGACATAAACCTAGAAAGCTAAGAGAGCCATTGTGCATTACGAGTTCAGTAGGTGGTGCTATTACTTTTCTTATTGTACTGCTTTGATCATTTACTTTGTGCCATTCTTCCTCCTAGTGGAAGATTTAGAAAGACATGATGGCTCTGCAGAAAGACCCTATTATATGAGTAAATCTCTCTTGAAGATTTTGAACAAGCAGAATGTAGAAATCAAGAGACATTAGAAAATACCCAATGTTGTAACCACCCAATCGTGTTGGATTTAGGCCTGGTTTGATGCATTTTCTTCCCAACACAGTATGTATTGTTGGCTTTTATTTGCATGTTTTATACCAAAGCTTCTATGTAAAGCCATCAGAATTAGTAAGGAAACTGTTTAAAAAACAAAAAACCCAAGATGCAAACATTTTTATACTGAGATTTGTTTCTTTTTCAAACTGTATTTAGCTTTTAATTTTAGTGGCTTGGATGTTTTGAAGATGCTGAATATTCTTTTAAATATAAGCATTTAAAAATATGAAATGTTTTCCTTTTGCATATTCTGGTATAAGACAGTAAAAAGATTTCAGAAATCATCATATTAAGCTTATTCTAAAAAGAGAGTCTTTAAATATCCTAAAAATGATCATAAAAATGATTAGATTTAACAGATTGTCTCTGTATTGTAGTATAGAACTTCAGTCTTTAAACTACTGCCAGTCACCCAGTCTGTATAACTGTGTCCTCTATGACAAAAGTGCCTTACTGGCTATTATTATTACCCAGCTTATATTTTAAAGTTTACATACATAATTTAAACCATAAAACAGAAGTTGCTAGATAGGAACAACAAGACTCTTCCAGCTTAGTTGCAATTAAGTGGTATAAAATCAACTGCATTTTAAATACATTTGACATTTTTGCTAAATACTGCAGCATGCATAATTTCCCTATTACTATTGTCAAGTCATAAGTATTTTATGCTCCAAAAAAGAAAGTAAAAGAGAATGGTTTTGTTGCAAAAAGAAACTCATGCAAGACTGTTTGGTTTGCTTTAGTAAACTTTTCTAAATCTAATTTAGGGGATGCTGAACTCTTTAACTGGGGGCCCTATTTTATCTTCAGTTTCAGAGATAGCCCATTGTATGTAGATAATTGAGGGTAGAATTGGGCCCTTGGTATTTAAAATAGAATGAAAAGGGAATTTAGTAGATATCAGTTACACCAATGTTATATATGTTTTTTTAAGTTCCCAAATGTAAAGTAGATGCTTCATTTTAAGCCTGATTATTTACTATTCTGGAAGTGTTTTATAAATTACTTTAATTTTCTAACTTTTGATACAGATTATTGGAATATAAGTGCTTCATGTATAAAATTACTAGTGCTACTAATATAAAAACTGATTGTCTATTACTATATGTTACAGAAGGGTCCATAAGCATTTATCTCAAATAAGTACAGGTAAAATCACAAAAAGGCAATTTACAGGTTGAGAAATAAGAGAGAAGTAACTGTCGTTTTCACTTATCACATTTTTCATTTTAATGTGACTTTTAGAGATTTATCATTTTCATGCCAAAACCAAACTAATGTGAGCACATGACAGTCTGAGCTCTAAAACCTGTTTGCTTCTGCTGTGCAGAAATATTGGGAATGTATTGTTTAAATATCTTTTTGATAACTAAAATGTTTAATATTTAATGAAATTTGTTGTTACTTATTGTTTTACAGCTCTTGGGGTATGTTCTAATAAAGATTTAGATATAAACGAAGGATGCCTTTGTGCTGTTGCTTTTATTTACGTGTGTGGCTTTTTAGGCAAATACCTTCATGAAAACTCACTGCAAAAATATTTTAGTTAGATTTATACCACACCACACAAGTTCACCCATCTCATGTCCTGCGTGCCACTGACATCTTAATACATCTCCTTAAATAAACAGACTCCAGCAATTACCTGCAGATAGCACAACCCTGGCAGCAACATGATTATAATAAACCTCACCAGCAAAATCACTCTCAGAATGATGCATCATTGCAATGTGACGATTAGGAGTATTCAGCTCTTGACTCAATCCAAGAACTCGCCTTAATTTGATTTATTTACATGTGTTTTAGAACCTGTTTTTCAAGCCTCTTAGTATCTTGTACAACTTAAAAAAAATATTAAAGGATCAGTATCCATAACATGAAAGCTACTCGGCTGACACTAAAGTAAATGGGGGGTGAACTGAAAACCTAGAGGTGATAGGAAGCTTTAGTAGTATTATTTATATTGCACTAGTGATTAGATCTCTCAGTCAAACACTGGGGCACACTGCAAACACAGAACAGAGAGACAGATCCTGCCCAGAAGACCTTACAATCTTAAGTAAAAAGCGTAATGTCCTTATCATGAAAGGGATAGAAAATTCCAGTTAATATGGATGGACAAATTTCCCTTTAATAAAGTGGCAAAATTTCTGTGAGAAACTAAATAGGACAAAGCTCATAAGACCTGTGGCTCTTGCTGCAGCCTCAGGATCAGATCCAAAGCATTCTCATTCAAGGGATATTTGACTTTAGAAAAAGTGACTGAGGGGCAGGAAATGTTGGGTATGGACTGTTGTATTGTCCTCTGGTTTATTACACACAGTTTATTAAACTATGTGTGGGTATCAGACCCAATAATCACTGATTTTAAGAACACTGTGGCAATCCAAGATGGAGTCTGGAAACTGTCATCTTGTGACTCCATCTTGTGACCTTCTGTACACTGTCAGCCTGGTCTGGATAAAACTGGCCTGAACGGGTTTTACCCGCCACTGGGCAAGCCCCAAGGTTCCATCACCTCAGACTATTTCTTGCCTTTCTACTGATTGTACCATCTTTTCCCGCCATAGCTAATATAAAAGAACTGAGATCATAGGCTGATGGTGCCTGATCTTCACGCTCGCAGGGAAGAGCTACTGCCCTGCTGGGTTTGTTTGTTATATAGCTATTAGTCATCTACATTTACCCCTTCCCTAGCTGTGTAATAATATCCCCTAATACATTTACCTGTTTGTTTTGAACCTTATCTCTTGTCAGTTATATTTATTGTGCACCACACAAGGGGAAAGGGGAGGAAATCTGCACTAGTCCACCGGTGACAGATACGGCAGAGGGCCTTTTTTTGAAAAAAAAAAAAAGGGGGGGGGTCTTGTTTCTATTCTGATACCTACACCAGTTTACACATTCAGAGTTATCTTGGCTCCCCTTTGAGATAACAGAAATAAGCCCAAACCTGGGCATCTACAGAAGACATGTTGCAAGACCCATCTGTTTTCCAAAGCTTTCTCTCCATAGCAGAAGACTAGGAAACGCTAACATTTTTTAGATCCCCGTCTCCTTCCCCTCAAAAAAAAAAAAACCTTGAAGACCTTCTGGATCTTGGTAGATGTGAAGAGCCTTCACTTTCCATTGTCAAAGTTCCTGAGGCTCCTACATTTCAGAGCCTGCGGCATGCACGCTGCTGCCCCATTCTAGATGTCGGGATGCCTATGTCTCACCAACCCTAGAACAATTTAACAGGTGTAGGGTTGCCAACAGTCCCTTATTACAGGGGACGTCCCGCAGAGGTGCTGAAACTAGAGACAGCACCCCTAGCTTGAAGTGGCTTCCGTCATATTCAGGGATTACAGTTTGGTTCAATGGCTTTCAGCACCCCAACGATACAAATTGTTCCAGCACCCCCGACGTCCCTTCTCTTTCCAGCTCTGTACAACAAGATTGGGAGTTGATGAGTGCTGCAAAAAGCAGCAAGAAATACCCCTAGCAAATGTAGGTGAGAACTCCTTAGTAGTAATTATTATTAATATTATTATAATATCACGGGGCGGAGTGAGGCTGGAGTGCTAAGAAATCAGTCTCTTATTTTTGAAATACAATGTTGGCAACCCGAGGTGGAAGATAAGTATTTGGCTACCTATATCACATGCAGGGCCTGATCCTGTAGACAGCCTCTGCACACACCTACCAGAGCAGGCCCCATTCAGAACCTAGCTGCCAGAAGAGCAGGTGCTGCTGCTGCCTAACTTATGACCCTATGGTTGGAGCATTTGCCTGGGGTGTGTAAGACCCTGGTTCAACTCTTTTCCCCCCAACTCCTGAGGGGGCAAATGGCTTTGAGTAGAGGGTGTCCCACTTCTCAGGACAATACTCTAACTGTTGAGCTATGGGATAGTCTGATAGCCCTCAGTCTCTCTGGTTGAAGCTGTTCCATGTGGCATAATTAATGGAGCAGGGAAATGGACTGGACAGTCATTGGTTGAACCCTGCATGGGTACACAAATGTCTACCTGCATCCAATCTGTACACTGCTATCCACTAAGGACTTGTACATCAAGACCAGGGTGTTTACGAGTAACAGCAGCAGGCAAACTGAAACTGAAAAGGCAGCAGGCAGCCATGCATTCAGAGAGGAAAAGGAGAGAGGCAGGCAGGCAGGAGTCAGTCTGGTGGTGATGCTCTTGAGTCTGCACTAAAGATCCTTTTAAACAGAAAGAGGTGAGCTGGAAACCCTTATGAAATGCTTCTTAAACAGGACCTACCCAGAAAAGAAATCGGTGAGTTTAGAAACACAAACAAATTGCCAATTTCCCTTTAATTACAGAAGTAGAAGCACAAGCCCAAGAAAGGATCTATGACTGCTACAAACGAGAGAAGGGGCTGAGGCCTAAATTCCCCCACATTCAAGAGGGGGCTTAGGGCAAAGAGATCTGTACATGAGAGGATCCCTGGGATTACTCAGGCTGTGTCTACACTAAATCTTATGTTGGCATAATTTATGTCACTTAGGGTAGTGAATAAACTACCCGACTGAGCGACATAAGTTACACCAACATAAGCGTCAGTGTGGACAGTGCTATGTCGGCAGGAGAGTGGGGGCTGGAGTAGTTAAGCTGACGGAGAGCTCTGCCCTGACGGCTTAGAGTGGCTACATTAAAGAGTTTACAGGACCCCATGACACCCGGCAGAGGGGAAAGTAGGAAAAGGGACTATGGCTTCTCCTGCATTGCATTGTGAAAGCATCATCTGGTTATGAACTTGGTCAGGGACTCCATCTTTGTTTGCTCTGTTAAAGCACCTAGAAGACTTTTGAGCATAATAATAATAATAATTAATAATACAGCACCATGTATACTTAAGCACAATATTATCCATCATCTCTGAATTCAGCTGATGGATACCCCTATGTAATCAATCATCTTGGATTCAGATGCTGAAAGAGTGCCTTTGTAATATATCATTAGGGGATTTCAGAGAGAATGAGACCTGGTCCCCCATATATACAGAGTTACTTTTAATTAAATCTGCCTTTTTTTTTAACTACATCAGCATCTTTTTGTCTGTCAGGACTGGCTGTGGCTATTGATTGTTTTGTCCTGCATCAGAAAACTTCAAATGTACTGCAAATCTGCCTTCTTCCTTCCTTTTAAAGTATGCTTGTAAACAGACTTTCAGCCTGATGAGTTTTATATATCACATAGTTTTCTTAACATTCATATTACATTTAAATCTATCATTGGCTGCAGGCCATAGAAACTTTAATCCATGTCCAGATGACTTTTAAAGCCTAGTCTCATTTTCTCTAGATTATTGATGTTTTGAGCTGCAGGCTTTCCCTGGTGATTGTATTTCTGCAGCAAAGTTAGTTGCCGCTAAGTGCATATTGCCCAGAGGAAGCATCACTCCCTATTATCTTCTGCTAGGGTTGAGGTTGTAATTTGTGACACCACTTTGTGGGGCGCAGCATATGCCCTGCCACATTGCTAGCCAGTTCTCCTTGCTAGCATATGGCAGGGCCAGAGATATGGCTTCTCTTACTCCTCACCGACTCACTCCTACAGAGGAGGATCTGCACACTGTCTCTGTGCTCCCCAAGCCCCAGAGCTGTGATCTGGCTAGCCCTACTGCAGGCTGCAGAAGGAGGGGGAAAGTCCTTACTGACTTGCATAGCAATGTTAGGGCATAGCCTCGTGTGGGCCTTAGTAAAGACTTTTGCTTGACTCCCTTTTCATTTGCTGGTTGCAGAGGTGGGCCAAAAGCCTGATTCTGATACCCTCATTGCTACAAGCAATCCTTTTATAATGAGACTACTTGTGGAATAAGCATGGCAGCATTTGGTCCTAAATTTGGGATCAAAACACATCTGTACTCTACTGCATCTGCCTTTGTCTTGTTTTACTCTTTCCCATATACTACCCGGGCTTTCTTTGCCCTGTTACTTTACAGCTGCACATTGCTGTAGGGTTATTTCCCTCCCAGAAATCTACGTGTCTGCAGATGACTTGGGGAGGGAAAGGAAGAGATTGTTTTATACAGCATGGTATAATGCAGTTTCTGGTTGCCATCATTTTCTACACATCTGCCCAAGTCAGTTTCCTGTCTTGGATCAATTTTCATTTCATGAACTCCCAAATTCTCATTTCTGCTGGTTTGGCTTTGCCGGTGATCTCTTTCAATTTTGCTGCCTGAATCAACCCAAGTTTTTACCATTTGGAAAAGAATCTAAGTAGTCTCAGGGAAAAGTCTGATGTATAATTTATTCCAAATGATAACCTCAAAAGTCGCTCTCCCCTTTCTGTTGTTTGTTTGTTTGTTTGTTTGTTTTTATTTGCTTGTTTATACTTTATACAGCTACAATTCCTTAAGACAATTTTTGACTAAGCATTTCAATAGTTCATGAAGAATTTTTATTATTAAGCCCACAGATGTTCTATGTTGTGAAATCCCTTATGGCACTTAAAACATTGTAACCATTATAATGCAATAGTAACATTTAATGGTTCTTCTGGCATTTGAGTTTACAGAAGTAGATGTCCATTCTGAAAGCTTTAATACTATTTTGTCTCTTGTTGCATGTTTCAATTACTTTTTCTGAAAGTAACGACAAGCTATAATGATAAGAAAGTTATAACTTCACACATGTAAACAGATTAATTTCATAGACTGTATTTTCAAGCATTTCAGTGAATTACAAAGATATCTGAACAAACTCCTCCTATACAATTTGAAGATTATACTATGTAGTTTAAAAGGTAATTTCCCCAATAGATTTACAGTAGAGTTTCAGAGTTTAATACTGCTGCATTATTTTACATTTTATAATGCTTCTAATCCTGAAAGATCCAAATTCACTTTACAAACTATAATTAATAATAAAATGTTAAAACAGTATACTATACCATTGTACATACCATATTAATATAAAAATGTATGTCCTTGAAGTCCTGTCATTGTCATTTTAATAAAAATCAGTATTTCCACTAACAAAGATCTAAAGAAAAGAAACAGATGTACTGATCAAATGCACCGTCAGTAGAACGACTGGAAAACTGACAAATGTAAAACCTGATGTTTTATGGAAACAAAGTCAGACTGCAACAGATTTTTTTTTTATTCCACACTAGATATGAGCACATAATTTATAATGAAGAAAAAACTGCCCTTTGCCCCTCATGAGTCTTTCTCAAAGGCCTCTGTCTTGCAGTGTCTTGCAAACACTCAGCTCCTATAGAAAAGATGAGGACACTCAAGGCCTCAAAGGATTAAACTCTGTTTTAGGATCTGGCGATTCCAGTAAATGTTCATAAAAGTGCAGCCTTCATTAAAGAGAAATTGTAAACAGTTTCCCATATGGTACTGAGAAGGGCTAATGGGATAAAATGATATGTTATAAGCTAGTAATTGATTAAAGTTTTGATACAAAATGTTACTGTAAAGTGGATTAAAGACTGCAGTGATGACAGCTACATCTGCCTTGTCATCTTCTTTCACCCGTAACAGAAATGGGGACAGAGGAGAAAGAAAAGTACTTCCAAAGAGGACACCTCACAGCCTCTGGTGAGTGTACCCCATATGTATTTTTGGAGTCACTCATCTTTTACATTAAATTCATAACACAGAAAAACAACACGTGTGTTCCATTGCATATGGAATAATATTTTCAAGACCACTGAAGCCCAGTCTGGAATACTAAGCATAGTGCGCATCATTTCCCCCCTTCCCTTTCCGTATAATTGTTAAATAACAAGATTTGTTTGGGTTTTGAACTCTGAAGAAATAGAGCTAACTTGTTGACTAACACACAGCAAGTTTAAAAATAGTTTTGGAAGGTTCTGTCCACCCTAGAAGGTTTAACTGAAACGTGTACAGCAGAGAAAGCAATAGTATTTATTTATAACTAGTCAATTGCTCTTTGCCACACTACCTTTAAAGTTCCTGTTTCCATATTGCTGGCAATTCCACTGATTGCTTCTGAATGTACAGAATGCATGGCTGTTAATGGCGCTTATGCTCAGCACACTAAATCTTGCATGCTGTTTGAATTACATTTCTAATGATATTTTCCAGTTAATAGTTTTCTTGGCTGACCTACTAACTTGTATTAAAACTCAAAACAGTTTCTTGTGCTGTTTTAATATAACAACTTTCTTAAAAGCAGTGGCTTAATTTAAACCAGGAAAAAAAATCATCACTTTTTTTACATGCTGGTATATTGTTACGTATTCTAAGCTGATGTATTTTGGTAACAGGGTTTGTCTGGAGGAGGGTAGGAGCTCTTTTCCCATGGGGCCAACTTGGGAAATAATATTGGTGTGGTTTGTGATGGCAGCTGTTTATCATTTTTTGGGGGTGGGGGCTAGTTCCTGTTGAGATGTTGTGGGAGGGCTTTAAAAAAACAAACTTAGATCGCAATGTCCAAAACAGTTATAGCTGACACATGGTAATATATATTCCAAACAGGGAGAAACTGTTAGAGTAGGGTGGGGAAAAGTCAGAGGGGGAGTTGTATTAAGTGAGAAATATGCAGTTTTCATGCAGAAGAGGAATTTAAGTCAGCCTAATAGGGAGGCGATGCAGAGCAGTGGATAGGACACAAGATGGAGTCAATAGTTCTGGGTTCTTTCCCAGCTCTGCTGCTGATTTGCTGTGTGATTGTTTTGGGGGCAGGTAACGTAACCTCTCTGGTTTCTTAGTTTCTCCACCTGTAAAATGCAGTGTCACCACTTCTGGCAACTTTCTGGTAAGTCTTTCAATATTTAAAGTTATTTTAAGGCCCCAGCTGTTGGAATCAAGAAACTGCACAAGAATCTCAGCTTTCATTTAACCCCCCCCCATATTCTAGCCCTCATGATTGCAGAAAGAAGTGTAAACATGAGCAAATGCACCCTACAGATTCACAAACCAGAAGGCAAACAAAAAGAATCCAAAATTCATTTTATAAGTCTCATGATTCTTAAGTCAATTCTGTGATTTTCATGGCCTGTGTGGAGTCAGCGATACTAAAAATGGGGATGCTCCTTTGTAAAGTTCTTTGCACTACAGAAGTATGGCACTGTGTTAGTGCTAAGTATAGGATCACCAGACAACAAGTGTGAAAAATCGGGATGGGCGTGGGAGGAAACAGGAGCCTATATAAGAAAAAGACCCAAAAATCGGGACTGTCCCTATAAAATCAGGACATATGGTCACCCTAGTTAAGTATTGTTATTAATACAGAGCCGTCAATGTGCAGGGTATTTTACAATACCAAAGCAACACTGAGAGAGAGAACCATGTCACAGTCCCTTGTGAAGCTTGCAGTCTAAGAGCCTGATACTGATTAATTCAGTGGGCGCAGTATTGATATCTAAGGGCACAAATACATGCTGTATGGATTGTCAAATACAGAATAACAGAGTTGTGTACATCCATGACATGCAAAGGCCCCACCCACAATGAAAGTTAAATGTTCCCCATTCACTAATGCTGACAGATGTCTGCTCCACACACAGCTTTTGCAATGGTATAACTGTTGATTAGGGGTATGATTTTTTTTCAGTATAGTTATACTGGTTCAGTCCCTAATATGGACACAATTATACTGGTATAAACATGCCTTATACTTGTGTAGTGCTGATTCCCCTTCCCATATGAATATAAACATATTTTATACTGGTATGATTGTTGTACCACTTGAACTATACTGATATAGTTAAAGCAGTGTGTTTTTTGTGTGTAGGCAGGCCCTCCGTAAAACGTTCACCTTAGAATATAGAGGGGATTTCCCCCTTGGAGTGGGTCAATGGATAAACTGAAAACTCGGGCTCAGAAGCCTATTTCCCCATAACAGAAATGTGTTGTACTCAACAAAACATTTTGCATATCCCTCTTAATACAAAAGGACAGGTGTGGGGCATTTAGTATCTAAACACCGGTACCAAAAAAGAGGTTTATGGCTCCTGTTCAAATTCCTGAACCACTTTGATAGTTCGACAATGCAGTGAGGTCCTGCCCTGTAACTTGACTATATGGAAATAGCACTGTGGCTCACCAGGCTCTATTTTTGTTTTTTATTGTTTCTGTATTAGATTTGTTCAGGTTTAGGCCTCTTCAGTCTAAGTGACATTTCACTCTATCAGAATTTCCTCTAGGCAATTTCTGCTGTAATAAAGTTTGTTACATTTTTTTTTTAAAGTTAGAGAGTTCTTAAGTTTTGCTAACAATCCATTCATGCATCCAGCCCTTGGTGACTGTGATCCAGAACTCTGTTTGTCCACCATAATGCCATTTGGTTGCACTTTTTCTCATGTTCCACGCTTCAGCTATAGTCCATTTTCATTAGAACTGGATGGTGCTTTCATGATGCCTGTACAAGTTAGAATTTGGAAGAGATGAAGATGATTTAAACTTAACCCAGATAACACTGAGCTGATGCTGATTGGATGGATAGGTTTCTGGAAAGCAGGACAAGAATGGTGCCTTCCCCTTTATTGCAGGTGTGTCTTTCCTGTGTAAATCAGGTTCACAGTTTAGGGATATTTTTGGACCTGTGCTTACTGGAATAAACTGGAAGTGTGCCTGGTGGCTGGAACTGCCTTTAATATTAATAGTTTCTGCATTTATTACAATCTTTTCTGTCAGATGTGGATCTTATCAGGGTCATCCACATCTTTGAGATCCAGACTGAATTACTGTAACATGAATCCCATGGGACTGCACCTGAAGGCTCCATTATACAGAAAGCACTGGCTCAAAGTGTTAGCACATATTACTTAAATGCTCTAAAGTATATACTAGCTCCTTGTCTACTTCCACTGGCAATTTAAGCCTTGATTACTTTTTTAATCTGCAAAGTCTGCATGATTTAGGGTCTAGCTACATGTTTTTCTTCTGTGCACTGTTCCCATGATTAAGGTAAGCAGCGGTGCACTTGCTAACAGGGCCTGGCTTTAAACATCTGATGGCTTGTAAAAGGTTTTTCTTAGTGGGCAATCTGACTATGAAATCTGATTTACCAACTTCCAGAGCCCAGAGTTTAATCTTCAAGGCTTAATGCAAAGCCTCACTGTTCACTCAAGCTGCTGCCTGAAATGGATTAGCTGTGTAGCTAGGATTTCTGAAATAAGAAGTTGAGATGTTTATCCTTGGATCTGATTTAATATCAGAAGATAGCTGTAAGCGTAAGGCATATTCTCAGTGCTTTCAGTTATAGGCGGCACACTATGTGAGCACAGTACAAGCTGGAGGTTTCTGAGTAAATAAAGTAATTGGAGGTTTTATTTAATTTTTTTTTTAATTTAAATCCTTTATCAGTTTCTTCCACCTGAGTCCTTTTGCTCCTGGTTTGTGACCCTTGCTGCAGGAACAAGCTGCACTAGGGGAAGGAACTGAAGCTAGCAGTTCAGCAGAAGGGTTCCTCTCAGTGTCTCTCATCTTCTGACTCCTCTGGGAGAGGATCCATGCCCAGGGCTGAGGTCCAGGAACTGTCCTACAGTGTCTAGGAAAAGGGGCAGAAAGTAGCTGATAGGACTTGTGGACTACTCCTTTGATGTTTGAGGCGTGGAAAGTGGAGTAATGGCATGGGAGAGGTACTAAATGGGAACAGGAATCTACAAGAAGAATGTGCTAACAGGGAGAGGAGAATACATAGGCTATTGCTCTCTTACGTTAGTGACACAGAATCATAGAAATGTAGGTCAGGAAGGGACTGCATTAGATCATCTAGTCCAGCCTCCTCCACTGAGGCAGAACCAAGTATACATAGACAAAGACCATCCCTGACAAGGGTTTGTCCAACCTGTTCTTAAAAATCTCCAGTGACAGGGACTCCACATCCTCCCTTGGCAACCACTTCTTAACTATCCTTAGAGTTAGTTTTTCCTAATATTTAATGTAAATCTCCTTTGGTGAAGTTTAAGCCAATTGCTACTCATTCTACCTTCACTGGACATAGGGAAGGGAAGCAGCACTTCTCTTGCCAGTACTTTCCTTGCCCAGAAACTGCCTCCAGCCTTGGTACTTCCCCTTCTTCCACGTTTTAAAGAGGACTCTGGTCCTGTAAAACTCCCAACTGCTGCATGTGGGCTGTAGTAGCAACTGTGGTTTGCAACCACCCGCTCCCTCTACAACATGTGTTTTGTGGCCAATAGCCCATCTGTGCCCTTGGGCTGCCTATCACCCCTTAACGCATCTACAGTGGGCAGGCTGGGAGCCAAGATTAATGATGAGCAAGGAGCTGCCAAGTCCCTTGTACCCCCTCCCTGGCTTCTCTGAGACTGATTGCACATGCTGGACAGAGGAATGGGAGAGGAGCAGGGTTTCACCCTAAGAGAATGAGGATTTTTTTTAAATGTATGTACAGCGGAGTCACATCACAGGCACATTTAACTTACACAATTTTAACTATACACACGTGGCAAAACAAAACAAAAAAGAGAAAAACAACAATTTAAATACTGTACCTGTAGTACAGGTGATTCCGCCCACCATTCCACTCAATGAGCATTTGACTAGACGCAATTTTTGCCTCTGCACTGACTTTAGAACTTAACCTCTGCATAAGATATGACTCCCCTGTATAGCACTCATAAGGGAACGTCGGGCTTAGATTGATCTGTGCTCTGTCCCTTTAATGATTAGTAGTCCACAGAGAGGGTCAAAGGGGACAGTTTAGGGAATAGGGTGTGGTAATAGCAGCAGAGAGTAAGGTATCCTGGGAGGGATTCAGAAGCAGAGGGCCTTGTGCAAGCAGTAGGTATTTGTTTTGGGATTCTAAGCAGAATAAAACCTCACTTTTAAACTAGCCCTGGTGTAGGAGTGTGACATTCAGCAAGCCAGCTTGTGGAGGCTGAATTGAAGTGATCTGACCTCTAAGACTAAACTGCTTGTTAGAGAAGATGTTGCAAACAGAAAAGTGATCTTGAAAATAAAAGTTTTCTTTAGACACATAAGGGAAAAAATAATTGTTTGCAAGCACTATGGCTGGTAGAGAGTTAGACGTCCTTCATTTGGAAGTCAGAGGACTCCTAACAGGTAAAGGATGAGCATTTAAGAGAAAACTCCAAGCATTTCTGGGCCAGGGTACAGTACAATTGCTGCTAAAAGAAGTTTTACTTTAGTGAAGTGGTTTGTTATATATTTAAATAGTGAAGAGCAGGAATTGTCTAGGTTGCTGGAGTTCAAAGATAAATCTGAACAGCCAAAAGGACAAGGAACAGGGTCTGGACTGATACCTGGACTGAGCAACACCAAAGAGTTTTAAAGTAGCTGACTGATTGCCTAGGATGGCCACCAATAATAGGCAAATTTGGGATAGGCTTACTCTTCATCCTACATGTAGATATTTCCAGTAAGGGCTTAGGTACAGTCTTAATTCTTATATCAAAGTCAGGAAAGTAAATTAAGAGCTTGTCTACATGGAGACAAAGTACAGGAAGCCAGGTTATAAATCTACAGTGCACCAACTTGCCACACACTAACCGGATGCGTGGACCCTGCTACCAGGCACTAAAAGTTCCATAGTCCGCTTTGAGATACTTCTGTTATTGGTTATGGATCAAGAATATCAGCTAAAAATTATCCCCTTCACTTAGGAAAGGTGTGTCCGTTACAGCTATTCCCCTATTCCATTTTGTTTCCCCAGACTCCATTTTGTTTTCTGTTCTCCTGTGGCCGCCCTTCCCTGGCTGTTAAGTTGTTTACCAGGGCCACTGCCCTTCTCAAAGGGAGGGCCCCTTAAGTTGTTTAACAAGAGCCATTGCCCTTCTCAAAGGGATGGCCACTTGTGCTGCATGCTAAGTGGGACCACTGCCCTTTTCAAAGGGTTAGTCCTGTTATCACCTCGTTGAACCTGGGCTTGGTGTAGGGTAGGCAATGTCCAGAGCTGCAAGGCCTATTGTGGTTTTAAGATCCTGGGCATGAGTCATAGTCTCATGTGCTCTTGAGTCACCTATTGCACAGGACTATGTCCAGGCATGTCTCTGGGCTTACCTTCAGTTTTTCCCCTGTGCCCCCTCCCCTGTGACAGAGGGAGCCTATCAGGATTACTGGTGGGAAACTGCCCAAGTTTGCCTTTAAAACCAGACGTTTTTGAAACACACCTCAGAAAGGTTCCTGCATTGCTGCCTGGTCTGATCAGCCAGGGGTTCTGGGGGGTCCTTTCTCCGCTCTCGTTTATTTTGAGCGTTTTTGAAACCCCCCCCCCCCCGAAGAACGAATTGCTACCTGAGAGATCTCCTGATTATTGAGACTGTACCGAACCCTCCTTGCCTCTTCTGATGTTGCTGCTGCTTCTGCCTTTGCTGCTGCCTTGGGGACTGGTAAGAATCCCTCTGTAAAACTTTCTATACTTTTATTTTATTATTTTAGCTGCTGGCTCTGTTTCCCCAGCACACAGACTCAAGCTAAACCTTGGTCTGTGTCTTAAAACCTCTCTTAAACTACAGGGCTCTTTGCCACTGCTAAGCTCTGCTCCTGTGGGCTTTGCCTTGGGGCTCTCTGCTTTCAGCTGTATCCACCGCTGTAGCCACCATCCCTTGGCTTCCTTGGGAGCTGGGTCCTGGATACATACCACTCTGCCCTCTGTAACCTCCCCATAGCATAAGGTGCACCATAGGTCTTGTTGTTTTTTTTTAATTTAATAAGTTATAGTTTGTTAAGATTGTAGAGCTTGTAAGTTTCTGTGATATTTGTTGTGTTGCCTAATTGTTGGTTAAGATAAGTTTAGAAAATCATTGCCTGGTTGTATTCTGTAGCTGCTTGTCATTTTATATAAGTTTGATTAAGTTAGGGGATAGATAAGGTTTTTACTATTTGAATTTGTCTTCCCACTGCCCCAATCCCCCCCCCCCGAGCTCCCCAGTCACTCATTGCAGTCTTTCTGCTGTTTAAACTTGCAGCCTGTCTGCTCTCTGTGTCTCCCTGAGTTTAAATCTCCCTCTGTAGCACCTCTATCTTTGGTTTCTGCTCCACCACGTGCTCCTCTTCCCCCATCCCCTAATCTCATTCCTTTACCACTGCCTTTCTCTCTCTCTCTCTCTTTTAATCCCTTCCCCCACGTGTTCACCCCGCTCCTACTGCTGCCAAACCTCAATTGTATTACTGAAGTCTAGCATAAAACCCCATTGGTTACCCTTTTTCTCTCTCACACACCTCACATTTTATATTTACACCACTGTGACACATTTTTACCTAGAGTTGTTGGTTATTTAACACATTTTACCCATAACTGTTAGTTGGTTATATGCTGCTGTGACACACCCTTTACCTAGAAATTGTTAGCTACCTGTTACATTTATACTTCAGTGTTAGTTGGTTACCAACTGTATTGTACCCCACTATTGAAACCCCCTATACTAAAAGAACTCCCTCCCCAATTGCCTACCTTAACAAACCCCATACCCCTCACTATTAAATTTTCCCTGTTTTTGCATTTTCTTAATAAAGTT
Source organism: Gopherus evgoodei (assembly GCF_007399415.2). NCBI lineage: Eukaryota > Metazoa > Chordata > Testudines > Testudinidae > Gopherus > Gopherus evgoodei. The sequence continues at coordinate 89,505,886 of NC_044329.1, forward strand.
TATTTTGCACCCCACCTGTGTGGTAATTGCTCCCCAAGATCCCATATACCTGCAGGCAGGGACAAGGTGGAGTGTCTAACTCTGAAAAGGACTGTAACTGACATTTTGTTGATTGTAACTGTGCAAGATTTTGCTTAGTAGTGGTAATGATAACAAGCTTTTAACCTACATTTTTCACCACTGCAAGGCTGAATGCCACAGCACACTGGTGGGTTGCAAAGTTAGCTGACTAGTTTTAAAGTGAAATATTGTCCAAGGGAAATCTAATGTGGAAGCAGATGCTTTATCCAGAATGCCTCTTAATATGGAGAAATGACAACGTATGCAGGAGATGAGCAAAGATTATGTTAATGATCAGTTCTTGGATATAGAAGGAGATGGCAAGTTATCTTAGCAGCTATTACTATCACCCCTTTCATCGTAGAAGGCTTCTCCACTTCCATTACATCTAGCAGAAGTCCTATTCCATGAGAAGACATTTTGGCAGCCCAAAACCAAGTTCTGGCTCTTGCAAAAATTATTCACAAGTCCTTGGGGCACAAGCCTAATAATCAAGAGAATGGTAAGTTGTCTGCCATGATGCATGGATGGCATCTGTTGCATCTGGATAAAGATAGACTATTTCCTCAGAAAGAAAATCCTAAAAAGTATGTATGTTAAGAACATCACGAAGAGATGGGATATCTAGGAATAGAGCAAGTAATCCATCTCACCAGAGATCGGTTCCATTGACTGCTGCTGATGAGGGACATTGAACATTGTCACCAGAGTCTGTTCATGTGTTAAGCAAAAGAAACCTTAGCAGTCTGCACAGTTACAGCTGCACCCTTTGAGTTTGTATCAAACTTCTAAAATCTTTACCATCACTTTGCTAGGTCTGTCCATACCTACCTTACCAACAGTAAGTCAGGTGAGATTGTAGTAGACAAGATCTTCAACTACTGTTTAAATTGGTTTCCCCAAAAGGATTAATCATGACCAAAAAGTGCAGAGTTTGAACATATATTCAGAAAGTTAGAGCACTACTGGAAAATTTAAACCTCACACAACCCTTCACCACTCATAGGGAAATGGGCAAGTAGAACGGTTAAGCTAAACTCTTCTGGCTATGTTGAAGGCCTTGCTAGAAAAAAACAAATCAAACTAGAACTTCCTTAGAGTAATCTATCCCTATAGTTATACATGAGATGAAGCTACAGGAATCTCACCTTTCTATTTGTTATATGGAAGATTTTCATATTTACCCATTGACATCACATTTATTTAAAAAGACTTTGAATCTGCCTGAGGACCAAAAAAAAAAAAAGTTTCTTTTACCTAGGAACTGTCATCAAAATATTCTCAAAATACCTACTTTTGATAAGAATCATCCTCTTACCAAGTGAAAGGATACTTGTCAGGAATCTGTCAGAGAGAAGAACCAGGCTATTTGATTTTTTTCTTCCCAATAGGATCTTAATGTACTACATAAAAGGAAAGAGGATAATGCAAGTCTATGAAGTAAAGGCAGAAGATGGAAAAGGATGTTAGTTCTCCATTTCAGTCTTATTTTTCTGTGTCTTATTCCCCTTCAATATAATTCCATCTGCTAAACCACCATGGAGGAAAGACACAGAACAGGACAAACTAGTGAAGTAAAATCAAAATGAGGACAGGACTTCAGACTCCAGTGATTCTAAGAGCAGGAGTGAAGATCAAATACACTATCTGATGGTATCTGAGAAATAAAGATGTTGATCCTATACACGTGGAAACTGCTGATGAGACTGATGTGACATTCATATCAGCTGTTGAAAAGATGTGATTGGTCTCATTTTGGCAAGGAACTGAAACCAGAAGTGCACAAGCAGATAGATCACCAGAACAATCCACTAACGCTCAAGTTTGTCCATCTAGAGAAAGAAGCACCCCAAGACACTGATGTAAATATTGAGAGATGCTAACTGATCAGTGTCCAAGTCCAATCATCAGTCTGGTGAAAGTGCCATGGGATTAGCCTCATGTTTGCCAGATTCCATACCAATTACCTATTTCTGTATCTTATCCTGTATTCTATCCAAGATGGATGTAATAGTGGTAAATTAAGTGATAGTGACTAATGGTGAGGATATTGTCCTCAAATGTTTTATGGTTCTATATAATTTTTGTTTGTTTAGGAGATTTTTTTCACAATAGCTCACTATATGCTCCATGCCTTTGAGTTTTATTGTTGTACCATTTATTATATAAGAATTGTAATAAGATGAAAATCTTTGGGAATTTAAACTGTTCAGAACTGCCTTTCTGGTTGGATAATGGAGCTACTATTGCCACAGAAAATTCTTGCTTAATGTGAAATATCTTAAGAGATGCAGACGTTTCCACCATGAGTGTCAGTGGCTGTGAAAGATGAGAGACAGATTTGCCTGAGAAAAATTGTTAGTAGCAGTAGTCCATGCATTTCACAATGCTCAAAGACAGATGGATGGACTGAATATTCTATGAGTTAATGGCTACGTCAGGCCAACTTTACATTTATGAAGGGGTAGTGTAGCTCTCATAAAGAATGCCAGCAGTCTGTCCCTTTAAGGATTGGAGGCCAAAGGGGACAGTTGGGGAAGTAGGATGTAGTTGTAGTTTGGTGGGTGGTCAGAGATTCAGCAGCACTGGGGTTTGTGCAAGCTGTTTGGTGGGGTTTTTATTTTAAAGTTTAATAAAACTCCAGTTTTAAAGCCATCCCTGATCTGGGAGTGGAACATACAGTTTATCTAAATCATACCAAGTGTGGAATACAGTAATGACCTTCCCCAAGGAGTGTGACTAACTATTGATGATAAGCCAAAAGGGGTAGACCAGTCATTCTCAAACTTTTGTATGGGTGATCCCTTTCACACAGCAAGCCTATGAGTGAGACCCCCCCCACCCCTTATACATTAAAAACACATTTTTTATATTTAACACTTATAAATGCTCGAGGTGAAGCAGGGTTTGGGGGTGGAGGCTAACTGTTCACAACTCTCCACATAATATCCTTGCAACCCTGGAGTAGACTAACGAATAATAGGATAAGAGAGAATGTAGGCTATTACTATAGACTTCATTCTGGGAAAGTTAATAAGTCTGTAGAATAGTCTCCCAAGAGAAGTCACTGAGGGGCAAGGGCACAGTGCATTACTCATTTAACATCAGAATAGGCAAAACATGTGGTAAAGTAGGGATCAATCCTGCAAGCACTTAGAGGACATGCTAAATCTTTGCATTTGACTTGTGCTTCCATAACATCAGTCTACAGGTGTATTTTCCCAAAACCAGCAAAGAATGACTATAATTGTGAAGCTATAATACGTTTGCACTGCCATGGTTAGAACTGGAAAAATATGTACATTGTTTTCAAGGAACGTGCACTCTTATCACAAACATACTCCACAGTTTGGAGATATAAAATTCCAAGTAATCTGAGTAATGTAAAATTGTCTGTGTTAGATATACTTTGACAGAGTTTTAGTTCTTCAGCCACCAGAAGTAGAAGAGATCTTTACCCTACAAAGGCACAAATTTCCAAAGCATTGATTGAGAAACACAGATACCTTCTATATTCCCTCATGTCTAGAACTACCTTGGAACAGACAAATTCAGACATGTGCTATACTCTGCATACATGCTTAGTTGGAGCCTGGTGCAGAATTTGTCACTCTCACTCCTGGCTCAATTTCACTGTAAAAGGTAGCTTTAGTTAAAACAATGCCTGCCAGGGCAACACTTAAAAGAAAGGCTGGGGGCTGAAGAGACAATTAAGGTTATCATTCTGCCTCACAGTTTGAAAGAGAAGTCTTATTCTCAGGAAAGCAGATGTTCGATCCAGGTATATCATTTTATTCAGAGCCTCAGTCCTGAACTACCTCTGCCCTACTACTGCAACCCACGGCCACTTATCTGCCAGCAGAAATGCCCGTTGAGAGAGTACAGCATGGCCTAATGTTGTGGACACTCACTGTAGAGAGTTGGTGAGAACAAAACATTGGACTCTGTTAAGTGGTAAAGAGCTACTGCACTAGTGTAGTGTCCACTTTATCTACTGAAAGGTGAGACTTTTTTTTAAACCAACGGGAGGAAAAAAGAGAAATGAGTCTAAAGTAGCAAAAATATAAACCTGAAGTCGAGTGTGAATCAGTTTATTAACAAGTTTATACACACGCTGAGAAAAAAGTATGATATATTAACCTCACAAACAGCATATCTAGTTTTATAGTTTTCTGTCACTAGATGTCGCTGTTTTGGGGGAAGGTTCTCAATGTGCATAGCTAAACCAAGTGAATAATTGGAATAACCTATTTTGATTTGTCTTTCCTGTTTAAACAGAACCATTTAAAGATAACTAGGGCAAAGTTTTCTTAAAGAAAAGATTTTTATTAAATTGCACTATTAATTTGATTTATTCTACAGATTTGAGATTTTTAAAGATTAAATTACCAAAATATTGTTTATGAAAAGCCTATTAAGTTATTTTTCAGCTTCTTTGGGGAGTTCTAGAACAGCTACGAGTTTAAGAAAATACAAAAGGGTTAAATATTTAAGATTAATAACGCCAAGAGTGACAAAAAATTCCAAGGGACAATACATTGATATTACCTAACAAATCACAACAGTGGCAGCTACGCAGGGAGTCAAGTTAAAAAGTTGACAAGGGATAGATTACTTAGAACAAACTTGCAAGCTCCTTTCCCTCCTCCCCCCCCTGTGAAATTTGGATTAAGATTGCAAGATTCAGATTAGGGAATGACTCTTTTCCCCTCCCCTCCACTTGTCTATATGGTGACTAGAAAACACTCATGCTCAGAGCCTACTCCTGCTCCTGTACAATTCAATGGTGCAGGATCAAGTCCTCAGTTTCTCAGATACTGAAGTAGAATATTAACACAACAGCTTAAGTATTTGTGCAAAAGAGTTAAAAGTTTGCACCTTAAAAAAGCATAACTCCCTTTTAACATTAAGAACTGGTATGTTGAATACTATAAATTTATGGGTCATGATTTGTCTGTATTACACAGCATCAACTTCATGACATTTTAGGGTAGGTGAGTAGTGGTTTAAGGTGGGTGCAGGAAAGACGATAGGGAGAAACTAGGCAAAGAAGGAAGGACAATTGTCTCTATGAAGAATTTGTGAATGTTTCTGTTTCTTCCCACAGAGAAGTTTTGTGAATTTTCTGTGCCTACAGCTCTCACATTACTGCCCTTCCAATAGCAGGAAGCAGCAAGGGGGAGATCTTTCCAGAATGAGAATACAGCAGTAAGGGCAACTGAACACCAGTGACTGCAAAGGCCAGACCTTCTTTCAGGGAAGCAAGCACTTCCAGTCCCAGGCCATAGTGAAGGCTTGAATTATGAGATTTCTCCTCAGCAATGCTACCAGACAAAAAGATGGTAGCCAGCTGGAGAAATTCCAAAACTCGGGGCAGAACAGGGTGCAGAATTTACATGCTCAAGAGGAGGCCTGCAGGAGGCAGTGGCTGCCCTGCAAAGCTTGAAGTCTTGCTGAAACTGCCAGCATCCACGCCATAATTTTTCTAGCCTTGCATATAGACTGTTGCTCAAACAATAGCAGCAGCAAATGTGAATTCTCCCTCCCCAGAGCCTTTTGACTTGGGTATGAGCTTCCGAAGCTAACTCTGTTTCACGTCAATGAGATGGTGACCACTGAAGTCAACACTAGGAGCTGCTTCAGCAATATCCTCCTCCTAAACCAGATTATAGGGTCTTTGCTGTTTCTCATTTACTTCACACATAGTATAAGAAGTTTGTTTTGAACAATTCTTCATTCCCCACCCAAAAAGGTTTACCTAGTATTTTTTCCCCTCTCCACAGAGGATACTGGGCAGTATTGTGCTCTGCAGTGCAGGTATGCATTAGTTATAGTTTCATTTTGTGGAATATGTTTGAAATATTTCAAACAAACAATGTAAGCTTATCAAAAGATTTAAGTTAATTAACATTACTGCATAATCCTGAGGAAGGCCGAAGTTAACTTCATTTAGGTCTAATGTGCCTACTTTTACAAGGGGCCTTGTCTTAAAATTGAAGATTAAAACTATGCTATCCTTTATAATTACTCATAATTCAACCAGAAACACAATAACGTGTTTGTTTAGCGTGCTGCAACAGAGGGTTTATTCAGCTCATTTGAAAATATTTGCAAACAAAATTTATTTTGCCAACTCACAGACATAAGCTTTAAAGTATAGGCTGTATATAACTCAAATACAGGTAATACTTTTTATAACAATAACTTACAGATACAAACTAATGATAAACTACAATTTCACAAAGAATTGTAAACATTTTGCACAATTATCAGTCCTTTCTTTTAGGCAAAGTGCTCTTGATGATGAATAAATTAACAAATACATAACTAGAGTGACTACTTCCAGACAATACAAAAAGGTGTTTAATAAGCCTTGTAACAACATAGTTATTTACGCAGAATCCATACATACTTACGTACTTGGGCAGCAAAATGGTCTTGAAAATGCTTTGGATGTTAAATAAAAAAATGTACATTAATATCTTTTCAATGATATTTTAATACACAATAAATGACTCTTAAGAGTACATCCTTACTAGCTTTTATCCCTGAAAGAAAGGAATTAGGTGTGACTTATTGGCAGTTGTGTCATTGAATGGGGTAGCAAGGGCTGGAGTCCAAGTGCTGTAGGTGGAATGAGCTAAAAAATAGAAAGATTTATTGGTCAACTGCATTGAAAGGAGAAAACTTGCAAGCTAGTAAAAAAAGACAGACAGACACTGTACTATGACGAGTGTGCCACAAGGTAGCTGCACTAATTTCACTAACCTCAGCAAGGGCTCGTCTCTAGCACACTGGTTCTCAACCTTTCCAGACTACTGTACCCCTTTCAAGAGTCTGATTTGTCTTGCATGCCCCAAAGTTTCACCTTCCTTAAAAAACTACTTGCTTACAAAATCAGACAAAAATACAGAGAAGTGCCAACAGCACACAATTACTGAACATTGCTTACTTTCACTTTTAACAGAAAATTATAAATAGGCTTGTCTGAAGAAAAGCTTTGCCCTCCGGGGCTGAAGCATGTAACAACTTTGTGGCCCAGGCCGTTGCCCTGCTTGTCATCCCCTACTGCCCAACTCTCTGCACTTGCAACCCACCAAAATGCATCCCACAACCCCCTGTGGGCTGCAACCCTCAAGCTGAAAAAACCCACACTCCTAGATGAGTTGAGTACCCCTGGAAGTCTTGAGTACCCCCAGGTGTACAAGCATCCCTGGTTAAGAACCATTGCTCTAGCACAGTTACAGGACCTAGCCAGTTTTAACGGCATTAATGATTGTTCCAACTTCTTCATTCTGGGTCACAAGCTGTTAGTGCCATTCCATCCATGCATATTATCCTGCAGCTTGAGAAGGGAAGCAGACTGATCCTGTCTACATGGCAGATGCAACCATCTCAGGAAACCTGTTACAATACAATTGTTCCCTAACCTAATTATAAATATGATTCAAATTTGTGTGTGTTGAAACAACTGAAATCCAGCCTACATTACAACCTGGAACTAGATTTTGGTAACCTGGTTCATAGGTTGCTGACTCCACAGGTGCTTTGGGGCTGGAGCACCCACAGGGGAAAAATTAGCGGGTTGCTCTGCACGCACTAGCAGTGAAGCTCCTCCCCCCTCCCCTGAAGCAGCTGGTCCCCGCTCCTCTCCCTCCAGTGCTTCCCCCACTCCCCTGCTGCCTTACCGCTGTTGGCAGTGCTTAGGACCTTTCGAGAGGAGAGAAAGGAGGGGGGGCCACAGCATGCTCTGGGGAGGAGGCGAAGAAGAGGCAGAGAAGAGGCAGGGCAGGGGCAGGCACTGGGGGGAAGGGGGTGGAATGGAGACCAGAATGGGACGGGGCTAGGGTGGGAAAAGGCAGGGTGGGGTGGGGACTTTGGGGAAGGGCTGGACTATGGGGATGAATAAATTAACCAGAGGCAGGGGTTGAGCACCCACGGGCAGAGGGGAAGTCAGCACTTATGATCTGCTTTGGAGATCACTGTAATAGCAAGGTTTTCTCTGTATGCCAGTGGTAGAGAGAGCTTTAGTCTGCAGTGAGTTGCTAAATGTTCCACTAATCTCTAGTACCTCCTTTCAAGTCTTCAAATACAAAATTCAAAACTAAAAAATTAAAAGTCTAAAAATCCTGAATTGGAAAAATAAAAAGTGTTTAGAGTAAACACTCTTCATTTATGATTAACTAAAAAATGAGCAATAATTACATTTTTAAATTAACAGCACAAATCAAGTGTGTTTAATATAATTTCTCATCACCAGCATTATTAGTATGTAGAACGGTGGTTTTCAAACTTTTTTCTGGTGACCCAGTTGAAGAAAATTGTTGATGCCGCGACCCAACCGGCTGGGGATGAAGAGTTTGGGGTGTGGGAGGGGGCTCAGGCTGGGTAGAGAGTTGGAGTGTGGGGGTGAGGGCTGCGGGGTGGGGCTGGGAATGAGGGGTTCACGGTGTGGAAGGGGCCTCTGGGCTGGGACAGGGGGTTAGGCTGCAGGAGGGGAGTCCAGGGCTATGGTCTGGGATGCAGACTCTGGGGTGGGGCCAGGGATGAGGGGTTGGGGTGGCACGAGGGGAGCATTACCTGGGTTTAGGGGGGCTCAGGGCTGGGGGCAGGCGATTGGGGCATGGAGTTACCTCAGGTGGCTCCCAGTCACCAGCACAGCGAGGTTGCTAAGCAGTCTTCCCACCCATCCTCACACCACAGACTGCACTGCGCCCCGGAAGCGGCCCAGCAGCAGGTCTGGCTCCTAGCTGGAGGCATGCAAACAGCTTCACAGAGTTCTCACCCACAGGCACCACCCCCACATTGGCTGGTACTCAGGTGGGGGCAGCACAGGACACCCCAGGGGCCCCCGGGCTGCTGGCCGCTCATAGTGTCAGAACAGGTAGGGACTGCCTGCCTTAGCCAGCAGCACTGCCACTGGGACTTTTAAACGGCCTGGTTGGTATTGCTGACCAGAGCCACCGTGCTCTAGTGCCTTCCATTCCATGACCCAGTAACTGGGTCATGACCCGCACTTGAAAACCACAGATGTAGAAAGTACAACAGTGATTCTTTAGATCCAAATCCTCAGCTATGCTAATACAACAAAGGGAGCAGCTACAGCACTAGGTAATAGGTAGGGTCCCACCGAATTCACTACCATGAAAAACACATCATGAACCATGAATCGTGTCTTTTATTTACTTTTACCCTATTACTATACAGATTTCACAGGGAGACCAGTGTTCTCAAATTGGGGGTCCTTATCTAAAAGAGAGTTGGCAGAGAGGTCATAACCATATTTTAGGGGTGTTGCAATATCACCACCCTTATTTCTTCACTGCTTTTCAGAGCTGGGCAGCTGAAGAGTGGTGGCTGTTGAGTGGGTGCCCAGTTCTGAAGGCAGCGCCCCGCCAGCCATGCAGAAGTTAGGGTGGCAATATGATACCATGCCGCCCTTACTTCTGCACTGCTCCTTTCAGAGCTGTGTGGCTAGCGAGTGGCAGCTGATAAGAGCTCAGCTCTGAAGGCAGCAGTGCAGAAGAGTGGCAATACCATACCATGTCATCCTTACCGCTGCGCTGCTGCTGCTGGCGGCAGCACTGTCTTCAGAGTTGAGCTCCCAGCCAGGAGTAAGGGTAGCAGTACTGCAATCCCACCCTCCACCCCCCCACACACACACACCAGAGACACAAAAAACCTTGTGACACCAACCCAGCTGCCCTGCCCCCCCCAACTCCTTTTTTGGGTCAGGACCCCTACAATTACAACACCGTGAAAATTCAGATTTAAATAATGGAATTTACAATTTTAAAATCCCATGGACCGTGGAATTGACCAAAATGGACTGTGAATTTGGTAGGGCCCTAGTAATAGGTATTAAGAGATGTTAAAGAGAATACTGGAAATGAGAAGTGATAGATTTTCTTTACTATACTATATTACATTACCTGATAAATCCCTCTGCTTCACCTACAGAAAGCATGATATTTTGTACTTAGATCTGAAGAGAGTTAAGTAAGTTACTGTACCTACCATCCATGTATGTATGTAGAGCAGTTAACATTGTCCCATCTTGGGGTACATATGCCGAGTATGCCATTTCTTCTAACATTGGTGGAGACAGCCTAGACGGGCTGAACTGCTGTGACAGGACGCAGTCGATGAATGATTAGGACTACATGTTTCTTATGGCGTGCTCTACAGTTTTGAAACCACACCTGAAAAAGGAGGAAAATGTAAATCATGTTTGATTTCTAAATTAAATGTAAAAATTAAATACAATCCTCAAGTTATAGTTCAACTGAAGCTGATTCAGTGTCAGGGTCACAGAGCACATGGAACTGTGACTAGATCACCATTACGTTGCTGACCAAGAATGTTGAAATATCCTTGGTATGCCAGGTTGGATTTTTTTTTAAAGTAATCTAGTTTCCATTTTAAAAAAAAGTTTGACCCTTTAGCCAGGGATTATAGAAATCAGCCATTCTTACAGAAATATTCTGTGAAGTTTTCAACCCAGGGAAGAATGAAAAGAGAAAGGAAAGCCCTTACACTATGGTTGGATCACAGTGGTATTGTTTAATGAAGATGGATCCCCCAACACAAAATTTGATCTGGATTTGAACTTCCTTTACGTTTTAGATAGCAGGAGGATAGATTTTAGCTCAGAACCCATATCTAGGTTGATCAGTAGATGTCCTCTAAATCTTAGTGTTTGTACAGTGTATTGCAGCAGCTTTGGGGGAAGTAAGTAAATGTAATTAAATCTTGCTCAAAAATGAATCAATGTTTCATTTTTCTCTCTAGCAAATTTGTATCAACATAACATTAATTGAGAGTTTTTTTAAAAACAACATAAAACTCATTGAGGTGTCTGCATATTGTATCCCCCATCCCCCCGAAGTGATGAAAAATGTACTGTAGGCATCTAACAGATATGGGTTATTCTAAACAATCTTTGCACGAAAGATTTGATCTGCAGTTATGTTTAAACTACCAGATTAAATCTCTTTCCAACTAAGGAATTCGCAATTTTCTTACTTGCGTACTATGCACTTTGAGTAACTCAGGTTTTGTATAACTTGGACTTTGTGTTAGTGATAGTAAAGTTAGTACAGTCACCTGTATCACACGCCTGCTCAAGCCGGTTCTTTTCTGCCAGTTTTTGGAGTGTTTGTGCAGCTGGATTGTTGTCTTGAGCAAACTGTGCTTGCATAACCTGAAAAGGTAAGAGGTTGGTTTCTTAAAAAAAAAAAAAATAAGTATTGCGAGTGCTAGCAAAATCAAGATCTAGATTACAAGGCTTCTCTCAAATTCATGGTCATATCCTTCCTCAGGGTAAGGGAATAAATGCTCTTTAACCCCCAAGCATGTTGTCCCGTTTATCTTTTTAAAATCATCATTTTCAGAGATAATCCCTTACTCAGAGTAATAAAACGGCCTCATTCAGACACTTAGAATTGGAATAGGCATTTTTCTTTGTTCTGGTTTGCAGTACTGGCGGGGGAGGGGGAGGAGAAGAAATGCAGGTATGATGACTGCACTAGAGAGGGATTATGGCAGAGAATTCACCGCAGACTAACTTAAATGTTGTCAGATAAAGTGTATAAACTGCAGACCAGTGAATACTAATAGGGGCACAGATGAACTTTCCATGGTTGACAGGTTCAAAAAGACCAATCAGTCTAGGTCCTGTATTCTAAAGAGGATTCCCACTTAATTTCTTTTACAGCTGCCCTGAAATATGTATGTAATTTTGAAGTCCTGAGTTTATGCAAATTTACCTGTAATCCTCTCTGTATACTACACAGGCTGCATATAACAGACCTACTACAGACTAATCTCACTAAGCTATGTCAGATATAGCTCAGCATAGGATTAGGGTGGTATGGTGCAATGCTTTGAAAACTGAAAAACTGATCGTTTGTCATTAAAAATGAATGGCATCTTTTGCAAAAGTGAATGTCAGTTTAAACTTGGGTCTTGACTAAATTCTAATTTTGGGCCTAAATTCGTCCATTAGCTTCAACTGGAATAATAAATTTCACTTTCTGTCGCTAAACTGTGCATCATTGGAGCAGTTTCTTTTTAGAGGAGTCTGCATTTTTGTAGTGGCAAATAATTCATATGCTCAAACTATATAGTTTGTAAAGCACTTTGGAGTCCTTTCATATGAAAAGACTCCAAATTATAAAGGTGTGAGAATTTGCCTAATCTAACAAAGTGAAACTGCATGGCCTTTTGCTGGTGACTCTGTAGTGGCATAAAGGAAAATTTAAATTTGCTCATTTTGGACTTTGGGGACTAATGATGGCATTGCCATGTATGTAGGGTTACCAGATAGCAACTGGTAAAAACGGGACAGAGGTGGGGGATAATAGGCACCTACATAAGAAAAATTCCCCCCCAAAAATGGCACTGTCCCTTTAAAAAACTGGACATCTGGTCACCCTACACATATGTGTTTGCAAACTTTCATAGCATGGACCAAACCGAGTGTTTCACGGACCACTTCCTCTCTCTCATTCCAATATCATGAACAGGGGCAGCTCCAGGCACTGGTGCAGAAAGCGCATGCCTGGGGCGGCAGGCCGTGTGGGGCGGCATACTGGTTGCTGTGAGGGCGGCATGCCTGTGGGAGGTCTGCCGTTCTGGCGGCAATTTGGCAGCAGGTACAAAGGTGCGGGACCTGCAGATCATGTGCATGCATGCTGCCACAGGCCGCCTGACTGCCATGCTTGGGGTGGCAGAAAACCTAGAGCCACCCCGATCATGAACCAATTCCTCTCCTATGGATACTACCATAAAATTCCAGTGGCAACTATAGCAATTGTTTCCATTGAGAAGTATGGCACAAAGCGGCTCACAAGAGTTTTGTCTTTTTTGAAGCAAGGTGTAATCACACCTCCCCAATTTGGATATTCATTTAATGTCCCCTTTCCACATGTTCTGTTTCTCTTAAAAAACATTAGACAGGTCAGGCCTGTTACCAGTCTAGCTCCGACGGACAGGTGGTTTGAAGTTGGGTGGTGGTACTGCTAGATGACGTACTTTTGTTTCATGGTGTGAAGGGAACATTTTGTAGGTTAGAAGCAGTCTAAACTAGCGGGTTCTCTTCTTTAGCTCCTCCAGTTCACGTAAGAAGTTGTTGACATCTTGTAGAGGTGAATCCAAAGTAGAATGGTTTAAATCAAGATTTAGGACAGCCTTAGAAACAGAATCACCTATTTACTACATCATATAGCCCTGAAATACCACCTTGATTATATTCTGCAGTCCAACACTTTAGATACAGATAATTACCCACTCCATTTGACCCACACCAGCATTTAGATTTGCCAGTGAGTTTGCTTTGAGTATGAACAACAATAGAACCCAGAGAATAGAGCATAAGAGACTTTATTGATAAAGGACTTTGGTTTATACATATTACCTTTTAAATGGTTGTGGAGATAGAACGATTTTGCCCATTGGATATTACCACATATAGCAAAACTGAAAATTGACTAAACATTCCACCCATCCCTCTAAGATTTCATAAACCGAAGCTATAAACCTGAATCTATTCTATAATTTGATTTAGGTCATTTACAGAGCTAATATTTTACATCAGCAGCTATTTTCTAGTTTGTCTGAAATAAAAACTCATTCTGTCACTCAGAGTTTTATATGAAAAAAGAGATAGTTTCTTACTTGTTAATTGGGTTCTCCATGTCCCAATATGCCAGCCCATATTGTGAGTATAAGTCCTCCTACCAGCAGATGGAAACAGGAAAAAAGTAAAGCTCTTGTGAAGTCAAAGTTTGTAAAGTGCTTTGAATACAGAGCACTACGTAAGAGTCAATTACTATGTTATTCCTCCTATAAAGGCAGTTAGCTGGATGAACCTCTTCAGACTTCCTGAGCATTAAAAATTCTATTCTGTTCATATTAAACTCCATAAAAAAGTTTAAGGGAGAATATAGTCCCATCTTCACCAAACATGAGAGATGGCAGGATGGGATGCCTAGGCTGACTGAGAATACTACCTCTCAATTTTCCACCTATTGAGCGTGAACATGAAAAGCACCTTCCAATTCCAAAACAGGCATGTGGTGGGTACCAGAGAAGAATAGATGGATGGATTAAAACATCTATAAACCTGGATTTCCCACATCAGGTCTCTTTAGTGATATAAAAGGGTATGCAACACACACCCAGGGAGTTGCTTTACATATTTCTGGAAAAGAAACATTCCCCACATCCACAATCTCCATAGAAGCACTTGTCAAATTGTCTCCTAGTCAGAATAAAGCTATTTATACCTGCCACCATGTGCTGCTTCAATGCATTTTTTAAACCAGAGGTACGGTGAAGCATTAGAAGCTGTTTTCTTTCAAAGTTAGATAGAAGGAAGCCTTAATACGCTTGATACAAAGATAACACTGCATGTGTTTTTTCATGGCTCCAGAGAAGCTTTCTGACCCAAGAGGAAAGACCAAGCAGGGCCAGGTGCCTGGTGGGATAGAAAAATCTGAGCCCAGATCAAAAGATCGTATCTAAGGTAGAGGTGGTGATTTAGAAAGAAGCATTAACTCCAGAAGCCAAGGACAATGCTAAATTTAGAAAATGCAATCTTCACAAAGGCTCTGCCCTTCGAGGTTAAGGGCAAAGTACGCTAAGGTTGACTTGGACAGCAAAAAAGTCATTCAATCCTAAATATAATGGGCCCTGAAACCTGAAGAACATTCCTCTATATCATCCTGAGGAAGTAGGATACCATCAGTTTAACCTGAGAGGGGGCTTAAAAAGTTTCATTTGCAGCAATTCAGAAAGTGTGCTGATTAGCACAATTCCTATTCTCTTGGTGGGTTCTGGCTCCAGCTCAGCCAGTTGCTTTGGACTTCAGAATCTTAGAAGTGTGAATAGCAACAAGAGAAGGGAAATTTCTTCTTGCCAAGAAGAAGAGTACAAGATACTTCTTTGTTCCCTCCTCCCCCACATTGCTGATATATACAGTCTACATATTGCATTTCTGTTTGGATTATCACTGCCTACTCCAACTTGGGGCAGAAATGGCAAAGTGGGTTTTTGACAGCAGACAGAGACCAGTCTCCACCAAGAGCCAACTGCCACATTACTATGCCTTGGCTTAAGTGCTTCATGTCCACTACCACCACTCTATTGGGCCGCTCTAGGGACAATTCCTACTGAATACTCTCTTTTTACAACTGCCAAGGAAGGAGGATAGGCTGGCCAGAGTGAACTCAGATCAAGGCAGCAGAGGAGCCAAATTTAAGAGTGACTACATGTAAAAAGCTTGCTAAGCATACTGTATCAGGCTGTTTCTTTAAGAAATCCAAACCACCAATAAGAGCACACTAGACAATAATAGTAAAGCACTGTTAAGGAACTGATTGTATCTTTGGTTTCAGAAACTGAGTCTGCAAAAGAAGCGTCTTGCTGACCTGAGTATCAGACCTGACCCGAGATATAGGGGCAGCTCCAGACACCAGCACACCAAGTGCATGCCTGGGGTGGCAAGCTGCGGGGGGCAGCCTGCCAGTCGCCGTGAAGGCAGCAGTCAGGCTGCCTTCAGTGGCATGCCTTCAGGAGGTCTGCCGGTCCCACGGTTTCGGTGGCAGTTTGGTGGTGGGTACGCCGAAGGCATGGGACCGGCGGACCCCCGCGCAGGCTTGCTGCTGAAAGTCACCTGACTGCTATGCTTGAGGCAGCAAAATACATAGAGTCACCTCTGCTGAGAGAGACATGAATTACTGGAGCTGAAAAAGATTCTCAATCATTTGCTTCAATTTGTCACTCAGACACAGAGTTCCCAGAAAAAACTGCATCCTACTCTGTACCAGGCACATATATGCTTCTGATTCTACCTGCAGCAATCCATCAGTCAGGTCAGGGATGACAGAATGGCTCTATGCAAGGAGAGACACAGTAAGGACTACCATTTTGTCTTGGTGATTCTGGACAAGAAGACAAGGACCTAAATGTTCAGTGCTGACTCAATGAAAAACGGAAAATGTGTTACACCATGTGCACAAATATGAAATGGGACACAAAGGGATGCCACCTTTGTAGCCTGTAGGAGCTGGAGTCTATTCCTGCTGTTACCCCTGTAATGATTGGGTTGACACTGGTCATAGATTTTTGTCTTGAGAAGGCCAAATCAGGTTTTTCCTCAAAGATCAACTGATCTGAACTATTCCATGACTGAAAAGCTATTTATTTTCATGGGGGATAGGGACCAGTGAACAACTTCACATCAGAGACTAGGTCCAAAGCTGTACATCTTAGTGGGCCATAATCAAGGCAGTCACGATGCAGGAGGAAGTGCCAGTGACAGAGGAGATTCAGCCAGCCAGCCTCCTTTAGAGCAGACTTGACCACACAAGAGTTTTGATTCATCAGCCCCCACAACACGCAGAGTCTCCCATCTCATCATAAGAAGTATATCCACTGACTGAGCTGGTATAGAGGGATGTTGGAAAATGCTTCATACTATACAGTACGTCCAAACCAAAAGAGTAAATTGTGACCATGATATTCTCACACTGCTTAAGTTTCAAATTCACTCTTTCAGTATTTCACTTTGCCCCAACCCCACCCTCTCTATGAAAATATATTTTTGACCTAAAACAGGTAGCACTGAGTAGTGAAATGAAGATTCTGAAAAAATAAGCCAACATTCCACTCTTAAATTTAGAGGAGAATATGCTTTAATAGGTAGAGTCAAGATCTGAATGTTTTGAAAAAGTCACTTAAGTGGGTGGAGAGAAAAAGCAAGGAATACTCATTTGACAGTCGTCATCAATACTTGTTTTATAGGTCACACATATTTACAATCTTCCGTATACTTAAGCATATCAGAGAGAGATTGGTCCTTCCTCCACAAAAGACAAACCAGCAGAAAGTAGTTCAATTATTCCACACACACCTCCCCTCACCATATAAAATAAGGAAGGGTTAATTTGACTGGAGCCAACCCAAGAGTTCCTGTTTATGCTGATGGAAACATAATACTTTCCAGTTCTGAGGACACAATCTTGATAGTCATTAAAAGGCTGATTGTGGTGGTATAATGAAATCGAGAACTCCAACACACTAGTGTCCTGAGAAGGCATATGAAGTACATTTCCTTTGTATATTTTTTCATAATACATAATTCTGAAGATATTTTCTCTTTACTGTAATTATGCATAGTGATATAAATGTCCGATTAAATGGATTTCATCAAGCAGTCATACTAGATCAACATTTTGGTTTCCACTTTGCACAATTACTAGTTGCCCTGAGGGAAACAAAAAGCTAGAGGAGTAACTATTTTATATTAAACTGCTAAAGCTAACAAAGTATTCCAGAAACATGCCATGTCTTGATAATTTGTTAAATAGTTTAGAACATAGACAATAGTTTGCTCATATGTAACTATATTTAAATCAATTTGTAGTCATTCATTGCATAAAATCTTTATGCATTTCTGAACTGTGTCAGTTTTCAGTGCTCACAATGCTGCCTCTACCTGGAGTTGATCCGCTGTGAAGCTGGTCCGAGCTCTTTTTGCTGGTTTCGGATGATTAACATCTTGTTCCGTTAGTAATGCTCCTTCCATACTAATCCCATTCCCTGATGCGAAAAAAAAAATTCTGTATATTGATGATTCAGAATGATATTAGTCATAAGTCACATTACTCTGGAAAAAATTTCTAATGTTTGTTAGCTGGTTATTATGGAATTATACAATGGGTCCTATTTTGTTCAAAATTACGTTGGTATTAATTTGGAGCAATTCCATGGACATCCAGATTTCACTGACATAAGAGAGCAGGATTTGGTCCAACATTACATCTACAATGTCACAGACCAACTGGATAAGCTAGACATTTTACTTTGCTTTCTTCAGAACAACAGAAAGTGAGTTGAACATATTAGAATAAAAGAATTAAATATATTGGGTAGTTTGAACATTATTTTAGTTGAAATACGTGCACCTTTATCCTTAATAAAGCTAGAGTACTGCTTTTCTCATAAAAAGATGAAATAGCAGCAAATTTAGTTAAGGCTAAATGAGAGTCAAACTAGGAATTTAATAAAAGCAGGATATTACCATTTTCAACTTCTCTTTTTAGATTGTCCAACATACAATCATAATGTACTCTACAAAGGACTTTCTCTTCAACCAAAGCAAACTCCTCTCCAGTGGAAAGCTGTCTTTTGCAGGAGAAGCAGGCAAAACATGCTAGGTGATACACATTTCCCTTAGCCCTTCGGACCCAGTCAGTAGAATGGATGTGCCTACCACAACGAGAACAACGGGTTCCATACCGCCTATGGCAAAGAAGGGAAAACAAAAGGTTAAGTCACAGAAATAATAATCTAAAACATCACCACCACCCTAGGAAAATTAGTGACAATTTGATGGGGAAACAGTCCATGGGATTCATAGTAAGTGCACTGACTCTGTTCATTGGTTAGATGATGGTAGAATTTACGCTGCTTTTCTGGAGAAGCAATTTTAAAAGTTTGCATCTAGTTGTTTTAAAAACAGGGCTACAGTCCAATTACAAATTTAATACTTTCCTTAAATCAGAGGGCAAAATGTAGTCATTTAATCGCTGAAGTGAAATCAAAAAGTCACTTACCCCGCCACTGTCTAAATACCCCTTTTAATCCATTGTCAACTGTCTCCCTGTCCTATTTATCTAGTGTTCTATGACCTCCCAGTTATCTAAATATATTCCACATTGCCCAAATAATTTGGGCCTTAACTACATAGTTAAACTGCTAACTGAAAGTTAAAACAGAGAAAATATATCTAGAATGCTTCTAGAGGGAAAGAGATTAGATTCCAGGAAACAACAAGGGGAAAAAAGTACAGCATCTAATTTTGTTACGACCTTTAGAAGAATTTCAAATATCCAACTTTATCTAAAATACAGAGATAAAATATTTTTCCATCAGAATCCGACTGTATTTTCAAGAGGAAAAAGTGACTAGAATACATCTATTATAAGCATGGATATTTATTCTTTAGGATTACGTGTGACACCAATATCTTCCAAAATGGATGCTTAAACTGAGGATCCAAAAAATCTGAACTAGCCTAGTTTTTTCAAAAGGGCTAAGCACTCATCAGTAGATTTTAAATTACTATTTAGTTTAAATTGTTCTCTTTTGGTATTAGAGTGGTCACCAGATGATCAGTTTATTTCATGGTTGAATATTCCCTGCCTGCTTTGGATTTGGGGTGAAATCTTAATTTCACTGAAGTCAATGGCAAAGCTCCCATTGACTTTGAAAAGATGCCAGGACTTCATTCCTATTTTTGTCAATTGCAAGCTCCTCTCAATTCCCTTTGAAGCCAGTACAAGTTACCATAATCCACATTTCACAGAATCATACCCTAATCTTGCCTGCATGCCACCACACCTCTGAAACCAACTGCTCATAAATCAGCATATTAAAATTATGGGAACATGTTGTTCACAGGTTGCATGGAGATACAAAACAGTAAAATGGGATTTTTTTTAAATTAATGCTTTTCTATGGTGTCCTAAAGGTCTTGCTTGTGGTACAAGGAATTTTATATCCACTTTTTTCTTGGAATAGAACATCACAGCTCTACTTTGTAGCCTTGAACCAGCACTATTAAAAGAAATTATTAATCTGATGACTTTAGAGTCTGTATTATTGCAAGGGCCTTGACTTCTATTGTGAATGGTTTAGTTGCCTCAAGGGCCTCAACAGTGAGGGATCTTTTCCATAAATGCTGTAGTTAATATACACAACATGGCACATTAAATAAATAATATATTACAAACTATTATGATGTAATTACTTTTAGAGAAACTGCTTAAGGTTTCCCCAATCCCTTCTTAAGGAAATTGAGGCTCCGGTGCATAATGACTATTGAAACTAGTGAAGATGAAAGACAACCTAAATACCAGCCTAAGTGAACGTCTGGGTGTCTCATTCACTTGTTGCCCCAGAAAAATGAGCTCCATTTTTAAGAGTCATATGATGTACCTGAAATAATCAAGTTTGCAGAAAATATCTTTATCTTTGATGTAGCAGCTGGTATGCCTTCCTAGAGAGGTTCTGCAAAACTGCACGAGAGACAGCGTACATGCCAGCAGAGATCATTTACCTATGAAAGGGAGAAAGAAGACGACATACCAATTTGGAAGCATAAACTGTGAAGGAGTGTTTTTGATTTATGTAAATAGGGAGGCAAGTCTATACTTTTGCCATATGTACCAGAGACTATCAGCATATACCATACATAATCAAAGTTTGTATTTATTTTTTAAAGGCAACACATTAGGATTCTAAAAAATAATGTTCCAAATTTCATCTATGTCAATTAAGAACTATGCTTGAAGTTAATAGAGATCCTCAGTACGAGCTTCTGTGGTTTTGTGTTTAAAGCATAATAATGGGAAGCAGGGGTTCTGGCGCCAACATGGACTTCTTATGCCTAGTTCTGCTCTCACACCAGCTGAGTAATAAAGCAGAATTTGGCCTCAAGTGACTTTGGAAAAATTATCTAACCTCTGTCTGTTCCCCTATCTGCAAAAAAGATCCCATTAACAGAAAGCGCTAAATTCAATTGATATATAAAGTGCTTCGAGATTTAAGTGCAGAGAACATTTGCCAAATAAAACAAGCCACGAATTACATCTCAACTGTGTTTTACCAGTTGAGTCTGCACTCTTGTAATAAAGTTTATGGGCTAAGATTTTCAAAGCATTTTAGGACTTATTTCCAAATTGTCTAAGGGATCTATCAACCATTGTTTCTATAGTTCAAAATGTAAAATCTATAATGCTGTTTGACTTAGGTCAACCTAGCTCAGTCATTCAGATCTGTGAAAAATGTCATGTAGTTAAGTTGATCTTACTCCTCCCCTTCTTCCTCCCTAACCTGTAGATGTAGCTGGGTTGATGGAAGAATTCTACAGTGATAGAATAACTCCTTTTGTCGCTGTAGCAAGTGTACACGCTGTAGCACTTGTTGTGCAGACGTACCCTTTAATCACAGAAAGTGACTAGTAGGTTGTCAACAATTCTGACAAGCTCTATACATTTTTATTATCAATAGTCTAATGTTTTAGAAATACAAGTTGTTTGTCTATAATGTTAGTATTGTGCATTTTTATTATTTGATAAAGTGTAGAACAGATTTTCTACATTGGTCTCATTTAATATTTGCAAGGACGATAAATTAATTTGGTCAGAAACCAACACTGAACGTTAAGGACTCCCAGTTATGATAAGTAACAACATTATGGATAATACAACATTTTAATGAAAGTGGCAACCAAGCAACAAACTAGATCAGAAATGTTCATTCTCAGAGTCAGATTCTAATCTCAGATACCTCAAATAATGAGATCTTCAAAATCTGTTTGCTGCATGCAGCAGATTTGATATAAATAGTGTTGCGTCTTTAGTCAAAGATCAGAATGCAACCCAAGAGTTGTAGTTGACATCACAATAATGTATGCATATGAAGGATGTCTTGAAGAGAAAAACTTCAGCCAATTATACTAAAATGTAAAGTTGTTTGCATATTGTCCAGCATTCTCTCTCAATATATAATCATATTGGCAGCAGTCTTTATTGAATCAAAGACAAAACAAACTAACAGATTTATCAGTACATCACAATTTAATGCTGATCTACACCTCTCAATATCCTTGTCTATGGTAAGAAACTGCCCTGTTGATAATGGCTGTCAGCAATTGATCCTGCCAAGCCAGGTTGAAAATGGTTATACTACTAGTGGCGGTGGAACAAAAGCATCTGGGCTGAACCAAGCCTCAATGATTCTAGAAAAAAGTATTTCCCACTATTGCCAACAATGGTTTTGGCTTTACTAGTGTTAGTAAACCCTAGTATAGATGAGCTGCTAGTGTTAAGCCCCACATCACATGAAACTGCACAGGACACATTTAAACAACATGATGCTTAAAATTCTGGCAACAACCCATAGCCTAATTATCATAGGGGTCCTAATGCTGCTAGCACTCTCCTGTAGAAAGGGCATACCACATTTTAATTGTTCTCAGTATAGTCTTGTCCAATCTACATTCCTATTTAACCACATAGTGAACATTGATTTAGGAGACCCATTGGTAACAACCACTGTCAGCAATGTTTCAGTTTCACACTGTAGATAGGAATAGAAAGAGTCAGACATCTGAGTAGCATGGTCCACTAGATATAAATATCTATTTAAAACTCTGTCTCATGCAAGTGGTATAGACTATTCATATTTGCAACTATATTCAGCTTCTACCTAAATTGCAAATTCTGCAGTTTTCAGACAGGGGAAAACTGATGCTCAGAGTGGTTAAGTGATTTATGCAGAGCATCACTGGGAGTAAGAGTCAGTAAACCTGGGTTCTAATTCGAATCCCACCATACCTTGGCCACTTGAGAACATTGTTACCAAAAAAGATTCATAAAAGGAGGAGGGGAGGGGGGATTTCCTAGAAGTAAAGATGAAGTGAGATTCTTTCCAGCTACTTTTTCCTCTATCTAAACTCATCAATGAATAATAAAGCAACATAAATATACATCCCCTACCCTTATGCCTCCAACCCTCAAGACAACGTTTGAATTGAAAGGGCGAACAGAAAAAGGTAAAATGTCTCGAGCGGTGCTAACTGTTCTGACAACATTTTGAGAGTGTTGGGTAAGTGGTTGTTTATTTATGGAGCTGATTAAGTGACTTTTTAAAAAATGATAGGTAAACTTGTCTAGCCTCACGGCTGTGGACAAAAACAGGACATCCTGACCTGAGTGCACCCAAAAATCTTGAACCCAGAACCAAGGGTATCCTAAAGGCTGTAACCCAGACAGCAAATGAAAAACGCAAGTTTTATTTTTTAAATATGTCTTGGGGTTTCGTAACCAGTCTCTTGATCTTTTAAGGTCTGACTCATGATTTTTGAACACTTGAGACTGGTAATATTGCTCCAGTGCAATGTAGCTCCTTCTCCCGCTGCAGAAGCTACTAAACCATCCCAAGAGAATTAACTTATTTATATAGCTCAAGAACACTTCTGAAAAGCAACTTTCCCTTTAGAATGTCAAAATGCAGAAAATGTCTTTTTCTTAGCTACTGACAACATAACTGGCATAACACAGGGCAGGAAAAAGAAACTGCCCGTGGCCTGAGCAGCTTACTAACTTATTTTTAAAGAAAGTGTTTCCTGAGGCAACATATTCCTGGAATTCCCAAAACACTTAATTCTAGAATTCTCTCTAAGTAGCATCAACAGTTTGCCTTTCGACTAAAGCCCCCAACTTCCTGCAAACACTTACGTGCTTAACTTTTCACATTGGAGTAGTCCCATTGGCCGCAACGAGACTGCTCTCCCATGTAACGTTAAGAACATACACGTCTGCAGGATCAGGGACAAATATCGGAAAATAAAATGCCCAGGCTGCCAGTATTTTCGGGGAGTGGACGAGGAACAATTGTATAGAATGTGTGTCAAGGATGAGGCAATTTTCATTAGGCAAAATTAAGTCATCCATAATGCAGATAGATTGTACAGAACTTCCATATCTGTGCAGCTCCCTGTTCAAATCCACTCCAACTTCAGGGCCAACTGTGAGCAGAGAACATATTTTTAAGACTTTAAATTCTGTTTACACTCAATGCTCCCACATTTATAGTATTACTTGAAATATTTTTGCTAAACAACCTTTTGTCTGTTCTAGACAAGGCCTAAGCTGTGGGTGGAGATCACCAATAGTGTGGTATTTTGCTTTGTGAATATGCACGGTTAAACTCCATGAAGTTCAGACCATTGGTTTTCCCTTGAACAAATCCTATTCAAACTCAGGTTAGTGGCTGGTGATTTGTACCACATTACCCACATGTCATTCAGCATTTACAAAGTATGCTTGGTGGTGGAGCTCCACAGATATTAAATGAGGGGTTACTGTACTTTGCATAACTCAGCCACACTAACAAGGAACAAGATCGTGAATTAAGCACCCCAGTATTTGTGGTTGAATTGAAACCAGTAAAACTCACATATAAATAGTGTGGCTTATGGAGAGATTGTTCTGTACTAGATACTGTAAATTCTCAACACTTAATACAAAATAATATAACTCCCTCTCTAACAGTTACTCATTAGTCAGACTGAAATCAAAGTGTAGGATTCATTTTTCCTGGTACTTTCATAGTATAGGTACATAGTTTGGTTGGCACTTTACTCACAGAGGTTCCCATATTAGCAGCCATGTGCTTTTGATATACTTGTTTTTATGTAATTTCAGAACTAGTTCTCAATCAACAATGGGAGTCGCCCATTCAATTAATTATGCTTATTTAAAATACTTCATAATCACAAAACGTTAATGTGTATGTTTTGTAAGACACCAGGGATAACTCAATTATATCAATGGGAGTTTTGCCTTAACCTCAGTGGGGCCAGCATTTCACCGGCCCCGGGGTATTATTTTTGCAGTTTTAGACGGATGCAATTTGAAATGGCCAATATATGAAACCATGAAAAATGAACATACTGGATTTTAACAGGGTGGTGGCAAAAACAAAGAGGACATATTTCAGTGTTTTCAAATTTAACTATAGACTGCTAGTAAAAGTTATTTTTTCCAGAATGGCACAGTTTAAGGTGAAATAGGAGGGCAAAGAATCTGGAACTCAGTGTTTCAGGTTTTGCGGATCATAAGATACAAATGATGAATTGTTTGAAGTAAAAGCAAAAAAATCGATAGTCTGAGTAAAATTCCTGATACGATTTCAGATGGAAAAGGCTCTGTATTCTGGCCGCTAAGGCTCTATAAAGGTTTGCATCATAGACAGGAGAGGGAGGTAAAGAAGCAATCCCCCAAGAACCATTATAAAAAGAAAGAGGTGGTTTTTAAAAGAAGGAAGCGAAATTATTCACCGCGCGCTCTCCGCATTCCCAGCCTTGCTGCCGAGCCCGAAGCGCGAGCAGCCCGTTGCTAAAGGGGGACCCCCCCCCAATAGTTCGCAGAAGCCAGACACTCTGCTGAGCCGAATCGGGGCGTTTCTCTCACATTGGTCTCCCCAGCGCTTTGTACACCAGGGAATCGAGGGGGGCTACGTTCGCCTCCAGTCTGACGCGAGCCTGGGAGAGGAGCCCATTTCCCCAGGCTGGGGAGGCGACCCCCGCCCGGGGTGGGCATTGCAGCCAAGGCAGCTGGAGCCGGGGAGGTGAAGCCAGCAGCGCGCTCGGGGTTCCTCCCGCCCGCTCTCACTCACTCACCTTCAGCAGGTACTTGTCCACGATCTCCAGGCCGCAGCTGCTGCACAGGCACTTGCTGGGGGCGCAGCCGGAGGCCGAGGCCATGGACCGGGGCGAGGAGGAGGGGGACAGCGGGGTGGAGGAAGAGCAGGAGTCCTCGTCCCCTGCTGCCTCGGGGCTCACCTGCGGGAGAGCGGGGGGCCTGTTAGCGCGCTCGGACCGCCCCGCGCCGCCCGCTCCCTCTCCCCCTGCCCCTGCCCCGCCGTCACTTACCAGCGCCCCTTCCCCGGCGCCTTTCCGTCGCCTTCCCCCCGCCAGGGCCGCCGCTCTCCCGCACTCCTCGGCCATGAGCCCCGGGAACTGCAGGGGAAACGGGAGAGCTGAGCGCGCCGCAGCCCCCCACCGCCAGCTCCACCCCAGGCGGGGGGCTGATGAGGCCACCTGGAGCCGGAGGCGATGCCCGCGGGCTCAGCTCCGGGCTAGCCCTAGGAGCGCGCCTGACCCCCGGGGTGGGGACAGGAGGTTAAAACCCTCCCCCCTTCTCCTCCTCCAGCATGGCGGGGGGGGGCGGCTTATTTCTTTAATAACTGCAATTAAAAGGGCAAGGCTGGGCCGTGCAAAGCGGCCCCCGCGCCGGAGAACCCCAAAGGGAGAGAGCTTTAATGGGACACTTGAAAACTAATTGCAGCGGGATTTCAGCAGCCTGGTGTTTGTGCCAGGGACGCTTTGAATGAAAATGCTTCGGAGTCAAGGGAGCCAGCGGCTCTTTGGTAAACTTGCTGCAATTAGAGCCGCCAGTGACTTGCACTCGTTTCTTTAAGGTGTAAATTGCCACTTAAGAGCTCAATAAGAGACAACAGTTGAGCTCCTAAAGGATTATTTTTAACCGGCGCAGAAAGCGGATCGAATAATGGAAAATATCCAGCTGAATTTAATTTGGTGCCATTAAAAAAATCGCACCTTTGCTCAATCGCGGGCCAACATTTTTTTAAAGCCATACTATGAGGAGCGCTATTACACAAATCCTCCCAGCTCTACTAACACGTTGCGTTTCGGAAAATGTGGGTCTGGGCGTGATTTGATACACACACCTCAGTTACTTCCTAGTTTTCCAAGCTTACTGAAATCACACTATAGCTACGGGGGGGAACATCCACTTTTTGGTTCCTTAAAATGAAATAAAATAAAAATTAAAGGTTAAATCTTATTATATAAACATCTAGTACAAATCTACAGACCAGCAGATGATATTGCTTAAAAATCCCTAAGCATTGAATATTCACTACGCGTGATAATTTTCCCACTCAAAACTACTATTTTCACAACTTTTTTGGTTTAAACTTTGAACCAAAAATGGAAGTTCCGCTCTAGTCAATAAAATTACCGCGAGCTCCTGAATGCTTTAAATATTCCTAGGCAAGTTAATAGAGTCACAGCCTCCTTCTCTCTCGCTCGCTCACTCATGTAGGTATATTAAAGGCTCGGTCTCTATTTTGTGGGGACACATTTACCAAACTAAGGTCTATTTAATATAACCAGCTTTTACAGCGTTGGTGACTTAAATCAGGAGTACTGGTATCAGCGTACAGCTTCAGTGTTCAAATTATCGTGCTGATCTGAATGTTCATTTATTCAGACTAATTTAAAAGCCCTAGTGGGTCTAAAGGCTACACAATTCCCCCACCCACACCCGGCCTCTTCCTTCCTGGCTGTACACTTTAGCTACCTAGATGTGCTTCGCAAATTGTAATCCACTACCACGTCTAAAGAAACTCGAAAAATCATGTCTCCCGAAGACTGGTAACATTAGCCTACATCTCTGAGAAACTGACCACTCGCGTTCCCGGCAGCGCTCCTGGGTTTTGCCTAGGATCAGCTCACCTTCTCAGTGGGAATACCAAGCGCAGGAATGTCCTTGTCTTCCAGTTTACACACAAACATCTGATCGCTCTTCCAATACATGGCACTGCTAGGACCTCTTATCACATACCAACTCCAGAAAGGGCAGCGCTTCCACCGGCAGAGAAAACACAAAAGCACCTTTAAAGGGTGGGGGAAAATAAAGACTCCAAGGCCTGGCTGTTGCCGCTACTTGCAAGGTTGTTCTTAAGATCCTGTTCCCAACTTCACTGATGTGAGGCCCTTCAGAAAAAAAAGTTTTGTTTTCAAGTGGGTGGACCTTCACAACGAAAAAAAAAAACAACCCCAACCTCGCAGCCTTTTGCTGGCTTTCTAGCCTCACCTCCTTGTGTAAAACCCGCCTTCTGTACATGTTAAGATCTTTATCGTTACAAGCAAACCTGCTCCAGATTTTTGCTCTAAAACAAAAACAAAACAAAACAAAAAAGCACCGCTTTTTTTTGGGTAAAGCTCTGTCTTCATCGTTTGCCAGAGCTTCTCCTCAAACCTAAACAAAGATTCAGGTTACACCTCTTTCTGTATTAACAAAGAAGACAAATATCAGGGAAAGCAAGAGCATGTGTGAACTGTAGGTTTTATCTAGTCTACTAGACTCCGAAGCCCGATATGTTTGTTTCACCCAGAGAAACACAGCAACTTCTAGCTATTTTTTGTTCTTACCCATATCGCCAAGTTCCTATCATTAAAACCTTTCTCATTAAGATAAAAAAAAGGAACATCTGAGCAGCCTAAAGCTTACGGCATTGCTGTAGTTTTGAAATCAAGCCTAAAAGAAGAAAATATGTTGCTAATTAGCGTCCCTATCTTTTATCGTGACCTGGACAGAGCCTGTTGTGAGTTGGCTGTTTACTGCCCAGAGAGTTTCTGAAAAATTAGAGGTGATTCTAAGCGGTAGATAATTCTGTGTCGATTATTTGTGCTTTTTTCTTATGATTCTAGAGACACTCCCCAAAGATACCACCAAACGAAATAGTACTGATGCGTTCTGAACCTTTTTATTAGAATAAAGCAACAACTTCTGCAACTTGCAGGTGAGGAGGTAAATACTCTGTGTCTGCTTCTGTGTAGGTATTTAACTAAATCATATCCATGTGGTTGTAATTAAAGTTTTGTTTATTTTCCCATACCTCTCTCCCGTTGCTTTGTTTTAGTTCTGTCTAAAGGTAAATGTATAGATGCAAAGCATTTTTGTCAACGCTATGTAAAACAGACTACAAGCGGTTGATTTCGCTGTTTATACATTTGGAAACAATGCAAGTTTCTCTGACGATAGGGTGAGTCTTCGTATTTTCGAGAGAGAACCCTTGTCAACATTGTTGCTTAACGCACACCCCTAGCTTTCTGAAAATATTATCCAGATTACAGACCGATATTGCGAAATCTTAAATACCTGAATAACTTTCACACTGGTAGATAGTTTCCATTGAGTTCAGAAAGTCACTGGCTATAGCTACTCATTCACCTGCAAAGATGTTTGCATAGATCGGGCCCCAGGAGGTTTCTCCTCGGACAAAAATCGACCCTAAACCCGATCGGACCTTAGATAGGAAGAGTTTAGTTTTCAGCCTAATCCTAATATCCATGCGATTGGCAGCGTGAACTCGGAAAGACAGGCAAGGCAGACAGTATTTTTTTCTGATTATGACTAGGTTTATGACAGTTAGTATAATAGAAAGCCTAGTTACCCGAAACGGCTGAACTCCGAGAGCTGGAGGGTTTCAAACAGAACGTAGGGCTGTGTATTTAAACATTCCGCCTAATGCCTTGTCCAGAGAATCATCCTGAAGTGTCGTTAGCTCTCTACGGATCAGACGGAGGATGAAGAAACTTCTGCTGGCAAAATAAAATCGAGAGGGGAGCAGAAAGCCTGCCGAAGAGCTCCAGGAAAGGTTGGTTTCTCTAACTTCAGAGATTTGGAATTAAAGGGGGGAGGGGCTTTCACCTCATGTTTCTCCCTCAATTACAATATGAAATGATTTTAAATATAGAGTATATTAATGTTTAGATTTGTATTTACTTATTTTGAAAGGGACAACTAATACTGGAGGATTTCAAAATACCAACGCCCTTTGGAAAATACCTGCCAGTTTGGGAAAAGAGGTTGCGTTAATCATTTATATCTACATTGTAAACAAACATCGGTTTTATATGTGACCTTCGCTTTACAAATGACTGTCGGGCAACTTTGCCACCATCGGAATGGTGTTGTGAGCCCACTTTTACCAGGAGTTCAGGAGCTGCGGACCCACCAGTTATCTCTCTGATGTGCCTGGGCTACACTAATGTTACATTTGTTTTCGCGTTAGGACAGCACACAGTGCAAATCTAAACAGGTAATGTAGGTGGTAGGTTCCTGTTTCCCAGGAAGTTCAATTTCCCAACGCGTTTGACTTCAGCTCCCCTCTCGTTCTATAGTTTTTAGGCTCTGTAGGCAAATCTCTTTTTTTTCCCATGGCCTTTAGGGGTCCTTTGGTTTACCTATAGCTTCTAAACCAACGGCACTAAGGCTTAGGTCCCGAGATTAAAGAGAAGGAAACTCCTCTACCCTCGCTGGAAAGAGGATTTTTAATCAAGACGCGCGTTGAAGTCCACTTGAGAATTATTCCAAGCTGGAAAAAAATATTACCTTGGTTATATGTAATAAATGGATCTGCACCTATATAATACATGAGGCTGCCCTTAGGATACCTTCTTATTCGTGCCTGGAGGCGATCCACCCCAAACACCGTAACCTCAGCAACTGGAGCTTTAGTCCCGCGGGAAGATAAACGAGTGCTCCTCGGGCTCTCTCGAATTAAGGACTGGCAGACGATGCTTCGGGTAGAGTCACTCCGCTGCTCTGCATTGGTGGAGGGCATGAAAGGACAGAGCCCATCCTGCCGGAAGCAGGCAGGCGCAATATAATTGTACAGTGCTGAGCCGTAACGTGTAATCGCCTAATAATGTATGTGCCACCTTGACATTCTTAGCGAAAGCATCAAACTGATATTTTGCCCCTTGGCTTTCACCGCAGGGACCTTTATAAACCCCCTTCATCAGTGGGATAAAATTAAGCCTGTATTGATGGTAGTCCCTTGAAACTCGATATTCAAAGGCAATAGATCTGAATTAGCAAATTATAATTGAAGTAGTGAGGTCCCACTAAATTGACTAGGTAGCATTTTACATTTGCTCCTCACAGGGAATAACCACATGTTTGGGTCCTGAAAATAACTTAACCTGAAGGTGCAAGCAATTATTGAGCTGATCCTAGCATGCCAGGACCTCCCCTCTTTCCTTCCTTCCCTCTCTCCGCTTCCCCCCAAGTTGTTGCAAACTGCTGTGTGGCATTAGACTTTATAATCTGTTTTAAATGATTCGATTCAAAACAAGAGTCTGTTCTGAGGCGTTCGAAAAAGACACGTAATCGAGGGAAATGAGGTGTCGATCTTAGACATTAGAATGAAGGAATTTTGCTTCACCCTTTCTGTATTTGAGGTGCTTGGAGTAAGCTGGGTTTACTTGTCCGGTGTCCTTTCTTCACTATGAAGGAACAGTCCCTTATGTTCTTGTTGCACCTCACTGGAACTGGAGGTTAGCTTGATCTAAAACAACTATACGGGGTTTTTATTTTTTTTTGAGAGAGAGGAAAAATATCAGAAATTGGAGCCAACACAGTCACTACATACATTGCTCTCAAGCAGTTTTTTCCTCCCAAACGTGCAGAAGCAATTAGCAATGTATTTCCAGAGCAAAATAGATTTCCCTGTATATCTCATTATTGTCCATGGATTTTTTAAAAAAGATATCAGCAGTTGTGAATGTCAATAGCACTTAACGTTAGAAACACCCTAGTCATTCAAGTCTCTTGGCTTCCAATCCTAATGATTGCCTCTTCTTATCAGCTGTTCCGCAACCCCCCCTTCTTCTTCTTATTGTTTCTTTGAATTAATGCACTAATGTCATCTTTGGCATCTGTTGGAACGGCTTTGGATTGCCAAGATAAAAAGACCTAGGCTCTGGGAAATGTCTTCGCTACATCTCATTTTGGTTCTGGAATGCAGCCCGGGAAGCTTAAAATGTAATATTTTAATTCCTTTACAGTAGGATAAATTCTTATTGAGAGAGACAGGTTCAAGAGCGCTCTCTTTCTCTTGATCAGTGTCAGGTTGTTCAGAGCACAGCAAAACATTTTGTGCTGTATCAAAAGACAGTCCCCCCCCCATGCTGTATCGTATATAATATAGGGCTGCTAAACAGAAACTTCTTTAGAAGACGTTATTTGGGACAGAAAAACACGGTTACACGGGATTGCTTAAAAAATTGTGAATGTATTTTATTTATTCGGAGTTGATTTAAATTCTACACGGAGATTAAAAAAAGACTAACGAGAAGGACCATCTTCAGCTCAGTCTAGTTTGTTTGCTGCTCTTTTGCCGCAGAAGGCCGGGGTGGGGGTGGGGTTCGTACTCCTGAGCAACATAAGGGTATCAATGCTACATAAACCGGCCAGGATTTCGGACATAGGAGGAATTCTAAAGGTATCTCTCAAGTGTTTCTGGTTGAATCGTTAATCTGGTTGGAAAAGTGGTTCCAATTTTGTGTTCCCTGACGTACGTCTTCCCATAGCAGAAACTTATTTGCAAGCATAACCCAAGTGATATTACAATTCATGATCAAATGCATCGGGAAATAATCCCTTAGCTAAAACAGACACAGTGGAACGGACGTTTTAGCAGACCTTGGGGCGCGCTTGTGTGTGTGGGTGTGTGTGTGTGGGGGGGGTGGATAAGTGGAGGCATTTTCTGTCACAGAAAAGAAAGAAAAAACTAGCCCTGTAACTCATGCAAATAGTTGTCAGGTAATATAGAGCGGCTATAGTGATAGTCATGATCTTTCAAAAGAGCTGTACATCTCGGCTGAGCTGAATATTGTAATGCTGTGGCGAGAGGGGTGAAAAGGGCAAGAAATGCTGTGATTTGGGGAGGGCGGAGATGGAGGGTGCATAAAAATCTGTCTGGGACTCCTCCCTTGTTCATCCCATTCAGTGCTGCGTGTCACTCCCCAGCTTTATTCCCTTCACTTGCATCGTTATAGTCACGCTCGTTCTGAAGGTGCCTTTTTGAACAGTTAAAAACTTCTCGATGTGTATGTAGATTGCAGAGAGTTTCCGACTTTACCTTGTTACTGTTTCCTACCTGCAGGAACACAAGCAGTTTCCCCAAACATTAGAGAAATATCAGTCGGATGACAGTGAACCAGTTCTCTATGCTATTGATCATAAAAATGACAGTGTATCTAGAGGAGATACCTAGCAAACTCCGGGCCGGATATAATCCATAAAAGAACTCTTAGGCTGTCAATAGAAGTGGTTCATTAATATTGTCTGGGAAAGAGAGAGAAAATCCTTCATGGACCGGGTGATGGGCTGGAGAACCTAATGCATCGTTTTCATTTTTAACTCCTGTGATTCTACGGAAAACGTAAAATCAGACTAGCTGGGGGTAGAGGGGGATCGCCTCTAAAAGGGGAGAGTATTGCCTCCCTTGAATTTAGGAGGAAAAGTCAGTGGGTGCAGGGAGAGATTTAGTCGGTTTCTTATACAGCTGAGCTTTCAGAATTAATGCCAGGAAGTGTGTGGGTGGAAGTGTTAATCAATTGCATATAGGAGAAACTTCGTAAATATTCTACGATAAAATACAACATGAATAAAATGCTGAACAAAAAGATTTTTACCAGACGCATACTTTTAAAGAGCTGATACTAGCATATAGAACAGATTAACACGTTTCTCAAAAAAGGACTACTTTTAATACCATATGCAAAGTAATTCTAACCATATTAGATGTTACTGTTTAAAATTTTATACAGTGAAACTATTTTACACATAAAAAATGGTGCTCCTTGGAAACCAACATGACATTACAATCAGCTTGTGAAAAGCTGGCCTTAAAAATCGGTTAACATAGCTCTGTGGTAGGCTTCAAAAGAAAGAATCAGAGAGGAGATGGACTGTAATGAATAGACATGACTCAGTAGGTGGCTAATGTACAGAAAAGAAAGGCACTCCCGGCTAGAAAGAACTGATCCTGATGCTGTTTTAGACTTTAATGTACCTTGTGTGGTCTTTTTTGTGATATTTGAGGTTGCTCTGCATAGTCTGTCCTCTTGGAGAGTCTTTAAAAATGAATGTGAGCTTCTGTTTGTTCTGTTGCTAATTAAAGCTTTGTTTAAAATCCTGCATTTTAACTCTTGGGGGACTCTATCTAATTCTAAGTCACACAGTCTCGCACCACACCGGGATGGAGTGAAGTATCCGAAGAGGAGGCAGAATAGTTATTCACTTGCTGGAATTTCATAGGAGTTTTAATTGAGCAGGGATAACATGGACTGCATCATGGATAATAGATGGACCTAATATAAGAGCTGAAGTATTTCTGGTGTATTTCTCTCTTCAGTCTTGTTGGAAGAGACTTATGTTTGTGCAAGCCCAAGTATATTTCTGTCCTTCCCGACGGAAAGTCACCTTCTAGAATGGCCGGGAGAGGGACTTAGATAATGACAAGCGGTTGACTGTAACAACCCCATCTTTGTATCACAGAAATCTCCTCTGTGCCATTGGCTTGCTCTGGAGCCATTGGGTACGCCGCTCTGCCTCAGTTTCCCCACCTGTGAAAGAGAGATGAAGTTACCAGTCTATACAAATCATTCTGAAAACATCAGAGCTTCCGTCCGTGCCGAATTAGCGCTGGGCCATGCGAAATGCGAGATTTCCTGGCAGTAACTTCTCCATCAAGTCTTTGCAGTCCCGAAGTTACTGCAGTAGCAATGTTAACCGGCACCTTGAGTGTACTTGGCCAGATCCTGGCCACGCTGGTGGGTGAGGGTGTGCGGTGATTTAAGGAGGCGGTCAGAGCCAGACCTGCAAAACGTGTCCCGAACTCCAGACTAAATGCTAGTAAAGATCCCCAACTCTCACAGCGCCTCTGTGTTTCCCTTCCCCTAGTCCTGCTGCGCATTAGCCCTTTAGAAAACGTGTCTGCACCGGGACGTTTGTACGCTAAGCAATGCCCACTTCTTCCTGCTCTAGGGGACTCAGTCTAGTGAAAAGCAAGAGCAGCTTCCACGCTGCGAATTGTCTTCCTGCTCCTCTGCAAGCAGCTTGGGCTGAAGACAGCAACACCTGTTCACCATGAAACCTAGTAGCTCCCCTCTCTCCCCTCCATGGTACCAGCGTGCTGCTGACACGTGACTTGACTGCCAGGTGAACCTTTCTACCAGGGAGAAAACGAGCTAGCAGGGCCTCTTCCCATGAACTCCTTTTTCTTTGGCTGATGTGAACTGCGCCCCGGCCCGGCCCGGCCCGGCGACAG
Source organism: Gopherus evgoodei (assembly GCF_007399415.2). Classification (NCBI taxonomy): domain Eukaryota; kingdom Metazoa; phylum Chordata; order Testudines; family Testudinidae; genus Gopherus; species Gopherus evgoodei. Next base: position 89,540,452 of record NC_044329.1, read on the forward strand.
GCAGGCAGAGTTGGGGCTGTTGAGTGATCTTACGCGTCTCTCTTCTCACCTGGCAGTATCAGGGGCCCTCAGCGTACGGTGATTTGCGAGGCCGGGCCCTAGGCGGTCCGCCAGGTGGCTGCATTAACATTGTCAAATGCTCTCAGCTGCTTTGGACATTTCCGCAGGATACTAATGTCAAGGAACGCCCACACCTTGAATATTGCTGCAGATGTGGTCAGCCCATTTCCAGAATGATATAGTGGAATTGGAAAAGGTTCAGAGAAGGGCAACAAGAATGACTGGGGTATAGAGCGGCTTCCCTATGAGGAGAGATTAATGAGACTGAGGCTTTTCAGCTTGGAAAAGAGGCGATGGGGGGGGGGAGATATGATAGGTCTATAAACTCTTGAGTGGTATAAGGAAAGTAAATAAGGACGTGTTATTTACCCCTTCTTATAACATGAGAACAAGGGACCAGCAGACAAAACTATTAAGTAGCAGGTTTAAAACACAAGTATTTTTTCATGCAACGCACTGTCAACCTCCTTGCCAGAGGGTGTTGTGGAGGCCAATACTATAAAGGGATTCATAAGGGAGCTAGATAGCTTCATGGAAGATAGGTCCATCAATGGCTGTTTGCCAGGGTGGGCAGGAATGGTGTCCCTAGCTTCTGTTTGCTGAAAGCTGGGATTGGGTGACAGGAGATGGATCACTTGATAACCTGTCTGTTTATTCCCTTTGGGGCACCAGCCATTGACCACTGTCGGAGGACAGGATACTGGATTTGGTGGATCTTTGGTCTAACCCAGTATGGCCATTCTTATGATAACTGGTAAAATTGTATGTCAGCCACCTTCCCCTTCATTGTCCGCCATCTCTCTTTCTAGGGAAGTGGGGGCAGAGTCCTAAGGAAAGGCTCCTTTGGTATCGCAGGTCCAATTCACAAGGTCACTCCCTCCTCTTGCAGCTGTCTGGCAGAAGGAGCAGAGAGCCACCCTAGAACAAGCTTCCCTCCTCCAACCCCCTCAGTAACTGAGAGTTTGTCATGCTTCTGTTTTGTGCTGTGCTGGTTTAACAAGCCCTTTGCTTTACCAGCAAATGTATTTTCCAGGGTTGAGCAACTAATTCACAGCAAACAATTGATTTGGTAAATTAGGTTCTCCTCTTGTAGGGTAGCGGTGGAGAGGCTGCGACTTTCTCTAGTTTACAGTCGAATGGGTTTTGGGAACATGTGGCTATTTTGCTCCTAGGTGTTCTGAATTCTATTTGTGTTGCTTAGGTATGATTGGTCAGGTAAATCAGGTTGGTGTCTGTCCTGGGATTAGCAAGCAGTTCCAGAGCCAATACTGATATTGGCCTTGGAATGTGCTTTCCTCCAGCCATTGCACCAGTAGCTTGGGTGGCTCCAGTACTGAGAGAAGGAGATGTGAACAGGGTGGGGGTGAAGTAATTTAAACATCCGAATGGACAGCTGAAGATGGAATTTCATATGGGTTTTAATGTCCTCCCACACCCTGTTGTAGTGAAATTCATTTGGCTCAGGTGCTAGAAAGAGTGAAATTTACAGGCCCAGCCAAAATATGATTTTAATGGAGGAGTATTCCCCCTCCCCCTACGTATTGGGTATCAAAAACAAATAACAGCTACTGCTGGTGGTTTTGTTTGTTTAAATGCCCAGCTGCATGCTCTTCACATGCAAGGACACTTTTTTATTATAATCTCTTAGGCTTGCGCTCACATTTTGTTGTTTAATGGAAGAACAAAAGTTCACAAGACAGGAAACTCTAGTTGGGGATTGTGTAGTGACACTAATGCATTTTATTAAAAATAAGTGCATCACCTTTCAGAAGTTCCTTTAATCAAACTTGAAGAGAAGGTAAAACTGTCGAGGGGGTGTGAAGGTACAGCGCATAATCAATACAGCCAGCCCCCTCAGCTCTCTAGGGTTGGGGGACTACAGCCAGGAAACCACACCCTGAAGGCTTCTGAAAGGTTCCCTTGAGGTATCGTATCTATCCCCTTAATCCCATTCACCTCTGTTTATGTGATGAATAAACACTGCGCGCTGGCAGGAGACCGCTGCTGACAAATGGAAATGTTTCCTGGGGGGTGGGAACTGGGATTCTTACTGCAATCATCCCACGAGATTTCCAGGCCCTCTACTCCCAGCCCAGGGGAACACTGGAGAGCAGTGTCTGCACCTTTCCCCTCCTTCAGTGCATCTTAGGGCTGCGTTTGTGCCTGGGGTGAGAGTGAGAGGTTCTTGGCTAACAAATATCCTAGAAAAAAACGAAACCCGGGGCTGATTTAAACTCCTCGTTTTACCTGCTGGTTCTCCCCTGCCCTGCTGGCAACGCTCTCCCTGAGATGTGTGTTTGCCTGGAGGATTGGGGCCATAACTGCCTAACAGAGAAGATTATTCCCTGCCCCGAGAAGCGCATGTGGCTGTGTGAGAGCAGCCCCTATCTCCCTGCGGAGGCGTGTGCTCCCGGAGAGGCTGGCGCTAGCTCTACAGTCTCAGAAAGGAAAGGGGTAGGGACGATGTTTATTTGAACAAACGGGGAGCAATAAGCAAGTCTCGTTCTGCCTTTCGGCAGCATTTATCTCCCCCCAGCCCAGCCCAGGGCAGCTGGCCAGAATGCCCTAAGTTACGTGAGACACAGAGTGGAGCTGGAGCTTGAGGTCAGGGAAGGCACGAGTGTTCCCGCTGCTCCCTGTTGCTGCAGGGCCGGCTCTAGCCATTTCGCCGCCCCAAGCACGGCGGCATGCCGCGGGGGGCGCTCTGCTGCTCGCCGGTCCCGCGGCTCCCGTGGATCTCCCGCAGACGTGGCTGCGCAGGGTCCGCTGGTCCCGCGGCTCCGGTGGACCTTCCGCAGAGCGCCCCCTGCGGCATGCCGCCCCAAGCAAGCGCTTGGCGTGCTGGGGCCTGGAGCCGGCCCTGGAGCCGGCCCTGGTCCCGTGGAAAGCCCCACGATCGCGTCCCAAGCGCTGTCCGCAGCCCCACAGTGTCCCTGGCGTGCCCCCTGCTCCGCACCGCTCGCCGGCATACATTGCCCCAGTGTTCATCAACTTCCGCGCCCGGGGGGGTGGGGGAAGCGGCATCACCTCCTTGCCTGTGGCTAGAGAATGAAGAATAGCCCCTGTTTCTTTTAACGCACACCCACAAACCTCCCTTGCCTGTCTCCAGATCTAAACACGGGTCCCAAAGACTTGAAATCACGACAGCTGGAATAGCTGAAGTTCAGGGACTTTCCAGCTCTACTGCTCTAACTTAGAGGGACACGTTGCCTCCTTCCAAAGCCCCTTTGTATTTCACGGGCAGACTTGAAACTTGTGCAGTGTCAGGGGCTCTGCACAATCGGGAGAAAGCCCTGATCCAGCCGCAGCTCCTGAAGGTGGATTATTAATTACCAGTTAAACTTTAAATCGGTTTCACAGGACTTGATACTATTTAGATCGATTTGAGAGTGACCCATACAGCTGCAGAATGTTGTCAGTTTCCTTACGTATCCTGCCAATTTGATCATCTCTGAGATCAACAGCATTTACCATTAGCTTGTTATTGATATGTGTGTGAGACCTTTAACCAGAGGATGCACACTAGAGCAGCTATATCAACCTAATCCGGAGAAACGATTTCAGTGAAACAGGCAGAAGTAGATAGCATTAGGGACGTAGAAAGAAAGGGAGACTATAAGTCACAGACAAGAGGTGTTTTTTTTAAAATAAAAGAAATAAAATGTAAACAATGGAGCTATCGGCGTAAAAATCGAGATGGACAAGAAATCAACTATAATTGTACAAAAGCAGTAATATAAATAGAAGTTTTTTTCTCTCTTGCTGTACCGTTTGATTTTATTGTTGAGTACATTTTTGTATCTAGTTTTTAAACAATTTTACAACTCTACAAAATAAAGTATGATTTCAGAATATTTTGTCCTAAATTACCCTGTACAAAGGGTAGTGATTATAATTTCATGTTTTCACTTGGCTCATTGTAGCGAAAAAAAGTAAATTATAATGAGTACTGTCTTAAGATAAACTGCTTTTTTTGGAAGTGTGTGTGAATGGGGGGAATGAAACGTACAATATCACTCAATGTGTCTGTTTATATTAAATGCAAGGGTTTTAATTGCAGTTATAATATCCTGCCTGGGTGGGCTTTTTATCCCTAATGTTAAAATGTACTATGCCAGGGAAATTCAGTATTGGTACAATTCATGTAATTGTACAATTTGATACTTTTCAGGTAGCAGTGTTAGCATGTTTCCACGCCAGACATTTTTAATAACATGAAGGGACTGCGGTAGCAGCATACGAAAAATATTGGTGTTTAGGTAGGATTGTATAGGTTATTCTTTCTTTAAAGT